>NC_137424.1:24270528-25470528 GCF_964374335.1 Astatotilapia calliptera
CCTCAGCCAGCAGCCACAGGCCCTGGTGTGGTGTAATTGGCCTCAATAGCAACTAAGGCCCTGGTGTGGTGTAAGTGGCCTCAGCCAGCAGCCACAGGCCCTGGTGTGGTGTAAGTGGCCTCAGCCAGTGCCACAGGCCCTGGTGTGGTGTAAGGGGCCTCAATAGCAACTAATGCCCTGGTGTGGTGTAAGTGGCCTCAGCCAGCAGCCACAGGCACTGGTGTGGTGTAAGTGCCCTCAACAAGCAGCCACAGGCCCTGGTGTGGTGTAAGTGGCCTCAGCCAGCAGCCACAGGCCCTGGTGTGGTGTAAGTGGCCTCAGCCAGCAGCCACAGGCCCTGGTGTGGTGTAAGTGGCCCAAGCAAGAGCCACAGGCCCTGGTGTGGTGTAAGTGGCCTCAGCCAGAAGCCACAGGCACTGGTGTGGTGTAAGTGCCCTCAGCCAGCAGCCACAGGCCCTGGTGTGGTGTAAGTGACCTCAGCCAGCAGCCACAGGCCCTGTTGTGGTGTAAGTGGCCTCAGCCAGCAGCCACAGGCCCTGGTGTGGTGTAAGTGGCCTCAGCCAGTGCCACAGGCACTGGTGTGGTGTAAGTGGCCTGAGCAAGAGTCACAGACCCTGGTGTGGTGTAATTGGCCTCAATAGCAACTAATGCCCTGGTGTGGTGTAGGTGGCCTCAGCCAGCAGCCACAGGCCCTGGTGTGGTGTAAGTCGCCTCAGCCAGTGCCACAGGCCCTGGTGTGGTGTAAGTGGCCTGAGCAAGAGCCACAGACCCTCGTGTGGTGTAATTGGCCTCAATAGCAACTAATGCCCTGGTGTGGTGTAAGTGGCCTCAGCCAGCAGCCACAGGCCCTGGTGTGGTGTAAGTGGCCTCAGAAGCAAATAAGGCCGTATTGTGGTGTATGTGGCCTCAGCCAGGAGCCACAGGCCCTGGTGTGGTGTAAGTGGCCTGAGCAAGAGCCACAGACCCTGGTGTGGTGTAAGTGGCCTCAGCCAGCAGCCACAGGCCTTGGTGTGGTGTAAGTGGCCTCAGCCAGAAGCCACAGGCACTGGTGTGGTGTAAGTGGCCTCAGCCAGCAGCCACAGGCCCTGGTGTGGTGTAAGTGGCCTGAGCAAGAGCCACAGGCCCTGGTGTGGTGTAATTGGCCTCAATAGCAACTAAGGCCCTGGTGTGGTGTAATTGGCCTCATCCAGAGCCACAGGCCCTGGTGTGGTGTAAGTGGCCTCAGAAGCAAATAAGGCCGTGGTGTGGTGTAAGTGGCCTCAGCCAGAAGCCACAGGCACTGGTGTGGTGTAAGTGGCCTCAGCCAGCAGCCACAGGCCCTGGTGTGGTGTAAGTGACTTCAGCCAGTGCCACAGGCCCTGGTGTGGTGTAAGTGGCCTGAGCAAGAGCCACCGACCCTGGTGTGGTGTAATTGGCCTCAATAGCAACTAATGCCCTGGTCTGGTGTAGGTGGCCTCAGCCAGCAGCCACAGGCCCTGGTGTGGTGTAAGTGGCCTCAGCCAGTGCCACAGGCCCTGGTGTGGTGTAAGGGGCCTCAATAGCAACTAATGCCCTGGTGTGGTGTAAGTGGCCTCAGCCAACAGCCACAGGCACTGGTGTGGTGTAAGTGCCCTCAGCCAGCAGCCATAGGCCCTGGTGTGGTGTAAGTGGCCTCAGCCAGCAGCCACAGGCCCTGGTGTGGTGTAAGTGGCCTGAGCAAGAGCCACAGGCACTGGTGTGGTGTAAGTGCCCTCAGCCAGCAGCCACAGGCCCTGGTGTGGTGTAAGTGGCCTCAGCCAGCAGCCACAGGCCCTGGTGTGGTGTAAGTGGCCTCAGCCAGCAGCCACAGGCCATGGTGTGGTGTAAGTGGCCTCAGCCAGCAGCCACAGGCCCTGGTGTGGTGTAAGTGGCCTCAGCCAGCAGCCACAGGCCCTGGTGTGGTGTAAGTGGCCTCAGCCAGAGCCACAGGCCCTGGTATAGTGTAAGTGGCCTCAACCAGTGCCACAGGCCCTGGTGGGGTGTAAGTGGCCTGAGCAAGAGCCACAGACCCTGGTGTGGTGTAATTGGCCTCAATAGCAACTAATGCCCTGGTGTGGTGTAGGTGGCCTCAGCCAGCAGCCACAGGCCCTGGTGTGGTGTAAGTGCCCTCAGCCAGCAGCCACAGGCACTGGTGTGGTGTAAGTGCCCTCAGCCAGCAGCCACAGGCCCTGGTGTGGTGTAAGTGGCCTCAGCCAGCAGCCACAGGCCATGGTGTGGTGTAAGTGGCCTCAGCCAGCAGCCACAGGCCCTGGTGTGGTGTAAGTGGCCTCAGCCAGTGCCACAGGCCCTGGTGTGGTGTAAGTGGCCTGAGCAAGAGTCACAGACCCTGGTGTGGTGTAATTGGCCTCAATAGCAACTAATGCCCTGGTGTGGTGTAGGTGGCCTCAGCCAGCAGCCACAGGCCCTGGTGTGGTGTAAGTGGCCTCAGCCAGTGCCACAGGCCCTGGTGTGGTGTAAGTGGCCTGAGCAAGAGCCACAGGCCCTGGTGTGGTGTAAGTGGCCTCAGCCAGAAGCCACAGGCACTGGTGTGGTGTAAGTGCCCTCAGCCAGCAGCCACAGGCACTGGTGTGGTGTAAGTGACCTCAGCCAGCAGCCACAGGCCCTGGTGTGGTGTAAGTGGCCTCAGCCAGAAGCCACAGGCACTGGTGTGGTGTAAGTGCCCTCAGCCAGCAGCCACAGGCACTGGTGTGGTGTAAGTGACCTCAGCCAGCAGCCACATGCCCTGGTGTGGTGTAAGTGGCCTCAGCCAGCAGCCACAGGCCCTGGTGTGGTGTAAGTGGCCTCAGCCAGTGCCACAGGCCATGGTGTGGTGTAAGTGGCCTGAGCAAGAGCCACAGACCCTGGTGTGGTGTAATTGGCCTCAATAGCAACTAATGCCCTGGTGTGGTGTAAGTGGCCTCAGCCAGCAGCCACAGGCCCTGGTGTGGTGTAAGTGGCCTCAGCCAGCAGCCACAGGCCCTGATGTGGTGTAAGTGGCCCCAGCCGGTCACTCAGGCCCTGGTGTGGTGTAGGTGGCATCAGCTAGCAGCACAAGACATTGGAAAACAGCCAAAAGCAATGTCGTTAATGTGCCCTCATTAATGGGCAGCTGCTTTTGGTCTTTTAATACACCCCTTCTCTGGATCAAAAGCTGTTCAATGACATGAAAATGAAAGGCTTACAGCACCAGGTATTCCCAGGTAGTCTCCCATCCAAGTACTAACCAAGCCCAGCCCTGCTTAGCTTCCGAGATCAGACGAGGTCGGGCGTGCTCAGGGTGGTATGGCCGTAAGCTGCTGGCCCCAGCACAATGTCTCAATTTATGGATTCAACTATTTAGGTGGCAAGTACCTGAAGTTACGAAGACAATCCTTTAACCATACCTGCATGTTTGCATAATACCCTAACCCAAAGGCTCAGTTTAGCATTTATCTAACAGCACAGGCCCTGGATTGTTGAAGATGGCCTCAGGAACCAGCACAGGGCCTGGTGTGTTGTACATGGCCACAGCTAGGAGCACAGGGCCTGGTTTGGTGAAAATGGCCTCGGCCAGAAGCGCAGGGCCTGGTGTGATGTGAGTGGCCTGAGCAAGAGCCACAGGCCCTGGTGTGGTGTAAGTGGCCTCAGCCAGAAGCCACAGGCACTGGTGTGGTGTAAGTGGCCTCAGCCAGCAGCCACAGGCCCTGGTGTGGTGTAAGTGGCCTCAGCCAGCAGCCACAGGCCCTGGTGTGGTGTAAGTGGCCTCAGCCAGCAGCCACAGGCCCTGGTGTGGTGTAAGTGGCCTCAGCCAGAGCCACAGGCCCTGGTGTGGTGTAAGTGGCCTCAGCCAGTGCCACAGGCCCTGGTGTGGTGTAAGTGACCTATATAGCAACTAATGCCCTGGTGTGGTGTAACTGGCCTCAGCCAGCAGCCACAGGCCCTGGTGTGGTGTAAGTGGCCTCAGCCACTGCCACAGGCCCTGGTGTGGTGTAAGTGGCCTCAATAGCAACTAAGGCCCTGGTGTGGTGTAGGTGGCCTCAGCCAGCAGCCACAGGCCCTGGTGTGGTGTAAGTGGCCTCAGCCAGTGCCACAGGCCCTGGTGTGGTGTAAGTGGCCTGAGCAAGAGCCACAGACCATGGTGTGGTGTAATTGGTCTCAATAGCAACTAATGCTCTGGTGTGGTGTAAGTGGCCTCAGCCAGCAGCCACAGGCCCTGGTGTGGTGTAAGTGGCCTCAGCCAGCAGCCACAGGCCCTGATGTGGTGTAAGTGGCCCCAGCCGGTCACTCAGGCCCTGGTGTGGTGTAGGTGGCATCAGCTAGCAGCACAAGACATTGGAAAACAGCCAAAAGCAATGTCGTTAATGTGCCCTCATTAATGGGCAGCTGCTTTTGGTCTTTTAATACACCCCTTCTCTGGATCAAAAGCGGTTCAATGACATGAAAATGAAAGGCTTACAGCACCAGGTATTCCCAGGCAGTCTCCCATCCAAGTACTAACCAAGCCCAGCCCTGCTTAGCTTCCGAGATCAGACGAGGTCGGGCGTGCTCAGGGTGGTATGGCCGTAAGCTGCTGGCCCCAGCACAATGTCTCAATTTATGGATTCAACTGATTAGGTGGCAAGTACCTGAAGTTACGAAGACAATCCTTTAACCATACCTGCATGTTTGCATAATACCCTAACCCAAAGGCTCAGTTTAGCATTTATCTAACAGCACAGGCCCTGGATTGTTGAAGATGGCCTCAGGAACCAGCACAGGGCCTGGTGTGTTGTACATGGCCACAGCTAGCAGCACAGGGCCTGGTTTGGTGAAGATGGCCTCGGCCAGAAGCGCAGGGCCTGGTGTGATGTGAGTGGCCTGAGCAAGAGCCACAGGCCCTGGTGTGGTGTAAGTGGCCTCAGCCAGAAGCCACAGGCACTGGTGTGGTGTAAGTGGCCTCAGCCAGCAGCCACAGTCCCTGGTGTGGTGTAAGTGGCCTCAGCCAGCAGCCACAGGCCCTGGTGTGGTGTAAATGGCCTCAGCCAGCAGCCACAGGCCCTGGTGTGGTGTAAGTGGCCTCAGCCAGAGCCACAGGCCATGGTGTGGTGTAAGTGGCCTCAGCCAGTGCCACAGGCCCTGGTGTGGTGTAAGTGGCCTGAGCAAGAGCCACAGACCCTGGTGTGGTGTAATTGGCCTCAATAGCAACTAATGCCCTGGTGTGGTGTAGGTGGCCTCAGCCAGCAGCCACAGGCCCTGGTGTGGTGTAAGTGGCCTCAGCCAGTGCCACAGGCCCTGGTGTGGTGTAAGGGGCCTCAATAGCAACTAATGCCCTGGTGTGGTGTAAGTGGCCTCAGCCAGCAGCCACAGGCCCTGGTGTGGTGTAAGTGACCTCAGCCAGCAGCCACAGGCCCTGGTGTGGTGTAAGTGGCCTCAGCCAGCAGCCACAGGCCCTGGTGTGGTGTAAGTGGCCTCAGCCAGTGCCACAGGCCCTGGTGTGGTGTAAGTGGCCTGAGCAAGAGTCACAGACCCTGGTGTGGTGTAATTGGCCTCAATAGCAACTAATGCCCTGGTGTGGTGTAGGTGGCCTCAGCCAGCAGCCACAGGCCCTGGTGTGGTGTAAGTGGCCTCAGCCAGTGCCACAGGCCCTGGTGTGGTGTAGGGGGCCTCAATAGCAACTAATGCCCTGGTGTGGTGTAAGTGGCCTCAGCCAGCAGCCACAGGCCCTGGTGTGGTGTAAGTGGCCTCAGCCAGAGCCACAGGCCCTGGTGTGGTGTAAGTGGCCTCAGCCAGTGCCACAGGCCCTGGTGTGGTGTAAGTGGCCTGAGCAAGAGCCACAGACCCTGGTGTGGTGTAATTGGCCTCAATAGCAACTAATGCCCTGGTGTGGTGTAGGTGGCCTCAGCCAGCAGCCACAGGCCCTGGTGTGGTGTAAGTGGCCTCAATAGCAACTAATGCCCTGGTGTGGTGTAAGTGGCCTCAGCCAGCAGCCACAGGCCCTGGTGTGGTGTAAGTGGCCTGAGCAAGAGCCACAGACCCTGGTGTGGTGTAATTGGCCTCAATAGCAACTAAGGCCCTGGTGTGGTGTAGGTGGCCTCAGCCAGCAGCCACAGGCCCTGGTGTGGTGTAAGTGGCCTCAGCCAGCAGCCACAGGCCCTGGTGTGGTGTAAGTGGCCTCAGCCAGCAGCCACAGGCCCTGATGTGGTGTAAGTGGCCCCAGCCGGTCACTCAGGCCCTGGTGTGGTGTAGGTGGCATCAGCTAGCAGCACAAGACATTGGAAAACAGCCAAAAGCAATGTCGTTAATGTGCCCTCATTAATGGGCAGCTGCTTTTGGTCTTTTAATACACCCCTTCTCTGGATCAAAAGCGGTTCAATGACATGAAAATGAAAGGCTTACAGCACCAGGTATTCCCAGGTAGTCTCCCATCCAAGTACTAACCAAGCCCAGCCCTGCTTAGCTTCCGAGATCAGACGAGGTCGGGCGTGCTCAGGGTGGTATGGCCGTAAGCTGCTGGCCCCAGCACAATGTCTCAATTTATGGATTCAACTGATTAGGTGGCAAGTACCTGAAGTTACGAAGACAATCCTTTAACCATACCTGCATGTTTGCATAATACCCTAACCCAAAGGCTCAGTTTAGCATTTATCTAACAGCACAGGCCCTGGATTGTTGAAGATGGCCTCAGGAACCAGCACAGGGCCTGGTGTGTTGTACATGGCCACAGCTAGCAGCACAGGGCCTGGTTTGGTGAAGATGGCCTCGGCCAGAAGCGCAGGGCCTGGTGTGATATGAGTGGCCTGAGCAAGAGCCACAGGCCCTGGTGTGGTGTAAGTGGCCTGAGCAAGAGCCACAGGCCCTGGTGTGGTGTAAGTGGCCTCAGCCAGCAGCCACAGGCCCTGGTGTGGTGTAAGTGGCCTCAGCCAGAGCCACAGGTCCTGGTGTGGTGTAAGTGGCCTCAGCCAGTGCCACAGGCCCTGGTGTGGTGTAAGTGGCCTCAGCCAGAAGCCACAGGCCCTGGTGTGGTGTAAGTGGCCTCAGCCAGCAGCCACAGGCCCTGGTGTGGTGTAATTGGCCTCAGCCAGAGCCACAGGCCCTGGTGTGGTGTAAGTGGCCTCAGCCAGTGCCACAGGCCCTGGTGTGGTGTAAGTGGCCTGAGCAAGAGCCACAGACCCTGGTGTGGTGTAATTGGCCTCAATAGCAACTAATGCCCTGGTGTGGTGTAGGTGGCCTCAGCCAGCAGCCACAGGCCCTGGTGTGGTGTAAGTGGCCTCAATAGCAACTAATGCCCTGGTGTGGTGTAAGTGGCCTCAGCCAGCAGCCACAGGCCCTGGTGTGGTGTAAGTGGCCTCAGCCAGAGCCACAGGTCCGGGTGTGGTGTAAGTGGCCTCAGCCAGAGCCACAGGTCCTGGTGTGGTGTAAGTGGCCTCAGCCAGTGCCACAGGCCCTGGTGTGGTGTAAGTGGCCTCAGCCAGCAGCCACAGGCCCTGGTGTGGTGTAAGTGGCCTCAGCCAGCAGCCACAGGCCCTGGTGTGGTGTAAGTGGCCTCAGCCAGCAGCCACAGGCCCTGGTGTGGTGTAAGTGGCCTCAGCCAGCAGCCACAGGCCCTGGTGTGGTGTAAGTGGCCTCAGCCAGAGCCACAGGTCCTGGTGTGGTGTAAGTGGCCTCAGCCAGTGCCACAGGCCCTGGTGTGGTGTAAGTGGCCTGAGCAAGAGCCACAGACCCTGTTGTGGTGTAATTGGCCTCAATAGCAACTAAGGCCCTGGTGTGGTGTAGGTGGCCTCAGCCAGCAGCCACAGGCCCTGGTGTGGTGTAAGTGGCCTCAGCCAGCAGCCACAGGCCCTGGTGTGGTGTAAGTGGCCTCAGCCAGCAGCCACAGGCCCTGGTGTGGTGTAAGTGGCCTCAGCCAGCAGCCACAGGCCCTGGTGTGGTGTAAGTGGCCTCAGCCAGAGCCACAGGCCCTGGTGTAGTGTAAGTGGCCTCAGCCAGTGCCACAGGCCCTGGTGTGGTGTAAGTGGCCTGAGCAAGAGCCACAGACCCTGGTGTGGTGTAATTGGCCTCAATAGCAACTAATGCCCTGGTGTGGTGTAGGTGGCCTCAGCCAGCAGCCACAGGCCCTGGTGTGGTGTAAGTGGCCTCAGCCAGTGCCACAGGCCCTGGTGTGGTGTAAGGGGCCTCAATAGCAACTAATGCCCTGGTGTGGTGTAAGTGGCCTCAGCCAGCAGCCACAGGCACTGGTGTGGTGTAAGTGCCCTCAGCCAGCAGCCACAGGCCCTGGTGTGGTGTAAGTGGCCTCAGCCAGCAGCCACAGGCCCTGGTGTGGTGTAAGTGGCCTCAGCCAGCAGCACAGGCCCTGGTGTGGTGTAAGTGGCCTGAGCAAGAGCCACAGGCCCTGGTGTGGTGTAAGTGGCCTCAGCCAGAAGCCACAGGCACTGGTGTGGTGTAAGTGCCCTCAGCCAGCAGCCACAGGCCCTGGTGTGGTGTAAGTGACCTCAGCCAGCAGCCACAGGCCCTGGTGTGGTGTAAGTGGCCTCAGCCAGCAGCCACAGGCCCTGGTGTGGTGTAAGTGGCCTCAGCCAGTGCCACAGGCCCTGGTGTGGTGTAAGTGGCCTGAGCAAGAGTCACAGACCCTGGTGTGGTGTAATTGGCCTCAATAGCAACTAATGCCCTGGTGTGGTGTAGGTGGCCTCAGCCAGCAGCCACAGGCCCTGGTGCGGTGTAAGTGGCCTCAGCCAGTGCCACAGGCCCTGGTGTGGTGTAAGTGGCCTGAGCAAGAGCCACAGACCCTGGTGTGGTGTAATTGGCCTCAATAGCAACTAATGCCCTGGTGTGGTGTAAGTGGCCTCAGCCAGCAGCCACAGGCCCTGGTGTGGTGTAAGTGGCCTCAGCCAGCAGCCACAGGCCCTGATGTGGTGTAAGTGGCCCCAGCCGGTCACTCAGGCCCTGGTGTGGTGTAGGTGGCATCAGCTAGCAGCACAAGACATTGGAAAACAGCCAAAAGCAATGTCGTTAATGTGCCATCATTAATGGGCAGCTGCTTTTGGTCTTTTAATACACCCCTTCTCTGGATCAAAAGCGGTTCAATGACATGAAAATGAAAGGCTTACAGCACCAGGTAGTCTCCCATCCAAGTACAAACCAAGCCCAGCCCTGCTTAGCTTCCGAGATCAGACGAGGTCGGGCGTGCTCAGGGTGGTATGGCCGTAAGCTGCTGGCCCCAGCACAATGTCTCAATTTATGGATTCAACTGATTAGGTGGCAAGTACCTGAAGTTACGAAGACAATCCTTTAACCATACCTGCATGTTTGCATAATACCCTAACCCAAAGGCTCAGTTTAGCATTTATCTAACAGCACAGGCCATGGATTGTTGAAGATGGCCTCAGGAACCAGCACAGGGCCTGGTGTGTTGTACATGGCCACAGCTAGCAGCACAGGGCCTGGTTTGGTGAAGATGGCCTCGGCCAGAAGCGCAGGGCCTGGTGTGATGTGAGTGGCCTGAGCAAGAGCCACAGGCCCTGGTGTGGTGTAAGTGGCCTCAGCCAGAAGCCACAGGCACTGGTGTGGTGTAAGTGGCCTCAGCCAGCAGCCACAGGCCCTGGTGTGGTGTAAGTGGCCTCAGCCAGCAGCCACAGGCCCTGGTGTGGTGTAAGTGGCCTCAGCCAGAGCCACAGGCCCTGGTATAGTGTAAGTGGCCTCAACCAGTGCCACAGGCCCTGGTGGGGTGTAAGTGGCCTGAGCAAGAGCCACAGACCCTGGTGTGGTGTAATTGGCCTCAATAGCAACTAATGCCCTGGTGTGGTGTAGGTGGCCTCAGCCAGCAGCCACAGGCCCTGGTGTGGTGTAAGTGCCCTCAGCCAGCAGCCACAGGCACTGGTGTGGTGTAAGTGCCCTCAGCCAGCAGCCACAGGCCCTGGTGTGGTGTAAGTGGCCTCAGCCAGCAGCCACAGGCCATGGTGTGGTGTAAGTGGCCTCAGCCAGCAGCCACAGGCCCTGGTGTGGTGTAAGTGGCCTCAGCCAGTGCCACAGGCCCTGGTGTGGTGTAAGTGGCCTGAGCAAGAGTCACAGACCCTGGTGTGGTGTAATTGGCCTCAATAGCAACTAATGCCCTGGTGTGGTGTAGGTGGCCTCAGCCAGCAGCCACAGGCCCTGGTGTGGTGTAAGTGGCCTCAGCCAGTGCCACAGGCCCTGGTGTGGTGTAAGTGGCCTGAGCAAGAGCCACAGGCCCTGGTGTGGTGTAAGTGGCCTCAGCAAGAAGCCACAGGCACTGGTGTGGTGTAAGTGCCCTCAGCCAGCAGCCACAGGCACTGGTGTGGTGTAAGTGACCTCAGCCAGCAGCCACAGGCCCTGGTGTGGTGTAAGTGGCCTCAGCCAGAAGCCACAGGCACTGGTGTGGTGTAAGTGCCCTCAGCCAGCAGCCACAGGCACTGGTGTGGTGTAAGTGACCTCAGCCAGCAGCCACATGCCCTGGTGTGGTGTAAGTGGCCTCAGCCAGCAGCCACAGGCCCTGGTGTGGTGTAAGTGGCCTCAGCCAGTGCCACAGGCCATGGTGTGGTGTAAGTGGCCTGAGCAAGAGCCACAGACCCTGGTGTGGTGTAATTGGCCTCAATAGCAACTAATGCCCTGGTGTGGTGTAAGTGGCCTCAGCCAGCAGCCACAGGCCCTGGTGTGGTGTAAGTGGCCTCAGCCAGCAGCCACAGGCCCTGATGTGGTGTAAGTGGCCCCAGCCGGTCACTCAGGCCCTGGTGTGGTGTAGGTGGCATCAGCTAGCAGCACAAGACATTGGAAAACAGCCAAAAGCAATGTCGTTAATGTGCCCTCATTAATGGGCAGCTGCTTTTGGTCTTTTAATACACCCCTTCTCTGGATCAAAAGCTGTTCAATGACATGAAAATGAAAGGCTTACAGCACCAGGTATTCCCAGGTAGTCTCCCATCCAAGTACTAACCAAGCCCAGCCCTGCTTAGCTTCCGAGATCAGACGAGGTCGGGCGTGCTCAGGGTGGTATGGCCGTAAGCTGCTGGCCCCAGCACAATGTCTCAATTTATGGATTCAACTATTTAGGTGGCAAGTACCTGAAGTTACGAAGACAATCCTTTAACCATACCTGCATGTTTGCATAATACCCTAACCCAAAGGCTCAGTTTAGCATTTATCTAACAGCACAGGCCCTGGATTGTTGAAGATGGCCTCAGGAACCAGCACAGGGCCTGGTGTGTTGTACATGGCCACAGCTAGGAGCACAGGGCCTGGTTTGGTGAAAATGGCCTCGGCCAGAAGCGCAGGGCCTGGTGTGATGTGAGTGGCCTGAGCAAGAGCCACAGGCCCTGGTGTGGTGTAAGTGGCCTCAGCCAGAAGCCACAGGCACTGGTGTGGTGTAAGTGGCCTCAGCCAGCAGCCACAGGCCCTGGTGTGGTGTAAGTGGCCTCAGCCAGCAGCCACAGGCCCTGGTGTGGTGTAAGTGGCCTCAGCCAGCAGCCACAGGCCCTGGTGTGGTGTAAGTGGCCTCAGCCAGAGCCACAGGCCCTGGTGTGGTGTAAGTGGCCTCAGCCAGTGCCACAGGCCCTGGTGTGGTGTAAGTGACCTATATAGCAACTAATGCCCTGGTGTGGTGTAACTGGCCTCAGCCAGCAGCCACAGGCCCTGGTGTGGTGTAAGTGGCCTCAGCCACTGCCACAGGCCCTGGTGTGGTGTAAGTGGCCTCAATAGCAACTAAGGCCCTGGTGTGGTGTAGGTGGCCTCAGCCAGCAGCCACAGGCCCTGGTGTGGTGTAAGTGGCCTCAGCCAGTGCCACAGGCCCTGGTGTGGTGTAAGTGGCCTGAGCAAGAGCCACAGACCATGGTGTGGTGTAATTGGTCTCAATAGCAACTAATGCTCTGGTGTGGTGTAAGTGGCCTCAGCCAGCAGCCACAGGCCCTGGTGTGGTGTAAGTGGCCTCAGCCAGCAGCCACAGGCCCTGATGTGGTGTAAGTGGCCCCAGCCGGTCACTCAGGCCCTGGTGTGGTGTAGGTGGCATCAGCTAGCAGCACAAGACATTGGAAAACAGCCAAAAGCAATGTCGTTAATGTGCCCTCATTAATGGGCAGCTGCTTTTGGTCTTTTAATACACCCCTTCTCTGGATCAAAAGCGGTTCAATGACATGAAAATGAAAGGCTTACAGCACCAGGTATTCCCAGGCAGTCTCCCATCCAAGTACTAACCAAGCCCAGCCCTGCTTAGCTTCCGAGATCAGACGAGGTCGGGCGTGCTCAGGGTGGTATGGCCGTAAGCTGCTGGCCCCAGCACAATGTCTCAATTTATGGATTCAACTGATTAGGTGGCAAGTACCTGAAGTTACGAAGACAATCCTTTAACCATACCTGCATGTTTGCATAATACCCTAACCCAAAGGCTCAGTTTAGCATTTATCTAACAGCACAGGCCCTGGATTGTTGAAGATGGCCTCAGGAACCAGCACAGGGCCTGGTGTGTTGTACATGGCCACAGCTAGCAGCACAGGGCCTGGTTTGGTGAAGATGGCCTCGGCCAGAAGCGCAGGGCCTGGTGTGATGTGAGTGGCCTGAGCAAGAGCCACAGGCCCTGGTGTGGTGTAAGTGGCCTCAGCCAGAAGCCACAGGCACTGGTGTGGTGTAAGTGGCCTCAGCCAGCAGCCACAGTCCCTGGTGTGGTGTAAGTGGCCTCAGCCAGCAGCCACAGGCCCTGGTGTGGTGTAAATGGCCTCAGCCAGCAGCCACAGGCCCTGGTGTGGTGTAAGTGGCCTCAGCCAGAGCCACAGGCCATGGTGTGGTGTAAGTGGCCTCAGCCAGTGCCACAGGCCCTGGTGTGGTGTAAGTGGCCTGAGCAAGAGCCACAGACCCTGGTGTGGTGTAATTGGCCTCAATAGCAACTAATGCCCTGGTGTGGTGTAGGTGGCCTCAGCCAGCAGCCACAGGCCCTGGTGTGGTGTAAGTGGCCTCAGCCAGTGCCACAGGCCCTGGTGTGGTGTAAGGGGCCTCAATAGCAACTAATGCCCTGGTGTGGTGTAAGTGGCCTCAGCCAGCAGCCACAGGCCCTGGTGTGGTGTAAGTGACCTCAGCCAGCAGCCACAGGCCCTGGTGTGGTGTAAGTGGCCTCAGCCAGCAGCCACAGGCCCTGGTGTGGTGTAAGTGGCCTCAGCCAGTGCCACAGGCCCTGGTGTGGTGTAAGTGGCCTGAGCAAGAGTCACAGACCCTGGTGTGGTGTAATTGGCCTCAATAGCAACTAATGCCCTGGTGTGGTGTAGGTGGCCTCAGCCAGCAGCCACAGGCCCTGGTGTGGTGTAAGTGGCCTCAGCCAGTGCCACAGGCCCTGGTGTGGTGTAGGGGGCCTCAATAGCAACTAATGCCCTGGTGTGGTGTAAGTGGCCTCAGCCAGCAGCCACAGGCCCTGGTGTGGTGTAAGTGGCCTCAGCCAGAGCCACAGGCCCTGGTGTGGTGTAAGTGGCCTCAGCCAGTGCCACAGGCCCTGGTGTGGTGTAAGTGGCCTGAGCAAGAGCCACAGACCCTGGTGTGGTGTAATTGGCCTCAATAGCAACTAATGCCCTGGTGTGGTGTAGGTGGCCTCAGCCAGCAGCCACAGGCCCTGGTGTGGTGTAAGTGGCCTCAATAGCAACTAATGCCCTGGTGTGGTGTAAGTGGCCTCAGCCAGCAGCCACAGGCCCTGGTGTGGTGTAAGTGGCCTGAGCAAGAGCCACAGACCCTGGTGTGGTGTAATTGGCCTCAATAGCAACTAAGGCCCTGGTGTGGTGTAGGTGGCCTCAGCCAGCAGCCACAGGCCCTGGTGTGGTGTAAGTGGCCTCAGCCAGCAGCCACAGGCCCTGGTGTGGTGTAAGTGGCCTCAGCCAGCAGCCACAGGCCCTGATGTGGTGTAAGTGGCCCCAGCCGGTCACTCAGGCCCTGGTGTGGTGTAGGTGGCATCAGCTAGCAGCACAAGACATTGGAAAACAGCCAAAAGCAATGTCGTTAATGTGCCCTCATTAATGGGCAGCTGCTTTTGGTCTTTTAATACACCCCTTCTCTGGATCAAAAGCGGTTCAATGACATGAAAATGAAAGGCTTACAGCACCAGGTATTCCCAGGTAGTCTCCCATCCAAGTACTAACCAAGCCCAGCCCTGCTTAGCTTCCGAGATCAGACGAGGTCGGGCGTGCTCAGGGTGGTATGGCCGTAAGCTGCTGGCCCCAGCACAATGTCTCAATTTATGGATTCAACTGATTAGGTGGCAAGTACCTGAAGTTACGAAGACAATCCTTTAACCATACCTGCATGTTTGCATAATACCCTAACCCAAAGGCTCAGTTTAGCATTTATCTAACAGCACAGGCCCTGGATTGTTGAAGATGGCCTCAGGAACCAGCACAGGGCCTGGTGTGTTGTACATGGCCACAGCTAGCAGCACAGGGCCTGGTTTGGTGAAGATGGCCTCGGCCAGAAGCGCAGGGCCTGGTGTGATATGAGTGGCCTGAGCAAGAGCCACAGGCCCTGGTGTGGTGTAAGTGGCCTGAGCAAGAGCCACAGGCCCTGGTGTGGTGTAAGTGGCCTCAGCCAGCAGCCACAGGCCCTGGTGTGGTGTAAGTGGCCTCAGCCAGAGCCACAGGTCCTGGTGTGGTGTAAGTGGCCTCAGCCAGTGCCACAGGCCCTGGTGTGGTGTAAGTGGCCTCAGCCAGAAGCCACAGGCCCTGGTGTGGTGTAAGTGGCCTCAGCCAGCAGCCACAGGCCCTGGTGTGGTGTAATTGGCCTCAGCCAGAGCCACAGGCCCTGGTGTGGTGTAAGTGGCCTCAGCCAGTGCCACAGGCCCTGGTGTGGTGTAAGTGGCCTGAGCAAGAGCCACAGACCCTGGTGTGGTGTAATTGGCCTCAATAGCAACTAATGCCCTGGTGTGGTGTAGGTGGCCTCAGCCAGCAGCCACAGGCCCTGGTGTGGTGTAAGTGGCCTCAATAGCAACTAATGCCCTGGTGTGGTGTAAGTGGCCTCAGCCAGCAGCCACAGGCCCTGGTGTGGTGTAAGTGGCCTCAGCCAGAGCCACAGGTCCGGGTGTGGTGTAAGTGGCCTCAGCCAGAGCCACAGGTCCTGGTGTGGTGTAAGTGGCCTCAGCCAGTGCCACAGGCCCTGGTGTGGTGTAAGTGGCCTCAGCCAGCAGCCACAGGCCCTGGTGTGGTGTAAGTGGCCTCAGCCAGCAGCCACAGGCCCTGGTGTGGTGTAAGTGGCCTCAGCCAGCAGCCACAGGCCCTGGTGTGGTGTAAGTGGCCTCAGCCAGCAGCCACAGGCCCTGGTGTGGTGTAAGTGGCCTCAGCCAGAGCCACAGGTCCTGGTGTGGTGTAAGTGGCCTCAGCCAGTGCCACAGGCCCTGGTGTGGTGTAAGTGGCCTGAGCAAGAGCCACAGACCCTGTTGTGGTGTAATTGGCCTCAATAGCAACTAAGGCCCTGGTGTGGTGTAGGTGGCCTCAGCCAGCAGCCACAGGCCCTGGTGTGGTGTAAGTGGCCTCAGCCAGCAGCCACAGGCCCTGGTGTGGTGTAAGTGGCCTCAGCCAGCAGCCACAGGCCCTGGTGTGGTGTAAGTGGCCTCAGCCAGCAGCCACAGGCCCTGGTGTGGTGTAAGTGGCCTCAGCCAGAGCCACAGGCCCTGGTGTAGTGTAAGTGGCCTCAGCCAGTGCCACAGGCCCTGGTGTGGTGTAAGTGGCCTGAGCAAGAGCCACAGACCCTGGTGTGGTGTAATTGGCCTCAATAGCAACTAATGCCCTGGTGTGGTGTAGGTGGCCTCAGCCAGCAGCCACAGGCCCTGGTGTGGTGTAAGTGGCCTCAGCCAGTGCCACAGGCCCTGGTGTGGTGTAAGGGGCCTCAATAGCAACTAATGCCCTGGTGTGGTGTAAGTGGCCTCAGCCAGCAGCCACAGGCACTGGTGTGGTGTAAGTGCCCTCAGCCAGCAGCCACAGGCCCTGGTGTGGTGTAAGTGGCCTCAGCCAGCAGCCACAGGCCCTGGTGTGGTGTAAGTGGCCTCAGCCAGCAGCACAGGCCCTGGTGTGGTGTAAGTGGCCTGAGCAAGAGCCACAGGCCCTGGTGTGGTGTAAGTGGCCTCAGCCAGAAGCCACAGGCACTGGTGTGGTGTAAGTGCCCTCAGCCAGCAGCCACAGGCCCTGGTGTGGTGTAAGTGACCTCAGCCAGCAGCCACAGGCCCTGGTGTGGTGTAAGTGGCCTCAGCCAGCAGCCACAGGCCCTGGTGTGGTGTAAGTGGCCTCAGCCAGTGCCACAGGCCCTGGTGTGGTGTAAGTGGCCTGAGCAAGAGTCACAGACCCTGGTGTGGTGTAATTGGCCTCAATAGCAACTAATGCCCTGGTGTGGTGTAGGTGGCCTCAGCCAGCAGCCACAGGCCCTGGTGCGGTGTAAGTGGCCTCAGCCAGTGCCACAGGCCCTGGTGTGGTGTAAGTGGCCTGAGCAAGAGCCACAGACCCTGGTGTGGTGTAATTGGCCTCAATAGCAACTAATGCCCTGGTGTGGTGTAAGTGGCCTCAGCCAGCAGCCACAGGCCCTGGTGTGGTGTAAGTGGCCTCAGCCAGCAGCCACAGGCCCTGATGTGGTGTAAGTGGCCCCAGCCGGTCACTCAGGCCCTGGTGTGGTGTAGGTGGCATCAGCTAGCAGCACAAGACATTGGAAAACAGCCAAAAGCAATGTCGTTAATGTGCCATCATTAATGGGCAGCTGCTTTTGGTCTTTTAATACACCCCTTCTCTGGATCAAAAGCGGTTCAATGACATGAAAATGAAAGGCTTACAGCACCAGGTAGTCTCCCATCCAAGTACAAACCAAGCCCAGCCCTGCTTAGCTTCCGAGATCAGACGAGGTCGGGCGTGCTCAGGGTGGTATGGCCGTAAGCTGCTGGCCCCAGCACAATGTCTCAATTTATGGATTCAACTGATTAGGTGGCAAGTACCTGAAGTTACGAAGACAATCCTTTAACCATACCTGCATGTTTGCATAATACCCTAACCCAAAGGCTCAGTTTAGCATTTATCTAACAGCACAGGCCATGGATTGTTGAAGATGGCCTCAGGAACCAGCACAGGGCCTGGTGTGTTGTACATGGCCACAGCTAGCAGCACAGGGCCTGGTTTGGTGAAGATGGCCTCGGCCAGAAGCGCAGGGCCTGGTGTGATGTGAGTGGCCTGAGCAAGAGCCACAGGCCCTGGTGTGGTGTAAGTGGCCTCAGCCAGAAGCCACAGGCACTGGTGTGGTGTAAGTGGCCTCAGCCAGCAGCCACAGGCCCTGGTGTGGTGTAAGTGGCCTCAGCCAGCAGCCACAGGCCCTGGTGTGGTGTAAGTGGCCTCAGCCAGCAGCCACAGGCCCTGGTGTGGTGTAAGTGGCCTCAGCCAGAGCCACAGGCCCTGGTGTGGTGTAAGTGGCCTCAGCCACTGCCACAGGCCCTGGTGTGGTGTAAGTGGCCTGAGCAAGAGCCAAAGACCCTGGTGTGGTGTAATTGGCCTCAATAGCAACTAATGCCCTGGTGTGGTGTAGGTGGCCTCAGCCAGCAGCCACAGGCCCTGGTGTGGTGTCAGTGGCCTCAATAGCAACTAATGCCCTGGTGTGGTGTAAGTGGCCTCAGCCAGCAGCCACAGGCCCTGGTGTGGTGTAAGTGGCTTGAGCAAGAGCCACAGACCCTGGTGTGGTGTAATTGGCCTCAATAGCAACTAAGGCCCTGGTGTGGTGTAGGTGGCCTCAGCCAGCAGCCACAGGCCCTGGTGTGGTGTAAGTGGCCTCAGCCAGCAGCCACAGGCCCTGGTGTGGTGTAAGTGGCCTCAGCCAGCAGCCACAGGCCCTGATGTGGTGTAAGTGGCCCCAGCCGGTCACTCAGGCCCTGGTGTGGTGTAGGTGGCATCAGCTAGCAGCACAAGACATTGGAAAACAGCCAAAAGCAATGTCGTTAATGTGCCCTCATTAATGGGCAGCTGCTTTTGGTCTTTTAATACACCCCTTCTCTGGATCAAAAGTGGTTCAGTGACATGAAAATGAAATGCTTACAGCACCAGGTATTCCCAGGCGGTCTCCCATCCAAGTACTAACCAAGCCCAGCCCTGCTTAGCTTCCGAGATCAGACGAGGTCGGGCGTGCTCAGGGTGGTATGGCCGTAAGCTGCTGGCCCCAGCACAATGTCTCAATTTATGGATTCAACTGATTAGGTGGCAAGTACCTGAAGTTACGAAGACAATCCTTTAACCATACCTGCATTTTTGCATAATACCCTAACCCAAAGGCTCAGTTTAGCATTTATCTAACAGCACAGGCCCTGGATTGTTGAAGATGGCCTCAGGAACCAGCACAGGGCCTGGTGTGTTGTACATGGCCACAGCAAGCAGCACAGGGCCAGGTTTGGTGAAGATGGCCTCGGCCAGAAGCACAGGGTCTGGTGTGATATGAGTGGCCTGAGCAAGAGCCACAGGCCCTGGTGTGGTGTAAGTGGCCTCAGCCAGAAGCCACAGGCCCTGGTGTGGTGTAGGTGGCCTCAGCCAGCAGCCACAGGCCCTTGTGTGCTGTAAGTGGCCTCAGCCAGCAGCCACAGGCCCTGGTGTGGTGTAAGTGGCCTCAGCCAGCAGCCACAGGCCCTGGTGTGGTGTAATTGGCCTCAATAGCAACTAAGGCCCTGGTGTGGTGTAAGTGGCCTCAGCCAGCAGCCACAGGCCCTGGTGTGGTGTAAGTGGCCTCAGCCAGTGCCACAGGCCCTGGTGTGGTGTAAGGGGCCTCAATAGCAACTAATGCCCTGGTGTGGTGTAAGTGGCCTCAGCCAGCAGCCACAGGCACTGGTGTGGTGTAAGTGCCCTCAACAAGCAGCCACAGGCCCTGGTGTGGTGTAAGTGGCCTCAGCCAGCAGCCACAGGCCCTGGTGTGGTGTAAGTGGCCTCAGCCAGCAGCCACAGGCCCTGGTGTGGTGTAAGTGGCCCAAGCAAGAGCCACAGGCCCTGGTGTGGTGTAAGTGGCCTCAGCCAGAAGCCACAGGCACTGGTGTGGTGTAAGTGCCCTCAGCCAGCAGCCACAGGCCCTGGTGTGGTGTAAGTGACCTCAGCCAGCAGCCACAGGCCCTGGTGTGGTGTAAGTGGCCTCAGCCAGCAGCCACAGGCCCTGGTGTGGTGTAAGTGGCCTCAGCCAGTGCCACAGGCACTGGTGTGGTGTAAGTGGCCTGAGCAAGAGTCACAGACCCTGGTGTGGTGTAATTGGCCTCAATAGCAACTAATGCCCTGGTGTGGTGTAGGTGGCCTCAGCCAGCAGCCACAGGCCCTGGTGTGGTGTAAGTGGCCTCAGCCAGTGCCACAGGCCCTGGTGTGGTGTAAGTGGCCTGAGCAAGAGCCACAGACCCTCGTGTGGTGTAATTGGCCTCAATAGCAACTAATGCCCTGGTGTGGTGTAAGTGGCCTCAGCCAGCAGCCACAGGCCCTGGTGTGGTGTAAGTGGCCTCAGAAGCAAATAAGGCCGTATTGTGGTGTATGTGGCCTCAGCCAGGAGCCACAGGCCCTGGTGTGGTGTAAGTGGCCTGAGCAAGAGCCACAGACCCTGGTGTGGTGTAAGTGGCCTCAGCCAGCAGCCACAGGCCTTGGTGTGGTGTAAGTGGCCTCAGCCAGAAGCCACAGGCACTGGTGTGGTGTAAGTGGCCTCAGCCAGCAGCCACAGGCCCTGGTGTGGTGTAAGTGGCCTGAGCAAGAGCCACAGGCCCTGGTGTGGTGTAATTGGCCTCAATAGCAACTAAGGCCCTGGTGTGGTGTAAGTGGCCTCATCCAGAGCCACAGGCCCTGGTGTGGTGTAAGTGGCCTCAGAAGCAAATAAGGCCGTGGTGTGGTGTAAGTGGCCTCAGCCAGAAGCCACAGGCACTGGTGTGGTGTAAGTGGCCTCAGCCAGCAGCCACAGGCCCTGGTGTGGTGTAAGTGACTTCAGCCAGTGCCACAGGCCCTGGTGTGGTGTAAGTGGCCTGAGCAAGAGCCACCGACCCTGGTGTGGTGTAATTGGCCTCAATAGCAACTAATGCCCTGGTCTGGTGTAGGTGGCCTCAGCCAGCAGCCACAGGCCCTGGTGTGGTGTAAGTGGCCTCAGCCAGTGCCACAGGCCCTGGTGTGGTGTAAGGGGCCTCAATAGCAACTAATGCCCTGGTGTGGTGTAAGTGGCCTCAGCCAACAGCCACAGGCACTGGTGTGGTGTAAGTGCCCTCAGCCAGCAGCCATAGGCCCTGGTGTGGTGTAAGTGGCCTCAGCCAGCAGCCACAGGCCCTGGTGTGGTGTAAGTGGCCTGAGCAAGAGCCACAGGCACTGGTGTGGTGTAAGTGCCCTCAGCCAGCAGCCACAGGCCCTGGTGTGGTGTAAGTGGCCTCAGCCAGCAGCCACAGGCCCTGGTGTGGTGTAAGTGGCCTCAGCCAGCAGCCACAGGCCATGGTGTGGTGTAAGTGGCCTCAGCCAGCAGCCACAGGCCCTGGTGTGGTGTAAGTGGCCTCAGCCAGCAGCCACAGGCCCTGGTGTGGTGTAAGTGGCCTCAGCCAGAGCCACAGGCCCTGGTATAGTGTAAGTGGCCTCAACCAGTGCCACAGGCCCTGGTGGGGTGTAAGTGGCCTGAGCAAGAGCCACAGACCCTGGTGTGGTGTAATTGGCCTCAATAGCAACTAATGCCCTGGTGTGGTGTAGGTGGCCTCAGCCAGCAGCCACAGGCCCTGGTGTGGTGTAAGTGCCCTCAGCCAGCAGCCACAGGCACTGGTGTGGTGTAAGTGCCCTCAGCCAGCAGCCACAGGCCCTGGTGTGGTGTAAGTGGCCTCAGCCAGCAGCCACAGGCCATGGTGTGGTGTAAGTGGCCTCAGCCAGCAGCCACAGGCCCTGGTGTGGTGTAAGTGGCCTCAGCCAGTGCCACAGGCCCTGGTGTGGTGTAAGTGGCCTGAGCAAGAGTCACAGACCCTGGTGTGGTGTAATTGGCCTCAATAGCAACTAATGCCCTGGTGTGGTGTAGGTGGCCTCAGCCAGCAGCCACAGGCCCTGGTGTGGTGTAAGTGGCCTCAGCCAGTGCCACAGGCCCTGGTGTGGTGTAAGTGGCCTGAGCAAGAGCCACAGGCCCTGGTGTGGTGTAAGTGGCCTCAGCCAGAAGCCACAGGCACTGGTGTGGTGTAAGTGCCCTCAGCCAGCAGCCACAGGCACTGGTGTGGTGTAAGTGACCTCAGCCAGCAGCCACAGGCCCTGGTGTGGTGTAAGTGGCCTCAGCCAGAAGCCACAGGCACTGGTGTGGTGTAAGTGCCCTCAGCCAGCAGCCACAGGCACTGGTGTGGTGTAAGTGACCTCAGCCAGCAGCCACATGCCCTGGTGTGGTGTAAGTGGCCTCAGCCAGCAGCCACAGGCCCTGGTGTGGTGTAAGTGGCCTCAGCCAGTGCCACAGGCCATGGTGTGGTGTAAGTGGCCTGAGCAAGAGCCACAGACCCTGGTGTGGTGTAATTGGCCTCAATAGCAACTAATGCCCTGGTGTGGTGTAAGTGGCCTCAGCCAGCAGCCACAGGCCCTGGTGTGGTGTAAGTGGCCTCAGCCAGCAGCCACAGGCCCTGATGTGGTGTAAGTGGCCCCAGCCGGTCACTCAGGCCCTGGTGTGGTGTAGGTGGCATCAGCTAGCAGCACAAGACATTGGAAAACAGCCAAAAGCAATGTCGTTAATGTGCCCTCATTAATGGGCAGCTGCTTTTGGTCTTTTAATACACCCCTTCTCTGGATCAAAAGCTGTTCAATGACATGAAAATGAAAGGCTTACAGCACCAGGTATTCCCAGGTAGTCTCCCATCCAAGTACTAACCAAGCCCAGCCCTGCTTAGCTTCCGAGATCAGACGAGGTCGGGCGTGCTCAGGGTGGTATGGCCGTAAGCTGCTGGCCCCAGCACAATGTCTCAATTTATGGATTCAACTATTTAGGTGGCAAGTACCTGAAGTTACGAAGACAATCCTTTAACCATACCTGCATGTTTGCATAATACCCTAACCCAAAGGCTCAGTTTAGCATTTATCTAACAGCACAGGCCCTGGATTGTTGAAGATGGCCTCAGGAACCAGCACAGGGCCTGGTGTGTTGTACATGGCCACAGCTAGGAGCACAGGGCCTGGTTTGGTGAAAATGGCCTCGGCCAGAAGCGCAGGGCCTGGTGTGATGTGAGTGGCCTGAGCAAGAGCCACAGGCCCTGGTGTGGTGTAAGTGGCCTCAGCCAGAAGCCACAGGCACTGGTGTGGTGTAAGTGGCCTCAGCCAGCAGCCACAGGCCCTGGTGTGGTGTAAGTGGCCTCAGCCAGCAGCCACAGGCCCTGGTGTGGTGTAAGTGGCCTCAGCCAGCAGCCACAGGCCCTGGTGTGGTGTAAGTGGCCTCAGCCAGAGCCACAGGCCCTGGTGTGGTGTAAGTGGCCTCAGCCAGTGCCACAGGCCCTGGTGTGGTGTAAGTGACCTATATAGCAACTAATGCCCTGGTGTGGTGTAACTGGCCTCAGCCAGCAGCCACAGGCCCTGGTGTGGTGTAAGTGGCCTCAGCCACTGCCACAGGCCCTGGTGTGGTGTAAGTGGCCTCAATAGCAACTAAGGCCCTGGTGTGGTGTAGGTGGCCTCAGCCAGCAGCCACAGGCCCTGGTGTGGTGTAAGTGGCCTCAGCCAGTGCCACAGGCCCTGGTGTGGTGTAAGTGGCCTGAGCAAGAGCCACAGACCATGGTGTGGTGTAATTGGTCTCAATAGCAACTAATGCTCTGGTGTGGTGTAAGTGGCCTCAGCCAGCAGCCACAGGCCCTGGTGTGGTGTAAGTGGCCTCAGCCAGCAGCCACAGGCCCTGATGTGGTGTAAGTGGCCCCAGCCGGTCACTCAGGCCCTGGTGTGGTGTAGGTGGCATCAGCTAGCAGCACAAGACATTGGAAAACAGCCAAAAGCAATGTCGTTAATGTGCCCTCATTAATGGGCAGCTGCTTTTGGTCTTTTAATACACCCCTTCTCTGGATCAAAAGCGGTTCAATGACATGAAAATGAAAGGCTTACAGCACCAGGTATTCCCAGGTAGTCTCCCATCCAAGTACTAACCAAGCCCAGCCCTGCTTAGCTTCCGAGATCAGACGAGGTCGGGCGTGCTCAGGGTGGTATGGCCGTAAGCTGCTGGCCCCAGCACAATGTCTCAATTTATGGATTCAACTGATTAGGTGGCAAGTACCTGAAGTTACGAAGACAATCCTTTAACCATACCTGCATGTTTGCATAATACCCTAACCCAAAGGCTCAGTTTAGCATTTATCTAACAGCACAGGCCCTGGATTGTTGAAGATGGCCTCAGGAACCAGCACAGGGCCTGGTGTGTTGTACATGGCCACAGCCAGCAGCACAGGGCCTGGTTTGGTGAAGATGGCCTCGGCCAGAAGCGCAGGGCCTGGTGTGATGTGAGTGGCCTGAGCAAGAGCCACAGGCCCTGGTGTGGTGTAAGTGGCCTCAGCCAGAAGCCACAGGCACTGGTGTGGTGTAAGTGGCCTCAGCCAGCAGCCACAGGCCCTGGTGTGGTGTAAGTGGCCTCAGCCAGCAGCCACAGGCCCTGGTGTGGTGTAAGTGGCCTCAGCCAGTGCCACAGGCCCTGGTGTGGTGTAAGTGGCCTGAGCAAGAGCCACAGACCCTGGTGTGGTGTAATTGGCCTCAATAGCAACTAATGCCCTGGTGAGGTGTAGGTGGCCTCAGCCAGCAGCCACAGGCCCTGGTGTGGTGTAAGTGGCCTCAGCCAGTGCCACAGGCCCTGGTGTGGTGTAAGGGGCCTCAATAGCAACTAATGCCCTGGTGTGGTGTAAGTGGCCTCAGCCAGCAGCCACAGGCACTGGTGTGGTGTAAGTGGCCTCAGCCAGCAGCCACAGGCCCTGGTGTGGTGTAAGTGGCCTCAGCCAGCAGCCACAGGCCCTGGTGTGGTGTAAGTGGCCTGAGCCAGCTGCCACAGGCCCTGGTGTGGTGTAAGTGACCTCAGCCAGCAGCCACAGGCCCTGGTGTGGTGTAAGTGGCCTCAGCCAGCAGCCACAGGCCCTGGTGTGGTGTAAGTGGCCTCAGCCAGTGCCAAAGGCCCTGGTGTGGTGTAAGTGGCCTCAGCCAGTGCCAAAGGCCCTGGTGTGGTGTAAGTGGCCTGAGCAAGAGTCACAGACCCTGGTGTGGTGTAATTGGCCTCAATAGCAACTAATGCCCTGGTGTGGTGTAGGTGGCCTCAGCCAGCAGCCACAGGCCCTGGTGTGGTGTAAGTGGCCTCAGCCAGTGCCACAGGCCCTGGTGTGGTGTAAGTGGCCTCAATAGCAACTAATGCCCTGGTGTGGTGTAAGTGGCCTCAGCCAGCAGCCACAGGCCCTGGTGTGGTGTAAGTGGCCTGAGCAAGAGCCACAGACCCTGGTGTGGTGTAATTGGCCTCAATAGCAACTAAGGCCCTGGTGTGGTGTAGGTGGCCTCAGCTAGCAGCACAAGACATTGGAAAACAGCCAAAAGCAATGTCGTTAATGTGCCCTCATTAATGGGCAGCTGCTTTTGGTCTTTTAATACACCCCTTCTCTGGATCAAAAGCGGTTCAATGACATGAAAATGAAAGGCTTACAGCACCAGGTATTCCCAGGCAGTCTCCCATCCAAGTACTAACCAAGCCCAGCCCTGCTTAGCTTCCGAGATCAGACGAGGTCAGGCGTGCTCAGGGTGGTATGGCCGTAAGCTGCTGGCCCCAGCACAATGTCTCAATTTATGGATTCAACTGATTAGGTGGCAAGTACCTGAAGTTACGAAGACAATCCTTTAACCATACCTGCATGTTTGCATAATACCCTAACCCAAAGGCTCAGTTTAGCATTTATCTAACAGCACAGGCCCTGGATTGTTGAAGATGGCCTCAGGAACCAGCACAGGGCCTGGTGTGTTGTACATGGCCACAGCTAGCAGCACAGGGCCTGGTTTGGTGAAGATGGCCTCGGCCAGAAGCGCAGGGCCTGGTGTGATGTGAGTGGCCTGAGCAAGAGCCACAGGCCCTGGTGTGGTGTAAGTGGCCTCAGCCAGAAGCCACAGGCACTGGTGTGGTGTAAGTGGCCTCAGCCAGCAGCCACAGTCCCTGGTGTGGTGTAAGTGGCCTCAGCCAGCAGCCACAGGCCCTGGTGTGGTGTAAATGGCCTCAGCCAGCAGCCACAGGCCCTGGTGTGGTGTAAGTGGCCTCAGCCAGAGCCACAGGCCATGGTGTGGTGTAAGTGGCCTCAGCCAGTGCCACAGGCCCTGGTGTGGTGTAAGTGGCCTGAGCAAGAGCCACAGACCCTGGTGTGGTGTAATTGGCCTCAATAGCAACTAATGCCCTGGTGTGGTGTAGGTGGCCTCAGCCAGCAGCCACAGGCCCTGGTGTGGTGTAAGTGGCCTCAGCCAGTGCCACAGGCCCTGGTGTGGTGTAAGGGGCCTCAATAGCAACTAATGCCCTGGTGTGGTGTAAGTGGCCTCAGCCAGCAGCCACAGGCCCTGGTGTGGTGTAAGTGACCTCAGCCAGCAGCCACAGGCCCTGGTGTGGTGTAAGTGGCCTCAGCCAGCAGCCACAGGCCCTGGTGTGGTGTAAGTGGCCTCAGCCAGTGCCACAGGCCCTGGTGTGGTGTAAGTGGCCTGAGCAAGAGTCACAGACCCTGGTGTGGTGTAATTGGCCTCAATAGCAACTAATGCCCTGGTGTGGTGTAGGTGGCCTCAGCCAGCAGCCACAGGCCCTGGTGTGGTGTAAGTGGCCTCAGCCAGTGCCACAGGCCCTGGTGTGGTGTAGGGGGCCTCAATAGCAACTAATGCCCTGGTGTGGTGTAAGTGGCCTCAGCCAGCAGCCACAGGCCCTGGTGTGGTGTAAGTGGCCTCAGCCAGAGCCACAGGCCCTGGTGTGGTGTAAGTGGCCTCAGCCAGTGCCACAGGCCCTGGTGTGGTGTAAGTGGCCTGAGCAAGAGCCACAGACCCTGGTGTGGTGTAATTGGCCTCAATAGCAACTAATGCCCTGGTGTGGTGTAGGTGGCCTCAGCCAGCAGCCACAGGCCCTGGTGTGGTGTAAGTGGCCTCAATAGCAACTAATGCCCTGGTGTGGTGTAAGTGGCCTCAGCCAGCAGCCACAGGCCCTGGTGTGGTGTAAGTGGCCTGATCAAGAGCCACAGACCCTGGTGTGGTGTAATTGGCCTCAATAGCAACTAAGGCCCTGGTGTGGTGTAGGTGGCCTCAGCCAGCAGCCACAGGCCCTGGTGTGGTGTAAGTGGCCTCAGCCAGCAGCCACAGGCCCTGGTGTGGTGTAAGTGGCCTCAGCCAGCAGCCACAGGCCCTGATGTGGTGTAAGTGGCCCCAGCCGGTCACTCAGGCCCTGGTGTGGTGTAGGTGGCATCAGCTAGCAGCACAAGACATTGGAAAACAGCCAAAAGCAATGTCGTTAATGTGCCCTCATTAATGGGCAGCTGCTTTTGGTCTTTTAATACACCCCTTCTCTGGATCAAAAGCGGTTCAATGACATGAAAATGAAAGGCTTACAGCACCAGGTATTCCCAGGTAGTCTCCCATCCAAGTACTAACCAAGCCCAGCCCTGCTTAGCTTCCGAGATCAGACGAGGTCGGGCGTGCTCAGGGTGGTATGGCCGTAAGCTGCTGGCCCCAGCACAATGTCTCAATTTATGGATTCAACTGATTAGGTGGCAAGTACCTGAAGTTACGAAGACAATCCTTTAACCATACCTGCATGTTTGCATAATACCCTAACCCAAAGGCTCAGTTTAGCATTTATCTAACAGCACAGGCCCTGGATTGTTGAAGATGGCCTCAGGAACCAGCACAGGTTCTGGTGTGTTGTACATGGCCACAGCTAGCAGCACAGGGCCTGGTTTGGTGAAGATGGCCTCGGCCAGAAGCGCAGGGCCTGGTGTGATGTGAGTGGCCTGAGCAAGAGCCACAGGCCCTGGTGTGGTGTAAGTGGCCTCAGCCAGAAGCCACAGGCACTGGTGTGGTGTAAGTGGCCTCAGCCAGCAGCCACAGGCCCTGGTGTGGTGTAAGTGGCCTCAGCCAGCAGCCACAGGCCCTGGTGTGGTGTAAGTGGCCTCAGCCAGCAGCCACAGGCCCTGGTGTGGTGTAAGTGGCCTCAGCCAGAGCCACAGGCCCTGGTGTGGTGTAAGTGGCCTCAGCCAGCAGCCACAGGCCCTGGTGTGGTGTAAGTGGCCTCAATAGCAACTAATGCCCTGGTGTGGTGTAAGTGGCCTCAGCCAGCAGCCACAGGCCCTGGTGTGGTGTAAGTGGCCTGAGCAAGAGCCACAGACCCTGGTGTGGTGTAATTGGCCTCAATAGCAACTAAGGCCCTGGTGTGGTGTAGGTGGCCTCAGCCAGCAGCCACAGGCCCTGGTGTGGTGTAAGTGGCCTCAGCCAGCAGCCACAGGCCCTGGTGTGGTGTAAGTGGCCTCAGCCAGCAGCCACAGGCCCTGATGTGGTGTAAGTGGCCCCAGCCGGTCACTCAGGCCCTGGTGTGGTGTAGGTGGCATCAGCTAGCAGCACAAGACATTGGAAAACAGCCAAAAGCAATGTCGTTAATGTGCCCTCATTAATGGGCAGCTGCTTTTGGTCTTTTAATACACCCCTTCTCTGGATCAAAAGCGATTCAATGACATGAAAATGAAAGGCTTACAGCACCAGGTATTCCCAGGCAGTCTCCCATCCAAGTACTAACCAAGCCCAGCCCTGCTTAGCTTCCGAGATCAGACGAGGTCGGGCGTGCTCAGGGTGGTATGGCCGTAAGCTGCTGGCCCCAGCACAATGTCTCAATTTAAGGATTCAACTGATTAGGTGGCAAGTACCTGAAGTTACGAAGACAATCCTTTAACCATACCTGCATGTTTGCATAATACCCTAACCCAAAGGCTCAGTTTAGCATTTATCTAACAGCACAGGCCCTGGATTGTTGAAGATGGCCTCAGGAACCAGCACAGGTTCTGGTGTGTTGTACATGGCCACAGCTAGCAGCACAGGGCCTGGTTTGGTGAAGATGGCCTCGGCCAGAAGCGCAGGGCCTGGTGTGATGTGAGTGGCCTGAGCAAGAGCCACAGGCCCTGGTGTGGTGTAAGTGGCCTCAGCCAGAAGCCACAGGCACTGGTGTGGTGTAAGTGGCCTCAGCCAGCAGCCACAGGCCCTGGTGTGGTGTAAGTGGCCTCAGCCAGAGCCACAGGCCCTGGTGTGGTGTAAGTGGCCTCAGCCAGTGCCACAGGCCCTGGTGTGGTGTAAGTGGCCTGAGCAAGAGCCACAGACCCTGGTGTGGTGTAATTGGCCTCAATAGCAACTAATGCCCTGGTGAGGTGTAGGTGGCCTCAGCCAGCAGCCACAGGCCCTGGTGTGGTGTAAGTGGCCTCAGCCAGTGCCACAGGCCCTGGTGTGGTGTAAGGGGCCTCAATAGCAACTAATGCCCTGGTGTGGTGTAAGTGGCCTCAGCCAGCAGCCACAGGCACTGGTGTGGTGTAAGTGGCCTCAGCCAGCAGCCACAGGCCCTGGTGTGGTGTAAGTGGCCTCAGCCAGCAGCCACAGGCCCTGGTGTGGTGTAAGTGGCCTGAGCCAGCTGCCACAGGCCCTGGTGTGGTGTAAGTGGCCTCAGCCAGAAGCCACAGGCACTGGTGTGGTGTAAGTGCCCTCAGCCAGCAGCCACAGGCCCTGGTGTGGTGTAAGTGACCTCAGCCAGCAGCCACAGGCCCTGGTGTGGTGTAAGTGGCCTCAGCCAGCAGCCACAGGCCCTGGTGTGGTGTAGGTGGCCTCAGCCAGCAGCCACAGGCCCTGGTGTGGTGTAAGTGGCCTCAACCAGTGCCACAGGCCCTGGTGTGGTGTAAGGGGCCTCAATAGCAACTAATGCCCTGGTGTGGTGTAAGTGGCCTCAGCCAGCAGCCACAGGCACTGGTGTGGTGTAAGTGGCCTCAGCCAGCAGCCACAGGCCCTGGTGTGGTGTAAGTGGCCTCAGCCAGTGCCACAGGCCCTGGTGTGGTGTAAGTGGCCTGAGCAAGAGCCACAGACCCTGGTGTGGTGTAATTGGCCTCAATAGCAACTAAGGCCCTGGTGTGGTGTAAGTGGCCTCAGCCAGAAGCCACAGGCACTGGTGTGGTGTAAGTGGCCTCAGCCAGCAGCCACAGGCCCTGGTGTGGTGTAAGTGGCCTCAGCCAGCAGCCACAGGCCCTGGTGTGGTGTAAGTGGCCTCAGCCAGAGCCACAGGCCCTGGTGTGGTGTAAGTGGCCTGAGCAAGAGCCACAGACCCTGGTGTGGTGTAATTGGCCTCATTAGCAACTAATGCCCTGGTGTGGTGTAGGTGGCCTCAGCCAGGAGCCACAGGCCCTGGTGTGGTGTAAGTGGCCTCAGCCAGCAGCCACAGGCCCTGGTGTGGTGTAAGTGGCCTCAGCCAGTGCCACAGGCCCTGGTGTGGTGTAAGTGGCCTGAGCAAGAGTCACAGACCCTGGTGTGGTGTAATTGGCTTCAATAGCAACTAATGCCCTGGTGTGGTGTAGGTGGCCTCAGCCAGCAGCCACAGGCCCTGGTGTGGTGTAAGTGGCCTCAACCAGTGCCACAGGCCCTGGTGTGGTGTAAGGGGCCTCAATAGCAACTAATGCCCTGGTGTGGTGTAAGTGGCCTCAGCCAGCAGCCACAGGCACTGGTGTGGTGTAAGTGGCCTCAGCCAGCAGCCACAGGCCCTGGTGTGGTGTAAGTGGCCTCAGCCAGTGCCACAGGCCCTGGTGTGGTGTAAGTGGCCTGAGCAAGAGCCACAGACCCTGGTGTGGTGTAATTGGCCTCAATAGCAACTAAGGCCCTGGTGTGGTGTAAGTGGCCTCAGCCAGAAGCCACAGGCACTGGTGTGGTGTAAGTGGCCTCAGCCAGCAGCCACAGGCCCTGGTGTGGTGTAAGTGGCCTCAGCCAGCAGCCACAGGCCCTGGTGTGGTGTAAGTGGCCTCAGCCAGAGCCACAGGCCCTGGTGTGGTGTAAGTGGCCTCAGCCAGTGCCACAGGCCCTGGTGTGGTGTAAGTGGCCTGCGCAAGAGCCACAGACCCTGGTGTGGTGTAATTGGCCTCAATAGCAACTAATGCCCTGGTGTGGTGTAGGTGGCCTCAGCCAGCAGCCACAGGCCCTGGTGTGGTGTAAGTGGCCTCAATAGCAACTAATGCCCTGGTGTGGTGTAAGTGGCCTCAGCCAGCAGCCACAGGCCCTGGTGTGGTGTAAGTGGCCTCAGCCAGCAGCCACAGGCCCTGGTGTGGTGTAAGTGGCCTCAGCCAGCAGCCACAGGCCCTGGTGTGGTGTAAGTGGCCTCAGCCAGTGCCACAGGCCCTGGTGTGGTGTAAGTGGCCTGAGCAAGAGCCACAGACCCTGGTGTGGTGTAATTGGCCTCAATAGCAACTAATGCCCTGGTGTGGTGTAAGTGGCCTCAGCCAGCAGCCACAGGCCCTGGTGTGGTGTAAGTGGCCTCAGCCAGCAGCCACAGGCCCTGATGTGGTGTAAGTGGCCCCAGCCGGTCACTCAGGCCCTGGTGTGGTGTAGGTGGCATCAGCTAGCAGCACAAGACATTGGAAAACAGCCAAAAGCAATGTCGTTAATGTGCCCTCATTAATGGGCAGCTGCTTTTGGTCTTTTAATACACCCCTTCTCTGGATCAAAAGCGGTTCAATGACATGAAAATGAAAGGCTTACAGCACCAGGTATTCCCAGGTAGTCTCCCATCCAAGTACTAACCAAGCCCAGCCCTGCTTAGCTTCCGAGATCAGACGAGTTCGGGCGTGCTCAGGGTGGTATGGCCGTAAGCTGCTGGCCCCAGCAAAATGTCTCAATTTATGGATTCAACTGATTAGGTGGCAAGTACCTGAAGTTACGAAGACAATCCTTTAACCATACCTGCATGTTTGCATAATACCCTAACCCAAAGGCTCAGTTTAGCATTTATCTAACAGCACAGGCCCTGGATTGTTGAAGATGGCCTCAGGAACCAGCACAGGGCCTGGTGTGTTGTACATGGCCACAGCTAGCAGCACAGGGCCTGGTTTGGTGAAGATGGCCTCGGCCAGAAGCGCAGGGCCTGGTGTGATGTGAGTGGCCTGAGCAAGAGCCACAGGCCCTGGTGTGGTCTAAGTGGCCTCAGCCAGAAGCCACAGGCACTGGTGTGGTGTAAGTGGCCTCAGCCAGCAGCCACAGGCCCTGGTGTGGTGTAAGTGGCCTCAGCCAGAAGCCACAGGCACTGGTGTGGTGTAAGTGGCCTCAGCCAGCAGCCACAGGCCCTGGTGTGGTGTAAGTGGCCTCAGCCAGTGCCACAGGCCCTGGTGTGGTGTAAGTGGCCTGAGCAAGAGCCACAGACCCTGGTGTGGTGTAATTGGCCTCAATAGCAACTAATGCCCTGGTGTGGTGTAGGTGGCCTCAGCCAGCAGCCACAGGCCCTGGTGTGGTGTAAGTGGCCTCAATAGCAACTAATGCCCTGGTGTGGTGTAAGTGGCCTCGGCCAGCAGCCACAGGGCCTGGTGTGATAGGAGTGGCCTGAGCAAGAGCCACAGGCCCTGGTGTGGAGTAAGTGGCCTGAGCAAGAGCCACAGGCCCTGGTGTGGTGTAAGTGGCCTCAGCCAGAGCCACAGGCCCTGGTGTGGTGTAAGTGGCCTCAGAAGCAAATAAGGCCGTGGTGTGGTGTAAGTGGCCTCAGCCAGAGCCACAGGCCCTGGTGTGGTGTAAGTGGCCTCAATAGCAACTAAGGCCCTGGTGTGGTGTAAGTGGCCTCATCCAGCAGCCACAGGCCTTGGTGTGGTGTAAGTCGCCTCATCCAGCAGCCACAGGCCCTGGTGTGGTAAAAGTGGCCTGAGCAAGAGCCACAGACCCTGGTGTGGTGTAATTGGCCTCAATAGCAAGTAAGGCCCTGGTGTGGTGTAGGTGGCCTCAGCCAGCAGCCACAGGCCCTGGTGTGGTGTAAGTGGCCTCAGCCAGCAACCACAGGCCCTGATGTGGTGTAAGTGGCCCCAGCCGGTCACTCAGGCCCTGGTGTGGTGTAAGTGGCATCAGCTAGCAGCACAAGACATTGGAAAACAGCCAAAAGCAATGTCGTTAATGTGCCCTCATTAATGGGCAGCTGCTTTTGGTCTTTTAATACACCCCTTCTCTGGATCAAAAGCGGTTCAATGACATGAAAATGAAAGGCTTACAGCACCAGGTATTCCAAGGAAGTCTCCCATCCAAGTACTAACCAAGCCCAGCCCTGCTTAGCTTCCGAGATCAGACGAGGTCGGGCGTGCTCAGGGTGGTATGGCCGTAAGCTGCTGGCCCCAGCACAATGTCTCAATTTATGGATTCAACTGATTAGGTGGCAAGTACCTGAAGTTACGAAGACAATCCTATAACCATACCTGCATGTTTGCATAATACCCTAACCCAAAGGCTCAGTTTAGCATTTATCCAACAGCACAGGCCCTGGATTGTTGAAGATGGCCTCAGGAACCAGAACAGGGCCTGGTGTGTTGTACATGGCCACAGCTAGCAGCACAGGGCCTGGTTTGGTGAAGATGGCCTCGGCCAGAAGCACAGGGCCTGGTGTGATATGAGTGGCCTGAGCAAGAGCCACAGGCCCTGGTGTGGAGTAAGTGGCCTGAGCAAGAGCCACAGGCCCTGGTGTGGTGTAAGTGGCCTGAGCAAGAGCAACAGGCCCTGGTGTGGTGTAATTGGCCTCAATAGCAACTAAGGCCCTGGTGTGGTGTATGTGACCTCAGCCAGCAGCCACAGGCCCTGGTGTGGTGTAAGTGGCCTCAGAAGCAAATAAGGCCGTGGTGTTGTGTATGTGGCCTCAGCCAGCAGCCACAGGCCCTTGGTGTGGTGTAAGTGGCCTCAGCCAGCAGCCACAGGCCCTGGTGTGGTGTGGGTGGCCTCAGCCAGCAGCCACAGGCCCTGGTGTGGTGTAAGTGGCCTCAGCCAGCAGCCACAGGCCCTGGTGTGGTGTAAGTGGCCTCAGCCAGCAGCCACAGGCCCTGATGTGGTGTAAGTGGCCCCAGCCGGTCACTCAGGCCCTGGTGTGGTGTAGGTGGCATCAGCTAGCAGCACAAGACATTGGAAAACAGCCAAAAGCAATGTCGTTAATGTGCCCTCATTAATGGGCAGCTGCTTTTGGTCTTTTAATACACCCCTTCTCTGGATCAAAAGCGATTCAATGACATGAAAATGAAAGGCTTACAGCACCAGGTATTCCCAGGCAGTCTCCCATCCAAGTACTAACCAAGCCCAGCCCTGCTTAGCTTCCGAGATCAGACGAGGTCGGGCGTGCTCAGGGTGGTATGGCCGTAAGCTGCTGGCCCCAGCACAATGTCTCAATTTAAGGATTCAACTGATTAGGTGGCAAGTACCTGAAGTTACGAAGACAATCCTTTAACCATACCTGCATGTTTGCATAATACCCTAACCCAAAGGCTCAGTTTAGCATTTATCTAACAGCACAGGCCCTGGATTGTTGAAGATGGCCTCAGGAACCAGCACAGGTTCTGGTGTGTTGTACATGGCCACAGCTAGCAGCACAGGGCCTGGTTTGGTGAAGATGGCCTCGGCCAGAAGCGCAGGGCCTGGTGTGATGTGAGTGGCCTGAGCAAGAGCCACAGGCCCTGGTGTGGTGTAAGTGGCCTCAGCCAGAAGCCACAGGCACTGGTGTGGTGTAAGTGGCCTCAGCCAGCAGCCACAGGCCCTGGTGTGGTGTAAGTGGCCTCAGCCAGAGCCACAGGCCCTGGTGTGGTGTAAGTGGCCTCAGCCAGTGCCACAGGCCCTGGTGTGGTGTAAGTGGCCTGAGCAAGAGCCACAGACCCTGGTGTGGTGTAATTGGCCTCAATAGCAACTAATGCCCTGGTGAGGTGTAGGTGGCCTCAGCCAGCAGCCACAGGCCCTGGTGTGGTGTAAGTGGCCTCAGCCAGTGCCACAGGCCCTGGTGTGGTGTAAGGGGCCTCAATAGCAACTAATGCCCTGGTGTGGTGTAAGTGGCCTCAGCCAGCAGCCACAGGCACTGGTGTGGTGTAAGTGGCCTCAGCCAGCAGCCACAGGCCCTGGTGTGGTGTAAGTGGCCTCAGCCAGCAGCCACAGGCCCTGGTGTGGTGTAAGTGGCCTGAGCCAGCTGCCACAGGCCCTGGTGTGGTGTAAGTGGCCTCAGCCAGAAGCCACAGGCACTGGTGTGGTGTAAGTGCCCTCAGCCAGCAGCCACAGGCCCTGGTGTGGTGTAAGTGACCTCAGCCAGCAGCCACAGGCCCTGGTGTGGTGTAAGTGGCCTCAGCCAGCAGCCACAGGCCCTGGTGTGGTGTAGGTGGCCTCAGCCAGCAGCCACAGGCCCTGGTGTGGTGTAAGTGGCCTCAACCAGTGCCACAGGCCCTGGTGTGGTGTAAGGGGCCTCAATAGCAACTAATGCCCTGGTGTGGTGTAAGTGGCCTCAGCCAGCAGCCACAGGCACTGGTGTGGTGTAAGTGGCCTCAGCCAGCAGCCACAGGCCCTGGTGTGGTGTAAGTGGCCTCAGCCAGTGCCACAGGCCCTGGTGTGGTGTAAGTGGCCTGAGCAAGAGCCACAGACCCTGGTGTGGTGTAATTGGCCTCAATAGCAACTAAGGCCCTGGTGTGGTGTAAGTGGCCTCAGCCAGAAGCCACAGGCACTGGTGTGGTGTAAGTGGCCTCAGCCAGCAGCCACAGGCCCTGGTGTGGTGTAAGTGGCCTCAGCCAGCAGCCACAGGCCCTGGTGTGGTGTAAGTGGCCTCAGCCAGAGCCACAGGCCCTGGTGTGGTGTAAGTGGCCTGAGCAAGAGCCACAGACCCTGGTGTGGTGTAATTGGCCTCATTAGCAACTAATGCCCTGGTGTGGTGTAGGTGGCCTCAGCCAGGAGCCACAGGCCCTGGTGTGGTGTAAGTGGCCTCAGCCAGCAGCCACAGGCCCTGGTGTGGTGTAAGTGGCCTCAGCCAGTGCCACAGGCCCTGGTGTGGTGTAAGTGGCCTGAGCAAGAGTCACAGACCCTGGTGTGGTGTAATTGGCTTCAATAGCAACTAATGCCCTGGTGTGGTGTAGGTGGCCTCAGCCAGCAGCCACAGGCCCTGGTGTGGTGTAAGTGGCCTCAACCAGTGCCACAGGCCCTGGTGTGGTGTAAGGGGCCTCAATAGCAACTAATGCCCTGGTGTGGTGTAAGTGGCCTCAGCCAGCAGCCACAGGCACTGGTGTGGTGTAAGTGGCCTCAGCCAGCAGCCACAGGCCCTGGTGTGGTGTAAGTGGCCTCAGCCAGTGCCACAGGCCCTGGTGTGGTGTAAGTGGCCTGAGCAAGAGCCACAGACCCTGGTGTGGTGTAATTGGCCTCAATAGCAACTAAGGCCCTGGTGTGGTGTAAGTGGCCTCAGCCAGAAGCCACAGGCACTGGTGTGGTGTAAGTGGCCTCAGCCAGCAGCCACAGGCCCTGGTGTGGTGTAAGTGGCCTCAGCCAGCAGCCACAGGCCCTGGTGTGGTGTAAGTGGCCTCAGCCAGAGCCACAGGCCCTGGTGTGGTGTAAGTGGCCTCAGCCAGTGCCACAGGCCCTGGTGTGGTGTAAGTGGCCTGCGCAAGAGCCACAGACCCTGGTGTGGTGTAATTGGCCTCAATAGCAACTAATGCCCTGGTGTGGTGTAGGTGGCCTCAGCCAGCAGCCACAGGCCCTGGTGTGGTGTAAGTGGCCTCAATAGCAACTAATGCCCTGGTGTGGTGTAAGTGGCCTCAGCCAGCAGCCACAGGCCCTGGTGTGGTGTAAGTGGCCTCAGCCAGCAGCCACAGGCCCTGGTGTGGTGTAAGTGGCCTCAGCCAGCAGCCACAGGCCCTGGTGTGGTGTAAGTGGCCTCAGCCAGTGCCACAGGCCCTGGTGTGGTGTAAGTGGCCTGAGCAAGAGCCACAGACCCTGGTGTGGTGTAATTGGCCTCAATAGCAACTAATGCCCTGGTGTGGTGTAAGTGGCCTCAGCCAGCAGCCACAGGCCCTGGTGTGGTGTAAGTGGCCTCAGCCAGCAGCCACAGGCCCTGATGTGGTGTAAGTGGCCCCAGCCGGTCACTCAGGCCCTGGTGTGGTGTAGGTGGCATCAGCTAGCAGCACAAGACATTGGAAAACAGCCAAAAGCAATGTCGTTAATGTGCCCTCATTAATGGGCAGCTGCTTTTGGTCTTTTAATACACCCCTTCTCTGGATCAAAAGCGGTTCAATGACATGAAAATGAAAGGCTTACAGCACCAGGTATTCCCAGGTAGTCTCCCATCCAAGTACTAACCAAGCCCAGCCCTGCTTAGCTTCCGAGATCAGACGAGTTCGGGCGTGCTCAGGGTGGTATGGCCGTAAGCTGCTGGCCCCAGCAAAATGTCTCAATTTATGGATTCAACTGATTAGGTGGCAAGTACCTGAAGTTACGAAGACAATCCTTTAACCATACCTGCATGTTTGCATAATACCCTAACCCAAAGGCTCAGTTTAGCATTTATCTAACAGCACAGGCCCTGGATTGTTGAAGATGGCCTCAGGAACCAGCACAGGGCCTGGTGTGTTGTACATGGCCACAGCTAGCAGCACAGGGCCTGGTTTGGTGAAGATGGCCTCGGCCAGAAGCGCAGGGCCTGGTGTGATGTGAGTGGCCTGAGCAAGAGCCACAGGCCCTGGTGTGGTGTAAGTGGCCTCAGCCAGAAGCCACAGGCACTGGTGTGGTGTAAGTGGCCTCAGCCAGCAGCCACAGGCCCTGGTGTGGTGTAAGTGGCCTCAGCCAGAAGCCACAGGCACTGGTGTGGTGTAAGTGGCCTCAGCCAGCAGCCACAGGCCCTGGTGTGGTGTAAGTGGCCTCAGCCAGTGCCACAGGCCCTGGTGTGGTGTAAGTGGCCTGAGCAAGAGCCACAGACCCTGGTGTGGTGTAATTGGCCTCAATAGCAACTAATGCCCTGGTGTGGTGTAGGTGGCCTCAGCCAGCAGCCACAGGCCCTGGTGTGGTGTAAGTGGCCTCAATAGCAACTAATGCCCTGGTGTGGTGTAAGTGGCCTCGGCCAGCAGCCACAGGGCCTGGTGTGATAGGAGTGGCCTGAGCAAGAGCCACAGGCCCTGGTGTGGAGTAAGTGGCCTGAGCAAGAGCCACAGGCCCTGGTGTGGTGTAAGTGGCCTCAGCCAGAGCCACAGGCCCTGGTGTGGTGTAAGTGGCCTCAGAAGCAAATAAGGCCGTGGTGTGGTGTAAGTGGCCTCAGCCAGAGCCACAGGCCCTGGTGTGGTGTAAGTGGCCTCAATAGCAACTAAGGCCCTGGTGTGGTGTAAGTGGCCTCATCCAGCAGCCACAGGCCTTGGTGTGGTGTAAGTCGCCTCATCCAGCAGCCACAGGCCCTGGTGTGGTAAAAGTGGCCTGAGCAAGAGCCACAGACCCTGGTGTGGTGTAATTGGCCTCAATAGCAAGTAAGGCCCTGGTGTGGTGTAGGTGGCCTCAGCCAGCAGCCACAGGCCCTGGTGTGGTGTAAGTGGCCTCAGCCAGCAACCACAGGCCCTGATGTGGTGTAAGTGGCCCCAGCCGGTCACTCAGGCCCTGGTGTGGTGTAAGTGGCATCAGCTAGCAGCACAAGACATTGGAAAACAGCCAAAAGCAATGTCGTTAATGTGCCCTCATTAATGGGCAGCTGCTTTTGGTCTTTTAATACACCCCTTCTCTGGATCAAAAGCGGTTCAATGACATGAAAATGAAAGGCTTACAGCACCAGGTATTCCAAGGAAGTCTCCCATCCAAGTACTAACCAAGCCCAGCCCTGCTTAGCTTCCGAGATCAGACGAGGTCGGGCGTGCTCAGGGTGGTATGGCCGTAAGCTGCTGGCCCCAGCACAATGTCTCAATTTATGGATTCAACTGATTAGGTGGCAAGTACCTGAAGTTACGAAGACAATCCTATAACCATACCTGCATGTTTGCATAATACCCTAACCCAAAGGCTCAGTTTAGCATTTATCCAACAGCACAGGCCCTGGATTGTTGAAGATGGCCTCAGGAACCAGAACAGGGCCTGGTGTGTTGTACATGGCCACAGCTAGCAGCACAGGGCCTGGTTTGGTGAAGATGGCCTCGGCCAGAAGCACAGGGCCTGGTGTGATATGAGTGGCCTGAGCAAGAGCCACAGGCCCTGGTGTGGAGTAAGTGGCCTGAGCAAGAGCCACAGGCCCTGGTGTGGTGTAAGTGGCCTGAGCAAGAGCAACAGGCCCTGGTGTGGTGTAATTGGCCTCAATAGCAACTAAGGCCCTGGTGTGGTGTATGTGACCTCAGCCAGCAGCCACAGGCCCTGGTGTGGTGTAAGTGGCCTCAGAAGCAAATAAGGCCGTGGTGTTGTGTATGTGGCCTCAGCCAGCAGCCACAGGCCCTTGGTGTGGTGTAAGTGGCCTCAGCCAGCAGCCACAGGCCCTGGTGTGGTGTGGGTGGCCTCAGCCAGCAGCCACAGGCCCTGGTGTGGTGTAAGTGGCCTCAGCCAGCAGCCACAGGCCCTGGTGTGGTGTAAGTGGCCTCAGCCAGCAGCCACAGGCCCTGATGTGGTGTAAGTGGCCCCAGCCGGTCACTCAGGCCCTGGTGTGGTGTAGGTGGCATCAGCTAGCAGCACAAGACATTGGAAAACAGCCAAAAGGAATGTCGTTAATGTGCCCTCATTAATGGGCAGCTGCTTTTGGTCTTTTAATACACCCCTTCTCTGGATCAAAAGCGATTCAATGACATGAAAATGAAAGGCTTACAGCACCAGGTATTCCCAGGCAGTCTCCCATCCAAGTACTAACCAAGCCCAGCCCTGCTTAGCTTCCGAGATCAGACGAGGTCGGGCGTGCTCAGGGTGGTATGGCCGTAAGCTGCTGGCCCCAGCACAATGTCTCAATTTAAGGATTCAACTGATTAGGTGGCAAGTACCTGAAGTTACGAAGACAATCCTTTAACCATACCTGCATGTTTGCATAATACCCTAACCCAAAGGCTCAGTTTAGCATTTATCTAACAGCACAGGCCCTGGATTGTTGAAGATGGCCTCAGGAACCAGCACAGGTTCTGGTGTGTTGTACATGGCCACAGCTAGCAGCACAGGGCCTGGTTTGGTGAAGATGGCCTCGGCCAGAAGCGCAGGGCCTGGTGTGATGTGAGTGGCCTGAGCAAGAGCCACAGGCCCTGGTGTGGTGTAAGTGGCCTCAGCCAGAAGCCACAGGCACTGGTGTGGTGTAAGTGGCCTCAGCCAGCAGCCACAGGCCCTGGTGTGGTGTAAGTGGCCTCAGCCAGAGCCACAGGCCCTGGTGTGGTGTAAGTGGCCTCAGCCAGTGCCACAGGCCCTGGTGTGGTGTAAGTGGCCTGAGCAAGAGCCACAGACCCTGGTGTGGTGTAATTGGCCTCAATAGCAACTAATGCCCTGGTGAGGTGTAGGTGGCCTCAGCCAGCAGCCACAGGCCCTGGTGTGGTGTAAGTGGCCTCAGCCAGTGCCACAGGCCCTGGTGTGGTGTAAGGGGCCTCAATAGCAACTAATGCCCTGGTGTGGTGTAAGTGGCCTCAGCCAGCAGCCACAGGCACTGGTGTGGTGTAAGTGGCCTCAGCCAGCAGCCACAGGCCCTGGTGTGGTGTAAGTGGCCTCAGCCAGCAGCCACAGGCCCTGGTGTGGTGTAAGTGGCCTGAGCCAGCTGCCACAGGCCCTGGTGTGGTGTAAGTGGCCTCAGCCAGAAGCCACAGGCACTGGTGTGGTGTAAGTGCCCTCAGCCAGCAGCCACAGGCCCTGGTGTGGTGTAAGTGACCTCAGCCAGCAGCCACAGGCCCTGGTGTGGTGTAAGTGGCCTCAGCCAGCAGCCACAGGCCCTGGTGTGGTGTAGGTGGCCTCAGCCAGCAGCCACAGGCCCTGGTGTGGTGTAAGTGGCCTCAACCAGTGCCACAGGCCCTGGTGTGGTGTAAGGGGCCTCAATAGCAACTAATGCCCTGGTGTGGTGTAAGTGGCCTCAGCCAGCAGCCACAGGCACTGGTGTGGTGTAAGTGGCCTCAGCCAGCAGCCACAGGCCCTGGTGTGGTGTAAGTGGCCTCAGCCAGTGCCACAGGCCCTGGTGTGGTGTAAGTGGCCTGAGCAAGAGCCACAGACCCTGGTGTGGTGTAATTGGCCTCAATAGCAACTAAGGCCCTGGTGTGGTGTAAGTGGCCTCAGCCAGAAGCCACAGGCACTGGTGTGGTGTAAGTGGCCTCAGCCAGCAGCCACAGGCCCTGGTGTGGTGTAAGTGGCCTCAGCCAGCAGCCACAGGCCCTGGTGTGGTGTAAGTGGCCTCAGCCAGAGCCACAGGCCCTGGTGTGGTGTAAGTGGCCTGAGCAAGAGCCACAGACCCTGGTGTGGTGTAATTGGCCTCATTAGCAACTAATGCCCTGGTGTGGTGTAGGTGGCCTCAGCCAGGAGCCACAGGCCCTGGTGTGGTGTAAGTGGCCTCAGCCAGCAGCCACAGGCCCTGGTGTGGTGTAAGTGGCCTCAGCCAGTGCCACAGGCCCTGGTGTGGTGTAAGTGGCCTGAGCAAGAGTCACAGACCCTGGTGTGGTGTAATTGGCTTCAATAGCAACTAATGCCCTGGTGTGGTGTAGGTGGCCTCAGCCAGCAGCCACAGGCCCTGGTGTGGTGTAAGTGGCCTCAACCAGTGCCACAGGCCCTGGTGTGGTGTAAGGGGCCTCAATAGCAACTAATGCCCTGGTGTGGTGTAAGTGGCCTCAGCCAGCAGCCACAGGCACTGGTGTGGTGTAAGTGGCCTCAGCCAGCAGCCACAGGCCCTGGTGTGGTGTAAGTGGCCTCAGCCAGTGCCACAGGCCCTGGTGTGGTGTAAGTGGCCTGAGCAAGAGCCACAGACCCTGGTGTGGTGTAATTGGCCTCAATAGCAACTAAGGCCCTGGTGTGGTGTAAGTGGCCTCAGCCAGAAGCCACAGGCACTGGTGTGGTGTAAGTGGCCTCAGCCAGCAGCCACAGGCCCTGGTGTGGTGTAAGTGGCCTCAGCCAGCAGCCACAGGCCCTGGTGTGGTGTAAGTGGCCTCAGCCAGAGCCACAGGCCCTGGTGTGGTGTAAGTGGCCTCAGCCAGTGCCACAGGCCCTGGTGTGGTGTAAGTGGCCTGCGCAAGAGCCACAGACCCTGGTGTGGTGTAATTGGCCTCAATAGCAACTAATGCCCTGGTGTGGTGTAGGTGGCCTCAGCCAGCAGCCACAGGCCCTGGTGTGGTGTAAGTGGCCTCAATAGCAACTAATGCCCTGGTGTGGTGTAAGTGGCCTCAGCCAGCAGCCACAGGCCCTGGTGTGGTGTAAGTGGCCTCAGCCAGCAGCCACAGGCCCTGGTGTGGTGTAAGTGGCCTCAGCCAGCAGCCACAGGCCCTGGTGTGGTGTAAGTGGCCTCAGCCAGTGCCACAGGCCCTGGTGTGGTGTAAGTGGCCTGAGCAAGAGCCACAGACCCTGGTGTGGTGTAATTGGCCTCAATAGCAACTAATGCCCTGGTGTGGTGTAAGTGGCCTCAGCCAGCAGCCACAGGCCCTGGTGTGGTGTAAGTGGCCTCAGCCAGCAGCCACAGGCCCTGATGTGGTGTAAGTGGCCCCAGCCGGTCACTCAGGCCCTGGTGTGGTGTAGGTGGCATCAGCTAGCAGCACAAGACATTGGAAAACAGCCAAAAGCAATGTCGTTAATGTGCCCTCATTAATGGGCAGCTGCTTTTGGTCTTTTAATACACCCCTTCTCTGGATCAAAAGCGGTTCAATGACATGAAAATGAAAGGCTTACAGCACCAGGTATTCCCAGGTAGTCTCCCATCCAAGTACTAACCAAGCCCAGCCCTGCTTAGCTTCCGAGATCAGACGAGTTCGGGCGTGCTCAGGGTGGTATGGCCGTAAGCTGCTGGCCCCAGCAAAATGTCTCAATTTATGGATTCAACTGATTAGGTGGCAAGTACCTGAAGTTACGAAGACAATCCTTTAACCATACCTGCATGTTTGCATAATACCCTAACCCAAAGGCTCAGTTTAGCATTTATCTAACAGCACAGGCCCTGGATTGTTGAAGATGGCCTCAGGAACCAGCACAGGGCCTGGTGTGTTGTACATGGCCACAGCTAGCAGCACAGGGCCTGGTTTGGTGAAGATGGCCTCGGCCAGAAGCGCAGGGCCTGGTGTGATGTGAGTGGCCTGAGCAAGAGCCACAGGCCCTGGTGTGGTCTAAGTGGCCTCAGCCAGAAGCCACAGGCACTGGTGTGGTGTAAGTGGCCTCAGCCAGCAGCCACAGGCCCTGGTGTGGTGTAAGTGGCCTCAGCCAGAAGCCACAGGCACTGGTGTGGTGTAAGTGGCCTCAGCCAGCAGCCACAGGCCCTGGTGTGGTGTAAGTGGCCTCAGCCAGTGCCACAGGCCCTGGTGTGGTGTAAGTGGCCTGAGCAAGAGCCACAGACCCTGGTGTGGTGTAATTGGCCTCAATAGCAACTAATGCCCTGGTGTGGTGTAGGTGGCCTCAGCCAGCAGCCACAGGCCCTGGTGTGGTGTAAGTGGCCTCAATAGCAACTAATGCCCTGGTGTGGTGTAAGTGGCCTCGGCCAGCAGCCACAGGGCCTGGTGTGATAGGAGTGGCCTGAGCAAGAGCCACAGGCCCTGGTGTGGAGTAAGTGGCCTGAGCAAGAGCCACAGGCCCTGGTGTGGTGTAAGTGGCCTCAGCCAGAGCCACAGGCCCTGGTGTGGTGTAAGTGGCCTCAGAAGCAAATAAGGCCGTGGTGTGGTGTAAGTGGCCTCAGCCAGAGCCACAGGCCCTGGTGTGGTGTAAGTGGCCTCAATAGCAACTAAGGCCCTGGTGTGGTGTAAGTGGCCTCATCCAGCAGCCACAGGCCTTGGTGTGGTGTAAGTCGCCTCATCCAGCAGCCACAGGCCCTGGTGTGGTAAAAGTGGCCTGAGCAAGAGCCACAGACCCTGGTGTGGTGTAATTGGCCTCAATAGCAAGTAAGGCCCTGGTGTGGTGTAGGTGGCCTCAGCCAGCAGCCACAGGCCCTGGTGTGGTGTAAGTGGCCTCAGCCAGCAACCACAGGCCCTGATGTGGTGTAAGTGGCCCCAGCCGGTCACTCAGGCCCTGGTGTGGTGTAAGTGGCATCAGCTAGCAGCACAAGACATTGGAAAACAGCCAAAAGCAATGTCGTTAATGTGCCCTCATTAATGGGCAGCTGCTTTTGGTCTTTTAATACACCCCTTCTCTGGATCAAAAGCGGTTCAATGACATGAAAATGAAAGGCTTACAGCACCAGGTATTCCAAGGAAGTCTCCCATCCAAGTACTAACCAAGCCCAGCCCTGCTTAGCTTCCGAGATCAGACGAGGTCGGGCGTGCTCAGGGTGGTATGGCCGTAAGCTGCTGGCCCCAGCACAATGTCTCAATTTATGGATTCAACTGATTAGGTGGCAAGTACCTGAAGTTACGAAGACAATCCTATAACCATACCTGCATGTTTGCATAATACCCTAACCCAAAGGCTCAGTTTAGCATTTATCCAACAGCACAGGCCCTGGATTGTTGAAGATGGCCTCAGGAACCAGAACAGGGCCTGGTGTGTTGTACATGGCCACAGCTAGCAGCACAGGGCCTGGTTTGGTGAAGATGGCCTCGGCCAGAAGCACAGGGCCTGGTGTGATATGAGTGGCCTGAGCAAGAGCCACAGGCCCTGGTGTGGAGTAAGTGGCCTGAGCAAGAGCCACAGGCCCTGGTGTGGTGTAAGTGGCCTGAGCAAGAGCAACAGGCCCTGGTGTGGTGTAATTGGCCTCAATAGCAACTAAGGCCCTGGTGTGGTGTATGTGACCTCAGCCAGCAGCCACAGGCCCTGGTGTGGTGTAAGTGGCCTCAGAAGCAAATAAGGCCGTGGTGTTGTGTATGTGGCCTCAGCCAGCAGCCACAGGCCCTTGGTGTGGTGTAAGTGGCCTCAGCCAGCAGCCACAGGCCCTGGTGTGGTGTGGGTGGCCTCAGCCAGCAGCCACAGGCCCTTGGTGTGGTGTAAGTCGCCTCATCCAGCAGCCACAGGCCCTGATGTGGTGTAAGTGGCCTCAGCCAGAGCCACAGGCCCTGGTGTGGTGTAAGTGGCCTCAGCCAGAGCCACAGGGTCTGGTGTGATATGAGTGGCCTGAGCAAGAGCCACAGGCCCTGGTGTGGTGTAAGTGGCCTCAGCCAGCAGCCACAGGCCCTGGTGTGGTGTGGGTGGCCTCAGCCAGCAGCCACAGGCCCTTGGTGTGGTGTAAGTCGCCTCATCCAGCAGCCACAGGCCCTGATGTGGTGTAAGTGGCCTCAGCCAGAGCCACAGGCCCTGGTGTGGTGTAAGTGGCCTCAGCCAGAGCCACAGGCCCTGATGTGGTGTAAGTGGCCCCAGCCGGTCACTCAGGCCCTGGTGTGGTGTAGGTGGCATCAGCTAGCAGCACAAGACATTGGAAAACAGCCAAAAGCAGTGTCGTTAATGTGCCCTCATTAATGGGCAGCTGCTGTTGGTCTTTTAATACACCCCTTCTCTGGATCAAAAGCGGTTCAATGACATGAAAATGAAAGGCTTACAGCACCAGGTATTCCCAGGCAGTCTCCCATCCAAGTACTAACCAAGCCCAGCCCTTCTTAGCTTCCGAGATCAGACGAGGTCGGGCGTGCTCAGGGTGGTATGGCCGTAAGCTGCTGGCCCCAGCACAATGTCTCAATTTATGGATTCAACTGATTAGGTGGCAAGTACCTGAAGTTACGAAGACAATCCTATAACCATACCTGCATGTTTGCATAATACCCTAACCCAAAGGCTCAGTTTGGCATTTATCTAACAGCACAGGCCCTGGATTGTTGAAGATGGCCTCAGGAACCAGCACAGGGCCTGGTGTGTTGTACATGGCCACAGCAAGCAGCACAGGGCCTGGTTTGGTGAAGATGGCCTCGGCCAGAAGCACAGGGTCTGGTGTGATATGAGTGGCCTGAGCAAGAGCCACAGGCCCTGGTGTGGTGTAAGTGGCCTCAGCCAGCAGCCACAGGCCCTGGTGTGGTGTGGGTGGCCTCAGCCAGCAGCCACAGGCCCTTGTGTGGTGTAAGTGGCCTCAGCCAGCAGCCACAGGCCCTGGTGTGGTGTAAGTGACCTCAGCCAGTGCCACAGGCCCTGGTGTGGTGTAATTGGCCTCAATAGCAACTAAGGCCCTGGTGTTGTGTATGTGGCCTCAGCCAGCAGCCACAGGCCCTGGTGTGGTGTAAGTGGCCTCAATAGCAACTAATGCCCTGGTGTGGTGTAAGTGGCCTCAGCCAGCAGCCACAGGCACTGGTGTGGTGTAAGTGCCCTCAGCCAGCAGCCACAGGCCCTGGTGTGGTGTAAGTGGCATGAGCAAGAGCCACAGGCACTGGTGTGGTGTAAGTGGCCTCAGCCAGAAGCCACAGGCACTGGTGTGGTGTAAGTGCCCTCAGCCAGCAGCCACAGGCCCTGGTGTGGTGTAAGTGGCCTCAGCCAGCAGCCACAGGCCCTGGTGTGGTGTAAGTGGCCTCAGCCAGCAGCCACAGGCCCTGGTGTGGTGTAAGTGGCCTGAGCAAGAGCCACAGACCCTGGTGTGGTGTAATTGGCCTCAATAGCAACTAATGCCCTGGTGTGGTGTAAGTGGCCTCAGCCAGCAGCCACAGGCCCTGGTGTGGTGTAAGTGGCCTCAGCCAGCAGCCACAGGACCTGATGTGGTGTAAGTGGCCCCAGCCGGTCACTCAGGCCCTGGTGTGGTGTAGGTGGCATCAGCTAGCAGCACAAGACATTGGAAAACAGCCAAAAGCAATGTCGTTAATGTGCCCTCATTAATGGGCAGCTGCTTTTGGTCTTTTAATACACCCCTTCTCTGGATCAAAAGCGGTTCAAAGACATGAAAATGAAAGGCTTACAGCACCTGGTATTCCAAGGAAGTCTCCCATCCAAGTACTAACCAAGAACAGCCCTGCTTAGCTTCCGAGATCAGACGTGGTCGGGCATGCTCAGGGTGGTATGGCCCTAAGCTGCTGGCCACAGCACAATGTCTCAATTTATGGATTCAAGTGATTAGGTGGCAAGTACCTGGAGTTACGAAGACAATCCTATAACCATACCTGCATGTTTGCATAATACCCTAACCCAAAGGCTCAGTTTAGCATTTATCCAACAGCACAGGCCCTGGATTGTTGAAGATGGCCTCAGGAACAAGAACAGGGCCTGGTGTGTTGTACATGGTCACAGCTAGCAGCACAGGGCCTGGTTTGGTGAAGATGGCCTCGGCCAGAAGCACAGGGCCTGGTGTGATATGAGTGGCCTGAGCAAGAGCCACAGGCCCTGGTGTGGTGTAAGTGGCCTGAGCAAGAGCCACAGGCCCTGGTGTGGTGTAAGTGGCCTCAGCCAGAGCCACAGGCCCTGGTGTGGTGTAAGTGGCCTCAGAAGCAAATAAGGCCGTGGTGTGGTGTAAGTGGCCTCAGCCAGAGCCACAGGCCCTGGTGTGGTGTAAGTGGCCTCAATAGCAACTAAGGCCCTGGTGTTGTGTAAGTGGCCTCATCCAGCAGCCACAGGCCTTGGTGTGGTGTAAGTCGCCTCATCCAGCAGCCACAGGCCCTGGTGTGGTGTAAGTGGCCTGAGCAAGAGCCACAGACCCTGGTGTGGTGTAATTGGCCTCAATAGCAAGTAAGGCCCTGGTGTGGTGTAGGTGGCCTCAGCCAGCAGCCACAGGCCCTGGTGTGGTGTAAGTGGCCCCAGCCGGTCACTCTGGCCCTGGTGTGGTGTAAGTGGCATCAGCTAGCAGCACAAGACATTGGAAAACAGCCAAAAGCAATGTCGTTAATGTGCCCTCATTAATGGGCAGCTGCTTTTGGTCTTTTAATACACCCCTTCTCTGGATCAAAAGCGGTTCAATGACATGAAAATGAAAGGCTTACAGCACTAGGTATTCCAAGGAAGTCTCCCATCCAAGTACTAACCAAGCCCAGCCCTGCTTAGCTTCCGAGATCAGACGAGGTCGGGCGTGCTCAGGGTGGTATGGCCGTAAGCTGCTGGCCCCAGCACAATGTCTCAATTTATGGATTCAACTGATTAGGTGGCAAGTACCTGAAGTTACGAAGACAATCCTATAACCATACCTGCATGTTTGCATAATACCCTAACCCAAAGGCTCAGTTTAGCATTTATCCAACAGCACAGGCCCTGGATTGTTGAAGATGGCCTCAGGAACCAGAACAGGGCCTGGTGTGTTGTACATGGCCACAGCTAGCAGCACAGGGCCTGGTTTGGTGAAGATGGCCTCGGCCAGAAGCACAGGGCCTGGTGTGATATGAGTGGCCTGAGCAAGAGCCACAGGCCCTGGTGTGGAGTAAGTGGCCTGAGCAAGAGCCACAGGCCCTGGTGTGGTGTAAGTGGCCTGAGCAAGAGCAACAGGCCCTGGTGTGGTGTAATTGGCCTCAATAGCAACTAAGGCCCTGGTGTGGTGTATGTGGCCTCAGCCAGCAGCCACAGGCCCTGGTGTGGTGTAAGTGGCCTCAGAAGCAAAAAAGGCCATGGTGTTGTGTATGTGGCCTCAGCCAGCAGCCACAGGCCCTTGGTGTGGTGTAAGTGGCCTCAGCCAGCAGCCACAGGCCCTGGTGTGGTGTAGGTGGCCTCAGCCAGCAGCCACAGGCCCTTGGTGTGGTGTAAGTCGCCTCATCCAGCAGCCACAGGCCCTGATGTGGTGTAAGTGGCCTCAGCCAGAGCCACAGGGTCTGGTGTGATATGAGTGGCCTGAGCAAGAGCCACAGGCCCTGGTGTGGTGTAAGTGGCCTCAGCCAGCAGCCACAGGCCCTGGTGTGGTGTGGGTGGCCTCAGCCAGCAGCCACAGGCCCTTGGTGTGGTGTAAGTCGCCTCATCCAGCAGCCACAGGCCCTGATGTGGTGTAAGTGGCCTCAGCCAGAACCACAGGCCCTGGTGTAGTGTAAGTGGCCTCAGCCAGTGCCACAGGCCCTGGTGTGGTGTAAGTGGCCTGAGCAAGAGCCACAGACCCTGGTGTGGTGTAATTGGCCTCAATAGCAACTAATGCCCTGGTGTGGTGTAGGTGGCCTCAGCCAGCAGCCACAGGCCCTGGTGTGGTGTAAGTGGCCTCAGCCAGCAGCCACAGGCCCTGGTGTGGTGTAAGTGGCCTCAGCCAGAGCCACAGGCCCTGATGTGGTGTAAGTGGCCTCAGCCAGCAGCCACAGGCCCTGATGTGGTGTAAGTGGCCCCAGCCGGTCACTCAGGCCCTGGTGTGGTGTAGGTGGCATCAGCTAGCAGCACAAGACATTGGAAAACAGCCAAAAGCAGTGTCGTTAATGTGCCCTCATTAATGGGCAGCTTCTTTTGGTCTTTTAATACACCCCTTCTCTGGATCAAAAGCGGTTCAATGACATGAAAAAGAAAGGCTTACAGCACCAGGTATTCCCAGGTAGTCTCCCATCCAAGTACTAACCAAGCCCAGCCATGCTTATCTTCCGAGATCAGACGAGGTCGGGCGTGCTCAGGGTGGTATGGCCGTAAGCTGCTGGCCCCAGCACAATGTCTCAATTTATGGATTCAACTGATTAGGTGGCAAGTACCTGAAGTTACGAAGACAATCCTTTAACCATACCTGCATGTTTGCATAATACCCTAACCCAAAGGCTCAGTTTAGCATTTATCTAACAGCACAGGCCCTGGATTGTTGAAGATGGCCTCAGGAACAAGCACAGGGCCTGGTGTGTTGTACATGGCCACAGCAAGAAGCACAGGGCCTGGTTTGGTGAAGATGGCCTCGGCCAGAAGCACAGGGCCTGGTGTGATATGAGTGGCCTGAGCAAGAGCCACAGGCCCTGGTGTGGTGTAAGTGGCCTGAGCAAGAGCCACAGGCCCTGGTGTGGTGTAAGTGGTCTCAGCCAGCAGCCACAGGCCCTGGTGTGGTGTAGGTGGCCTCAGCCAGCAGCCACAGGCCCTTGTGTGGTGTAAGTGGCCTCAGCCAGCAGCCACAGGCCCTGGTGTGGTGTAAGTGGCCTGAGCAAGAGCCACAGACCCTGGTGTGGTGTAATTGGCCTCAATAGCAACTAAGGCCCTGGTGTGGTGTAGGTGGCCTCAGCCAGCAGCCACAGGCCTTGGTGTGGTGTAAGTGGCCTCAGCCAGAGCCACAGGCCCTGATGTGGTGTAAGTGGCCCCAGCCGGTCACTTAGGCCCTGGTGTTGTGTAGGTGGCATCAGCTAGCAGCCACAGGCCCTGGTGTGGTGTAAGTGGCCTCAGCCAGAGCCACAGACCCTGGTGTGGTGTAATTGGCCTCAATAGCAACTAAGGCCCTGGTGTGGTGTAGGTGGCCTCAGCCAGCAGCCACAGGCCCTGGTGTGGTGTAAGTGGCCTCAGCCAGCAGCCACAGGCCCTGGTGTGGTGTAAGTGGCCTCAGCCAGAGCCACAGGCCCTGATGTGGTGTAAGTGGCCCCAGCCGGTCACTCAGGCCCTGGTGTGGTGTAGGTGGCATCAGCTAGCAGCACAAGACATTGGAAAAGAGCCAAAAGCAGTGTCGTTAATGTGCCCTCATTAATGGGCAGCTGCTTTTGGTCTTTTAATACACCCCTTCTCTGGATCAAAAGCGGTTCAATGACATGAAAATGAAAGGCTTACAGCACCAGGTATTCCAAGGAAGTCTCCCATCCAAGTACTAACCAAGCCCAGCCCTGCTTAGCTTCCGAGATCAGACGAGGTCGGGCGTGCTCAGGGTGGTATGGCCGTAAGCTGCTGGCCCCAGCACAATGTCTCAATTTATGGATTCAAGTGATTAGGTGGCAAGTACCTGAAGTTACGAAGACAATCCTATAACCATACCCGCATGTTTGCATAATACCCTAACCAAAAGGCTCAGTTTAGCATTTATCCAACAGCACAGGCCCTGGATTGTTGAAGATGGCCTCAGGAACCAGAACAGGGCCTGGTGTGTTGTACATGGCCACAGCTAGCAGCACAGGGCCTGGTTTGGTGAAGATGGCCTCGGCCAGAAGCACAGGGCCTGGTGTGATATGAGTGGCCTGAGCAAGAGCCACAGGCCCTGGTGTGGTGTAAGTGGCCTGAGCAAGAGCCACAGGCCCTGGTGTGGAGTAAGTGGCCTGAGCAAGAGCCACAGGCCCTGGTGTGGTGTAAGTGGCCTGAGCAAGAGCCACAGGCCCTGGTGTGGTGTAATTGGCCTCAATAGCAACTAAGGCCCTGGTGTGGTGTATGTGGCCTCAGCCAGCAGCCACAGGCCCTGGTGTGGTGTAAGTGGCCTGAGAAGCAAATAAGGCCGTATTGTGGTGTATGTGGCCTCAGCCAGGAGCCACAGGCCCTGGTGTGGTGTAAGTGGCCTGAGCAAGAGCCACAGACCCTGGTGTGGTGTAAGTGGCCTCAGCCAGCAGCCACAGGCCTTGGTGTGGTGTAAGTCGCCTCAGCCAGAAGCCACAGGCACTGGTGTGGTGTAAGTGGCCTCAGCCAGCAGCCACAGGCCCTGGTGTGGTGTAAGTGGCCTCATCCAGAGCCACAGGCCCTGGTGTGGTGTAAGTGGCCTCAGAAGCAAATAAGGCCGTGGTGTGGTGTAAGTGGCCTCAGCCAGAAGCCACAGGCACTGGTGTGGTGTAAGTGGCCTCAGCCAGCAGCCACAGGCCCTGGTGTGGTGTAAGTGACTTCAGCCAGTGCCACAGGCCCTGGTGTGGTGTAAGTGGCCTGAGCAAGAGCCACCGACCCTGGTGTGGTGTAATTGGCCTCAATAGCAACTAATGCCCTGGTGTGGTGTAGGTGGCCTCAGCCAGCAGCCACAGGCCCTGGTGTGGTGTAAGTGGCCTCAGCCAGTGCCACAGGCCCTGGTGTGGTGTAAGGGGCCTCAATAGCAACTAATGCCCTGGTGTGGTGTAAGTGGCCTCAGCCAACAGCCACAGGCACTGCTGTGGTGTAAGTGCCCTCAGCCAGCAGACATAGGCCCTGGTGTGGTGTAAGTGGCCTCAGCCAGCAGCCACAGGCCCTGGTGTGGTGTAAGTGGCCTCAGCCAGCAGCCACAGGCCATGGTGTGGTGTAAGTGGCCTCAGCCAGCAGCCACAGGCCCTGGTGTGGTGTAAGTGGCCTCAGCCAGTGCCACAGGCCCTGGTGTGGTGTAAGTGGCCTGAGCAAGAGTCACAGACCCTGGTGTGGTGTAATTGGCCTCAATAGCAACTAATGCCCTGGTGTGGTGTAGGTGGCCTCAGCCAGCAGCCACAGGCCCTGGTGTGGTGTAAGTGGCCTCAGCCAGCAGCCCCAGGCCCTGGTGTGGTGTAAGTGGCCTGAGCAAGAGCCACAGACCCTGGTGTGGTGTAATTGGCCTCAATAGCAACTAATGCCCTGGTGTGGTGTAAGTGGCCTCAGCCCGCAGCCACAGGCCCTGGTGTGGTGTAAGTGGCCTCAGCCAGCAGCCACAGGCCCTGATGTGGTGTAAGTGGCCCCAGCCGGTCACTCAGGCCCTGGTGTGGTGTAGGTGGCATCAGCTAGCAGCACAAGACATTGGAAAACAGCCAAAAGCAATGTCGTTAATGTGCCCTCATTAATGGGCAGCTGCTTTTGGTCTTTTAATACACCCCTTCTCTGGATCAAAAGCGGTTCAATGACATGAAAATGAAAGGATTATAGCACCAGGTATTCCCAGGCAGTCTCCCATCCAAGTACTAACCAAGCCCAGCCCTGCTTAGCTTCCGAGATTAGACGAGGTCGGGCGTGCTCAGGGTGGTATGGCCGTAAGCTGCTGGCCCCAGCACAATGTCTCAATTTATGGATTCAACTGATTAGGTGGCAAGTACCTGAAGTTACGAAGACAATCCTTTAACCATACCTGCATGTTTGCATAATACCCTAACCCAAAGGCTCAGTTTAGCATTTATCTAACAGCACAGGCCCTGGATTGTTGAAGATGGCCTCAGGAACCAGCACAGGGCCTGGTGTGTTGTACATGGCCACAGCAAGAAGCACAGGGCCTGGTTTGGTGAAGATGGCCTCGGCAAGAAGCGCAGGGCCTGGTGTGATGTGAGTGGCCTGAGCAAGAGCCACAGGCCCTGGTGTGGTGTAAGTGGCCTCAGCCAGAAGCCACAGGCACTGGTGTGGTGTAAGTGGCCTCAGCCAGCAGACACAGGCCCTGGTGTGGTGTAAGTGGCCTCAGCCAGCAGCCACAGGCCCTGGTGTGGTGTAAGTGGCCTCAGCCAGCAGCCACAGGCCCTGGTGTGGTGTAAGTGGCCTCAGCCAGCAGCCACAGGCCCTGGTGTGGTGTAAGTGGCCTCAGCCAGCAGCCACAGGCCCTGGTGTGGTGTAAGTGGCCTCAGCCAGAGCCACAGGCCCTGGTATAGTGTAAGTGGCCTCAACCAGTGCCACAGGCCCTGGTGGGGTGTAAGTGGCCTGAGCAAGAGCCACAGACCCTGGTGTGGTGTAATTGGCCTCAATAGCAACTAATGCCCTGGTGTGGTGTAGGTGGCCTCAGCCAGCAGCCACAGGCCCTGGTGTGGTGTAAGTGGCCTCAGCCAGTGCCACAGGCCCTGGTGTGGTGTAAGGGGCCTCAATAGCAACTAATGCCCTGGTGTGGTGTAGGTGGCCTCAGCCAGCAGCCACAGGCCCTGGTGTGGTGTAAGTGGCCTCAGCCAGTGCCAAAGGCCCTGATGTGGTGTAAGTGGCCTCAATAGCAACTAATGCCCTGGTGTGGTGTAAGTGGCCTCAGCCAGCAGCCACAGGCACTGGTGTGGTGTAAGTGGCCTCAGCCAGCAGCCACAGGCCCTGGTGTGGTGTAAGTGGCCTCAGCCAGCAGCCACAGGCCCTGGTGTGGTGTAAGTGGCCTGAGCCAGCAGCCACAGGCCCTGGTGTGGTGTATGTGGCCTCAGCCAGAAGCCACAGGCACTGGTGTGGTGTAAGTGCCCTCAGCCAGCAGCCACAGGCCCTGGTGTGGTGTAAGTGACCTCAGCCAGCAGCCACAGGCCCTGGTGTGGTGTAAGTGGCCTCAGCCAGCAGCCACAGGCCCTGGTGTGGTGTAAGTGGCCTCAGCCAGTGCCACAGGCCCTGGTGTGGTGTAAGTGGCCTGAGCAAGAGCCACAGACCCTGGTGTGGTGTAATTGGCCTCAATAGCAACTAATGCCCTGGTGTGGTGTAGGTGGCCTCAGCCAGCAGCCACAGGCCCTGGTGTGGTGTAAGTGGCCTCAATAGCAACTAATGCCCTGGTGTGGTGTAGGTGGCCTCAGCCAGCAGCCACAGGCCCTGGTGTGGTGTAAGGGGCCTCAATAGCAACTAATGCCCTGGTGTGGTGTAAGTGGCCTCAGCCAGCAGCCACTGGCACTGGTGTGGTGTAAGTGGCCTCAGCCAGCAGCCACAGGCCCTGGTGTGGTGTAAGTGGCCTCAGCCAGCAGCCACAGGCCCTGGTGTGGTGTAAGTGGCCTGAGCCAGCAGCCACAGGCCCTGGTGTGGTGTAAGTGGCCTCAGCCAGAAGCCACAGGCACTGGTGTGGTGTAAGTGCCCTCAGCCAGCAGCCACAGGCCCTGGTGTGGTGTAAGTGACCTCAGCCAGCAGCCACAGGCCCTGGTGTGGTGTAAGTGGCCTCAGCCAGCAGCCACAGGCCCTGGTGTGGTGTAAGTGGCCTCAGCCAGTGCCACAGGCCCTGGTGTGGTGTAAGTGGCCTGAGCAAGAGTCACAGACCCTGGTGTGGTGTAATTGGCCTCAATAGCAACTAATGCCCTGGTGTGGTGTAGGTGGCCTCAGCCAGCAGCCACAGGCCCTGGTGTGGTGTAAGTGGCCTCAGCCAGTGCCACAGGCCCTGGTGTGGTGTAAGTGGCCTGAGCAAGAGCCACAGGCCCTGGTGTGGTGTAAGTGGCCTCAGCCAGCAGCCACAGGCCCTGGTGTGGTGTAAGTGGCCTGAGCAAGAGCCACAGGCCCTGGTGTGGTGTAAGTGGCCTCAGCCAGAAGCCACAGGCACTGGTGTGGTGTAAGTGCCCTCAGCCAGCAGCCACAGGCCCTGGTGTGGTGTAAGTGACCTCAGCCAGCAGCCACAGGCCCTGGTGTGGTGTAAGTGGCCTCAGCCAGCAGCCACAGGCCCTGGTGTGGTGTAAGTGGCCTCAGCCAGTGCCACAGGCCCTGGTGTGGTGTAAGTGGCCTGAGCAAGAGTCACAGACCCTGGTGTGGTGTAATTGGCCTCAATAGCAACTAATGCCCTGGTGTGGTGTAGGTGGCCTCAGCCAGCAGCCACAGGCCCTGATGTGGTGTAAGTGGCCCCAGCCGGTCACTCAGGCCCTGGTGTGGTGTAGGTGGCATCAGCTAGCAGCACAAGACATTGGAAAAGAGCCAAAATCAATGTCGTTAATGTGCCCTCATTAATGGGCAGCTGCTTTTGGTCTTTTAATACACCCCTTCTCTGGATCAAAAGCGGTTCAATGACATGAAAATGAAAGGCTTACAGCACCAGGTATTCCCAGGTAGTCTCCCATCCAAGTACTAACCAAGCCCAGCCCTGCTTAGCTTCCGAGATCAGACGAGGTCGGGCATGCTCAGGGTGGTATGGCCGTAAGCTGCTGGCCCCAGCACAATGTCTCAATTTATGGATTCAACTGATTAGGTGGCAAGTACCTGAAGTTACGAAGACAATCCTTTAACCATACCTGCATGTTTGCATAATACCCTAACCCAAAGGCTCAGTTTAGCATTTATCTAACAGCACAGGCCCTGGATTGTTGAAGATGGCCTCAGGAACCAGCACAGGGCCTGGTGTGTTGTACATGGCCACAGCTAGCAGCACAGGGCCTGGTTTGGTGAAGATGGCCTCGGCCAGAAGCGCAGGGCCTGGTGTGATGTGAGTGGCCTGAGCAAGAGCCACAGGCCCTGGTGTGGTGTAAGTGGCCTCAGCCAGCAGCCACAGGCCCTGGTGTGGTGTAAGTGGCCTCAGCCAGCAGCCACAGGCCCTGGTGTGGTGTAAGTGGCCTGAGCCAGCTGCCACAGGCCCTGGTGTGGTGTAAGTGGCCTCAGCCAGAAGCCACAGGTACTGGTGTTGTGTAAGTGCCCTCAGCCAGCAGCCACAGGCCCTGGTGTGGTGTAAGTGACCTCAGCCAACAGCCACAGGCCCTGGTGTGGTGTAAGTGGCCTCAGCCAGCAGCCACAGGCCCTGGTGTGGTGTAAGTGGCCTCAGCCAGTGCCACAGGCCCTGGTGTGGTGTAAGTGGCCTGAGCAAGAGTCACAGACCCTGGTGTGGTGTAATTGGCCTCAATAGCAACTAATGCCCTGGTGTGGTGTAGGTGGCCTCAGCCAGCAGCCACAGGCCCTGGTGTGGTTTAAGTGGCCTCAGCCAGTGCCACAGGCCCTGGTGTGGTGTAAGTGGCCTGAGCAAGAGCCACAGGCCCTGGTGTGGTGTAAGTGGCCTCAGCCAGCAGCCACAGGCCCTGGTGTGGTGTAAGTGGCCTCAGCCAGCAGCCACAGGCCCTGGTGTAGTGTAAGTGGCCTCAGCCAGTGCCACAGGCCCTGGTGTGGTGTAAGTGGCCTGAGCAAGAGCCACAGACCCTGGTGTGGTGTAAGTGGCCTCAATAGCAACTAATGCCCTGGTGTGGTGTAGGTGGCCTCAGCCAGCAGCCACAGGCCCTGGTGTGGTGTAAGTGGCCTCAGCCAGCAGCCACAGGCCCTGGTGTGGTGTAAGTGACCTCAGCCAGCAGCCACAGGCCCTGGTGTGGTGTAAGTGGCCTCAGCCAGCAGCCACAGGCACTGGTGTGGTGTAAGTGGCCTCAGCCAGCAGCCACAGGCCCTGGTGTGGTGTAAGTGGCCTGAGCCAGCAGCCACAGGCCCTGGTGTGGTGTAAGTGGCCTCAGCCAGAAGCCACAGGCACTGGTGTGGTGTAAGTGCCCTCAGCCAGCAGCCACAGGCCCTGGTGTGGTGTAAGTGACCTCAGCCAGCAGCCACAGGCCCTGGTGTGGTGTAAGTGGCCTCAGCCAGCAGCCACAGGCCCTGGTGTGGTGTAAGTGGCCTCAGCCAGTGCCACAGGCCCTGGTGTGGTGTAAGTGGCCTGAGCAAGAGTCACAGACCCTGGTGTGGTGTAATTGGCCTCAATAGCAACTAATGCCCTGGTGTGGTGTAGGTGGCCTCAGCCTGCAGCCACAGGCCCTGATGTGGTGTAAGTGGCCTCAGCCAGCAGCCACAGGCCCTGGTGTGGTGTAAGTGGCCTCAGCCAGCAGCCACAGGCCCTGATGTGGTGTAAGTGGCCCCAGCCGGTCACTCAGGCCCTGGTGTGGTGTAGGTGGCATCAGCTAGCAGCACAAGACATTGTAAAACAGCCAAAAGCAATGTCGTTAATGTGCCATCATTAATGGGCAGCTGCTTTTGGTCTTTTAATACACCCCTTCTCTGGATCAAAAGCGGTTCAATGACATGAAAATGAAAGGCTTACAGCACCAGGTAGTCTCCCATCCAAGTACAAACCAAGCCCAGCCCTGCTTAGCTTCCGAGATCAGACGAGGTCGGGCGTGCTCAGGGTGGTATGGCCGTAAGCTGCTGGCCCCAGCACAATGTCTCAATTTATGGATTCAACTGATTAGGTGGCAAGTACCTGAAGTTACGAAGACAATCCTTTAACCATACCTGCATGTTTGCATAATACCCTAACCCAAAGGCTCAGTTTAGCATTTATCTAACAGCACAGGCCATGGATTGTTGAAGATGGCCTCAGGAACCAGCACAGGGCCTGGTGTGTTGTACATGGCCACAGCTAGCAGCACAGGGCCTGGTTTGGTGAAGATGGCCTCGGCCAGAAGCGCAGGGCCTGGTGTGATGTGAGTGGCCTGAGCAAGAGCCACAGGCCCTGGTGTGGTGTAAGTGGCCTCAGCCAGAAGCCACAGGCACTGGTGTGGTGTAAGTGGCCTCAGCCAGCAGCCACAGGCCCTGGTGTGGTGTAAGTGGCCTCAGCCAGCAGCCACAGGCCCTGGTGTGGTGTAAGTGGCCTCAGCCAGCAGCCACAGGCCCTGGTGTGGTGTAAGTGGCCTCAGCCAGAGCCACAGGCCCTGGTGTGGTGTAAGTGGCCTCAGCCACTGCCACAGGCCCTGGTGTGGTGTAAGTGGCCTGAGCAAGAGCCAAAGACCCTGGTGTGGTGTAATTGGCCTCAATACCAACTAATGCCCTGGTGTGGTGTAGGTGGCCTCAATAGCAACTAATGCCCTGGTGTGGTGTAAGTGGCCTCAGCCAGCAGCCACAGGCCCTGGTGTGGTGTAAGTGGCTTGAGCAAGAGCCACAGACCCTGGTGTGGTGTAATTGGCCTCAATAGCAACTAAGGCCCTGGTGTGGTGTAGGTGGCCTCAGCCAGCAGCCACAGGCCCTGGTGTGGTGTAAGTGGCCTCAGCCAGCAGCCACAGGCCCTGGTGTGGTGTAAGTGGCCTCAGCCAGCAGCCACAGGCCCTGATGTGGTGTAAGTGGCCCCAGCCGGTCACTCAGGCCCTGGTGTGGTGTAGGTGGCATCAGCTAGCAGCACAAGACATTGGAAAACAGCCAAAAGCAATGTCGTTAATGTGCCCTCATTAATGGGCAGCTGCTTTTGGTCTTTTAATACACCCCTTCTCTGGATCAAAAGCGGTTCAGTGACATGAAAATGAAATGCTTACAGCACCAGGTATTCCCAGGCGGTCTCCCATCCAAGTACTAACCAAGCCCAGCCCTGCTTAGCTTCCGAGATCAGACGAGGTCGGGCGTGCTCAGGGTGGTATGGCCGTAAGCTGCTGGCCCCAGCACAATGTCTCAATTTATGGATTCAACTGATTAGGTGGCAAGTACCTGAAGTTACGAAGACAATCCTTTAACCATACCTGCATTTTTGCATAATACCCTAACCCAAAGGCTCAGTTTAGCATTTATCTAACAGCACAGGCCCTGGATTGTTGAAGATGGCCTCAGGAACCAGCACAGGGCCTGGTGTGTTGTACATGGCCACAGCAAGCAGCACAGGGCCAGGTTTGGTGAAGATGGCCTCGGCCAGAAGCACAGGGTCTGGTGTGATATGAGTGGCCTGAGCAAGAGCCACAGGCCCTGGTGTGGTGTAAGTGGCCTCAGCCAGAAGCCACAGGCCCTGGTGTGGTGTAGGTGGCCTCAGCCAGCAGCCACAGGCCCTTGTGTGGTGTAAGTGGCCTCAGCCAGCAGCCACAGGCCCTGGTGTGGTGTAAGTGGCCTCAGCCAGCAGCCACAGGCCCTGGTGTGGTGTAATTGGCCTCAATAGCAACTAAGGCCCTGGTGTGGTGTAAGTGGCCTCAGCCAGCAGCCACAGGCCCTGGTGTGGTGTAAGTGGCCTCAGCCAGTGCCACAGGCCCTGGTGTGGTGTAAGGGGCCTCAATAGCAACTAATGCCCTGGTGTGGTGTAAGTGGCCTCAGCCAGCAGCCACAGGCACTGGTGTGGTGTACGTGCCCTCAACAAGCAGCCACAGGCCCTGGTGTGGTGTAAGTGGCCTCAGCCAGCAGCCACAGGCCCTGGTGTGGTGTAAGTGGCCTCAGCCAGCAGCCACAGGCCCTGGTGTGGTGTAAGTGGCCCAAGCAAGAGCCACAGGCCCTGGTGTGGTGTAAGTGGCCTCAGCCAGAAGCCACAGGCACTGGTGTGGTGTAAGTGCCCTCAGCCAGCAGCCACAGGCCCTGGTGTGGTGTAAGTGACCTCAGCCAGCAGCCACAGGCCCTGGTGTGGTGTAAGTGGCCTCAGCCAGCAGCCACAGGCCCTGGTGTGGTGTAAGTGGCCTCAGCCAGTGCCACAGGCACTGGTGTGGTGTAAGTGGCCTGAGCAAGAGTCACAGACCCTGGTGTGGTGTAATTGGCCTCAATAGCAACTAATGCCCTGGTGTGGTGTAGGTGGCCTCAGCCAGCAGCCACAGGCCCTGGTGTGTTGTAAGTGGCCTCAGTCAGTGCCACAGGCCCTGGTGTGGTGTAAGTGGCCTGAGCAAGAGCCACAGACCCTCGTGTGGTGTAATTGGCCTCAATAGCAACTAATGCCCTGGTGTGGTGTAAGTGGCCTCAGCCAGCAGCCACAGGCCCTGGTGTGGTGTAAGTGGCCTCAGAAGCAAATAAGGCCGTATTGTGGTGTATGTGGCCTCAGCCAGGAGCCACAGGCCCTGGTGTGGTGTAAGTGGCCTGAGCAAGAGCCACAGACCCTGGTGTGGTGTAAGTGGCCTCAGCCAGCAGCCACAGGCCTTGGTGTGGTGTAAGTCGCCTCAGCCAGAAGCCACAGGCACTGGTGTGGTGTAAGTGGCCTCAGCCAGCAGCCACAGGCCCTGGTGTGGTGTAAGTGGCCTGAGCAAGAGCCACAGGCCCTGGTGTGGTGTAATTGGCCTCAATAGCAACTAAGGCCCTGGTGTGGTGTAAGTGGCCTCATCCAGAGCCACAGGCCCTGGTGTGGTGTAAGTGGCCTCAGAAGCAAATAAGGCCGTGGTGTGGTGTAAGTGGCCTCAGCCAGAAGCCACAGGCACTGGTGTGGTGTAAGTGGCCTCAGCCAGCAGCCACAGGCCCTGGTGTGGTGTAAGTGACTTCAGCCAGTGCCACAGGCCCTGGTGTGGTGTAAGTGGCCTGAGCAAGAGCCACCGACCCTGGTGTGGTGTAATTGGCCTCAATAGCAACTAATGCCCTGGTCTGGTGTAGGTGGCCTCAGCCAGCAGCCACAGGCCCTGGTGTGGTGTAAGTGGCCTCAGCCAGTGCCACAGGCCCTGGTGTGGTGTAAGGGGCCTCAATAGCAACTAATGCCCTGGTGTGGTGTAAGTGGCCTCAGCCAACAGCCACAGGCACTGGTGTGGTGTAAGTGCCCTCAGCCAGCAGCCATAGGCCCTGGTGTGGTGTAAGTGGCCTCAGCCAGCAGCCACAGGCCCTGGTGTGGTGTAAGTGGCCTGAGCAAGAGCCACAGGCACTGGTGTGGTGTAAGTGCCCTCAGCCAGCAGCCACAGGCCCTGGTGTGGTGTAAGTGGCCTCAGCCAGCAGCCACAGGCCCTGGTGTGGTGTAAGTGGCCTCAGCCAGCAGCCACAGGCCATGGTGTGGTGTAAGTGGCCTCAGCCAGCAGCCACAGGCCCTGGTGTGGTGTAAGTGGCCTCAGCCAGCAGCCACAGGCCCTGGTGTGGTGTAAGTGGCCTCAGCCAGAGCCACAGGCCCTGGTATAGTGTAAGTGGCCTCAACCAGTGCCACAGGCCCTGGTGGGGTGTAAGTGGCCTGAGCAAGAGCCACAGACCCTGGTGTGGTGTAATTGGCCTCAATAGCAACTAATGCCCTGGTGTGGTGTAGGTGGCCTCAGCCAGCAGCCACAGGCCCTGGTGTGGTGTAAGTGGCCTCAGCCAGTGCCACAGGCCCTGGTGTGGTGTAAGGGGCCTCAATAGCAACTAATGCCCTGGTGTGGTGTAGGTGGCCTCAGCCAGCAGCCACAGGCCCTGGTGTGGTGTAAGTGGCCTCAGCCAGTGCCAAAGGCCCTGATGTGGTGTAAGTGGCCTCAATAGCAACTAATGCCCTGGTGTGGTGTAAGTGGCCTCAGCCAGCAGCCACAGGCACTGGTGTGGTGTAAGTGGCCTCAGCCAGCAGCCACAGGCCCTGGTGTGGTGTAAGTGGCCTCAGCCAGCAGCCACAGGCCCTGGTGTGGTGTAAGTGGCCTGAGCCAGCAGCCACAGGCCCTGGTGTGGTGTATGTGGCCTCAGCCAGAAGCCACAGGCACTGGTGTGGTGTAAGTGCCCTCAGCCAGCAGCCACAGGCCCTGGTGTGGTGTAAGTGACCTCAGCCAGCAGCCACAGGCCCTGGTGTGGTGTAAGTGGCCTCAGCCAGCAGCCACAGGCCCTGGTGTGGTGTAAGTGGCCTCAGCCAGTGCCACAGGCCCTGGTGTGGTGTAAGTGGCCTGAGCAAGAGTCACAGACCCTGGTGTGGTGTAATTGGCCTCAATAGCAACTAATGCCCTGGTGTGGTGTAGGTGGCCTCAGCCAGCAGCCACAGGCCCTGGTGTGGTGTAAGTGGCCTCAGCCAGTGCCACAGGCCCTGGTGTGGTGTAAGTGGCCTGAGCAAGAGCCACAGGCCCTGGTGTGGTGTAAGTGGCCTCAGCCAGCAGCCACAGGCCCTGGTGTGGTGTAAGTGGCCTGAGCAAGAGCCACAGGCCCTGGTGTGGTGTAAGTGGCCTCAGCCAGAAGCCACAGGCACTGGTGTGGTGTAAGTGCCCTCAGCCAGCAGCCACAGGCCCTGGTGTGGTGTAAGTGACCTCAGCCAGCAGCCACAGGCCCTGGTGTGGTGTAAGTGGCCTCAGCCAGCAGCCACAGGCCCTGGTGTGGTGTAAGTGGCCTCAGCCAGTGCCACAGGCCCTGGTGTGGTGTAAGTGGCCTGAGCAAGAGTCACAGACCCTGGTGTGGTGTAATTGGCCTCAATAGCAACTAATGCCCTGGTGTGGTGTAGGTGGCCTCAGCCAGCAGCCACAGGCCCTGATGTGGTGTAAGTGGCCCCAGCCGGTCACTCAGGCCCTGGTGTGGTGTAGGTGGCATCAGCTAGCAGCACAAGACATTGGAAAAGAGCCAAAATCAATGTCGTTAATGTGCCCTCATTAATGGGCAGCTGCTTTTGGTCTTTTAATACACCCCTTCTCTGGATCAAAAGCGGTTCAATGACATGAAAATGAAAGGCTTACAGCACCAGGTATTCCCCCATCCAAGTACTAACCAAGCCCAGCCCTGCTTAGCTTCCGAGATCAGACGAGGTCGGGCGTGCTCAGGGTGGTATGGCCGTAAGCTGCTGGCCCCAGCACAATGTCTCAATTTATGGATTCAACTGATTAGGTGGCAAGTACCTGAAGTTACGAAGACAATCCTTTAACCATACCTGCATGTTTGCATAATACCCTAACCCAAAGGCTCAGTTTAGCATTTATCTAACAGCACAGGCCCTGGATGTTGAAGATGGCCTCAGGAACCAGCACAGGGCCTGGTGTGTTGTACATGGCCACAGCTAGCAGCACAGGGCCTGGTGTGATGTGAGTGGCCTGAGCCAGAAGCCACAGGCACTGGTGTGGTGTAAGTGGCCTCAGCCAGCAGCCACAGGCCCTGGTGTGGTGTAAGTGGCCTCAGCCAGCAGCCACAGGCCCTGGTGTGGTGTAAGTGGCCTCAGCCAGCAGCCACAGGCCCTGGTGTGGTGTAAGTGGCCTCAGCCAGAGCCACAGGTCCTGGTGTGGTGTAAGTGGCCTCAGCCAGTGCCACAGGCCCTGGTGTGGTGTAAGTGGCCTCAGCCAGAAGCCACAGGCCCTGGTGTGGTGTAAGTGGCCTCAGCCAGCAGCCACAGGCCCTGGTGTGGTGTAAGTGGCCTCAGCCAGAGCCACAGGTCCTGGTGTGGTGTAAGTGGCCTCAGCCAGTGCCACAGGCCCTGGTGTGGTGTAAGTGGCCAAAGCAAGAGCCACAGACCCTGGTGTGGTGTAATTGGCCTCAATAGCAACTAATGCCCTGGTGTGGTGTAGGTGGCCTCAGCCAGCAGCCACAGGCCCTGGTGTGGTGTAAGTGGCCTCAATAGCAACTAATGCCCTGGTGTGGTGTAAGTGGCCTCAGCCAGCAGCCACAGGCCCTGGTGTGGTGTAAGTGGCCTGAGCCAGCAGCCACAGGCCCTGGTGTGGTGTATGTGGCCTCAGCCAGAAGCCACAGGCACTGGTGTGGTGTAAGTGCCCTCAGCCAGCAGCCACAGGCCCTGGTGTGGTGTAAGTGACCTCAGCCAGCAGCCACAGGCCCTGGTGTGGTGTAAGTGGCCTCAGCCAGCAGCCACAGGCCCTGGTGTGGTGTAAGTGGCCTCAGCCAGTGCCACAGGCCCTGGTGTGGTGTAAGTGGCCTGAGCAAGAGCCACAGACCCTGGTGTGGTGTAATTGGCCTCAATAGCAACTAATGCCCTGGTGTGGTGTAGGTGGCCTCAGCCAGCAGCCACAGGCCCTGGTGTGGTGTAAGTGGCCTCAATAGCAACTAATGCCCTGGTGTGGTGTAGGTGGCCTCAGCCAGCAGCCACAGGCCCTGGTGTGGTGTAAGGGGCCTCAATAGCAACTAATGCCCTGGTGTGGTGTAAGTGGCCTCAGCCAGCAGCCACTGGCACTGGTGTGGTGTAAGTGGCCTCAGCCAGCAGCCACAGGCCCTGGTGTGGTGTAAGTGGCCTCAGCCAGCAGCCACAGGCCCTGGTGTGGTGTAAGTGGCCTGAGCCAGCAGCCACAGGCCCTGGTGTGGTGTAAGTGGCCTCAGCCAGAAGCCACAGGCACTGGTGTGGTGTAAGTGCCCTCAGCCAGCAGCCACAGGCCCTGGTGTGGTGTAAGTGACCTCAGCCAGCAGCCACAGGCCCTGGTGTGGTGTAAGTGGCCTCAGCCAGCAGCCACAGGCCCTGGTGTGGTGTAAGTGGCCTCAGCCAGTGCCACAGGCCCTGGTGTGGTGTAAGTGGCCTGAGCAAGAGTCACAGACCCTGGTGTGGTGTAATTGGCCTCAATAGCAACTAATGCCCTGGTGTGGTGTAGGTGGCCTCAGCCAGCAGCCACAGGCCCTGGTGTGGTGTAAGTGGCCTCAGCCAGTGCCACAGGCCCTGGTGTGGTGTAAGTGGCCTGAGCAAGAGCCACAGGCCCTGGTGTGGTGTAAGTGGCCTCAGCCAGCAGCCACAGGCCCTGGTGTGGTGTAAGTGGCCTGAGCAAGAGCCACAGGCCCTGGTGTGGTGTAAGTGGCCTCAGCCAGAAGCCACAGGCACTGGTGTGGTGTAAGTGCCCTCAGCCAGCAGCCACAGGCCCTGGTGTGGTGTAAGTGACCTCAGCCAGCAGCCACAGGCCCTGGTGTGGTGTAAGTGGCCTCAGCCAGCAGCCACAGGCCCTGGTGTGGTGTAAGTGGCCTCAGCCAGTGCCACAGGCCCTGGTGTGGTGTAAGTGGCCTGAGCAAGAGTCACAGACCCTGGTGTGGTGTAATTGGCCTCAATAGCAACTAATGCCCTGGTGTGGTGTAGGTGGCCTCAGCCAGCAGCCACAGGCCCTGATGTGGTGTAAGTGGCCCCAGCCGGTCACTCAGGCCCTGGTGTGGTGTAGGTGGCATCAGCTAGCAGCACAAGACATTGGAAAAGAGCCAAAATCAATGTCGTTAATGTGCCCTCATTAATGGGCAGCTGCTTTTGGTCTTTTAATACACCCCTTCTCTGGATCAAAAGCGGTTCAATGACATGAAAATGAAAGGCTTACAGCACCAGGTATTCCCAGGTAGTCTCCCATCCAAGTACTAACCAAGCCCAGCCCTGCTTAGCTTCCGAGATCAGACGAGGTCGGGCATGCTCAGGGTGGTATGGCCGTAAGCTGCTGGCCCCAGCACAATGTCTCAATTTATGGATTCAACTGATTAGGTGGCAAGTACCTGAAGTTACGAAGACAATCCTTTAACCATACCTGCATGTTTGCATAATACCCTAACCCAAAGGCTCAGTTTAGCATTTATCTAACAGCACAGGCCCTGGATTGTTGAAGATGGCCTCAGGAACCAGCACAGGGCCTGGTGTGTTGTACATGGCCACAGCTAGCAGCACAGGGCCTGGTTTGGTGAAGATGGCCTCGGCCAGAAGCGCAGGGCCTGGTGTGATGTGAGTGGCCTGAGCAAGAGCCACAGGCCCTGGTGTGGTGTAAGTGGCCTCAGCCAGCAGCCACAGGCCCTGGTGTGGTGTAAGTGGCCTCAGCCAGCAGCCACAGGCCCTGGTGTGGTGTAAGTGGCCTGAGCCAGCTGCCACAGGCCCTGGTGTGGTGTAAGTGGCCTCAGCCAGAAGCCACAGGTACTGGTGTTGTGTAAGTGCCCTCAGCCAGCAGCCACAGGCCCTGGTGTGGTGTAAGTGACCTCAGCCAACAGCCACAGGCCCTGGTGTGGTGTAAGTGGCCTCAGCCAGCAGCCACAGGCCCTGGTGTGGTGTAAGTGGCCTCAGCCAGTGCCACAGGCCCTGGTGTGGTGTAAGTGGCCTGAGCAAGAGTCACAGACCCTGGTGTGGTGTAATTGGCCTCAATAGCAACTAATGCCCTGGTGTGGTGTAGGTGGCCTCAGCCAGCAGCCACAGGCCCTGGTGTGGTTTAAGTGGCCTCAGCCAGTGCCACAGGCCCTGGTGTGGTGTAAGTGGCCTGAGCAAGAGCCACAGGCCCTGGTGTGGTGTAAGTGGCCTCAGCCAGCAGCCACAGGCCCTGGTGTGGTGTAAGTGGCCTCAGCCAGCAGCCACAGGCCCTGGTGTAGTGTAAGTGGCCTCAGCCAGTGCCACAGGCCCTGGTGTGGTGTAAGTGGCCTGAGCAAGAGCCACAGACCCTGGTGTGGTGTAAGTGGCCTCAATAGCAACTAATGCCCTGGTGTGGTGTAGGTGGCCTCAGCCAGCAGCCACAGGCCCTGGTGTGGTGTAAGTGGCCTCAGCCAGCAGCCACAGGCCCTGGTGTGGTGTAAGTGACCTCAGCCAGCAGCCACAGGCCCTGGTGTGGTGTAAGTGGCCTCAGCCAGCAGCCACAGGCACTGGTGTGGTGTAAGTGGCCTCAGCCAGCAGCCACAGGCCCTGGTGTGGTGTAAGTGGCCTGAGCCAGCAGCCACAGGCCCTGGTGTGGTGTAAGTGGCCTCAGCCAGAAGCCACAGGCACTGGTGTGGTGTAAGTGCCCTCAGCCAGCAGCCACAGGCCCTGGTGTGGTGTAAGTGACCTCAGCCAGCAGCCACAGGCCCTGGTGTGGTGTAAGTGGCCTCAGCCAGCAGCCACAGGCCCTGGTGTGGTGTAAGTGGCCTCAGCCAGTGCCACAGGCCCTGGTGTGGTGTAAGTGGCCTGAGCAAGAGTCACAGACCCTGGTGTGGTGTAATTGGCCTCAATAGCAACTAATGCCCTGGTGTGGTGTAGGTGGCCTCAGCCTGCAGCCACAGGCCCTGATGTGGTGTAAGTGGCCTCAGCCAGCAGCCACAGGCCCTGGTGTGGTGTAAGTGGCCTCAGCCAGCAGCCACAGGCCCTGATGTGGTGTAAGTGGCCCCAGCCGGTCACTCAGGCCCTGGTGTGGTGTAGGTGGCATCAGCTAGCAGCACAAGACATTGGAAAACAGCCAAAAGCAATGTCGTTAATGTGCCATCATTAATGGGCAGCTGCTTTTGGTCTTTTAATACACCCCTTCTCTGGATCAAAAGCGGTTCAATGACATGAAAATGAAAGGCTTACAGCACCAGGTAGTCTCCCATCCAAGTACAAACCAAGCCCAGCCCTGCTTAGCTTCCGAGATCAGACGAGGTCGGGCGTGCTCAGGGTGGTATGGCCGTAAGCTGCTGGCCCCAGCACAATGTCTCAATTTATGGATTCAACTGATTAGGTGGCAAGTACCTGAAGTTACGAAGACAATCCTTTAACCATACCTGCATGTTTGCATAATACCCTAACCCAAAGGCTCAGTTTAGCATTTATCTAACAGCACAGGCCATGGATTGTTGAAGATGGCCTCAGGAACCAGCACAGGGCCTGGTGTGTTGTACATGGCCACAGCTAGCAGCACAGGGCCTGGTTTGGTGAAGATGGCCTCGGCCAGAAGCGCAGGGCCTGGTGTGATGTGAGTGGCCTGAGCAAGAGCCACAGGCCCTGGTGTGGTGTAAGTGGCCTCAGCCAGAAGCCACAGGCACTGGTGTGGTGTAAGTGGCCTCAGCCAGCAGCCACAGGCCCTGGTGTGGTGTAAGTGGCCTCAGCCAGCAGCCACAGGCCCTGGTGTGGTGTAAGTGGCCTCAGCCAGCAGCCACAGGCCCTGGTGTGGTGTAAGTGGCCTCAGCCAGAGCCACAGGCCCTGGTGTGGTGTAAGTGGCCTCAGCCACTGCCACAGGCCCTGGTGTGGTGTAAGTGGCCTGAGCAAGAGCCAAAGACCCTGGTGTGGTGTAATTGGCCTCAATACCAACTAATGCCCTGGTGTGGTGTAGGTGGCCTCAATAGCAACTAATGCCCTGGTGTGGTGTAAGTGGCCTCAGCCAGCAGCCACAGGCCCTGGTGTGGTGTAAGTGGCTTGAGCAAGAGCCACAGACCCTGGTGTGGTGTAATTGGCCTCAATAGCAACTAAGGCCCTGGTGTGGTGTAGGTGGCCTCAGCCAGCAGCCACAGGCCCTGGTGTGGTGTAAGTGGCCTCAGCCAGCAGCCACAGGCCCTGGTGTGGTGTAAGTGGCCTCAGCCAGCAGCCACAGGCCCTGATGTGGTGTAAGTGGCCCCAGCCGGTCACTCAGGCCCTGGTGTGGTGTAGGTGGCATCAGCTAGCAGCACAAGACATTGGAAAACAGCCAAAAGCAATGTCGTTAATGTGCCCTCATTAATGGGCAGCTGCTTTTGGTCTTTTAATACACCCCTTCTCTGGATCAAAAGCGGTTCAGTGACATGAAAATGAAATGCTTACAGCACCAGGTATTCCCAGGCGGTCTCCCATCCAAGTACTAACCAAGCCCAGCCCTGCTTAGCTTCCGAGATCAGACGAGGTCGGGCGTGCTCAGGGTGGTATGGCCGTAAGCTGCTGGCCCCAGCACAATGTCTCAATTTATGGATTCAACTGATTAGGTGGCAAGTACCTGAAGTTACGAAGACAATCCTTTAACCATACCTGCATTTTTGCATAATACCCTAACCCAAAGGCTCAGTTTAGCATTTATCTAACAGCACAGGCCCTGGATTGTTGAAGATGGCCTCAGGAACCAGCACAGGGCCTGGTGTGTTGTACATGGCCACAGCAAGCAGCACAGGGCCAGGTTTGGTGAAGATGGCCTCGGCCAGAAGCACAGGGTCTGGTGTGATATGAGTGGCCTGAGCAAGAGCCACAGGCCCTGGTGTGGTGTAAGTGGCCTCAGCCAGAAGCCACAGGCCCTGGTGTGGTGTAGGTGGCCTCAGCCAGCAGCCACAGGCCCTTGTGTGGTGTAAGTGGCCTCAGCCAGCAGCCACAGGCCCTGGTGTGGTGTAAGTGGCCTCAGCCAGCAGCCACAGGCCCTGGTGTGGTGTAATTGGCCTCAATAGCAACTAAGGCCCTGGTGTGGTGTAAGTGGCCTCAGCCAGCAGCCACAGGCCCTGGTGTGGTGTAAGTGGCCTCAGCCAGTGCCACAGGCCCTGGTGTGGTGTAAGGGGCCTCAATAGCAACTAATGCCCTGGTGTGGTGTAAGTGGCCTCAGCCAGCAGCCACAGGCACTGGTGTGGTGTACGTGCCCTCAACAAGCAGCCACAGGCCCTGGTGTGGTGTAAGTGGCCTCAGCCAGCAGCCACAGGCCCTGGTGTGGTGTAAGTGGCCTCAGCCAGCAGCCACAGGCCCTGGTGTGGTGTAAGTGGCCCAAGCAAGAGCCACAGGCCCTGGTGTGGTGTAAGTGGCCTCAGCCAGAAGCCACAGGCACTGGTGTGGTGTAAGTGCCCTCAGCCAGCAGCCACAGGCCCTGGTGTGGTGTAAGTGACCTCAGCCAGCAGCCACAGGCCCTGGTGTGGTGTAAGTGGCCTCAGCCAGCAGCCACAGGCCCTGGTGTGGTGTAAGTGGCCTCAGCCAGTGCCACAGGCACTGGTGTGGTGTAAGTGGCCTGAGCAAGAGTCACAGACCCTGGTGTGGTGTAATTGGCCTCAATAGCAACTAATGCCCTGGTGTGGTGTAGGTGGCCTCAGCCAGCAGCCACAGGCCCTGGTGTGTTGTAAGTGGCCTCAGTCAGTGCCACAGGCCCTGGTGTGGTGTAAGTGGCCTGAGCAAGAGCCACAGACCCTCGTGTGGTGTAATTGGCCTCAATAGCAACTAATGCCCTGGTGTGGTGTAAGTGGCCTCAGCCAGCAGCCACAGGCCCTGGTGTGGTGTAAGTGGCCTCAGAAGCAAATAAGGCCGTATTGTGGTGTATGTGGCCTCAGCCAGGAGCCACAGGCCCTGGTGTGGTGTAAGTGGCCTGAGCAAGAGCCACAGACCCTGGTGTGGTGTAAGTGGCCTCAGCCAGCAGCCACAGGCCTTGGTGTGGTGTAAGTCGCCTCAGCCAGAAGCCACAGGCACTGGTGTGGTGTAAGTGGCCTCAGCCAGCAGCCACAGGCCCTGGTGTGGTGTAAGTGGCCTGAGCAAGAGCCACAGGCCCTGGTGTGGTGTAATTGGCCTCAATAGCAACTAAGGCCCTGGTGTGGTGTAAGTGGCCTCATCCAGAGCCACAGGCCCTGGTGTGGTGTAAGTGGCCTCAGAAGCAAATAAGGCCGTGGTGTGGTGTAAGTGGCCTCAGCCAGAAGCCACAGGCACTGGTGTGGTGTAAGTGGCCTCAGCCAGCAGCCACAGGCCCTGGTGTGGTGTAAGTGACTTCAGCCAGTGCCACAGGCCCTGGTGTGGTGTAAGTGGCCTGAGCAAGAGCCACCGACCCTGGTGTGGTGTAATTGGCCTCAATAGCAACTAATGCCCTGGTCTGGTGTAGGTGGCCTCAGCCAGCAGCCACAGGCCCTGGTGTGGTGTAAGTGGCCTCAGCCAGTGCCACAGGCCCTGGTGTGGTGTAAGGGGCCTCAATAGCAACTAATGCCCTGGTGTGGTGTAAGTGGCCTCAGCCAACAGCCACAGGCACTGGTGTGGTGTAAGTGCCCTCAGCCAGCAGCCATAGGCCCTGGTGTGGTGTAAGTGGCCTCAGCCAGCAGCCACAGGCCCTGGTGTGGTGTAAGTGGCCTGAGCAAGAGCCACAGGCACTGGTGTGGTGTAAGTGCCCTCAGCCAGCAGCCACAGGCCCTGGTGTGGTGTAAGTGGCCTCAGCCAGCAGCCACAGGCCCTGGTGTGGTGTAAGTGGCCTCAGCCAGCAGCCACAGGCCATGGTGTGGTGTAAGTGGCCTCAGCCAGCAGCCACAGGCCCTGGTGTGGTGTAAGTGGCCTCAGCCAGCAGCCACAGGCCCTGGTGTGGTGTAAGTGGCCTCAGCCAGAGCCACAGGCCCTGGTATAGTGTAAGTGGCCTCAACCAGTGCCACAGGCCCTGGTGGGGTGTAAGTGGCCTGAGCAAGAGCCACAGACCCTGGTGTGGTGTAATTGGCCTCAATAGCAACTAATGCCCTGGTGTGGTGTAGGTGGCCTCAGCCAGCAGCCACAGGCCCTGGTGTGGTGTAAGTGGCCTCAGCCAGTGCCACAGGCCCTGGTGTGGTGTAAGGGGCCTCAATAGCAACTAATGCCCTGGTGTGGTGTAGGTGGCCTCAGCCAGCAGCCACAGGCCCTGGTGTGGTGTAAGTGGCCTCAGCCAGTGCCAAAGGCCCTGATGTGGTGTAAGTGGCCTCAATAGCAACTAATGCCCTGGTGTGGTGTAAGTGGCCTCAGCCAGCAGCCACAGGCACTGGTGTGGTGTAAGTGGCCTCAGCCAGCAGCCACAGGCCCTGGTGTGGTGTAAGTGGCCTCAGCCAGCAGCCACAGGCCCTGGTGTGGTGTAAGTGGCCTGAGCCAGCAGCCACAGGCCCTGGTGTGGTGTATGTGGCCTCAGCCAGAAGCCACAGGCACTGGTGTGGTGTAAGTGCCCTCAGCCAGCAGCCACAGGCCCTGGTGTGGTGTAAGTGACCTCAGCCAGCAGCCACAGGCCCTGGTGTGGTGTAAGTGGCCTCAGCCAGCAGCCACAGGCCCTGGTGTGGTGTAAGTGGCCTCAGCCAGTGCCACAGGCCCTGGTGTGGTGTAAGTGGCCTGAGCAAGAGTCACAGACCCTGGTGTGGTGTAATTGGCCTCAATAGCAACTAATGCCCTGGTGTGGTGTAGGTGGCCTCAGCCAGCAGCCACAGGCCCTGGTGTGGTGTAAGTGGCCTCAGCCAGTGCCACAGGCCCTGGTGTGGTGTAAGTGGCCTGAGCAAGAGCCACAGGCCCTGGTGTGGTGTAAGTGGCCTCAGCCAGCAGCCACAGGCCCTGGTGTGGTGTAAGTGGCCTGAGCAAGAGCCACAGGCCCTGGTGTGGTGTAAGTGGCCTCAGCCAGAAGCCACAGGCACTGGTGTGGTGTAAGTGCCCTCAGCCAGCAGCCACAGGCCCTGGTGTGGTGTAAGTGACCTCAGCCAGCAGCCACAGGCCCTGGTGTGGTGTAAGTGGCCTCAGCCAGCAGCCACAGGCCCTGGTGTGGTGTAAGTGGCCTCAGCCAGTGCCACAGGCCCTGGTGTGGTGTAAGTGGCCTGAGCAAGAGTCACAGACCCTGGTGTGGTGTAATTGGCCTCAATAGCAACTAATGCCCTGGTGTGGTGTAGGTGGCCTCAGCCAGCAGCCACAGGCCCTGATGTGGTGTAAGTGGCCCCAGCCGGTCACTCAGGCCCTGGTGTGGTGTAGGTGGCATCAGCTAGCAGCACAAGACATTGGAAAAGAGCCAAAATCAATGTCGTTAATGTGCCCTCATTAATGGGCAGCTGCTTTTGGTCTTTTAATACACCCCTTCTCTGGATCAAAAGCGGTTCAATGACATGAAAATGAAAGGCTTACAGCACCAGGTATTCCCCCATCCAAGTACTAACCAAGCCCAGCCCTGCTTAGCTTCCGAGATCAGACGAGGTCGGGCGTGCTCAGGGTGGTATGGCCGTAAGCTGCTGGCCCCAGCACAATGTCTCAATTTATGGATTCAACTGATTAGGTGGCAAGTACCTGAAGTTACGAAGACAATCCTTTAACCATACCTGCATGTTTGCATAATACCCTAACCCAAAGGCTCAGTTTAGCATTTATCTAACAGCACAGGCCCTGGATGTTGAAGATGGCCTCAGGAACCAGCACAGGGCCTGGTGTGTTGTACATGGCCACAGCTAGCAGCACAGGGCCTGGTGTGATGTGAGTGGCCTGAGCCAGAAGCCACAGGCACTGGTGTGGTGTAAGTGGCCTCAGCCAGCAGCCACAGGCCCTGGTGTGGTGTAAGTGGCCTCAGCCAGCAGCCACAGGCCCTGGTGTGGTGTAAGTGGCCTCAGCCAGCAGCCACAGGCCCTGGTGTGGTGTAAGTGGCCTCAGCCAGAGCCACAGGTCCTGGTGTGGTGTAAGTGGCCTCAGCCAGTGCCACAGGCCCTGGTGTGGTGTAAGTGGCCTCAGCCAGAAGCCACAGGCCCTGGTGTGGTGTAAGTGGCCTCAGCCAGCAGCCACAGGCCCTGGTGTGGTGTAAGTGGCCTCAGCCAGAGCCACAGGTCCTGGTGTGGTGTAAGTGGCCTCAGCCAGTGCCACAGGCCCTGGTGTGGTGTAAGTGGCCAAAGCAAGAGCCACAGACCCTGGTGTGGTGTAATTGGCCTCAATAGCAACTAATGCCCTGGTGTGGTGTAGGTGGCCTCAGCCAGCAGCCACAGGCCCTGGTGTGGTGTAAGTGGCCTCAATAGCAACTAATGCCCTGGTGTGGTGTAAGTGGCCTCAGCCAGCAGCCACAGGCCCTGGTGTGGTGTAAGTGGCCTCAGCCATAAGCCACAGGTCCGGGTGTGGTGTAAGTGGCCTCAGCCAGAGCCACAGGTCCTGGTGTGGTGTAAGTGGCCTCAGCCAGTGCCACAGGCCCTGGTGTGGTGTAAGTGGCCTCAGCCAGCAGCCACAGGCCCTGGTGTGGTGTAAGTGGCCTCAGCCAGCAGCCACAGGCCCTGGTGTGGTGTAAGTGGCCTCAGCCAGAGCCACAGGTCCTGGTGTGGTGTAAGTCGCCTCAGCCAGTGCCACAGGCCCTGGTGTGGTGTAAGTGGCCTGAGCAAGAGCCACAGACCCTGTTGTGGTGTAATTGGCCTCAATAGCAACTAAGGCCCTGGTGTGGTGTAGGTGGCCTCAGCCAGTAGCCACAGGCCCTGGTGTGGTGTAAGTGGCCTCAGCCAGCAGCCACAGGCACTGGTGTGGTGTAAGTGCCCTCAGCCAGCAGCCACAGGCCCTGGTGTGGTGTAAGTGGCCTCAGCCAGCAGCCACAGGCCCTGGTGTGGTGTAAGTGGCCTCAGCCAGCAGCACAGGCCCTGGTGTGGTGTAAGTGGCCTGAGCAAGAGCCACAGGCCCTGGTGTGGTGTAAGTGGCCTCAGCCAGAAGCCACAGGCACTGGTGTGGTGTAAGTGCCCTCAGCCAGCAGCCACAGGCCCTGGTGTGGTGTAAGTGACCTCAGCCAGCAGCCACAGGCCCTGGTGTGGTGTAAGTGGCCTCAGCCAGCAGCCACAGGCCCTGGTGTGGTGTAAGTGGCCTCAGCCAGTGCCACAGGCCCTGGTGTGGTGTAAGTGGCCTGAGCAAGAGTCACAGACCCTGGTGTGGTGTAATTGGCCTCAATAGCAACTAATGCCCTGGTGTGGTGTAGGTGGCCTCAGCCAGCAGCCACAGGCCCTGGTGCGGTGTAAGTGGCCTCAGCCAGTGCCACAGGCCCTGGTGTGGTGTAAGTGGCCTGAGCAAGAGCCACCGACCCTGGTGTGGTGTAATTGGCCTCAATAGCAACTAATGCCCTGGTCTGGTGTAGGTGGCCTCAGCCAGCAGCCACAGGCCCTGGTGTGGTGTAAGTGGCCTCAGCCAGTGCCACAGGCCCTGGTGTGGTGTAAGGGGCCTCAATAGCAACTAATGCCCTGGTGTGGTGTAAGTGGCCTCAGCCAGCAGCCACAGGCCCTGGTGTGGTGTAAGTGGCCTGAGCAAGAGCCACAGGCACTGGTGTGGTGTAAGTGCCCTCAGCCAGCAGCCACAGGCCCTGGTGTGGTGTAAGTGGCCTCAGCCAGCAGCCACAGGCCCTGGTGTGGTGTAAGTGGCCTCAGCCAGCAGCCACAGGCCATGGTGTGGTGTAAGTGGCCTCAGCCAGCAGCCACAGGCCCTGGTGTGGTGTAAGTGGCCTCAGCCAGTGCCACAGGCCATGGTGTGGTGTAAGTGGCCTGAGCAAGAGTCACAGACCCTGGTGTGGTGTAATTGGCCTCAATAGCAACTAATGCCCTGGTGTGGTGTAGGTGGCCTCAGCCAGCAGCCACAGGCCCTGGTGTGGTGTAAGTGGCCTCAGCCAGCAGCCCCAGGCCCTGGTGTGGTGTAAGTGGCCTGAGCAAGAGCCACAGACCCTGGTGTGGTGTAATTGGCCTCAATAGCAACTAATGCCCTGGTGTGGTGTAAGTGGCCTCAGCCCGCAGCCACAGGCCCTGGTGTGGTGTAAGTGGCCTCATCCAGCAGCCACAGGCCCTGATGTGGTGTAAGTGGCCCCAGCCGGTCACTCAGGCCCTGGTGTGGTGTAGGTGGCATCAGCTAGCAGCACAAGACATTGGAAAACAGCCAAAAGCAATGTCGTTAATGTGCCCTCATTAATGGGCAGCTGCTTTTGGTCTTTTAATACACCCCTTCTCTGGATCAAAAGCGGTTCAATGACATGAAAATGAAAGGCTTATAGCACCAGGTATTCCCAGGCAGTCTCCCATCCAAGTACTAACCAAGCCCAGCCCTGCTTAGCTTCCGAGATTAGACGAGGTCGGGCGTGCTCAGGGTGGTATGGCCGTAAGCTGCTGGCCCCAGCACAATGTCTCAATTTATGGATTCAACTGATTAGGTGGCAAGTACCTGAAGTTACGAAGACAATCCTTTAACCATACCTGCATGTTTGCATAATACCCTAACCCAAAGGCTCAGTTTAGCATTTATCTAACAGCACAGGCCCTGGATTGTTGAAGATGGCCTCAGGAACCAGCACAGGGCCTGGTGTGGTGTAAGTGGCCTCAGCCAGAGCCACAGGCCCTGGTATAGTGTAAGTGGCCTCAACCAGTGCCACAGGCCCTGGTGGGGTGTAAGTGGCCTGAGCAAGAGCCACAGACCCTGGTGTGGTGTAATTGGCCTCAATAGCAACTAATGCCCTGGTGTGGTGTAGGTGGCCTCAGCCAGCAGCCACAGGCCCTGGTGTGGTGTAAGTGGCCTCAGCCAGTGCCACAGGCCCCGGTGTTGTATAAGGGGCCTCAATAGCAACTAATGCCCTGGTGTGGTGTAGGTGGCCTCAGCCAGCAGCCACAGGCCCTGATGTGGTGTAAGTGGCCTCAATAGCAACTAATGCCCTGGTGTGGTGTAAGTGGCCTCAGCCAGCAGCCACAGGCACTGGTGTGGTGTAAGTGGCCTCAGCCAGCAGCCACAGGCCCTGGTGTGGTGTAAGTGGCCTCAGCCAGCAGCCACAGGCCCTGGTGTGGTGTAAGTGGCCTGAGCCAGCAGCCACAGGCCCTGGTGTGGTGTATGTGGCCTCAGCCAGAAGCCACAGGCACTGGTGTGGTGTAAGTGCCCTCAGCCAGCAGCCACAGGCCCTGGTGTGGTGTAAGTGACCTCAGCCAGCAGCCACAGGCCCTGGTGTGGTGTAAGTGGCCTCAGCCAGCAGCCACAGGCCCTGGTGTGGTGTAAGTGGCCTCAGCCAGTGCCACAGGCCCTGGTGTGGTGTAAGTGGCCTGAGCAAGAGTCACAGACCCTGGTGTGGTGTAATTGGCCTCAATAGCAACTAATGCCCTGGTGTGGTGTAGGTGGCCTCAGCCAGCAGCCACAGGCCCTGGTGTGGTGTAAGTGGCCTCAGCCAGTGCCACAGGCCCTGGTGTGGTGTAAGTGGCCTGAGCAAGAGCCACAGGCCCTGGTGTGGTGTAAGTGGCCTCAGCCAGCAGCCACAGGCCCTGGTGTGGTGTAAGTGGCCTGAGCAAGAGCCACAGGCCCTGGTGTGGTGTAAGTGGCCTCAGCCAGAAGCCACAGGCACTGGTGTGGTGTAAGTGCCCTCAGCCAGCAGCCACAGGCCCTGGTGTGGTGTAAGTGACCTCAGCCAGCAGCCACAGGCCCTGGTGTGGTGTAAGTGGCCTCAGCCAGCAGCCACAGGCCCTGGTGTGGTGTAAGTGGCCTCAGCCAGTGCCACAGGCCCTGGTGTGGTGTAAGTGGCCTGAGCAAGAGTCACAGACCCTGGTGTGGTGTAATTGGCCTCAATAGCAACTAATGCCCTGGTGTGGTGTAGGTGGCCTCAGCCTGCAGCCACAGGCCCTGATGTGGTGTAAGTGGCCCCAGCCGGTCACTCAGGCCCTGGTGTGGTGTAGGTGGCATCAGCTAGCAGCACAAGACATTGGAAAAGAGCCAAAATCAATGTCGTTAATGTGCCCTCATTAATGGGCAGCTGCTTTTGGTCTTTTAATACACCCCTTCTCTGGATCAAAAGCGGTTCAATGACATGAAAATGAAAGGCTTACAGCACCAGGTATTCCCAGGTAGTCTCCCATCCAAGTACTAACCAAGCCCAGCCCTGTTTAGCTTCCGAGATCAGACGAGGTCGGGCATGCTCAGGGTGGTATGGCCGTAAGCTGCTGGCCCCAGCACAATGTCTCAATTTATGGATTCAACTGATTAGGTGGCAAGTACCTGGAGTTACGAAGACAATCCTTTAACCATACCTGCATGTTTGCATAATACCCTAACCCAAAGGCTCAGTTTAGCATTTATCTAACAGCACAGGCCCTGGATTGTTGAAGATGGCCTCAGGAACCAGCACAGGGCCTGGTGTGTTGTACATGGCCACAGCTAGCAGCACAGGGCCTGGTTTGGTGAAGATGGCCTCGGCCAGAAGCGCAGGGCCTGGTGTGATGTGAGTGGCCTGAGCAAGAGCCACAGGCCCTGGTGTGGTGTAAGTGGCCTCAGCCAGAAGCCACAGGCACTGGTGTGGTGTAAGTGGCCTCAGCCAGCAGCCACAGGACCTGGTGTGGTGTAAGTGGCCTCAGCCAGCAGCCACAGGCCCTGGTGTGGTGTAAGTGGCCTCAGCCAGCAGCCACAGGCCCTGGTGTGGTGTAAGTGGCCTCAGCCAGCAGCCACAGGCCCTGGTGTGGTGTAAGTGGCCTCAGCCAGAGCCACAGGCCCTGGTGTAGTGTAAGTGGCCTCAGCCAGTGCCACAGGCCCTGGTGTGGTGTAAGTGGCCTGAGCAAGAGCCACAGACCCTGGTGTGGTGTAATTGGCCTCAATAGCAACTAATGCCCTGTTGTGGTGTATGTGGCCTCAGCCAGCAGCCACAGGCCCTGGTGTAGTGTAAGTGGCCTCAGCCAGTGCCACAGGCCCTGGTGTGGTGTAAGTGGCCTGAGCAAGAGCCACAGACCCTGGTGTGGTGTAATTGGCCTCAATAGCAACTAATGCCCTGTTGTGGTGTAAGTGGCCTCAGCCAGTGCCACAGGCCCTGGTGTGGTGTAAGGGGCCTCAATAGCAACAAATGCCCTGGTGTGGTGTAAGTGGCCTCAGCCAGCAGCCACAGGCACTGGTGTGGTGTAAGTGGCCTCAGCCAGCAGCCACAGGCCCTGGTGTGGTGTAAGTGGCCTCAGCCAGCAGCCACAGGCCCTGGTGTGGTGTAAGTGGCCTGAGCCAGCAGCCACAGGCCCTGGTGTGGTGTAAGTGGCCTCAGCCAGAAGCCACAGGCACTGGTGTGGTGTAAGTGCCCTCAGCCAGCAGCCACAGGCCCTGGTGTGGTGTAAGTGACCTCAGCCAGCAGCCACAGGCCCTGGTGTGGTGTAAGTGGCCTCAGCCAGCAGCCACAGGCCCTGGTGTGGTGTAAGTGGCCTCAGCCAGTGCCACAGGCCCTGGTGTGGTGTAAGTGGCCTGAGCAAGAGTCACAGACCCTGGTGTGGTGTAATTGGCCTCAATAGCAACTAATGCCCTGGTGTGGTGTAGGTGGCCTCAGCCAGCAGCCACAGGCCCTGGTGTGGTGTAAGTGGCCTCAGCCAGTGCCACAGGCCCTGGTGTGGTGTAAGTGGCCTGAGCAAGAGCCACAGGCCCTGGTGTGGTGTAAGTGGCCTCAGCCAGCAGCCACAGGCCTTGGTGTGGTGTAAGTGGCCTGAGCAAGAGCCACAGGCCCTGGTGTGGTGTAAGTGGCCTCAGCCAGAAGCCACAGGCACTGGTGTGGTGTAAGTGCCCTCAGCCAGCAGCCACAGGCCCTGGTGTGGTGTAAGTGACCTCAGCCAGCAGCCACAGGCCCTGGTGTGGTGTAAGTGGCCTCAGCCAGCAGCCACAGGCCCTGGTGTGGTGTAAGTGGCCTCAGCCAGTGCCACAGGCCCTGGTGTGGTGTAAGTGGCCTGAGCAAGAGTCACAGACCCTGGTGTGGTGTAATTGGCCTCAATAGCAACTAATGCCCTGGTGTGGTGTAGGTGGCCTCAGCCAGCAGCCACAGGCCCTGGTGTGGTGTAAGTGGCCTCAGCCAGTGCCACAGGCCCTGGTGTGGTGTAAGTGGCCTGAGCAAGAGCCACAGACCCTGGTGTGGTGTAATTGGCCTCAATAGCAACTAATGCCCTGGTGTGGTGTAAGTGGCCTCAGCCAGCAGCCACAGGCCCTGGTGTGGTGTAAGTGGCCTCAGCCAGCAGCCACAGGCCCTGGTGTGGTGTAAGTGGCCTCAGCCAGCAGCCACAGGCCCTGGTGTGGTGTAAGTGGCCTCAGCCAGAGCCACAGGCCCTGGTGTGGTGTAAGTGGCCTCAGCCAGTGCCACAGGCCCTGGTGTGGTGTAAGTGGCCTGAGCAAGAGCCAAAGACCCTGGTGTGGTGTAATTGGCCTCAATAGCAACTTATGCCCTGGTGTGGTGTAAGTGGCCTCAGCCAGCAGCCACAGGCCCTGGTGTGGTGTAAGTGGCCTCAATAGCAACTAATGCCCTGGTGTGGTGTAAGTGGCCTCAGCCAGCAGCCACAGGCCCTGGTGTGGTGTAAGTGGCCTCAGCCAGCAGCCACAGGCCCTGGTGTGGTGTAAGTGGCCTGAGCAAGAGCCACAGGCCCTGGTGTGGTGTAAGTGGCCTCAGCCAGAAGCCACAGGCACTGGTGTGGTGTAAGGGGCCTCAATAGCAACTAATGCCCTGGTGTGGTGTAAGTGACCTCAGCCAGCAGCCACAGGCCCTGGTGTGGTGTAAGTGGCCTCAGCCAGCAGCCACAGGCCCTGGTGTGGTGTAAGTGGCCTCAGCCAGTGCCACAGACCCTGGTGTGGTGTAATTGGCCTCAATAGCAACTAATGCCCTGGTGTGGTGTAAGTGGCCTCAGCCAGCAGCCACAGGCCCTGGTGTGGTGTAAGTGGCCTCAGCCAGCAGCCACAGGCCCTGATGTGGTGTAAGTGGCCCCAGCCGGTCACTCAGGCCCTGGTGTGGTGTAGGTGGCATCAGCTAGCAGCACAAGACATTGGAAAACAGCCAAAAGCAATGTCGTTAATGTGCCCTCATTAATGGGCAGCTGCTTTTGGTCTTTTAATACACCCCTTCTCTGGATCAAAAGCGGTTCAATGACATGAAAATGAAAGGCTTACAGCACCAGGTATTCCCAGGTAGTCTCCCATCCAAGTACTAACCAAGCCCAGCCCTGCTTAGCTTCCGAGATCAGACGAGGTCGGGCGTGCTCAGGGTGGTATGGCCGTAAGCTGCTGGCCCCAGCACAATGTCTCAATTTATGGATTCAACTGATTAGGTGGCAAGTACCTGAAGTTACGAAGACAATCCTTTAACCATACCTGCATGTTTGCATAATACCCTAACCCAAAGGCTCAGTTTAGCATTTATCTAACAGCACAGGCCCTGGATTGTTGAAGATGGCCTCAGGAACCAGCACAGGGCCTGGTGTGTTGTACATGGCCACAGCTAGCAGCACAGGGCCTGGTGTGATGTGAGTGGCCTGAGCCAGAAGCCACAGGCACTGGTGTGGTGTAAGTGGCCTCAGCCAGCAGCCACAGGCCCTGGTGTGGTGTAAGTGGCCTCAGCCAGCAGCCACAGGCCCTGGTGTGGTGTAAGTGGCCTCAGCCAGCAGCCACAGGCCCTGGTGTGGTGTAAGTGGCCTCAGCCAGAGCCACAGGTCCTGGTGTGGTGTAAGTGGCCTCAGCCAGTGCCACAGGCCCTGGTGTGGTGTAAGTGGCCTCAGCCAGAAGCCACAGGCCCTGGTGTGGTGTAAGTGGCCTCAGCCAGCAGCCACAGGCCCTGGTGTGGTGTAATTGGCCTCAGCCAGAGCCACAGGTCCTGGTGTGGTGTAAGTGGCCTCAGCCAGTGCCACAGGCCCTGGTGTGGTGTAAGTGGCCTGAGCAAGAGCCACAGACCCTGGTGTGGTGTAATTGGCCTCAATAGCAACTAATGCCCTGGTGTGGTGTAGGTGGCCTCAGCCAGCAGCCACAGGCCCTGGTGTGGTGTAAGTGGCCTCAATAGCAACTAATGCCCTGGTGTGGTGTAAGTGGCCTCAGCCAGCAGCCACAGGCCCTGGTGTGGTGTAAGTGGCCTCAGCCAGAGCCACAGGTCCGGGTGTGGTGTAAGTGGCCTCAGCCAGAGCCACAGGTCCTGGTGTGGTGTAAGTGGCCTCAGCCAGTGCCACAGGCCCTGGTGTGGTGTAAGTGGCCTCAGCCAGCAGCCACAGGCCCTGGTGTGGTGTAAGTGGCCTCAGCCAGCAGCCACAGGCCCTGGTGTGGTGTAAGTGGCCTCAGCCAGCAGCCACAGGCCCTGGTGTGGTGTAAGTGGCCTCAGCCAGCAGCCACAGGCCCTGGTGTGGTGTAAGTGGCCTCAGCCAGAGCCACAGGTCCTGGTGTGGTGTAAGTGGCCTCAGCCAGTGCCACAGGCCCTGGTGTGGTGTAAGTGGCCTGAGCAAGAGCCACAGACCCTGTTGTGGTGTAATTGGCCTCAATAGCAACTAAGGCCCTGGTGTGGTGTAGGTGGCCTCAGCCAGCAGCCACAGGCCCTGGTGTGGTGTAAGTGGCCTCAGCCAGCAGCCACAGGCCCTGGTGTGGTGTAAGTGGCCTCAGCCAGCAGCCACAGGCCCTGATGTGGTGTACGTGGCCCCAGCTGGTCACTCAGGCCCTGGTGTGGTGTAGGTGGCATCAGCTAGCAGCACAAGACATTGGAAAACAGCCAAAAGCAATGTCGTTAATGTGCCCTCATTAATGGGCAGCTGCTTTTGGTCTTTTAATACACCCCTTCTCTGGATCAAAAGCGGTTCAATGGCATGAAAATGAAAGGCTTACAGCACCAGGTATTCCCAGGCGGTCTCCCATCCAAGTACTAACCAAGCCCAGCCCTGCTTAGCTTCCGAGATCAGACGAGGTCGGGCGTGCTCAGGGTGGTATGGCCGTAAGCTGCTGGCCCCAGCACAATGTCTCAATTTATGGATTCAACTGATTAGGTGGCAAGTACCTGAAGTTACGAAGACAATCCTTTAACCATACCTGCATGTTTGCATAATACCCTAACCCAAAGGCTCAGTTTAGCATTTATCTAACAGCACAGGCCCTGGATTGTTGAAGATGGCCTCAGGAACCAGCACAGGGCCTGGTGTGTTGTACATGGCCACAGCTAGCAGCACAGGGCCTGGTTTGGTGAAGATGGCCTCGGCCAGAAGCGCAGGGCCTGGTGTGATGTGAGTGGCCTGAGCAAGAGCCACAGGCCCTGGTGTGGTGTAAGTGGCCTCAGCCAGAAGCCACAGGCACTGGTGTGGTGTAAGTGGCCTCAGCCAGCAGCCACAGGCCCTGGTGTGGTGTAAGTGGCCTCAGCCAGCAGCCACAGGCCCTGGTGTGGTGTAAGTGGCCTCAGCCAGCAGCCACAGGCCCTGGTGTGGTGTAAGTGGCCTCAGCCAGAGCCACAGGCCCTGGTGCGGTGTAAGTGGCCTCAGCCAGTGCCACAGGCCCTGGTGTGGTGTAAGTGGCCTGAGCAAGAGCCACAGACCCTGGTGTGGTGTAAGTGGCCTCAGCCAGCAGCCACAGGCCCTGGTGTGGTGTAAGTGGCCTCAGCCAGCAGCCACAGGCCCTGGTGTGGTGTAAGTGGCCTCAGCCAGCAGCCACAGGCCCTGGTGTGGTGTAAGTGGCCTCAGCCAGAGCCACAGGCCCTGGTGTAGTGTAAGTGGCCTCAGCCAGTGCCACAGGCCCTGGTGTGGTGTAAGTGGCCTGAGCAAGAGCCACAGACCCTGGTGTGGTGTAATTGGCCTCAATAGCAACTAATGCCCTGGTGTGGTGTAGGTGGCCTCAGCCAGCAGCCACAGGCCCTGGTGTGGTGTAAGTGGCCTCAGCCAGTGCCACAGGCCCTGGTGTGGTGTAAGGGGCCTCAATAGCAACTAATGCCCTGGTGTGGTGTAAGTGGCCTCAGCCAGCAGCCACAGGCACTGGTGTGGTGTAAGTGCCCTCAGCCAGCAGCCACAGGCCCTGGTGTGGTGTAAGTGGCCTCAGCCAGCAGCCACAGGCCCTGGTGTGGTGTAAGTGGCCTCAGCCAGCAGCACAGGCCCTGGTGTGGTGTAAGTGGCCTGAGCAAGAGCCACAGGCCCTGGTGTGGTGTAAGTGGCCTCAGCCAGAAGCCACAGGCACTGGTGTGGTGTAAGTGCCCTCAGCCAGCAGCCACAGGCCCTGGTGTGGTGTAAGTGACCTCAGCCAGCAGCCACAGGCCCTGGTGTGGTGTAAGTGGCCTCAGCCAGCAGCCACAGGCCCTGGTGTGGTGTAAGTGGCCTCAGCCAGTGCCACAGGCCCTGGTGTGGTGTAAGTGGCCTGAGCAAGAGTCACAGACCCTGGTGTGGTGTAATTGGCCTCAATAGCAACTAATGCCCTGGTGTGGTGTAGGTGGCCTCAGCCAGCAGCCACAGGCCCTGGTGCGGTGTAAGTGGCCTCAGCCAGTGCCACAGGCCCTGGTGTGGTGTAAGTGGCCTGAGCAAGAGCCACAGACCCTGGTGTGGTGTAATTGGCCTCAATAGCAACTAATGCCCTGGTGTGGTGTAAGTGGCCTCAGCCAGCAGCCACAGGCCCTGGTGTGGTGTAAGTGGCCTCAGCCAGCAGCCACAGGCCCTGATGTGGTGTAAGTGGCCCCAGCCGGTCACTCAGGCCCTGGTGTGGTGTAGGTGGCATCAGCTAGCAGCACAAGACATTGTAAAACAGCCAAAAGCAATGTCGTTAATGTGCCATCATTAATGGGCAGCTGCTTTTGGTCTTTTAATACACCCCTTCTCTGGATCAAAAGCGGTTCAATGACATGAAAATGAAAGGCTTACAGCACCAGGTAGTCTCCCATCCAAGTACAAACCAAGCCCAGCCCTGCTTAGCTTCCGAGATCAGACGAGGTCGGGCGTGCTCAGGGTGGTATGGCCGTAAGCTGCTGGCCCCAGCACAATGTCTCAATTTATGGATTCAACTGATTAGGTGGCAAGTACCTGAAGTTACGAAGACAATCCTTTAACCATACCTGCATGTTTGCATAATACCCTAACCCAAAGGCTCAGTTTAGCATTTATCTAACAGCACAGGCCATGGATTGTTGAAGATGGCCTCAGGAACCAGCACAGGGCCTGGTGTGTTGTACATGGCCACAGCTAGCAGCACAGGGCCTGGTTTGGTGAAGATGGCCTCGGCCAGAAGCGCAGGGCCTGGTGTGATGTGAGTGGCCTGAGCAAGAGCCACAGGCCCTGGTGTGGTGTAAGTGGCCTCAGCCAGAAGCCACAGGCACTGGTGTGGTGTAAGTGGCCTCAGCCAGCAGCCACAGGCCCTGGTGTGGTGTAAGTGGCCTCAGCCAGCAGCCACAGGCCCTGGTGTGGTGTAAGTGGCCTCAGCCAGCAGCCACAGGCCCTGGTGTGGTGTAAGTGGCCTCAGCCAGAGCCACAGGCCCTGGTGTGGTGTAAGTGGCCTCAGCCACTGCCACAGGCCCTGGTGTGGTGTAAGTGGCCTGAGCAAGAGCCAAAGACCCTGGTGTGGTGTAATTGGCCTCAATAGCAACTAATGCCCTGGTGTGGTGTAGGTGGCCTCAGCCAGCAGCCACAGGCCCTGGTGTGGTGTCAGTGGCCTCAATAGCAACTAATGCCCTGGTGTGGTGTAAGTGGCCTCAGCCAGCAGCCACAGGCCCTGGTGTGGTGTAAGTGGCTTGAGCAAGAGCCACAGACCCTGGTGTGGTGTAATTGGCCTCAATAGCAACTAAGGCCCTGGTGTGGTGTAGGTGGCCTCAGCCAGCAGCCACAGGCCCTGGTGTGGTGTAAGTGACCTCAGCCAACAGCCACAGGCCCTGGTGTGGTGTAAGTGGCCTCAGCCAGCAGCCACAGGCCCTGATGTGGTGTAAGTGGCCCCAGCCGGTCACTCAGGCCCTGGTGTGGTGTAGGTGGCATCAGCTAGCAGCACAAGACATTGGAAAACAGCCAAAAGCAATGTCGTTAATGTGCCCTCATTAATGGGCAGCTGCTTTTGGTCTTTTAATACACCCCTTCTCTGGATCAAAAGTGGTTCAGTGACATGAAAATGAAATGCTTACAGCACCAGGTATTCCCAGGCGGTCTCCCATCCAAGTACTAACCAAGCCCAGCCCTGCTTAGCTTCCGAGATCAGACGAGGTCGGGCGTGCTCAGGGTGGTATGGCCGTAAGCTGCTGGCCCCAGCACAATGTCTCAATTTATGGATTCAACTGATTAGGTGGCAAGTACCTGAAGTTACGAAGACAATCCTTTAACCATACCTGCATTTTTGCATAATACCCTAACCCAAAGGCTCAGTTTAGCATTTATCTAACAGCACAGGCCCTGGATTGTTGAAGATGGCCTCAGGAACCAGCACAGGGCCTGGTGTGTTGTACATGGCCACAGCAAGCAGCACAGGGCCAGGTTTGGTGAAGATGGCCTCGGCCAGAAGCACAGGGTCTGGTGTGATATGAGTGGCCTGAGCAAGAGCCACAGGCCCTGGTGTGGTGTAAGTGGCCTCAGCCAGAAGCCACAGGCCCTGGTGTGGTGTAGGTGGCCTCAGCCAGCAGCCACAGGCCCTTGTGTGGTGTAAGTGGCCTCAGCCAGCAGCCACAGGCCCTGGTGTGGTGTAAGTGGCCTCAGCCAGCAGCCACAGGCCCTGGTGTGGTGTAATTGGCCTCAATAGCAACTAAGGCCCTGGTGTGGTGTAAGTGGCCTCAGCCAGCAGCCACAGGCCCTGGTGTGGTGTAAGTGGCCTCAGCCAGTGCCACAGGCCCTGGTGTGGTGTAAGGGGCCTCAATAGCAACTAATGCCCTGGTGTGGTGTAAGTGGCCTCAGCCAGCAGCCACAGGCACTGGTGTGGTGTAAGTGCCCTCAACAAGCAGCCACAGGCCCTGGTGTGGTGTAAGTGGCCTCAGCCAGCAGCCACAGGCCCTGGTGTGGTGTAAGTGGCCTCAGCCAGCAGCCACAGGCCCTGGTGTGGTGTAAGTGGCCCAAGCAAGAGCCACAGGCCCTGGTGTGGTGTAAGTGGCCTCAGCCAGAAGCCACAGGCCCTGGTGTGGTGTAAGTGGCCTCAGCCAGCAGCCACAGGCCCTGGTGTGGTGTAAGTGGCCTCAGCCAGAGCCACAGGCCCTGGTGTAGTGTAAGTGGCCTCAGCCAGTGCCACAGGCCCTGGTGTGGTGTAAGTGGCCTGAGCAAGAGCCACAGACCCTGGTGTGGTGTAATTGGCCTCAATAGCAACTAATGCCCTGGTGTGGTGTAGGTGGCCTCAGCCAGCAGCCACAGGCCCTGGTGTGGTGTAAGTGGCCTCAGCCAGTGCCACAGGCCCTGGTGTGGTGTAAGGGGCCTCAATAGCAACTAATGCCCTGGTGTGGTGTAAGTGGCCTCAGCCAGCAGCCACAGGCACTGGTGTGGTGTAAGTGCCCTCAGCCAGCAGCCACAGGCCCTGGTGTGGTGTAAGTGGCCTCAGCCAGCAGCCACAGGCCCTGGTGTGGTGTAAGTGGCCTCAGCCAGCAGCACAGGCCCTGGTGTGGTGTAAGTGGCCTGAGCAAGAGCCACAGGCCCTGGTGTGGTGTAAGTGGCCTCAGCCAGAAGCCACAGGCACTGGTGTGGTGTAAGTGCCCTCAGCCAGCAGCCACAGGCCCTGGTGTGGTGTAAGTGACCTCAGCCAGCAGCCACAGGCCCTGGTGTGGTGTAAGTGGCCTCAGCCAGCAGCCACAGGCCCTGGTGTGGTGTAAGTGGCCTCAGCCAGTGCCACAGGCCCTGGTGTGGTGTAAGTGGCCTGAGCAAGAGTCACAGACCCTGGTGTGGTGTAATTGGCCTCAATAGCAACTAATGCCCTGGTGTGGTGTAGGTGGCCTCAGCCAGCAGCCACAGGCCCTGGTGCGGTGTAAGTGGCCTCAGCCAGTGCCACAGGCCCTGGTGTGGTGTAAGTGGCCTGAGCAAGAGCCACAGACCCTGGTGTGGTGTAATTGGCCTCAATAGCAACTAATGCCCTGGTGTGGTGTAAGTGGCCTCAGCCAGCAGCCACAGGCCCTGGTGTGGTGTAAGTGGCCTCAGCCAGCAGCCACAGGCCCTGATGTGGTGTAAGTGGCCCCAGCCGGTCACTCAGGCCCTGGTGTGGTGTAGGTGGCATCAGCTAGCAGCACAAGACATTGTAAAACAGCCAAAAGCAATGTCGTTAATGTGCCATCATTAATGGGCAGCTGCTTTTGGTCTTTTAATACACCCCTTCTCTGGATCAAAAGCGGTTCAATGACATGAAAATGAAAGGCTTACAGCACCAGGTAGTCTCCCATCCAAGTACAAACCAAGCCCAGCCCTGCTTAGCTTCCGAGATCAGACGAGGTCGGGCGTGCTCAGGGTGGTATGGCCGTAAGCTGCTGGCCCCAGCACAATGTCTCAATTTATGGATTCAACTGATTAGGTGGCAAGTACCTGAAGTTACGAAGACAATCCTTTAACCATACCTGCATGTTTGCATAATACCCTAACCCAAAGGCTCAGTTTAGCATTTATCTAACAGCACAGGCCATGGATTGTTGAAGATGGCCTCAGGAACCAGCACAGGGCCTGGTGTGTTGTACATGGCCACAGCTAGCAGCACAGGGCCTGGTTTGGTGAAGATGGCCTCGGCCAGAAGCGCAGGGCCTGGTGTGATGTGAGTGGCCTGAGCAAGAGCCACAGGCCCTGGTGTGGTGTAAGTGGCCTCAGCCAGAAGCCACAGGCACTGGTGTGGTGTAAGTGGCCTCAGCCAGCAGCCACAGGCCCTGGTGTGGTGTAAGTGGCCTCAGCCAGCAGCCACAGGCCCTGGTGTGGTGTAAGTGGCCTCAGCCAGCAGCCACAGGCCCTGGTGTGGTGTAAGTGGCCTCAGCCAGAGCCACAGGCCCTGGTGTGGTGTAAGTGGCCTCAGCCACTGCCACAGGCCCTGGTGTGGTGTAAGTGGCCTGAGCAAGAGCCAAAGACCCTGGTGTGGTGTAATTGGCCTCAATAGCAACTAATGCCCTGGTGTGGTGTAGGTGGCCTCAGCCAGCAGCCACAGGCCCTGGTGTGGTGTCAGTGGCCTCAATAGCAACTAATGCCCTGGTGTGGTGTAAGTGGCCTCAGCCAGCAGCCACAGGCCCTGGTGTGGTGTAAGTGGCTTGAGCAAGAGCCACAGACCCTGGTGTGGTGTAATTGGCCTCAATAGCAACTAAGGCCCTGGTGTGGTGTAGGTGGCCTCAGCCAGCAGCCACAGGCCCTGGTGTGGTGTAAGTGACCTCAGCCAACAGCCACAGGCCCTGGTGTGGTGTAAGTGGCCTCAGCCAGCAGCCACAGGCCCTGATGTGGTGTAAGTGGCCCCAGCCGGTCACTCAGGCCCTGGTGTGGTGTAGGTGGCATCAGCTAGCAGCACAAGACATTGGAAAACAGCCAAAAGCAATGTCGTTAATGTGCCCTCATTAATGGGCAGCTGCTTTTGGTCTTTTAATACACCCCTTCTCTGGATCAAAAGTGGTTCAGTGACATGAAAATGAAATGCTTACAGCACCAGGTATTCCCAGGCGGTCTCCCATCCAAGTACTAACCAAGCCCAGCCCTGCTTAGCTTCCGAGATCAGACGAGGTCGGGCGTGCTCAGGGTGGTATGGCCGTAAGCTGCTGGCCCCAGCACAATGTCTCAATTTATGGATTCAACTGATTAGGTGGCAAGTACCTGAAGTTACGAAGACAATCCTTTAACCATACCTGCATTTTTGCATAATACCCTAACCCAAAGGCTCAGTTTAGCATTTATCTAACAGCACAGGCCCTGGATTGTTGAAGATGGCCTCAGGAACCAGCACAGGGCCTGGTGTGTTGTACATGGCCACAGCAAGCAGCACAGGGCCAGGTTTGGTGAAGATGGCCTCGGCCAGAAGCACAGGGTCTGGTGTGATATGAGTGGCCTGAGCAAGAGCCACAGGCCCTGGTGTGGTGTAAGTGGCCTCAGCCAGAAGCCACAGGCCCTGGTGTGGTGTAGGTGGCCTCAGCCAGCAGCCACAGGCCCTTGTGTGGTGTAAGTGGCCTCAGCCAGCAGCCACAGGCCCTGGTGTGGTGTAAGTGGCCTCAGCCAGCAGCCACAGGCCCTGGTGTGGTGTAATTGGCCTCAATAGCAACTAAGGCCCTGGTGTGGTGTAAGTGGCCTCAGCCAGCAGCCACAGGCCCTGGTGTGGTGTAAGTGGCCTCAGCCAGTGCCACAGGCCCTGGTGTGGTGTAAGGGGCCTCAATAGCAACTAATGCCCTGGTGTGGTGTAAGTGGCCTCAGCCAGCAGCCACAGGCACTGGTGTGGTGTAAGTGCCCTCAACAAGCAGCCACAGGCCCTGGTGTGGTGTAAGTGGCCTCAGCCAGCAGCCACAGGCCCTGGTGTGGTGTAAGTGGCCTCAGCCAGCAGCCACAGGCCCTGGTGTGGTGTAAGTGGCCCAAGCAAGAGCCACAGGCCCTGGTGTGGTGTAAGTGGCCTCAGCCAGAAGCCACAGGCCCTGGTGTGGTGTAAGTGGCCTCAGCCAGCAGCCACAGGCCCTGGTGTGGTGTAAGTGGCCTCAGCCAGCAGCCACAGGCCCTGGTGTGGTGTAAGTGGCCTCAGCCAGTGCCACAGGCACTGGTGTGGTGTAAGTGGCCTGAGCAAGAGTCACAGACCCTGGTGTGGTGTAATTGGCCTCAATAGCAACTAATGCCCTGGTGTGGTGTAGGTGGCCTCAGCCAGCAGCCACAGGCCCTGGTGTGGTGTAAGTGGCCTCAGCCAGTGCCACAGGCCCTGGTGTGGTGTAAGTGGCCTGAGCAAGAGCCACAGACCCTCGTGTGGTGTAATTGGCCTCAATAGCAACTAATGCCCTGGTGTGGTGTAAGTGGCCTCAGCCAGCAGCCACAGGCCCTGGTGTGGTGTAAGTGGCCTCAGAAGCAAATAAGGCCGTATTGTGGTGTATGTGGCCTCAGCCAGGAGCCACAGGCCCTGGTGTGGTGTAAGTGGCCTGAGCAAGAGCCACAGACCCTGGTGTGGTGTAAGTGGCCTCAGCCAGCAGCCACAGGCCTTGGTGTGGTGTAAGTCGCCTCAGCCAGAAGCCACAGGCACTGGTGTGGTGTAAGTGGCCTCAGCCAGCAGCCACAGGCCCTGGTGTGGTGTAAGTGGCCTGAGCAAGAGCCACAGGCCCTGGTGTGGTGTAATTGGCCTCAATAGCAACTAAGGCCCTGGTGTGGTGTAAGTGGCCTCATCCAGAGCCACAGGCCCTGGTGTGGTGTAAGTGGCCTCAGAAGCAAATAAGGCCGTGGTGTGGTGTAAGTGGCCTCAGCCAGAAGCCACAGGCACTGGTGTGGTGTAAGTGGCCTCAGCCAGCAGCCACAGGCCCTGGTGTGGTGTAAGTGACTTCAGCCAGTGCCACAGGCCCTGGTGTGGTGTAAGTGGCCTGAGCAAGAGCCACCGACCCTGGTGTGGTGTAATTGGCCTCAATAGCAACTAATGCCCTGGTCTGGTGTAGGTGGCCTCAGCCAGCAGCCACAGGCCCTGGTGTGGTGTAAGTGGCCTCAGCCAGTGCCACAGGCCCTGGTGTGGTGTAAGGGGCCTCAATAGCAACTAATGCCCTGGTGTGGTGTAAGTGGCCTCAGCCAGCAGCCACAGGCCATGGTGTGGTGTAAGTGGCCTCAGCCAGCAGCCACAGGCCCTGGTGTGGTGTAAGTGGCCTCAGCCAGCAGCCACAGGCCCTGGTGTGGTGTAAGTGGCCTCAGCCAGAGCCACAGGCCCTGGTATAGTGTAAGTGGCCTCAACCAGTGCCACAGGCCCTGGTGGGGTGTAAGTGGCCTGAGCAAGAGCCACAGACCCTGGTGTGGTGTAATTGGCCTCAATAGCAACTAATGCCCTGGTGTGGTGTAGGTGGCCTCAGCCAGCAGCCACAGGCCCTGGTGTGGTGTAAGTGGCCTCAGCCAGTGCCACAGGCCCTGGTGTGGTGTAAGGGGCCTCAATAGCAACTAATGCCCTGGTGTGGTGTAGGTGGCCTCAGCCAGCAGCCACAGGCCCTGGTGTGGTGTAAGTGGCCTCAGCCAGTGCCAAAGGCCCTGATGTGGTGTAAGTGGCCTCAATAGCAACTAATGCCCTGGTGTGGTGTAAGTGGCCTCAGCCAGCAGCCACAGGCACTGGTGTGGTGTAAGTGGCCTCAGCCAGCAGCCACAGGCCCTGGTGTGGTGTAAGTGGCCTCAGCCAGCAGCCACAGGCCCTGGTGTGGTGTAAGTGGCCTGAGCCAGCAGCCACAGGCCCTGGTGTGGTTTATGTGGCCTCAGCCAGAAGCCACAGGCACTGGTGTGGTGTAAGTGCCCTCAGCCAGCAGCCACAGGCCCTGGTGTGGTGTAAGTGACCTCAGCCAGCAGCCACAGGCCCTGGTGTGGTGTAAGTGGCCTCAGCCAGCAGCCACAGGCCCTGGTGTGGTGTAAGTGGCCTCAGGCAGTGCCACAGGCCCTGGTGTGGTGTAAGTGGCCTGAGCAAGAGTCACAGACCCTGGTGTGGTGTAATTGGCCTCAATAGCAACTAATGCCCTGGTGTGGTGTAGGTGGCCTCAGCCAGCAGCCACAGGCCCTGGTGTGGTGTAAGTGGCCTCAGCCAGTGCCACAGGCCCTGGTGTGGTGTAAGTGGCCTGAGCAAGAGCCACAGGCCCTGGTGTGGTGTAAGTGGCCTCAGCCAGCAGCCACAGGCCCTGGTGTGGTGTAAGTGGCCTGAGCAAGAGCCACAGGCCCTGGTGTGGTGTAAGTGGCCTCAGCCAGAAGCCACAGGCACTGGTGTGGTGTAAGTGCCCTCAGCCAGCAGCCACAGGCCCTGGTGTGGTGTAAGTGACCTCAGCCAGCAGCCACAGGCCCTGGTGTGGTGTAAGTGGCCTCAGCCAGCAGCCACAGGCCCTGGTGTGGTGTAAGTGGCCTCAGCCAGTGCCACAGGCCCTGGTGTGGTGTAAGTGGCCTGAGCAAGAGTCACAGACCCTGGTGTGGTGTAATTGGCCTCAATAGCAACTAATGCCCTGGTGTGGTGTAGGTGGCCTCAGCCAGCAGCCACAGGCCCTGATGTGGTGTAAGTGGCCCCAGCCGGTCACTCAGGCCCTGGTGTGGTGTAGGTGGCATCAGCTAGCAGCACAAGACATTGGAAAAGAGCCAAAATCAATGTCGTTAATGTGCCCTCATTAATGGGCAGCTGCTTTTGGTCTTTTAATACACCCCTTCTCTGGATCAAAAGCGGTTCAATGACATGAAAATGAAAGGCTTACAGCACCAGGTATTCCCAGGTAGTCTCCCATCCAAGTACTAACCAAGCCCAGCCCTGCTTAGCTTCCGAGATCAGACGAGGTCGGGCGTGCTCAGGGTGGTATGGCCGTAAGCTGCTGGCCCCAGCACAATGTCTCAATTTATGGATTCAACTGATTAGGTGGCAAGTACCTGAAGTTACGAAGACAATCCTTTAACCATACCTGCATGTTTGCATAATACCCTAACCCAAAGGCTCAGTTTAGCATTTATCTAACAGCACAGGCCATGGATTGTTGAAGATGGCCTCAGGAACCAGCACAGGGCCTGGTGTGTTGTACATGGCCACAGCTAGCAGCACAGGGCCTGGTTTGGTGAAGATGGCCTCGGCCAGAAGCGCAGGGCCTGGTGTGATGTGAGTGGCCTGAGCAAGAGCCACAGGCCCTGGTGTGGTGTAAGTGGCCTCAGCCAGAAGCCACAGGCACTGGTGTGGTGTAAGTGGCCTCAGCCAGCAGCCACAGGCCCTGGTGTGGTGTAAGTGGCCTCAGCCAGCAGCCACAGGCCCTGGTGTGGTGTAAGTGGCCTCAGCCAGCAGCCACAGGCCCTGGTGTGGTGTAAGTGGACTCAGCCAGAGCCACAGGCCCTGGTGTGGTGTAAGTGGCCTCAGCCAGTGCCACAGGCCCTGGTGTGGTGTAAGTGGCCTGAGCAAGAGCCAAAGACCCTGGTGTGGTGTAATTGGCCTCAATAGCAACTTATGCCCTGGTGTGGTGTAAGTGGCCTCAGCCAGCAGCCACAGGCCCTGGTGTGGTGTAAGTGGCCTCAATAGCAACTAATGCCCTGGTGTGGTGTAAGTGGCCTCAGCCAGCAGCCACAGGCCCTGGTGTGGTGTAAGTGGCCTCAGCCAGCAGCCACAGGCCCTGGTGTGGTGTAAGTGGCCTGAGCAAGAGCCACAGGCCCTGGTGTGGTGTAAGTGGCCTCAGCCAGAAGCCACAGGCACTGGTGTGGTGTAAGGGGCCTCAATAGCAACTAATGCCCTGGTGTGGTGTAAGTGACCTCAGCCAGCAGCCACAGGCCCTGGTGTGGTGTAAGTGGCCTCAGCCAGCAGCCACAGGCCCTGGTGTGGTGTAAGTGGCCTCAGCCAGTGCCACAGACCCTGGTGTGGTGTAATTGGCCTCAATAGCAACTAATGCCCTGGTGTGGTGTAAGTGGCCTCAGCCAGCAGCCACAGGCCCTGGTGTGGTGTAAGTGGCCTCAGCCAGCAGCCACAGGACCTGATGTGGTGTAAGTGGCCCCAGCCGGTCACTCAGGCCCTGGTGTGGTGTAGGTGGCATCAGCTAGCAGCACAAGACATTGGAAAACAGCCAAAAGCAATGTCGTTAATGTGCCCTCATTAATGGGCAGCTGCTTTTGGTCTTTTAATACACCCCTTCTCTGGATCAAAAGCGGTTCAATGACATGAAAATGAAAGGCTTACAGCACCAGGTATTCCCAGGTAGTCTCCCATCCAAGTACCAACCAAGCCCAGCCCTGCTTAGCTTCCGAGATCAGACGAGGTCGGGCGTGCTCAGGGTGGTATGGCCGTAAGCTGCTGGCCCCAGCACAATGTCTCAATTTATGGATTCAACTGATTAGGTGGCAAGTACCTGAAGTTACGAAGACAATCCTTTAACCATACCTGCATGTTTGCATAATACCCTAACCCAAAGGCTCAGTTTAGCATTTATCCAACAGCACAGGCCCTGGATTGTTGAAGATGGCCTCAGGAACCAGCACAGGGCCTGGTGTGTTGTACATGGCCACAGCTAGCAGCACAGGGCCTGGTGTGATGTGAGTGGCCTGAGCCAGAAGCCACAGGCACTGGTGTGGTGTAAGTGGCCTCAGCCAGCAGCCACAGGCCCTGGTGTGGTGTAAGTGGCCTCAGCCAGCAGCCACAGGCCCTGGTGTGGTGTAAGTGGCCTCAGCCAGCAGCCACAGGCCCTGGTGTGGTGTAAGTGGCCTCAGCCAGAGCCACAGGTCCTGGTGTGGTGTAAGTGGCCTCAGCCAGTGCCACAGGACCTGGTGTGGTGTAAGTGGCCTGAGCAAGAGCCACAGACCCTGGTGTGGTGTAATTGGCCTCAATAGCAACTAATGCCCTGGTGTGGTGTAGGTGGCCTCAGCCAGCAGCCACAGGCCCTGGTGTGGTGTAAGTGGCCTCAATAGCAACTAATGCCCTGGTGTGGTGTAAGTGGCCTCAGCCAGCAGCCACAGGCCCTGGTGTGGTGTAAGTGACCTCAGCCAGAGCCACAGGTCCTGGTGTGGTGTAAGTGGCCTCAGCCAGAGCCACAGGTCCTGGTGTGGTGTAAGTGGCCTCAGCCAGTGCCACAGGCCCTGGTGTGGTGTAAGTGGCCTCAGCCAGCAGCCACAGGCCCTGGTGTGGTGTAAGTGGCCTCAGCCAGCAGCCACAGGCCCTGGTGTGGTGTAAGTGGCCTCAGCCAGCAGCCACAGGCCCTGGTGTGGTGTAAGTGGCCTCAGCCAGCAGCCACAGGCCCTGGTGTGGTGTAAGTGGCCTCAGCCAGAGCCACAGGTCCTGGTGTGGTGTAAGTGGCCTCAGCCAGTGCCACAGGCCCTGGTGTGGTGTAAGTGGCCTGAGCAAGAGCCACAGACCCTGGTGTGGTGTAATTGGCCTCAATAGCAACTAAGGCCCTGGTGTGGTGTAGGTGGCCTCAGCCAGTAGCCACAGGCACCTGGTGTGGTGTAAGGGGCCTCAATAGCAACTAATGCCCTGGTGTGGTGTAAGTGGCCTCAGCCAGCAGCCACAGGCACTGGTGTGGTGTAAGTGCCCTCAGCCAGCAGCCACAGGCCCTGGTGTGGTGTAAGTGGCCTCAGCCAGCAGCCACAGGCCCTGGTGTGGTGTAAGTGGCCTCAGCCAGCAGCACAGGCCCTGGTGTGGTGTAAGTGGCCTGAGCAAGAGCCACAGGCCCTGGTGTGGTGTAAGTGGCCTCAGCCAGAAGCCACAGGCACTGGTGTGGTGTAAGTGCCCTCAGCCAGCAGCCACAGGCCCTGGTGTGGTGTAAGTGACCTCAGCCAGCAGCCACAGGCCCTGGTGTGGTGTAAGTGGCCTCAGCCAGCAGCCACAGGCCCTGGTGTGGTGTAAGTGGCCTCAGCCAGTGCCACAGGCCCTGGTGTGGTGTAAGTGGCCTGAGCAAGAGTCACAGACCCTGGTGTGGTGTAATTGGCCTCAATAGCAACTAATGCCCTGGTGTGGTGTAGGTGGCCTCAGCCAGCAGCCACAGGCCCTGGTGCGGTGTAAGTGGCCTCAGCCAGTGCCACAGGCCCTGGTGTGGTGTAAGTGGCCTGAGCAAGAGCCACCGACCCTGGTGTGGTGTAATTGGCCTCAATAGCAACTAATGCCCTGGTCTGGTGTAGGTGGCCTCAGCCAGCAGCCACAGGCCCTGGTGTGGTGTAAGTGGCCTCAGCCAGTGCCACAGGCCCTGTTGTGGTGTAAGGGGCCTCAATAGCAACTAATGCCCTGGTGTGGTGTAAGTGGCCTCAGCCAACAGCCACAGGCACTGGTGTGGTGTAAGTGCCCTCAGCCAGCAGCCATAGGCCCTGGTGTGGTGTAAGTGGCCTCAGCCAGCAGCCACAGGCCCTGGTGTGGTGTAAGTGGCCTGAGCAAGAGCCACAGGCACTGGTGTGGTGTAAGTGCCCTCAGCCAGCAGCCACAGGCCCTGGTGTGGTGTAAGTGGCCTCAGCCAGCAGCCACAGGCCCTGGTGTGGTGTAAGTGGCCTCAGCCAGCAGCCACAGGCCATGGTGTGGTGTAAGTGGCCTCAGCCAGCAGCCACAGGCCCTGGTGTGGTGTAAGTGGCCTCAGCCAGTGCCACAGGCCCTGGTGTGGTGTAAGTGGCCTGAGCAAGAGTCACAGACCCTGGTGTGGTGTAATTGGCCTCAATAGCAACTAATGCCCTGGTGTGGTGTAGGTGGCCTCAGCCAGCAGCCACAGGCCCTGGTGTGGTGTAAGTGGCCTCAGCCAGCAGCCCCAGGCCCTGGTGTGGTGTAAGTGGCCTGAGCAAGAGCCACAGACCCTGGTGTGGTGTAATTGGCCTCAATAGCAACTAATGCCCTGGTGTGGTGTAAGTGGCCTCAGCCCGCAGCCACAGGCCCTGGTGTGGTGTAAGTGGCCTCATCCAGCAGCCACAGGCCCTGATGTGGTGTAAGTGGCCCCAGCCGGTCACTCAGGCCCTGGTGTGGTGTAGGTGGCATCAGCTAGCAGCACAAGACATTGGAAAACAGCCAAAAGCAATGTCGTTAATGTGCCCTCATTAATGGGCAGCTGCTTTTGGTCTTTTAATACACCCCTTCTCTGGATCAAAAGCGGTTCAATGACATGAAAATGAAAGGCTTATAGCACCAGGTATTCCCAGGCAGTCTCCCATCCAAGTACTAACCAAGCCCAGCCCTGCTTAGCTTCCGAGATTAGACGAGGTCGGGCGTGCTCAGGGTGGTATGGCCGTAAGCTGCTGGCCCCAGCACAATGTCTCAATTTATGGATTCAACTGATTAGGTGGGAAGTACCTGAAGTTACGAAGACAATCCTTTAACCATACCTGCATGTTTGCATAATACCCTAACCCAAAGGCTCAGTTTAGCATTTATCTAACAGCACAGGCCCTGGATTGTTGAAGATGGCCTCAGGAACCAGCACAGGGCCTGGTGTGTTGTACATGGCCACAGCAAGAAGCACAGGGCCTGGTTTGGTGAAGATGGCCTCGGCGAGAAGCGCAGGGCCTGGTGTGATGTGACTGGCCTGAGCAAGAGCCACAGGCCCTGGTGTGGTGTAAGTGGCCTCAGCCAGAAGCCACAGGCACTGGTGTGGTGTAAGTGGCCTCAGCCAGCAGCCACAGGCCCTGGTGTGGTGTAAGTGGCCTCAGCCAGCAGCCACAGGCCCTGGTGTGGTGTAAGTGGCCTCAGCCAGCAGCCACAGGCCCTGGTGTGGTGTAAGTGGCCTCAGCCAGCAGCCACAGGCCCTGGTGTGGTGTAAGTGGCCTCAGCCAGAGCCACAGGCCCTGGTATAGTGTAAGTGGCCTCAACCAGTGCCACAGGCCCTGGTGGGGTGTAAGTGGCCTGAGCAAGAGCCACAGACCCTGGTGTGGTGTAAGTGGCCTCAATAGCAACTAATGCCCTGGTGTGGTGTAAGTGGCCTCAGCCAGCAGCCACAGGCACTGGTGTGGTGTAAGTGCCCTCAGCCAGCAGCCACAGGCCCTGGTGTGGTGTAAGTGACCTCAGCCAGCAGCCACAGGCCCTGGTGTGGTGTAAGTGGCCTCAGCCAGCAGCCACAGGCCCTGGTGTGGTGTAAGTGGCCTCAGCCAGTGCCACAGGCCCTGGTGTGGTGTAAGTGGCCTGAGCAAGAGTCACAGACCCTGGTGTGGTGTAATTGGCCTCAATAGCAACTAATGCCCTGGTGTGGTGTAGGTGGCCTCAGCCAGCAGCCACAGGCCCTGGTGTGGTGTAAGTGGCCTCAGCCAGTGCCACAGGCCCTGGTGTGGTGTAAGTGGCCTGAGCAAGAGCCACAGGCCCTGGTGTGGTGTAAGTGGCCTCAGCCAGAAGCCACAGGCACTGGTGTGGTGTAAGTGCCCTCAGCCAGCAGCCACAGGCCCTGGTGTGGTGTAAGTGGCCTCAGCCAGCAGCCACAGGCCCTGATGTGGTGTAAGTGGCCCCAGCCGGTCACTCAGGCCCTGGTGTGGTGTAGGCGGCATCAGCTAGCAGCACAAGACATTGGAAAAGAGCCAAAAGCAATGTCGTTAATGTGCCCTCATTAATGGGCAGCTGCTTTTGGTCTTTTAATACACCCCTTCTCTGGATCAAAAGCGGTTCAATGACATGAAAATGAAAGGCTTACAGCACCAGGTATTCCCAGGTAGTCTCCCATCCAAATACTAACCAAGCCCAGCCCTGCTTAGCTTCCGAGATCAGACGAGGTCGGGCATGCTCAGGGTGGTATGGCCGTAAGCTGCTGGCCCCAGCACAATGTCTCAATTTATGGATTCAACTGATTAGGTGGCAAGTACCTGAAGTTACGAAGACAATCCTTTAACCATACCTGCATGTTTGCATAATACCCTAACCCAAAGGCTCAGTTTAGCATTTATCTAACAGCACAGGCCCTGGATTGTTGAAGATGGCCTCAGGAACCAGCACAGGGCCTGGTGTGTTGTACATGGCCACAGCTAGCAGCACAGGGCCTGGTTTGGTGAAGATGGCCTCGGCCAGAAGCGCAGGGCCTGGTGTGATGTGAGTGGCCTGAGCAAGAGCCACAGGCCCTGGTGTGGTGCAAGTGGCCTCAGCCAGAAGCCACAGGCACTGGTGTGGTGTAAGTGGCCTCAGCCAGCAGCCACAGGCCCTGGTGTGGTGTAGGTGGCCTCAGCCAGCAGCCACAGGCCCTGGTGTGGTGTAAGTGCCCTCAGCCAGCAGCCACAGGCCCTGGTGTGGTGTAAGTGGCCTCAGCCAGCAGCCACAGGCCCTGATGTGGTGTAAGTGGCCTCAGCCGGTCACTCAGGCCCTGGTGTGGTGTAGGTGGCATCAGCTAGCAGCACAAGACATTGGAAAACAGCCAAAAGCAATGTCGTTAATGTGCCCTCATTAATGGGCAGCTGCTTTTGGTCTTTTAATACACCCCTTCTCTGGATCAAAAGCGGTTCAATGACATGAAAATGAAAGACTTATAGCACCAGGTATTCCCAGGCAGTCTCCCATCCAAGTACTAACCAAGCCCAGCCCTGCTTAGCTTCCGAGATTAGACGAGGTCGGGCGTGCTCAGGGTGGTATGGCCGTAAGCTGCTGGCCCCAGCACAATGTCTCAATTTATGGATTCAAGAGATTAGGTGGCAAGTACCTGAAGTTACGAAGACAATCCTTTAACCATACCTGCATGTTTGCATAATACCCTAACCCAAAGGCTCAGTTTAGCATTTATCTAACAGCACAGGCCCTGGATTGTTGAAGATGGCCTCAGGAACCAGCACAGGGCCTGGTGTGTTGTACATGGCCACAGCAAGAAGCACAGGGCCTGGTTTGGTGAAGATGGCCTCGGCGAGAAGCGCAGGGCCTGGTGTGATGTGACTGGCCTGAGCAAGAGCCACAGGCCCTGGTGTGGTGTAAGTGGCCTCAGCCAGAAGCCACAGGCACTGGTGTGGTGTAAGTGGCCTCAGCCAGCAGCCACAGGCCCTGGTGTGGTGTAAGTGGCCTCAGCCAGCAGCCACAGGCCCTGGTGTGGTGTAAGTGGCCTCAGCCAGCAGCCACAGGCCCTGGTGTGGTGTAAGTGGCCTCAGCCAGCAGCCACAGGCCCTGGTGTGGTGTAAGTGGCCTCAGCCAGCAGCCACAGGCCCTGGTGTGGTGTAAGTGGCCTCAGCCAGAGCCACAGGCCCTGGTATAGTGTAAGTGGCCTCAACCAGTGCCACAGGCCCTGGTGGGGTGTAAGTGGCCTGAGCAAGAGCCACAGACCCTGGTGTGGTGTAATTGGCCTCAATAGCAACTAATGCCCTGGTGTGGTGTAGGTGGCCTCAGCCAGCAGCCACAGGCCCTGGTGTGGTGTAAGTGGCCTCAGCCAGTGCCACAGGCCCCGGTGTTGTATAAGGGGCCTCAATAGCAACTAATGCCCTGGTGTGGTGTAGGTGGCCTCAGCCAGCAGCCACAGGCCCTGGTGTGGTGTAAGTGGCCTCAGCCAGTGCCAAAGGCCCTGATGTGGTGTAAGTGGCCTCAATAGCAACTAATGCCCTGGTGTGGTGTAAGTGGCCTCAGCCAGCAGCCACAGGCACTGGTGTGGTGTAAGTGGCCTCAGCCAGCAGCCACAGGCCCTGGTGTGGTGTAGTGGCCTCAGCCAGCAGCCACAGGCCCTGGTGTGGTGTAAGTGGCCTGAGCCAGCAGCCACAGGCCCTGGTGTGGTGTATGTGGCCTCAGCCAGAAGCCACAGGCACTGGTGTGGTGTAAGTGCCCTCAGCCAGCAGCCACAGGCCCTGGTGTGGTGTAAGTGACCTCAGCCAGCAGCCACAGGCCCTGGTGTGGTGTAAGTGGCCTCAGCCAGCAGCCACAGGCCCTGGTGTGGTGTAAGTGGCCTCAGCCAGTGCCACAGGCCCTGGTGTGGTGTAAGTGGCCTGAGCAAGAGTCACAGACCCTGGTGTGGTGTAATTGGCCTCAATAGCAACTAATGCCCTGGTGTGGTGTAGGTGGCCTCAGCCAGCAGCCACAGGCCCTGGTGTGGTGTAAGTGGCCTCAGCCAGTGCCACAGGCCCTGGTGTGGTGTAAGTGGCCTGAGCAAGAGCCACAGGCCCTGGTGTGGTGTAAGTGGCCTCAGCCAGCAGCCACAGGCCCTGGTGTGGTGTAAGTGGCCTGAGCAAGAGCCACAGGCCCTGGTGTAGTGTAAGTGGCCTCAGCCAGAAGCCACAGGCACTGGTGTGGTGTAAGTGCCCTCAGCCAGCAGCCACAGGCCCTGGTGTGGTGTAAGTGACCTCAGCCAGCAGCCACAGGCCCTGGTGTGGTGTAAGTGGCCTCAGCCAGCAGCCACAGGCCCTGGTGTGGTGTAAGTGGCCTCAGCCAGTGCCACAGGCCCTGGTGTGGTGTAAGTGGCCTGAGCAAGAGTCACAGACCCTGGTGTGGTGTAATTGGCCTCAATAGCAACTAATGCCCTGGTGTGGTGTAGGTGGCCTCAGCCTGCAGCCACAGGCCCTGATGTGGTGTAAGTGGCCCCAGCCGGTCACTCAGGCCCTGGTGTGGTGTAGGTGGCATCAGCTAGCAGCACAAGACATTGGAAAAGAGCCAAAATCAATGTCGTTAATGTGCCCTCATTAATGGGCAGCTGCTTTTGGTCTTTTAATACACCCCTTCTCTGGATCAAAAGCGGTTCAATGACATGAAAATGAAAGGCTTACAGCACCAGGTATTCCCAGGTAGTCTCCCATCCAAGTACTAACCAAGCCCAGCCCTGTTTAGCTTCCGAGATCAGACGAGGTCGGGCATGCTCAGGGTGGTATGGCCGTAAGCTGCTGGCCCCAGCACAATGTCTCAATTTATGGATTCAACTGATTAGGTGGCAAGTACCTGAAGTTACGAAGACAATCCTTTAACCATACCTGCATGTTTGCATAATACCCTAACCCAAAGGCTCAGTTTAGCATTTATCTAACAGCACAGGCCCTGGATTGTTGAAGATGGCCTCAGGAACCAGCACAGGGCCTGGTGTGTTGTACATGGCCACAGCTAGCAGCACAGGGCCTGGTTTGGTGAAGATGGCCTCGGCCAGAAGCGCAGGGCCTGGTGTGATGTGAGTGGCCTGAGCAAGAGCCACAGGCCCTGGTGTGGTGTAAGTGGCCTCAGCCAGAAGCCACAGGCACTGGTGTGGTGTAAGTGGCCTCAGCCAGCAGCCACAGGACCTGGTGTGGTGTAAGTGGCCTCAGCCAGCAGCCACAGGCCCTGGTGTGGTGTAAGTGGCCTCAGCCAGCAGCCACAGGCCCTGGTGTGGTGTAAGTGGCCTCAGCCAGCAGCCACAGGCCCTGGTGTGGTGTAAGTGGCCTCAGCCAGAGCCACAGGCCCTGGTGTAGTGTAAGTGGCCTCAGCCAGTGCCACAGGCCCTGGTGTGGTGTAAGTGGCCTGAGCAAGAGCCACAGACCCTGGTGTGGTGTAATTGGCCTCAATAGCAACTAATGCCCTGTTGTGGTGTATGTGGCCTCAGCCAGCAGCCACAGGCCCTGGTGTGGTGTAAGTGGCCTCAGCCAGTGCCACAGGCCCTGGTGTGGTGTAAGGGGCCTCAATAGCAACTAATGCCCTGGTGTGGTGTAAGTGGCCTCAGCCAGCAGCCACAGGCACTGGTGTGGTGTAAGTGGCCTCAGCCAGCAGCCACAGGCCCTGGTGTGGTGTAAGTGGCCTCAGCCAGCAGCCACAGGCCCTGGTGTGGTGTAAGTGGCCTGAGCCAGCAGCCACAGGCCCTGGTGTGGTGTAAGTGGCCTCAGCCAGAAGCCACAGGCACTGGTGTGGTGTAAGTGCCCTCAGCCAGCAGCCACAGGCCCTGGTGTGGTGTAAGTGACCTCAGCCAGCAGCCACAGGCCCTGGTGTGGTGTAAGTGGCCTCAGCCAGCAGCCACAGGCCCTGGTGTGGTGTAAGTGGCCTCAGCCAGTGCCACAGGCCCTGGTGTGGTGTAAGTGGCCTGAGCAAGAGTCACAGACCCTGGTGTGGTGTAATTGGCCTCAATAGCAACTAATGCCCTGGTGTGGTGTAGGTGGCCTCAGCCAGCAGCCACAGGCCCTGGTGTGGTGTAAGTGGCCTCAGCCAGTGCCACAGGCCCTGGTGTGGTGTAAGTGGCCTGAGCAAGAGCCACAGGCCCTGGTGTGGTGTAAGTGGCCTCAGCCAGCAGCCACAGGCCTTGGTGTGGTGTAAGTGGCCTGAGCAAGAGCCACAGGCCCTGGTGTGGTGTAAGTGGCCTCAGCCAGAAGCCACAGGCACTGGTGTGGTGTAAGTGCCCTCAGCCAGCAGCCACAGGCCCTGGTGTGGTGTAAGTGACCTCAGCCAGCAGCCACAGGCCCTGGTGTGGTGTAAGTGGCCTCAGCCAGCAGCCACAGGCCCTGATGTGGTGTAAGTGGCCCCAGCCGGTCACTCAGGCCCTGGTGTGGTGTAGGCGGCATCAGCTAGCAGCACAAGACATTGGAAAAGAGCCAAAAGCAATGTCGTTAATGTGCCCTCATTAATGGGCAGCTGCTTTTGGTCTTTTAATACACCCCTTCTCTGGATCAAAAGCGGTTCAATGACATGAAAATGAAAGGCTTACAGCACCAGGTATTCCCAGGTAGTCTCCCATCCAAATACTAACCAAGCCCAGCCCTGCTTAGCTTCCGAGATCAGACGAGGTCGGGCATGCTCAGGGTGGTATGGCCGTAAGCTGCTGGCCCCAGCACAATGTCTCAATTTATGGATTCAACTGATTAGGTGGCAAGTACCTGAAGTTACGAAGACAATCCTTTAACCATACCTGCATGTTTGCATAATACCCTAACCCAAAGGCTCAGTTTAGCATTTATCTAACAGCACAGGCCCTGGATTGTTGAAGATGGCCTCAGGAACCAGCACAGGGCCTGGTGTGTTGTACATGGCCACAGCTAGCAGCACAGGGCCTGGTTTGGTGAAGATGGCCTCGGCCAGAAGCGCAGGGCCTGGTGTGATGTGAGTGGCCTGAGCAAGAGCCACAGGCCCTGGTGTGGTGCAAGTGGCCTCAGCCAGAAGCCACAGGCACTGGTGTGGTGTAAGTGGCCTCAGCCAGCAGCCACAGGCCCTGGTGTGGTGTAGGTGGCCTCAGCCAGCAGCCACAGGCCCTGGTGTGGTGTAAGTGCCCTCAGCCAGCAGCCACAGGCCCTGGTGTGGTGTAAGTGGCCTCAGCCAGCAGCCACAGGCCCTGATGTGGTGTAAGTGGCCTCAGCCGGTCACTCAGGCCCTGGTGTGGTGTAGGTGGCATCAGCTAGCAGCACAAGACATTGGAAAACAGCCAAAAGCAATGTCGTTAATGTGCCCTCATTAATGGGCAGCTGCTTTTGGTCTTTTAATACACCCCTTCTCTGGATCAAAAGCGGTTCAATGACATGAAAATGAAAGACTTATAGCACCAGGTATTCCCAGGCAGTCTCCCATCCAAGTACTAACCAAGCCCAGCCCTGCTTAGCTTCCGAGATTAGACGAGGTCGGGCGTGCTCAGGGTGGTATGGCCGTAAGCTGCTGGCCCCAGCACAATGTCTCAATTTATGGATTCAAGAGATTAGGTGGCAAGTACCTGAAGTTACGAAGACAATCCTTTAACCATACCTGCATGTTTGCATAATACCCTAACCCAAAGGCTCAGTTTAGCATTTATCTAACAGCACAGGCCCTGGATTGTTGAAGATGGCCTCAGGAACCAGCACAGGGCCTGGTGTGTTGTACATGGCCACAGCAAGAAGCACAGGGCCTGGTTTGGTGAAGATGGCCTCGGCGAGAAGCGCAGGGCCTGGTGTGATGTGACTGGCCTGAGCAAGAGCCACAGGCCCTGGTGTGGTGTAAGTGGCCTCAGCCAGAAGCCACAGGCACTGGTGTGGTGTAAGTGGCCTCAGCCAGCAGCCACAGGCCCTGGTGTGGTGTAAGTGGCCTCAGCCAGCAGCCACAGGCCCTGGTGTGGTGTAAGTGGCCTCAATAGCAACTAATGCCCTGGTGTGGTGTAAGTGGCCTCGGCCAGCAGCCACAGGGCCTGGTGTGATAGGAGTGGCCTGAGCAAGAGCCACAGGCCCTGGTGTGGAGTAAGTGGCCTGAGCAAGAGCCACAGGCCCTGGTGTGGTGTAAGTGGCCTCAGCCAGAGCCACAGGCCCTGGTGTGGTGTAAGTGGCCTCAGAAGCAAATAAGGCCGTGGTGTGGTGTAAGTGGCCTCAGCCAGAGCCACAGGCCCTGGTGTGGTGTAAGTGGCCTCAATAGCAACTAAGGCCCTGGTGTGGTGTAAGTGGCCTCATCCAGCAGCCACAGGCCTTGGTGTGGTGTAAGTCGCCTCATCCAGCAGCCACAGGCCCTGGTGTGGTAAAAGTGGCCTGAGCAAGAGCCACAGACCCTGGTGTGGTGTAATTGGCCTCAATAGCAAGTAAGGCCCTGGTGTGGTGTAGGTGGCCTCAGCCAGCAGCCACAGGCCCTGGTGTGGTGTAAGTGGCCTCAGCCAGCAACCACAGGCCCTGATGTGGTGTAAGTGGCCCCAGCCGGTCACTCAGGCCCTGGTGTGGTGTAAGTGGCATCAGCTAGCAGCACAAGACATTGGAAAACAGCCAAAAGCAATGTCGTTAATGTGCCCTCATTAATGGGCAGCTGCTTTTGGTCTTTTAATACACCCCTTCTCTGGATCAAAAGCGGTTCAATGACATGAAAATGAAAGACTTATAGCACCAGGTATTCCCAGGCAGTCTCCCATCCAAGTACTAACCAAGCCCAGCCCTGCTTAGCTTCCGAGATTAGACGAGGTCGGGCGTGCTCAGGGTGGTATGGCCGTAAGCTGCTGGCCCCAGCACAATGTCTCAATTTATGGATTCAAGAGATTAGGTGGCAAGTACCTGAAGTTACGAAGACAATCCTTTAACCATACCTGCATGTTTGCATAATACCCTAACCCAAAGGCTCAGTTTAGCATTTATCTAACAGCACAGGCCCTGGATTGTTGAAGATGGCCTCAGGAACCAGCACAGGGCCTGGTGTGTTGTACATGGCCACAGCAAGAAGCACAGGGCCTGGTTTGGTGAAGATGGCCTCGGCGAGAAGCGCAGGGCCTGGTGTGATGTGACTGGCCTGAGCAAGAGCCACAGGCCCTGGTGTGGTGTAAGTGGCCTCAGCCAGAAGCCACAGGCACTGGTGTGGTGTAAGTGGCCTCAGCCAGCAGCCACAGGCCCTGGTGTGGTGTAAGTGGCCTCAGCCAGCAGCCACAGGCCCTGGTGTGGTGTAAGTGGCCTCAGCCAGCAGCCACAGGCCCTGGTGTGGTGTAAGTGGCCTCAGCCAGCAGCCACAGGCCCTGGTGTGGTGTAAGTGGCCTCAGCCAGCAGCCACAGGCCCTGGTGTGGTGTAAGTGGCCTCAGCCAGAGCCACAGGCCCTGGTATAGTGTAAGTGGCCTCAACCAGTGCCACAGGCCCTGGTGGGGTGTAAGTGGCCTGAGCAAGAGCCACAGACCCTGGTGTGGTGTAATTGGCCTCAATAGCAACTAATGCCCTGGTGTGGTGTAGGTGGCCTCAGCCAGCAGCCACAGGCCCTGGTGTGGTGTAAGTGGCCTCAGCCAGTGCCACAGGCCCCGGTGTTGTATAAGGGGCCTCAATAGCAACTAATGCCCTGGTGTGGTGTAGGTGGCCTCAGCCAGCAGCCACAGGCCCTGGTGTGGTGTAAGTGGCCTCAGCCAGTGCCAAAGGCCCTGATGTGGTGTAAGTGGCCTCAATAGCAACTAATGCCCTGGTGTGGTGTAAGTGGCCTCAGCCAGCAGCCACAGGCACTGGTGTGGTGTAAGTGGCCTCAGCCAGCAGCCACAGGCCCTGGTGTGGTGTAGTGGCCTCAGCCAGCAGCCACAGGCCCTGGTGTGGTGTAAGTGGCCTGAGCCAGCAGCCACAGGCCCTGGTGTGGTGTATGTGGCCTCAGCCAGAAGCCACAGGCACTGGTGTGGTGTAAGTGCCCTCAGCCAGCAGCCACAGGCCCTGGTGTGGTGTAAGTGACCTCAGCCAGCAGCCACAGGCCCTGGTGTGGTGTAAGTGGCCTCAGCCAGCAGCCACAGGCCCTGGTGTGGTGTAAGTGGCCTCAGCCAGTGCCACAGGCCCTGGTGTGGTGTAAGTGGCCTGAGCAAGAGTCACAGACCCTGGTGTGGTGTAATTGGCCTCAATAGCAACTAATGCCCTGGTGTGGTGTAGGTGGCCTCAGCCAGCAGCCACAGGCCCTGGTGTGGTGTAAGTGGCCTCAGCCAGTGCCACAGGCCCTGGTGTGGTGTAAGTGGCCTGAGCAAGAGCCACAGGCCCTGGTGTGGTGTAAGTGGCCTCAGCCAGCAGCCACAGGCCCTGGTGTGGTGTAAGTGGCCTGAGCAAGAGCCACAGGCCCTGGTGTAGTGTAAGTGGCCTCAGCCAGAAGCCACAGGCACTGGTGTGGTGTAAGTGCCCTCAGCCAGCAGCCACAGGCCCTGGTGTGGTGTAAGTGACCTCAGCCAGCAGCCACAGGCCCTGGTGTGGTGTAAGTGGCCTCAGCCAGCAGCCACAGGCCCTGGTGTGGTGTAAGTGGCCTCAGCCAGTGCCACAGGCCCTGGTGTGGTGTAAGTGGCCTGAGCAAGAGTCACAGACCCTGGTGTGGTGTAATTGGCCTCAATAGCAACTAATGCCCTGGTGTGGTGTAGGTGGCCTCAGCCTGCAGCCACAGGCCCTGATGTGGTGTAAGTGGCCCCAGCCGGTCACTCAGGCCCTGGTGTGGTGTAGGTGGCATCAGCTAGCAGCACAAGACATTGGAAAAGAGCCAAAATCAATGTCGTTAATGTGCCCTCATTAATGGGCAGCTGCTTTTGGTCTTTTAATACACCCCTTCTCTGGATCAAAAGCGGTTCAATGACATGAAAATGAAAGGCTTACAGCACCAGGTATTCCCAGGTAGTCTCCCATCCAAGTACTAACCAAGCCCAGCCCTGTTTAGCTTCCGAGATCAGACGAGGTCGGGCATGCTCAGGGTGGTATGGCCGTAAGCTGCTGGCCCCAGCACAATGTCTCAATTTATGGATTCAACTGATTAGGTGGCAAGTACCTGAAGTTACGAAGACAATCCTTTAACCATACCTGCATGTTTGCATAATACCCTAACCCAAAGGCTCAGTTTAGCATTTATCTAACAGCACAGGCCCTGGATTGTTGAAGATGGCCTCAGGAACCAGCACAGGGCCTGGTGTGTTGTACATGGCCACAGCTAGCAGCACAGGGCCTGGTTTGGTGAAGATGGCCTCGGCCAGAAGCGCAGGGCCTGGTGTGATGTGAGTGGCCTGAGCAAGAGCCACAGGCCCTGGTGTGGTGTAAGTGGCCTCAGCCAGAAGCCACAGGCACTGGTGTGGTGTAAGTGGCCTCAGCCAGCAGCCACAGGACCTGGTGTGGTGTAAGTGGCCTCAGCCAGCAGCCACAGGCCCTGGTGTGGTGTAAGTGGCCTCAGCCAGCAGCCACAGGCCCTGGTGTGGTGTAAGTGGCCTCAGCCAGCAGCCACAGGCCCTGGTGTGGTGTAAGTGGCCTCAGCCAGAGCCACAGGCCCTGGTGTAGTGTAAGTGGCCTCAGCCAGTGCCACAGGCCCTGGTGTGGTGTAAGTGGCCTGAGCAAGAGCCACAGACCCTGGTGTGGTGTAATTGGCCTCAATAGCAACTAATGCCCTGTTGTGGTGTATGTGGCCTCAGCCAGCAGCCACAGGCCCTGGTGTGGTGTAAGTGGCCTCAGCCAGTGCCACAGGCCCTGGTGTGGTGTAAGGGGCCTCAATAGCAACTAATGCCCTGGTGTGGTGTAAGTGGCCTCAGCCAGCAGCCACAGGCACTGGTGTGGTGTAAGTGGCCTCAGCCAGCAGCCACAGGCCCTGGTGTGGTGTAAGTGGCCTCAGCCAGCAGCCACAGGCCCTGGTGTGGTGTAAGTGGCCTGAGCCAGCAGCCACAGGCCCTGGTGTGGTGTAAGTGGCCTCAGCCAGAAGCCACAGGCACTGGTGTGGTGTAAGTGCCCTCAGCCAGCAGCCACAGGCCCTGGTGTGGTGTAAGTGACCTCAGCCAGCAGCCACAGGCCCTGGTGTGGTGTAAGTGGCCTCAGCCAGCAGCCACAGGCCCTGGTGTGGTGTAAGTGGCCTCAGCCAGTGCCACAGGCCCTGGTGTGGTGTAAGTGGCCTGAGCAAGAGTCACAGACCCTGGTGTGGTGTAATTGGCCTCAATAGCAACTAATGCCCTGGTGTGGTGTAGGTGGCCTCAGCCAGCAGCCACAGGCCCTGGTGTGGTGTAAGTGGCCTCAGCCAGTGCCACAGGCCCTGGTGTGGTGTAAGTGGCCTGAGCAAGAGCCACAGGCCCTGGTGTGGTGTAAGTGGCCTCAGCCAGCAGCCACAGGCCTTGGTGTGGTGTAAGTGGCCTGAGCAAGAGCCACAGGCCCTGGTGTGGTGTAAGTGGCCTCAGCCAGAAGCCACAGGCACTGGTGTGGTGTAAGTGCCCTCAGCCAGCAGCCACAGGCCCTGGTGTGGTGTAAGTGACCTCAGCCAGCAGCCACAGGCCCTGGTGTGGTGTAAGTGGCCTCAGCCAGCAGCCACAGGCCCTGGTGTGGTGTAAGTGGCCTCAGCCAGTGCCACAGGCCCTGGTGTGGTGTAAGTGGCCTGAGCAAGAGTCACAGACCCTGGTGTGGTGTAATTGGCCTCAATAGCAACTAATGCCCTGGTGTGGTGTAGGTGGCCTCAGCCAGCAGCCACAGGCCCTGGTGTGGTGTAAGTGGCCTCAGCCAGTGCCACAGGCCCTGGTGTGGTGTAAGTGGCCTGAGCAAGAGCCACAGACCCTGGTGTGGTGTAATTGGCCTCAATAGCAACTAATGCCCTGGTGTGGTGTAAGTGGCCTCAGCCAGCAGCCACAGGCCCTGGTGTGGTGTAAGTGGCCTCAGCCAGCAGCCACAGGCCCTGGTGTGGTGTAAGTGGCCTCAGCCAGCAGCCACAGGCCCTGGTGTGGTGTAAGTGGCCTCAGCCAGAGCCACAGGCCCTGGTGTGGTGTAAGTGGCCTCAGCCAGTGCCACAGGCCCTGGTGTGGTGTAAGTGGCCTGAGCAAGAGCCAAAGACCCTGGTGTGGTGTAATTGGCCTCAATAGCAACTTATGCCCTGGTGTGGTGTAAGTGGCCTCAGCCAGCAGCCACAGGCCCTGGTGTGGTGTAAGTGGCCTCAATAGCAACTAATGCCCTGGTGTGGTGTAAGTGGCCTCAGCCAGCAGCCACAGGCCCTGGTGTGGTGTAAGTGGCCTCAGCCAGCAGCCACAGGCCCTGGTGTGGTGTAAGTGGCCTGAGCAAGAGCCACAGGCCCTGGTGTGGTGTAAGTGGCCTCAGCCAGAAGCCACAGGCACTGGTGTGGTGTAAGGGGCCTCAATAGCAACTAATGCCCTGGTGTGGTGTAAGTGACCTCAGCCAGCAGCCACAGGCCCTGGTGTGGTGTAAGTGGCCTCAGCCAGCAGCCACAGGCCCTGGTGTGGTGTAAGTGGCCTCAGCCAGTGCCACAGACCCTGGTGTGGTGTAATTGGCCTCAATAGCAACTAATGCCCTGGTGTGGTGTAAGTGGCCTCAGCCAGCAGCCACAGGCCCTGGTGTGGTGTAAGTGGCCTCAGCCAGCAGCCACAGGCCCTGATGTGGTGTAAGTGGCCCCAGCCGGTCACTCAGGCCCTGGTGTGGTGTAGGTGGCATCAGCTAGCAGCACAAGACATTGGAAAACAGCCAAAAGCAATGTCGTTAATGTGCCCTCATTAATGGGCAGCTGCTTTTGGTCTTTTAATACACCCCTTCTCTGGATCAAAAGCGGTTCAATGACATGAAAATGAAAGGCTTACAGCACCAGGTATTCCCAGGTAGTCTCCCATCCAAGTACTAACCAAGCCCAGCCCTGCTTAGCTTCCGAGATCAGACGAGGTCGGGCGTGCTCAGGGTGGTATGGCCGTAAGCTGCTGGCCCCAGCACAATGTCTCAATTTATGGATTCAACTGATTAGGTGGCAAGTACCTGAAGTTACGAAGACAATCCTTTAACCATACCTGCATGTTTGCATAATACCCTAACCCAAAGGCTCAGTTTAGCATTTATCTAACAGCACAGGCCCTGGATTGTTGAAGATGGCCTCAGGAACCAGCACAGGGCCTGGTGTGTTGTACATGGCCACAGCTAGCAGCACAGGGCCTGGTGTGATGTGAGTGGCCTCGGCCAGAAGCCACAGGCACTGGTGTGGTGTAAGTGGCCTCAGCCAGCAGCCACAGGCCCTGGTGTGGTGTAAGTGGCCTCAGCCAGCAGCCACAGGCCCTGGTGTGGTGTAAGTGGCCTCAGCCAGCAGCCACAGGCCCTGGTGTGGTGTAAGTGGCCTCAGCCAGAGCCACAGGTCCTGGTGTGGTGTAAGTGGCCTCAGCCAGTGCCACAGGCCCTGGTGTGGTGTAAGTGGCCTCAGCCAGAAGCCACAGGCCCTGGTGTGGTGTAAGTGGCCTCAGCCAGCAGCCACAGGCCCTGGTGTGGTGTAATTGGCCTCAGCCAGAGCCACAGGTCCTGGTGTGGTGTAAGTGGCCTCAGCCAGTGCCACAGGCCCTGGTGTGGTGTAAGTGGCCTGAGCAAGAGCCACAGACCCTGGTGTGGTGTAATTGGCCTCAATAGCAACTAATGCCCTGGTGTGGTGTAGGTGGCCTCAGCCAGCAGCCACAGGCCCTGGTGTGGTGTAAGTGGCCTCAATAGCAACTAATGCCCTGGTGTGGTGTAAGTGGCCTCAGCCAGCAGCCACAGGCCCTGGTGTGGTGTAAGTGGCCTCAGCCAGAGCCACAGGTCCTGGTGTGGTGTAAGGGGCCTCAATAGCAACTAATGCCCTGGTGTGGTGTAAGTGACCTCAGCCAGCAGCCACAGGCCCTGGTGTGGTGTAAGTGGCCTCAGCCAGCAGCCACAGGCCCTGGTGTGGTGTAAGTGGCCTCAGCCAGCAGCCACAGACCCTGGTGTGGTGTAATTGGCCTCAATAGCAACTAATGCCCTGGTGTGGTGTAAGTGGCCTCAGCCAGCTGCCACAGGCCCTGGTGTGGTGTAAGTGGCCTCAGCCAGCAGCCACAGGCCCTGATGTGGTGTAAGTGGCCCCAGCCGGTCACTCAGGCCCTGGTGTGGTGTAGGTGGCATCAGCTAGCAGCACAAGACATTGGAAAACAGCCAAAAGCAATGTCGTTAATGTGCCCTCATTAATGGGCAGCTGCTTTTGGTCTTTTAATACACCCCTTCTCTGGATCAAAAGCGGTTCAATGACATGAAAATGAAAGGCTTACAGCACCAGGTATTGCCAGGTAGTCTCCCATCCAAGTACTAACCAAGCCCAGCCCTGCTTAGCTTCCGAGATCAGACGAGGTCGGGCGTGCTCAGGGTGGTATGGCCGTAAGCTGCTGGCCCCAGCACAATGTCTCAATTTATGGATTCAACTGATTAGGTGGCAAGTACCTGAAGTTACGAAGACAATCCTTTAACCATACCTGCATGTTTGCATAATACCCTAACCCAAAGGCTCAGTTTAGCATTTATCTAACAGCACAGGCCCTGGATTGTTGAAGATGGCCTCAGGAACCAGCACAGGGCCTGGTGTGTTGTACATGGCCACAGCTAGCAGCACAGGGCCTGGTGTGATGTGAGTGGCCTGAGCCAGAAGCCACAGGCACTGGTGTGGTGTAAGTGGCCTCAGCCAGCAGCCACAGGCCCTGGTGTGGTGTAAGTGGCCTCAGCCAGCAGCCACAGGCCCTGGTGTGGTGTAAGTGGCCTCAGCCAGCAGCCACAGGCCCTGGTGTGGTGTAAGTGGCCTCAGCCAGAGCCACAGGTCCTGGTGTGGTGTAAGTGGCCTCAGCCAGTGCCACAGGCCCTGGTGTGGTGTAAGTGGCCTCAGCCAGAAGCCACAGGCCCTGGTGTGGTGTAAGTGGCCTCAGCCAGCAGCCACAGGCCCTGGTGTGGTGTAATTGGCCTCAGCCAGAGCCACAGGTCCTGGTGTGGTGTAAGTGGCCTCAGCCAGTGCCACAGGCCCTGGTGTGGTGTAAGTGGCCTGAGCAAGAGCCACAGACCCTGGTGTGGTGTAATTGGCCTCAATAGCAACTAATGCCCTGGTGTGGTGTAGGTGGCCTCAGCCAGCAGCCACAGGCCCTGGTGTGGTGTAAGTGGCCTCAATAGCAACTAATGCCCTGGTGTGGTGTAAGTGGCCTCAGCCAGCAGCCACAGGCCCTGGTGTGGTGTAAGTGGCCTCAGCCAGAGCCACAGGTCCGGGTGTGGTGTAAGTGGCCTCAGCCAGAGCCACAGGTCCTGGTGTGGTGTAAGTGGCCTCAGCCAGTGCCACAGGCCCTGGTGTGGTGTAAGTGGCCTCAGCCAGCAGCCACAGGCCCTGGTGTGGTGTAAGTGGCCTCAGCCAGCAGCCACAGGCCCTGGTGTGGTGTAAGTGGCCTCAGCCAGCAGCCACAGGCCCTGGTGTGGTGTAAGTGGCCTCAGCCAGAGCCACAGGTCCTGGTGTGGTGTAAGTGGCCTCAGCCAGTGCCACAGGCCCTGGTGTGGTGTAAGTGGCCTGAGCAAGAGCCACAGACCCTGTTGTGGTGTAATTGGCCTCAATAGCAACTAAGGCCCTGGTGTGGTGTAGGTGGCCTCAGCCAGCAGCCACAGGCCCTGGTGTGGTGTAAGTGGCCTCAGCCAGTGCCACAGGCCCTGGTGTGGTGTAAGTGGCCTGAGCAAGAGCCACAGGCCCTGGTGTGGTGTAAGTGGCCTCAGCCAGCAGCCACAGGCCCTGGTGTGGTGTAAGTGGCCTGAGCAAGAGCCACAGGCCCTGGTGTGGTGTAAGTGGCCTCAGCCAGAAGCCACAGGCACTGGTGTGGTGTAAGTGCCCTCAGCCAGCAGCCACAGGCCCTGGTGTGGTGTAAGTGACCTCAGCCAGCAGCCACAGGCCCTGGTGTGGTGTAAGTGGCCTCAGCCAGCAGCCACAGGCCCTGGTGTGGTGTAAGTGGCCTCAGCCAGTGCCACAGGCCCTGGTGTGGTGTAAGTGGCCTGAGCAAGAGTCACAGACCCTGGTGTGGTGTAATTGGCCTCAATAGCAACTAATGCCCTGGTGTGGTGTAGGTGGCCTCAGCCAGCAGCCACAGGCCCTGATGTGGTGTAAGTGGCCCCAGCCGGTCACTCAGGCCCTGGTGTGGTGTAGGTGGCATCAGCTAGCAGCACAAGACATTGGAAAAGAGCCAAAATCAATGTCGTTAATGTGCCCTCATTAATGGGCAGCTGCTTTTGGTCTTTTAATACACCCCTTCTCTGGATCAAAAGCGGTTCAATGACATGAAAATGAAAGGCTTACAGCACCAGGTATTCCCAGGTAGTCTCCCATCCAAGTACTAACCAAGCCCAGCCCTGCTTAGCTTCCGAGATCAGACGAGGTCGGGCATGCTCAGGGTGGTATGGCCGTAAGCTGCTGGCCCCAGCACAATGTCTCAATTTATGGATTCAACTGATTAGGTGGCAAGTACCTGAAGTTACGAAGACAATCCTTTAACCATACCTGCATGTTTGCATAATACCCTAACCCAAAGGCTCAGTTTAGCATTTATCTAACAGCACAGGCCCTGGATTGTTGAAGATGGCCTCAGGAACCAGCACAGGGCCTGGTGTGTTGTACATGGCCACAGCTAGCAACACAGGGCCTGGTTTGGTGAAGATGGCCTCGGCCAGAAGCGCAGGGCCTGGTGTGATGTGAGTGGCCTGAGCAAGAGCCACAGGCCCTGGTGTGGTGTAAGTGGCCTCAGCCAGAAGCCACAGGCACTGGTGTGGTGTAAGTGGCCTCAGCCAGCAGCCACAGGCCCTGGTGTGGTGTAAGTGGCCTCAGCCAGCAGCCACAGGCCCTGGTGTGGTGTAAGTGGCCTCAGCCAGCAGCCACAGGCCCTGGTGTGGTGTAAGTGGCCTCAGCCAGCAGCCACAGGCCCTGGTGTGGTGTAAGTGGCCTCAGCCAGAGCCACAGGCCCTGGTGTAGTGTAAGTGGCCTCAGCCAGTGACACAGGCCCTGGTGTGGTGTAAGTGGCCTGAGCAAGAGCCACAGACCCTGGTGTGGTGTAAGTGGCCTCAATAGCAACTAATGCCCTGGTGTGGTGTAGGTGGCCTCAGCCAGCAGCCACAGGCCCTGGTGTGGTGTAAGTGGCCTCAGCCAGCAGCCACAGGCACTGGTGTGGTGTAAGTGGCCTCAGCCAGCAGCCACAGGCACTGGTGTGGTGTAAGTGGCCTCAGCCAGCAGCCACAGGCACTGGTGTGGTGTAAGTGGCCTCAGCCAGCAGCCACAGGCCCTGGTGTGGTGTAAGTGGCCTGAGCCAGCAGCCACAGGCCCTGGTGTGGTGTAAGTGGCCTCAGCCAGAAGCCACAGGCACTGGTGTGGTGTAAGTGCCCTCAGCCAGCAGCCACAGGCCCTGGTGTGGTGTAAGTGACCTCAGCCAGCAGCCACAGGCCCTGGTGTGGTGTAAGTGGCCTCAGCCAGCAGCCACAGGCCCTGGTGTGGTGTAAGTGGCCTCAGCCAGTGCCACAGGCCCTGGTGTGGTGTAAGTGGCCTGAGCAAGAGTCACAGACCCTGGTGTGGTGTAATTGGCCTCAATAGCAACTAATGCCCTGGTGTGGTGTAGGTGGCCTCAGCCAGCAGCCACAGGCCCTGGTGTGGTGTAAGTGGCCTCAGCCAGTGCCACAGGCCCTGGTGTGGTGTAAGTGGCCTGAGCAAGAGCCACAGGCCCTGGTGTGGTGTAAGTGGCCTCAGCCAGCAGCCACAGGCCCTGGTGTGGTGTAAGTGGCCTGAGCAAGAGCCACAGGCCCTGGTGTGGTGTAAGTCGCCTCAGCCAGAAGCCACAGGCACTGGTGTGGTGTAAGTGCCCTCAGCCAGCAGCCACAGGCCCTGGTGTGGTGTAAGTGACCTCAGCCAGCAGCCACAGGCCCTGGTGTGGTGTAAGTGGCCTCAGCCAGCAGCCACAGGCCCTGGTGTGGTGTAAGTGGCCTCAGCCAGTGCCACAGGCCCTGGTGTGGTGTAAGTGGCCTGAGCAAGAGTCACAGACCCTGGTGTGGTGTAATTGGCCTCAATAGCAACTAATGCCCTGGTGTGGTGTAGGTGGCCTCAGCCTGCAGCCACAGGCCCTGATGTGGTGTAAGTGGCCCCAGCCGGTCACTCAGGCCCTGGTGTGGTGTAGGTGGCATCAGCTAGCAGCACAAGACATTGGAAAAGAGCCAAAATCAATGTCGTTAATGTGCCCTCATTAATGGGCAGCTGCTTTTGGTCTTTTAATACACCCCTTCTCTGGATCAAAAGCGGTTCAATGACATGAAAATGAAAGGCTTACAGCACCAGGTATTCCCAGGTAGTCTCCCATCCAAGTACTAACCAAGCCCAGCCCTGTTTAGCTTCCGAGATCAGACGAGGTCGGGCATGCTCAGGGTGGTATGGCCGTAAGCTGCTGGCCCCAGCACAATGTCTCAATTTATGGATTCAACTGATTAGGTGGCAAGTACCTGAAATTACGAAGACAATCCTTTAACCATACCTGCATGTTTGCATAATACCCTAACCCAAAGGCTCAGTTTAGCATTTATCTAACAGCACAGGCCCTGGATTGTTGAAGATGGCCTCAGGAACCAGCACAGGGCCTGGTGTGTTGTACATGGCCACAGCTAGCAGCACAGGGCCTGGTTTGGTGAAGATGGCCTCGGCCAGAAGCGCAGGGCCTGGTGTGATGTGAGTGGCCTGAGCAAGAGCCACAGGCCCTGGTGTGGTGTAAGTGGCCTCAGCCAGAAGCCACAGGCACTGGTGTGGTGTAAGTGGCCTCAGCCAGTAGCCACAGGCCCTGGTGTGGTGTAAGTGGCCTCAGCCAGCAGCCACAGGCCCTGGTGTGGTGTAAGTGGCCTCAGCCAGCAGCCACAGGCCCTGGTGTGGTGTAAGTGGCCTCAGCCAGTGCCACAGGCCCTGGTGTGGTGTAAGTGGCCTGAGCAAGAGTCACAGACCCTGGTGTGGTGTAATTGGCCTCAGCCAGAAGCCACAGGCACTGGTGTGGTGTAAGGGGCCTCAATAGCAACTAATGCCCTGGTGTGGTGTAAGTGACCTCAGCCAGCAGCCACAGGCCCTGGTGTGGTGTAAGTGGCCTCAGCCAGCAGCCACAGGCCCTGGTGTGGTGTAAGTGGCCTCAGCCAGTGCCACAGACCCTGGTGTGGTGTAATTGGCCTCAATAGCAACTAATGCCCTGGTGTGGTGTAAGTGGCCTCAGCCAGCAGCCACAGGCCCTGGTGTGGTGTAAGTGGCCTCAGCCAGCAGCCACAGGCCCTGGTGTGGTGTAAGTGGCCTCAATAGCAACTAATGCCCTGGTGTGGTGTAAGTGGCCTCAGCCAGCAGCCACAGGCCCTGGTGTGGTGTAAGTGGCCTCAGCCAGAGCCACAGGTCCGGGTGTGGTGTAAGTGGCCTCAGCCAGAGCCACAGGTCCTGGTGTGGTGTAAGTGGCCTCAGCCAGTGCCACAGGCCCTGGTGTGGTGTAAGTGGCCTCAGCCAGCAGCCACAGGCCCTGGTGTGGTGTAAGTGGCCTCAGCCAGCAGCCACAGGCCCTGGTGTGGTGTAAGTGGCCTCAGCCAGCAGCCACAGGCCCTGGTGTGGTGTAAGTGGCCTCAGCCAGCAGCCACAGGCCCTGGTGTGGTGTAAGTGGCCTCAGCCAGAGCCACAGGTCCTGGTGTGGTGTAAGTGGCCTCAGCCAGTGCCACAGGCCCTGGTGTGGTGTAAGTGGCCTGAGCAAGAGCCACAGACCCTGTTGTGGTGTAATTGGCCTCAATAGCAACTAAGGCCCTGGTGTGGTGTAGGTGGCCTCAGCCAGCAGCCACAGGCCCTGGTGTGGTGTAAGTGGCCTCAGCCAGAGCCACAGGTCCTGGTGTGGTGTAAGTGGCCTCAGCCAGTGCCACAGGCCCTGGTGTGGTGTAAGTGGCCTGAGCAAGAGCCACAGACCCTGTTGTGGTGTAATTGGCCTCAATAGCAACTAAGGCCCTGGTGTGGTGTAGGTGGCCTCAGCCAGCAGCCACAGGCCCTGGTGTGGTGTAAGTGGCCTCAGCCAGCAGCCACAGGCCCTGGTGTGGTGTAAGTGGCCTCAGCCAGCAGCCACAGGCCCTGATGTGGTGTACGTGGCCCCAGCTGGTCACTCAGGCCCTGGTGTGGTGTAGGTGGCATCAGCTAGCAGCACAAGACATTGGAAAACAGCCAAAAGCAATGTCGTTAATGTGCCCTCATTAATGGGCAGCTGCTTTTGGTCTTTTAATACACCCCTTCTCTGGATCAAAAGCGGTTCAATGGCATGAAAATGAAAGGCTTACAGCACCAGGTATTCCCAGGCGGTCTCCCATCCAAGTACTAACCAAGCCCAGCCCTGCTTAGCTTCCGAGATCAGACGAGGTCGGGCGTGCTCAGGGTGGTATGGCCGTAAGCTGCTGGCCCCAGCACAATGTCTCAATTTATGGATTCAACTGATTAGGTGGCAAGTACCTGAAGTTACGAAGACAATCCTTTAACCATACCTGCATGTTTGCATAATACCCTAACCCAAAGGCTCAGTTTAGCATTTATCTAACAGCACAGGCCCTGGATTGTTGAAGATGGCCTCAGGAACCAGCACAGGGCCTGGTGTGTTGTACATGGCCACAGCTAGCAGCACAGGGCCTGGTTTGGTGAAGATGGCCTCGGCCAGAAGCGCAGGGCCTGGTGTGATGTGAGTGGCCTGAGCAAGAGCCACAGGCCCTGGTGTGGTGTAAGTGGCCTCAGCCAGAAGCCACAGGCACTGGTGTGGTGTAAGTGGCCTCAGCCAGCAGCCACAGGCCCTGGTGTGGTGTAAGTGGCCTCAGCCAGCAGCCACAGGCCCTGGTGTGGTGTAAGTGGCCTCAGCCAGCAGCCACAGGCCCTGGTGTGGTGTAAGTGGCCTCAGCCAGAGCCACAGGCCCTGGTGCGGTGTAAGTGGCCTCAGCCAGTGCCACAGGCCCTGGTGTGGTGTAAGTGGCCTGAGCAAGAGCCACAGGCCCTGGTGTGGTGTAAGTGGCCTCAGCCAGCAGCCACAGGCCCTGGTGTGGTGTAAGTGGCCTCAGCCAGCAGCCACAGGCCCTGGTGTGGTGTAAGTGGCCTCAGCCAGCAGCCACAGGCCCTGGTGTGGTGTAAGTGGCCTCAGCCAGAGCCACAGGCCCTGGTGTAGTGTAAGTGGCCTCAGCCAGTGCCACAGGCCCTGGTGTGGTGTAAGTGGCCTGAGCAAGAGCCACAGACCCTGGTGTGGTGTAATTGGCCTCAATAGCAACTAATGCCCTGGTGTGGTGTAGGTGGCCTCAGCCAGCAGCCACAGGCCCTGGTGTGGTGTAAGTGGCCTCAGCCAGTGCCACAGGCCCTGGTGTGGTGTAAGGGGCCTCAATAGCAACTAATGCCCTGGTGTGGTGTAAGTGGCCTCAGCCAGCAGCCACAGGCACTGGTGTGGTGTAAGTGCCCTCAGCCAGCAGCCACAGGCCCTGGTGTGGTGTAAGTGGCCTCAGCCAGCAGCCACAGGCCCTGGTGTGGTGTAAGTGGCCTCAGCCAGCAGCACAGGCCCTGGTGTGGTGTAAGTGGCCTGAGCAAGAGCCACAGGCCCTGGTGTGGTGTAAGTGGCCTCAGCCAGAAGCCACAGGCACTGGTGTGGTGTAAGTGCCCTCAGCCAGCAGCCACAGGCCCTGGTGTGGTGTAAGTGACCTCAGCCAGCAGCCACAGGCCCTGGTGTGGTGTAAGTGGCCTCAGCCAGCAGCCACAGGCCCTGGTGCGGTGTAAGTGGCCTCAGCCAGTGCCACAGGCCCTGGTGTGGTGTAAGTGGCCTGAGCAAGAGCCACAGACCCTGGTGTGGTGTAATTGGCCTCAATAGCAACTAATGCCCTGGTGTGGTGTAAGTGGCCTCAGCCAGCAGCCACAGGCCCTGGTGTGGTGTAAGTGGCCTCAGCCAGCAGCCACAGGCCCTGATGTGGTGTAAGTGGCCCCAGCCGGTCACTCAGGCCCTGGTGTGGTGTAGGTGGCATCAGCTAGCAGCACAAGACATTGTAAAACAGCCAAAAGCAATGTCGTTAATGTGCCATCATTAATGGGCAGCTGCTTTTGGTCTTTTAATACACCCCTTCTCTGGATCAAAAGCGGTTCAATGACATGAAAATGAAAGGCTTACAGCACCAGGTAGTCTCCCATCCAAGTACAAACCAAGCCCAGCCCTGCTTAGCTTCCGAGATCAGACGAGGTCGGGCGTGCTCAGGGTGGTATGGCCGTAAGCTGCTGGCCCCAGCACAATGTCTCAATTTATGGATTCAACTGATTAGGTGGCAAGTACCTGAAGTTACGAAGACAATCCTATAACCATACCTGCATGTTTGCATAATACCCTAACCCAAAGGCTCAGTTTAGCATTTATCCAACAGCACAGGCCCTGGATTGTTGAAGATGGCCTCAGGAACCAGAACAGGGCCTGGTGTGTTGTACATGGCCACAGCTAGCAGCACAGGGCCTGGTTTGGTGAAGATGGCCTCGGCCAGAAGCACAGGGCCTGGTGTGATATGAGTGGCCTGAGCAAGAGCCACAGGCCCTGGTGTGGAGTAAGTGGCCTGAGCAAGAGCCACAGGCCCTGGTGTGGTGTAAGTGGCCTGAGCAAGAGCAACAGGCCCTGGTGTGGTGTAATTGGCCTCAATAGCAACTAAGGCCCTGGTGTGGTGTATGTGACCTCAGCCAGCAGCCACAGGCCCTGGTGTGGTGTAAGTGGCCTCAGAAGCAAATAAGGCCGTGGTGTTGTGTATGTGGCCTCAGCCAGCAGCCACAGGCCCTTGGTGTGGTGTAAGTGGCCTCAGCCAGCAGCCACAGGCCCTGGTGTGGTGTGGGTGGCCTCATCCAGCAGCCACAGGCCCTGATGTGGTGTAAGTGGCCTCAGCCAGAGCCACAGGCCCTGGTGTGGTGTAAGTGGCCTCAGCCAGAGCCACAGGGTCTGGTGTGATATGAGTGGCCTGAGCAAGAGCCACAGGCCCTGGTGTGGTGTAAGTGGCCTCAGCCAGCAGCCACAGGCCCTGGTGTGGTGTGGGTGGCCTCAGCCAGCAGCCACAGGCCCTTGGTGTGGTGTAAGTCGCCTCATCCAGCAGCCACAGGCCCTGATGTGGTGTAAGTGGCCTCAGCCAGAGCCACAGGCCCTGGTGTGGTGTAAGTGGCCTCAGCCAGAGCCACAGGCCCTGATGTGGTGTAAGTGGCCCCAGCCGGTCACTCAGGCCCTGGTGTGGTGTAGGTGGCATCAGCTAGCAGCACAAGACATTGGAAAACAGCCAAAAGCAGTGTCGTTAATGTGCCCTCATTAATGGGCAGCTGCTTTTGGTCTTTTAATACACCCCTTCTCTGGATCAAAAGCGGTTCAATGACATGAAAATGAAAGGCTTACAGCACCAGGTATTCCCAGGCAGTCTCCCATCCAAGTACTAACCAAGCCCAGCCCTTCTTAGCTTCCGAGATCAGACGAGGTCGGGCGTGCTCAGGGTGGTATGGCCGTAAGCTGCTGGCCCCAGCACAATGTCTCAATTTATGGATTCAACTGATTAGGTGGCAAGTACCTGAAGTTACGAAGACAATCCTATAACCATACCTGCATGTTTGCATAATACCCTAACCCAAAGGCTCAGTTTGGCATTTATCTAACAGCACAGGCCCTGGATTGTTGAAGATGGCCTCAGGAACCAGCACAGGGCCTGGTGTGTTGTACATGGCCACAGCAAGCAGCACAGGGCCTGGTTTGGTGAAGATGGCCTCGGCCAGAAGCACAGGGTCTGGTGTGATATGAGTGGCCTGAGCAAGAGCCACAGGCCCTGGTGTGGTGTAAGTGGCCTCAGCCAGCAGCCACAGGCCCTGGTGTGGTGTGGGTGGCCTCAGCCAGCAGCCACAGGCCCTTGTGTGGTGTAAGTGGCCTCAGCCAGCAGCCACAGGCCCTGGTGTGGTGTAAGTGACCTCAGCCAGTGCCACAGGCCCTGGTGTGGTGTAATTGGCCTCAATAGCAACTAAGGCCCTGGTGTTGTGTATGTGGCCTCAGCCAGCAGCCACAGGCCCTGGTGTGGTGTAAGTGGCCTCAATAGCAACTAATGCCCTGGTGTGGTGTAAGTGGCCTCAGCCAGCAGCCACAGGCACTGGTGTGGTGTAAGTGCCCTCAGCCAGCAGCCACAGGCCCTGGTGTGGTGTAAGTGGCATGAGCAAGAGCCACAGGCACTGGTGTGGTGTAAGTGGCCTCAGCCAGAAGCCACAGGCACTGGTGTGGTGTAAGTGCCCTCAGCCAGCAGCCACAGGCCCTGGTGTGGTGTAAGTGGCCTCAGCCAGCAGCCACAGGCCCTGGTGTGGTGTAAGTGGCCTCAGCCAGCAGCCACAGGCCCTGGTGTGGTGTAAGTGGCCTCAGCCAGTGCCACAGGCCCTGGTGTGGTGTAAGTGGCCTGAGCAAGAGCCACAGACCCTGGTGTGGTGTAATTGGCCTCAATAGCAACTAATGCCCTGGTGTGGTGTAAGTGGCCTCAGCCAGCAGCCACAGGCCCTGGTGTGGTGTAAGTGGCCTCAGCCAGCAGCCACAGGCCCTGATGTGGTGTAAGTGGCCCCAGCCGGTCACTCAGGCCCTGGTGTGGTGTAGGTGGCATCAGCTAGCAGCACAAGACATTGGAAAACAGCCAAAAGCAATGTCGTTAATGTGCCCTCATTAATGGGCAGCTGCTTTTGGTCTTTTAATACACCCCTTCTCTGGATCAAAAGCGGTTCAAAGACATGAAAATGAAAGGCTTACAGCACCTGGTATTCCAAGGAAGTCTCCCATCCAAGTACTAACCAAGAACAGCCCTGCTTAGCTTCCGAGATCAGACGTGGTCGGGCATGCTCAGGGTGGTATGGCCCTAAGCTGCTGGCCACAGCACAATGTCTCAATTTATGGATTCAAGTGATTAGGTGGCAAGTACCTGGAGTTACGAAGACAATCCTATAACCATACCTGCATGTTTGCATAATACCCTAACCCAAAGGCTCAGTTTAGCATTTATCCAACAGCACAGGCCCTGGATTGTTGAAGATGGCCTCAGGAACAAGAACAGGGCCTGGTGTGTTGTACATGGTCACAGCTAGCAGCACAGGGCCTGGTTTGGTGAAGATGGCCTCGGCCAGAAGCACAGGGCCTGGTGTGATATGAGTGGCCTGAGCAAGAGCCACAGGCCCTGGTGTGGTGTAAGTGGCCTGAGCAAGAGCCACAGGCCCTGGTGTGGTGTAAGTGGCCTCAGCCAGAGCCACAGGCCCTGGTGTGGTGTAAGTGGCCTCAGAAGCAAATAAGGCCGTGGTGTGGTGTAAGTGGCCTCAGCCAGAGCCACAGGCCCTGGTGTGGTGTAAGTGGCCTCAATAGCAACTAAGGCCCTGGTGTTGTGTAAGTGGCCTCATCCAGCAGCCACAGGCCTTGGTGTGGTGTAAGTCGCCTCATCCAGCAGCCACAGGCCCTGGTGTGGTGTAAGTGGCCTGAGCAAGAGCCACAGACCCTGGTGTGGTGTAATTGGCCTCAATAGCAAGTAAGGCCCTGGTGTGGTGTAGGTGGCCTCAGCCAGCAGCCACAGGCCCTGGTGTGGTGTAAGTGGCCCCAGCCGGTCACTCTGGCCCTGGTGTGGTGTAAGTGGCATCAGCTAGCAGCACAAGACATTGGAAAACAGCCAAAAGCAATGTCGTTAATGTGCCCTCATTAATGGGCAGCTGCTTTTGGTCTTTTAATACACCCCTTCTCTGGATCAAAAGCGGTTCAATGACATGAAAATGAAAGGCTTACAGCACTAGGTATTCCAAGGAAGTCTCCCATCCAAGTACTAACCAAGCCCAGCCCTGCTTAGCTTCCGAGATCAGACGAGGTCGGGCGTGCTCAGGGTGGTATGGCCGTAAGCTGCTGGCCCCAGCACAATGTCTCAATTTATGGATTCAACTGATTAGGTGGCAAGTACCTGAAGTTACGAAGACAATCCTATAACCATACCTGCATGTTTGCATAATACCCTAACCCAAAGGCTCAGTTTAGCATTTATCCAACAGCACAGGCCCTGGATTGTTGAAGATGGCCTCAGGAACCAGAACAGGGCCTGGTGTGTTGTACATGGCCACAGCTAGCAGCACAGGGCCTGGTTTGGTGAAGATGGCCTCGGCCAGAAGCACAGGGCCTGGTGTGATATGAGTGGCCTGAGCAAGAGCCACAGGCCCTGGTGTGGAGTAAGTGGCCTGAGCAAGAGCCACAGGCCCTGGTGTGGTGTAAGTGGCCTGAGCAAGAGCAACAGGCCCTGGTGTGGTGTAATTGGCCTCAATAGCAACTAAGGCCCTGGTGTGGTGTATGTGGCCTCAGCCAGCAGCCACAGGCCCTGGTGTGGTGTAAGTGGCCTCAGAAGCAAAAAAGGCCATGGTGTTGTGTATGTGGCCTCAGCCAGCAGCCACAGGCCCTTGGTGTGGTGTAAGTGGCCTCAGCCAGCAGCCACAGGCCCTGGTGTGGTGTAGGTGGCCTCAGCCAGCAGCCACAGGCCCTTGGTGTGGTGTAAGTCGCCTCATCCAGCAGCCACAGGCCCTGATGTGGTGTAAGTGGCCTCAGCCAGAGCCACAGGCCCTGGTGTGGTGTAAGTGGCCTCAGCCAGAGCCACAGGGTCTGGTGTGATATGAGTGGCCTGAGCAAGAGCCACAGGCCCTGGTGTGGTGTAAGTGGCCTCAGCCAGAAGCCACAGGCACTGGTGTGGTGTAAGTGGCCTCAGCCAGCAGCCACAGGCCCTGGTGTGGTGTAAGTGGCCTCAGCCAGCAGCCACAGGCCCTGGTGTGGTGTAAGTGGCCTCAGCCAGCAGCCACAGGCCCTGGTGTGGTGTAAGTGGCCTCAGCCAGCAGCCACAGGCCCTGGTGTGGTGTAAGTGGCCTCAGCCAGAGCCACAGGCCCTGGTGTAGTGTAAGTGGCCTCAGCCAGTGCCACAGGCCCTGGTGTGGTGTAAGTGGCCTGAGCAAGAGCCACAGACCCTGGTGTGGTGTAATTGGCCTCAATAGCAACTAATGCCCTGGTGTGGTGTAGGTGGCCTCAGCCAGCAGCCACAGGCCCTGGTGTGGTGTAAGTGGCCTCAGCCAGTGCCACAGGCCCTGGTGTGGTGTAAGGGGCCTCAATAGCAACTAATGCCCTGGTGTGGTGTAAGTGGCCTCAGCCAGCAGCCACAGGCACTGGTGTGGTGTAAGTGGCCTCAGCCAGCAGCCACAGGCCCTGGTGTGGTGTAAGTGGCCTCAGCCAGCAGCCACAGGCCCTGGTGTGGTGTAAGTGGCCTGAGCCAGCAGCCACAGGCCCTGGTGTGGTGTAAGTGGCCTCAGCCAGAAGCCACAGGCACTGGTGTGGTGTAAGTGCCCTCAGCCAGCAGCCACAGGCCCTGGTGTGGTGTAAGTGACCTCAGCCAGCAGCCACAGGCCCTGGTGTGGTGTAAGTGGCCTCAGCCAGCAGCCACAGGCCCTGGTGTGGTGTAAGTGGCCTCAGCCAGTGCCACAGGCCCTGGTGTGGTGTAAGTGGCCTGAGCAAGAGTCACAGACCCTGGTGTGGTGTAAGTGGCCTGAGCAAGAGCCACAGACCCTGTTGTGGTGTAATTGGCCTCAATAGCAACTAAGGCCCTGGTGTGGTGTAAGTGACCTCAGCCAGCAGCCACAGGCCCTGGTGTGGTGTAAGTGGCCTCAGCCAGCAGCCACAGGCCCTGGTGTGGTGTAAGTGGCCTCAGCCAGTGCCACAGACCCTGGTGTGGTGTAATTGGCCTCAATAGCAACTAATGCCCTGGTGTGGTGTAAGTGGCCTCAGCCAGCAGCCACAGGCCCTGGTGTGGTGTAAGTGGCCTCAGCCAGCAGCCACAGGCCCTGGTGTGGTGTAAGTGGCCTCAATAGCAACTAATGCCCTGGTGTGGTGTAAGTGGCCTCAGCCAGCAGCCACAGGCCCTGGTGTGGTGTAAGTGGCCTCAGCCAGAGCCACAGGTCCGGGTGTGGTGTAAGTGGCCTCAGCCAGAGCCACAGGTCCTGGTGTGGTGTAAGTGGCCTCAGCCAGTGCCACAGGCCCTGGTGTGGTGTAAGTGGCCTCAGCCAGCAGCCACAGGCCCTGGTGTGGTGTAAGTGGCCTCAGCCAGCAGCCACAGGCCCTGGTGTGGTGTAAGTGGCCTCAGCCAGCAGCCACAGGCCCTGGTGTGGTGTAAGTGGCCTCAGCCAGCAGCCACAGGCCCTGGTGTGGTGTAAGTGGCCTCAGCCAGTGCCACAGGCCCTGGTGTGGTGTAAGTGGCCTCAGCCAGCAGCCACAGGCCCTGGTGTGGTGTAAGTGGCCTCAGCCAGCAGCCACAGGCCCTGGTGTGGTGTAAGTGGCCTCAGCCAGCAGCCACAGGCCCTGGTGTGGTGTAAGTGGCCTCAGCCAGCAGCCACAGGCCCTGGTGTGGTGTAAGTGGCCTCAGCCAGAGCCACAGGTCCTGGTGTGGTGTAAGTGGCCTCAGCCAGTGCCACAGGCCCTGGTCTGGTGTAAGTGGCCTGAGCAAGAGCCACAGACCCTGTTGTGGTGTAATTGGCCTCAATAGCAACTAAGGCCCTGGTGTGGTGTAGGTGGCCTCAGCCAGCAGCCACAGGCCCTGGTGTGGTGTAAGTGGCCTCAGCCAGCAGCCACAGGCCCTGGTGTGGTGTAAGTGGCCTCAGCCAGCAGCCACAGGCCCTGATGTGGTGTACGTGGCCCCAGCTGGTCACTCAGGCCCTGGTGTGGTGTAGGTGGCATCAGCTAGCAGCACAAGACATTGGAAAACAGCCAAAAGCAATGTCGTTAATGTGCCCTCATTAATGGGCAGCTGCTTTTGGTCTTTTAATACACCCCTTCTCTGGATCAAAAGCGGTTCAATGGCATGAAAATGAAAGGCTTACAGCACCAGGTATTCCCAGGCGGTCTCCCATCCAAGTACTAACCAAGCCCAGCCCTGCTTAGCTTCCGAGATCAGACGAGGTCGGGCGTGCTCAGGGTGGTATGGCCGTAAGCTGCTGGCCCCAGCACAATGTCTCAATTTATGGATTCAACTGATTAGGTGGCAAGTACCTGAAGTTACGAAGACAATCCTTTAACCATACCTGCATGTTTGCATAATACCCTAACCCAAAGGCTCAGTTTAGCATTTATCTAACAGCACAGGCCCTGGATTGTTGAAGATGGCCTCAGGAACCAGCACAGGGCCTGGTGTGTTGTACATGGCCACAGCTAGCAGCACAGGGCCTGGTTTGGTGAAGATGGCCTCGGCCAGAAGCGCAGGGCCTGGTGTGATGTGAGTGGCCTGAGCAAGAGCCACAGGCCCTGGTGTGGTGTAAGTGGCCTCAGCCAGAAGCCACAGGCACTGGTGTGGTGTAAGTGGCCTCAGCCAGCAGCCACAGGCCCTGGTGTGGTGTAAGTGGCCTCAGCCAGCAGCCACAGGCCCTGGTGTGGTGTAAGTGGCCTCAGCCAGCAGCCACAGGCCCTGGTGTGGTGTAAGTGGCCTCAGCCAGAGCCACAGGCCCTGGTGCGGTGTAAGTGGCCTCAGCCAGTGCCACAGGCCCTGGTGTGGTGTAAGTGGCCTGAGCAAGAGCCACAGACCCTGGTGTGGTGTAATTGGCCTCAATAGCAACTAATGCCCTGGTGTGGTGTAAGTGGCCTCAGCCAGCAGCCACAGGCCCTGGTGTGGTGTAAGTGGCCTCAGCCAGCAGCCACAGGCCCTGATGTGGTGTAAGTGGCCCCAGCCGGTCACTCAGGCCCTGGTGTGGTGTAGGTGGCATCAGCTAGCAGCACAAGACATTGTAAAACAGCCAAAAGCAATGTCGTTAATGTGCCATCATTAATGGGCAGCTGCTTTTGGTCTTTTAATACACCCCTTCTCTGGATCAAAAGCGGTTCAATGACATGAAAATGAAAGGCTTACAGCACCAGGTAGTCTCCCATCCAAGTACAAACCAAGCCCAGCCCTGCTTAGCTTCCGAGATCAGACGAGGTCGGGCGTGCTCAGGGTGGTATGGCCGTAAGCTGCTGGCCCCAGCACAATGTCTCAATTTATGGATTCAACTGATTAGGTGGCAAGTACCTGAAGTTACGAAGACAATCCTATAACCATACCTGCATGTTTGCATAATACCCTAACCCAAAGGCTCAGTTTAGCATTTATCCAACAGCACAGGCCCTGGATTGTTGAAGATGGCCTCAGGAACCAGAACAGGGCCTGGTGTGTTGTACATGGCCACAGCTAGCAGCACAGGGCCTGGTTTGGTGAAGATGGCCTCGGCCAGAAGCACAGGGCCTGGTGTGATATGAGTGGCCTGAGCAAGAGCCACAGGCCCTGGTGTGGAGTAAGTGGCCTGAGCAAGAGCCACAGGCCCTGGTGTGGTGTAAGTGGCCTGAGCAAGAGCAACAGGCCCTGGTGTGGTGTAATTGGCCTCAATAGCAACTAAGGCCCTGGTGTGGTGTATGTGACCTCAGCCAGCAGCCACAGGCCCTGGTGTGGTGTAAGTGGCCTCAGAAGCAAATAAGGCCGTGGTGTTGTGTATGTGGCCTCAGCCAGCAGCCACAGGCCCTTGGTGTGGTGTAAGTGGCCTCAGCCAGCAGCCACAGGCCCTGGTGTGGTGTGGGTGGCCTCAGCCAGCAGCCACAGGCCCTTGGTGTGGTGTAAGTCGCCTCATCCAGCAGCCACAGGCCCTGATGTGGTGTAAGTGGCCTCAGCCAGAGCCACAGGCCCTGGTGTGGTGTAAGTGGCCTCAGCCAGAGCCACAGGGTCTGGTGTGATATGAGTGGCCTGAGCAAGAGCCACAGGCCCTGGTGTGGTGTAAGTGGCCTCAGCCAGCAGCCACAGGCCCTGGTGTGGTGTGGGTGGCCTCAGCCAGCAGCCACAGGCCCTTGGTGTGGTGTAAGTCGCCTCATCCAGCAGCCACAGGCCCTGATGTGGTGTAAGTGGCCTCAGCCAGAGCCACAGGCCCTGGTGTGGTGTAAGTGGCCTCAGCCAGAGCCACAGGCCCTGATGTGGTGTAAGTGGCCCCAGCCGGTCACTCAGGCCCTGGTGTGGTGTAGGTGGCATCAGCTAGCAGCACAAGACATTGGAAAACAGCCAAAAGCAGTGTCGTTAATGTGCCCTCATTAATGGGCAGCTGCTTTTGGTCTTTTAATACACCCCTTCTCTGGATCAAAAGCGGTTCAATGACATGAAAATGAAAGGCTTACAGCACCAGGTATTCCCAGGCAGTCTCCCATCCAAGTACTAACCAAGCCCAGCCCTTCTTAGCTTCCGAGATCAGACGAGGTCGGGCGTGCTCAGGGTGGTATGGCCGTAAGCTGCTGGCCCCAGCACAATGTCTCAATTTATGGATTCAACTGATTAGGTGGCAAGTACCTGAAGTTACGAAGACAATCCTATAACCATACCTGCATGTTTGCATAATACCCTAACCCAAAGGCTCAGTTTGGCATTTATCTAACAGCACAGGCCCTGGATTGTTGAAGATGGCCTCAGGAACCAGCACAGGGCCTGGTGTGTTGTACATGGCCACAGCAAGCAGCACAGGGCCTGGTTTGGTGAAGATGGCCTCGGCCAGAAGCACAGGGTCTGGTGTGATATGAGTGGCCTGAGCAAGAGCCACAGGCCCTGGTGTGGTGTAAGTGGCCTCAGCCAGCAGCCACAGGCCCTGGTGTGGTGTGGGTGGCCTCAGCCAGCAGCCACAGGCCCTTGTGTGGTGTAAGTGGCCTCAGCCAGCAGCCACAGGCCCTGGTGTGGTGTAAGTGACCTCAGCCAGTGCCACAGGCCCTGGTGTGGTGTAATTGGCCTCAATAGCAACTAAGGCCCTGGTGTTGTGTATGTGGCCTCAGCCAGCAGCCACAGGCCCTGGTGTGGTGTAAGTGGCCTCAATAGCAACTAATGCCCTGGTGTGGTGTAAGTGGCCTCAGCCAGCAGCCACAGGCACTGGTGTGGTGTAAGTGCCCTCAGCCAGCAGCCACAGGCCCTGGTGTGGTGTAAGTGGCATGAGCAAGAGCCACAGGCACTGGTGTGGTGTAAGTGGCCTCAGCCAGAAGCCACAGGCACTGGTGTGGTGTAAGTGCCCTCAGCCAGCAGCCACAGGCCCTGGTGTGGTGTAAGTGGCCTCAGCCAGCAGCCACAGGCCCTGGTGTGGTGTAAGTGGCCTCAGCCAGCAGCCACAGGCCCTGGTGTGGTGTAAGTGGCCTCAGCCAGTGCCACAGGCCCTGGTGTGGTGTAAGTGGCCTGAGCAAGAGCCACAGACCCTGGTGTGGTGTAATTGGCCTCAATAGCAACTAATGCCCTGGTGTGGTGTAAGTGGCCTCAGCCAGCAGCCACAGGCCCTGGTGTGGTGTAAGTGGCCTCAGCCAGCAGCCACAGGCCCTGATGTGGTGTAAGTGGCCCCAGCCGGTCACTCAGGCCCTGGTGTGGTGTAGGTGGCATCAGCTAGCAGCACAAGACATTGGAAAACAGCCAAAAGCAATGTCGTTAATGTGCCCTCATTAATGGGCAGCTGCTTTTGGTCTTTTAATACACCCCTTCTCTGGATCAAAAGCGGTTCAAAGACATGAAAATGAAAGGCTTACAGCACCTGGTATTCCAAGGAAGTCTCCCATCCAAGTACTAACCAAGAACAGCCCTGCTTAGCTTCCGAGATCAGACGTGGTCGGGCATGCTCAGGGTGGTATGGCCCTAAGCTGCTGGCCACAGCACAATGTCTCAATTTATGGATTCAAGTGATTAGGTGGCAAGTACCTGGAGTTACGAAGACAATCCTATAACCATACCTGCATGTTTGCATAATACCCTAACCCAAAGGCTCAGTTTAGCATTTATCCAACAGCACAGGCCCTGGATTGTTGAAGATGGCCTCAGGAACAAGAACAGGGCCTGGTGTGTTGTACATGGTCACAGCTAGCAGCACAGGGCCTGGTTTGGTGAAGATGGCCTCGGCCAGAAGCACAGGGCCTGGTGTGATATGAGTGGCCTGAGCAAGAGCCACAGGCCCTGGTGTGGTGTAAGTGGCCTGAGCAAGAGCCACAGGCCCTGGTGTGGTGTAAGTGGCCTCAGCCAGAGCCACAGGCCCTGGTGTGGTGTAAGTGGCCTCAGAAGCAAATAAGGCCGTGGTGTGGTGTAAGTGGCCTCAGCCAGAGCCACAGGCCCTGGTGTGGTGTAAGTGGCCTCAATAGCAACTAAGGCCCTGGTGTTGTGTAAGTGGCCTCATCCAGCAGCCACAGGCCTTGGTGTGGTGTAAGTCGCCTCATCCAGCAGCCACAGGCCCTGGTGTGGTGTAAGTGGCCTGAGCAAGAGCCACAGACCCTGGTGTGGTGTAATTGGCCTCAATAGCAAGTAAGGCCCTGGTGTGGTGTAGGTGGCCTCAGCCAGCAGCCACAGGCCCTGGTGTGGTGTAAGTGGCCCCAGCCGGTCACTCTGGCCCTGGTGTGGTGTAAGTGGCATCAGCTAGCAGCACAAGACATTGGAAAACAGCCAAAAGCAATGTCGTTAATGTGCCCTCATTAATGGGCAGCTGCTTTTGGTCTTTTAATACACCCCTTCTCTGGATCAAAAGCGGTTCAATGACATGAAAATGAAAGGCTTACAGCACTAGGTATTCCAAGGAAGTCTCCCATCCAAGTACTAACCAAGCCCAGCCCTGCTTAGCTTCCGAGATCAGACGAGGTCGGGCGTGCTCAGGGTGGTATGGCCGTAAGCTGCTGGCCCCAGCACAATGTCTCAATTTATGGATTCAACTGATTAGGTGGCAAGTACCTGAAGTTACGAAGACAATCCTATAACCATACCTGCATGTTTGCATAATACCCTAACCCAAAGGCTCAGTTTAGCATTTATCCAACAGCACAGGCCCTGGATTGTTGAAGATGGCCTCAGGAACCAGAACAGGGCCTGGTGTGTTGTACATGGCCACAGCTAGCAGCACAGGGCCTGGTTTGGTGAAGATGGCCTCGGCCAGAAGCACAGGGCCTGGTGTGATATGAGTGGCCTGAGCAAGAGCCACAGGCCCTGGTGTGGAGTAAGTGGCCTGAGCAAGAGCCACAGGCCCTGGTGTGGTGTAAGTGGCCTGAGCAAGAGCAACAGGCCCTGGTGTGGTGTAATTGGCCTCAATAGCAACTAAGGCCCTGGTGTGGTGTATGTGGCCTCAGCCAGCAGCCACAGGCCCTGGTGTGGTGTAAGTGGCCTCAGAAGCAAAAAAGGCCATGGTGTTGTGTATGTGGCCTCAGCCAGCAGCCACAGGCCCTTGGTGTGGTGTAAGTGGCCTCAGCCAGCAGCCACAGGCCCTGGTGTGGTGTAGGTGGCCTCAGCCAGCAGCCACAGGCCCTTGGTGTGGTGTAAGTCGCCTCATCCAGCAGCCACAGGCCCTGATGTGGTGTAAGTGGCCTCAGCCAGAGCCACAGGCCCTGGTGTGGTGTAAGTGGCCTCAGCCAGAGCCACAGGGTCTGGTGTGATATGAGTGGCCTGAGCAAGAGCCACAGGCCCTGGTGTGGTGTAAGTGGCCTCAGCCAGAAGCCACAGGCACTGGTGTGGTGTAAGTGGCCTCAGCCAGCAGCCACAGGCCCTGGTGTGGTGTAAGTGGCCTCAGCCAGCAGCCACAGGCCCTGGTGTGGTGTAAGTGGCCTCAGCCAGCAGCCACAGGCCCTGGTGTGGTGTAAGTGGCCTCAGCCAGCAGCCACAGGCCCTGGTGTGGTGTAAGTGGCCTCAGCCAGAGCCACAGGCCCTGGTGTAGTGTAAGTGGCCTCAGCCAGTGCCACAGGCCCTGGTGTGGTGTAAGTGGCCTGAGCAAGAGCCACAGACCCTGGTGTGGTGTAATTGGCCTCAATAGCAACTAATGCCCTGGTGTGGTGTAGGTGGCCTCAGCCAGCAGCCACAGGCCCTGGTGTGGTGTAAGTGGCCTCAGCCAGTGCCACAGGCCCTGGTGTGGTGTAAGGGGCCTCAATAGCAACTAATGCCCTGGTGTGGTGTAAGTGGCCTCAGCCAGCAGCCACAGGCACTGGTGTGGTGTAAGTGGCCTCAGCCAGCAGCCACAGGCCCTGGTGTGGTGTAAGTGGCCTCAGCCAGCAGCCACAGGCCCTGGTGTGGTGTAAGTGGCCTGAGCCAGCAGCCACAGGCCCTGGTGTGGTGTAAGTGGCCTCAGCCAGAAGCCACAGGCACTGGTGTGGTGTAAGTGCCCTCAGCCAGCAGCCACAGGCCCTGGTGTGGTGTAAGTGACCTCAGCCAGCAGCCACAGGCCCTGGTGTGGTGTAAGTGGCCTCAGCCAGCAGCCACAGGCCCTGGTGTGGTGTAAGTGGCCTCAGCCAGTGCCACAGGCCCTGGTGTGGTGTAAGTGGCCTGAGCAAGAGTCACAGACCCTGGTGTGGTGTAATTGGCCTCAATAGCAACTAATGCCCTGGTGTGGTGTAGGTGGCCTCAGCCAGCAGCCACAGGCCCTGGTGTGGTTTAAGTGGCCTCAGCCAGTGCCACAGGCCCTGGTGTGGTGTAAGTGGCCTGAGCAAGAGCCACAGGCCCTGGTGTGGTGTAAGTGGCCTCAGCCAGCAGCCACAGGCCCTGGTGTGGTGTAAGTGGCCTGAGCAAGAGCCACAGGCTCTGGTGTGGTGTAAGTGGCCTCAGCCAGAAGCCACAGGCACTGGTGTGGTGTAAGTGCCCTCAGCCAGCAGCCACAGGCCCTGGTGTGGTGTAAGTGACCTCAGCCAGCAGCCACAGGCCCTGGTGTGGTGTAAGTGGCCTCAGCCAGCAGCCACAGGCCCTGGTGTGGTGTAAGTGGCCTCAGCCAGTGCCACAGGCCCTGGTGTGGTGTAAGTGGCCTGAGCAAGAGTCACAGACCCTGGTGTGGTGTAATTGGCCTCAATAGCAACTAATGCCCTGGTGTGGTGTAGGTGGCCTCAGCCAGCAGCCACAGGCCCTGATGTGGTGTAAGTGGCCCCAGCCGGTCACTCAGGCCCTGGTGTGGTGTAGGTGGCATCAGCTAGCAGCACAAGACATTGGAAAAGAGCCAAAATCAATGTCGTTAATGTGCCCTCATTAATGGGCAGCTGCTTTTGGTCTTTTAATACACCCCTTCTCTGGATCAAAAGCGGTTCAATGACATGAAAATGAAAGGCTTACAGCACCAGGTATTCCCAGGTAGTCTCCCATCCAAGTACTAACCAAGCCCAGCCCTGTTTAGCTTCCGAGATCAGACGAGGTCGGGCATGCTCAGGGTGGTATGGCCGTAAGCTGCTGGCCCCAGCACAATGTCTCAATTTATGGATTCAACTGATTAGGTGGCAAGTACCTGAAGTTACGAAGACAATCCTTTAACCATACCTGCATGTTTGCATAATACCCTAACCCAAAGGCTCAGTTTAGCATTTATCTAACAGCACAGGCCCTGGATTGTTGAAGATGGCCTCAGGAACCAGCACAGGGCCTGGTGTGTTGTACATGGCCACAGCTAGCAGCACAGGGCCTGGTTTGGTGAAGATGGCCTCGGCCAGAAGCGCAGGGCCTGGTGTGATGTGAGTGGCCTGAGCAAGAGCCACAGGCCCTGGTGTGGTGTAAGTGGCCTCAGCCAGAAGCCACAGGCACTGGTGTGGTGTAAGTGGCCTCAGCCAGCAGCCACAGGCCCTGGTGTGGTGTAAGTGGCCTCAGCCAGCAGCCACAGGCCCTGGTGTGGTGTAAGTGGCCACAGCCAGCAGCCACAGGCCCTGGTGTGGTGTAAGTGGCCTCAGCCAGCAGCCACAGGCCCTGGTGTGGTGTAAGTGGCCTCAGCCAGAGCCACAGGCCCTGGTGTAGTGTAAGTGGCCTCAGCCAGTGCCACAGGCCCTGGTGTGGTGTAAGTGGCCTGAGCAAAAGCCACAGACCCTGGTGTGGTGTAATTGGCCTCAATTGCAACTAATGCCCTGTTGTGGTGTATGTGGCCTCAGCCAGCAGCCACAGGCCCTGGTGTGGTGTAAGTGGCCTCAGCCAGTGCCACAGGCCCTGGTGTGGTGTAAGCGGCCTCAATAGCAACTAATGCCCTGGTGTGGTGTAAGTGGCCTCAGCCAGCAGCCACAGGCACTGGTGTGGTGTAAGTGGCCTCAGCCAGCAGCCACAGGCCCTGGTGTGGTGTAAGTGGCCTCAGCCAGCAGCCACAGGCCCTGGTGTGGTGTAAGTGGCCTGAGCCAGCAGCCACAGGCCCTGGTGTGGTGTAAGTGGCCTCAGCCAGAAGCCACAGGCACTGGTGTGGTGTAAGTGCCCTCAGCCAGCAGCCACAGGCACTGGTGTGGTGTAAGTGACCTCAGCCAGTGCCACAGGCCCTGGTGTGGTGTAAGTGGCCTGAGCAAGAGCCAAAGACCCTGGTGTGGTGTAATTGGCCTCAATAGCAACTTATGCCCTGGTGTGGTGTAAGTGGCCTCAGCCAGCAGCCACAGGCCCTGGTGTGGTGTAAGTGGCCTCAATAGCAACTAATGCCCTGGTGTGGTGTAAGTGGCCTCAGCCAGCAGCCACAGGCCCTGGTGTGGTGTAAGTGGCCTCAGCCAGCAGCCACAGGCCCTGGTGTGGTGTAAGTGGCCTGAGCAAGAGCCACAGACCCTGGTGTGGTGTAATTGGCCTCAATAGCAACTAATGCCCTGTTGTGGTGTATGTGGCCTCAGCCAGCAGCCACAGGCCCTGGTGTGGTGTAAGTGGCCTCAGCCAGTGCCACAGGCCCTGGTGTGGTGTAAGGGGCCTCAATAGCAACTAATGCCCTGGTGTGGTGTAAGTGGCCTCAGCCAGCAGCCACAGGCACTGGTGTGGTGTAAGTGGCCTCAGCCAGCAGCCACAGGCCCTGGTGTGGTGTAAGTGGCCTCAGCCAGCAGCCACAGGCCCTGGTGTGGTGTAAGTGGCCTGAGCCAGCAGCCACAGGCCCTGGTGTGGTGTAAGTGGCCTCAGCCAGAAGCCACAGGCACTGGTGTGGTGTAAGTGCCCTCAGCCAGCAGCCACAGGCCCTGGTGTGGTGTAAGTGACCTCAGCCAGCAGCCACAGGCCCTGGTGTGGTGTAAGTGGCCTCAGCCAGCAGCCACAGGCCCTGGTGTGGTGTAAGTGGCCTCAGCCAGTGCCACAGGCCCTGGTGTGGTGTAAGTGGCCTGAGCAAGAGTCACAGACCCTGGTGTGGTGTAATTGGCCTCAATAGCAACTAATGCCCTGGTGTGGTGTAGGTGGCCTCAGCCAGCAGCCACAGGCCCTGGTGTGGTGTAAGTGGCCTCAGCCAGTGCCACAGGCCCTGGTGTGGTGTAAGTGGCCTGAGCAAGAGCCACAGGCCCTGGTGTGGTGTAAGTGGCCTCAGCCAGCAGCCACAGGCCTTGGTGTGGTGTAAGTGGCCTGAGCAAGAGCCACAGGCCCTGGTGTGGTGTAAGTGGCCTCAGCCAGAAGCCACAGGCACTGGTGTGGTGTAAGTGCCCTCAGCCAGCAGCCACAGGCCCTGGTGTGGTGTAAGTGGCCTGAGCAAGAGCCACAGACCCTGGTGTGGTGTAATTGGCCTCAATAGCAACTAATGCCCTGGTGTGGTGTAAGTGGCCTCAGCCAGCAGCCACAGGCCCTGGTGTGGTGTAAGTGGCCTCAGCCAGCAGCCACAGGCCCTGATGTGGTGTAAGTGGCCCCAGCCGGTCACTCAGGCCCTGGTGTGGTGTCGGTGGCATCAGCTAGCAGCACAAGACATTGGAAAACAGCCAAAAGCAATGTCGTTAATGTGCCCTCATTAATGGGCAGCTGCTTTTGGTCTTTTAATACACCCCTTCTCTGGATCAAAAGCGGTTCAATGACATGAAAATGAAAGGCTTACAGCACCAGGTATTCCCAGGTAGTCTCCCATCCAAGTACTAACCAAGCCCAGCCCTGCTTAGCTTCCGAGATCAGACGAGGTCGGGCGTGCTCAGGGTGGTATGGCCGTAAGCTGCTGGCCCCAGCACAATGTCTCAATTTATGGATTCAACTGATTAGGTGGCAAGTACCTGAAGTTACGAAGACAATCCTTTAACCATACCTGCATGTTTGCATAATACCCTAACCCAAAGGCTCAGTTTAGCATTTATCTAACAGCACAGGCCATGGATTGTTGAAGATGGCCTCAGGAACCAGCACAGGGCCTGGTGTGTTGTACATGGCCACAGCTAGCAGCACAGGGCCTGGTTTGGTGAAGATGGCCTCGGCCAGAAGCGCAGGGCCTGGTGTGATGTGAGTGGCCTGAGCAAGAGCCACAGGCCCTGGTGTGGTGTAAGTGGCCTCAGCCAGAAGCCACAGGCACTGGTGTGGTGTAAGTGGCCTCAGCCAGCAGCCACAGGCCCTGGTGTGGTGTAAGTGGCCTCAGCCAGAGCCACAGGCCCTGGTGTGGTGTAAGTGGCCTCAGCCAGTGCCACAGGCCCTGGTGTGGTGTAAGTGGCCTGAGCAAGAGCCAAAGACCCTGGTGTGGTGTAATTGGCCTCAATAGCAACTTATGCCCTGGTGTGGTGTAAGTGGCCTCAGCCAGCAGCCACAGGCCCTGGTGTGGTGTAAGTGGCCTCAGCCAGCAGCCACAGGCCCTGGTGTGGTGTAAGTGGCCTGAGCAAGAGCCACAGGCCCTGGTGTGGTGTAAGTGGCCTCAGCCAGAAGCCACAGGCACTGGTGTGGTGTAAGGGGCCTCAATAGCAACTAATGCCCTGGTGTGGTGTAAGTGACCTCAGCCAGCAGCCACAGGCCCTGGTGTGGTGTAAGTGGCCTCAGCCAGCAGCCACAGGCCCTGGTGTGGTGTAAGTGGCCTCAGCCAGAGCCACAGGCCCTGGTGTAGTGTAAGTGGCCTCAGCCAGTGCCACAGGCCCTGGTGTGGTGTAAGTGGCCTGAGCAAGAGCCACAGACCCTGGTGTGGTGTAATTGGCCTCAGCCAGCAGCCACAGGCCCTGGTGTGGTGTAAGTGGCCTCAGCCAGAGCCACAGGCCCTGGTGTAGTGTAAGTGGCCTCAGCCAGTGCCACAGGCCCTGGTGTGGTGTAAGTGGCCTGAGCAAGAGCCACAGACCCTGGTGTGGTGTAATTGGCCTCAATAGCAACTAATGCCCTGGTGTGGTGTAGGTGGCCTCAGCCAGCAGCCACAGGCCCTGGTGTGGTGTAAGTGGCCTCAGCCAGTGCCACAGGCCCTGGTGTGGTGTAAGGGGCCTCAATAGCAACTAATGCCCTGGTGTGGTGTAAGTGGCCTCAGCCAGCAGCCACAGGCACTGGTGTGGTGTAAGTGGCCTCAGCCAGCAGCCACAGGCCCTGGTGTGGTGTAAGTGGCCTCAGCCAGCAGCCACAGGCCCTGGTGTGGTGTAAGTGGCCTGAGCCAGCAGCCACAGGCCCTGGTGTGGTGTAAGTGGCCTCAGCCAGAAGCCACAGGCCCTGGTGTGGTGTAAGTGGCCTCAGCCAGCAGCCACAGGCCCTGGTGTGGTGTAAGTGGCCTCAGCCAGTGCCACAGGCCCTGGTGTGGTGTAAGTGGCCTGAGCAAGAGTCACAGACCCTGGTGTGGTGTAATTGGCCTCAATAGCAACTAATGCCCTGGTGTGGTGTAGGTGGCCTCAGCCAGCAGCCACAGGCCCTGGTGTGGTTTAAGTGGCCTCAGCCAGTGCCACAGGCCCTGGTGTGGTGTAAGTGGCCTGAGCAAGAGCCACAGGCCCTGGTGTGGTGTAAGTGGCCTCAGCCAGCAGCCACAGGCCCTGGTGTGGTGTAAGTGGCCTGAGCAAGAGCCACAGGCTCTGGTGTGGTGTAAGTGGCCTCAGCCAGAAGCCACAGGCACTGGTGTGGTGTAAGTGCCCTCAGCCAGCAGCCACAGGCCCTGGTGTGGTGTAAGTGACCTCAGCCAGCAGCCACAGGCCCTGGTGTGGTGTAAGTGGCCTCAGCCAGCAGCCACAGGCCCTGGTGTGGTGTAAGTGGCCTCAGCCAGTGCCACAGGCCCTGGTGTGGTGTAAGTGGCCTGAGCAAGAGTCACAGACCCTGGTGTGGTGTAATTGGCCTCAATAGCAACTAATGCCCTGGTGTGGTGTAGGTGGCCTCAGCCAGCAGCCACAGGCCCTGATGTGGTGTAAGTGGCCCCAGCCGGTCACTCAGGCCCTGGTGTGGTGTAGGTGGCATCAGCTAGCAGCACAAGACATTGGAAAAGAGCCAAAATCAATGTCGTTAATGTGCCCTCATTAATGGGCAGCTGCTTTTGGTCTTTTAATACACCCCTTCTCTGGATCAAAAGCGGTTCAATGACATGAAAATGAAAGGCTTACAGCACCAGGTATTCCCAGGTAGTCTCCCATCCAAGTACTAACCAAGCCCAGCCCTGCTTAGCTTCCGAGATCAGACGAGGTCGGGCATGCTCAGGGTGGTATGGCCGTAAGCTGCTGGCCCCAGCACAATGTCTCAATTTATGGATTCAACTGATTAGGTGGCAAGTACCTGAAGTTACGAAGACAATCCTTTAACCATACCTGCATGTTTGCATAATACCCTAACCCAAAGGCTCAGTTTAGCATTTATCTAACAGCACAGGCCCTGGATTGTTGAAGATGGCCTCAGGAACCAGCACAGGGCCTGGTGTGTTGTACATGGCCACAGCTAGCAGCACAGGGCCTGGTTTGGTGAAGATGGCCTCGGCCAGAAGCGCAGGGCCTGGTGTGATGTGAGTGGCCTGAGCAAGAGCCACAGGCCCTGGTGTGGTGTAAGTGGCCTCAGCCAGAAGCCACAGGCACTGGTGTGGTGTAAGTGGCCTCAGCCAGCAGCCACAGGCCCTGGTGTGGTGTAAGTGGCCTCAGCCAGCAGCCACAGGCCCTGGTGTGGTGTAAGTGGCCACAGCCAGCAGCCACAGGCCCTGGTGTGGTGTAAGTGGCCTCAGCCAGCAGCCACAGGCCCTGGTGTGGTGTAAGTGGCCTCAGCCAGAGCCACAGGCCCTGGTGTAGTGTAAGTGGCCTCAGCCAGTGCCACAGGCCCTGGTGTGGTGTAAGTGGCCTGAGCAAAAGCCACAGACCCTGGTGTGGTGTAATTGGCCTCAATTGCAACTAATGCCCTGTTGTGGTGTATGTGGCCTCAGCCAGCAGCCACAGGCCCTGGTGTGGTGTAAGTGGCCTCAGCCAGTGCCACAGGCCCTGGTGTGGTGTAAGGGGCCTCAATAGCAACTAATGCCCTGGTGTGGTGTAAGTGGCCTCAGCCAGCAGCCACAGGCACTGGTGTGGTGTAAGTGGCCTCAGCCAGCAGCCACAGGCCCTGGTGTGGTGTAAGTGGCCTCAGCCAGCAGCCACAGGCCCTGGTGTGGTGTAAGTGGCCTGAGCCAGCAGCCACAGGCCCTGGTGTGGTGTAAGTGGCCTCAGCCAGAAGCCACAGGCACTGGTGTGGTGTAAGTGCCCTCAGCCAGCAGCCACAGGCACTGGTGTGGTGTAAGTGACCTCAGCCAGTGCCACAGGCCCTGGTGTGGTGTAAGTGGCCTGAGCAAGAGCCAAAGACCCTGGTGTGGTGTAATTGGCCTCAATAGCAACTTATGCCCTGGTGTGGTGTAAGTGGCCTCAGCCAGCAGCCACAGGCCCTGGTGTGGTGTAAGTGGCCTCAATAGCAACTAATGCCCTGGTGTGGTGTAAGTGGCCTCAGCCAGCAGCCACAGGCCCTGGTGTGGTGTAAGTGGCCTCAGCCAGCAGCCACAGGCCCTGGTGTGGTGTAAGTGGCCTGAGCAAGAGCCACAGACCCTGGTGTGGTGTAATTGGCCTCAATAGCAACTAATGCCCTGTTGTGGTGTATGTGGCCTCAGCCAGCAGCCACAGGCCCTGGTGTGGTGTAAGTGGCCTCAGCCAGTGCCACAGGCCCTGGTGTGGTGTAAGGGGCCTCAATAGCAACTAATGCCCTGGTGTGGTGTAAGTGGCCTCAGCCAGCAGCCACAGGCACTGGTGTGGTGTAAGTGGCCTCAGCCAGCAGCCACAGGCCCTGGTGTGGTGTAAGTGGCCTCAGCCAGCAGCCACAGGCCCTGGTGTGGTGTAAGTGGCCTGAGCCAGCAGCCACAGGCCCTGGTGTGGTGTAAGTGGCCTCAGCCAGAAGCCACAGGCACTGGTGTGGTGTAAGTGCCCTCAGCCAGCAGCCACAGGCCCTGGTGTGGTGTAAGTGACCTCAGCCAGCAGCCACAGGCCCTGGTGTGGTGTAAGTGGCCTCAGCCAGCAGCCACAGGCCCTGGTGTGGTGTAAGTGGCCTCAGCCAGTGCCACAGGCCCTGGTGTGGTGTAAGTGGCCTGAGCAAGAGTCACAGACCCTGGTGTGGTGTAATTGGCCTCAATAGCAACTAATGCCCTGGTGTGGTGTAGGTGGCCTCAGCCAGCAGCCACAGGCCCTGGTGTGGTGTAAGTGGCCTCAGCCAGTGCCACAGGCCCTGGTGTGGTGTAAGTGGCCTGAGCAAGAGCCACAGGCCCTGGTGTGGTGTAAGTGGCCTCAGCCAGCAGCCACAGGCCTTGGTGTGGTGTAAGTGGCCTGAGCAAGAGCCACAGGCCCTGGTGTGGTGTAAGTGGCCTCAGCCAGAAGCCACAGGCACTGGTGTGGTGTAAGTGCCCTCAGCCAGCAGCCACAGGCCCTGGTGTGGTGTAAGTGACCTCAGCCAGCAGCCACAGGCCCTGGTGTGGTGTAAGTGGCCTCAGCCAGCAGCCACAGGCCCTGGTGTGGTGTAAGTGGCCTCAGCCAGTGCCACAGGCCCTGGTGTGGTGTAAGTGGCCTGAGCAAGAGTCACAGACCCTGGTGTGGTGTAATTGGCCTCAATAGCAACTAATGCCCTGGTGTGGTGTAGGTGGCCTCAGCCAGCAGCCACAGGCCCTGGTGTGGTGTAAGTGGCCTCAGCCAGTGCCACAGGCCCTGGTGTGGTGTAAGTGGCCTGAGCAAGAGCCACAGACCCTGGTGTGGTGTAATTGGCCTCAATAGCAACTAATGCCCTGGTGTGGTGTAAGTGGCCTCAGCCAGCAGCCACAGGCCCTGGTGTGGTGTAAGTGGCCTCAGCCAGCAGCCACAGGCCCTGATGTGGTGTAAGTGGCCCCAGCCGGTCACTCAGGCCCTGGTGTGGTGTCGGTGGCATCAGCTAGCAGCACAAGACATTGGAAAACAGCCAAAAGCAATGTCGTTAATGTGCCCTCATTAATGGGCAGCTGCTTTTGGTCTTTTAATACACCCCTTCTCTGGATCAAAAGCGGTTCAATGACATGAAAATGAAAGGCTTACAGCACCAGGTATTCCCAGGTAGTCTCCCATCCAAGTACTAACCAAGCCCAGCCCTGCTTAGCTTCCGAGATCAGACGAGGTCGGGCGTGCTCAGGGTGGTATGGCCGTAAGCTGCTGGCCCCAGCACAATGTCTCAATTTATGGATTCAACTGATTAGGTGGCAAGTACCTGAAGTTACGAAGACAATCCTTTAACCATACCTGCATGTTTGCATAATACCCTAACCCAAAGGCTCAGTTTAGCATTTATCTAACAGCACAGGCCATGGATTGTTGAAGATGGCCTCAGGAACCAGCACAGGGCCTGGTGTGTTGTACATGGCCACAGCTAGCAGCACAGGGCCTGGTTTGGTGAAGATGGCCTCGGCCAGAAGCGCAGGGCCTGGTGTGATGTGAGTGGCCTGAGCAAGAGCCACAGGCCCTGGTGTGGTGTAAGTGGCCTCAGCCAGAAGCCACAGGCACTGGTGTGGTGTAAGTGGCCTCAGCCAGCAGCCACAGGCCCTGGTGTGGTGTAAGTGGCCTCAGCCAGAGCCACAGGCCCTGGTGTGGTGTAAGTGGCCTCAGCCAGTGCCACAGGCCCTGGTGTGGTGTAAGTGGCCTGAGCAAGAGCCAAAGACCCTGGTGTGGTGTAATTGGCCTCAATAGCAACTTATGCCCTGGTGTGGTGTAAGTGGCCTCAGCCAGCAGCCACAGGCCCTGGTGTGGTGTAAGTGGCCTCAGCCAGCAGCCACAGGCCCTGGTGTGGTGTAAGTGGCCTGAGCAAGAGCCACAGGCCCTGGTGTGGTGTAAGTGGCCTCAGCCAGCAGCCACAGGCCCTGGTGTGGTGTAAGTGGCCTCAGCCAGAGCCACAGGCCCTGGTGTGGTGTAAGTGGCCTCAGCCAGTGCCACAGGCCCTGGTGTGGTGTAAGTGGCCTGAGCAAGAGCCACAGACCCTGGTGTGGTGTAATTGGCCTCAATAGCAACTAATGCCCTGGTGTGGTGTAGGTGGCCTCAGCCAGCAGCCACAGGCCCTGGTGTGGTGTAAGTGGCCTCAATAGCAACTAATGCCCTGGTGTGGTGTAAGTGGCCTCAGCCAGCAGCCACAGGCCCTGGTGTGGTGTAAGTGGCCTGAGCAAGAGCCACAGACCCTGGTGTGGTGTAATTGGCCTCAATAGCAACTAAGGCCCTGGTGTGGTGTAGGTGGCCTCAGCCAGCAGCCACAGGCCCTGGTGTGGTGTAAGTGGCCTCAGCCAGCAGCCACAGGCCCTGGTGTGGTGTAAGTGGCCTCAGCCAGCAGCCACAGGCCCTGATGTGGTGTAAGTGGCCCCAGCCGGTCACTCAGGCCCTGGTGTGGTGTAGGTGGCATCAGCTAGCAGCACAAGACATTGGAAAACAGCCAAAAGCAATGTCGTTAATGTGCCCTCATTAATGGGCAGCTGCTTTTGGTCTTTTAATACACCCCTTCTCTGGATCAAAAGCGGTTCAATGACATGAAAATGAAAGGCTTACAGCACCAGGTATTCCCAGGTAGTCTCCCATCCAAGTACTAACCAAGCCCAGCCCTGCTTAGCTTCCGAGATCAGACGAGGTCGGGCGTGCTCAGGGTGGTATGGCCGTAAGCTGCTGGCCCCAGCACAATGTCTCAATTTATGGATTCAACTGATTAGGTGGCAAGTACCTGAAGTTACGAAGACAATCCTTTAACCATACCTGCATGTTTGCATAATACCCTAACCCAAAGGCTCAGTTTAGCATTTATCTAACAGCACAGGCCCTGGATTGTTGAAGATGGCCTCAGGAACCAGCACAGGTTCTGGTGTGTTGTACATGGCCACAGCTAGCAGCACAGGGCCTGGTTTGGTGAAGATGGCCTCGGCCAGAAGCGCAGGGCCTGGTGTGATGTGAGTGGCCTGAGCAAGAGCCACAGGCCCTGGTGTGGTGTAAGTGGCCTCAGCCAGAAGCCACAGGCACTGGTGTGGTGTAAGTGGCCTCAGCCAGCAGCCACAGGCCCTGGTGTGGTGTAAGTGGCCTCAGCCAGCAGCCACAGGCCCTGGTGTGGTGTAAGTGGCCTCAGCCAGCAGCCACAGGCCCTGGTGTGGTGTAAGTGGCCTCAGCCAGAGCCACAGGCCCTGGTGTGGTGTAAGTGGCCTCAGCCAGCAGCCACAGGCCCTGGTGTGGTGTAAGTGGCCTCAATAGCAACTAATGCCCTGGTGTGGTGTAAGTGGCCTCAGCCAGCAGCCACAGGCCCTGGTGTGGTGTAAGTGGCCTGAGCAAGAGCCACAGACCCTGGTGTGGTGTAATTGGCCTCAATAGCAACTAAGGCCCTGGTGTGGTGTAGGTGGCCTCAGCCAGCAGCCACAGGCCCTGGTGTGGTGTAAGTGGCCTCAGCCAGCAGCCACAGGCCCTGGTGTGGTGTAAGTGGCCTCAGCCAGCAGCCACAGGCCCTGATGTGGTGTAAGTGGCCCCAGCCGGTCACTCAGGCCCTGGTGTGGTGTAGGTGGCATCAGCTAGCAGCACAAGACATTGGAAAACAGCCAAAAGCAATGTCGTTAATGTGCCCTCATTAATGGGCAGCTGCTTTTGGTCTTTTAATACACCCCTTCTCTGGATCAAAAGCGATTCAATGACATGAAAATGAAAGGCTTACAGCACCAGGTATTCCCAGGCAGTCTCCCATCCAAGTACTAACCAAGCCCAGCCCTGCTTAGCTTCCGAGATCAGACGAGGTCGGGCGTGCTCAGGGTGGTATGGCCGTAAGCTGCTGGCCCCAGCACAATGTCTCAATTTAAGGATTCAACTGATTAGGTGGCAAGTACCTGAAGTTACGAAGACAATCCTTTAACCATACCTGCATGTTTGCATAATACCCTAACCCAAAGGCTCAGTTTAGCATTTATCTAACAGCACAGGCCCTGGATTGTTGAAGATGGCCTCAGGAACCAGCACAGGTTCTGGTGTGTTGTACATGGCCACAGCTAGCAGCACAGGGCCTGGTTTGGTGAAGATGGCCTCGGCCAGAAGCGCAGGGCCTGGTGTGATGTGAGTGGCCTGAGCAAGAGCCACAGGCCCTGGTGTGGTGTAAGTGGCCTCAGCCAGAAGCCACAGGCACTGGTGTGGTGTAAGTGGCCTCAGCCAGCAGCCACAGGCCCTGGTGTGGTGTAAGTGGCCTCAGCCAGAGCCACAGGCCCTGGTGTGGTGTAAGTGGCCTCAGCCAGTGCCACAGGCCCTGGTGTGGTGTAAGTGGCCTGAGCAAGAGCCACAGACCCTGGTGTGGTGTAATTGGCCTCAATAGCAACTAATGCCCTGGTGAGGTGTAGGTGGCCTCAGCCAGCAGCCACAGGCCCTGGTGTGGTGTAAGTGGCCTCAGCCAGTGCCACAGGCCCTGGTGTGGTGTAAGGGGCCTCAATAGCAACTAATGCCCTGGTGTGGTGTAAGTGGCCTCAGCCAGCAGCCACAGGCACTGGTGTGGTGTAAGTGGCCTCAGCCAGCAGCCACAGGCCCTGGTGTGGTGTAAGTGGCCTCAGCCAGCAGCCACAGGCCCTGGTGTGGTGTAAGTGGCCTGAGCCAGCTGCCACAGGCCCTGGTGTGGTGTAAGTGGCCTCAGCCAGAAGCCACAGGCACTGGTGTGGTGTAAGTGCCCTCAGCCAGCAGCCACAGGCCCTGGTGTGGTGTAAGTGACCTCAGCCAGCAGCCACAGGCCCTGGTGTGGTGTAAGTGGCCTCAGCCAGCAGCCACAGGCCCTGGTGTGGTGTAGGTGGCCTCAGCCAGCAGCCACAGGCCCTGGTGTGGTGTAAGTGGCCTCAACCAGTGCCACAGGCCCTGGTGTGGTGTAAGGGGCCTCAATAGCAACTAATGCCCTGGTGTGGTGTAAGTGGCCTCAGCCAGCAGCCACAGGCACTGGTGTGGTGTAAGTGGCCTCAGCCAGCAGCCACAGGCCCTGGTGTGGTGTAAGTGGCCTCAGCCAGTGCCACAGGCCCTGGTGTGGTGTAAGTGGCCTGAGCAAGAGCCACAGACCCTGGTGTGGTGTAATTGGCCTCAATAGCAACTAAGGCCCTGGTGTGGTGTAAGTGGCCTCAGCCAGAAGCCACAGGCACTGGTGTGGTGTAAGTGGCCTCAGCCAGCAGCCACAGGCCCTGGTGTGGTGTAAGTGGCCTCAGCCAGCAGCCACAGGCCCTGGTGTGGTGTAAGTGGCCTCAGCCAGAGCCACAGGCCCTGGTGTGGTGTAAGTGGCCTGAGCAAGAGCCACAGACCCTGGTGTGGTGTAATTGGCCTCATTAGCAACTAATGCCCTGGTGTGGTGTAGGTGGCCTCAGCCAGGAGCCACAGGCCCTGGTGTGGTGTAAGTGGCCTCAGCCAGCAGCCACAGGCCCTGGTGTGGTGTAAGTGGCCTCAGCCAGTGCCACAGGCCCTGGTGTGGTGTAAGTGGCCTGAGCAAGAGTCACAGACCCTGGTGTGGTGTAATTGGCTTCAATAGCAACTAATGCCCTGGTGTGGTGTAGGTGGCCTCAGCCAGCAGCCACAGGCCCTGGTGTGGTGTAAGTGGCCTCAACCAGTGCCACAGGCCCTGGTGTGGTGTAAGGGGCCTCAATAGCAACTAATGCCCTGGTGTGGTGTAAGTGGCCTCAGCCAGCAGCCACAGGCACTGGTGTGGTGTAAGTGGCCTCAGCCAGCAGCCACAGGCCCTGGTGTGGTGTAAGTGGCCTCAGCCAGTGCCACAGGCCCTGGTGTGGTGTAAGTGGCCTGAGCAAGAGCCACAGACCCTGGTGTGGTGTAATTGGCCTCAATAGCAACTAAGGCCCTGGTGTGGTGTAAGTGGCCTCAGCCAGAAGCCACAGGCACTGGTGTGGTGTAAGTGGCCTCAGCCAGCAGCCACAGGCCCTGGTGTGGTGTAAGTGGCCTCAGCCAGCAGCCACAGGCCCTGGTGTGGTGTAAGTGGCCTCAGCCAGAGCCACAGGCCCTGGTGTGGTGTAAGTGGCCTCAGCCAGTGCCACAGGCCCTGGTGTGGTGTAAGTGGCCTGCGCAAGAGCCACAGACCCTGGTGTGGTGTAATTGGCCTCAATAGCAACTAATGCCCTGGTGTGGTGTAGGTGGCCTCAGCCAGCAGCCACAGGCCCTGGTGTGGTGTAAGTGGCCTCAATAGCAACTAATGCCCTGGTGTGGTGTAAGTGGCCTCAGCCAGCAGCCACAGGCCCTGGTGTGGTGTAAGTGGCCTCAGCCAGCAGCCACAGGCCCTGGTGTGGTGTAAGTGGCCTCAGCCAGCAGCCACAGGCCCTGGTGTGGTGTAAGTGGCCTCAGCCAGTGCCACAGGCCCTGGTGTGGTGTAAGTGGCCTGAGCAAGAGCCACAGACCCTGGTGTGGTGTAATTGGCCTCAATAGCAACTAATGCCCTGGTGTGGTGTAAGTGGCCTCAGCCAGCAGCCACAGGCCCTGGTGTGGTGTAAGTGGCCTCAGCCAGCAGCCACAGGCCCTGATGTGGTGTAAGTGGCCCCAGCCGGTCACTCAGGCCCTGGTGTGGTGTAGGTGGCATCAGCTAGCAGCACAAGACATTGGAAAACAGCCAAAAGCAATGTCGTTAATGTGCCCTCATTAATGGGCAGCTGCTTTTGGTCTTTTAATACACCCCTTCTCTGGATCAAAAGCGGTTCAATGACATGAAAATGAAAGGCTTACAGCACCAGGTATTCCCAGGTAGTCTCCCATCCAAGTACTAACCAAGCCCAGCCCTGCTTAGCTTCCGAGATCAGACGAGTTCGGGCGTGCTCAGGGTGGTATGGCCGTAAGCTGCTGGCCCCAGCAAAATGTCTCAATTTATGGATTCAACTGATTAGGTGGCAAGTACCTGAAGTTACGAAGACAATCCTTTAACCATACCTGCATGTTTGCATAATACCCTAACCCAAAGGCTCAGTTTAGCATTTATCTAACAGCACAGGCCCTGGATTGTTGAAGATGGCCTCAGGAACCAGCACAGGGCCTGGTGTGTTGTACATGGCCACAGCTAGCAGCACAGGGCCTGGTTTGGTGAAGATGGCCTCGGCCAGAAGCGCAGGGCCTGGTGTGATGTGAGTGGCCTGAGCAAGAGCCACAGGCCCTGGTGTGGTCTAAGTGGCCTCAGCCAGAAGCCACAGGCACTGGTGTGGTGTAAGTGGCCTCAGCCAGCAGCCACAGGCCCTGGTGTGGTGTAAGTGGCCTCAGCCAGAAGCCACAGGCACTGGTGTGGTGTAAGTGGCCTCAGCCAGCAGCCACAGGCCCTGGTGTGGTGTAAGTGGCCTCAGCCAGTGCCACAGGCCCTGGTGTGGTGTAAGTGGCCTGAGCAAGAGCCACAGACCCTGGTGTGGTGTAATTGGCCTCAATAGCAACTAATGCCCTGGTGTGGTGTAGGTGGCCTCAGCCAGCAGCCACAGGCCCTGGTGTGGTGTAAGTGGCCTCAATAGCAACTAATGCCCTGGTGTGGTGTAAGTGGCCTCGGCCAGCAGCCACAGGGCCTGGTGTGATAGGAGTGGCCTGAGCAAGAGCCACAGGCCCTGGTGTGGAGTAAGTGGCCTGAGCAAGAGCCACAGGCCCTGGTGTGGTGTAAGTGGCCTCAGCCAGAGCCACAGGCCCTGGTGTGGTGTAAGTGGCCTCAGAAGCAAATAAGGCCGTGGTGTGGTGTAAGTGGCCTCAGCCAGAGCCACAGGCCCTGGTGTGGTGTAAGTGGCCTCAATAGCAACTAAGGCCCTGGTGTGGTGTAAGTGGCCTCATCCAGCAGCCACAGGCCTTGGTGTGGTGTAAGTGGCCTCAGCCAGCAGCCACAGGCACTGGTGTGGTGTAAGTGCCCTCAGCCAGCAGCCACAGGCCCTGGTGTGGTGTAAGTGGCATGAGCAAGAGCCACAGGCACTGGTGTGGTGTAAGTGGCCTCAGCCAGAAGCCACAGGCACTGGTGTGGTGTAAGTGCCCTCAGCCAGCAGCCACAGGCCCTGGTGTGGTGTAAGTGGCCTCAGCCAGCAGCCACAGGCCCTGGTGTGGTGTAAGTGGCCTCAGCCAGCAGCCACAGGCCCTGGTGTGGTGTAAGTGGCCTGAGCAAGAGCCACAGACCCTGGTGTGGTGTAATTGGCCTCAATAGCAACTAATGCCCTGGTGTGGTGTAAGTGGCCTCAGCCAGCAGCCACAGGCCCTGGTGTGGTGTAAGTGGCCTCAGCCAGCAGCCACAGGACCTGATGTGGTGTAAGTGGCCCCAGCCGGTCACTCAGGCCCTGGTGTGGTGTAGGTGGCATCAGCTAGCAGCACAAGACATTGGAAAACAGCCAAAAGCAATGTCGTTAATGTGCCCTCATTAATGGGCAGCTGCTTTTGGTCTTTTAATACACCCCTTCTCTGGATCAAAAGCGGTTCAAAGACATGAAAATGAAAGGCTTACAGCACCTGGTATTCCAAGGAAGTCTCCCATCCAAGTACTAACCAAGAACAGCCCTGCTTAGCTTCCGAGATCAGACGTGGTCGGGCATGCTCAGGGTGGTATGGCCCTAAGCTGCTGGCCACAGCACAATGTCTCAATTTATGGATTCAAGTGATTAGGTGGCAAGTACCTGGAGTTACGAAGACAATCCTATAACCATACCTGCATGTTTGCATAATACCCTAACCCAAAGGCTCAGTTTAGCATTTATCCAACAGCACAGGCCCTGGATTGTTGAAGATGGCCTCAGGAACAAGAACAGGGCCTGGTGTGTTGTACATGGTCACAGCTAGCAGCACAGGGCCTGGTTTGGTGAAGATGGCCTCGGCCAGAAGCACAGGGCCTGGTGTGATATGAGTGGCCTGAGCAAGAGCCACAGGCCCTGGTGTGGTGTAAGTGGCCTGAGCAAGAGCCACAGGCCCTGGTGTGGTGTAAGTGGCCTCAGCCAGAGCCACAGGCCCTGGTGTGGTGTAAGTGGCCTCAGAAGCAAATAAGGCCGTGGTGTGGTGTAAGTGGCCTCAGCCAGAGCCACAGGCCCTGGTGTGGTGTAAGTGGCCTCAATAGCAACTAAGGCCCTGGTGTTGTGTAAGTGGCCTCATCCAGCAGCCACAGGCCTTGGTGTGGTGTAAGTCGCCTCATCCAGCAGCCACAGGCCCTGGTGTGGTGTAAGTGGCCTGAGCAAGAGCCACAGACCCTGGTGTGGTGTAATTGGCCTCAATAGCAAGTAAGGCCCTGGTGTGGTGTAGGTGGCCTCAGCCAGCAGCCACAGGCCCTGGTGTGGTGTAAGTGGCCCCAGCCGGTCACTCTGGCCCTGGTGTGGTGTAAGTGGCATCAGCTAGCAGCACAAGACATTGGAAAACAGCCAAAAGCAATGTCGTTAATGTGCCCTCATTAATGGGCAGCTGCTTTTGGTCTTTTAATACACCCCTTCTCTGGATCAAAAGCGGTTCAATGACATGAAAATGAAAGGCTTACAGCACTAGGTATTCCAAGGAAGTCTCCCATCCAAGTACTAACCAAGCCCAGCCCTGCTTAGCTTCCGAGATCAGACGAGGTCGGGCGTGCTCAGGGTGGTATGGCCGTAAGCTGCTGGCCCCAGCACAATGTCTCAATTTATGGATTCAACTGATTAGGTGGCAAGTACCTGAAGTTACGAAGACAATCCTATAACCATACCTGCATGTTTGCATAATACCCTAACCCAAAGGCTCAGTTTAGCATTTATCCAACAGCACAGGCCCTGGATTGTTGAAGATGGCCTCAGGAACCAGAACAGGGCCTGGTGTGTTGTACATGGCCACAGCTAGCAGCACAGGGCCTGGTTTGGTGAAGATGGCCTCGGCCAGAAGCACAGGGCCTGGTGTGATATGAGTGGCCTGAGCAAGAGCCACAGGCCCTGGTGTGGAGTAAGTGGCCTGAGCAAGAGCCACAGGCCCTGGTGTGGTGTAAGTGGCCTGAGCAAGAGCAACAGGCCCTGGTGTGGTGTAATTGGCCTCAATAGCAACTAAGGCCCTGGTGTGGTGTATGTGGCCTCAGCCAGCAGCCACAGGCCCTGGTGTGGTGTAAGTGGCCTCAGAAGCAAAAAAGGCCATGGTGTTGTGTATGTGGCCTCAGCCAGCAGCCACAGGCCCTTGGTGTGGTGTAAGTGGCCTCAGCCAGCAGCCACAGGCCCTGGTGTGGTGTAGGTGGCCTCAGCCAGCAGCCACAGGCCCTTGGTGTGGTGTAAGTCGCCTCATCCAGCAGCCACAGGCCCTGATGTGGTGTAAGTGGCCTCAGCCAGAGCCACAGGCCCTGGTGTGGTGTAAGTGGCCTCAGCCAGAGCCACAGGGTCTGGTGTGATATGAGTGGCCTGAGCAAGAGCCACAGGCCCTGGTGTGGTGTAAGTGGCCTCAGCCAGCAGCCACAGGCCCTGGTGTGGTGTGGGTGGCCTCAGCCAGCAGCCACAGGCCCTTGGTGTGGTGTAAGTCGCCTCATCCAGCAGCCACAGGCCCTGATGTGGTGTAAGTGGCCTCAGCCAGAACCACAGGCCCTGGTGTAGTGTAAGTGGCCTCAGCCAGTGACACAGGCCCTGGTGTGGTGTAAGTGGCCTGAGCAAGAGCCACAGACCCTGGTGTGGTGTAATTGGCCTCAATAGCAACTAATGCCCTGGTGTGGTGTAGGTGGCCTCAGCCAGCAGCCACAGGCCCTGGTGTGGTGTAAGTGGCCTCAGCCAGCAGCCACAGGCCCTGGTGTGGTGTAAGTGGCCTCAGCCAGAGCCACAGGCCCTGATGTGGTGTAAGTGGCCCCAGCCGGTCACTCAGGCCCTGGTGTGGTGTAGGTGGCATCAGCTAGCAGCACAAGACATTGGAAAAAAGCCAAAAGCAGTGTCGTTAATGTGCCCTCATTAATGGGCAGCTGCTTTTGGTCTTTTAATACACCCCTTCTCTGGATCAAAAGCAGTTCAATGACATGAAAATGAAAGGCTTACAGCACCAGGTATTCCCAGGCAGTCTCCCATCCAAGTACTAACCAAGCCCAGCCCTGCTTAGCTTCCGAGATCAGACGAGGTCGGGCGTGCTCAGGGTGGTATGGCCGTAAGCTGCTGGCCCCAGCACAATGTCTCAATTTATGGATTCAAGTGATTAGGTGGCAAGTACCTGAAGTTACGAAGACAATCCTATAACCATAACTGCATGTTTGCATAATACCCTAACCCAAAGGCTCAGTTTGGCATTTATCCAACAGCACAGGCCCTGGATTGTTGAAGATGGCTTCTGGAACCAGCACAGGGCCTGGTGTGTTGTACATGGCCACAGCTAGCAGCACAGGGCCTGGTTGGGTGAAGATGGCCTCGGCCAGAAGCACAGGGTCTGGTGTGATATGAGTGGCCTGAGCAAGAGCCACAGGCCCTGGTGTGGTGTAAGTGGCCTCAGCCAGCAGCCACAGGCCCTGGTGTGGTGTAAGTGGCCTCAGCCAGCAGCCACAGGCCCTGGTGTGGTGTAAGTGGCCTCAGCCAGTGCCACAGGCCCTGGTGTGGTGTAATTGGCCTCAATAGCAACTAAGGCCCTGGTGTGGTGTATGTGGCCTCAGCCAGCAGCCACAGGCCCTGGTGTGGTGTACATGGCCACAGCCAGCAGCCACAGGCCCTGGTGTGGTGTAAGTGGCCTCAATAGCAACTAAGGCCCTGGTGTGGTGTAAGTGGCCTCAGCCAGCAGCCACAGGCCTTGGTGTGGTGTAAGTCGCCTCATCCAGCAGCCACAGGCCCTGGTGTGGTGTAAGTGGCCTCAGCCAGCAGCCACAGGCCCTGGTGTGGTGTAAGTGGCCTCAGCCAGTGCCACAGGCCCTGGTGTGGTGTAAGTGGCCTGAGCAAGAGCCACAGACCCTGGTGTGGTGTAATTGGCCTCAATAGCAACTAATGCCCTGGTGTGGTGTAAGTGGCCTCAGCCAGCAGCCACAGGCCCTGGTGTGGTGTAAGTGGCCTCAGCCAGCAGCCACAGGCCCTGATGTGGTGTAAGTGGCCCCAGCCGGTCACTCAGGCCCTGGTGTGGTGTAGGTGGCATCAGCTAGCAGCACAAGACATTGGAAAACAGCCAAAAGCAGTGTCGTTAATGTGCCCTCATTAATGGGCAGCTTCTTTTGGTCTTTTAATACACCCCTTCTCTGGATCAAAAGCGGTTCAATGACATGAAAAAGAAAGGCTTACAGCACCAGGTATTCCCAGGTAGTCTCCCATCCAAGTACTAACCAAGCCCAGCCATGCTTATCTTCCGAGATCAGACGAGGTCGGGCGTGCTCAGGGTGGTATGGCCGTAAGCTGCTGGCCCCAGCACAATGTCTCAATTTATGGATTCAACTGATTAGGTGGCAAGTACCTGAAGTTACGAAGACAATCCTTTAACCATACCTGCATGTTTGCATAATACCCTAACCCAAAGGCTCAGTTTAGCATTTATCTAACAGCACAGGCCCTGGATTGTTGAAGATGGCCTCAGGAACAAGCACAGGGCCTGGTGTGTTGTACATGGCCACAGCAAGAAGCACAGGGCCTGGTTTGGTGAAGATGGCCTCGGCCAGAAGCACAGGGCCTGGTGTGATATGAGTGGCCTGAGCAAGAGCCACAGGCCCTGGTGTGGTGTAAGTGGCCTGAGCAAGAGCCACAGGCCCTGGTGTGGTGTAAGTGGTCTCAGCCAGCAGCCACAGGCCCTGGTGTGGTGTAGGTGGCCTCAGCCAGCAGCCACAGGCCCTTGTGTGGTGTAAGTGGCCTCAGCCAGCAGCCACAGGCCCTGGTGTGGTGTAAGTGGCCTGAGCAAGAGCCACAGACCCTGGTGTGGTGTAATTGGCCTCAATAGCAACTAAGGCCCTGGTGTGGTGTAGGTGGCCTCAGCCAGCAGCCACAGGCCTTGGTGTGGTGTAAGTGGCCTCAGCCAGAGCCACAGGCCCTGATGTGGTGTAAGTGGCCCCAGCCGGTCACTTAGGCCCTGGTGTTGTGTAGGTGGCATCAGCTAGCAGCCACAGGCCCTGGTGTGGTGTAAGTGGCCTCAGCCAGAGCCACAGACCCTGGTGTGGTGTAATTGGCCTCAATAGCAACTAAGGCCCTGGTGTGGTGTAGGTGGCCTCAGCCAGCAGCCACAGGCCCTGGTGTGGTGTAAGTGGCCTCAGCCAGCAGCCACAGGCCCTGGTGTGGTGTAAGTGGCCTCAGCCAGAGCCACAGGCCCTGATGTGGTGTAAGTGGCCCCAGCCGGTCACTCAGGCCCTGGTGTGGTGTAGGTGGCATCAGCTAGCAGCACAAGACATTGGAAAAGAGCCAAAAGCAGTGTCGTTAATGTGCCCTCATTAATGGGCAGCTGCTTTTGGTCTTTTAATACACCCCTTCTCTGGATCAAAAGCGGTTCAATGACATGAAAATGAAGGGCTTACAGCACCAGGTATTCCAAGGAAGTCTCCCATCCAAGTACTAACCAAGCCCAGCCCTGCTTAGCTTCCGAGATCAGACGAGGTCGGGCGTGCTCAGGGTGGTATGGCCGTAAGCTGCTGGCCCCAGCACAATGTCTCAATTTATGGATTCAAGTGATTAGGTGGCAAGTACCTGAAGTTACGAAGACAATCCTATAACCATACCCGCATGTTTGCATAATACCCTAACCAAAAGGCTCAGTTTAGCATTTATCCAACAGCACAGGCCCTGGATTGTTGAAGATGGCCTCAGGAACCAGAACAGGGCCTGGTGTGTTGTACATGGCCACAGCTAGCAGCACAGGGCCTGGTTTGGTGAAGATGGCCTCGGCCAGAAGCACAGGGCCTGGTGTGATATGAGTGGCCTGAGCAAGAGCCACAGGCCCTGGTGTGGTGTAAGTGGCCTGAGCAAGAGCCACAGGCCCTGGTGTGGAGTAAGTGGCCTGAGCAAGAGCCACAGGCCCTGGTGTGGTGTAAGTGGCCTGAGCAAGAGCCACAGGCCCTGGTGTGGTGTAATTGGCCTCAATAGCAACTAAGGCCCTGGTGTGGTGTATGTGGCCTCAGCCAGCAGCCACAGGCCCTGGTGTGGTGTAAGTGGCCTGAGAAGCAAATAAGGCCGTATTGTGGTGTATGTGGCCTCAGCCAGGAGCCACAGGCCCTGGTGTGGTGTAAGTGGCCTGAGCAAGAGCCACAGACCCTGGTGTGGTGTAAGTGGCCTCAGCCAGCAGCCACAGGCCTTGGTGTGGTGTAAGTCGCCTCAGCCAGAAGCCACAGGCACTGGTGTGGTGTAAGTGGCCTCAGCCAGCAGCCACAGGCCCTGGTGTGGTGTAAGTGGCCTCATCCAGAGCCACAGGCCCTGGTGTGGTGTAAGTGGCCTCAGAAGCAAATAAGGCCGTGGTGTGGTGTAAGTGGCCTCAGCCAGAAGCCACAGGCACTGGTGTGGTGTAAGTGGCCTCAGCCAGCAGCCACAGGCCCTGGTGTGGTGTAAGTGACTTCAGCCAGTGCCACAGGCCCTGGTGTGGTGTAAGTGGCCTGAGCAAGAGCCACCGACCCTGGTGTGGTGTAATTGGCCTCAATAGCAACTAATGCCCTGGTGTGGTGTAGGTGGCCTCAGCCAGCAGCCACAGGCCCTGGTGTGGTGTAAGTGGCCTCAGCCAGTGCCACAGGCCCTGGTGTGGTGTAAGGGGCCTCAATAGCAACTAATGCCCTGGTGTGGTGTAAGTGGCCTCAGCCAACAGCCACAGGCACTGCTGTGGTGTAAGTGCCCTCAGCCAGCAGACATAGGCCCTGGTGTGGTGTAAGTGGCCTCAGCCAGCAGCCACATGCCCTGGTGTGGTGTAAGTGGCCTCAGCCAGCAGCCACAGGCCATGGTGTGGTGTAAGTGGCCTCAGCCAGCAGCCACAGGCCCTGGTGTGGTGTAAGTGGCCTCAGCCAGTGCCACAGGCCCTGGTGTGGTGTAAGTGGCCTGAGCAAGAGTCACAGACCCTGGTGTGGTGTAATTGGCCTCAATAGCAACTAATGCCCTGGTGTGGTGTAGGTGGCCTCAGCCAGCAGCCACAGGCCCTGGTGTGGTGTAAGTGGCCTCAGCCAGCAGCCCCAGGCCCTGGTGTGGTGTAAGTGGCCTGAGCAAGAGCCACAGACCCTGGTGTGGTGTAATTGGCCTCAATAGCAACTAATGCCCTGGTGTGGTGTAAGTGGCCTCAGCCCGCAGCCACAGGCCCTGGTGTGGTGTAAGTGGCCTCAGCCAGCAGCCACAGGCCCTGATGTGGTGTAAGTGGCCCCAGCCGGTCACTCAGGCCCTGGTGTGGTGTAGGTGGCATCAGCTAGCAGCACAAGACATTGGAAAACAGCCAAAAGCAATGTCGTTAATGTGCCCTCATTAATGGGCAGCTGCTTTTGGTCTTTTAATACACCCCTTCTCTGGATCAAAAGCGGTTCAATGACATGAAAATGAAAGGATTATAGCACCAGGTATTCCCAGGCAGTCTCCCATCCAAGTACTAACCAAGCCCAGCCCTGCTTAGCTTCCGAGATTAGACGAGGTCGGGCGTGCTCAGGGTGGTATGGCCGTAAGCTGCTGGCCCCAGCACAATGTCTCAATTTATGGATTCAACTGATTAGGTGGCAAGTACCTGAAGTTACGAAGACAATCCTTTAACCATACCTGCATGTTTGCATAATACCCTAACCCAAAGGCTCAGTTTAGCATTTATCTAACAGCACAGGCCCTGGATTGTTGAAGATGGCCTCAGGAACCAGCACAGGGCCTGGTGTGTTGTACATGGCCACAGCAAGAAGCACAGGGCCTGGTTTGGTGAAGATGGCCTCGGCAAGAAGCGCAGGGCCTGGTGTGATGTGAGTGGCCTGAGCAAGAGCCACAGGCCCTGGTGTGGTGTAAGTGGCCTCAGCCAGAAGCCACAGGCACTGGTGTGGTGTAAGTGGCCTCAGCCAGCAGACACAGGCCCTGGTGTGGTGTAAGTGGCCTCAGCCAGCAGCCACAGGCCCTGGTGTGGTGTAAGTGGCCTCAGCCAGCAGCCACAGGCCCTGGTGTGGTGTAAGTGGCCTCAGCCAGCAGCCACAGGCCCTGGTGTGGTGTAAGTGGCCTCAGCCAGCAGCCACAGGCCCTGGTGTGGTGTAAGTGGCCTCAGCCAGAGCCACAGGCCCTGGTATAGTGTAAGTGGCCTCAACCAGTGCCACAGGCCCTGGTGGGGTGTAAGTGGCCTGAGCAAGAGCCACAGACCCTGGTGTGGTGTAATTGGCCTCAATAGCAACTAATGCCCTGGTGTGGTGTAGGTGGCCTCAGCCAGCAGCCACAGGCCCTGGTGTGGTGTAAGTGGCCTCAGCCAGTGCCACAGGCCCTGGTGTGGTGTAAGGGGCCTCAATAGCAACTAATGCCCTGGTGTGGTGTAGGTGGCCTCAGCCAGCAGCCACAGGCCCTGGTGTGGTGTAAGTGGCCTCAGCCAGTGCCAAAGGCCCTGATGTGGTGTAAGTGGCCTCAATAGCAACTAATGCCCTGGTGTGGTGTAAGTGGCCTCAGCCAGCAGCCACAGGCACTGGTGTGGTGTAAGTGGCCTCAGCCAGCAGCCACAGGCCCTGGTGTGGTGTAAGTGGCCTCAGCCAGCAGCCACAGGCCCTGGTGTGGTGTAAGTGGCCTGAGCCAGCAGCCACAGGCCCTGGTGTGGTGTATGTGGCCTCAGCCAGAAGCCACAGGCACTGGTGTGGTGTAAGTGCCCTCAGCCAGCAGCCACAGGCCCTGGTGTGGTGTAAGTGACCTCAGCCAGCAGCCACAGGCCCTGGTGTGGTGTAAGTGGCCTCAGCCAGCAGCCACAGGCCCTGGTGTGGTGTAAGTGGCCTCAGCCAGTGCCACAGGCCCTGGTGTGGTGTAAGTGGCCTGAGCAAGAGCCACAGACCCTGGTGTGGTGTAATTGGCCTCAATAGCAACTAATGCCCTGGTGTGGTGTAGGTGGCCTCAGCCAGCAGCCACAGGCCCTGGTGTGGTGTAAGTGGCCTCAATAGCAACTAATGCCCTGGTGTGGTGTAGGTGGCCTCAGCCAGCAGCCACAGGCCCTGGTGTGGTGTAAGGGGCCTCAATAGCAACTAATGCCCTGGTGTGGTGTAAGTGGCCTCAGCCAGCAGCCACTGGCACTGGTGTGGTGTAAGTGGCCTCAGCCAGCAGCCACAGGCCCTGGTGTGGTGTAAGTGGCCTCAGCCAGCAGCCACAGGCCCTGGTGTGGTGTAAGTGGCCTGAGCCAGCAGCCACAGGCCCTGGTGTGGTGTAAGTGGCCTCAGCCAGAAGCCACAGGCACTGGTGTGGTGTAAGTGCCCTCAGCCAGCAGCCACAGGCCCTGGTGTGGTGTAAGTGACCTCAGCCAGCAGCCACAGGCCCTGGTGTGGTGTAAGTGGCCTCAGCCAGCAGCCACAGGCCCTGGTGTGGTGTAAGTGGCCTCAGCCAGTGCCACAGGCCCTGGTGTGGTGTAAGTGGCCTGAGCAAGAGTCACAGACCCTGGTGTGGTGTAATTGGCCTCAATAGCAACTAATGCCCTGGTGTGGTGTAGGTGGCCTCAGCCAGCAGCCACAGGCCCTGGTGTGGTGTAAGTGGCCTCAGCCAGTGCCACAGGCCCTGGTGTGGTGTAAGTGGCCTGAGCAAGAGCCACAGGCCCTGGTGTGGTGTAAGTGGCCTCAGCCAGCAGCCACAGGCCCTGGTGTGGTGTAAGTGGCCTGAGCAAGAGCCACAGGCCCTGGTGTGGTGTAAGTGGCCTCAGCCAGAAGCCACAGGCACTGGTGTGGTGTAAGTGCCCTCAGCCAGCAGCCACAGGCCCTGGTGTGGTGTAAGTGACCTCAGCCAGCAGCCACAGGCCCTGGTGTGGTGTAAGTGGCCTCAGCCAGCAGCCACAGGCCCTGGTGTGGTGTAAGTGGCCTCAGCCAGTGCCACAGGCCCTGGTGTGGTGTAAGTGGCCTGAGCAAGAGTCACAGACCCTGGTGTGGTGTAATTGGCCTCAATAGCAACTAATGCCCTGGTGTGGTGTAGGTGGCCTCAGCCAGCAGCCACAGGCCCTGATGTGGTGTAAGTGGCCCCAGCCGGTCACTCAGGCCCTGGTGTGGTGTAGGTGGCATCAGCTAGCAGCACAAGACATTGGAAAAGAGCCAAAATCAATGTCGTTAATGTGCCCTCATTAATGGGCAGCTGCTTTTGGTCTTTTAATACACCCCTTCTCTGGATCAAAAGCGGTTCAATGACATGAAAATGAAAGGCTTACAGCACCAGGTATTCCCAGGTAGTCTCCCATCCAAGTACTAACCAAGCCCAGCCCTGCTTAGCTTCCGAGATCAGACGAGGTCGGGCATGCTCAGGGTGGTATGGCCGTAAGCTGCTGGCCCCAGCACAATGTCTCAATTTATGGATTCAACTGATTAGGTGGCAAGTACCTGAAGTTACGAAGACAATCCTTTAACCATACCTGCATGTTTGCATAATACCCTAACCCAAAGGCTCAGTTTAGCATTTATCTAACAGCACAGGCCCTGGATTGTTGAAGATGGCCTCAGGAACCAGCACAGGGCCTGGTGTGTTGTACATGGCCACAGCTAGGAGCACAGGGCCTGGTTTGGTGAAGATGGCCTCGGCCAGAAGCGCAGGGCCTGGTGTGATGTGAGTGGCCTGAGCAAGAGCCACAGGCCCTGGTGTGGTGTAAGTGGCCTCAGCCAGAAGCCACAGGCACTGGTGTGGTGTAAGTGGCCTCAGCCAGCAGCCACAGGCCCTGGTGTGGTGTAAGTGGCCTCAGCCAGCAGCCACAGGCCCTGGTGTGGTGTAAGTGGCCTCAGCCAGCAGCCACAGGCCCTGGTGTGGTGTAAGTGGCCTCAGCCAGTGCCACAGGCCCTGGTGTGGTGTAAGTGGCCTGAGCAAGAGTCACAGACCCTGGTGTGGTGTAATTGGCCTCAATAGCAACTAATGCCCTGGTGTGGTGTAGGTGGCCTCAGCCAGCAGCCACAGGCCCTGGTGTGGTTTAAGTGGCCTCAGCCAGTGCCACAGGCCCTGGTGTGGTGTAAGTGGCCTGAGCAAGAGCCACAGGCCCTGGTGTGGTGTAAGTGGCCTCAGCCAGCAGCCACAGGCCCTGGTGTGGTGTAAGTGGCCTCAGCCAGCAGCCACAGGCCCTGGTGTAGTGTAAGTGGCCTCAGCCAGTGCCACAGGCCCTGGTGTGGTGTAAGTGGCCTGAGCAAGAGCCACAGACCCTGGTGTGGTGTAAGTGGCCTCAATAGCAACTAATGCCCTGGTGTGGTGTAGGTGGCCTCAGCCAGCAGCCACAGGCCCTGGTGTGGTGTAAGTGGCCTCAGCCAGCAGCCACAGGCCCTGGTGTGGTGTAAGTGACCTCAGCCAGCAGCCACAGGCCCTGGTGTGGTGTAAGTGGCCTCAGCCAGCAGCCACAGGCACTGGTGTGGTGTAAGTGGCCTCAGCCAGCAGCCACAGGCCCTGGTGTGGTGTAAGTGGCCTGAGCCAGCAGCCACAGGCCCTGGTGTGGTGTAAGTGGCCTCAGCCAGAAGCCACAGGCACTGGTGTGGTGTAAGTGCCCTCAGCCAGCAGCCACAGGCCCTGGTGTGGTGTAAGTGACCTCAGCCAGCAGCCACAGGCCCTGGTGTGGTGTAAGTGGCCTCAGCCAGCAGCCACAGGCCCTGGTGTGGTGTAAGTGGCCTCAGCCAGTGCCACAGGCCCTGGTGTGGTGTAAGTGGCCTGAGCAAGAGTCACAGACCCTGGTGTGGTGTAATTGGCCTCAATAGCAACTAATGCCCTGGTGTGGTGTAGGTGGCCTCAGCCTGCAGCCACAGGCCCTGATGTGGTGTAAGTGGCCTCAGCCAGCAGCCACAGGCCCTGGTGTGGTGTAAGTGGCCTCAGCCAGCAGCCACAGGCCCTGATGTGGTGTAAGTGGCCCCAGCCGGTCACTCAGGCCCTGGTGTGGTGTAGGTGGCATCAGCTAGCAGCACAAGACATTGTAAAACAGCCAAAAGCAATGTCGTTAATGTGCCATCATTAATGGGCAGCTGCTTTTGGTCTTTTAATACACCCCTTCTCTGGATCAAAAGCGGTTCAATGACATGAAAATGAAAGGCTTACAGCACCAGGTAGTCTCCCATCCAAGTACAAACCAAGCCCAGCCCTGCTTAGCTTCCGAGATCAGACGAGGTCGGGCGTGCTCAGGGTGGTATGGCCGTAAGCTGCTGGCCCCAGCACAATGTCTCAATTTATGGATTCAACTGATTAGGTGGCAAGTACCTGAAGTTACGAAGACAATCCTTTAACCATACCTGCATGTTTGCATAATACCCTAACCCAAAGGCTCAGTTTAGCATTTATCTAACAGCACAGGCCATGGATTGTTGAAGATGGCCTCAGGAACCAGCACAGGGCCTGGTGTGTTGTACATGGCCACAGCTAGCAGCACAGGGCCTGGTTTGGTGAAGATGGCCTCGGCCAGAAGCGCAGGGCCTGGTGTGATGTGAGTGGCCTGAGCAAGAGCCACAGGCCCTGGTGTGGTGTAAGTGGCCTCAGCCAGAAGCCACAGGCACTGGTGTGGTGTAAGTGGCCTCAGCCAGCAGCCACAGGCCCTGGTGTGGTGTAAGTGGCCTCAGCCAGCAGCCACAGGCCCTGGTGTGGTGTAAGTGGCCTCAGCCAGCAGCCACAGGCCCTGGTGTGGTGTAAGTGGCCTCAGCCAGAGCCACAGGCCCTGGTGTGGTGTAAGTGGCCTCAGCCACTGCCACAGGCCCTGGTGTGGTGTAAGTGGCCTGAGCAAGAGCCAAAGACCCTGGTGTGGTGTAATTGGCCTCAATACCAACTAATGCCCTGGTGTGGTGTAGGTGGCCTCAATAGCAACTAATGCCCTGGTGTGGTGTAAGTGGCCTCAGCCAGCAGCCACAGGCCCTGGTGTGGTGTAAGTGGCTTGAGCAAGAGCCACAGACCCTGGTGTGGTGTAATTGGCCTCAATAGCAACTAAGGCCCTGGTGTGGTGTAGGTGGCCTCAGCCAGCAGCCACAGGCCCTGGTGTGGTGTAAGTGGCCTCAGCCAGCAGCCACAGGCCCTGGTGTGGTGTAAGTGGCCTCAGCCAGCAGCCACAGGCCCTGATGTGGTGTAAGTGGCCCCAGCCGGTCACTCAGGCCCTGGTGTGGTGTAGGTGGCATCAGCTAGCAGCACAAGACATTGGAAAACAGCCAAAAGCAATGTCGTTAATGTGCCCTCATTAATGGGCAGCTGCTTTTGGTCTTTTAATACACCCCTTCTCTGGATCAAAAGCGGTTCAGTGACATGAAAATGAAATGCTTACAGCACCAGGTATTCCCAGGCGGTCTCCCATCCAAGTACTAACCAAGCCCAGCCCTGCTTAGCTTCCGAGATCAGACGAGGTCGGGCGTGCTCAGGGTGGTATGGCCGTAAGCTGCTGGCCCCAGCACAATGTCTCAATTTATGGATTCAACTGATTAGGTGGCAAGTACCTGAAGTTACGAAGACAATCCTTTAACCATACCTGCATTTTTGCATAATACCCTAACCCAAAGGCTCAGTTTAGCATTTATCTAACAGCACAGGCCCTGGATTGTTGAAGATGGCCTCAGGAACCAGCACAGGGCCTGGTGTGTTGTACATGGCCACAGCAAGCAGCACAGGGCCAGGTTTGGTGAAGATGGCCTCGGCCAGAAGCACAGGGTCTGGTGTGATATGAGTGGCCTGAGCAAGAGCCACAGGCCCTGGTGTGGTGTAAGTGGCCTCAGCCAGAAGCCACAGGCCCTGGTGTGGTGTAGGTGGCCTCAGCCAGCAGCCACAGGCCCTTGTGTGGTGTAAGTGGCCTCAGCCAGCAGCCACAGGCCCTGGTGTGGTGTAAGTGGCCTCAGCCAGCAGCCACAGGCCCTGGTGTGGTGTAATTGGCCTCAATAGCAACTAAGGCCCTGGTGTGGTGTAAGTGGCCTCAGCCAGCAGCCACAGGCCCTGGTGTGGTGTAAGTGGCCTCAGCCAGTGCCACAGGCCCTGGTGTGGTGTAAGGGGCCTCAATAGCAACTAATGCCCTGGTGTGGTGTAAGTGGCCTCAGCCAGCAGCCACAGGCACTGGTGTGGTGTACGTGCCCTCAACAAGCAGCCACAGGCCCTGGTGTGGTGTAAGTGGCCTCAGCCAGCAGCCACAGGCCCTGGTGTGGTGTAAGTGGCCTCAGCCAGCAGCCACAGGCCCTGGTGTGGTGTAAGTGGCCCAAGCAAGAGCCACAGGCCCTGGTGTGGTGTAAGTGGCCTCAGCCAGAAGCCACAGGCACTGGTGTGGTGTAAGTGCCCTCAGCCAGCAGCCACAGGCCCTGGTGTGGTGTAAGTGACCTCAGCCAGCAGCCACAGGCCCTGGTGTGGTGTAAGTGGCCTCAGCCAGCAGCCACAGGCCCTGGTGTGGTGTAAGTGGCCTCAGCCAGTGCCACAGGCACTGGTGTGGTGTAAGTGGCCTGAGCAAGAGTCACAGACCCTGGTGTGGTGTAATTGGCCTCAATAGCAACTAATGCCCTGGTGTGGTGTAGGTGGCCTCAGCCAGCAGCCACAGGCCCTGGTGTGTTGTAAGTGGCCTCAGTCAGTGCCACAGGCCCTGGTGTGGTGTAAGTGGCCTGAGCAAGAGCCACAGACCCTCGTGTGGTGTAATTGGCCTCAATAGCAACTAATGCCCTGGTGTGGTGTAAGTGGCCTCAGCCAGCAGCCACAGGCCCTGGTGTGGTGTAAGTGGCCTCAGAAGCAAATAAGGCCGTATTGTGGTGTATGTGGCCTCAGCCAGGAGCCACAGGCCCTGGTGTGGTGTAAGTGGCCTGAGCAAGAGCCACAGACCCTGGTGTGGTGTAAGTGGCCTCAGCCAGCAGCCACAGGCCTTGGTGTGGTGTAAGTCGCCTCAGCCAGAAGCCACAGGCACTGGTGTGGTGTAAGTGGCCTCAGCCAGCAGCCACAGGCCCTGGTGTGGTGTAAGTGGCCTGAGCAAGAGCCACAGGCCCTGGTGTGGTGTAATTGGCCTCAATAGCAACTAAGGCCCTGGTGTGGTGTAAGTGGCCTCATCCAGAGCCACAGGCCCTGGTGTGGTGTAAGTGGCCTCAGAAGCAAATAAGGCCGTGGTGTGGTGTAAGTGGCCTCAGCCAGAAGCCACAGGCACTGGTGTGGTGTAAGTGGCCTCAGCCAGCAGCCACAGGCCCTGGTGTGGTGTAATTGACTTCAGCCAGTGCCACAGGCCCTGGTGTGGTGTAAGTGGCCTGAGCAAGAGCCACCGACCCTGGTGTGGTGTAATTGGCCTCAATAGCAACTAATGCCCTGGTCTGGTGTAGGTGGCCTCAGCCAGCAGCCACAGGCCCTGGTGTGGTGTAAGTGGCCTCAGCCAGTGCCACAGGCCCTGGTGTGGTGTAAGGGGCCTCAATAGCAACTAATGCCCTGGTGTGGTGTAAGTGGCCTCAGCCAACAGCCACAGGCACTGGTGTGGTGTAAGTGCCCTCAGCCAGCAGCCATAGGCCCTGGTGTGGTGTAAGTGGCCTCAGCCAGCAGCCACAGGCCCTGGTGTGGTGTAAGTGGCCTGAGCAAGAGCCACAGGCACTGGTGTGGTGTAAGTGCCCTCAGCCAGCAGCCACAGGCCCTGGTGTGGTGTAAGTGGCCTCAGCCAGCAGCCACAGGCCCTGGTGTGGTGTAAGTGGCCTCAGCCAGCAGCCACAGGCCATGGTGTGGTGTAAGTGGCCTCAGCCAGCAGCCACAGGCCCTGGTGTGGTGTAAGTGGCCTCAGCCAGCAGCCACAGGCCCTGGTGTGGTGTAAGTGGCCTCAGCCAGAGCCACAGGCCCTGGTATAGTGTAAGTGGCCTCAACCAGTGCCACAGGCCCTGGTGGGGTGTAAGTGGCCTGAGCAAGAGCCACAGACCCTGGTGTGGTGTAATTGGCCTCAATAGCAACTAATGCCCTGGTGTGGTGTAGGTGGCCTCAGCCAGCAGCCACAGGCCCTGGTGTGGTGTAAGTGGCCTCAGCCAGTGCCACAGGCCCTGGTGTGGTGTAAGGGGCCTCAATAGCAACTAATGCCCTGGTGTGGTGTAGGTGGCCTCAGCCAGCAGCCACAGGCCCTGGTGTGGTGTAAGTGGCCTCAGCCAGTGCCAAAGGCCCTGATGTGGTGTAAGTGGCCTCAATAGCAACTAATGCCCTGGTGTGGTGTAAGTGGCCTCAGCCAGCAGCCACAGGCACTGGTGTGGTGTAAGTGGCCTCAGCCAGCAGCCACAGGCCCTGGTGTGGTGTAAGTGGCCTCAGCCAGCAGCCACAGGCCCTGGTGTGGTGTAAGTGGCCTGAGCCAGCAGCCACAGGCCCTGGTGTGGTGTATGTGGCCTCAGCCAGAAGCCACAGGCACTGGTGTGGTGTAAGTGCCCTCAGCCAGCAGCCACAGGCCCTGGTGTGGTGTAAGTGACCTCAGCCAGCAGCCACAGGCCCTGGTGTGGTGTAAGTGGCCTCAGCCAGCAGCCACAGGCCCTGGTGTGGTGTAAGTGGCCTCAGCCAGTGCCACAGGCCCTGGTGTGGTGTAAGTGGCCTGAGCAAGAGTCACAGACCCTGGTGTGGTGTAATTGGCCTCAATAGCAACTAATGCCCTGGTGTGGTGTAGGTGGCCTCAGCCAGCAGCCACAGGCCCTGGTGTGGTGTAAGTGGCCTCAGCCAGTGCCACAGGCCCTGGTGTGGTGTAAGTGGCCTGAGCAAGAGCCACAGGCCCTGGTGTGGTGTAAGTGGCCTCAGCCAGCAGCCACAGGCCCTGGTGTGGTGTAAGTGGCCTGAGCAAGAGCCACAGGCCCTGGTGTGGTGTAAGTGGCCTCAGCCAGAAGCCACAGGCACTGGTGTGGTGTAAGTGCCCTCAGCCAGCAGCCACAGGCCCTGGTGTGGTGTAAGTGACCTCAGCCAGCAGCCACAGGCCCTGGTGTGGTGTAAGTGGCCTCAGCCAGCAGCCACAGGCCCTGGTGTGGTGTAAGTGGCCTCAGCCAGTGCCACAGGCCCTGGTGTGGTGTAAGTGGCCTGAGCAAGAGTCACAGACCCTGGTGTGGTGTAATTGGCCTCAATAGCAACTAATGCCCTGGTGTGGTGTAGGTGGCCTCAGCCAGCAGCCACAGGCCCTGATGTGGTGTAAGTGGCCCCAGCCGGTCACTCAGGCCCTGGTGTGGTGTAGGTGGCATCAGCTAGCAGCACAAGACATTGGAAAAGAGCCAAAATCAATGTCGTTAATGTGCCCTCATTAATGGGCAGCTGCTTTTGGTCTTTTAATACACCCCTTCTCTGGATCAAAAGCGGTTCAATGACATGAAAATGAAAGGCTTACAGCACCAGGTATTCCCAGGTAGTCTCCCATCCAAGTACTAACCAAGCCCAGCCCTGCTTAGCTTCCGAGATCAGACGAGGTCGGGCGTGCTCAGGGTGGTATGGCCGTAAGCTGCTGGCCCCAGCACAATGTCTCAATTTATGGATTCAACTGATTAGGTGGCAAGTACCTGAAGTTACGAAGACAATCCTTTAACCATACCTGCATGTTTGCATAATACCCTAACCCAAAGGCTCAGTTTAGCATTTATCTAACAGCACAGGCCATGGATTGTTGAAGATGGCCTCAGGAACCAGCACAGGGCCTGGTGTGTTGTACATGGCCACAGCTAGCAGCACAGGGCCTGGTTTGGTGAAGATGGCCTCGGCCAGAAGCGCAGGGCCTGGTGTGATGTGAGTGGCCTGAGCAAGAGCCACAGGCCCTGGTGTGGTGTAAGTGGCCTCAGCCAGAAGCCACAGGCACTGGTGTGGTGTAAGTGGCCTCAGCCAGCAGCCACAGGCCCTGGTGTGGTGTAAGTGGCCTCAGCCAGCAGCCACAGGCCCTGGTGTGGTGTAAGTGGCCTCAGCCAGCAGCCACAGGCCCTGGTGTGGTGTAAGTGGACTCAGCCAGAGCCACAGGCCCTGGTGTGGTGTAAGTGGCCTCAGCCAGTGCCACAGGCCCTGGTGTGGTGTAAGTGGCCTGAGAAAGAGCCAAAGACCCTGGTGTGGTGTAATTGGCCTCAATAGCAACTTATGCCCTGGTGTGGTGTAAGTGGCCTCAGCCAGCAGCCACAGGCCCTGGTGTGGTGTAAGTGGCCTCAATAGCAACTAATGCCCTGGTGTGGTGTAAGTGGCCTCAGCCAGCAGCCACAGGCCCTGGTGTGGTGTAAGTGGCCTCAGCCAGCAGCCACAGGCCCTGGTGTGGTGTAAGTGGCCTGAGCAAGAGCCACAGGCCCTGGTGTGGTGTAAGTGGCCTCAGCCAGAAGCCACAGGCACTGGTGTGGTGTAAGGGGCCTCAATAGCAACTAATGCCCTGGTGTGGTGTAAGTGACCTCAGCCAGCAGCCACAGGCCCTGGTGTGGTGTAAGTGGCCTCAGCCAGCAGCCACAGGCCCTGGTGTGGTGTAAGTGGCCTCAGCCAGTGCCACAGACCCTGGTGTGGTGTAATTGGCCTCAATAGCAACTAATGCCCTGGTGTGGTGTAAGTGGCCTCAGCCAGCAGCCACAGGCCCTGGTGTGGTGTAAGTGGCCTCAGCCAGCAGCCACAGGACCTGATGTGGTGTAAGTGGCCCCAGCCGGTCACTCAGGCCCTGGTGTGGTGTAGGTGGCATCAGCTAGCAGCACAAGACATTGGAAAACAGCCAAAAGCAATGTCGTTAATGTGCCCTCATTAATGGGCAGCTGCTTTTGGTCTTTTAATACACCCCTTCTCTGGATCAAAAGCGGTTCAATGACATGAAAATGAAAGGCTTACAGCACCAGGTATTCCCCCATCCAAGTACTAACCAAGCCCAGCCCTGCTTAGCTTCCGAGATCAGACGAGGTCGGGCGTGCTCAGGGTGGTATGGCCGTAAGCTGCTGGCCCCAGCACAATGTCTCAATTTATGGATTCAACTGATTAGGTGGCAAGTACCTGAAGTTACGAAGACAATCCTTTAACCATACCTGCATGTTTGCATAATACCCTAACCCAAAGGCTCAGTTTAGCATTTATCTAACAGCACAGGCCCTGGATTGTTGAAGATGGCCTCAGGAACCAGCACAGGGCCTGGTGTGTTGTACATGGCCACAGCTAGCAGCACAGGGCCTGGTGTGATGTGAGTGGCCTGAGCCAGAAGCCACAGGCACTGGTGTGGTGTAAGTGGCCTCAGCCAGCAGCCACAGGCCCTGGTGTGGTGTAAGTGGCCTCAGCCAGCAGCCACAGGCCCTGGTGTGGTGTAAGTGGCCTCAGCCAGCAGCCACAGGCCCTGGTGTGGTGTAAGTGGCCTCAGCCAGAGCCACAGGTCCTGGTGTGGTGTAAGTGGCCTCAGCCAGTGCCACAGGCCCTGGTGTGGTGTAAGTGGCCTCAGCCAGAAGCCACAGGCCCTGGTGTGGTGTAAGTGGCCTCAGCCAGCAGCCACAGGCCCTGGTGTGGTGTAAGTGGCCTCAGCCAGAGCCACAGGTCCTGGTGTGGTGTAAGTGGCCTCAGCCAGTGCCACAGGCCCTGGTGTGGTGTAAGTGGCCAAAGCAAGAGCCACAGACCCTGGTGTGGTGTAATTGGCCTCAATAGCAACTAATGCCCTGGTGTGGTGTAGGTGGCCTCAGCCAGCAGCCACAGGCCCTGGTGTGGTGTAAGTGGCCTCAATAGCAACTAATGCCCTGGTGTGGTGTAAGTGGCCTCAGCCAGCAGCCACAGGCCCTGGTGTGGTGTAAGTGGCCTCAGCCAGAGCCACAGGTCCGGGTGTGGTGTAAGTGGCCTCAGCCAGAGCCACAGGTCCTGGTGTGGTGTAAGTGGCCTCAGCCAGTGCCACAGGCCCTGGTGTGGTGTAAGTGGCCTCAGCCAGCAGCCACAGGCCCTGGTGTGGTGTAAGTGGCCTCAGCCAGCAGCCACAGGCCCTGGTGTGGTGTAAGTGGCCTCAGCCAGAGCCACAGGTCCTGGTGTGGTGTAAGTCGCCTCAGCCAGTGCCACAGGCCCTGGTGTGGTGTAAGTGGCCTGAGCAAGAGCCACAGACCCTGTTGTGGTGTAATTGGCCTCAATAGCAACTAAGGCCCTGGTGTGGTGTAGGTGGCCTCAGCCAGTAGCCACAGGCCCTGGTGTGGTGTAAGTGGCCTCAGCCAGCAGCCACAGGCACTGGTGTGGTGTAAGTGCCCTCAGCCAGCAGCCACAGGCCCTGGTGTGGTGTAAGTGGCCTCAGCCAGCAGCCACAGGCCCTGGTGTGGTGTAAGTGGCCTCAGCCAGCAGCACAGGCCCTGGTGTGGTGTAAGTGGCCTGAGCAAGAGCCACAGGCCCTGGTGTGGTGTAAGTGGCCTCAGCCAGAAGCCACAGGCACTGGTGTGGTGTAAGTGCCCTCAGCCAGCAGCCACAGGCCCTGGTGTGGTGTAAGTGACCTCAGCCAGCAGCCACAGGCCCTGGTGTGGTGTAAGTGGCCTCAGCCAGCAGCCACAGGCCCTGGTGTGGTGTAAGTGGCCTCAGCCAGTGCCACAGGCCCTGGTGTGGTGTAAGTGGCCTGAGCAAGAGTCACAGACCCTGGTGTGGTGTAATTGGCCTCAATAGCAACTAATGCCCTGGTGTGGTGTAGGTGGCCTCAGCCAGCAGCCACAGGCCCTGGTGCGGTGTAAGTGGCCTCAGCCAGTGCCACAGGCCCTGGTGTGGTGTAAGTGGCCTGAGCAAGAGCCACCGACCCTGGTGTGGTGTAATTGGCCTCAATAGCAACTAATGCCCTGGTCTGGTGTAGGTGGCCTCAGCCAGCAGCCACAGGCCCTGGTGTGGTGTAAGTGGCCTCAGCCAGTGCCACAGGCCCTGGTGTGGTGTAAGGGGCCTCAATAGCAACTAATGCCCTGGTGTGGTGTAAGTGGCCTCAGCCAGCAGCCACAGGCCCTGGTGTGGTGTAAGTGGCCTGAGCAAGAGCCACAGGCACTGGTGTGGTGTAAGTGCCCTCAGCCAGCAGCCACAGGCCCTGGTGTGGTGTAAGTGGCCTCAGCCAGCAGCCACAGGCCCTGGTGTGGTGTAAGTGGCCTCAGCCAGCAGCCACAGGCCATGGTGTGGTGTAAGTGGCCTCAGCCAGCAGCCACAGGCCCTGGTGTGGTGTAAGTGGCCTCAGCCAGTGCCACAGGCCCTGGTGTGGTGTAAGTGGCCTGAGCAAGAGTCACAGACCCTGGTGTGGTGTAATTGGCCTCAATAGCAACTAATGCCCTGGTGTGGTGTAGGTGGCCTCAGCCAGCAGCCACAGGCCCTGGTGTGGTGTAAGTGGCCTCAGCCAGCAGCCCCAGGCCCTGGTGTGGTGTAAGTGGCCTGAGCAAGAGCCACAGACCCTGGTGTGGTGTAATTGGCCTCAATAGCAACTAATGCCCTGGTGTGGTGTAAGTGGCCTCAGCCAGCAGCCACAGGCCCTGGTGTGGTGTAAGTGGCCTCATCCAGCAGCCACAGGCCCTGATGTGGTGTAAGTGGCCCCAGCCGGTCACTCAGGCCCTGGTGTGGTGTAGGTGGCATCAGCTAGCAGCACAAGACATTGGAAAACAGCCAAAAGCAATGTCGTTAATGTGCCCTCATTAATGGGCAGCTGCTTTTGGTCTTTTAATACACCCCTTCTCTGGATCAAAAGCGGTTCAATGACATGAAAATGAAAGGCTTATAGCACCAGGTATTCCCAGGCAGTCTCCCATCCAAGTACTAACCAAGCCCAGCCCTGCTTAGCTTCCGAGATTAGACGAGGTCGGGCGTGCTCAGGGTGGTATGGCCGTAAGCTGCTGGCCCCAGCACAATGTCTCAATTTATGGATTCAACTGATTAGGTGGCAAGTACCTGAAGTTACGAAGACAATCCTTTAACCATACCTGCATGTTTGCATAATACCCTAACCCAAAGGCTCAGTTTAGCATTTATCTAACAGCACAGGCCCTGGATTGTTGAAGATGGCCTCAGGAACCAGCACAGGGCCTGGTGTGGTGTAAGTGGCCTCAGCCAGAGCCACAGGCCCTGGTATAGTGTAAGTGGCCTCAACCAGTGCCACAGGCCCTGGTGGGGTGTAAGTGGCCTGAGCAAGAGCCACAGACCCTGGTGTGGTGTAATTGGCCTCAATAGCAACTAATGCCCTGGTGTGGTGTAGGTGGCCTCAGCCAGCAGCCACAGGCCCTGGTGTGGTGTAAGTGGCCTCAGCCAGCAGCCACAGGCCCTGGTGTGGTGTAAGTGGCCTCAGCCAGCAGCCACAGGCCCTGGTGTGGTGTAAGTGGCCTCAGCCAGAGCCACAGGTCCTGGTGTGGTGTAAGTGGCCTCAGCCAGTGCCACAGGCCCTGGTGTGGTGTAAGTGGCCTCAGCCAGAAGCCACAGGCCCTGGTGTGGTGTAAGTGGCCTCAGCCAGCAGCCACAGGCCCTGGTGTGGTGTAAGTGGCCTCAGCCAGAGCCACAGGTCCTGGTGTGGTGTAAGTGGCCTCAGCCAGTGCCACAGGCCCTGGTGTGGTGTAAGTGGCCAAAGCAAGAGCCACAGACCCTGGTGTGGTGTAATTGGCCTCAATAGCAACTAATGCCCTGGTGTGGTGTAGGTGGCCTCAGCCAGCAGCCACAGGCCCTGGTGTGGTGTAAGTGGCCTCAATAGCAACTAATGCCCTGGTGTGGTGTAAGTGGCCTCAGCCAGCAGCCACAGGCCCTGGTGTGGTGTAAGTGGCCTCAGCCAGAGCCACAGGTCCGGGTGTGGTGTAAGTGGCCTCAGCCAGAGCCACAGGTCCTGGTGTGGTGTAAGTGGCCTCAGCCAGTGCCACAGGCCCTGGTGTGGTGTAAGTGGCCTCAGCCAGCAGCCACAGGCCCTGGTGTGGTGTAAGTGGCCTCAGCCAGCAGCCACAGGCCCTGGTGTGGTGTAAGTGGCCTCAGCCAGAGCCACAGGTCCTGGTGTGGTGTAAGTCGCCTCAGCCAGTGCCACAGGCCCTGGTGTGGTGTAAGTGGCCTGAGCAAGAGCCACAGACCCTGTTGTGGTGTAATTGGCCTCAATAGCAACTAAGGCCCTGGTGTGGTGTAGGTGGCCTCAGCCAGTAGCCACAGGCCCTGGTGTGGTGTAAGTGGCCTCAGCCAGCAGCCACAGGCACTGGTGTGGTGTAAGTGCCCTCAGCCAGCAGCCACAGGCCCTGGTGTGGTGTAAGTGGCCTCAGCCAGCAGCCACAGGCCCTGGTGTGGTGTAAGTGGCCTCAGCCAGCAGCACAGGCCCTGGTGTGGTGTAAGTGGCCTGAGCAAGAGCCACAGGCCCTGGTGTGGTGTAAGTGGCCTCAGCCAGAAGCCACAGGCACTGGTGTGGTGTAAGTGCCCTCAGCCAGCAGCCACAGGCCCTGGTGTGGTGTAAGTGACCTCAGCCAGCAGCCACAGGCCCTGGTGTGGTGTAAGTGGCCTCAGCCAGCAGCCACAGGCCCTGGTGTGGTGTAAGTGGCCTCAGCCAGTGCCACAGGCCCTGGTGTGGTGTAAGTGGCCTGAGCAAGAGTCACAGACCCTGGTGTGGTGTAATTGGCCTCAATAGCAACTAATGCCCTGGTGTGGTGTAGGTGGCCTCAGCCAGCAGCCACAGGCCCTGGTGCGGTGTAAGTGGCCTCAGCCAGTGCCACAGGCCCTGGTGTGGTGTAAGTGGCCTGAGCAAGAGCCACCGACCCTGGTGTGGTGTAATTGGCCTCAATAGCAACTAATGCCCTGGTCTGGTGTAGGTGGCCTCAGCCAGCAGCCACAGGCCCTGGTGTGGTGTAAGTGGCCTCAGCCAGTGCCACAGGCCCTGGTGTGGTGTAAGGGGCCTCAATAGCAACTAATGCCCTGGTGTGGTGTAAGTGGCCTCAGCCAGCAGCCACAGGCCCTGGTGTGGTGTAAGTGGCCTGAGCAAGAGCCACAGGCACTGGTGTGGTGTAAGTGCCCTCAGCCAGCAGCCACAGGCCCTGGTGTGGTGTAAGTGGCCTCAGCCAGCAGCCACAGGCCCTGGTGTGGTGTAAGTGGCCTCAGCCAGCAGCCACAGGCCATGGTGTGGTGTAAGTGGCCTCAGCCAGCAGCCACAGGCCCTGGTGTGGTGTAAGTGGCCTCAGCCAGTGCCACAGGCCCTGGTGTGGTGTAAGTGGCCTGAGCAAGAGTCACAGACCCTGGTGTGGTGTAATTGGCCTCAATAGCAACTAATGCCCTGGTGTGGTGTAGGTGGCCTCAGCCAGCAGCCACAGGCCCTGGTGTGGTGTAAGTGGCCTCAGCCAGCAGCCCCAGGCCCTGGTGTGGTGTAAGTGGCCTGAGCAAGAGCCACAGACCCTGGTGTGGTGTAATTGGCCTCAATAGCAACTAATGCCCTGGTGTGGTGTAAGTGGCCTCAGCCAGCAGCCACAGGCCCTGGTGTGGTGTAAGTGGCCTCATCCAGCAGCCACAGGCCCTGATGTGGTGTAAGTGGCCCCAGCCGGTCACTCAGGCCCTGGTGTGGTGTAGGTGGCATCAGCTAGCAGCACAAGACATTGGAAAACAGCCAAAAGCAATGTCGTTAATGTGCCCTCATTAATGGGCAGCTGCTTTTGGTCTTTTAATACACCCCTTCTCTGGATCAAAAGCGGTTCAATGACATGAAAATGAAAGGCTTATAGCACCAGGTATTCCCAGGCAGTCTCCCATCCAAGTACTAACCAAGCCCAGCCCTGCTTAGCTTCCGAGATTAGACGAGGTCGGGCGTGCTCAGGGTGGTATGGCCGTAAGCTGCTGGCCCCAGCACAATGTCTCAATTTATGGATTCAACTGATTAGGTGGCAAGTACCTGAAGTTACGAAGACAATCCTTTAACCATACCTGCATGTTTGCATAATACCCTAACCCAAAGGCTCAGTTTAGCATTTATCTAACAGCACAGGCCCTGGATTGTTGAAGATGGCCTCAGGAACCAGCACAGGGCCTGGTGTGGTGTAAGTGGCCTCAGCCAGAGCCACAGGCCCTGGTATAGTGTAAGTGGCCTCAACCAGTGCCACAGGCCCTGGTGGGGTGTAAGTGGCCTGAGCAAGAGCCACAGACCCTGGTGTGGTGTAATTGGCCTCAATAGCAACTAATGCCCTGGTGTGGTGTAGGTGGCCTCAGCCAGCAGCCACAGGCCCTGGTGTGGTGTAAGTGGCCTCAGCCAGTGCCACAGGCCCCGGTGTTGTATAAGGGGCCTCAATAGCAACTAATGCCCTGGTGTGGTGTAGGTGGCCTCAGCCAGCAGCCACAGGCCCTGATGTGGTGTAAGTGGCCTCAATAGCAACTAATGCCCTGGTGTGGTGTAAGTGGCCTCAGCCAGCAGCCACAGGCACTGGTGTGGTGTAAGTGGCCTCAGCCAGCAGCCACAGGCCCTGGTGTGGTGTAAGTGGCCTCAGCCAGCAGCCACAGGCCCTGGTGTGGTGTAAGTGGCCTGAGCCAGCAGCCACAGGCCCTGGTGTGGTGTATGTGGCCTCAGCCAGAAGCCACAGGCACTGGTGTGGTGTAAGTGCCCTCAGCCAGCAGCCACAGGCCCTGGTGTGGTGTAAGTGACCTCAGCCAGCAGCCACAGGCCCTGGTGTGGTGTAAGTGGCCTCAGCCAGCAGCCACAGGCCCTGGTGTGGTGTAAGTGGCCTCAGCCAGTGCCACAGGCCCTGGTGTGGTGTAAGTGGCCTGAGCAAGAGTCACAGACCCTGGTGTGGTGTAATTGGCCTCAATAGCAACTAATGCCCTGGTGTGGTGTAGGTGGCCTCAGCCAGCAGCCACAGGCCCTGGTGTGGTGTAAGTGGCCTCAGCCAGTGCCACAGGCCCTGGTGTGGTGTAAGTGGCCTGAGCAAGAGCCACAGGCCCTGGTGTGGTGTAAGTGGCCTCAGCCAGCAGCCACAGGCCCTGGTGTGGTGTAAGTGGCCTGAGCAAGAGCCACAGGCCCTGGTGTGGTGTAAGTGGCCTCAGCCAGAAGCCACAGGCACTGGTGTGGTGTAAGTGCCCTCAGCCAGCAGCCACAGGCCCTGGTGTGGTGTAAGTGACCTCAGCCAGCAGCCACAGGCCCTGGTGTGGTGTAAGTGGCCTCAGCCAGCAGCCACAGGCCCTGGTGTGGTGTAAGTGGCCTCAGCCAGTGCCACAGGCCCTGGTGTGGTGTAAGTGGCCTGAGCAAGAGTCACAGACCCTGGTGTGGTGTAATTGGCCTCAATAGCAACTAATGCCCTGGTGTGGTGTAGGTGGCCTCAGCCTGCAGCCACAGGCCCTGATGTGGTGTAAGTGGCCCCTGCCGGTCACTCAGGCCCTGGTGTGGTGTAGGTGGCATCAGCTAGCAGCACAAGACATTGGAAAAGAGCCAAAATCAATGTCGTTAATGTGCCCTCATTAATGGGCAGCTGCTTTTGGTCTTTTAATACACCCCTTCTCTGGATCAAAAGCGGTTCAATGACATGAAAATGAAAGGCTTACAGCACCAGGTATTCCCAGGTAGTCTCCCATCCAAGTACTAACCAAGCCCAGCCCTGTTTAGCTTCCGAGATCAGACGAGGTCGGGCATGCTCAGGGTGGTATGGCCGTAAGCTGCTGGCCCCAGCACAATGTCTCAATTTATGGATTCAACTGATTAGGTGGCAAGTACCTGGAGTTACGAAGACAATCCTTTAACCATACCTGCATGTTTGCATAATACCCTAACCCAAAGGCTCAGTTTAGCATTTATCTAACAGCACAGGCCCTGGATTGTTGAAGATGGCCTCAGGAACCAGCACAGGGCCTGGTGTGTTGTACATGGCCACAGCTAGCAGCACAGGGCCTGGTTTGGTGAAGATGGCCTCGGCCAGAAGCGCAGGGCCTGGTGTGATGTGAGTGGCCTGAGCAAGAGCCACAGGCCCTGGTGTGGTGTAAGTGGCCTCAGCCAGAAGCCACAGGCACTGGTGTGGTGTAAGTGGCCTCAGCCAGCAGCCACAGGACCTGGTGTGGTGTAAGTGGCCTCAGCCAGCAGCCACAGGCCCTGGTGTGGTGTAAGTGGCCTCAGCCAGCAGCCACAGGCCCTGGTGTGGTGTAAGTGGCCTCAGCCAGCAGCCACAGGCCCTGGTGTGGTGTAAGTGGCCTCAGCCAGAGCCACAGGCCCTGGTGTAGTGTAAGTGGCCTCAGCCAGTGCCACAGGCCCTGGTGTGGTGTAAGTGGCCTGAGCAAGAGCCACAGACCCTGGTGTGGTGTAATTGGCCTCAATAGCAACTAATGCCCTGTTGTGGTGTATGTGGCCTCAGCCAGCAGCCACAGGCCCTGGTGTAGTGTAAGTGGCCTCAGCCAGTGCCACAGGCCCTGGTGTGGTGTAAGTGGCCTGAGCAAGAGCCACAGACCCTGGTGTGGTGTAATTGGCCTCAATAGCAACTAATGCCCTGTTGTGGTGTAAGTGGCCTCAGCCAGTGCCACAGGCCCTGGTGTGGTGTAAGGGGCCTCAATAGCAACAAATGCCCTGGTGTGGTGTAAGTGGCCTCAGCCAGCAGCCACAGGCACTGGTGTGGTGTAAGTGGCCTCAGCCAGCAGCCACAGGCCCTGGTGTGGTGTAAGTGGCCTCAGCCAGCAGCCACAGGCCCTGGTGTGGTGTAAGTGGCCTGAGCCAGCAGCCACAGGCCCTGGTGTGGTGTAAGTGGCCTCAGCCAGAAGCCACAGGCACTGGTGTGGTGTAAGTGCCCTCAGCCAGCAGCCACAGGCCCTGGTGTGGTGTAAGTGACCTCAGCCAGCAGCCACAGGCCCTGGTGTGGTGTAAGTGGCCTCAGCCAGCAGCCACAGGCCCTGGTGTGGTGTAAGTGGCCTCAGCCAGTGCCACAGGCCCTGGTGTGGTGTAAGTGGCCTGAGCAAGAGTCACAGACCCTGGTGTGGTGTAATTGGCCTCAATAGCAACTAATGCCCTGGTGTGGTGTAGGTGGCCTCAGCCAGCAGCCACAGGCCCTGGTGTGGTGTAAGTGGCCTCAGCCAGTGCCACAGGCCCTGGTGTGGTGTAAGTGGCCTGAGCAAGAGCCACAGGCCCTGGTGTGGTGTAAGTGGCCTCAGCCAGCAGCCACAGGCCTTGGTGTGGTGTAAGTGGCCTGAGCAAGAGCCACAGGCCCTGGTGTGGTGTAAGTGGCCTCAGCCAGAAGCCACAGGCACTGGTGTGGTGTAAGTGCCCTCAGCCAGCAGCCACAGGCCCTGGTGTGGTGTAAGTGACCTCAGCCAGCAGCCACAGGCCCTGGTGTGGTGTAAGTGGCCTCAGCCAGCAGCCACAGGCCCTGGTGTGGTGTAAGTGGCCTCAGCCAGTGCCACAGGCCCTGGTGTGGTGTAAGTGGCCTGAGCAAGAGTCACAGACCCTGGTGTGGTGTAATTGGCCTCAATAGCAACTAATGCCCTGGTGTGGTGTAGGTGGCCTCAGCCAGCAGCCACAGGCCCTGGTGTGGTGTAAGTGGCCTCAGCCAGTGCCACAGGCCCTGGTGTGGTGTAAGTGGCCTGAGCAAGAGCCACAGACCCTGGTGTGGTGTAATTGGCCTCAATAGCAACTAATGCCCTGGTGTGGTGTAAGTGGCCTCAGCCAGCAGCCACAGGCCCTGGTGTGGTGTAAGTGGCCTCAGCCAGCAGCCACAGGCCCTGGTGTGGTGTAAGTGGCCTCAGCCAGCAGCCACAGGCCCTGGTGTGGTGTAAGTGGCCTCAGCCAGAGCCACAGGCCCTGGTGTGGTGTAAGTGGCCTCAGCCAGTGCCACAGGCCCTGGTGTGGTGTAAGTGGCCTGAGCAAGAGCCAAAGACCCTGGTGTGGTGTAATTGGCCTCAATAGCAACTTATGCCCTGGTGTGGTGTAAGTGGCCTCAGCCAGCAGCCACAGGCCCTGGTGTGGTGTAAGTGGCCTCAATAGCAACTAATGCCCTGGTGTGGTGTAAGTGGCCTCAGCCAGCAGCCACAGGCCCTGGTGTGGTGTAAGTGGCCTCAGCCAGCAGCCACAGGCCCTGGTGTGGTGTAAGTGGCCTGAGCAAGAGCCACAGGCCCTGGTGTGGTGTAAGTGGCCTCAGCCAGAAGCCACAGGCACTGGTGTGGTGTAAGGGGCCTCAATAGCAACTAATGCCCTGGTGTGGTGTAAGTGACCTCAGCCAGCAGCCACAGGCCCTGGTGTGGTGTAAGTGGCCTCAGCCAGCAGCCACAGGCCCTGGTGTGGTGTAAGTGGCCTCAGCCAGTGCCACAGACCCTGGTGTGGTGTAATTGGCCTCAATAGCAACTAATGCCCTGGTGTGGTGTAAGTGGCCTCAGCCAGCAGCCACAGGCCCTGGTGTGGTGTAAGTGGCCTCAGCCAGCAGCCACAGGCCCTGATGTGGTGTAAGTGGCCCCAGCCGGTCACTCAGGCCCTGGTGTGGTGTAGGTGGCATCAGCTAGCAGCACAAGACATTGGAAAACAGCCAAAAGCAATGTCGTTAATGTGCCCTCATTAATGGGCAGCTGCTTTTGGTCTTTTAATACACCCCTTCTCTGGATCAAAAGCGGTTCAATGACATGAAAATGAAAGGCTTACAGCACCAGGTATTCCCAGGTAGTCTCCCATCCAAGTACTAACCAAGCCCAGCCCTGCTTAGCTTCCGAGATCAGACGAGGTCGGGCGTGCTCAGGGTGGTATGGCCGTAAGCTGCTGGCCCCAGCACAATGTCTCAATTTATGGATTCAACTGATTAGGTGGCAAGTACCTGAAGTTACGAAGACAATCCTTTAACCATACCTGCATGTTTGCATAATACCCTAACCCAAAGGCTCAGTTTAGCATTTATCTAACAGCACAGGCCCTGGATTGTTGAAGATGGCCTCAGGAACCAGCACAGGGCCTGGTGTGTTGTACATGGCCACAGCTAGCAGCACAGGGCCTGGTGTGATGTGAGTGGCCTCGGCCAGAAGCCACAGGCACTGGTGTGGTGTAAGTGGCCTCAGCCAGCAGCCACAGGCCCTGGTGTGGTGTAAGTGGCCTCAGCCAGCAGCCACAGGCCCTGGTGTGGTGTAAGTGGCCTCAGCCAGCAGCCACAGGCCCTGGTGTGGTGTAAGTGGCCTCAGCCAGAGCCACAGGTCCTGGTGTGGTGTAAGTGGCCTCAGCCAGTGCCACAGGCCCTGGTGTGGTGTAAGTGGCCTCAGCCAGAAGCCACAGACCCTGGTGTGGTGTAAGTGGCCTCAGCCAGCAGCCACAGGCCCTGGTGTGGTGTAATTGGCCTCAGCCAGAGCCACAGGTCCTGGTGTGGTGTAAGTGGCCTCAGCCAGTGCCACAGGCCCTGGTGTGGTGTAAGTGGCCTGAGCAAGAGCCACAGACCCTGGTGTGGTGTAATTGGCCTCAATAGCAACTAATGCCCTGGTGTGGTGTAGGTGGCCTCAGCCAGCAGCCACAGGCCCTGGTGTGGTGTAAGTGGCCTCAATAGCAACTAATGCCCTGGTGTGGTGTAAGTGGCCTCAGCCAGCAGCCACAGGCCCTGGTGTGGTGTAAGTGGCCTCAGCCAGAGCCACAGGTCCTGGTGTGGTGTAAGTGGCCTCAGCCAGAGCCACAGGTCCTGGTGTGGTGTAAGTGGCCTCAGCCAGTGCCACAGGCCCTGGTGTGGTGTAAGTGGCCTCAGCCAGCAGCCACAGGCCCTGGTGTGGTGTAAGTGGCCTCAGCCAGCAGCCACAGGCCCTGGTGTGGTGTAAGTGGCCTCAGCCAGCAGCCACAGGCCCTGGTGTGGTGTAAGTGGCCTCAGCCAGCAGCCACAGGCCCTGGTGTGGTGTAAGTGGCCTCAGCCAGAGCCACAGGTCCTGGTGTGGTGTAAGTGGCCTCAGCCAGTGCCACAGGCCCTGGTGTGGTGTAAGTGGCCTGAGCAAGAGCCACAGACCCTGTTGTGGTGTAATTGGCCTCAATAGCAACTAATGCCCTGGTGTGGTGTAGGTGGCCTCAGCCAGCAGCCACAGGCCCTGGTGTGGTGTCAGTGGCCTCAATAGCAACTAATGCCCTGGTGTGGTGTAAGTGGCCTCAGCCAGCAGCCACAGGCCCTGGTGTGGTGTAAGTGGCTTGAGCAAGAGCCACAGACCCTGGTGTGGTGTAATTGGCCTCAATAGCAACTAAGGCCCTGGTGTGGTGTAGGTGGCCTCAGCCAGCAGCCACAGGCCCTGGTGTGGTGTAAGTGGCCTCAGCCAGCAGCCACAGGCCCTGGTGTGGTGTAAGTGGCCTCAGCCAGCAGCCACAGGCCCTGATGTGGTGTAAGTGGCCCCAGCCGGTCACTCAGGCCCTGGTGTGGTGTAGGTGGCATCAGCTAGCAGCACAAGACATTGGAAAACAGCCAAAAGCAATGTCGTTAATGTGCCCTCATTAATGGGCAGCTGCTTTTGGTCTTTTAATACACCCCTTCTCTGGATCAAAAGCGGTTCAGTGACATGAAAATGAAATGCTTACAGCACCAGGTATTCCCAGGCGGTCTCCCATCCAAGTACTAACCAAGCCCAGCCCTGCTTATCTTCCGAGATCAGACGAGGTCGGGCGTGCTCAGGGTGGTATGGCCGTAAGCTGCTGGCCCCAGCACAATGTCTCAATTTATGGATTCAACTGATTAGGTGGCAAGTACCTGAAGTTACGAAGACAATCCTTTAACCATACCTGCATTTTTGCATAATACCCTAACCCAAAGGCTCAGTTTAGCATTTATCTAACAGCACAGGCCCTGGATTGTTGAAGATGGCCTCAGGAACCAGCACAGGGCCTGGTGTGTTGTACATGGCCACAGCAAGCAGCACAGGGCCAGGTTTGGTGAAGATGGCCTCGGCCAGAAGCACAGGGTCTGGTGTGATATGACTGGCCTGAGCAAGAGCCACAGGCCCTGGTGTGGTGTAAGTGGCCTCAGCCAGAAGCCACAGGCACTGGTGTGGTGTAAGTGGCCTCAGCCAGCAGCCACAGGCCCTGGTGTGGTGTAAGTGGCCTCAGCCAGCAGCCACAGGCCCTGGTGTGGTGTAAGTGGCCTCAGCCAGCAGCCACAGGCCCTGGTGTGGTGTAAGTGGCCTCAGCCAGCAGCCACAGGCCCTGGTGTGGTGTAAGTGGCCTCAGCCAGCAGCCACAGGCCCTGGTGTGGTGTAAGTGGCCTCAGCCAGAGCCACAGGCCCTGGTATAGTGTAGGTGGCCTCAACCAGTGCCACAGGCCCTGGTGGGGTGTAAGTGGCCTGAGCAAGAGCCACAGACCCTGGTGTGGTGTAATTGGCCTCAATAGCAACTAATGCCCTGGTGTGGTGTAGGTGGCCTCAGCCAGCAGCCACAGGCCCTGGTGTGGTGTAAGTGGCCTCAGCCAGTGCCACAGGCCCTGGTGTGGTGTAAGGGGCCTCAATAGCAACTAATGCCCTGGTGTGGTGTAGGTGGCCTCAGCCAGCAGCCACAGGCCCTGGTGTGGTGTAGGTGGCCTCAGCCAGCAGCCACAGGCCCTGATGTGGTGTAAGTGGCCTCAATAGCAACTAATGCCCTGGTGTGGTGTAAGTGGCCTCAGCCAGCAGCCACAGGCCCTGGTGTGGTGTAAGTGCCCTCAGCCAGCAGCCACAGGCCCTGGTGTGGTGTAAGTGGCCTCAGCCAGCAGCCACAGGCCCTGATGTGGTGTAAGTGGCCTCAGCCGGTCACTCAGGCCCTGGTGTGGTGTAGGTGGCATCAGCTAGCAGCACAAGACATTGGAAAACAGCCAAAAGCAATGTCGTTAATGTGCCCTCATTAATGGGCAGCTGCTTTTGGTCTTTTAATACACCCCTTCTCTGGATCAAAAGCGGTTCAATGACATGAAAATGAAAGGCTTATAGCACCAGGTATTCCCAGGCAGTCTCCCATCCAAGTACTAACCAAGCCCAGCCCTGCTTAGCTTCCGAGATTAGACGAGGTCGGGCGTGCTCAGGGTGGTATGGCCGTAAGCTGCTGGCCCCAGCACAATGTCTCAATTTATGGATTCAAGTGATTAGGTGGCAAGTACCTGAAGTTACGAAGACAATCCTTTAACCATACCTGCATGTTTGCATAATACCCTAACCCAAAGGCTCAGTTTAGCATTTATCTAACAGCACAGGCCCTGGATTGTTGAAGATGGCCTCAGGAACCAGCACAGGGCCTGGTGTGTTGTACATGGCCACAGCAAGAAGCACAGGGCCTGGTTTGGTGAAGATGGCCTCGGCGAGAAGCGCAGGGCCTGGTGTGATGTGACTGGCCTGAGCAAGAGCCACAGGCCCTGGTGTGGTGTAAGTGGCCTCAGCCAGAAGCCACAGGCACTGGTGTGGTGTAAGTGGCCTCAGCCAGCAGCCACAGGCCCTGGTGTGGTGTAAGTGGCCTCAGCCAGCAGCCACAGGCCCTGGTGTGGTGTAAGTGGCCTCAGCCAGCAGCCACAGGCCCTGGTGTGGTGTAAGTGGCCTCAGCCAGCAGCCACAGGCCCTGGTGTGGTGTAAGTGGCCTCAGCCAGCAGCCACAGGCCCTGGTGTGGTGTAAGTGGCCTCAGCCAGAGCCACAGGCCCTGGTATAGTGTAAGTGGCCTCAACCAGTGCCACAGGCCCTGGTGGGGTGTAAGTGGCCTGAGCAAGAGCCACAGACCCTGGTGTGGTGTAATTGGCCTCAATAGCAACTAATGCCCTGGTGTGGTGTAGGTGGCCTCAGCCAGCAGCCACAGGCCCTGGTGTGGTGTAAGTGGCCTCAGCCAGTGCCACAGGCCCCGGTGTTGTATAAGGGGCCTCAATAGCAACTAATGCCCTGGTGTGGTGTAAGTGGCCTCAGCCAGTGCCAAAGGCCCTGATGTGGTGTAAGTGGCCTCAATAGCAACTAATGCCCTGGTGTGGTGTAAGTGGCCTCAGCCAGCAGCCACAGGCACTGGTGTGGTGTAAGTGGCCTCAGCCAGCAGCCACAGGCCCTGGTGTGGTGTAAGTGGCCTCAGCCAGCAGCCACAGGCCCTGGTGTGGTGTAAGTGGCCTGAGCCAGCAGCCACAGGCCCTGGTGTGGTGTATGTGGCCTCAGCCAGAAGCCACAGGCACTGGTGTGGTGTAAGTGCCCTCAGCCAGCAGCCACAGGCCCTGGTGTGGTGTAAGTGACCTCAGCCAGCAGCCACAGGCCCTGGTGTGGTGTAAGTGGCCTCAGCCAGCAGCCACAGGCCCTGGTGTGGTGTAAGTGGCCTCAGCCAGTGCCACAGGCCCTGGTGTGGTGTAAGTGGCCTGAGCAAGAGTCACAGACCCTGGTGTGGTGTAATTGGCCTCAATAGCAACTAATGCCCTGGTGTGGTGTAAGTGGCCTCAGCCAGCAGCCACAGGCCCTGGTGTGGTGTAAGTGGCCTCAGCCAGTGCCACAGGCCCTGGTGTGGTGTAAGTGGCCTGAGCAAGAGCCACAGGCCCTGGTGTGGTGTAAGTGGCCTCAGCCAGCAGCCACAGGCCCTGGTGTGGTGTAAGTGGCCTGAGCAAGAGCCACAGGCCCTGGTGTGGTGTAAGTGGCCTCAGCCAGAAGCCACAGGCACTGGTGTGGTGTAAGTGCCCTCAGCCAGCAGCCACAGGCCCTGGTGTGGTGTAAGTGACCTCAGCCAGCAGCCACAGGCCCTGGTGTGGTGTAAGTGGCCTCAGCCAGCAGCCACAGGCCCTGGTGTGGTGTAAGTGGCCTCAGCCAGTGCCACAGGCCCTGGTGTGGTGTAAGTGGCCTGAGCAAGAGTCACAGACCCTGGTGTGGTGTAATTGGCCTCAATAGCAACTAATGCCCTGGTGTGGTGTAGGTGGCCTCAGCCAGCAGCCACAGGCCCTGATGTGGTGTAAGTGGCCCCAGCCGGTCACTCAGGCCCTGGTGTGGTGTAGGTGGCATCAGCTAGCAGCACAAGACATTGGAAAAGAGCCAAAATCAATGTCGTTAATGTGCCCTCATTAATGGGCAGCTGCTTTTGGTCTTTTAATACACCCCTTCTCTGGATCAAAAGCGGTTCAATGACATGAAAATGAAAGGCTTACAGCACCAGGTATTCCCAGGTAGTCTCCCATCCAAGTACTAACCAAGCCCAGCCCTGTTTAGCTTCCGAGATCAGACGAGGTCGGGCATGCTCAGGGTGGTATGGCCGTAAGCTGCTGGCCCCAGCACAATGTCTCAATTTATGGATTCAACTGATTAGGTGGCAAGTACCTGGAGTTACGAAGACAATCCTTTAACCATACCTGCATGTTTGCATAATACCCTAACCCAAAGGCTCAGTTTAGCATTTATCTAACAGCACAGGCCCTGGATTGTTGAAGATGGCCTCAGGAACCAGCACAGGGCCTGGTGTGTTGTACATGGCCACAGCTAGCAGCACAGGGCCTGGTTTGGTGAAGATGGCCTCGGCCAGAAGCGCAGGGCCTGGTGTGATGTGAGTGGCCTGAGCAAGAGCCACAGGCCCTGGTGTGGTGTAAGTGGCCTCAGCCAGAAGCCACAGGCACTGGTGTGGTGTAAGTGGCCTCAGCCAGCAGCCACAGGACCTGGTGTGGTGTAAGTGGCCTCAGCCAGCAGCCACAGGCCCTGGTGTGGTGTAAGTGGCCTCAGCCAGCAGCCACAGGCCCTGGTGTGGTGTAAGTGGCCTCAGCCAGAGCCACAGGCCCTGGTGTAGTGTAAGTGGCCTCAGCCAGTGCCACAGGCCCTGGTGTGGTGTAAGTGGCCTGAGCAAGAGCCACAGACCCTGGTGTGGTGTAATTGGCCTCAATAGCAACTAATGCCCTGTTGTGGTGTATGTGGCCTCAGCCAGCAGCCACAGGCCCTGGTGTAGTGTAAGTGGCCTCAGCCAGTGCCACAGGCCCTGGTGTGGTGTAAGTGGCCTGAGCAAGAGCCACAGACCCTGGTGTGGTGTAATTGGCCTCAATAGCAACTAATGCCCTGTTGTGGTGTAAGTGGCCTCAGCCAGTGCCACAGGCCCTGGTGTGGTGTAAGGGGCCTCAATAGCAACAAATGCCCTGGTGTGGTGTAAGTGGCCTCAGCCAGCAGCCACAGGCACTGGTGTGGTGTAAGTGGCCTCAGCCAGCAGCCACAGGCCCTGGTGTGGTGTAAGTGGCCTCAGCCAGCAGCCACAGGCCCTGGTGTGGTGTAAGTGGCCTGAGCCAGCAGCCACAGGCCCTGGTGTGGTGTAAGTGGCCTCAGCCAGAAGCCACAGGCACTGGTGTGGTGTAAGTGCCCTCAGCCAGCAGCCACAGGCCCTGGTGTGGTGTAAGTGACCTCAGCCAGCAGCCACAGGCCCTGGTGTGGTGTAAGTGGCCTCAGCCAGCAGCCACAGGCCCTGGTGTGGTGTAAGTGGCCTCAGCCAGTGCCACAGGCCCTGGTGTGGTGTAAGTGGCCTGAGCAAGAGTCACAGACCCTGGTGTGGTGTAATTGGCCTCAATAGCAACTAATGCCCTGGTGTGGTGTAGGTGGCCTCAGCCAGCAGCCACAGGCCCTGGTGTGGTGTAAGTGGCCTCAGCCAGTGCCACAGGCCCTGGTGTGGTGTAAGTGGCCTGAGCAAGAGCCACAGGCCCTGGTGTGGTGTAAGTGGCCTCAGCCAGCAGCCACAGGCCTTGGTGTGGTGTAAGTGGCCTGAGCAAGAGCCACAGGCCCTGGTGTGGTGTAAGTGGCCTCAGCCAGAAGCCACAGGCACTGGTGTGGTGTAAGTGCCCTCAGCCAGCAGCCACAGGCCCTGGTGTGGTGTAAGTGACCTCAGCCAGCAGCCACAGGCCCTGGTGTGGTGTAAGTGGCCTCAGCCAGCAGCCACAGGCCCTGGTGTGGTGTAAGTGGCCTCAGCCAGTGCCACAGGCCCTGGTGTGGTGTAAGTGGCCTGAGCAAGAGTCACAGACCCTGGTGTGGTGTAATTGGCCTCAATAGCAACTAATGCCCTGGTGTGGTGTAGGTGGCCTCAGCCAGCAGCCACAGGCCCTGGTGTGGTGTAAGTGGCCTCAGCCAGTGCCACAGGCCCTGGTGTGGTGTAAGTGGCCTGAGCAAGAGCCACAGACCCTGGTGTGGTGTAATTGGCCTCAATAGCAACTAATGCCCTGGTGTGGTGTAAGTGGCCTCAGCCAGCAGCCACAGGCCCTGGTGTGGTGTAAGTGGCCTCAGCCAGCAGCCACAGGCCCTGGTGTGGTGTAAGTGGCCTCAGCCAGCAGCCACAGGCCCTGGTGTGGTGTAAGTGGCCTCAGCCAGAGCCACAGGCCCTGGTGTGGTGTAAGTGGCCTCAGCCAGTGCCACAGGCCCTGGTGTGGTGTAAGTGGCCTGAGCAAGAGCCAAAGACCCTGGTGTGGTGTAATTGGCCTCAATAGCAACTTATGCCCTGGTGTGGTGTAAGTGGCCTCAGCCAGCAGCCACAGGCCCTGGTGTGGTGTAAGTGGCCTCAATAGCAACTAATGCCCTGGTGTGGTGTAAGTGGCCTCAGCCAGCAGCCACAGGCCCTGGTGTGGTGTAAGTGGCCTCAGCCAGCAGCCACAGGCCCTGGTGTGGTGTAAGTGGCCTGAGCAAGAGCCACAGGCCCTGGTGTGGTGTAAGTGGCCTCAGCCAGAAGCCACAGGCACTGGTGTGGTGTAAGGGGCCTCAATAGCAACTAATGCCCTGGTGTGGTGTAAGTGACCTCAGCCAGCAGCCACAGGCCCTGGTGTGGTGTAAGTGGCCTCAGCCAGCAGCCACAGGCCCTGGTGTGGTGTAAGTGGCCTCAGCCAGTGCCACAGACCCTGGTGTGGTGTAATTGGCCTCAATAGCAACTAATGCCCTGGTGTGGTGTAAGTGACCTCAGCCAGCAGCCACAGGCCCTGGTGTGGTGTAAGTGGCCTCAGCCAGCAGCCACAGGCCCTGGTGTGGTGTAAGTGGCCTCAATAGCAACTAATGCCCTGGTGTGGTGTAAGTGGCCTCAGCCAGCAGCCACAGGCCCTGGTGTGGTGTAAGTGGCCTCAGCCAGCAGCCACAGGCCCTGGTGTGGTGTAAGTGGCCTGAGCAAGAGCCACAGGCCCTGGTGTGGTGTAAGTGGCCTCAGCCAGAAGCCACAGGCACTGGTGTGGTGTAAGGGGCCTCAATAGCAACTAATGCCCTGGTGTGGTGTAAGTGACCTCAGCCAGCAGCCACAGGCCCTGGTGTGGTGTAAGTGGCCTCAGCCAGCAGCCACAGGCCCTGGTGTGGTGTAAGTGGCCTCAGCCAGTGCCACAGGCCCTGGTGTGGTGTAAGTGGCCTCAGCCAGCAGCCACAGGCCCTGATGTGGTGTAAGTGGCCCCAGCCGGTCACTCAGGCCCTGGTGTGGTGTAGGTGGCATCAGCTAGCAGCACAAGACATTGGAAAACAGCCAAAAGCAATGTCGTTAATGTGCCCTCATTAATGGGCAGCTGCTTTTGGTCTTTTAATACACCCCTTCTCTGGATCAAAAGCGGTTCAATGACATGAAAATGAAAGGCTTACAGCACCAGGTATTCCCAGGTAGTCTCCCATCCAAGTACTAACCAAGCCCAGCCCTGCTTAGCTTCCGAGATCAGACGAGGTCGGGCGTGCTCAGGGTGGTATGGCCGTAAGCTGCTGGCCCCAGCACAATGTCTCAATTTATGGATTCAACTGATTAGGTGGCAAGTACCTGAAGTTACGAAGACAATCCTTTAACCATACCTGCATGTTTGCATAATACCCTAACCCAAAGGCTCAGTTTAGCATTTATCTAACAGCACAGGCCCTGGATTGTTGAAGATGGCCTCAGGAACCAGCACAGGGCCTGGTGTGTTGTACATGGCCACAGCTAGCAGCACAGGGCCTGGTGTGATGTGAGTGGCCTCGGCCAGAAGCCACAGGCACTGGTGTGGTGTAAGTGGCCTCAGCCAGCAGCCACAGGCCCTGGTGTGGTGTAAGTGGCCTCAGCCAGCAGCCACAGGCCCTGGTGTGGTGTAAGTGGCCTCAGCCAGCAGCCACAGGCCCTGGTGTGGTGTAAGTGGCCTCAGCCAGAGCCACAGGTCCTGGTGTGGTGTAAGTGGCCTCAGCCAGTGCCACAGGCCCTGGTGTGGTGTAAGTGGCCTCAGCCAGAAGCCACAGGCCCTGGTGTGGTGTAAGTGGCCTCAGCCAGCAGCCACAGGCCCTGGTGTGGTGTAATTGGCCTCAGCCAGAGCCACAGGTCCTGGTGTGGTGTAAGTGGCCTCAGCCAGTGCCACAGGCCCTGGTGTGGTGTAAGTGGCCTGAGCAAGAGCCACAGACCCTGGTGTGGTGTAATTGGCCTCAATAGCAACTAATGCCCTGGTGTGGTGTAGGTGGCCTCAGCCAGCAGCCACAGGCCCTGGTGTGGTGTAAGTGGCCTCAATAGCAACTAATGCCCTGGTGTGGTGTAAGTGGCCTCAGCCAGCAGCCACAGGCCCTGGTGTGGTGTAAGTGGCCTCAGCCAGAGCCACAGGTCCTGGTGTGGTGTAAGTGGCCTCAGCCAGAGCCACAGGTCCTGGTGTGGTGTAAGTGGCCTCAGCCAGTGCCACAGGCCCTGGTGTGGTGTAAGTGGCCTCAGCCAGCAGCCACAGGCCCTGGTGTGGTGTAAGTGGCCTCAGCCAGCAGCCACAGGCCCTGGTGTGGTGTAAGTGGCCTCAGCCAGCAGCCACAGGCCCTGGTGTGGTGTAAGTGGCCTCAGCCAGCAGCCACAGGCCCTGGTGTGGTGTAAGTGGCCTCAGCCAGAGCCACAGGTCCTGGTGTGGTGTAAGTGGCCTCAGCCAGTGCCACAGGCCCTGGTGTGGTGTAAGTGGCCTGAGCAAGAGCCACAGACCCTGTTGTGGTGTAATTGGCCTCAATAGCAACTAATGCCCTGGTGTGGTGTAGGTGGCCTCAGCCAGCAGCCACAGGCCCTGGTGTGGTGTCAGTGGCCTCAATAGCAACTAATGCCCTGGTGTGGTGTAAGTGGCCTCAGCCAGCAGCCACAGGCCCTGGTGTGGTGTAAGTGGCTTGAGCAAGAGCCACAGACCCTGGTGTGGTGTAATTGGCCTCAATAGCAACTAAGGCCCTGGTGTGGTGTAGGTGGCCTCAGCCAGCAGCCACAGGCCCTGGTGTGGTGTAAGTGGCCTCAGCCAGCAGCCACAGGCCCTGGTGTGGTGTAAGTGGCCTCAGCCAGCAGCCACAGGCCCTGATGTGGTGTAAGTGGCCCCAGCCGGTCACTCAGGCCCTGGTGTGGTGTAGGTGGCATCAGCTAGCAGCACAAGACATTGGAAAACAGCCAAAAGCAATGTCGTTAATGTGCCCTCATTAATGGGCAGCTGCTTTTGGTCTTTTAATACACCCCTTCTCTGGATCAAAAGCGGTTCAGTGACATGAAAATGAAATGCTTACAGCACCAGGTATTCCCAGGCGGTCTCCCATCCAAGTACTAACCAAGCCCAGCCCTGCTTATCTTCCGAGATCAGACGAGGTCGGGCGTGCTCAGGGTGGTATGGCCGTAAGCTGCTGGCCCCAGCACAATGTCTCAATTTATGGATTCAACTGATTAGGTGGCAAGTACCTGAAGTTACGAAGACAATCCTTTAACCATACCTGCATTTTTGCATAATACCCTAACCCAAAGGCTCAGTTTAGCATTTATCTAACAGCACAGGCCCTGGATTGTTGAAGATGGCCTCAGGAACCAGCACAGGGCCTGGTGTGTTGTACATGGCCACAGCAAGCAGCACAGGGCCAGGTTTGGTGAAGATGGCCTCGGCCAGAAGCACAGGGTCTGGTGTGATATGAGTGGCCTGAGCAAGAGCCACAGGCCCTGGTGTGGTGTAAGTGGCCTCAGCCAGAAGCCACAGGCCCTGGTGTGGTGTAGGTGGCCTCAGCCAGCAGCCACAGGCCCTTGTGTGGTGTAAGTGGCCTCAGCCAGCAGCCACAGGCCCTGGTGTGGTGTAAGTGGCCTCAGCCAGCAGCCACAGGCCCTGGTGTGGTGTAATTGGCCTCACTAGCAACTAAGGCCCTGGTGTGGTGTAAGTGGCCTCAGCCAGCAGCCACAGGCCCTGGTGTGGTGTAAGTGTTCTCAGCCAGTGCCACAGGCCCTGGTGTGGTGTAAGGGGCCTCAATAGCAACTAATGCCCTGGTGTGGTGTAAGTGGCCTCAGCCAGCAGCCACAGGCACTGGTGTGGTGTAAGTGCCCTCAACAAGATGCCACAGGCCCTGGTGTGGTGTAAGTGGCCTCAGCCAGCAGCCACAGGCCCTGGTGTGGTGTAAGTGGCCTCAGCCAGCAGCCACAGGTCCTGGTGTGGTGTAAGTGGCCCAAGCAAGAGCCACAGGCCCTGGTGTGGTGTAAGTGGCCTCAGCCAGAAGCCACAGGCACTGGTGTGGTGTAAGTGCCCTCAGCCAGCAGCCACAGGCCCTGGTGTGGTGTAAGTGACCTCAGCCAGCAGCCACAGGCCCTGGTGTGGTGTAAGTGGCCTCAGCCAGCAGCCACAGGCCCTGGTGTGGTGTAAGTGGCCTCAGCCAGTGCCACAGGCACTGGTGTGGTGTAAGTGGCCTGAGCAAGAGTCACAGACCCTGGTGTGGTGTAATTGGCCTCAATAGCAACTAATGCCCTGGTGTGGTGTAGGTGGCCTCAGCCAGCAGCCACAGGCCCTGGTGTGGTGTAAGTGGCCTCAGCCAGTGCCACAGGCCCTGGTGTGGTGTAAGTGGCCTGAGCAAGAGCCACAGACCCTCGTGTGGTGTAATTGGCCTCAATAGCAACTAATGCCCTGGTGTGGTGTAAGTGGCCTCAGCCAGCAGCCACAGGCCCTGGTGTGGTGTAAGTGGCCTCAGAAGCAAATAAGGCCGTATTGTGGTGTATGTGGCCTCAGCCAGGAGCCACAGGCCCTGGTGTGGTGTAAGTGGCCTGAGCAAGAGCCACAGACCCTGGTGTGGTGTAAGTGGCCTCAGCCAGCAGCCACAGGCCTTGGTGTGGTGTAAGTCGCCTCAGCCAGAAGCCACAGGCACTGGTGTGGTGTAAGTGGCCTCAGCCAGCAGCCACAGGCCCTGGTGTGGTGTAATTGGCCTCAATAGCAACTAAGGCCCTGGTGTGGTGTAAGTGGCCTCATCCAGAGCCACAGGCCCTGGTGTGGTGTAAGTGGCCTCAGAAGCAAATAAGGCCGTGGTGTGGTGTAAGTGGCCTCAGCCAGAAGCCACAGGCACTGGTGTGGTGTAAGTGGCCTCAGCCAGCAGCCACAGGCCCTGGTGTGGTGTAAGTGACTTCAGCCAGTGCCACAGGCCCTGGTGTGGTGTAAGTGGCCTGAGCAAGAGCCACCGACCCTGGTGTGGTGTAATTGGCCTCAATAGCAACTAATGCCCTGGTCTGGTGTAGGTGGCCTCAGCCAGCAGCCACAGGCCCTGGTGTGGTGTAAGTGGCCTCAGCCAGTGCCACAGGCCCTGGTGTGGTGTAAGGGGCCTCAATAGCAACTAATGCCCTGGTGTGGTGTAAGTGGCCTCAGCCAACAGCCACAGGCACTGGTGTGGTGTAAGTGCCCTCAGCCAGCAGCCATAGGCCCTGGTGTGGTGTAAGTGGCCTCAGCCAGCAGCCACAGGCCCTGGTGTGGTGTAAGTGGCCTGAGCAAGAGCCACAGGCACTGGTGTGGTGTAAGTGCCCTCAGCCAGCAGCCACAGGCCCTGGTGTGGTGTAAGTGGCCTCAGCCAGCAGCCACAGGCCCTGGTGTGGTGTAAGTGGCCTCAGCCAGCAGCCACAGGCCATGGTGTGGTGTAAGTGGCCTCAGCCAGCAGCCACAGGCCCTGGTGTGGTGTAAGTGGCCTCAGCCAGTGCCACAGGCCCTGGTGTGGTGTAAGTGGCCTGAGCAAGAGTCACAGACCCTGGTGTGGTGTAATTGGCCTCAATAGCAACTAATGCCCTGGTGTGGTGTAGGTGGCCTCAGCCAGCAGCCACAGGCCCTGGTGTGGTGTAAGTGGCCTCAGCCAGCAGCCCCAGGCCCTGGTGTGGTGTAAGTGGCCTGAGCAAGAGCCACAGACCCTGGTGTGGTGTAATTGGCCTCAATAGCAACTAATGCCCTGGTGTGGTGTAAGTGGCCTCAGCCCGCAGCCACAGGCCCTGGTGTGGTGTAAGTGGCCTCATCCAGCAGCCACAGGCCCTGATGTGGTGTAAGTGGCCCCAGCCGGTCACTCAGGCCCTGGTGTGGTGTAGGTGGCATCAGCTAGCAGCACAAGACATTGGAAAACAGCCAAAAGCAATGTCGTTAATGTGCCCTCATTAATGGGCAGCTGCTTTTGGTCTTTTAATACACCCCTTCTCTGGATCAAAAGCGGTTCAATGACATGAAAATGAAAGGCTTATAGCACCAGGTATTCCCAGGCAGTCTCCCATCCAAGTACTAACCAAGCCCAGCCCTGCTTAGCTTCCGAGATTAGACGAGGTCGGGCGTGCTCAGGGTGGTATTGCCGTAAGCTGCTGGCCCCAGCACAATGTCTCAATTTATGGATTCAACTGATTAGGTGGCAAGTACCTGAAGTTACGAAGACAATCCTTTAACCATACCTGCATGTTTGCATAATACCCTAACCCAAAGGCTCAGTTTAGCATTTATCTAACAGCACAGGCCCTGGATTGTTGAAGATGGCCTCAGGAACCAGCACAGGGCCTGGTGTGTTGTACATGGCCACAGCAAGAAGCACAGGGCCTGGTTTGGTGAAGATGGCCTCGGCGAGAAGCGCAGGGCCTGGTGTGATGTGAGTGGCCTGAGCAAGAGCCACAGGCCCTGGTGTGGTGTAAGTGGCCTCAGCCAGAAGCCACAGGCACTGGTGTGGTGTAAGTGGCCTCAGCCAGCAGCCACAGGCCCTGGTGTGGTGTAAGTGGCCTCAGCCAGCAGCCACAGGCCCTGGTGTGGTGTAAGTGGCCTCAGCCAGCAGCCACAGGCCCTGGTGTGGTGTAAGTGGCCTCAGCCAGCAGCCACAGGCCCTGGTGTGGTGTAAGTGGCCTCAGCCAGAAGCCACAGGCACTGGTGTGGTGTAAGTGGCCTCAGCCAGCAGCCACAGGCCCTGGTGTGGTGTAATTGGACTCACTAGCAACTAAGGCCCTGGTGTGGTGTAAGTGGCCTCAGCCAGCAGCCACAGGCCCTGGTGTGGTGTAAGTGTTCTCAGCCAGTGCCACAGGCCCTGGTGTGGTGTAAGGGGCCTCAATAGCAACTAATGCCCTGGTGTGGTGTAAGTGGCCTCAGCCAGCAGCCACAGGCACTGGTGTGGTGTAAGTGCCCTCAACAAGATGCCACAGGCCCTGGTGTGGTGTAAGTGGCCTCAGCCAGCAGCCACAGGCCCTGGTGTGGTGTAAGTGGCCTCAGCCAGCAGCCACAGGTCCTGGTGTGGTGTAAGTGGCCCAAGCAAGAGCCACAGGCCCTGGTGTGGTGTAAGTGGCCTCAGCCAGAAGCCACAGGCACTGGTGTGGTGTAAGTGCCCTCAGCCAGCAGCCACAGGCCCTGGTGTGGTGTAAGTGACCTCAGCCAGCAGCCACAGGCCCTGGTGTGGTGTAAGTGGCCTCAGCCAGCAGCCACAGGCCCTGGTGTGGTGTAAGTGGCCTCAGCCAGTGCCACAGGCACTGGTGTGGTGTAAGTGGCCTGAGCAAGAGTCACAGACCCTGGTGTGGTGTAATTGGCCTCAATAGCAACTAATGCCCTGGTGTGGTGTAGGTGGCCTCAGCCAGCAGCCACAGGCCCTGGTGTGGTGTAAGTGGCCTCAGCCAGTGCCACAGGCCCTGGTGTGGTGTAAGTGGCCTGAGCAAGAGCCACAGACCCTCGTGTGGTGTAATTGGCCTCAATAGCAACTAATGCCCTGGTGTGGTGTAAGTGGCCTCAGCCAGCAGCCACAGGCCCTGGTGTGGTGTAAGTGGCCTCAGAAGCAAATAAGGCCGTATTGTGGTGTATGTGGCCTCAGCCAGGAGCCACAGGCCCTGGTGTGGTGTAAGTGGCCTGAGCAAGAGCCACAGACCCTGGTGTGGTGTAAGTGGCCTCAGCCAGCAGCCACAGGCCTTGGTGTGGTGTAAGTCGCCTCAGCCAGAAGCCACAGGCACTGGTGTGGTGTAAGTGGCCTCAGCCAGCAGCCACAGGCCCTGGTGTGGTGTAATTGGCCTCAAAAGCAACTAAGGCCCTGGTGTGGTGTAAGTGGCCTCATCCAGAGCCACAGGCCCTGGTGTGGTGTAAGTGGCCTCAGAAGCAAATAAGGCCGTGGTGTGGTGTAAGTGGCCTCAGCCAGAAGCCACAGGCACTGGTGTGGTGTAAGTGGCCTCAGCCAGCAGCCACAGGCCCTGGTGTGGTGTAAGTGACTTCAGCCAGTGCCACAGGCCCTGGTGTGGTGTAAGTGGCCTGAGCAAGAGCCACCGACCCTGGTGTGGTGTAATTGGCCTCAATAGCAACTAATGCCCTGGTCTGGTGTAGGTGGCCTCAGCCAGCAGCCACAGGCCCTGGTGTGGTGTAAGTGGCCTCAGCCAGTGCCACAGGCCCTGGTGTGGTGTAAGGGGCCTCAATAGCAACTAATGCCCTGGTGTGGTGTAAGTGGCCTCAGCCAACAGCCACAGGCACTGGTGTGGTGTAAGTGCCCTCAGCCAGCAGCCATAGGCCCTGGTGTGGTGTAAGTGGCCTCAGCCAGCAGCCACAGGCCCTGGTGTGGTGTAAGTGGCCTGAGCAAGAGCCACAGGCACTGGTGTGGTGTAAGTGCCCTCAGCCAGCAGCCACAGGCCCTGGTGTGGTGTAAGTGGCCTCAGCCAGCAGCCACAGGCCCTGGTGTGGTGTAAGTGGCCTCAGCCAGCAGCCACAGGCCATGGTGTGGTGTAAGTGGCCTCAGCCAGCAGCCACAGGCCCTGGTGTGGTGTAAGTGGCCTCAGCCAGTGCCACAGGCCCTGGTGTGGTGTAAGTGGCCTGAGCAAGAGTCACAGACCCTGGTGTGGTGTAATTGGCCTCAATAGCAACTAATGCCCTGGTGTGGTGTAGGTGGCCTCAGCCAGCAGCCACAGGCCCTGGTGTGGTGTAAGTGGCCTCAGCCAGCAGCCCCAGGCCCTGGTGTGGTGTAAGTGGCCTGAGCAAGAGCCACAGACCCTGGTGTGGTGTAATTGGCCTCAATAGCAACTAATGCCCTGGTGTGGTGTAAGTGGCCTCAGCCCGCAGCCACAGGCCCTGGTGTGGTGTAAGTGGCCTCATCCAGCAGCCACAGGCCCTGATGTGGTGTAAGTGGCCCCAGCCGGTCACTCAGGCCCTGGTGTGGTGTAGGTGGCATCAGCTAGCAGCACAAGACATTGGAAAACAGCCAAAAGCAATGTCGTTAATGTGCCCTCATTAATGGGCAGCTGCTTTTGGTCTTTTAATACACCCCTTCTCTGGATCAAAAGCGGTTCAATGACATGAAAATGAAAGGCTTATAGCACCAGGTATTCCCAGGCAGTCTCCCATCCAAGTACTAACCAAGCCCAGCCCTGCTTAGCTTCCGAGATTAGACGAGGTCGGGCGTGCTCAGGGTGGTATTGCCGTAAGCTGCTGGCCCCAGCACAATGTCTCAATTTATGGATTCAACTGATTAGGTGGCAAGTACCTGAAGTTACGAAGACAATCCTTTAACCATACCTGCATGTTTGCATAATACCCTAACCCAAAGGCTCAGTTTAGCATTTATCTAACAGCACAGGCCCTGGATTGTTGAAGATGGCCTCAGGAACCAGCACAGGGCCTGGTGTGTTGTACATGGCCACAGCAAGAAGCACAGGGCCTGGTTTGGTGAAGATGGCCTCGGCGAGAAGCGCAGGGCCTGGTGTGATGTGAGTGGCCTGAGCAAGAGCCACAGGCCCTGGTGTGGTGTAAGTGGCCTCAGCCAGAAGCCACAGGCACTGGTGTGGTGTAAGTGGCCTCAGCCAGCAGCCACAGGCCCTGGTGTGGTGTAAGTGGCCTCAGCCAGCAGCCACAGGCCCTGGTGTGGTGTAAGTGGCCTCAGCCAGCAGCCACAGGCCCTGGTGTGGTGTAAGTGGCCTCAGCCAGCAGCCACAGGCCCTGGTGTTGTGTAAGTGGCCTCAGCCAGCAGCCACAGGCCCTGGTGTGGTGTAAGTGGCCTCAGCCAGAGCCACAGGCCCTGGTATAGTGTAAGTGGCCTCAACCAGTGCCACAGGCCCTGGTGGGGTGTAAGTGGCCTGAGCAAGAGCCACAGACCCTGGTGTGGTGTAATTGGCCTCAATAGCAACTAATGCCCTGGTGTGGTGTAGGTGGCCTCAGCCAGCAGCCACAGGCCCTGGTGTGGTGTAAGTGGCCTCAGCCAGTGCCACAGGCCCTGGTGTGGTGTAAGGGGCCTCAATAGCAACTAATGCCCTGGTGTGGTGTAGGTGGCCTCAGCCAGCAGCCACAGGCCCTGGTGTGGTGTAAGTGGCCTCAGCCAGTGCCAAAGGCCCTGATGTGGTGTAAGTGGCCTCAATAGCAACTAATGCCCTGGTGTGGTGTAAGTGGCCTCAGCCAGCAGCCACAGGCACTGGTGTGGTGTAAGTGGCCTCAGCCAGCAGCCACAGGCCCTGGTGTGGTGTAAGTGGCCTCAGCCAGCAGCCACAGGCCCTGGTGTGGTGTAAGTGGCCTGAGCCAGCAGCCACAGGCCCTGGTGTGGTGTATGTGGCCTCAGCCAGAAGCCACAGGCACTGGTGTGGTGTAAGTGCCCTCAGCCAGCAGCCACAGGCCCTGGTGTGGTGTAAGTGACCTCAGCCAGCAGCCACAGGCCCTGGTGTGGTGTAAGTGGCCTCAGCCAGCAGCCACAGGCCCTGGTGTGGTGTAAGTGGCCTCAGCCAGTGCCACAGGCCCTGGTGTGGTGTAAGTGGCCTGAGCAAGAGTCACAGACCCTGGTGTGGTGTAATTGGCCTCAATAGCAACTAATGCCCTGGTGTGGTGTAGGTGGCCTCAGCCAGCAGCCACAGGCCCTGGTGTGGTGTAAGTGGCCTCAGCCAGTGCCACAGGCCCTGGTGTGGTGTAAGTGGCCTGAGCAAGAGCCACAGGCCCTGGTGTGGTGTAAGTGGCCTCAGCCAGCAGCCACAGGCCCTGGTGTGGTGTAAGTGGCCTGAGCAAGAGCCACAGGCCCTGGTGTGGTGTAAGTGGCCTCAGCCAGAAGCCACAGGCACTGGTGTGGTGTAAGTGCCCTCAGCCAGCAGCCACAGGCCCTGGTGTGGTGTAAGTGGCCTCAGCCAGTGCCACAGGCCCTGGTGTGGTGTAAGGGGCCTCAATAGCAACTAATGCCCTGGTGTGGTGTAAGTGGCCTCAGCCAGCAGCCACAGGCCATGGTGTGGTGTAAGTGGCCTCAGCCAGCAGCCACAGGCCATGGTGTGGTGTAAGTGGCCTCAGCCAGCAGCCACAGGCCCTGGTGTGGTGTAAGTGGCCTCAGCCAGTGCCACAGGCCCTGGTGTGGTGTAAGTGGCCTGAGCAAGAGTCACAGACCCTGGTGTGGTGTAATTGGCCTCAATAGCAACTAATGCCCTGGTGTGGTGTAGGTGGCCTCAGCCAGCAGCCACAGGCCCTGGTGTGGTGTAAGTGGCCTCAGCCAGCAGCCCCAGGCCCTGGTGTGGTGTAAGTGGCCTGAGCAAGAGCCACAGACCCTGGTGTGGTGTAATTGGCCTCAATAGCAACTAATGCCCTGGTGTGGTGTAAGTGGCCTCAGCCAGTGCCAGAGGCCCTGGTGGGGTGTAAGTGGCCTGAGCAAGAGCCACAGACCCTGGTGTGGTGTAGGTGGCCTCAGCCAGCAGCCACAGGCCCTGGTGTGGTGTAAGTGGCCTCAGCCAGTGCCACAGGCCCTGGTGTGGTGTAAGGGGCCTCAATAGCAACTAATGCCCTGGTGTGGTGTAGGTGGCCTCAGCCAGCAGCCACAGGCCCTGGTGTGGTGTAAGTGGCCTCAGCCAGTGCCAAAGGCCCTGATGTGGTGTAAGTGGCCTCAATAGCAACTAATGCCCTGGTGTGGTGTAAGTGGCCTCAGCCAGCAGCCACAGGCACTGGTGTGGTGTAAGTGGCCTCAGCCAGCAGCCACAGGCCCTGGTGTGGTGTAAGTGGCCTCAGCCAGCAGCCACAGGCCCTGGTGTGGTGTAAGTGGCCTGAGCCAGCAGCCACAGGCCCTGGTGTGGTGTATGTGGCCTCAGCCAGAAGCCACAGGCACTGGTGTGGTGTAAGTGCCCTCAGCCAGCAGCCACAGGCCCTGGTGTGGTGTAAGTGACCTCAGCCAGCAGCCACAGGCCCTGGTGTGGTGTAAGTGGCCTCAGCCAGCAGCCACAGGCCCTGGTGTGGTGTAAGTGGCCTCAGCCAGTGCCACAGGCCCTGGTGTGGTGTAAGTGGCCTGAGCAAGAGTCACAGACCCTGGTGTGGTGTAATTGGCCTCAATAGCAACTAATGCCCTGGTGTGGTGTAGGTGGCCTCAGCCAGCAGCCACAGGCCCTGGTGTGGTGTAAGTGGCCTCAGCCAGTGCCACAGGCCCTGGTGTGGTGTAAGGGGCCTCAATAGCAACTAATGCCCTGGTGTGGTGTAAGTGGCCTCAGCCAGCAGCCACAGGCACTGGTGTGGTGTAAGTGCCCTCAGCCAGCAGCCACAGGCCCTGGTGTGGTGTAAGTGACCTCAGCCAGCAGCCACAGGCCCTGATGTGGTGTAAGTGGCCCCAGCCGGTCACTCAGGCCCTGGTGTGGTGTAGGTGGCATCAGCTAGCAGCACAAGACATTGGAAAAGAGCCAAAAGCAATGTCGTTAATGTGCCCTCATTAATGGGCAGCTGCTTTTGGTCTTTTAATACACCCCTTCTCTGGATCAAAAGCGGTTCAATGACATGAAAATGAAAGGCTTACAGCACCAGGTATTCCCAGGTAGTCTCCCATCCAAGTACTAACCAAGCCCAGCCCTGCTTAGCTTCCGAGATCAGACGAGGTCGGGCGTGCTCAGGGTGGTATGGCCGTAAGCTGCTGGCCCCAGCACAATGTCTCAATTTATGGATTCAACTGATTAGGTGGCAAGTACCTGAAGTTACGAAGACAATCCTTTAACCATACCTGCATGTTTGCATAATACCCTAACCCAAAGGCTCAGTTTAGCATTTATCTAACAGCACAGGCCCTGGATTGTTGAAGATGGCCTCAGGAACCAGCACAGGGCCTGGTGTGTTGTACATGGCCACAGCTAGCAGCACAGGGCCTGGTTTGGTGAAGATGGCCTCGGCCAGAAGCGCAGGGCCTGGTGTGATGTGAGTGGCCTGAGCAAGAGCCACAGGCCCTGGTGTGGTGCAAGTGGCCTCAGCCAGAAGCCACAGGCACTGGTGTGGTGTAAGTGGCCTCAGCCAGCAGCCACAGGCCCTGGTGTGGTGTAAGTGGCCTCAGCCAGCAGCCACAGGCCCTGGTGTGGTGTAAGTGGCCTCAGCCAGAGCCACAGGCCCTGGTGTGGTGTAAGTGGCCTCAGCCAGCAGCCACAGGCCCTGGTGTGGTGTAAGTGGCCTCAGCCAGAGCCACAGGCCCTGGTGTAGTTTAAGTGGCCACACCTAGTGCCACAGGCCTTGGTGTGGTGTAAGTGGCCTGAGCAAGAGCCACAGACCCTGGTGTGGTGTAATTGGCCTCAATAGCAACTAATGCCCTGGTGTGGTGTAGGTGGCCTCAGCCAGAGCCACAGGCCCTGGTGTGGTGTAAGTGGCCTCAGCCAGTGCCACAGGCCCTGGTGTGGTGTAAGGGGCCTCAATAGCAACTAATGCCCTGGTGTGGTGTAAGTGGCCTCAGCCAGCAGCCACAGGCCCTGGTGTGGTGTAAGTGGCCTCAGCCAGCAGCCACAGGCCCTGGTGTGGTGTAAGTGGCCTGAGCCAGCAGCCACAGGCCCTGGTGTGGTGTAAGTGGCCTCAGCCAGAAGCCACAGGCACTGGTGTGGTGTAAGTGCCCTCAGCCAGCAGCCACAGGCCCTGGTGTGGTGTAAGTGACCTCAGCCAGCAGCCACAGGCCCTGGTGTGGTGTAAGTGGCCTCAGCCAGCAGCCACAGGCCCTGGTGTGGTGTAAGTGGCCTCAGCCAGTGCCACAGGCCCTGGTGTGGTGTAAGTGGCCTGAGCAAGAGTCACAGACCCTGGTGTGGTGTAATTGGCCTCAATAGCAACTAATGCCCTGGTGTGGTGTAGGTGGCCTCAGCCAGCAGCCACAGGCCCTGGTGTGGTGTAAGTGGCCTCAGCCAGTGCCACAGGCCCTGGTGTGGTGTAAGTGGCCTGAGCAAGAGCCACAGGCCCTGGTGTGGTGTAAGTGGCCTCAGCCAGCAGCCACAGGCCCTGGTGTGGTGTAAGTGGCCTGAGCAAGAGCCACAGGCCCTGGTGTGGTGTAAGTGGCCTCAGCCAGAAGCCACAGGCACTGGTGTGGTGTAAGTGCCCTCAGCCAGCAGCCACAGGCCCTGGTGTGGTGTAAGTGGCCTCAGCCAGTGCCACAGGCCCTGGTGTGGTGTAAGGGGCCTCAATAGCAACTGATGCCCTGGTGTGGTGTAAGTGGCCTCAGCCAACAGCCACAGGCACTGGTGTGGTGTAAGTGCCCTCAGCCAGCAGCCATAGGCCCTGGTGTGGTGTAAGTGGCCTCAGCCAGCAGCCACAGGCCCTGGTGTGGTGTAAGTGGCCTCATCCAGCAGCCACAGGCCCTGATGTGGTGTAAGTGGCCCCAGCCGGTCACTCAGGCCCTGGTGTGGTGTAGGTGGCATCAGCTAGCAGCACAAGACATTGGAAAACAGCCAAAAGCAATGTCGTTAATGTGCCCTCATTAATGGGCAGCTGCTTTTGGTCTTTTAATACACCCCTTCTCTGGATCAAAAGCGGTTCAATGACATGAAAATGAAAGGCTTATAGCACCAGGTATTCCCAGGCAGTCTCCCATCCAATTACTAACCAAGCCCAGCCCTGCTTAGCTTCCGAGATTAGACGAGGTCGGGCGTGCTCAGGGTGGTATGGCCGTAAGCTACTGGCCCCAGCACAATGTCTCAATTTATGGATTCAACTGATTAGGTGGCAAGTACCTGAAGTTACGAAGACAATCCTTTAACCATACCTGCATGTTTGCATAATACCCTAACCCAAAGGCTCAGTTTAGCATTTATCTAACAGCACAGGCCCTGGATTGTTGAAGATGGCCTCAGGAACCAGCACAGGGCCTGGTGTGTTGTACATGGCCACAGGAAGAAGCACAGGGCCTGGTTTGGTGAAGATGGCCTCGGCGAGAAGCGCAGGGCCTGGTGTGATGTGACTGGCCTGAGCAAGAGCCACAGGCCCTGGTGTGGTGTAAGTGGCCTCAGCCAGAAGCCACAGGCACTGGTGTGGTGTAAGTGGCCTCAGCCAGCAGCCACAGGCCCTGGTGTGGTGTAAGTGGCCTCAGCCAGCAGCCACAGGCCCTGGTGTGGTGTAAGTGGCCTCAGCCAGCAGCCACAGGCCCTGGTGTGGTGTAAGTGGCCTCAGCCAGCAGCCACAGGCCCTGGTGTGGTGTAAGTGGCCTCAGCCAGCAGCCACAGGCCCTGGTGTGGTGTAAGTGGCCTCAGCCAGAGCCACAGGCCCTGGTATAGTGTAAGTGGCCTCAACCAGTGCCACAGGCCCTGGTGGGGTGTAAGTGGCCTGAGCAAGAGCCACAGACCCTGGTGTGGTGTAATTGGCCTCAATAGCAACTAATGCCCTGGTGTGGTGTAGGTGGCCTCAGCCAGCAGCCACAGGCCCTGGTGTGGTGTAAGTGGCCTCAGCCAGTGCCACAGGCCCTGGTGTGGTGTAAGTGGCCCCAGCCGGTCACTCAGGCCCTGGTGTGGTGTAGGTGGCATCAGCTAGCAGCACAAGACATTGGAAAACAGCCAAAAGCAATGTCGTTAATGTGCCCTCATTAATGGGCAGCTGCTTTTGGTCTTTTAATACACCCCTTCTCTGGATCAAAAGCGGTTCAATGACATGAAAATGAAAGGCTTACAGCACCAGGTATTCCCAGGTAGTCTCCCATCCAAGTACTAACCAAGCCCAGCCCTGCTTAGCTTCCGAGATCAGACGAGGTCGGGCGTGCTCAGGGTGGTATGGCCGTAAGCTGCTGGCCCCAGCACAATGTCTCAATTTATGGATTCAACTGATTAGGTGGCAAGTACCTGAAGTTACGAAGACAATCCTTTAACCATACCTGCATGTTTGCATAATACCCTAACCCAAAGGCTCAGTTTAGCATTTATCTAACAGCACAGGCCCTGGATTGTTGAAGATGGCCTCAGGAACCAGCACAGGGCCTGGTGTGTTGTACATGGCCACAGCTAGCAGCACAGGGCCTGGTTTGGTGAAGATGGCCTCGGCCAGAAGCGCAGGGCCTGGTGTGATGTGAGTGGCCTGAGCAAGAGCCACAGGCCCTGGTGTGGTGTAAGTGGCCTCAGCCAGAAGCCACAGGCACTGGTGTGGTGTAAGTGCCCTCAGCCAGCAGCCACAGGCCCTGGTGTGGTGTAAGTGACCTCAGCCAGCAGCCACAGGCCCTGATGTGGTGTAAGTGGCCCCAGCCGGTCACTCAGGCCCTGGTGTAGTGTAGGTGGCATCAGCTAGCAGCACAAGACATTGGAAAAGAGCCAAAAGCAATGTCGTTAATGTGCCCTCATTAATGGGCAGCTGCTTTTGGTCTTTTAATACACCCCTTCTCTGGATCAAAAGCGGTTCAATGACATGAAAATGAAAGGCTTACAGCACCAGGTATTCCCAGGTAGTCTCCCATCCAAATACTAACCAAGCCCAGCCCTGCTTAGCTTCCGAGATCAGACGAGGTCGGGCATGCTCAGGGTGGTATGGCCGTAAGCTGCTGGCCCCAGCACAATGTCTCAATTTATGGATTCAACTGATTAGGTGGCAAGTACCTGAAGTTACGAAGACAATCCTTTAACCATACCTGCATGTTTGCATAATACCCTAACCCAAAGGCTCAGTTTAGCATTTATCTAACAGCACAGGCCCTGGATTGTTGAAGATGGCCTCAGGAACCAGCACAGGGCCTGGTGTGTTGTACATGGCCACAGCTAGCAGCACAGGGCCTGGTTTGGTGAAGATGGCCTCGGCCAGAAGCGCAGGGCCTGGTGTGATGTGAGTGGCCTGAGCAAGAGCCACAGGCCCTGGTGTGGTGCAAGTGGCCTCAGCCAGAAGCCACAGGCACTGGTGTGGTGTAAGTGGCCTCAGCCAGCAGCCACAGGCCCTGGTGTGGTGTAGGTGGCCTCAGCCAGCAGCCACAGGCCCTGGTGTGGTGTAAGTGGCCTCAGCCAGCAGCCACAGGCCCTGATGTGGTGTAAGTGGCCTCAGCCGGTCACTCAGGCCCTGGTGTGGTGTAGGTGGCATCAGCTAGCAGCACAAGACATTGGAAAACAGCCAAAAGCAATGTCGTTAATGTGCCCTCATTAATGGGCAGCTGCTTTTGGTCTTTTAATACACCCCTTCTCTGGATCAAAAGCGGTTCAATGACATGAAAATGAAAGGCTTATAGCACCAGGTATTCCCAGGCAGTCTCCCATCCAAGTACTAACCAAGCCCAGCCCTGCTTAGCTTCCGAGATTAGACGAGGTCGGGCGTGCTCAGGGTGGTATGGCCGTAAGCTGCTGGCCCCAGCACAATGTCTCAATTTATGGATTCAAGTGATTAGGTGGCAAGTACCTGAAGTTACGAAGACAATCCTTTAACCATACCTGCATGTTTGCATAATACCCTAACCCAAAGGCTCAGTTTAGCATTTATCTAACAGCACAGGCCCTGGATTGTTGAAGATGGCCTCAGGAACCAGCACAGGGCCTGGTATGTTGTACATGGCCACAGCAAGAAGCACAGGGCCTGGTTTGGTGAAGATGGCCTCGGCGAGAAGCGCAGGGCCTGGTGTGATGTGACTGGCCTGAGCAAGAGCCACAGGCCCTGGTGTGGTGTAAGTGGCCTCAGCCAGAAGCCACAGGCACTGGTGTGGTGTAAGTGGCCTCAGCCAGCAGCCACAGGCCCTGGTGTGGTGTAAGTGGCCTCAGCCAGCAGCCACAGGCCCTGGTGTGGTGTAAGTGGCCTCAGCCAGCAGCCACAGGCCCTGGTGTGGTGTAAGTGGCCTCAGCCAGCAGCCACAGGCCCTGGTGTGGTGTAAGTGGCCTCAGCCAGAGCCACAGGCCCTGGTATAGTGTAAGTGGCCTCAACCAGTGCCACAGGCCCTGGTGGGGTGTAAGTGGCCTGAGCAAGAGCCACAGACCCTGGTGTGGTGTAATTGGCCTCAATAGCAACTAATGCCCTGGTGTGGTGTAGGTGGCCTCAACCAGTGCCACAGGCCCTGGTGGGGTGTAAGTGGCCTGAGCAAGAGCCACAGACCCTGGTGTGGTGTAATTGGCCTCAATAGCAACTAATGCCCTGGTGTGGTGTAGGTGGCCTCAGCCAGCAGCCACAGGCCCTGGTGTGGTGTAAGTGGCCTCAGCCAGTGCCACAGGCCCTGGTGTGGTGTAAGGGGCCTCAATAGCAACTAATGCCCTGGTGTGGTGTAGGTGGCCTCAGCCAGCAGCCACAGGCCCTGATGTGGTGTAAGTGGCCCCAGCCGGTCACTCAGGCCCTGGTGTGGTGTAGGTGGCATCAGCTAGCAGCACAAGACATTGGAAAAGAGCCAAAATCAATGTCGTTAATGTGCCCTCATTAATGGGCAGCTGCTTTTGGTCTTTTAATACACCCCTTCTCTGGATCAAAAGCGGTTCAATGACATGAAAATGAAAGGCTTACAGCACCAGGTATTCCCAGGTAGTCTCCCATCCAAGTACTAACCAAGCCCAGCCCTGCTTAGCTTCCGAGATCAGACGAGGTCGGGCGTGGTCAGGGTGGTATGGCCGTAAGCTGCTGGCCCCAGCACAATGTCTCAATTTATGGATTCAACTGATTAGGTGGCAAGTACCTGAAGTTACGAAGACAATCCTTTAACCATACCTGCATGTTTGCATAATACCCTAACCCAAAGGCTCAGTTTAGCATTTATCTAACAGCACAGGCCCTGGATTGTTGAAGATGGCCTCAGGAACCAGCACAGGGCCTGGTGTGTTGTACATGGCCACAGCTAGCAACACAGGGCCTGGTTTGGTGAAGATGGCCTCGGCCAGAAGCGCAGGGCCTGGTGTGATGTGAGTGGCCTGAGCAAGAGCCACAGGCCCTGGTGTGGTGTAAGTGGCCTCAGCCAGAAGCCACAGGCACTGGTGTGGTGTAAGTGGCCTCAGCCAGCAGCCACAGGCCCTGGTGTGGTGTAAGTGGCCTCAGCCAGCAGCCACAGGCCCTGGTGTGGTGTAAGTGGCCTCAGCCAGCAGCCACAGGCCCTGGTGTGGTGTAAGTGGCCTCAGCCAGCAGCCACAGGCCCTGGTGTGGTGTAAGTGGCCTCAGCCAGAGCCACAGGCCCTGGTGTAGTGTAAGTGGCCTCAGCCAGTGCCACAGGCCCTGGTGTGGTGTAAGTGGCCTGAGCAAGAGCCACAGACCCTGGTGTGGTGTAAGTGGCCTCAATAGCAACTAATGCCCTGGTGTGGTGTAGGTGGCCTCAGCCAGCAGCCACAGGCCCTGGTGTGGTGTAAGTGGCCTCAGCCAGTGCCACAGGCCCTGGTGTGGTGTAAGGGGCCTCAATAGCAACTAATGCCCTGGTGTGGTGTAAGTGGCCTCAGCCAGCAGCCACAGGCACTGGTGTGGTGTAAGTGGCCTCAGCCAGCAGCCACAGGCCCTGGTGTGGTGTAAGTGGCCTCAGCCAGCAGCCACAGGCCCTGGTGTGGTGTAAGTGGCCTGAGCCAGCAGCCACAGGCCCTGGTGTGGTGTAAGTGGCCTCAGCCAGAAGCCACAGGCACTGGTGTGGTGTAAGTGCCCTCAGCCAGCAGCCACAGGCCCTGGTGTGGTGTAAGTGACCTCAGCCAGCAGCCACAGGCCCTGGTGTGGTGTAAGTGGCCTCAGCCAGCAGCCACAGGCCCTGGTGTGGTGTAAGTGGCCTCAGCCAGTGCCACAGGCCCTGGTGTGGTGTAAGTGGCCTGAGCAAGAGTCACAGACCCTGGTGTGGTGTAATTGGCCTCAATAGCAACTAATGCCCTGGTGTGGTGTAGGTGGCCTCAGCCAGCAGTCACAGGCCCTGGTGTGGTGTAAGTGGCCTCAGCCAGTGCCACAGGCCCTGGTGTGGTGTAAGTGGCCTGAGCAAGAGCCACAGGCCCTGGTGTGGTGTAAGTGGCCTCAGCCAGCAGCCACAGGCCCTGGTGTGGTGTAGGTGGCCTGAGCAAGAGCCACAGGCCCTGGTGTGGTGTAAGTGGCCTCAGCCAGAAGCCACAGGCACTGGTGTGGTGTAAGTGCCCTCAGCCAGCAGCCACAGGCCCTGGTGTGGTGTAAGTGACCTCAGCCAGCAGCCACAGGCCCTGGTGTGGTGTAAGTGGCCTCAGCCAGCAGCCACAGGCCCTGGTGTGGTGTAAGTGGCCTCAGCCAGTGCCACAGGCCCTGGTGTGGTGTAAGTGGCCTGAGCAAGAGTCACAGACCCTGGTGTGGTGTAATTGGCCTCAATAGCAACTAATGCCCTGGTGTGGTGTAGGTGGCCTCAGCCTGCAGCCACAGGCCCTGATGTGGTGTAAGTGGCCCCAGCCGGTCACTCAGGCCCTGGTGTGGTGTAGGTGGCATCAGCTAGCAGCACAAGACATTGGAAAAGAGCCAAAATCAATGTCGTTAATGTGCCCTCATTAATGGGCAGCTGCTTTTGGTCTTTTAATACACCCCTTCTCTGGATCAAAAGCGGTTCAATGACATGAAAATGAAAGGCTTACAGCACCAGGTATTCCCAGGTAGTCTCCCATCCAAGTACTAACCAAGCCCAGCCCTGTTTAGCTTCCGAGATCAGACGAGGTCGGGCATGCTCAGGGTGGTATGGCCGTAAGCTGCTGGCCCCAGCACAATGTCTCAATTTATGGATTCAACTGATTAGGTGGCAAGTACCTGAAGTTACGAAGACAATCCTTTAACCATACCTGCATGTTTGCATAATACCCTAACCCAAAGGCTCAGTTTAGCATTTATCTAACAGCACAGGCCCTGGATTGTTGAAGATGGCCTCAGGAACCAGCACAGGGCCTGGTGTGTTGTACATGGCCACAGCTAGCAGCACAGGGCCTGGTTTGGTGAAGATGGCCTCGGCCAGAAGCGCAGGGCCTGGTGTGATGTGACTGGCCTGAGCAAGAGCCACAGGCCCTGGTGTGGTGTAAGTGGCCTCAGCCAGAAGCCACAGGCACTGGTGTGGTGTAAGTGGCCTCAGCCAGCAGCCACAGGCCCTGGTGTGGTGTAAGTGGCCTCAGCCAGCAGCCACAGGCCCTGGTGTGGTGTAAGTGGCCTCAGCCAGCAGCCACAGGCCCTGGTGTGGTGTAAGTGGCCTCAGCCAGCAGCCACAGGCCCTGGTGTGGTGTAAGTGGCCTCACCAGAGCCACAGGCCCTGGTATAGTGTAAGTGGCCTCAATAGCAACTAATGCCCTGGTGTGGTGTAGGTGGCCTCAGCCAGCAGCCACAGGCCCTGATGTGGTGTAAGTGGCCCCAGCCGGTCACTCAGGCCCTGGTGTGGTGTAGGTGGCATCAGCTAGCAGCACAAGACATTGGAAAAGAGCCAAAATCAATGTCGTTAATGTGCCCTCATTAATGGGCAGCTGCTTTTGGTCTTTTAATACACCCCTTCTCTGGATCAAAAGCGGTTCAATGACATGAAAATGAAAGGCTTACAGCACCAGGTATTCCCAGGTAGTCTCCCATCCAAGTACTAACCAAGCCCAGCCCTGCTTAGCTTCCGAGATCAGACGAGGTCGGGCATGCTCAGGGTGGTATGGCCGTAAGCTGCTGGCCCCAGCACAATGTCTCAATTTATGGATTCAACTGATTAGGTGGCAAGTACCTGAAGTTACGAAGACAATCCTTTAACCATACCTGCATGTTTGCATAATACCCTAACCCAAAGGCTCAGTTTAGCATTTATCTAACAGCACAGGCCCTGGATTGTTGAAGATGGCCTCAGGAACCAGCACAGGGCCTGGTGTGTTGTACATGGCCACAGCTAGCAACACAGGGCCTGGTTTGGTGAAGATGGCCTCGGCCAGAAGCGCAGGGCCTGGTGTGATGTGAGTGGCCTGAGCAAGAGCATCAGGCCCTGGTGTGGTGTAAGTGGCCTCAGCCAGAAGCCACAGGCACTGGTGTGGTGTAAGTGGCCTCAGCCAGCAGCCACAGGCCCTGGTGTGGTGTAAGTGGCCTCAGCCAGCAGCCACAGGCCCTGGTGTGGTGTAAGTGGCCTCAGCCAGCAGCCACAGGCCCTGGTGTGGTGTAAGTGGCCTCAGCCAGCAGCCACAGGCCCTGGTGTGGTGTAAGTGGCCTCAGCCAGAGCCACAGGCCCTGGTGTAGTGTAAGTGGCCTCAGCCAGTGCCACAGGCCCTGGTGTGGTGTAAGTGGCCTGAGCAAGAGCCACAGACCCTGGTGTGGTGTAAGTGGCCTCAATAGCAACTAATGCCCTGGTGTGGTGTAGGTGGCCTCAGCCAGCAGCCACAGGCCCTGGTGTGGTGTAAGTGGCCTCAGCCAGTGCCACAGGCCCTGGTGTGGTGTAAGGGGCCTCAATAGCAACTAATGCCCTGGTGTGGTGTAAGTGGCCTCAGCCAGCAGCCACAGGCACTGGTGTGGTGTAAGTGGCCTCAGCCAGCAGCCACAGGCCCTGGTGTGGTGTAAGTGGCCTCAGCCAGCAGCCACAGGCCCTGGTGTGGTGTAAGTGGCCTGAGCCAGCAGCCACAGGCCCTGGTGTGGTGTAAGTGGCCTCAGCCAGAAGCCACAGGCACTGGTGTGGTGTAAGTGCCCTCAGCCAGCAGCCACAGGCCCTGGTGTGGTGTAAGTGACCTCAGCCAGCAGCCACAGGCCCTGGTGTGGTGTAAGTGGCCTCAGCCAGCAGCCACAGGCCCTGGTGTCGTGTAAGTGGCCTCAGCCAGTGCCACAGGCCCTGGTGTGGTGTAAGTGGCCTGAGCAAGAGTCACAGACCCTGGTGTGGTGTAATTGGCCTCAATAGCAACTAATGCCCTGGTGTGGTGTAGGTGGCCTCAGCCAGCAGCCACAGGCCCTGGTGTGGTGTAAGTGGCCTCAGCAAGTGCCACAGGCCCTGGTGTGGTGTAAGTGGCCTGAGCAAGAGCCACAGGCCCTGGTGTGGTGTAAGTGGCCTCAGCCAGCAGCCACAGGCCCTGGTGTGGTGTAGGTGGCCTGAGCAAGAGCCACAGGCCCTGGTGTGGTGTAAGTGGCCTCAGCCAGAAGCCACAGGCACTGGTGTGGTGTAAGTGCCCTCAGCCAGCAGCCACAGGCCCTAGTGTGGTGTAAGTGACCTCAGCCAGCAGCCACAGGCCCTGGTGTGGTGTAAGTGGCCTCAGCCAGCAGCCACAGGCCCTGGTGTGGTGTAAGTGGCCTCAGCCAGTGCCACAGGCCCTGGTGTGGTGTAAGTGGCCTGAGCAAGAGTCACAGACCCTGGTGTGGTGTAATTGGCCTCAATAGCAACTAATGCCCTGGTGTGGTGTAGGTGGCCTCAGCCTGCAGCCACAGGCCCTGATGTGGTGTAAGTGGCCCCAGCCGGTCACTCAGGCCCTGGTGTGGTGTAGGTGGCATCAGCTAGCAGCACAAGACATTGGAAAAGAGCCAAAATCAATGTCGTTAATGTGCCCTCATTAATGGGCAGCTGCTTTTGGTCTTTTAATACACCCCTTCTCTGGATCAAAAGCGGTTCAATGACATGAAAATGAAAGGCTTACAGCACCAGGTATTCCCAGGTAGTCTCCCATCCAAGTACTAACCAAGCCCAGCCCTGTTTAGCTTCCGAGATCAGACGAGGTCGGGCATGCTCAGGGTGGTATGGCCGTAAGCTGCTGGCCCCAGCACAATGTCTCAATTTATGGATTCAACTGATTAGGTGGCAAGTACCTGAAGTTACGAAGACAATCCTTTAACCATACCTGCATGTTTGCATAATACCCTAACCCAAAGGCTCAGTTTAGCATTTATCTAACAGCACAGGCCCTGGATTGTTGAAGATGGCGTCAGGAACCAGCACAGGGCCTGGTGTGTTGTACATGGCCACAGCTAGCAGCACAGGGCCTGGTTTGGTGAAGATGGCCTCGGCCAGAAGCGCAGGGCCTGGTGTGATGTGACTGGCCTGAGCAAGAGCCACAGGCCCTGGTGTGGTGTAAGTGGCCTCAGCCAGAAGCCACAGGCACTGGTGTGGTGTAAGTGGCCTCAGCCAGCAGCCACAGGCCCTGGTGTGGTGTAAGTGGCCTCAGCCAGCAGCCACAGGCCCTGGTGTGGTGTAAGTGGCCTCAGCCAGCAGCCACAGGCCCTGGTGTGGTGTAAGTGGCCTCAGCCAGCAGCCACAGGCCCTGGTGTGGTGTAAGTGGCCTCAGCCAGAGCCACAGGCCCTGGTATAGTGTAAGTGGCCTCAACCAGTGCCACAGGCCCTGGTGTGGTGTAAGTGGCCTGAGCAAGAGCCACAGACCCTGGTGTGGTGTAATTGGCCTCAATAGCAACTAATGCCCTGGTGTGGTGTAGGTGGCCTCAGCCAGCAGCCACAGGCCCTGGTGTGGTGTAAGTGGCCTCAGCCAGTGCCACAGGCCCTGGTGTGGTGTAAGGGGCCTCAATAGCAACTAATGCCCTGGTGTGGTGTAGGTGGCCTCAGCCAGCAGCCACAGGCCCTGATGTGGTGTAAGTGGCCCCAGCCGGTCACTCAGGCCCTGGTGTGGTGTAGGTGGCATCAGCTAGCAGCACAAGACATTGGAAAAGAGCCAAAATCAATGTCGTTAATGTGCCCTCATTAATGGGCAGCTGCTTTTGGTCTTTTAATACACCCCTTCTCTGGATCAAAAGCGGTTCAATGACATGAAAATGAAAGGCTTACAGCACCAGGTATTCCCAGGTAGTCTCCCATCCAAGTACTAACCAAGCCCAGCCCTGCTTAGCTTCCGAGATCAGACGAGGTCGGGCATGCTCAGGGTGGTATGGCCGTAAGCTGCTGGCCCCAGCACAATGTCTCAATTTATGGATTCAACTGATTAGGTGGCAAGTACCTGAAGTTACGAAGACAATCCTTTAACCATACCTGCATGTTTGCATAATACCCTAACCCAAAGGCTCAGTTTAGCATTTATCTAACAGCACAGGCCCTGGATTGTTGAAGATGGCCTCAGGAACCAGCACAGGGCCTGGTGTGTTGTACATGGCCACAGCTAGCAACACAGGGCCTGGTTTGGTGAAGATGGCCTCGGCCAGAAGCGCAGGGCCTGGTGTGATGTGAGTGGCCTGAGCAAGAGCCACAGGCCCTGGTGTGGTGTAAGTGGCCTCAGCCAGAAGCCACAGGCACTGGTGTGGTGTAAGTGGCCTCAGCCAGCAGCCACAGGCCCTGGTGTGGTGTAAGTGGCCTCAGCCAGCAGCCACAGGCCCTGGTGTGGTGTAAGTGGCCTCAGCCAGCAGCCACAGGCCCTGGTGTGGTGTAAGTGGCCTCAGCCAGCAGCCACAGGCCCTGGTGTGGTGTAAGTGGCCTCAGCCAGAGCCACAGGCCCTGGTGTAGTGTAAGTGGCCTCAGCCAGTGCCACAGGCCCTGGTGTGGTGTAAGTGGCCTGAGCAAGAGCCACAGACCCTGGTGTGGTGTAAGTGGCCTCAATAGCAACTAATGCCCTGGTGTGGTGTAGGTGGCCTCAGCCAGCAGCCACAGGCCCTGGTGTGGTGTAAGTGGCCTCAGCCAGTGCCACAGGCCCTGGTGTGGTGTAAGGGGCCTCAATAGCAACTAATGCCCTGGTGTGGTGTAAGTGGCCTCAGCCAGCAGCCACAGGCACTGGTGTGGTGTAAGTGGCCTCAGCCAGCAGCCACAGGCCCTGGTGTGGTGTAAGTGGCCTCAGCCAGCAGCCACAGGCCCTGGTGTGGTGTAAGTGGCCTGAGCCAGCAGCCACAGGCCCTGGTGTGGTGTAAGTGGCCTTAGCCAGAAGCCACAGGCACTGGTGTGGTGTAAGTGCCCTCAGCCAGCAGCCACAGGCCCTGGTGTGGTGTAAGTGACCTCAGCCAGCAGCCACAGGCCCTGGTGTGGTGTAAGTGGCCTCAGCCAGCAGCCACAGGCCCTGGTGTGGTGTAAGTGGCCTCAGCCAGTGCCACAGGCCCTGGTGTGGTGTAAGTGGCCTGAGCAAGAGTCACAGACCCTGGTGTGGTGTAATTGGCCTCAATAGCAACTAATGCCCTGGTGTGGTGTAGGTGGCCTCAGCCAGCAGCCACAGGCCCTGGTGTGGTGTAAGTGACCTCAGCCAGCAGCCACAGGCCCTGGTGTGGTGTAAGTGGCCTCAGCCAGCAGCCACAGGCCCTGGTGTGGTGTAAGTGGCCTCAGCCAGTGCCACAGGCCCTGGTGTGGTGTAAGTGGCCTGAGCAAGAGCCACAGGCCCTGGTGTGGTGTAAGTGGCCTCAGCCAGCAGCCACAGGCCCTGGTGTGGTGTAGGTGGCCTGAGCAAGAGCCACAGGCCCTGGTGTGGTGTAAGTGGCCTCAGCCAGAAGCCACAGGCACTGGTGTGGTGTAAGTGCCCTCAGCCAGCAGCCACAGGCCCTGGTGTGGTGTAAGTGACCTCAGCCAGCAGCCACAGGCCCTGGTGTGGTGTAAGTGGCCTCAGCCAGCAGCCACAGGCCCTGGTGTGGTGTAAGTGGCCTCAGCCAGTGCCACAGGCCCTGGTGTGGTGTAAGTGGCCTGAGCAAGAGTCACAGACCCTGGTGTGGTGTAATTGGCCTCAATAGCAACTAATGCCCTGGTCTGGTGTAGGTGGCCTCAGCCAGCAGCCACAGGCCCTGGTGTGGTGTAAGTGGCCTCAGCCAGTGCCACAGGCCCTGGTGTGGTGTAAGGGGCCTCAATAGCAACTAATGCCCTGGTGTGGTGTAAGTGGCCTCAGCCAGCAGCCACAGGCCCTGGTGTGGTGTAAGTGGCCTGAGCAAGAGCCACAGGCACTGGTGTGGTGTAAGTGCCCTCAGCCAGCAGCCACAGGCCCTGGTGTGGTGTAAGTGGCCTCAGCCAGCAGCCACAGGCCCTGGTGTGGTGTAAGTGGCCTCAGCCAGCAGCCACAGGCCATGGTGTGGTGTAAGTGGCCTCAGCCAGCAGCCACAGGCCCTGGTGTGGTGTAAGTGGCCTCAGCCAGTGCCACAGGCCATGGTGTGGTGTAAGTGGCCTGAGCAAGAGTCACAGACCCTGGTGTGGTGTAATTGGCCTCAATAGCAACTAATGCCCTGGTGTGGTGTAGGTGGCCTCAGCCAGCAGCCACAGGCCCTGGTGTGGTGTAAGTGGCCTCAGCCAGCAGCCCCAGGCCCTGGTGTGGTGTAAGTGGCCTGAGCAAGAGCCACAGACCCTGGTGTGGTGTAATTGGCCTCAATAGCAACTAATGCCCTGGTGTGGTGTAAGTGGCCTCAGCCCGCAGCCACAGGCCCTGGTGTGGTGTAAGTGGCCTCATCCAGCAGCCACAGGCCCTGATGTGGTGTAAGTGGCCCCAGCCGGTCACTCAGGCCCTGGTGTGGTGTAGGTGGCATCAGCTAGCAGCACAAGACATTGGAAAACAGCCAAAAGCAATGTCGTTAATGTGCCCTCATTAATGGGCAGCTGCTTTTGGTCTTTTAATACACCCCTTCTCTGGATCAAAAGCGGTTCAATGACATGAAAATGAAAGGCTTATAGCACCAGGTATTCCCAGGCAGTCTCCCATCCAAGTACTAACCAAGCCCAGCCCTGCTTAGCTTCCGAGATTAGACGAGGTCGGGCGTGCTCAGGGTGGTATGGCCGTAAGCTGCTGGCCCCAGCACAATGTCTCAATTTATGGATTCAACTGATTAGGTGGCAAGTACCTGAAGTTACGAAGACAATCCTTTAACCATACCTGCATGTTTGCATAATACCCTAACCCAAAGGCTCAGTTTAGCATTTATCTAACAGCACAGGCCCTGGATTGTTGAAGATGGCCTCAGGAACCAGCACAGGGCCTGGTGTGGTGTAAGTGGCCTCAGCCAGAGCCACAGGCCCTGGTATAGTGTAAGTGGCCTCAACCAGTGCCACAGGCCCTGGTGGGGTGTAAGTGGCCTGAGCAAGAGCCACAGACCCTGGTGTGGTGTAATTGGCCTCAATAGCAACTAATGCCCTGGTGTGGTGTAGGTGGCCTCAGCCAGCAGCCACAGGCCCTGGTGTGGTGTAAGTGGCCTCAGCCAGTGCCACAGGCCCCGGTGTTGTATAAGGGGCCTCAATAGCAACTAATGCCCTGGTGTGGTGTAGGTGGCCTCAGCCAGCAGCCACAGGCCCTGATGTGGTGTAAGTGGCCTCAATAGCAACTAATGCCCTGGTGTGGTGTAAGTGGCCTCAGCCAGCAGCCACAGGCACTGGTGTGGTGTAAGTGGCCTCAGCCAGCAGCCACAGGCCCTGGTGTGGTGTAAGTGGCCTCAGCCAGCAGCCACAGGCCCTGGTGTGGTGTAAGTGGCCTGAGCCAGCAGCCACAGGCCCTGGTGTGGTGTATGTGGCCTCAGCCAGAAGCCACAGGCACTGGTGTGGTGTAAGTGCCCTCAGCCAGCAGCCACAGGCCCTGGTGTGGTGTAAGTGACCTCAGCCAGCAGCCACAGGCCCTGGTGTGGTGTAAGTGGCCTCAGCCAGCAGCCACAGGCCCTGGTGTGGTGTAAGTGGCCTCAGCCAGTGCCACAGGCCCTGGTGTGGTGTAAGTGGCCTGAGCAAGAGTCACAGACCCTGGTGTGGTGTAATTGGCCTCAATAGCAACTAATGCCCTGGTGTGGTGTAGGTGGCCTCAGCCAGCAGCCACAGGCCCTGGTGTGGTGTAAGTGGCCTCAGCCAGTGCCACAGGCCCTGGTGTGGTGTAAGTGGCCTGAGCAAGAGCCACAGGCCCTGGTGTGGTGTAAGTGGCCTCAGCCAGCAGCCACAGGCCCTGGTGTGGTGTAAGTGGCCTGAGCAAGAGCCACAGGCCCTGGTGTGGTGTAAGTGGCCTCAGCCAGAAGCCACAGGCACTGGTGTGGTGTAAGTGCCCTCAGCCAGCAGCCACAGGCCCTGGTGTGGTGTAAGTGACCTCAGCCAGCAGCCACAGGCCCTGGTGTGGTGTAAGTGGCCTCAGCCAGCAGCCACAGGCCCTGGTGTGGTGTAAGTGGCCTCAGCCAGTGCCACAGGCCCTGGTGTGGTGTAAGTGGCCTGAGCAAGAGTCACAGACCCTGGTGTGGTGTAATTGGCCTCAATAGCAACTAATGCCCTGGTGTGGTGTAGGTGGCCTCAGCCTGCAGCCACAGGCCCTGATGTGGTGTAAGTGGCCCCAGCCGGTCACTCAGGCCCTGGTGTGGTGTAGGTGGCATCAGCTAGCAGCACAAGACATTGGAAAAGAGCCAAAATCAATGTCGTTAATGTGCCCTCATTAATGGGCAGCTGCTTTTGGTCTTTTAATACACCCCTTCTCTGGATCAAAAGCGGTTCAATGACATGAAAATGAAAGGCTTACAGCACCAGGTATTCCCAGGTAGTCTCCCATCCAAGTACTAACCAAGCCCAGCCCTGTTTAGCTTCCGAGATCAGACGAGGTCGGGCATGCTCAGGGTGGTATGGCCGTAAGCTGCTGGCCCCAGCACAATGTCTCAATTTATGGATTCAACTGATTAGGTGGCAAGTACCTGGAGTTACGAAGACAATCCTTTAACCATACCTGCATGTTTGCATAATACCCTAACCCAAAGGCTCAGTTTAGCATTTATCTAACAGCACAGGCCCTGGATTGTTGAAGATGGCCTCAGGAACCAGCACAGGGCCTGGTGTGTTGTACATGGCCACAGCTAGCAGCACAGGGCCTGGTTTGGTGAAGATGGCCTCGGCCAGAAGCGCAGGGCCTGGTGTGATGTGAGTGGCCTGAGCAAGAGCCACAGGCCCTGGTGTGGTGTAAGTGGCCTCAGCCAGAAGCCACAGGCACTGGTGTGGTGTAAGTGGCCTCAGCCAGCAGCCACAGGACCTGGTGTGGTGTAAGTGGCCTCAGCCAGCAGCCACAGGCCCTGGTGTGGTGTAAGTGGCCTCAGCCAGCAGCCACAGGCCCTGGTGTGGTGTAAGTGGCCTCAGCCAGCAGCCACAGGCCCTGGTGTGGTGTAAGTGGCCTCAGCCAGAGCCACAGGCCCTGGTGTAGTGTAAGTGGCCTCAGCCAGTGCCACAGGCCCTGGTGTGGTGTAAGTGGCCTGAGCAAGAGCCACAGACCCTGGTGTGGTGTAATTGGCCTCAATAGCAACTAATGCCCTGTTGTGGTGTATGTGGCCTCAGCCAGCAGCCACAGGCCCTGGTGTAGTGTAAGTGGCCTCAGCCAGTGCCACAGGCCCTGGTGTGGTGTAAGTGGCCTGAGCAAGAGCCACAGACCCTGGTGTGGTGTAATTGGCCTCAATAGCAACTAATGCCCTGTTGTGGTGTAAGTGGCCTCAGCCAGTGCCACAGGCCCTGGTGTGGTGTAAGGGGCCTCAATAGCAACAAATGCCCTGGTGTGGTGTAAGTGGCCTCAGCCAGCAGCCACAGGCACTGGTGTGGTGTAAGTGGCCTCAGCCAGCAGCCACAGGCCCTGGTGTGGTGTAAGTGGCCTCAGCCAGCAGCCACAGGCCCTGGTGTGGTGTAAGTGGCCTGAGCCAGCAGCCACAGGCCCTGGTGTGGTGTAAGTGGCCTCAGCCAGAAGCCACAGGCACTGGTGTGGTGTAAGTGCCCTCAGCCAGCAGCCACAGGCCCTGGTGTGGTGTAAGTGACCTCAGCCAGCAGCCACAGGCCCTGGTGTGGTGTAAGTGGCCTCAGCCAGCAGCCACAGGCCCTGGTGTGGTGTAAGTGGCCTCAGCCAGTGCCACAGGCCCTGGTGTGGTGTAAGTGGCCTGAGCAAGAGTCACAGACCCTGGTGTGGTGTAATTGGCCTCAATAGCAACTAATGCCCTGGTGTGGTGTAGGTGGCCTCAGCCAGCAGCCACAGGCCCTGGTGTGGTGTAAGTGGCCTCAGCCAGTGCCACAGGCCCTGGTGTGGTGTAAGTGGCCTGAGCAAGAGCCACAGGCCCTGGTGTGGTGTAAGTGGCCTCAGCCAGCAGCCACAGGCCTTGGTGTGGTGTAAGTGGCCTGAGCAAGAGCCACAGGCCCTGGTGTGGTGTAAGTGGCCTCAGCCAGAAGCCACAGGCACTGGTGTGGTGTAAGTGCCCTCAGCCAGCAGCCACAGGCCCTGGTGTGGTGTAAGTGACCTCAGCCAGCAGCCACAGGCCCTGGTGTGGTGTAAGTGGCCTCAGCCAGCAGCCACAGGCCCTGGTGTGGTGTAAGTGGCCTCAGCCAGTGCCACAGGCCCTGGTGTGGTGTAAGTGGCCTGAGCAAGAGTCACAGACCCTGGTGTGGTGTAATTGGCCTCAATAGCAACTAATGCCCTGGTGTGGTGTAGGTGGCCTCAGCCAGCAGCCACAGGCCCTGGTGTGGTGTAAGTGGCCTCAGCCAGTGCCACAGGCCCTGGTGTGGTGTAAGTGGCCTGAGCAAGAGCCACAGACCCTGGTGTGGTGTAATTGGCCTCAATAGCAACTAATGCCCTGGTGTGGTGTAAGTGGCCTCAGCCAGCAGCCACAGGCCCTGGTGTGGTGTAAGTGGCCTCAGCCAGCAGCCACAGGCCCTGGTGTGGTGTAAGTGGCCTCAGCCAGCAGCCACAGGCCCTGGTGTGGTGTAAGTGGCCTCAGCCAGAGCCACAGGCCCTGGTGTGGTGTAAGTGGCCTCAGCCAGTGCCACAGGCCCTGGTGTGGTGTAAGTGGCCTGAGCAAGAGCCAAAGACCCTGGTGTGGTGTAATTGGCCTCAATAGCAACTTATGCCCTGGTGTGGTGTAAGTGGCCTCAGCCAGCAGCCACAGGCCCTGGTGTGGTGTAAGTGGCCTCAATAGCAACTAATGCCCTGGTGTGGTGTAAGTGGCCTCAGCCAGCAGCCACAGGCCCTGGTGTGGTGTAAGTGGCCTCAGCCAGCAGCCACAGGCCCTGGTGTGGTGTAAGTGGCCTGAGCAAGAGCCACAGGCCCTGGTGTGGTGTAAGTGGCCTCAGCCAGAAGCCACAGGCACTGGTGTGGTGTAAGGGGCCTCAATAGCAACTAATGCCCTGGTGTGGTGTAAGTGACCTCAGCCAGCAGCCACAGGCCCTGGTGTGGTGTAAGTGGCCTCAGCCAGCAGCCACAGGCCCTGGTGTGGTGTAAGTGGCCTCAGCCAGTGCCACAGACCCTGGTGTGGTGTAATTGGCCTCAATAGCAACTAATGCCCTGGTGTGGTGTAAGTGGCCTCAGCCAGCAGCCACAGGCCCTGGTGTGGTGTAAGTGGCCTCAGCCAGCAGCCACAGGCCCTGATGTGGTGTAAGTGGCCCCAGCCGGTCACTCAGGCCCTGGTGTGGTGTAGGTGGCATCAGCTAGCAGCACAAGACATTGGAAAACAGCCAAAAGCAATGTCGTTAATGTGCCCTCATTAATGGGCAGCTGCTTTTGGTCTTTTAATACACCCCTTCTCTGGATCAAAAGCGGTTCAATGACATGAAAATGAAAGGCTTACAGCACCAGGTATTCCCAGGTAGTCTCCCATCCAAGTACTAACCAAGCCCAGCCCTGCTTAGCTTCCGAGATCAGACGAGGTCGGGCGTGCTCAGGGTGGTATGGCCGTAAGCTGCTGGCCCCAGCACAATGTCTCAATTTATGGATTCAACTGATTAGGTGGCAAGTACCTGAAGTTACGAAGACAATCCTTTAACCATACCTGCATGTTTGCATAATACCCTAACCCAAAGGCTCAGTTTAGCATTTATCTAACAGCACAGGCCCTGGATTGTTGAAGATGGCCTCAGGAACCAGCACAGGGCCTGGTGTGTTGTACATGGCCACAGCTAGCAGCACAGGGCCTGGTGTGATGTGAGTGGCCTGAGCCAGAAGCCACAGGCACTGGTGTGGTGTAAGTGGCCTCAGCCAGCAGCCACAGGCCCTGGTGTGGTGTAAGTGGCCTCAGCCAGCAGCCACAGGCCCTGGTGTGGTGTAAGTGGCCTCAGCCAGCAGCCACAGGCCCTGGTGTGGTGTAAGTGGCCTCAGCCAGAGCCACAGGTCCTGGTGTGGTGTAAGTGGCCTCAGCCAGTGCCACAGGCCCTGGTGTGGTGTAAGTGGCCTCAGCCAGAAGCCACAGGCCCTGGTGTGGTGTAAGTGGCCTCAGCCAGCAGCCACAGGCCCTGGTGTGGTGTAATTGGCCTCAGCCAGAGCCACAGGTCCTGGTGTGGTGTAAGTGGCCTCAGCCAGTGCCACAGGCCCTGGTGTGGTGTAAGTGGCCTGAGCAAGAGCCACAGACCCTGGTGTGGTGTAATTGGCCTCAATAGCAACTAATGCCCTGGTGTGGTGTAGGTGGCCTCAGCCAGCAGCCACAGGCCCTGGTGTGGTGTAAGTGGCCTCAATAGCAACTAATGCCCTGGTGTGGTGTAAGTGGCCTCAGCCAGCAGCCACAGGCCCTGGTGTGGTGTAAGTGGCCTCAGCCAGAGCCACAGGTCCGGGTGTGGTGTAAGTGGCCTCAGCCAGAGCCACAGGTCCTGGTGTGGTGTAAGTGGCCTCAGCCAGTGCCACAGGCCCTGGTGTGGTGTAAGTGGCCTCAGCCAGCAGCCACAGGCCCTGGTGTGGTGTAAGTGGCCTCAGCCAGCAGCCACAGGCCCTGGTGTGGTGTAAGTGGCCTCAGCCAGCAGCCACAGGCCCTGGTGTGGTGTAAGTGGCCTCAGCCAGCAGCCACAGGCCCTGGTGTGGTGTAAGTGGCCTCAGCCAGAGCCACAGGTCCTGGTGTGGTGTAAGTGGCCTCAGCCAGTGCCACAGGCCCTGGTGTGGTGTAAGTGGCCTGAGCAAGAGCCACAGACCCTGTTGTGGTGTAATTGGCCTCAATAGCAACTAAGGCCCTGGTGTGGTGTAGGTGGCCTCAGCCAGCAGCCACAGGCCCTGGTGTGGTGTAAGTGGCCTCAGCCAGCAGCCACAGGCCCTGGTGTGGTGTAAGTGGCCTCAGCCAGCAGCCACAGGCCCTGATGTGGTGTACGTGGCCCCAGCTGGTCACTCAGGCCCTGGTGTGGTGTAGGTGGCATCAGCTAGCAGCACAAGACATTGGAAAACAGCCAAAAGCAATGTCGTTAATGTGCCCTCATTAATGGGCAGCTGCTTTTGGTCTTTTAATACACCCCTTCTCTGGATCAAAAGCGGTTCAATGGCATGAAAATGAAAGGCTTACAGCACCAGGTATTCCCAGGCGGTCTCCCATCCAAGTACTAACCAAGCCCAGCCCTGCTTAGCTTCCGAGATCAGACGAGGTCGGGCGTGCTCAGGGTGGTATGGCCGTAAGCTGCTGGCCCCAGCACAATGTCTCAATTTATGGATTCAACTGATTAGGTGGCAAGTACCTGAAGTTACGAAGACAATCCTTTAACCATACCTGCATGTTTGCATAATACCCTAACCCAAAGGCTCAGTTTAGCATTTATCTAACAGCACAGGCCCTGGATTGTTGAAGATGGCCTCAGGAACCAGCACAGGGCCTGGTGTGTTGTACATGGCCACAGCTAGCAGCACAGGGCCTGGTTTGGTGAAGATGGCCTCGGCCAGAAGCGCAGGGCCTGGTGTGATGTGAGTGGCCTGAGCAAGAGCCACAGGCCCTGGTGTGGTGTAAGTGGCCTCAGCCAGAAGCCACAGGCACTGGTGTGGTGTAAGTGGCCTCAGCCAGCAGCCACAGGCCCTGGTGTGGTGTAAGTGGCCTCAGCCAGCAGCCACAGGCCCTGGTGTGGTGTAAGTGGCCTCAGCCAGCAGCCACAGGCCCTGGTGTGGTGTAAGTGGCCTCAGCCAGAGCCACAGGCCCTGGTGCGGTGTAAGTGGCCTCAGCCAGTGCCACAGGCCCTGGTGTGGTGTAAGTGGCCTGAGCAAGAGCCACAGACCCTGGTGTGGTGTAAGTGGCCTCAGCCAGCAGCCACAGGCCCTGGTGTGGTGTAAGTGGCCTCAGCCAGCAGCCACAGGCCCTGGTGTGGTGTAAGTGGCCTCAGCCAGCAGCCACAGGCCCTGGTGTGGTGTAAGTGGCCTCAGCCAGAGCCACAGGCCCTGGTGTAGTGTAAGTGGCCTCAGCCAGTGCCACAGGCCCTGGTGTGGTGTAAGTGGCCTGAGCAAGAGCCACAGACCCTGGTGTGGTGTAATTGGCCTCAATAGCAACTAATGCCCTGGTGTGGTGTAGGTGGCCTCAGCCAGCAGCCACAGGCCCTGGTGTGGTGTAAGTGGCCTCAGCCAGTGCCACAGGCCCTGGTGTGGTGTAAGGGGCCTCAATAGCAACTAATGCCCTGGTGTGGTGTAAGTGGCCTCAGCCAGCAGCCACAGGCACTGGTGTGGTGTAAGTGCCCTCAGCCAGCAGCCACAGGCCCTGGTGTGGTGTAAGTGGCCTCAGCCAGCAGCCACAGGCCCTGGTGTGGTGTAAGTGGCCTCAGCCAGCAGCACAGGCCCTGGTGTGGTGTAAGTGGCCTGAGCAAGAGCCACAGGCCCTGGTGTGGTGTAAGTGGCCTCAGCCAGAAGCCACAGGCACTGGTGTGGTGTAAGTGCCCTCAGCCAGCAGCCACAGGCCCTGGTGTGGTGTAAGTGACCTCAGCCAGCAGCCACAGGCCCTGGTGTGGTGTAAGTGGCCTCAGCCAGCAGCCACAGGCCCTGGTGTGGTGTAAGTGGCCTCAGCCAGTGCCACAGGCCCTGGTGTGGTGTAAGTGGCCTGAGCAAGAGTCACAGACCCTGGTGTGGTGTAATTGGCCTCAATAGCAACTAATGCCCTGGTGTGGTGTAGGTGGCCTCAGCCAGCAGCCACAGGCCCTGGTGCGGTGTAAGTGGCCTCAGCCAGTGCCACAGGCCCTGGTGTGGTGTAAGTGGCCTGAGCAAGAGCCACAGACCCTGGTGTGGTGTAATTGGCCTCAATAGCAACTAATGCCCTGGTGTGGTGTAAGTGGCCTCAGCCAGCAGCCACAGGCCCTGGTGTGGTGTAAGTGGCCTCAGCCAGCAGCCACAGGCCCTGATGTGGTGTAAGTGGCCCCAGCCGGTCACTCAGGCCCTGGTGTGGTGTAGGTGGCATCAGCTAGCAGCACAAGACATTGTAAAACAGCCAAAAGCAATGTCGTTAATGTGCCATCATTAATGGGCAGCTGCTTTTGGTCTTTTAATACACCCCTTCTCTGGATCAAAAGCGGTTCAATGACATGAAAATGAAAGGCTTACAGCACCAGGTAGTCTCCCATCCAAGTACAAACCAAGCCCAGCCCTGCTTAGCTTCCGAGATCAGACGAGGTCGGGCGTGCTCAGGGTGGTATGGCCGTAAGCTGCTGGCCCCAGCACAATGTCTCAATTTATGGATTCAACTGATTAGGTGGCAAGTACCTGAAGTTACGAAGACAATCCTTTAACCATACCTGCATGTTTGCATAATACCCTAACCCAAAGGCTCAGTTTAGCATTTATCTAACAGCACAGGCCATGGATTGTTGAAGATGGCCTCAGGAACCAGCACAGGGCCTGGTGTGTTGTACATGGCCACAGCTAGCAGCACAGGGCCTGGTTTGGTGAAGATGGCCTCGGCCAGAAGCGCAGGGCCTGGTGTGATGTGAGTGGCCTGAGCAAGAGCCACAGGCCCTGGTGTGGTGTAAGTGGCCTCAGCCAGAAGCCACAGGCACTGGTGTGGTGTAAGTGGCCTCAGCCAGCAGCCACAGGCCCTGGTGTGGTGTAAGTGGCCTCAGCCAGCAGCCACAGGCCCTGGTGTGGTGTAAGTGGCCTCAGCCAGCAGCCACAGGCCCTGGTGTGGTGTAAGTGGCCTCAGCCAGAGCCACAGGCCCTGGTGTGGTGTAAGTGGCCTCAGCCACTGCCACAGGCCCTGGTGTGGTGTAAGTGGCCTGAGCAAGAGCCAAAGACCCTGGTGTGGTGTAATTGGCCTCAATAGCAACTAATGCCCTGGTGTGGTGTAGGTGGCCTCAGCCAGCAGCCACAGGCCCTGGTGTGGTGTCAGTGGCCTCAATAGCAACTAATGCCCTGGTGTGGTGTAAGTGGCCTCAGCCAGCAGCCACAGGCCCTGGTGTGGTGTAAGTGGCTTGAGCAAGAGCCACAGACCCTGGTGTGGTGTAATTGGCCTCAATAGCAACTAAGGCCCTGGTGTGGTGTAGGTGGCCTCAGCCAGCAGCCACAGGCCCTGGTGTGGTGTAAGTGACCTCAGCCAACAGCCACAGGCCCTGGTGTGGTGTAAGTGGCCTCAGCCAGCAGCCACAGGCCCTGATGTGGTGTAAGTGGCCCCAGCCGGTCACTCAGGCCCTGGTGTGGTGTAGGTGGCATCAGCTAGCAGCACAAGACATTGGAAAACAGCCAAAAGCAATGTCGTTAATGTGCCCTCATTAATGGGCAGCTGCTTTTGGTCTTTTAATACACCCCTTCTCTGGATCAAAAGTGGTTCAGTGACATGAAAATGAAATGCTTACAGCACCAGGTATTCCCAGGCGGTCTCCCATCCAAGTACTAACCAAGCCCAGCCCTGCTTAGCTTCCGAGATCAGACGAGGTCGGGCGTGCTCAGGGTGGTATGGCCGTAAGCTGCTGGCCCCAGCACAATGTCTCAATTTATGGATTCAACTGATTAGGTGGCAAGTACCTGAAGTTACGAAGACAATCCTTTAACCATACCTGCATTTTTGCATAATACCCTAACCCAAAGGCTCAGTTTAGCATTTATCTAACAGCACAGGCCCTGGATTGTTGAAGATGGCCTCAGGAACCAGCACAGGGCCTGGTGTGTTGTACATGGCCACAGCAAGCAGCACAGGGCCAGGTTTGGTGAAGATGGCCTCGGCCAGAAGCACAGGGTCTGGTGTGATATGAGTGGCCTGAGCAAGAGCCACAGGCCCTGGTGTGGTGTAAGTGGCCTCAGCCAGAAGCCACAGGCCCTGGTGTGGTGTAGGTGGCCTCAGCCAGCAGCCACAGGCCCTTGTGTGGTGTAAGTGGCCTCAGCCAGCAGCCACAGGCCCTGGTGTGGTGTAAGTGGCCTCAGCCAGCAGCCACAGGCCCTGGTGTGGTGTAATTGGCCTCAATAGCAACTAAGGCCCTGGTGTGGTGTAAGTGGCCTCAGCCAGCAGCCACAGGCCCTGGTGTGGTGTAAGTGGCCTCAGCCAGTGCCACAGGCCCTGGTGTGGTGTAAGGGGCCTCAATAGCAACTAATGCCCTGGTGTGGTGTAAGTGGCCTCAGCCAGCAGCCACAGGCACTGGTGTGGTGTAAGTGCCCTCAACAAGCAGCCACAGGCCCTGGTGTGGTGTAAGTGGCCTCAGCCAGCAGCCACAGGCCCTGGTGTGGTGTAAGTGGCCTCAGCCAGCAGCCACAGGCCCTGGTGTGGTGTAAGTGGCCCAAGCAAGAGCCACAGGCCCTGGTGTGGTGTAAGTGGCCTCAGCCAGAAGCCACAGGCCCTGGTGTGGTGTAAGTGGCCTCAGCCAGCAGCCACAGGCCCTGGTGTGGTGTAAGTGGCCTCAGCCAGAGCCACAGGCCCTGGTGTAGTGTAAGTGGCCTCAGCCAGTGCCACAGGCCCTGGTGTGGTGTAAGTGGCCTGAGCAAGAGCCACAGACCCTGGTGTGGTGTAATTGGCCTCAATAGCAACTAATGCCCTGGTGTGGTGTAGGTGGCCTCAGCCAGCAGCCACAGGCCCTGGTGTGGTGTAAGTGGCCTCAGCCAGTGCCACAGGCCCTGGTGTGGTGTAAGGGGCCTCAATAGCAACTAATGCCCTGGTGTGGTGTAAGTGGCCTCAGCCAGCAGCCACAGGCACTGGTGTGGTGTAAGTGCCCTCAGCCAGCAGCCACAGGCCCTGGTGTGGTGTAAGTGGCCTCAGCCAGCAGCCACAGGCCCTGGTGTGGTGTAAGTGGCCTCAGCCAGCAGCACAGGCCCTGGTGTGGTGTAAGTGGCCTGAGCAAGAGCCACAGGCCCTGGTGTGGTGTAAGTGGCCTCAGCCAGAAGCCACAGGCACTGGTGTGGTGTAAGTGCCCTCAGCCAGCAGCCACAGGCCCTGGTGTGGTGTAAGTGACCTCAGCCAGCAGCCACAGGCCCTGGTGTGGTGTAAGTGGCCTCAGCCAGCAGCCACAGGCCCTGGTGTGGTGTAAGTGGCCTCAGCCAGTGCCACAGGCCCTGGTGTGGTGTAAGTGGCCTGAGCAAGAGTCACAGACCCTGGTGTGGTGTAATTGGCCTCAATAGCAACTAATGCCCTGGTGTGGTGTAGGTGGCCTCAGCCAGCAGCCACAGGCCCTGGTGCGGTGTAAGTGGCCTCAGCCAGTGCCACAGGCCCTGGTGTGGTGTAAGTGGCCTGAGCAAGAGCCACAGACCCTGGTGTGGTGTAATTGGCCTCAATAGCAACTAATGCCCTGGTGTGGTGTAAGTGGCCTCAGCCAGCAGCCACAGGCCCTGGTGTGGTGTAAGTGGCCTCAGCCAGCAGCCACAGGCCCTGATGTGGTGTAAGTGGCCCCAGCCGGTCACTCAGGCCCTGGTGTGGTGTAGGTGGCATCAGCTAGCAGCACAAGACATTGTAAAACAGCCAAAAGCAATGTCGTTAATGTGCCATCATTAATGGGCAGCTGCTTTTGGTCTTTTAATACACCCCTTCTCTGGATCAAAAGCGGTTCAATGACATGAAAATGAAAGGCTTACAGCACCAGGTAGTCTCCCATCCAAGTACAAACCAAGCCCAGCCCTGCTTAGCTTCCGAGATCAGACGAGGTCGGGCGTGCTCAGGGTGGTATGGCCGTAAGCTGCTGGCCCCAGCACAATGTCTCAATTTATGGATTCAACTGATTAGGTGGCAAGTACCTGAAGTTACGAAGACAATCCTTTAACCATACCTGCATGTTTGCATAATACCCTAACCCAAAGGCTCAGTTTAGCATTTATCTAACAGCACAGGCCATGGATTGTTGAAGATGGCCTCAGGAACCAGCACAGGGCCTGGTGTGTTGTACATGGCCACAGCTAGCAGCACAGGGCCTGGTTTGGTGAAGATGGCCTCGGCCAGAAGCGCAGGGCCTGGTGTGATGTGAGTGGCCTGAGCAAGAGCCACAGGCCCTGGTGTGGTGTAAGTGGCCTCAGCCAGAAGCCACAGGCACTGGTGTGGTGTAAGTGGCCTCAGCCAGCAGCCACAGGCCCTGGTGTGGTGTAAGTGGCCTCAGCCAGCAGCCACAGGCCCTGGTGTGGTGTAAGTGGCCTCAGCCAGCAGCCACAGGCCCTGGTGTGGTGTAAGTGGCCTCAGCCAGAGCCACAGGCCCTGGTGTGGTGTAAGTGGCCTCAGCCACTGCCACAGGCCCTGGTGTGGTGTAAGTGGCCTGAGCAAGAGCCAAAGACCCTGGTGTGGTGTAATTGGCCTCAATAGCAACTAATGCCCTGGTGTGGTGTAGGTGGCCTCAGCCAGCAGCCACAGGCCCTGGTGTGGTGTCAGTGGCCTCAATAGCAACTAATGCCCTGGTGTGGTGTAAGTGGCCTCAGCCAGCAGCCACAGGCCCTGGTGTGGTGTAAGTGGCTTGAGCAAGAGCCACAGACCCTGGTGTGGTGTAATTGGCCTCAATAGCAACTAAGGCCCTGGTGTGGTGTAGGTGGCCTCAGCCAGCAGCCACAGGCCCTGGTGTGGTGTAAGTGACCTCAGCCAACAGCCACAGGCCCTGGTGTGGTGTAAGTGGCCTCAGCCAGCAGCCACAGGCCCTGATGTGGTGTAAGTGGCCCCAGCCGGTCACTCAGGCCCTGGTGTGGTGTAGGTGGCATCAGCTAGCAGCACAAGACATTGGAAAACAGCCAAAAGCAATGTCGTTAATGTGCCCTCATTAATGGGCAGCTGCTTTTGGTCTTTTAATACACCCCTTCTCTGGATCAAAAGTGGTTCAGTGACATGAAAATGAAATGCTTACAGCACCAGGTATTCCCAGGCGGTCTCCCATCCAAGTACTAACCAAGCCCAGCCCTGCTTAGCTTCCGAGATCAGACGAGGTCGGGCGTGCTCAGGGTGGTATGGCCGTAAGCTGCTGGCCCCAGCACAATGTCTCAATTTATGGATTCAACTGATTAGGTGGCAAGTACCTGAAGTTACGAAGACAATCCTTTAACCATACCTGCATTTTTGCATAATACCCTAACCCAAAGGCTCAGTTTAGCATTTATCTAACAGCACAGGCCCTGGATTGTTGAAGATGGCCTCAGGAACCAGCACAGGGCCTGGTGTGTTGTACATGGCCACAGCAAGCAGCACAGGGCCAGGTTTGGTGAAGATGGCCTCGGCCAGAAGCACAGGGTCTGGTGTGATATGAGTGGCCTGAGCAAGAGCCACAGGCCCTGGTGTGGTGTAAGTGGCCTCAGCCAGAAGCCACAGGCCCTGGTGTGGTGTAGGTGGCCTCAGCCAGCAGCCACAGGCCCTTGTGTGGTGTAAGTGGCCTCAGCCAGCAGCCACAGGCCCTGGTGTGGTGTAAGTGGCCTCAGCCAGCAGCCACAGGCCCTGGTGTGGTGTAATTGGCCTCAATAGCAACTAAGGCCCTGGTGTGGTGTAAGTGGCCTCAGCCAGCAGCCACAGGCCCTGGTGTGGTGTAAGTGGCCTCAGCCAGTGCCACAGGCCCTGGTGTGGTGTAAGGGGCCTCAATAGCAACTAATGCCCTGGTGTGGTGTAAGTGGCCTCAGCCAGCAGCCACAGGCACTGGTGTGGTGTAAGTGCCCTCAACAAGCAGCCACAGGCCCTGGTGTGGTGTAAGTGGCCTCAGCCAGCAGCCACAGGCCCTGGTGTGGTGTAAGTGGCCTCAGCCAGCAGCCACAGGCCCTGGTGTGGTGTAAGTGGCCCAAGCAAGAGCCACAGGCCCTGGTGTGGTGTAAGTGGCCTCAGCCAGAAGCCACAGGCCCTGGTGTGGTGTAAGTGGCCTCAGCCAGCAGCCACAGGCCCTGGTGTGGTGTAAGTGGCCTCAGCCAGCAGCCACAGGCCCTGGTGTGGTGTAAGTGGCCTCAGCCAGTGCCACAGGCACTGGTGTGGTGTAAGTGGCCTGAGCAAGAGTCACAGACCCTGGTGTGGTGTAATTGGCCTCAATAGCAACTAATGCCCTGGTGTGGTGTAGGTGGCCTCAGCCAGCAGCCACAGGCCCTGGTGTGGTGTAAGTGGCCTCAGCCAGTGCCACAGGCCCTGGTGTGGTGTAAGTGGCCTGAGCAAGAGCCACAGACCCTCGTGTGGTGTAATTGGCCTCAATAGCAACTAATGCCCTGGTGTGGTGTAAGTGGCCTCAGCCAGCAGCCACAGGCCCTGGTGTGGTGTAAGTGGCCTCAGAAGCAAATAAGGCCGTATTGTGGTGTATGTGGCCTCAGCCAGGAGCCACAGGCCCTGGTGTGGTGTAAGTGGCCTGAGCAAGAGCCACAGACCCTGGTGTGGTGTAAGTGGCCTCAGCCAGCAGCCACAGGCCTTGGTGTGGTGTAAGTCGCCTCAGCCAGAAGCCACAGGCACTGGTGTGGTGTAAGTGGCCTCAGCCAGCAGCCACAGGCCCTGGTGTGGTGTAAGTGGCCTGAGCAAGAGCCACAGGCCCTGGTGTGGTGTAATTGGCCTCAATAGCAACTAAGGCCCTGGTGTGGTGTAAGTGGCCTCATCCAGAGCCACAGGCCCTGGTGTGGTGTAAGTGGCCTCAGAAGCAAATAAGGCCGTGGTGTGGTGTAAGTGGCCTCAGCCAGAAGCCACAGGCACTGGTGTGGTGTAAGTGGCCTCAGCCAGCAGCCACAGGCCCTGGTGTGGTGTAAGTGACTTCAGCCAGTGCCACAGGCCCTGGTGTGGTGTAAGTGGCCTGAGCAAGAGCCACCGACCCTGGTGTGGTGTAATTGGCCTCAATAGCAACTAATGCCCTGGTCTGGTGTAGGTGGCCTCAGCCAGCAGCCACAGGCCCTGGTGTGGTGTAAGTGGCCTCAGCCAGTGCCACAGGCCCTGGTGTGGTGTAAGGGGCCTCAATAGCAACTAATGCCCTGGTGTGGTGTAAGTGGCCTCAGCCAGCAGCCACAGGCCATGGTGTGGTGTAAGTGGCCTCAGCCAGCAGCCACAGGCCCTGGTGTGGTGTAAGTGGCCTCAGCCAGCAGCCACAGGCCCTGGTGTGGTGTAAGTGGCCTCAGCCAGAGCCACAGGCCCTGGTATAGTGTAAGTGGCCTCAACCAGTGCCACAGGCCCTGGTGGGGTGTAAGTGGCCTGAGCAAGAGCCACAGACCCTGGTGTGGTGTAATTGGCCTCAATAGCAACTAATGCCCTGGTGTGGTGTAGGTGGCCTCAGCCAGCAGCCACAGGCCCTGGTGTGGTGTAAGTGGCCTCAGCCAGTGCCACAGGCCCTGGTGTGGTGTAAGGGGCCTCAATAGCAACTAATGCCCTGGTGTGGTGTAGGTGGCCTCAGCCAGCAGCCACAGGCCCTGGTGTGGTGTAAGTGGCCTCAGCCAGTGCCAAAGGCCCTGATGTGGTGTAAGTGGCCTCAATAGCAACTAATGCCCTGGTGTGGTGTAAGTGGCCTCAGCCAGCAGCCACAGGCACTGGTGTGGTGTAAGTGGCCTCAGCCAGCAGCCACAGGCCCTGGTGTGGTGTAAGTGGCCTCAGCCAGCAGCCACAGGCCCTGGTGTGGTGTAAGTGGCCTGAGCCAGCAGCCACAGGCCCTGGTGTGGTTTATGTGGCCTCAGCCAGAAGCCACAGGCACTGGTGTGGTGTAAGTGCCCTCAGCCAGCAGCCACAGGCCCTGGTGTGGTGTAAGTGACCTCAGCCAGCAGCCACAGGCCCTGGTGTGGTGTAAGTGGCCTCAGCCAGCAGCCACAGGCCCTGGTGTGGTGTAAGTGGCCTCAGGCAGTGCCACAGGCCCTGGTGTGGTGTAAGTGGCCTGAGCAAGAGTCACAGACCCTGGTGTGGTGTAATTGGCCTCAATAGCAACTAATGCCCTGGTGTGGTGTAGGTGGCCTCAGCCAGCAGCCACAGGCCCTGGTGTGGTGTAAGTGGCCTCAGCCAGTGCCACAGGCCCTGGTGTGGTGTAAGTGGCCTGAGCAAGAGCCACAGGCCCTGGTGTGGTGTAAGTGGCCTCAGCCAGCAGCCACAGGCCCTGGTGTGGTGTAAGTGGCCTGAGCAAGAGCCACAGGCCCTGGTGTGGTGTAAGTGGCCTCAGCCAGAAGCCACAGGCACTGGTGTGGTGTAAGTGCCCTCAGCCAGCAGCCACAGGCCCTGGTGTGGTGTAAGTGACCTCAGCCAGCAGCCACAGGCCCTGGTGTGGTGTAAGTGGCCTCAGCCAGCAGCCACAGGCCCTGGTGTGGTGTAAGTGGCCTCAGCCAGTGCCACAGGCCCTGGTGTGGTGTAAGTGGCCTGAGCAAGAGTCACAGACCCTGGTGTGGTGTAATTGGCCTCAATAGCAACTAATGCCCTGGTGTGGTGTAGGTGGCCTCAGCCAGCAGCCACAGGCCCTGATGTGGTGTAAGTGGCCCCAGCCGGTCACTCAGGCCCTGGTGTGGTGTAGGTGGCATCAGCTAGCAGCACAAGACATTGGAAAAGAGCCAAAATCAATGTCGTTAATGTGCCCTCATTAATGGGCAGCTGCTTTTGGTCTTTTAATACACCCCTTCTCTGGATCAAAAGCGGTTCAATGACATGAAAATGAAAGGCTTACAGCACCAGGTATTCCCAGGTAGTCTCCCATCCAAGTACTAACCAAGCCCAGCCCTGCTTAGCTTCCGAGATCAGACGAGGTCGGGCGTGCTCAGGGTGGTATGGCCGTAAGCTGCTGGCCCCAGCACAATGTCTCAATTTATGGATTCAACTGATTAGGTGGCAAGTACCTGAAGTTACGAAGACAATCCTTTAACCATACCTGCATGTTTGCATAATACCCTAACCCAAAGGCTCAGTTTAGCATTTATCTAACAGCACAGGCCATGGATTGTTGAAGATGGCCTCAGGAACCAGCACAGGGCCTGGTGTGTTGTACATGGCCACAGCTAGCAGCACAGGGCCTGGTTTGGTGAAGATGGCCTCGGCCAGAAGCGCAGGGCCTGGTGTGATGTGAGTGGCCTGAGCAAGAGCCACAGGCCCTGGTGTGGTGTAAGTGGCCTCAGCCAGAAGCCACAGGCACTGGTGTGGTGTAAGTGGCCTCAGCCAGCAGCCACAGGCCCTGGTGTGGTGTAAGTGGCCTCAGCCAGCAGCCACAGGCCCTGGTGTGGTGTAAGTGGCCTCAGCCAGCAGCCACAGGCCCTGGTGTGGTGTAAGTGGACTCAGCCAGAGCCACAGGCCCTGGTGTGGTGTAAGTGGCCTCAGCCAGTGCCACAGGCCCTGGTGTGGTGTAAGTGGCCTGAGCAAGAGCCAAAGACCCTGGTGTGGTGTAATTGGCCTCAATAGCAACTTATGCCCTGGTGTGGTGTAAGTGGCCTCAGCCAGCAGCCACAGGCCCTGGTGTGGTGTAAGTGGCCTCAATAGCAACTAATGCCCTGGTGTGGTGTAAGTGGCCTCAGCCAGCAGCCACAGGCCCTGGTGTGGTGTAAGTGGCCTCAGCCAGCAGCCACAGGCCCTGGTGTGGTGTAAGTGGCCTGAGCAAGAGCCACAGGCCCTGGTGTGGTGTAAGTGGCCTCAGCCAGAAGCCACAGGCACTGGTGTGGTGTAAGGGGCCTCAATAGCAACTAATGCCCTGGTGTGGTGTAAGTGACCTCAGCCAGCAGCCACAGGCCCTGGTGTGGTGTAAGTGGCCTCAGCCAGCAGCCACAGGCCCTGGTGTGGTGTAAGTGGCCTCAGCCAGTGCCACAGACCCTGGTGTGGTGTAATTGGCCTCAATAGCAACTAATGCCCTGGTGTGGTGTAAGTGGCCTCAGCCAGCAGCCACAGGCCCTGGTGTGGTGTAAGTGGCCTCAGCCAGCAGCCACAGGACCTGATGTGGTGTAAGTGGCCCCAGCCGGTCACTCAGGCCCTGGTGTGGTGTAGGTGGCATCAGCTAGCAGCACAAGACATTGGAAAACAGCCAAAAGCAATGTCGTTAATGTGCCCTCATTAATGGGCAGCTGCTTTTGGTCTTTTAATACACCCCTTCTCTGGATCAAAAGCGGTTCAATGACATGAAAATGAAAGGCTTACAGCACCAGGTATTCCCAGGTAGTCTCCCATCCAAGTACCAACCAAGCCCAGCCCTGCTTAGCTTCCGAGATCAGACGAGGTCGGGCGTGCTCAGGGTGGTATGGCCGTAAGCTGCTGGCCCCAGCACAATGTCTCAATTTATGGATTCAACTGATTAGGTGGCAAGTACCTGAAGTTACGAAGACAATCCTTTAACCATACCTGCATGTTTGCATAATACCCTAACCCAAAGGCTCAGTTTAGCATTTATCCAACAGCACAGGCCCTGGATTGTTGAAGATGGCCTCAGGAACCAGCACAGGGCCTGGTGTGTTGTACATGGCCACAGCTAGCAGCACAGGGCCTGGTGTGATGTGAGTGGCCTGAGCCAGAAGCCACAGGCACTGGTGTGGTGTAAGTGGCCTCAGCCAGCAGCCACAGGCCCTGGTGTGGTGTAAGTGGCCTCAGCCAGCAGCCACAGGCCCTGGTGTGGTGTAAGTGGCCTCAGCCAGCAGCCACAGGCCCTGGTGTGGTGTAAGTGGCCTCAGCCAGAGCCACAGGTCCTGGTGTGGTGTAAGTGGCCTCAGCCAGTGCCACAGGACCTGGTGTGGTGTAAGTGGCCTGAGCAAGAGCCACAGACCCTGGTGTGGTGTAATTGGCCTCAATAGCAACTAATGCCCTGGTGTGGTGTAGGTGGCCTCAGCCAGCAGCCACAGGCCCTGGTGTGGTGTAAGTGGCCTCAATAGCAACTAATGCCCTGGTGTGGTGTAAGTGGCCTCAGCCAGCAGCCACAGGCCCTGGTGTGGTGTAAGTGACCTCAGCCAGAGCCACAGGTCCTGGTGTGGTGTAAGTGGCCTCAGCCAGAGCCACAGGTCCTGGTGTGGTGTAAGTGGCCTCAGCCAGTGCCACAGGCCCTGGTGTGGTGTAAGTGGCCTCAGCCAGCAGCCACAGGCCCTGGTGTGGTGTAAGTGGCCTCAGCCAGCAGCCACAGGCCCTGGTGTGGTGTAAGTGGCCTCAGCCAGCAGCCACAGGCCCTGGTGTGGTGTAAGTGGCCTCAGCCAGCAGCCACAGGCCCTGGTGTGGTGTAAGTGGCCTCAGCCAGAGCCACAGGTCCTGGTGTGGTGTAAGTGGCCTCAGCCAGTGCCACAGGCCCTGGTGTGGTGTAAGTGGCCTGAGCAAGAGCCACAGACCCTGGTGTGGTGTAATTGGCCTCAATAGCAACTAAGGCCCTGGTGTGGTGTAGGTGGCCTCAGCCAGTAGCCACAGGCACCTGGTGTGGTGTAAGGGGCCTCAATAGCAACTAATGCCCTGGTGTGGTGTAAGTGGCCTCAGCCAGCAGCCACAGGCACTGGTGTGGTGTAAGTGCCCTCAGCCAGCAGCCACAGGCCCTGGTGTGGTGTAAGTGGCCTCAGCCAGCAGCCACAGGCCCTGGTGTGGTGTAAGTGGCCTCAGCCAGCAGCACAGGCCCTGGTGTGGTGTAAGTGGCCTGAGCAAGAGCCACAGGCCCTGGTGTGGTGTAAGTGGCCTCAGCCAGAAGCCACAGGCACTGGTGTGGTGTAAGTGCCCTCAGCCAGCAGCCACAGGCCCTGGTGTGGTGTAAGTGACCTCAGCCAGCAGCCACAGGCCCTGGTGTGGTGTAAGTGGCCTCAGCCAGCAGCCACAGGCCCTGGTGTGGTGTAAGTGGCCTCAGCCAGTGCCACAGGCCCTGGTGTGGTGTAAGTGGCCTGAGCAAGAGTCACAGACCCTGGTGTGGTGTAATTGGCCTCAATAGCAACTAATGCCCTGGTGTGGTGTAGGTGGCCTCAGCCAGCAGCCACAGGCCCTGGTGCGGTGTAAGTGGCCTCAGCCAGTGCCACAGGCCCTGGTGTGGTGTAAGTGGCCTGAGCAAGAGCCACCGACCCTGGTGTGGTGTAATTGGCCTCAATAGCAACTAATGCCCTGGTCTGGTGTAGGTGGCCTCAGCCAGCAGCCACAGGCCCTGGTGTGGTGTAAGTGGCCTCAGCCAGTGCCACAGGCCCTGGTGTGGTGTAAGGGGCCTCAATAGCAACTAATGCCCTGGTGTGGTGTAAGTGGCCTCAGCCAACAGCCACAGGCACTGGTGTGGTGTAAGTGCCCTCAGCCAGCAGCCATAGGCCCTGGTGTGGTGTAAGTGGCCTCAGCCAGCAGCCACAGGCCCTGGTGTGGTGTAAGTGGCCTGAGCAAGAGCCACAGGCACTGGTGTGGTGTAAGTGCCCTCAGCCAGCAGCCACAGGCCCTGGTGTGGTGTAAGTGGCCTCAGCCAGCAGCCACAGGCCCTGGTGTGGTGTAAGTGGCCTCAGCCAGCAGCCACAGGCCATGGTGTGGTGTAAGTGGCCTCAGCCAGCAGCCACAGGCCCTGGTGTGGTGTAAGTGGCCTCAGCCAGTGCCACAGGCCCTGGTGTGGTGTAAGTGGCCTGAGCAAGAGTCACAGACCCTGGTGTGGTGTAATTGGCCTCAATAGCAACTAATGCCCTGGTGTGGTGTAGGTGGCCTCAGCCAGCAGCCACAGGCCCTGGTGTGGTGTAAGTGGCCTCAGCCAGCAGCCCCAGGCCCTGGTGTGGTGTAAGTGGCCTGAGCAAGAGCCACAGACCCTGGTGTGGTGTAATTGGCCTCAATAGCAACTAATGCCCTGGTGTGGTGTAAGTGGCCTCAGCCCGCAGCCACAGGCCCTGGTGTGGTGTAAGTGGCCTCATCCAGCAGCCACAGGCCCTGATGTGGTGTAAGTGGCCCCAGCCGGTCACTCAGGCCCTGGTGTGGTGTAGGTGGCATCAGCTAGCAGCACAAGACATTGGAAAACAGCCAAAAGCAATGTCGTTAATGTGCCCTCATTAATGGGCAGCTGCTTTTGGTCTTTTAATACACCCCTTCTCTGGATCAAAAGCGGTTCAATGACATGAAAATGAAAGGCTTATAGCACCAGGTATTCCCAGGCAGTCTCCCATCCAAGTACTAACCAAGCCCAGCCCTGCTTAGCTTCCGAGATTAGACGAGGTCGGGCGTGCTCAGGGTGGTATGGCCGTAAGCTGCTGGCCCCAGCACAATGTCTCAATTTATGGATTCAACTGATTAGGTGGGAAGTACCTGAAGTTACGAAGACAATCCTTTAACCATACCTGCATGTTTGCATAATACCCTAACCCAAAGGCTCAGTTTAGCATTTATCTAACAGCACAGGCCCTGGATTGTTGAAGATGGCCTCAGGAACCAGCACAGGGCCTGGTGTGTTGTACATGGCCACAGCAAGAAGCACAGGGCCTGGTTTGGTGAAGATGGCCTCGGCGAGAAGCGCAGGGCCTGGTGTGATGTGACTGGCCTGAGCAAGAGCCACAGGCCCTGGTGTGGTGTAAGTGGCCTCAGCCAGAAGCCACAGGCACTGGTGTGGTGTAAGTGGCCTCAGCCAGCAGCCACAGGCCCTGGTGTGGTGTAAGTGGCCTCAGCCAGCAGCCACAGGCCCTGGTGTGGTGTAAGTGGCCTCAGCCAGCAGCCACAGGCCCTGGTGTGGTGTAAGTGGCCTCAGCCAGCAGCCACAGGCCCTGGTGTGGTGTAAGTGGCCTCAGCCAGAGCCACAGGCCCTGGTATAGTGTAAGTGGCCTCAACCAGTGCCACAGGCCCTGGTGGGGTGTAAGTGGCCTGAGCAAGAGCCACAGACCCTGGTGTGGTGTAAGTGGCCTCAATAGCAACTAATGCCCTGGTGTGGTGTAAGTGGCCTCAGCCAGCAGCCACAGGCACTGGTGTGGTGTAAGTGCCCTCAGCCAGCAGCCACAGGCCCTGGTGTGGTGTAAGTGACCTCAGCCAGCAGCCACAGGCCCTGGTGTGGTGTAAGTGGCCTCAGCCAGCAGCCACAGGCCCTGGTGTGGTGTAAGTGGCCTCAGCCAGTGCCACAGGCCCTGGTGTGGTGTAAGTGGCCTGAGCAAGAGTCACAGACCCTGGTGTGGTGTAATTGGCCTCAATAGCAACTAATGCCCTGGTGTGGTGTAGGTGGCCTCAGCCAGCAGCCACAGGCCCTGGTGTGGTGTAAGTGGCCTCAGCCAGTGCCACAGGCCCTGGTGTGGTGTAAGTGGCCTGAGCAAGAGCCACAGGCCCTGGTGTGGTGTAAGTGGCCTCAGCCAGAAGCCACAGGCACTGGTGTGGTGTAAGTGCCCTCAGCCAGCAGCCACAGGCCCTGGTGTGGTGTAAGTGGCCTCAGCCAGCAGCCACAGGCCCTGATGTGGTGTAAGTGGCCCCAGCCGGTCACTCAGGCCCTGGTGTGGTGTAGGCGGCATCAGCTAGCAGCACAAGACATTGGAAAAGAGCCAAAAGCAATGTCGTTAATGTGCCCTCATTAATGGGCAGCTGCTTTTGGTCTTTTAATACACCCCTTCTCTGGATCAAAAGCGGTTCAATGACATGAAAATGAAAGGCTTACAGCACCAGGTATTCCCAGGTAGTCTCCCATCCAAATACTAACCAAGCCCAGCCCTGCTTAGCTTCCGAGATCAGACGAGGTCGGGCATGCTCAGGGTGGTATGGCCGTAAGCTGCTGGCCCCAGCACAATGTCTCAATTTATGGATTCAACTGATTAGGTGGCAAGTACCTGAAGTTACGAAGACAATCCTTTAACCATACCTGCATGTTTGCATAATACCCTAACCCAAAGGCTCAGTTTAGCATTTATCTAACAGCACAGGCCCTGGATTGTTGAAGATGGCCTCAGGAACCAGCACAGGGCCTGGTGTGTTGTACATGGCCACAGCTAGCAGCACAGGGCCTGGTTTGGTGAAGATGGCCTCGGCCAGAAGCGCAGGGCCTGGTGTGATGTGAGTGGCCTGAGCAAGAGCCACAGGCCCTGGTGTGGTGCAAGTGGCCTCAGCCAGAAGCCACAGGCACTGGTGTGGTGTAAGTGGCCTCAGCCAGCAGCCACAGGCCCTGGTGTGGTGTAGGTGGCCTCAGCCAGCAGCCACAGGCCCTGGTGTGGTGTAAGTGCCCTCAGCCAGCAGCCACAGGCCCTGGTGTGGTGTAAGTGGCCTCAGCCAGCAGCCACAGGCCCTGATGTGGTGTAAGTGGCCTCAGCCGGTCACTCAGGCCCTGGTGTGGTGTAGGTGGCATCAGCTAGCAGCACAAGACATTGGAAAACAGCCAAAAGCAATGTCGTTAATGTGCCCTCATTAATGGGCAGCTGCTTTTGGTCTTTTAATACACCCCTTCTCTGGATCAAAAGCGGTTCAATGACATGAAAATGAAAGACTTATAGCACCAGGTATTCCCAGGCAGTCTCCCATCCAAGTACTAACCAAGCCCAGCCCTGCTTAGCTTCCGAGATTAGACGAGGTCGGGCGTGCTCAGGGTGGTATGGCCGTAAGCTGCTGGCCCCAGCACAATGTCTCAATTTATGGATTCAAGAGATTAGGTGGCAAGTACCTGAAGTTACGAAGACAATCCTTTAACCATACCTGCATGTTTGCATAATACCCTAACCCAAAGGCTCAGTTTAGCATTTATCTAACAGCACAGGCCCTGGATTGTTGAAGATGGCCTCAGGAACCAGCACAGGGCCTGGTGTGTTGTACATGGCCACAGCAAGAAGCACAGGGCCTGGTTTGGTGAAGATGGCCTCGGCGAGAAGCGCAGGGCCTGGTGTGATGTGACTGGCCTGAGCAAGAGCCACAGGCCCTGGTGTGGTGTAAGTGGCCTCAGCCAGAAGCCACAGGCACTGGTGTGGTGTAAGTGGCCTCAGCCAGCAGCCACAGGCCCTGGTGTGGTGTAAGTGGCCTCAGCCAGCAGCCACAGGCCCTGGTGTGGTGTAAGTGGCCTCAGCCAGCAGCCACAGGCCCTGGTGTGGTGTAAGTGGCCTCAGCCAGCAGCCACAGGCCCTGGTGTGGTGTAAGTGGCCTCAGCCAGCAGCCACAGGCCCTGGTGTGGTGTAAGTGGCCTCAGCCAGAGCCACAGGCCCTGGTATAGTGTAAGTGGCCTCAACCAGTGCCACAGGCCCTGGTGGGGTGTAAGTGGCCTGAGCAAGAGCCACAGACCCTGGTGTGGTGTAATTGGCCTCAATAGCAACTAATGCCCTGGTGTGGTGTAGGTGGCCTCAGCCAGCAGCCACAGGCCCTGGTGTGGTGTAAGTGGCCTCAGCCAGTGCCACAGGCCCCGGTGTTGTATAAGGGGCCTCAATAGCAACTAATGCCCTGGTGTGGTGTAGGTGGCCTCAGCCAGCAGCCACAGGCCCTGGTGTGGTGTAAGTGGCCTCAGCCAGTGCCAAAGGCCCTGATGTGGTGTAAGTGGCCTCAATAGCAACTAATGCCCTGGTGTGGTGTAAGTGGCCTCAGCCAGCAGCCACAGGCACTGGTGTGGTGTAAGTGGCCTCAGCCAGCAGCCACAGGCCCTGGTGTGGTGTAGTGGCCTCAGCCAGCAGCCACAGGCCCTGGTGTGGTGTAAGTGGCCTGAGCCAGCAGCCACAGGCCCTGGTGTGGTGTATGTGGCCTCAGCCAGAAGCCACAGGCACTGGTGTGGTGTAAGTGCCCTCAGCCAGCAGCCACAGGCCCTGGTGTGGTGTAAGTGACCTCAGCCAGCAGCCACAGGCCCTGGTGTGGTGTAAGTGGCCTCAGCCAGCAGCCACAGGCCCTGGTGTGGTGTAAGTGGCCTCAGCCAGTGCCACAGGCCCTGGTGTGGTGTAAGTGGCCTGAGCAAGAGTCACAGACCCTGGTGTGGTGTAATTGGCCTCAATAGCAACTAATGCCCTGGTGTGGTGTAGGTGGCCTCAGCCAGCAGCCACAGGCCCTGGTGTGGTGTAAGTGGCCTCAGCCAGTGCCACAGGCCCTGGTGTGGTGTAAGTGGCCTGAGCAAGAGCCACAGGCCCTGGTGTGGTGTAAGTGGCCTCAGCCAGCAGCCACAGGCCCTGGTGTGGTGTAAGTGGCCTGAGCAAGAGCCACAGGCCCTGGTGTAGTGTAAGTGGCCTCAGCCAGAAGCCACAGGCACTGGTGTGGTGTAAGTGCCCTCAGCCAGCAGCCACAGGCCCTGGTGTGGTGTAAGTGACCTCAGCCAGCAGCCACAGGCCCTGGTGTGGTGTAAGTGGCCTCAGCCAGCAGCCACAGGCCCTGGTGTGGTGTAAGTGGCCTCAGCCAGTGCCACAGGCCCTGGTGTGGTGTAAGTGGCCTGAGCAAGAGTCACAGACCCTGGTGTGGTGTAATTGGCCTCAATAGCAACTAATGCCCTGGTGTGGTGTAGGTGGCCTCAGCCTGCAGCCACAGGCCCTGATGTGGTGTAAGTGGCCCCAGCCGGTCACTCAGGCCCTGGTGTGGTGTAGGTGGCATCAGCTAGCAGCACAAGACATTGGAAAAGAGCCAAAATCAATGTCGTTAATGTGCCCTCATTAATGGGCAGCTGCTTTTGGTCTTTTAATACACCCCTTCTCTGGATCAAAAGCGGTTCAATGACATGAAAATGAAAGGCTTACAGCACCAGGTATTCCCAGGTAGTCTCCCATCCAAGTACTAACCAAGCCCAGCCCTGTTTAGCTTCCGAGATCAGACGAGGTCGGGCATGCTCAGGGTGGTATGGCCGTAAGCTGCTGGCCCCAGCACAATGTCTCAATTTATGGATTCAACTGATTAGGTGGCAAGTACCTGAAGTTACGAAGACAATCCTTTAACCATACCTGCATGTTTGCATAATACCCTAACCCAAAGGCTCAGTTTAGCATTTATCTAACAGCACAGGCCCTGGATTGTTGAAGATGGCCTCAGGAACCAGCACAGGGCCTGGTGTGTTGTACATGGCCACAGCTAGCAGCACAGGGCCTGGTTTGGTGAAGATGGCCTCGGCCAGAAGCGCAGGGCCTGGTGTGATGTGAGTGGCCTGAGCAAGAGCCACAGGCCCTGGTGTGGTGTAAGTGGCCTCAGCCAGAAGCCACAGGCACTGGTGTGGTGTAAGTGGCCTCAGCCAGCAGCCACAGGACCTGGTGTGGTGTAAGTGGCCTCAGCCAGCAGCCACAGGCCCTGGTGTGGTGTAAGTGGCCTCAGCCAGCAGCCACAGGCCCTGGTGTGGTGTAAGTGGCCTCAGCCAGCAGCCACAGGCCCTGGTGTGGTGTAAGTGGCCTCAGCCAGAGCCACAGGCCCTGGTGTAGTGTAAGTGGCCTCAGCCAGTGCCACAGGCCCTGGTGTGGTGTAAGTGGCCTGAGCAAGAGCCACAGACCCTGGTGTGGTGTAATTGGCCTCAATAGCAACTAATGCCCTGTTGTGGTGTATGTGGCCTCAGCCAGCAGCCACAGGCCCTGGTGTGGTGTAAGTGGCCTCAGCCAGTGCCACAGGCCCTGGTGTGGTGTAAGGGGCCTCAATAGCAACTAATGCCCTGGTGTGGTGTAAGTGGCCTCAGCCAGCAGCCACAGGCACTGGTGTGGTGTAAGTGGCCTCAGCCAGCAGCCACAGGCCCTGGTGTGGTGTAAGTGGCCTCAGCCAGCAGCCACAGGCCCTGGTGTGGTGTAAGTGGCCTGAGCCAGCAGCCACAGGCCCTGGTGTGGTGTAAGTGGCCTCAGCCAGAAGCCACAGGCACTGGTGTGGTGTAAGTGCCCTCAGCCAGCAGCCACAGGCCCTGGTGTGGTGTAAGTGACCTCAGCCAGCAGCCACAGGCCCTGGTGTGGTGTAAGTGGCCTCAGCCAGCAGCCACAGGCCCTGGTGTGGTGTAAGTGGCCTCAGCCAGTGCCACAGGCCCTGGTGTGGTGTAAGTGGCCTGAGCAAGAGTCACAGACCCTGGTGTGGTGTAATTGGCCTCAATAGCAACTAATGCCCTGGTGTGGTGTAGGTGGCCTCAGCCAGCAGCCACAGGCCCTGGTGTGGTGTAAGTGGCCTCAGCCAGTGCCACAGGCCCTGGTGTGGTGTAAGTGGCCTGAGCAAGAGCCACAGGCCCTGGTGTGGTGTAAGTGGCCTCAGCCAGCAGCCACAGGCCTTGGTGTGGTGTAAGTGGCCTGAGCAAGAGCCACAGGCCCTGGTGTGGTGTAAGTGGCCTCAGCCAGAAGCCACAGGCACTGGTGTGGTGTAAGTGCCCTCAGCCAGCAGCCACAGGCCCTGGTGTGGTGTAAGTGACCTCAGCCAGCAGCCACAGGCCCTGGTGTGGTGTAAGTGGCCTCAGCCAGCAGCCACAGGCCCTGGTGTGGTGTAAGTGGCCTCAGCCAGCAGCCACAGGCCCTGATGTGGTGTAAGTGGCCCCAGCCGGTCACTCAGGCCCTGGTGTGGTGTAGGCGGCATCAGCTAGCAGCACAAGACATTGGAAAAGAGCCAAAAGCAATGTCGTTAATGTGCCCTCATTAATGGGCAGCTGCTTTTGGTCTTTTAATACACCCCTTCTCTGGATCAAAAGCGGTTCAATGACATGAAAATGAAAGGCTTACAGCACCAGGTATTCCCAGGTAGTCTCCCATCCAAATACTAACCAAGCCCAGCCCTGCTTAGCTTCCGAGATCAGACGAGGTCGGGCATGCTCAGGGTGGTATGGCCGTAAGCTGCTGGCCCCAGCACAATGTCTCAATTTATGGATTCAACTGATTAGGTGGCAAGTACCTGAAGTTACGAAGACAATCCTTTAACCATACCTGCATGTTTGCATAATACCCTAACCCAAAGGCTCAGTTTAGCATTTATCTAACAGCACAGGCCCTGGATTGTTGAAGATGGCCTCAGGAACCAGCACAGGGCCTGGTGTGTTGTACATGGCCACAGCTAGCAGCACAGGGCCTGGTTTGGTGAAGATGGCCTCGGCCAGAAGCGCAGGGCCTGGTGTGATGTGAGTGGCCTGAGCAAGAGCCACAGGCCCTGGTGTGGTGCAAGTGGCCTCAGCCAGAAGCCACAGGCACTGGTGTGGTGTAAGTGGCCTCAGCCAGCAGCCACAGGCCCTGGTGTGGTGTAGGTGGCCTCAGCCAGCAGCCACAGGCCCTGGTGTGGTGTAAGTGCCCTCAGCCAGCAGCCACAGGCCCTGGTGTGGTGTAAGTGGCCTCAGCCAGCAGCCACAGGCCCTGATGTGGTGTAAGTGGCCTCAGCCGGTCACTCAGGCCCTGGTGTGGTGTAGGTGGCATCAGCTAGCAGCACAAGACATTGGAAAACAGCCAAAAGCAATGTCGTTAATGTGCCCTCATTAATGGGCAGCTGCTTTTGGTCTTTTAATACACCCCTTCTCTGGATCAAAAGCGGTTCAATGACATGAAAATGAAAGACTTATAGCACCAGGTATTCCCAGGCAGTCTCCCATCCAAGTACTAACCAAGCCCAGCCCTGCTTAGCTTCCGAGATTAGACGAGGTCGGGCGTGCTCAGGGTGGTATGGCCGTAAGCTGCTGGCCCCAGCACAATGTCTCAATTTATGGATTCAAGAGATTAGGTGGCAAGTACCTGAAGTTACGAAGACAATCCTTTAACCATACCTGCATGTTTGCATAATACCCTAACCCAAAGGCTCAGTTTAGCATTTATCTAACAGCACAGGCCCTGGATTGTTGAAGATGGCCTCAGGAACCAGCACAGGGCCTGGTGTGTTGTACATGGCCACAGCAAGAAGCACAGGGCCTGGTTTGGTGAAGATGGCCTCGGCGAGAAGCGCAGGGCCTGGTGTGATGTGACTGGCCTGAGCAAGAGCCACAGGCCCTGGTGTGGTGTAAGTGGCCTCAGCCAGAAGCCACAGGCACTGGTGTGGTGTAAGTGGCCTCAGCCAGCAGCCACAGGCCCTGGTGTGGTGTAAGTGGCCTCAGCCAGCAGCCACAGGCCCTGGTGTGGTGTAAGTGGCCTCAATAGCAACTAATGCCCTGGTGTGGTGTAAGTGGCCTCGGCCAGCAGCCACAGGGCCTGGTGTGATAGGAGTGGCCTGAGCAAGAGCCACAGGCCCTGGTGTGGAGTAAGTGGCCTGAGCAAGAGCCACAGGCCCTGGTGTGGTGTAAGTGGCCTCAGCCAGAGCCACAGGCCCTGGTGTGGTGTAAGTGGCCTCAGAAGCAAATAAGGCCGTGGTGTGGTGTAAGTGGCCTCAGCCAGAGCCACAGGCCCTGGTGTGGTGTAAGTGGCCTCAATAGCAACTAAGGCCCTGGTGTGGTGTAAGTGGCCTCATCCAGCAGCCACAGGCCTTGGTGTGGTGTAAGTCGCCTCATCCAGCAGCCACAGGCCCTGGTGTGGTAAAAGTGGCCTGAGCAAGAGCCACAGACCCTGGTGTGGTGTAATTGGCCTCAATAGCAAGTAAGGCCCTGGTGTGGTGTAGGTGGCCTCAGCCAGCAGCCACAGGCCCTGGTGTGGTGTAAGTGGCCTCAGCCAGCAACCACAGGCCCTGATGTGGTGTAAGTGGCCCCAGCCGGTCACTCAGGCCCTGGTGTGGTGTAAGTGGCATCAGCTAGCAGCACAAGACATTGGAAAACAGCCAAAAGCAATGTCGTTAATGTGCCCTCATTAATGGGCAGCTGCTTTTGGTCTTTTAATACACCCCTTCTCTGGATCAAAAGCGGTTCAATGACATGAAAATGAAAGACTTATAGCACCAGGTATTCCCAGGCAGTCTCCCATCCAAGTACTAACCAAGCCCAGCCCTGCTTAGCTTCCGAGATTAGACGAGGTCGGGCGTGCTCAGGGTGGTATGGCCGTAAGCTGCTGGCCCCAGCACAATGTCTCAATTTATGGATTCAAGAGATTAGGTGGCAAGTACCTGAAGTTACGAAGACAATCCTTTAACCATACCTGCATGTTTGCATAATACCCTAACCCAAAGGCTCAGTTTAGCATTTATCTAACAGCACAGGCCCTGGATTGTTGAAGATGGCCTCAGGAACCAGCACAGGGCCTGGTGTGTTGTACATGGCCACAGCAAGAAGCACAGGGCCTGGTTTGGTGAAGATGGCCTCGGCGAGAAGCGCAGGGCCTGGTGTGATGTGACTGGCCTGAGCAAGAGCCACAGGCCCTGGTGTGGTGTAAGTGGCCTCAGCCAGAAGCCACAGGCACTGGTGTGGTGTAAGTGGCCTCAGCCAGCAGCCACAGGCCCTGGTGTGGTGTAAGTGGCCTCAGCCAGCAGCCACAGGCCCTGGTGTGGTGTAAGTGGCCTCAGCCAGCAGCCACAGGCCCTGGTGTGGTGTAAGTGGCCTCAGCCAGCAGCCACAGGCCCTGGTGTGGTGTAAGTGGCCTCAGCCAGCAGCCACAGGCCCTGGTGTGGTGTAAGTGGCCTCAGCCAGAGCCACAGGCCCTGGTATAGTGTAAGTGGCCTCAACCAGTGCCACAGGCCCTGGTGGGGTGTAAGTGGCCTGAGCAAGAGCCACAGACCCTGGTGTGGTGTAATTGGCCTCAATAGCAACTAATGCCCTGGTGTGGTGTAGGTGGCCTCAGCCAGCAGCCACAGGCCCTGGTGTGGTGTAAGTGGCCTCAGCCAGTGCCACAGGCCCCGGTGTTGTATAAGGGGCCTCAATAGCAACTAATGCCCTGGTGTGGTGTAGGTGGCCTCAGCCAGCAGCCACAGGCCCTGGTGTGGTGTAAGTGGCCTCAGCCAGTGCCAAAGGCCCTGATGTGGTGTAAGTGGCCTCAATAGCAACTAATGCCCTGGTGTGGTGTAAGTGGCCTCAGCCAGCAGCCACAGGCACTGGTGTGGTGTAAGTGGCCTCAGCCAGCAGCCACAGGCCCTGGTGTGGTGTAGTGGCCTCAGCCAGCAGCCACAGGCCCTGGTGTGGTGTAAGTGGCCTGAGCCAGCAGCCACAGGCCCTGGTGTGGTGTATGTGGCCTCAGCCAGAAGCCACAGGCACTGGTGTGGTGTAAGTGCCCTCAGCCAGCAGCCACAGGCCCTGGTGTGGTGTAAGTGACCTCAGCCAGCAGCCACAGGCCCTGGTGTGGTGTAAGTGGCCTCAGCCAGCAGCCACAGGCCCTGGTGTGGTGTAAGTGGCCTCAGCCAGTGCCACAGGCCCTGGTGTGGTGTAAGTGGCCTGAGCAAGAGTCACAGACCCTGGTGTGGTGTAATTGGCCTCAATAGCAACTAATGCCCTGGTGTGGTGTAGGTGGCCTCAGCCAGCAGCCACAGGCCCTGGTGTGGTGTAAGTGGCCTCAGCCAGTGCCACAGGCCCTGGTGTGGTGTAAGTGGCCTGAGCAAGAGCCACAGGCCCTGGTGTGGTGTAAGTGGCCTCAGCCAGCAGCCACAGGCCCTGGTGTGGTGTAAGTGGCCTGAGCAAGAGCCACAGGCCCTGGTGTAGTGTAAGTGGCCTCAGCCAGAAGCCACAGGCACTGGTGTGGTGTAAGTGCCCTCAGCCAGCAGCCACAGGCCCTGGTGTGGTGTAAGTGACCTCAGCCAGCAGCCACAGGCCCTGGTGTGGTGTAAGTGGCCTCAGCCAGCAGCCACAGGCCCTGGTGTGGTGTAAGTGGCCTCAGCCAGTGCCACAGGCCCTGGTGTGGTGTAAGTGGCCTGAGCAAGAGTCACAGACCCTGGTGTGGTGTAATTGGCCTCAATAGCAACTAATGCCCTGGTGTGGTGTAGGTGGCCTCAGCCTGCAGCCACAGGCCCTGATGTGGTGTAAGTGGCCCCAGCCGGTCACTCAGGCCCTGGTGTGGTGTAGGTGGCATCAGCTAGCAGCACAAGACATTGGAAAAGAGCCAAAATCAATGTCGTTAATGTGCCCTCATTAATGGGCAGCTGCTTTTGGTCTTTTAATACACCCCTTCTCTGGATCAAAAGCGGTTCAATGACATGAAAATGAAAGGCTTACAGCACCAGGTATTCCCAGGTAGTCTCCCATCCAAGTACTAACCAAGCCCAGCCCTGTTTAGCTTCCGAGATCAGACGAGGTCGGGCATGCTCAGGGTGGTATGGCCGTAAGCTGCTGGCCCCAGCACAATGTCTCAATTTATGGATTCAACTGATTAGGTGGCAAGTACCTGAAGTTACGAAGACAATCCTTTAACCATACCTGCATGTTTGCATAATACCCTAACCCAAAGGCTCAGTTTAGCATTTATCTAACAGCACAGGCCCTGGATTGTTGAAGATGGCCTCAGGAACCAGCACAGGGCCTGGTGTGTTGTACATGGCCACAGCTAGCAGCACAGGGCCTGGTTTGGTGAAGATGGCCTCGGCCAGAAGCGCAGGGCCTGGTGTGATGTGAGTGGCCTGAGCAAGAGCCACAGGCCCTGGTGTGGTGTAAGTGGCCTCAGCCAGAAGCCACAGGCACTGGTGTGGTGTAAGTGGCCTCAGCCAGCAGCCACAGGACCTGGTGTGGTGTAAGTGGCCTCAGCCAGCAGCCACAGGCCCTGGTGTGGTGTAAGTGGCCTCAGCCAGCAGCCACAGGCCCTGGTGTGGTGTAAGTGGCCTCAGCCAGCAGCCACAGGCCCTGGTGTGGTGTAAGTGGCCTCAGCCAGAGCCACAGGCCCTGGTGTAGTGTAAGTGGCCTCAGCCAGTGCCACAGGCCCTGGTGTGGTGTAAGTGGCCTGAGCAAGAGCCACAGACCCTGGTGTGGTGTAATTGGCCTCAATAGCAACTAATGCCCTGTTGTGGTGTATGTGGCCTCAGCCAGCAGCCACAGGCCCTGGTGTGGTGTAAGTGGCCTCAGCCAGTGCCACAGGCCCTGGTGTGGTGTAAGGGGCCTCAATAGCAACTAATGCCCTGGTGTGGTGTAAGTGGCCTCAGCCAGCAGCCACAGGCACTGGTGTGGTGTAAGTGGCCTCAGCCAGCAGCCACAGGCCCTGGTGTGGTGTAAGTGGCCTCAGCCAGCAGCCACAGGCCCTGGTGTGGTGTAAGTGGCCTGAGCCAGCAGCCACAGGCCCTGGTGTGGTGTAAGTGGCCTCAGCCAGAAGCCACAGGCACTGGTGTGGTGTAAGTGCCCTCAGCCAGCAGCCACAGGCCCTGGTGTGGTGTAAGTGACCTCAGCCAGCAGCCACAGGCCCTGGTGTGGTGTAAGTGGCCTCAGCCAGCAGCCACAGGCCCTGGTGTGGTGTAAGTGGCCTCAGCCAGTGCCACAGGCCCTGGTGTGGTGTAAGTGGCCTGAGCAAGAGTCACAGACCCTGGTGTGGTGTAATTGGCCTCAATAGCAACTAATGCCCTGGTGTGGTGTAGGTGGCCTCAGCCAGCAGCCACAGGCCCTGGTGTGGTGTAAGTGGCCTCAGCCAGTGCCACAGGCCCTGGTGTGGTGTAAGTGGCCTGAGCAAGAGCCACAGGCCCTGGTGTGGTGTAAGTGGCCTCAGCCAGCAGCCACAGGCCTTGGTGTGGTGTAAGTGGCCTGAGCAAGAGCCACAGGCCCTGGTGTGGTGTAAGTGGCCTCAGCCAGAAGCCACAGGCACTGGTGTGGTGTAAGTGCCCTCAGCCAGCAGCCACAGGCCCTGGTGTGGTGTAAGTGACCTCAGCCAGCAGCCACAGGCCCTGGTGTGGTGTAAGTGGCCTCAGCCAGCAGCCACAGGCCCTGGTGTGGTGTAAGTGGCCTCAGCCAGTGCCACAGGCCCTGGTGTGGTGTAAGTGGCCTGAGCAAGAGTCACAGACCCTGGTGTGGTGTAATTGGCCTCAATAGCAACTAATGCCCTGGTGTGGTGTAGGTGGCCTCAGCCAGCAGCCACAGGCCCTGGTGTGGTGTAAGTGGCCTCAGCCAGTGCCACAGGCCCTGGTGTGGTGTAAGTGGCCTGAGCAAGAGCCACAGACCCTGGTGTGGTGTAATTGGCCTCAATAGCAACTAATGCCCTGGTGTGGTGTAAGTGGCCTCAGCCAGCAGCCACAGGCCCTGGTGTGGTGTAAGTGGCCTCAGCCAGCAGCCACAGGCCCTGGTGTGGTGTAAGTGGCCTCAGCCAGCAGCCACAGGCCCTGGTGTGGTGTAAGTGGCCTCAGCCAGAGCCACAGGCCCTGGTGTGGTGTAAGTGGCCTCAGCCAGTGCCACAGGCCCTGGTGTGGTGTAAGTGGCCTGAGCAAGAGCCAAAGACCCTGGTGTGGTGTAATTGGCCTCAATAGCAACTTATGCCCTGGTGTGGTGTAAGTGGCCTCAGCCAGCAGCCACAGGCCCTGGTGTGGTGTAAGTGGCCTCAATAGCAACTAATGCCCTGGTGTGGTGTAAGTGGCCTCAGCCAGCAGCCACAGGCCCTGGTGTGGTGTAAGTGGCCTCAGCCAGCAGCCACAGGCCCTGGTGTGGTGTAAGTGGCCTGAGCAAGAGCCACAGGCCCTGGTGTGGTGTAAGTGGCCTCAGCCAGAAGCCACAGGCACTGGTGTGGTGTAAGGGGCCTCAATAGCAACTAATGCCCTGGTGTGGTGTAAGTGACCTCAGCCAGCAGCCACAGGCCCTGGTGTGGTGTAAGTGGCCTCAGCCAGCAGCCACAGGCCCTGGTGTGGTGTAAGTGGCCTCAGCCAGTGCCACAGACCCTGGTGTGGTGTAATTGGCCTCAATAGCAACTAATGCCCTGGTGTGGTGTAAGTGGCCTCAGCCAGCAGCCACAGGCCCTGGTGTGGTGTAAGTGGCCTCAGCCAGCAGCCACAGGCCCTGATGTGGTGTAAGTGGCCCCAGCCGGTCACTCAGGCCCTGGTGTGGTGTAGGTGGCATCAGCTAGCAGCACAAGACATTGGAAAACAGCCAAAAGCAATGTCGTTAATGTGCCCTCATTAATGGGCAGCTGCTTTTGGTCTTTTAATACACCCCTTCTCTGGATCAAAAGCGGTTCAATGACATGAAAATGAAAGGCTTACAGCACCAGGTATTCCCAGGTAGTCTCCCATCCAAGTACTAACCAAGCCCAGCCCTGCTTAGCTTCCGAGATCAGACGAGGTCGGGCGTGCTCAGGGTGGTATGGCCGTAAGCTGCTGGCCCCAGCACAATGTCTCAATTTATGGATTCAACTGATTAGGTGGCAAGTACCTGAAGTTACGAAGACAATCCTTTAACCATACCTGCATGTTTGCATAATACCCTAACCCAAAGGCTCAGTTTAGCATTTATCTAACAGCACAGGCCCTGGATTGTTGAAGATGGCCTCAGGAACCAGCACAGGGCCTGGTGTGTTGTACATGGCCACAGCTAGCAGCACAGGGCCTGGTGTGATGTGAGTGGCCTCGGCCAGAAGCCACAGGCACTGGTGTGGTGTAAGTGGCCTCAGCCAGCAGCCACAGGCCCTGGTGTGGTGTAAGTGGCCTCAGCCAGCAGCCACAGGCCCTGGTGTGGTGTAAGTGGCCTCAGCCAGCAGCCACAGGCCCTGGTGTGGTGTAAGTGGCCTCAGCCAGAGCCACAGGTCCTGGTGTGGTGTAAGTGGCCTCAGCCAGTGCCACAGGCCCTGGTGTGGTGTAAGTGGCCTCAGCCAGAAGCCACAGGCCCTGGTGTGGTGTAAGTGGCCTCAGCCAGCAGCCACAGGCCCTGGTGTGGTGTAATTGGCCTCAGCCAGAGCCACAGGTCCTGGTGTGGTGTAAGTGGCCTCAGCCAGTGCCACAGGCCCTGGTGTGGTGTAAGTGGCCTGAGCAAGAGCCACAGACCCTGGTGTGGTGTAATTGGCCTCAATAGCAACTAATGCCCTGGTGTGGTGTAGGTGGCCTCAGCCAGCAGCCACAGGCCCTGGTGTGGTGTAAGTGGCCTCAATAGCAACTAATGCCCTGGTGTGGTGTAAGTGGCCTCAGCCAGCAGCCACAGGCCCTGGTGTGGTGTAAGTGGCCTCAGCCAGAGCCACAGGTCCTGGTGTGGTGTAAGGGGCCTCAATAGCAACTAATGCCCTGGTGTGGTGTAAGTGACCTCAGCCAGCAGCCACAGGCCCTGGTGTGGTGTAAGTGGCCTCAGCCAGCAGCCACAGGCCCTGGTGTGGTGTAAGTGGCCTCAGCCAGCAGCCACAGACCCTGGTGTGGTGTAATTGGCCTCAATAGCAACTAATGCCCTGGTGTGGTGTAAGTGGCCTCAGCCAGCTGCCACAGGCCCTGGTGTGGTGTAAGTGGCCTCAGCCAGCAGCCACAGGCCCTGATGTGGTGTAAGTGGCCCCAGCCGGTCACTCAGGCCCTGGTGTGGTGTAGGTGGCATCAGCTAGCAGCACAAGACATTGGAAAACAGCCAAAAGCAATGTCGTTAATGTGCCCTCATTAATGGGCAGCTGCTTTTGGTCTTTTAATACACCCCTTCTCTGGATCAAAAGCGGTTCAATGACATGAAAATGAAAGGCTTACAGCACCAGGTATTGCCAGGTAGTCTCCCATCCAAGTACTAACCAAGCCCAGCCCTGCTTAGCTTCCGAGATCAGACGAGGTCGGGCGTGCTCAGGGTGGTATGGCCGTAAGCTGCTGGCCCCAGCACAATGTCTCAATTTATGGATTCAACTGATTAGGTGGCAAGTACCTGAAGTTACGAAGACAATCCTTTAACCATACCTGCATGTTTGCATAATACCCTAACCCAAAGGCTCAGTTTAGCATTTATCTAACAGCACAGGCCCTGGATTGTTGAAGATGGCCTCAGGAACCAGCACAGGGCCTGGTGTGTTGTACATGGCCACAGCTAGCAGCACAGGGCCTGGTGTGATGTGAGTGGCCTGAGCCAGAAGCCACAGGCACTGGTGTGGTGTAAGTGGCCTCAGCCAGCAGCCACAGGCCCTGGTGTGGTGTAAGTGGCCTCAGCCAGCAGCCACAGGCCCTGGTGTGGTGTAAGTGGCCTCAGCCAGCAGCCACAGGCCCTGGTGTGGTGTAAGTGGCCTCAGCCAGAGCCACAGGTCCTGGTGTGGTGTAAGTGGCCTCAGCCAGTGCCACAGGCCCTGGTGTGGTGTAAGTGGCCTCAGCCAGAAGCCACAGGCCCTGGTGTGGTGTAAGTGGCCTCAGCCAGCAGCCACAGGCCCTGGTGTGGTGTAATTGGCCTCAGCCAGAGCCACAGGTCCTGGTGTGGTGTAAGTGGCCTCAGCCAGTGCCACAGGCCCTGGTGTGGTGTAAGTGGCCTGAGCAAGAGCCACAGACCCTGGTGTGGTGTAATTGGCCTCAATAGCAACTAATGCCCTGGTGTGGTGTAGGTGGCCTCAGCCAGCAGCCACAGGCCCTGGTGTGGTGTAAGTGGCCTCAATAGCAACTAATGCCCTGGTGTGGTGTAAGTGGCCTCAGCCAGCAGCCACAGGCCCTGGTGTGGTGTAAGTGGCCTCAGCCAGAGCCACAGGTCCGGGTGTGGTGTAAGTGGCCTCAGCCAGAGCCACAGGTCCTGGTGTGGTGTAAGTGGCCTCAGCCAGTGCCACAGGCCCTGGTGTGGTGTAAGTGGCCTCAGCCAGCAGCCACAGGCCCTGGTGTGGTGTAAGTGGCCTCAGCCAGCAGCCACAGGCCCTGGTGTGGTGTAAGTGGCCTCAGCCAGCAGCCACAGGCCCTGGTGTGGTGTAAGTGGCCTCAGCCAGAGCCACAGGTCCTGGTGTGGTGTAAGTGGCCTCAGCCAGTGCCACAGGCCCTGGTGTGGTGTAAGTGGCCTGAGCAAGAGCCACAGACCCTGTTGTGGTGTAATTGGCCTCAATAGCAACTAAGGCCCTGGTGTGGTGTAGGTGGCCTCAGCCAGCAGCCACAGGCCCTGGTGTGGTGTAAGTGGCCTCAGCCAGTGCCACAGGCCCTGGTGTGGTGTAAGTGGCCTGAGCAAGAGCCACAGGCCCTGGTGTGGTGTAAGTGGCCTCAGCCAGCAGCCACAGGCCCTGGTGTGGTGTAAGTGGCCTGAGCAAGAGCCACAGGCCCTGGTGTGGTGTAAGTGGCCTCAGCCAGAAGCCACAGGCACTGGTGTGGTGTAAGTGCCCTCAGCCAGCAGCCACAGGCCCTGGTGTGGTGTAAGTGACCTCAGCCAGCAGCCACAGGCCCTGGTGTGGTGTAAGTGGCCTCAGCCAGCAGCCACAGGCCCTGGTGTGGTGTAAGTGGCCTCAGCCAGTGCCACAGGCCCTGGTGTGGTGTAAGTGGCCTGAGCAAGAGTCACAGACCCTGGTGTGGTGTAATTGGCCTCAATAGCAACTAATGCCCTGGTGTGGTGTAGGTGGCCTCAGCCAGCAGCCACAGGCCCTGATGTGGTGTAAGTGGCCCCAGCCGGTCACTCAGGCCCTGGTGTGGTGTAGGTGGCATCAGCTAGCAGCACAAGACATTGGAAAAGAGCCAAAATCAATGTCGTTAATGTGCCCTCATTAATGGGCAGCTGCTTTTGGTCTTTTAATACACCCCTTCTCTGGATCAAAAGCGGTTCAATGACATGAAAATGAAAGGCTTACAGCACCAGGTATTCCCAGGTAGTCTCCCATCCAAGTACTAACCAAGCCCAGCCCTGCTTAGCTTCCGAGATCAGACGAGGTCGGGCATGCTCAGGGTGGTATGGCCGTAAGCTGCTGGCCCCAGCACAATGTCTCAATTTATGGATTCAACTGATTAGGTGGCAAGTACCTGAAGTTACGAAGACAATCCTTTAACCATACCTGCATGTTTGCATAATACCCTAACCCAAAGGCTCAGTTTAGCATTTATCTAACAGCACAGGCCCTGGATTGTTGAAGATGGCCTCAGGAACCAGCACAGGGCCTGGTGTGTTGTACATGGCCACAGCTAGCAACACAGGGCCTGGTTTGGTGAAGATGGCCTCGGCCAGAAGCGCAGGGCCTGGTGTGATGTGAGTGGCCTGAGCAAGAGCCACAGGCCCTGGTGTGGTGTAAGTGGCCTCAGCCAGAAGCCACAGGCACTGGTGTGGTGTAAGTGGCCTCAGCCAGCAGCCACAGGCCCTGGTGTGGTGTAAGTGGCCTCAGCCAGCAGCCACAGGCCCTGGTGTGGTGTAAGTGGCCTCAGCCAGCAGCCACAGGCCCTGGTGTGGTGTAAGTGGCCTCAGCCAGCAGCCACAGGCCCTGGTGTGGTGTAAGTGGCCTCAGCCAGAGCCACAGGCCCTGGTGTAGTGTAAGTGGCCTCAGCCAGTGACACAGGCCCTGGTGTGGTGTAAGTGGCCTGAGCAAGAGCCACAGACCCTGGTGTGGTGTAAGTGGCCTCAATAGCAACTAATGCCCTGGTGTGGTGTAGGTGGCCTCAGCCAGCAGCCACAGGCCCTGGTGTGGTGTAAGTGGCCTCAGCCAGCAGCCACAGGCACTGGTGTGGTGTAAGTGGCCTCAGCCAGCAGCCACAGGCACTGGTGTGGTGTAAGTGGCCTCAGCCAGCAGCCACAGGCACTGGTGTGGTGTAAGTGGCCTCAGCCAGCAGCCACAGGCCCTGGTGTGGTGTAAGTGGCCTGAGCCAGCAGCCACAGGCCCTGGTGTGGTGTAAGTGGCCTCAGCCAGAAGCCACAGGCACTGGTGTGGTGTAAGTGCCCTCAGCCAGCAGCCACAGGCCCTGGTGTGGTGTAAGTGACCTCAGCCAGCAGCCACAGGCCCTGGTGTGGTGTAAGTGGCCTCAGCCAGCAGCCACAGGCCCTGGTGTGGTGTAAGTGGCCTCAGCCAGTGCCACAGGCCCTGGTGTGGTGTAAGTGGCCTGAGCAAGAGTCACAGACCCTGGTGTGGTGTAATTGGCCTCAATAGCAACTAATGCCCTGGTGTGGTGTAGGTGGCCTCAGCCAGCAGCCACAGGCCCTGGTGTGGTGTAAGTGGCCTCAGCCAGTGCCACAGGCCCTGGTGTGGTGTAAGTGGCCTGAGCAAGAGCCACAGGCCCTGGTGTGGTGTAAGTGGCCTCAGCCAGCAGCCACAGGCCCTGGTGTGGTGTAAGTGGCCTGAGCAAGAGCCACAGGCCCTGGTGTGGTGTAAGTCGCCTCAGCCAGAAGCCACAGGCACTGGTGTGGTGTAAGTGCCCTCAGCCAGCAGCCACAGGCCCTGGTGTGGTGTAAGTGACCTCAGCCAGCAGCCACAGGCCCTGGTGTGGTGTAAGTGGCCTCAGCCAGCAGCCACAGGCCCTGGTGTGGTGTAAGTGGCCTCAGCCAGTGCCACAGGCCCTGGTGTGGTGTAAGTGGCCTGAGCAAGAGTCACAGACCCTGGTGTGGTGTAATTGGCCTCAATAGCAACTAATGCCCTGGTGTGGTGTAGGTGGCCTCAGCCTGCAGCCACAGGCCCTGATGTGGTGTAAGTGGCCCCAGCCGGTCACTCAGGCCCTGGTGTGGTGTAGGTGGCATCAGCTAGCAGCACAAGACATTGGAAAAGAGCCAAAATCAATGTCGTTAATGTGCCCTCATTAATGGGCAGCTGCTTTTGGTCTTTTAATACACCCCTTCTCTGGATCAAAAGCGGTTCAATGACATGAAAATGAAAGGCTTACAGCACCAGGTATTCCCAGGTAGTCTCCCATCCAAGTACTAACCAAGCCCAGCCCTGTTTAGCTTCCGAGATCAGACGAGGTCGGGCATGCTCAGGGTGGTATGGCCGTAAGCTGCTGGCCCCAGCACAATGTCTCAATTTATGGATTCAACTGATTAGGTGGCAAGTACCTGAAATTACGAAGACAATCCTTTAACCATACCTGCATGTTTGCATAATACCCTAACCCAAAGGCTCAGTTTAGCATTTATCTAACAGCACAGGCCCTGGATTGTTGAAGATGGCCTCAGGAACCAGCACAGGGCCTGGTGTGTTGTACATGGCCACAGCTAGCAGCACAGGGCCTGGTTTGGTGAAGATGGCCTCGGCCAGAAGCGCAGGGCCTGGTGTGATGTGAGTGGCCTGAGCAAGAGCCACAGGCCCTGGTGTGGTGTAAGTGGCCTCAGCCAGAAGCCACAGGCACTGGTGTGGTGTAAGTGGCCTCAGCCAGTAGCCACAGGCCCTGGTGTGGTGTAAGTGGCCTCAGCCAGCAGCCACAGGCCCTGGTGTGGTGTAAGTGGCCTCAGCCAGCAGCCACAGGCCCTGGTGTGGTGTAAGTGGCCTCAGCCAGCAGCCACAGGCCCTGGTGTGGTGTAAGTGGCCTCAGCCAGAGCCACAGGCCCTGGTGTAGTGTAAGTGGCCTCAGCCAGTGCCACAGGCCCTGGTGTGGTGTAAGTGGCCTGAGCAAGAGCCACAGACCCTGGTGTGGTGTAATTGGCCTCAATAGCAACTAATGCCCTGTTGTGGTGTATGTGGCCTCAGCCAGCAGCCACAGGCCCTGGTGTGGTGTAAGTGGCCTCAGCCAGTGCCACAGGCCCTGGTGTGGTGTAAGGGGCCTCATTAGCAACTAATGCCCTGGTGTGGTGTAAGTGGCCTCAGCCAGCAGCCACAGGCCCTGGTGTGGTGTAAGTGGCCTCAGCCAGCAGCCACAGGCCCTGGTGTGGTGTAAGTGGCCTCAGCCAGCAGCCACAGGCCCTGGTGTGGTGTAAGTGGCCTGAGCCAGCAGCCACAGGCCCTGGTGTGGTGTAAGTGGCCTCAGCCAGAAGCCACAGGCACTGGTGTGGTGTAAGTGCCCTCAGCCAGCAGCCACAGGCCCTGGTGTGGTGTAAGTGACCTCAGCCAGCAGCCACAGGCCCTGGTGTGGTGTAAGTGGCCTCAGCCAGCAGCCACAGGCCCTGGTGTGGTGTAAGTGGCCTCAGCCAGTGCCACAGGCCCTGGTGTGGTGTAAGTGGCCTGAGCAAGAGTCACAGACCCTGGTGTGGTGTAATTGGCCTCAATAGCAACTAATGCCCTGGTGTGGTGTAGGTGGCCTCAGCCAGCAGCCACAGGCCCTGGTGTGGTGTAAGTGGCCTCAGCCAGTGCCACAGGCCCTGGTGTGGTGTAAGTGGCCTGAGCAAGAGCCACAGGCCCTGGTGTGGTGTAAGTGGCCTCAGCCAGCAGCCACAGGCCTTGGTGTGGTGTAAGTGGCCTGAGCAAGAGCCACAGGCCCTGGTGTGGTGTAAGTGGCCTCAGCCAGAAGCCACAGGCACTGGTGTGGTGTAAGTGCCCTCAGCCAGCAGCCACAGGCCCTGGTGTGGTGTAAGTGACCTCAGCCAGCAGCCACAGGCCCTGGTGTGGTGTAAGTGGCCTCAGCCAGCAGCCACAGGCCCTGGTGTGGTGTAAGTGGCCTCAGCCAGTGCCACAGGCCCTGGTGTGGTGTAAGTGGCCTGAGCAAGAGTCACAGACCCTGGTGTGGTGTAATTGGCCTCAATAGCAACTAATGCCCTGGTGTGGTGTAGGTGGCCTCAGCCAGCAGCCACAGGCCCTGGTGTGGTGTAAGTGGCCTCAGCCAGTGCCACAGGCCCTGGTGTGGTGTAAGTGGCCTGAGCAAGAGCCACAGACCCTGGTGTGGTGTAATTGGCCTCAATAGCAACTAATGCCCTGGTGTGGTGTAAGTGGCCTCAGCCAGCAGCCACAGGCCCTGGTGTGGTGTAAGTGGCCTCAGCCAGCAGCCACAGGCCCTGGTGTGGTGTAAGTGGCCTCAGCCAGCAGCCACAGGCCCTGGTGTGGTGTAAGTGGCCTCAGCCAGAGCCACAGGCCCTGGTGTGGTGTAAGTGGCCTCAGCCAGTGCCACAGGCCCTGGTGTGGTGTAAGTGGCCTGAGCAAGAGCCAAAGACCCTGGTGTGGTGTAATTGGCCTCAATAGCAACTTATGCCCTGGTGTGGTGTAAGTGGCCTCAGCCAGCAGCCACAGGCCCTGGTGTGGTGTAAGTGGCCTCAATAGCAACTAATGCCCTGGTGTGGTGTAAGTGGCCTCAGCCAGCAGCCACAGGCCCTGGTGTGGTGTAAGTGGCCTCAGCCAGCAGCCACAGGCCCTGGTGTGGTGTAAGTGGCCTGAGCAAGAGCCACAGGCCCTGGTGTGGTGTAAGTGGCCTCAGCCAGAAGCCACAGGCACTGGTGTGGTGTAAGGGGCCTCAATAGCAACTAATGCCCTGGTGTGGTGTAAGTGACCTCAGCCAGCAGCCACAGGCCCTGGTGTGGTGTAAGTGGCCTCAGCCAGCAGCCACAGGCCCTGGTGTGGTGTAAGTGGCCTCAGCCAGTGCCACAGACCCTGGTGTGGTGTAATTGGCCTCAATAGCAACTAATGCCCTGGTGTGGTGTAAGTGGCCTCAGCCAGCAGCCACAGGCCCTGGTGTGGTGTAAGTGGCCTCAGCCAGCAGCCACAGGCCCTGATGTGGTGTAAGTGGCCCCAGCCGGTCACTCAGGCCCTGGTGTGGTGTAGGTGGCATCAGCTAGCAGCACAAGACATTGGAAAACAGCCAAAAGCAATGTCGTTAATGTGCCCTCATTAATGGGCAGCTGCTTTTGGTCTTTTAATACACCCCTTCTCTGGATCAAAAGCGGTTCAATGACATGAAAATGAAAGGCTTACAGCACCAGGTATTCCCAGGTAGTCTCCCATCCAAGTACTAACCAAGCCCAGCCCTGCTTAGCTTCCGAGATCAGACGAGGTCGGGCGTGCTCAGGGTGGTATGGCCGTAAGCTGCTGGCCCCAGCACAATGTCTCAATTTATGGATTCAACTGATTAGGTGGCAAGTACCTGAAGTTACGAAGACAATCCTTTAACCATACCTGCATGTTTGCATAATACCCTAACCCAAAGGCTCAGTTTAGCATTTATCTAACAGCACAGGCCCTGGATTGTTGAAGATGGCCTCAGGAACCAGCACAGGGCCTGGTGTGTTGTACATGGCCACAGCTAGCAGCACAGGGCCTGGTGTGATGTGAGTGGCCTCGGCCAGAAGCCACAGGCACTGGTGTGGTGTAAGTGGCCTCAGCCAGCAGCCACAGGCCCTGGTGTGGTGTAAGTGGCCTCAGCCAGCAGCCACAGGCCCTGGTGTGGTGTAAGTGGCCTCAGCCAGCAGCCACAGGCCCTGGTGTGGTGTAAGTGGCCTCAGCCAGAGCCACAGGTCCTGGTGTGGTGTAAGTGGCCTCAGCCAGTGCCACAGGCCCTGGTGTGGTGTAAGTGGCCTCAGCCAGAAGCCACAGGCCCTGGTGTGGTGTAAGTGGCCTCAGCCAGCAGCCACAGGCCCTGGTGTGGTGTAATTGGCCTCAGCCAGAGCCACAGGTCCTGGTGTGGTGTAAGTGGCCTCAGCCAGTGCCACAGGCCCTGGTGTGGTGTAAGTGGCCTGAGCAAGAGCCACAGACCCTGGTGTGGTGTAATTGGCCTCAATAGCAACTAATGCCCTGGTGTGGTGTAGGTGGCCTCAGCCAGCAGCCACAGGCCCTGGTGTGGTGTAAGTGGCCTCAATAGCAACTAATGCCCTGGTGTGGTGTAAGTGGCCTCAGCCAGCAGCCACAGGCCCTGGTGTGGTGTAAGTGGCCTCAGCCAGAGCCACAGGTCCTGGTGTGGTGTAAGGGGCCTCAATAGCAACTAATGCCCTGGTGTGGTGTAAGTGACCTCAGCCAGCAGCCACAGGCCCTGGTGTGGTGTAAGTGGCCTCAGCCAGCAGCCACAGGCCCTGGTGTGGTGTAAGTGGCCTCAGCCAGCAGCCACAGACCCTGGTGTGGTGTAATTGGCCTCAATAGCAACTAATGCCCTGGTGTGGTGTAAGTGGCCTCAGCCAGCTGCCACAGGCCCTGGTGTGGTGTAAGTGGCCTCAGCCAGCAGCCACAGGCCCTGATGTGGTGTAAGTGGCCCCAGCCGGTCACTCAGGCCCTGGTGTGGTGTAGGTGGCATCAGCTAGCAGCACAAGACATTGGAAAACAGCCAAAAGCAATGTCGTTAATGTGCCCTCATTAATGGGCAGCTGCTTTTGGTCTTTTAATACACCCCTTCTCTGGATCAAAAGCGGTTCAATGACATGAAAATGAAAGGCTTACAGCACCAGGTATTGCCAGGTAGTCTCCCATCCAAGTACTAACCAAGCCCAGCCCTGCTTAGCTTCCGAGATCAGACGAGGTCGGGCGTGCTCAGGGTGGTATGGCCGTAAGCTGCTGGCCCCAGCACAATGTCTCAATTTATGGATTCAACTGATTAGGTGGCAAGTACCTGAAGTTACGAAGACAATCCTTTAACCATACCTGCATGTTTGCATAATACCCTAACCCAAAGGCTCAGTTTAGCATTTATCTAACAGCACAGGCCCTGGATTGTTGAAGATGGCCTCAGGAACCAGCACAGGGCCTGGTGTGTTGTACATGGCCACAGCTAGCAGCACAGGGCCTGGTGTGATGTGAGTGGCCTGAGCCAGAAGCCACAGGCACTGGTGTGGTGTAAGTGGCCTCAGCCAGCAGCCACAGGCCCTGGTGTGGTGTAAGTGGCCTCAGCCAGCAGCCACAGGCCCTGGTGTGGTGTAAGTGGCCTCAGCCAGCAGCCACAGGCCCTGGTGTGGTGTAAGTGGCCTCAGCCAGAGCCACAGGTCCTGGTGTGGTGTAAGTGGCCTCAGCCAGTGCCACAGGCCCTGGTGTGGTGTAAGTGGCCTCAGCCAGAAGCCACAGGCCCTGGTGTGGTGTAAGTGGCCTCAGCCAGCAGCCACAGGCCCTGGTGTGGTGTAATTGGCCTCAGCCAGAGCCACAGGTCCTGGTGTGGTGTAAGTGGCCTCAGCCAGTGCCACAGGCCCTGGTGTGGTGTAAGTGGCCTGAGCAAGAGCCACAGACCCTGGTGTGGTGTAATTGGCCTCAATAGCAACTAATGCCCTGGTGTGGTGTAGGTGGCCTCAGCCAGCAGCCACAGGCCCTGGTGTGGTGTAAGTGGCCTCAATAGCAACTAATGCCCTGGTGTGGTGTAAGTGGCCTCAGCCAGCAGCCACAGGCCCTGGTGTGGTGTAAGTGGCCTCAGCCAGAGCCACAGGTCCGGGTGTGGTGTAAGTGGCCTCAGCCAGAGCCACAGGTCCTGGTGTGGTGTAAGTGGCCTCAGCCAGTGCCACAGGCCCTGGTGTGGTGTAAGTGGCCTCAGCCAGCAGCCACAGGCCCTGGTGTGGTGTAAGTGGCCTCAGCCAGCAGCCACAGGCCCTGGTGTGGTGTAAGTGGCCTCAGCCAGCAGCCACAGGCCCTGGTGTGGTGTAAGTGGCCTCAGCCAGAGCCACAGGTCCTGGTGTGGTGTAAGTGGCCTCAGCCAGTGCCACAGGCCCTGGTGTGGTGTAAGTGGCCTGAGCAAGAGCCACAGACCCTGTTGTGGTGTAATTGGCCTCAATAGCAACTAAGGCCCTGGTGTGGTGTAGGTGGCCTCAGCCAGCAGCCACAGGCCCTGGTGTGGTGTAAGTGGCCTCAGCCAGTGCCACAGGCCCTGGTGTGGTGTAAGTGGCCTGAGCAAGAGCCACAGGCCCTGGTGTGGTGTAAGTGGCCTCAGCCAGCAGCCACAGGCCCTGGTGTGGTGTAAGTGGCCTGAGCAAGAGCCACAGGCCCTGGTGTGGTGTAAGTGGCCTCAGCCAGAAGCCACAGGCACTGGTGTGGTGTAAGTGCCCTCAGCCAGCAGCCACAGGCCCTGGTGTGGTGTAAGTGACCTCAGCCAGCAGCCACAGGCCCTGGTGTGGTGTAAGTGGCCTCAGCCAGCAGCCACAGGCCCTGGTGTGGTGTAAGTGGCCTCAGCCAGTGCCACAGGCCCTGGTGTGGTGTAAGTGGCCTGAGCAAGAGTCACAGACCCTGGTGTGGTGTAATTGGCCTCAATAGCAACTAATGCCCTGGTGTGGTGTAGGTGGCCTCAGCCAGCAGCCACAGGCCCTGATGTGGTGTAAGTGGCCCCAGCCGGTCACTCAGGCCCTGGTGTGGTGTAGGTGGCATCAGCTAGCAGCACAAGACATTGGAAAAGAGCCAAAATCAATGTCGTTAATGTGCCCTCATTAATGGGCAGCTGCTTTTGGTCTTTTAATACACCCCTTCTCTGGATCAAAAGCGGTTCAATGACATGAAAATGAAAGGCTTACAGCACCAGGTATTCCCAGGTAGTCTCCCATCCAAGTACTAACCAAGCCCAGCCCTGCTTAGCTTCCGAGATCAGACGAGGTCGGGCATGCTCAGGGTGGTATGGCCGTAAGCTGCTGGCCCCAGCACAATGTCTCAATTTATGGATTCAACTGATTAGGTGGCAAGTACCTGAAGTTACGAAGACAATCCTTTAACCATACCTGCATGTTTGCATAATACCCTAACCCAAAGGCTCAGTTTAGCATTTATCTAACAGCACAGGCCCTGGATTGTTGAAGATGGCCTCAGGAACCAGCACAGGGCCTGGTGTGTTGTACATGGCCACAGCTAGCAACACAGGGCCTGGTTTGGTGAAGATGGCCTCGGCCAGAAGCGCAGGGCCTGGTGTGATGTGAGTGGCCTGAGCAAGAGCCACAGGCCCTGGTGTGGTGTAAGTGGCCTCAGCCAGAAGCCACAGGCACTGGTGTGGTGTAAGTGGCCTCAGCCAGCAGCCACAGGCCCTGGTGTGGTGTAAGTGGCCTCAGCCAGCAGCCACAGGCCCTGGTGTGGTGTAAGTGGCCTCAGCCAGCAGCCACAGGCCCTGGTGTGGTGTAAGTGGCCTCAGCCAGCAGCCACAGGCCCTGGTGTGGTGTAAGTGGCCTCAGCCAGAGCCACAGGCCCTGGTGTAGTGTAAGTGGCCTCAGCCAGTGACACAGGCCCTGGTGTGGTGTAAGTGGCCTGAGCAAGAGCCACAGACCCTGGTGTGGTGTAAGTGGCCTCAATAGCAACTAATGCCCTGGTGTGGTGTAGGTGGCCTCAGCCAGCAGCCACAGGCCCTGGTGTGGTGTAAGTGGCCTCAGCCAGCAGCCACAGGCACTGGTGTGGTGTAAGTGGCCTCAGCCAGCAGCCACAGGCACTGGTGTGGTGTAAGTGGCCTCAGCCAGCAGCCACAGGCACTGGTGTGGTGTAAGTGGCCTCAGCCAGCAGCCACAGGCCCTGGTGTGGTGTAAGTGGCCTGAGCCAGCAGCCACAGGCCCTGGTGTGGTGTAAGTGGCCTCAGCCAGAAGCCACAGGCACTGGTGTGGTGTAAGTGCCCTCAGCCAGCAGCCACAGGCCCTGGTGTGGTGTAAGTGACCTCAGCCAGCAGCCACAGGCCCTGGTGTGGTGTAAGTGGCCTCAGCCAGCAGCCACAGGCCCTGGTGTGGTGTAAGTGGCCTCAGCCAGTGCCACAGGCCCTGGTGTGGTGTAAGTGGCCTGAGCAAGAGTCACAGACCCTGGTGTGGTGTAATTGGCCTCAATAGCAACTAATGCCCTGGTGTGGTGTAGGTGGCCTCAGCCAGCAGCCACAGGCCCTGGTGTGGTGTAAGTGGCCTCAGCCAGTGCCACAGGCCCTGGTGTGGTGTAAGTGGCCTGAGCAAGAGCCACAGGCCCTGGTGTGGTGTAAGTGGCCTCAGCCAGCAGCCACAGGCCCTGGTGTGGTGTAAGTGGCCTGAGCAAGAGCCACAGGCCCTGGTGTGGTGTAAGTCGCCTCAGCCAGAAGCCACAGGCACTGGTGTGGTGTAAGTGCCCTCAGCCAGCAGCCACAGGCCCTGGTGTGGTGTAAGTGACCTCAGCCAGCAGCCACAGGCCCTGGTGTGGTGTAAGTGGCCTCAGCCAGCAGCCACAGGCCCTGGTGTGGTGTAAGTGGCCTCAGCCAGTGCCACAGGCCCTGGTGTGGTGTAAGTGGCCTGAGCAAGAGTCACAGACCCTGGTGTGGTGTAATTGGCCTCAATAGCAACTAATGCCCTGGTGTGGTGTAGGTGGCCTCAGCCTGCAGCCACAGGCCCTGATGTGGTGTAAGTGGCCCCAGCCGGTCACTCAGGCCCTGGTGTGGTGTAGGTGGCATCAGCTAGCAGCACAAGACATTGGAAAAGAGCCAAAATCAATGTCGTTAATGTGCCCTCATTAATGGGCAGCTGCTTTTGGTCTTTTAATACACCCCTTCTCTGGATCAAAAGCGGTTCAATGACATGAAAATGAAAGGCTTACAGCACCAGGTATTCCCAGGTAGTCTCCCATCCAAGTACTAACCAAGCCCAGCCCTGTTTAGCTTCCGAGATCAGACGAGGTCGGGCATGCTCAGGGTGGTATGGCCGTAAGCTGCTGGCCCCAGCACAATGTCTCAATTTATGGATTCAACTGATTAGGTGGCAAGTACCTGAAATTACGAAGACAATCCTTTAACCATACCTGCATGTTTGCATAATACCCTAACCCAAAGGCTCAGTTTAGCATTTATCTAACAGCACAGGCCCTGGATTGTTGAAGATGGCCTCAGGAACCAGCACAGGGCCTGGTGTGTTGTACATGGCCACAGCTAGCAGCACAGGGCCTGGTTTGGTGAAGATGGCCTCGGCCAGAAGCGCAGGGCCTGGTGTGATGTGAGTGGCCTGAGCAAGAGCCACAGGCCCTGGTGTGGTGTAAGTGGCCTCAGCCAGAAGCCACAGGCACTGGTGTGGTGTAAGTGGCCTCAGCCAGTAGCCACAGGCCCTGGTGTGGTGTAAGTGGCCTCAGCCAGCAGCCACAGGCCCTGGTGTGGTGTAAGTGGCCTCAGCCAGCAGCCACAGGCCCTGGTGTGGTGTAAGTGGCCTCAGCCAGCAGCCACAGGCCCTGGTGTGGTGTAAGTGGCCTCAGCCAGAGCCACAGGCCCTGGTGTAGTGTAAGTGGCCTCAGCCAGTGCCACAGGCCCTGGTGTGGTGTAAGTGGCCTGAGCAAGAGCCACAGACCCTGGTGTGGTGTAATTGGCCTCAATAGCAACTAATGCCCTGTTGTGGTGTATGTGGCCTCAGCCAGCAGCCACAGGCCCTGGTGTGGTGTAAGTGGCCTCAGCCAGTGCCACAGGCCCTGGTGTGGTGTAAGGGGCCTCATTAGCAACTAATGCCCTGGTGTGGTGTAAGTGGCCTCAGCCAGCAGCCACAGGCCCTGGTGTGGTGTAAGTGGCCTCAGCCAGCAGCCACAGGCCCTGGTGTGGTGTAAGTGGCCTCAGCCAGCAGCCACAGGCCCTGGTGTGGTGTAAGTGGCCTGAGCCAGCAGCCACAGGCCCTGGTGTGGTGTAAGTGGCCTCAGCCAGAAGCCACAGGCACTGGTGTGGTGTAAGTGCCCTCAGCCAGCAGCCACAGGCCCTGGTGTGGTGTAAGTGACCTCAGCCAGCAGCCACAGGCCCTGGTGTGGTGTAAGTGGCCTCAGCCAGCAGCCACAGGCCCTGGTGTGGTGTAAGTGGCCTCAGCCAGTGCCACAGGCCCTGGTGTGGTGTAAGTGGCCTGAGCAAGAGTCACAGACCCTGGTGTGGTGTAATTGGCCTCAATAGCAACTAATGCCCTGGTGTGGTGTAGGTGGCCTCAGCCAGCAGCCACAGGCCCTGGTGTGGTGTAAGTGGCCTCAGCCAGTGCCACAGGCCCTGGTGTGGTGTAAGTGGCCTGAGCAAGAGCCACAGGCCCTGGTGTGGTGTAAGTGGCCTCAGCCAGCAGCCACAGGCCTTGGTGTGGTGTAAGTGGCCTGAGCAAGAGCCACAGGCCCTGGTGTGGTGTAAGTGGCCTCAGCCAGAAGCCACAGGCACTGGTGTGGTGTAAGTGGCCTCAGCCAGTGCCACAGGCCCTGGTGTGGTGTAAGTGGCCTGAGCAAGAGCCACAGGCCCTGGTGTGGTGTAAGTGGCCTCAGCCAGCAGCCACAGGCCTTGGTGTGGTGTAAGTGGCCTGAGCAAGAGCCACAGGCCCTGGTGTGGTGTAAGTGGCCTCAGCCAGCAGCCACAGGCCCTGGTGTGGTGTAAGTGACCTCAGCCAGCAGCCACAGGCCCTGGTGTGGTGTAAGTGGCCTCAGCCAGCAGCCACAGGCCCTGGTGTGGTGTAAGTGGCCTCAGCCAGTGCCACAGGCCCTGGTGTGGTGTAAGTGGCCTGAGCAAGAGTCACAGACCCTGGTGTGGTGTAATTGGCCTCAATAGCAACTAATGCCCTGGTGTGGTGTAGGTGGCCTCAGCCAGCAGCCACAGGCCCTGGTGTGGTGTAAGTGGCCTCAGCCAGTGCCACAGGCCCTGGTGTGGTGTAAGTGGCCTGAGCAAGAGCCACAGACCCTGGTGTGGTGTAATTGGCCTCAATAGCAACTAATGCCCTGGTGTGGTGTAAGTGGCCTCAGCCAGCAGCCACAGGCCCTGGTGTGGTGTAAGTGGCCTCAGCCAGCAGCCACAGGCCCTGATGTGGTGTAAGTGGCCCCAGCCGGTCACTCAGGCCCTGGTGTGGTGTCGGTGGCATCAGCTAGCAGCACAAGACATTGGAAAACAGCCAAAAGCAATGTCGTTAATGTGCCCTCATTAATGGGCAGCTGCTTTTGGTCTTTTAATACACCCCTTCTCTGGATCAAAAGCGGTTCAATGACATGAAAATGAAAGGCTTACAGCACCAGGTATTCCCAGGTAGTCTCCCATCCAAGTACTAACCAAGCCCAGCCCTGCTTAGCTTCCGAGATCAGACGAGGTCGGGCGTGCTCAGGGTGGTATGGCCGTAAGCTGCTGGCCCCAGCACAATGTCTCAATTTATGGATTCAACTGATTAGGTGGCAAGTACCTGAAGTTACGAAGACAATCCTTTAACCATACCTGCATGTTTGCATAATACCCTAACCCAAAGGCTCAGTTTAGCATTTATCTAACAGCACAGGCCATGGATTGTTGAAGATGGCCTCAGGAACCAGCACAGGGCCTGGTGTGTTGTACATGGCCACAGCTAGCAGCACAGGGCCTGGTTTGGTGAAGATGGCCTCGGCCAGAAGCGCAGGGCCTGGTGTGATGTGAGTGGCCTGAGCAAGAGCCACAGGCCCTGGTGTGGTGTAAGTGGCCTCAGCCAGAAGCCACAGGCACTGGTGTGGTGTAAGTGGCCTCAGCCAGCAGCCACAGGCCCTGGTGTGGTGTAAGTGGCCTCAGCCAGCAGCCACAGGCCCTGGTGTGGTGTAAGTGGCCTCAGCCAGCAGCCACAGGCCCTGGTGTGGTGTAAGTGGCCTCAGCCAGTGCCACAGGCCCTGGTGTGGTGTAAGTGGCCTCAGCCAGAGCCACAGGCCCTGGTGTGGTGTAAGTGGCCTCAGCCAGAAGCCACAGGCACTGGTGTGGTGTAAGGGGCCTCAATAGCAACTAATGCCCTGGTGTGGTGTAAGTGACCTCAGCCAGCAGCCACAGGCCCTGGTGTGGTGTAAGTGGCCTCAGCCAGCAGCCACAGGCCCTGGTGTGGTGTAAGTGGCCTCAGCCAGTGCCACAGACCCTGGTGTGGTGTAATTGGCCTCAATAGCAACTAATGCCCTGGTGTGGTGTAAGTGGCCTCAGCCAGCAGCCACAGGCCCTGGTGTGGTGTAAGTGGCCTCAGCCAGCAGCCACAGGCCCTGGTGTGGTGTAAGTGGCCTCAATAGCAACTAATGCCCTGGTGTGGTGTAAGTGGCCTCAGCCAGCAGCCACAGGCCCTGGTGTGGTGTAAGTGGCCTCAGCCAGAGCCACAGGTCCGGGTGTGGTGTAAGTGGCCTCAGCCAGAGCCACAGGTCCTGGTGTGGTGTAAGTGGCCTCAGCCAGTGCCACAGGCCCTGGTGTGGTGTAAGTGGCCTCAGCCAGCAGCCACAGGCCCTGGTGTGGTGTAAGTGGCCTCAGCCAGCAGCCACAGGCCCTGGTGTGGTGTAAGTGGCCTCAGCCAGCAGCCACAGGCCCTGGTGTGGTGTAAGTGGCCTCAGCCAGCAGCCACAGGCCCTGGTGTGGTGTAAGTGGCCTCAGCCAGAGCCACAGGTCCTGGTGTGGTGTAAGTGGCCTCAGCCAGTGCCACAGGCCCTGGTGTGGTGTAAGTGGCCTGAGCAAGAGCCACAGACCCTGTTGTGGTGTAATTGGCCTCAATAGCAACTAAGGCCCTGGTGTGGTGTAGGTGGCCTCAGCCAGCAGCCACAGGCCCTGGTGTGGTGTAAGTGGCCTCAGCCAGAGCCACAGGTCCTGGTGTGGTGTAAGTGGCCTCAGCCAGTGCCACAGGCCCTGGTGTGGTGTAAGTGGCCTGAGCAAGAGCCACAGACCCTGTTGTGGTGTAATTGGCCTCAATAGCAACTAAGGCCCTGGTGTGGTGTAGGTGGCCTCAGCCAGCAGCCACAGGCCCTGGTGTGGTGTAAGTGGCCTCAGCCAGCAGCCACAGGCCCTGGTGTGGTGTAAGTGGCCTCAGCCAGCAGCCACAGGCCCTGATGTGGTGTACGTGGCCCCAGCTGGTCACTCAGGCCCTGGTGTGGTGTAGGTGGCATCAGCTAGCAGCACAAGACATTGGAAAACAGCCAAAAGCAATGTCGTTAATGTGCCCTCATTAATGGGCAGCTGCTTTTGGTCTTTTAATACACCCCTTCTCTGGATCAAAAGCGGTTCAATGGCATGAAAATGAAAGGCTTACAGCACCAGGTATTCCCAGGCGGTCTCCCATCCAAGTACTAACCAAGCCCAGCCCTGCTTAGCTTCCGAGATCAGACGAGGTCGGGCGTGCTCAGGGTGGTATGGCCGTAAGCTGCTGGCCCCAGCACAATGTCTCAATTTATGGATTCAACTGATTAGGTGGCAAGTACCTGAAGTTACGAAGACAATCCTTTAACCATACCTGCATGTTTGCATAATACCCTAACCCAAAGGCTCAGTTTAGCATTTATCTAACAGCACAGGCCCTGGATTGTTGAAGATGGCCTCAGGAACCAGCACAGGGCCTGGTGTGTTGTACATGGCCACAGCTAGCAGCACAGGGCCTGGTTTGGTGAAGATGGCCTCGGCCAGAAGCGCAGGGCCTGGTGTGATGTGAGTGGCCTGAGCAAGAGCCACAGGCCCTGGTGTGGTGTAAGTGGCCTCAGCCAGAAGCCACAGGCACTGGTGTGGTGTAAGTGGCCTCAGCCAGCAGCCACAGGCCCTGGTGTGGTGTAAGTGGCCTCAGCCAGCAGCCACAGGCCCTGGTGTGGTGTAAGTGGCCTCAGCCAGCAGCCACAGGCCCTGGTGTGGTGTAAGTGGCCTCAGCCAGAGCCACAGGCCCTGGTGCGGTGTAAGTGGCCTCAGCCAGTGCCACAGGCCCTGGTGTGGTGTAAGTGGCCTGAGCAAGAGCCACAGGCCCTGGTGTGGTGTAAGTGGCCTCAGCCAGCAGCCACAGGCCCTGGTGTGGTGTAAGTGGCCTCAGCCAGCAGCCACAGGCCCTGGTGTGGTGTAAGTGGCCTCAGCCAGCAGCCACAGGCCCTGGTGTGGTGTAAGTGGCCTCAGCCAGAGCCACAGGCCCTGGTGTAGTGTAAGTGGCCTCAGCCAGTGCCACAGGCCCTGGTGTGGTGTAAGTGGCCTGAGCAAGAGCCACAGACCCTGGTGTGGTGTAATTGGCCTCAATAGCAACTAATGCCCTGGTGTGGTGTAGGTGGCCTCAGCCAGCAGCCACAGGCCCTGGTGTGGTGTAAGTGGCCTCAGCCAGTGCCACAGGCCCTGGTGTGGTGTAAGGGGCCTCAATAGCAACTAATGCCCTGGTGTGGTGTAAGTGGCCTCAGCCAGCAGCCACAGGCACTGGTGTGGTGTAAGTGCCCTCAGCCAGCAGCCACAGGCCCTGGTGTGGTGTAAGTGGCCTCAGCCAGCAGCCACAGGCCCTGGTGTGGTGTAAGTGGCCTCAGCCAGCAGCACAGGCCCTGGTGTGGTGTAAGTGGCCTGAGCAAGAGCCACAGGCCCTGGTGTGGTGTAAGTGGCCTCAGCCAGAAGCCACAGGCACTGGTGTGGTGTAAGTGCCCTCAGCCAGCAGCCACAGGCCCTGGTGTGGTGTAAGTGACCTCAGCCAGCAGCCACAGGCCCTGGTGTGGTGTAAGTGGCCTCAGCCAGCAGCCACAGGCCCTGGTGCGGTGTAAGTGGCCTCAGCCAGTGCCACAGGCCCTGGTGTGGTGTAAGTGGCCTGAGCAAGAGCCACAGACCCTGGTGTGGTGTAATTGGCCTCAATAGCAACTAATGCCCTGGTGTGGTGTAAGTGGCCTCAGCCAGCAGCCACAGGCCCTGGTGTGGTGTAAGTGGCCTCAGCCAGCAGCCACAGGCCCTGATGTGGTGTAAGTGGCCCCAGCCGGTCACTCAGGCCCTGGTGTGGTGTAGGTGGCATCAGCTAGCAGCACAAGACATTGTAAAACAGCCAAAAGCAATGTCGTTAATGTGCCATCATTAATGGGCAGCTGCTTTTGGTCTTTTAATACACCCCTTCTCTGGATCAAAAGCGGTTCAATGACATGAAAATGAAAGGCTTACAGCACCAGGTAGTCTCCCATCCAAGTACAAACCAAGCCCAGCCCTGCTTAGCTTCCGAGATCAGACGAGGTCGGGCGTGCTCAGGGTGGTATGGCCGTAAGCTGCTGGCCCCAGCACAATGTCTCAATTTATGGATTCAACTGATTAGGTGGCAAGTACCTGAAGTTACGAAGACAATCCTATAACCATACCTGCATGTTTGCATAATACCCTAACCCAAAGGCTCAGTTTAGCATTTATCCAACAGCACAGGCCCTGGATTGTTGAAGATGGCCTCAGGAACCAGAACAGGGCCTGGTGTGTTGTACATGGCCACAGCTAGCAGCACAGGGCCTGGTTTGGTGAAGATGGCCTCGGCCAGAAGCACAGGGCCTGGTGTGATATGAGTGGCCTGAGCAAGAGCCACAGGCCCTGGTGTGGAGTAAGTGGCCTGAGCAAGAGCCACAGGCCCTGGTGTGGTGTAAGTGGCCTGAGCAAGAGCAACAGGCCCTGGTGTGGTGTAATTGGCCTCAATAGCAACTAAGGCCCTGGTGTGGTGTATGTGACCTCAGCCAGCAGCCACAGGCCCTGGTGTGGTGTAAGTGGCCTCAGAAGCAAATAAGGCCGTGGTGTTGTGTATGTGGCCTCAGCCAGCAGCCACAGGCCCTTGGTGTGGTGTAAGTGGCCTCAGCCAGCAGCCACAGGCCCTGGTGTGGTGTGGGTGGCCTCATCCAGCAGCCACAGGCCCTGATGTGGTGTAAGTGGCCTCAGCCAGAGCCACAGGCCCTGGTGTGGTGTAAGTGGCCTCAGCCAGAGCCACAGGGTCTGGTGTGATATGAGTGGCCTGAGCAAGAGCCACAGGCCCTGGTGTGGTGTAAGTGGCCTCAGCCAGCAGCCACAGGCCCTGGTGTGGTGTGGGTGGCCTCAGCCAGCAGCCACAGGCCCTTGGTGTGGTGTAAGTCGCCTCATCCAGCAGCCACAGGCCCTGATGTGGTGTAAGTGGCCTCAGCCAGAGCCACAGGCCCTGGTGTGGTGTAAGTGGCCTCAGCCAGAGCCACAGGCCCTGATGTGGTGTAAGTGGCCCCAGCCGGTCACTCAGGCCCTGGTGTGGTGTAGGTGGCATCAGCTAGCAGCACAAGACATTGGAAAACAGCCAAAAGCAGTGTCGTTAATGTGCCCTCATTAATGGGCAGCTGCTTTTGGTCTTTTAATACACCCCTTCTCTGGATCAAAAGCGGTTCAATGACATGAAAATGAAAGGCTTACAGCACCAGGTATTCCCAGGCAGTCTCCCATCCAAGTACTAACCAAGCCCAGCCCTTCTTAGCTTCCGAGATCAGACGAGGTCGGGCGTGCTCAGGGTGGTATGGCCGTAAGCTGCTGGCCCCAGCACAATGTCTCAATTTATGGATTCAACTGATTAGGTGGCAAGTACCTGAAGTTACGAAGACAATCCTATAACCATACCTGCATGTTTGCATAATACCCTAACCCAAAGGCTCAGTTTGGCATTTATCTAACAGCACAGGCCCTGGATTGTTGAAGATGGCCTCAGGAACCAGCACAGGGCCTGGTGTGTTGTACATGGCCACAGCAAGCAGCACAGGGCCTGGTTTGGTGAAGATGGCCTCGGCCAGAAGCACAGGGTCTGGTGTGATATGAGTGGCCTGAGCAAGAGCCACAGGCCCTGGTGTGGTGTAAGTGGCCTCAGCCAGCAGCCACAGGCCCTGGTGTGGTGTGGGTGGCCTCAGCCAGCAGCCACAGGCCCTTGTGTGGTGTAAGTGGCCTCAGCCAGCAGCCACAGGCCCTGGTGTGGTGTAAGTGACCTCAGCCAGTGCCACAGGCCCTGGTGTGGTGTAATTGGCCTCAATAGCAACTAAGGCCCTGGTGTTGTGTATGTGGCCTCAGCCAGCAGCCACAGGCCCTGGTGTGGTGTAAGTGGCCTCAATAGCAACTAATGCCCTGGTGTGGTGTAAGTGGCCTCAGCCAGCAGCCACAGGCACTGGTGTGGTGTAAGTGCCCTCAGCCAGCAGCCACAGGCCCTGGTGTGGTGTAAGTGGCATGAGCAAGAGCCACAGGCACTGGTGTGGTGTAAGTGGCCTCAGCCAGAAGCCACAGGCACTGGTGTGGTGTAAGTGCCCTCAGCCAGCAGCCACAGGCCCTGGTGTGGTGTAAGTGGCCTCAGCCAGCAGCCACAGGCCCTGGTGTGGTGTAAGTGGCCTCAGCCAGCAGCCACAGGCCCTGGTGTGGTGTAAGTGGCCTCAGCCAGTGCCACAGGCCCTGGTGTGGTGTAAGTGGCCTGAGCAAGAGCCACAGACCCTGGTGTGGTGTAATTGGCCTCAATAGCAACTAATGCCCTGGTGTGGTGTAAGTGGCCTCAGCCAGCAGCCACAGGCCCTGGTGTGGTGTAAGTGGCCTCAGCCAGCAGCCACAGGCCCTGATGTGGTGTAAGTGGCCCCAGCCGGTCACTCAGGCCCTGGTGTGGTGTAGGTGGCATCAGCTAGCAGCACAAGACATTGGAAAACAGCCAAAAGCAATGTCGTTAATGTGCCCTCATTAATGGGCAGCTGCTTTTGGTCTTTTAATACACCCCTTCTCTGGATCAAAAGCGGTTCAAAGACATGAAAATGAAAGGCTTACAGCACCTGGTATTCCAAGGAAGTCTCCCATCCAAGTACTAACCAAGAACAGCCCTGCTTAGCTTCCGAGATCAGACGTGGTCGGGCATGCTCAGGGTGGTATGGCCCTAAGCTGCTGGCCACAGCACAATGTCTCAATTTATGGATTCAAGTGATTAGGTGGCAAGTACCTGGAGTTACGAAGACAATCCTATAACCATACCTGCATGTTTGCATAATACCCTAACCCAAAGGCTCAGTTTAGCATTTATCCAACAGCACAGGCCCTGGATTGTTGAAGATGGCCTCAGGAACAAGAACAGGGCCTGGTGTGTTGTACATGGTCACAGCTAGCAGCACAGGGCCTGGTTTGGTGAAGATGGCCTCGGCCAGAAGCACAGGGCCTGGTGTGATATGAGTGGCCTGAGCAAGAGCCACAGGCCCTGGTGTGGTGTAAGTGGCCTGAGCAAGAGCCACAGGCCCTGGTGTGGTGTAAGTGGCCTCAGCCAGAGCCACAGGCCCTGGTGTGGTGTAAGTGGCCTCAGAAGCAAATAAGGCCGTGGTGTGGTGTAAGTGGCCTCAGCCAGAGCCACAGGCCCTGGTGTGGTGTAAGTGGCCTCAATAGCAACTAAGGCCCTGGTGTTGTGTAAGTGGCCTCATCCAGCAGCCACAGGCCTTGGTGTGGTGTAAGTCGCCTCATCCAGCAGCCACAGGCCCTGGTGTGGTGTAAGTGGCCTGAGCAAGAGCCACAGACCCTGGTGTGGTGTAATTGGCCTCAATAGCAAGTAAGGCCCTGGTGTGGTGTAGGTGGCCTCAGCCAGCAGCCACAGGCCCTGGTGTGGTGTAAGTGGCCCCAGCCGGTCACTCTGGCCCTGGTGTGGTGTAAGTGGCATCAGCTAGCAGCACAAGACATTGGAAAACAGCCAAAAGCAATGTCGTTAATGTGCCCTCATTAATGGGCAGCTGCTTTTGGTCTTTTAATACACCCCTTCTCTGGATCAAAAGCGGTTCAATGACATGAAAATGAAAGGCTTACAGCACTAGGTATTCCAAGGAAGTCTCCCATCCAAGTACTAACCAAGCCCAGCCCTGCTTAGCTTCCGAGATCAGACGAGGTCGGGCGTGCTCAGGGTGGTATGGCCGTAAGCTGCTGGCCCCAGCACAATGTCTCAATTTATGGATTCAACTGATTAGGTGGCAAGTACCTGAAGTTACGAAGACAATCCTATAACCATACCTGCATGTTTGCATAATACCCTAACCCAAAGGCTCAGTTTAGCATTTATCCAACAGCACAGGCCCTGGATTGTTGAAGATGGCCTCAGGAACCAGAACAGGGCCTGGTGTGTTGTACATGGCCACAGCTAGCAGCACAGGGCCTGGTTTGGTGAAGATGGCCTCGGCCAGAAGCACAGGGCCTGGTGTGATATGAGTGGCCTGAGCAAGAGCCACAGGCCCTGGTGTGGAGTAAGTGGCCTGAGCAAGAGCCACAGGCCCTGGTGTGGTGTAAGTGGCCTGAGCAAGAGCAACAGGCCCTGGTGTGGTGTAATTGGCCTCAATAGCAACTAAGGCCCTGGTGTGGTGTATGTGGCCTCAGCCAGCAGCCACAGGCCCTGGTGTGGTGTAAGTGGCCTCAGAAGCAAAAAAGGCCATGGTGTTGTGTATGTGGCCTCAGCCAGCAGCCACAGGCCCTTGGTGTGGTGTAAGTGGCCTCAGCCAGCAGCCACAGGCCCTGGTGTGGTGTAGGTGGCCTCAGCCAGCAGCCACAGGCCCTTGGTGTGGTGTAAGTCGCCTCATCCAGCAGCCACAGGCCCTGATGTGGTGTAAGTGGCCTCAGCCAGAGCCACAGGCCCTGGTGTGGTGTAAGTGGCCTCAGCCAGAGCCACAGGGTCTGGTGTGATATGAGTGGCCTGAGCAAGAGCCACAGGCCCTGGTGTGGTGTAAGTGGCCTCAGCCAGAAGCCACAGGCACTGGTGTGGTGTAAGTGGCCTCAGCCAGCAGCCACAGGCCCTGGTGTGGTGTAAGTGGCCTCAGCCAGCAGCCACAGGCCCTGGTGTGGTGTAAGTGGCCTCAGCCAGCAGCCACAGGCCCTGGTGTGGTGTAAGTGGCCTCAGCCAGCAGCCACAGGCCCTGGTGTGGTGTAAGTGGCCTCAGCCAGAGCCACAGGCCCTGGTGTAGTGTAAGTGGCCTCAGCCAGTGCCACAGGCCCTGGTGTGGTGTAAGTGGCCTGAGCAAGAGCCACAGACCCTGGTGTGGTGTAATTGGCCTCAATAGCAACTAATGCCCTGGTGTGGTGTAGGTGGCCTCAGCCAGCAGCCACAGGCCCTGGTGTGGTGTAAGTGGCCTCAGCCAGTGCCACAGGCCCTGGTGTGGTGTAAGGGGCCTCAATAGCAACTAATGCCCTGGTGTGGTGTAAGTGGCCTCAGCCAGCAGCCACAGGCACTGGTGTGGTGTAAGTGGCCTCAGCCAGCAGCCACAGGCCCTGGTGTGGTGTAAGTGGCCTCAGCCAGCAGCCACAGGCCCTGGTGTGGTGTAAGTGGCCTGAGCCAGCAGCCACAGGCCCTGGTGTGGTGTAAGTGGCCTCAGCCAGAAGCCACAGGCACTGGTGTGGTGTAAGTGCCCTCAGCCAGCAGCCACAGGCCCTGGTGTGGTGTAAGTGACCTCAGCCAGCAGCCACAGGCCCTGGTGTGGTGTAAGTGGCCTCAGCCAGCAGCCACAGGCCCTGGTGTGGTGTAAGTGGCCTCAGCCAGTGCCACAGGCCCTGGTGTGGTGTAAGTGGCCTGAGCAAGAGTCACAGACCCTGGTGTGGTGTAAGTGGCCTGAGCAAGAGCCACAGACCCTGTTGTGGTGTAATTGGCCTCAATAGCAACTAAGGCCCTGGTGTGGTGTAAGTGACCTCAGCCAGCAGCCACAGGCCCTGGTGTGGTGTAAGTGGCCTCAGCCAGCAGCCACAGGCCCTGGTGTGGTGTAAGTGGCCTCAGCCAGTGCCACAGACCCTGGTGTGGTGTAATTGGCCTCAATAGCAACTAATGCCCTGGTGTGGTGTAAGTGGCCTCAGCCAGCAGCCACAGGCCCTGGTGTGGTGTAAGTGGCCTCAGCCAGCAGCCACAGGCCCTGGTGTGGTGTAAGTGGCCTCAATAGCAACTAATGCCCTGGTGTGGTGTAAGTGGCCTCAGCCAGCAGCCACAGGCCCTGGTGTGGTGTAAGTGGCCTCAGCCAGAGCCACAGGTCCGGGTGTGGTGTAAGTGGCCTCAGCCAGAGCCACAGGTCCTGGTGTGGTGTAAGTGGCCTCAGCCAGTGCCACAGGCCCTGGTGTGGTGTAAGTGGCCTCAGCCAGCAGCCACAGGCCCTGGTGTGGTGTAAGTGGCCTCAGCCAGCAGCCACAGGCCCTGGTGTGGTGTAAGTGGCCTCAGCCAGCAGCCACAGGCCCTGGTGTGGTGTAAGTGGCCTCAGCCAGCAGCCACAGGCCCTGGTGTGGTGTAAGTGGCCTCAGCCAGTGCCACAGGCCCTGGTGTGGTGTAAGTGGCCTCAGCCAGCAGCCACAGGCCCTGGTGTGGTGTAAGTGGCCTCAGCCAGCAGCCACAGGCCCTGGTGTGGTGTAAGTGGCCTCAGCCAGCAGCCACAGGCCCTGGTGTGGTGTAAGTGGCCTCAGCCAGCAGCCACAGGCCCTGGTGTGGTGTAAGTGGCCTCAGCCAGAGCCACAGGTCCTGGTGTGGTGTAAGTGGCCTCAGCCAGTGCCACAGGCCCTGGTCTGGTGTAAGTGGCCTGAGCAAGAGCCACAGACCCTGTTGTGGTGTAATTGGCCTCAATAGCAACTAAGGCCCTGGTGTGGTGTAGGTGGCCTCAGCCAGCAGCCACAGGCCCTGGTGTGGTGTAAGTGGCCTCAGCCAGCAGCCACAGGCCCTGGTGTGGTGTAAGTGGCCTCAGCCAGCAGCCACAGGCCCTGATGTGGTGTACGTGGCCCCAGCTGGTCACTCAGGCCCTGGTGTGGTGTAGGTGGCATCAGCTAGCAGCACAAGACATTGGAAAACAGCCAAAAGCAATGTCGTTAATGTGCCCTCATTAATGGGCAGCTGCTTTTGGTCTTTTAATACACCCCTTCTCTGGATCAAAAGCGGTTCAATGGCATGAAAATGAAAGGCTTACAGCACCAGGTATTCCCAGGCGGTCTCCCATCCAAGTACTAACCAAGCCCAGCCCTGCTTAGCTTCCGAGATCAGACGAGGTCGGGCGTGCTCAGGGTGGTATGGCCGTAAGCTGCTGGCCCCAGCACAATGTCTCAATTTATGGATTCAACTGATTAGGTGGCAAGTACCTGAAGTTACGAAGACAATCCTTTAACCATACCTGCATGTTTGCATAATACCCTAACCCAAAGGCTCAGTTTAGCATTTATCTAACAGCACAGGCCCTGGATTGTTGAAGATGGCCTCAGGAACCAGCACAGGGCCTGGTGTGTTGTACATGGCCACAGCTAGCAGCACAGGGCCTGGTTTGGTGAAGATGGCCTCGGCCAGAAGCGCAGGGCCTGGTGTGATGTGAGTGGCCTGAGCAAGAGCCACAGGCCCTGGTGTGGTGTAAGTGGCCTCAGCCAGAAGCCACAGGCACTGGTGTGGTGTAAGTGGCCTCAGCCAGCAGCCACAGGCCCTGGTGTGGTGTAAGTGGCCTCAGCCAGCAGCCACAGGCCCTGGTGTGGTGTAAGTGGCCTCAGCCAGCAGCCACAGGCCCTGGTGTGGTGTAAGTGGCCTCAGCCAGAGCCACAGGCCCTGGTGCGGTGTAAGTGGCCTCAGCCAGTGCCACAGGCCCTGGTGTGGTGTAAGTGGCCTGAGCAAGAGCCACAGACCCTGGTGTGGTGTAATTGGCCTCAATAGCAACTAATGCCCTGGTGTGGTGTAAGTGGCCTCAGCCAGCAGCCACAGGCCCTGGTGTGGTGTAAGTGGCCTCAGCCAGCAGCCACAGGCCCTGATGTGGTGTAAGTGGCCCCAGCCGGTCACTCAGGCCCTGGTGTGGTGTAGGTGGCATCAGCTAGCAGCACAAGACATTGTAAAACAGCCAAAAGCAATGTCGTTAATGTGCCATCATTAATGGGCAGCTGCTTTTGGTCTTTTAATACACCCCTTCTCTGGATCAAAAGCGGTTCAATGACATGAAAATGAAAGGCTTACAGCACCAGGTAGTCTCCCATCCAAGTACAAACCAAGCCCAGCCCTGCTTAGCTTCCGAGATCAGACGAGGTCGGGCGTGCTCAGGGTGGTATGGCCGTAAGCTGCTGGCCCCAGCACAATGTCTCAATTTATGGATTCAACTGATTAGGTGGCAAGTACCTGAAGTTACGAAGACAATCCTATAACCATACCTGCATGTTTGCATAATACCCTAACCCAAAGGCTCAGTTTAGCATTTATCCAACAGCACAGGCCCTGGATTGTTGAAGATGGCCTCAGGAACCAGAACAGGGCCTGGTGTGTTGTACATGGCCACAGCTAGCAGCACAGGGCCTGGTTTGGTGAAGATGGCCTCGGCCAGAAGCACAGGGCCTGGTGTGATATGAGTGGCCTGAGCAAGAGCCACAGGCCCTGGTGTGGAGTAAGTGGCCTGAGCAAGAGCCACAGGCCCTGGTGTGGTGTAAGTGGCCTGAGCAAGAGCAACAGGCCCTGGTGTGGTGTAATTGGCCTCAATAGCAACTAAGGCCCTGGTGTGGTGTATGTGACCTCAGCCAGCAGCCACAGGCCCTGGTGTGGTGTAAGTGGCCTCAGAAGCAAATAAGGCCGTGGTGTTGTGTATGTGGCCTCAGCCAGCAGCCACAGGCCCTTGGTGTGGTGTAAGTGGCCTCAGCCAGCAGCCACAGGCCCTGGTGTGGTGTGGGTGGCCTCAGCCAGCAGCCACAGGCCCTTGGTGTGGTGTAAGTCGCCTCATCCAGCAGCCACAGGCCCTGATGTGGTGTAAGTGGCCTCAGCCAGAGCCACAGGCCCTGGTGTGGTGTAAGTGGCCTCAGCCAGAGCCACAGGGTCTGGTGTGATATGAGTGGCCTGAGCAAGAGCCACAGGCCCTGGTGTGGTGTAAGTGGCCTCAGCCAGCAGCCACAGGCCCTGGTGTGGTGTGGGTGGCCTCAGCCAGCAGCCACAGGCCCTTGGTGTGGTGTAAGTCGCCTCATCCAGCAGCCACAGGCCCTGATGTGGTGTAAGTGGCCTCAGCCAGAGCCACAGGCCCTGGTGTGGTGTAAGTGGCCTCAGCCAGAGCCACAGGCCCTGATGTGGTGTAAGTGGCCCCAGCCGGTCACTCAGGCCCTGGTGTGGTGTAGGTGGCATCAGCTAGCAGCACAAGACATTGGAAAACAGCCAAAAGCAGTGTCGTTAATGTGCCCTCATTAATGGGCAGCTGCTTTTGGTCTTTTAATACACCCCTTCTCTGGATCAAAAGCGGTTCAATGACATGAAAATGAAAGGCTTACAGCACCAGGTATTCCCAGGCAGTCTCCCATCCAAGTACTAACCAAGCCCAGCCCTTCTTAGCTTCCGAGATCAGACGAGGTCGGGCGTGCTCAGGGTGGTATGGCCGTAAGCTGCTGGCCCCAGCACAATGTCTCAATTTATGGATTCAACTGATTAGGTGGCAAGTACCTGAAGTTACGAAGACAATCCTATAACCATACCTGCATGTTTGCATAATACCCTAACCCAAAGGCTCAGTTTGGCATTTATCTAACAGCACAGGCCCTGGATTGTTGAAGATGGCCTCAGGAACCAGCACAGGGCCTGGTGTGTTGTACATGGCCACAGCAAGCAGCACAGGGCCTGGTTTGGTGAAGATGGCCTCGGCCAGAAGCACAGGGTCTGGTGTGATATGAGTGGCCTGAGCAAGAGCCACAGGCCCTGGTGTGGTGTAAGTGGCCTCAGCCAGCAGCCACAGGCCCTGGTGTGGTGTGGGTGGCCTCAGCCAGCAGCCACAGGCCCTTGTGTGGTGTAAGTGGCCTCAGCCAGCAGCCACAGGCCCTGGTGTGGTGTAAGTGACCTCAGCCAGTGCCACAGGCCCTGGTGTGGTGTAATTGGCCTCAATAGCAACTAAGGCCCTGGTGTTGTGTATGTGGCCTCAGCCAGCAGCCACAGGCCCTGGTGTGGTGTAAGTGGCCTCAATAGCAACTAATGCCCTGGTGTGGTGTAAGTGGCCTCAGCCAGCAGCCACAGGCACTGGTGTGGTGTAAGTGCCCTCAGCCAGCAGCCACAGGCCCTGGTGTGGTGTAAGTGGCATGAGCAAGAGCCACAGGCACTGGTGTGGTGTAAGTGGCCTCAGCCAGAAGCCACAGGCACTGGTGTGGTGTAAGTGCCCTCAGCCAGCAGCCACAGGCCCTGGTGTGGTGTAAGTGGCCTCAGCCAGCAGCCACAGGCCCTGGTGTGGTGTAAGTGGCCTCAGCCAGCAGCCACAGGCCCTGGTGTGGTGTAAGTGGCCTCAGCCAGTGCCACAGGCCCTGGTGTGGTGTAAGTGGCCTGAGCAAGAGCCACAGACCCTGGTGTGGTGTAATTGGCCTCAATAGCAACTAATGCCCTGGTGTGGTGTAAGTGGCCTCAGCCAGCAGCCACAGGCCCTGGTGTGGTGTAAGTGGCCTCAGCCAGCAGCCACAGGCCCTGATGTGGTGTAAGTGGCCCCAGCCGGTCACTCAGGCCCTGGTGTGGTGTAGGTGGCATCAGCTAGCAGCACAAGACATTGGAAAACAGCCAAAAGCAATGTCGTTAATGTGCCCTCATTAATGGGCAGCTGCTTTTGGTCTTTTAATACACCCCTTCTCTGGATCAAAAGCGGTTCAAAGACATGAAAATGAAAGGCTTACAGCACCTGGTATTCCAAGGAAGTCTCCCATCCAAGTACTAACCAAGAACAGCCCTGCTTAGCTTCCGAGATCAGACGTGGTCGGGCATGCTCAGGGTGGTATGGCCCTAAGCTGCTGGCCACAGCACAATGTCTCAATTTATGGATTCAAGTGATTAGGTGGCAAGTACCTGGAGTTACGAAGACAATCCTATAACCATACCTGCATGTTTGCATAATACCCTAACCCAAAGGCTCAGTTTAGCATTTATCCAACAGCACAGGCCCTGGATTGTTGAAGATGGCCTCAGGAACAAGAACAGGGCCTGGTGTGTTGTACATGGTCACAGCTAGCAGCACAGGGCCTGGTTTGGTGAAGATGGCCTCGGCCAGAAGCACAGGGCCTGGTGTGATATGAGTGGCCTGAGCAAGAGCCACAGGCCCTGGTGTGGTGTAAGTGGCCTGAGCAAGAGCCACAGGCCCTGGTGTGGTGTAAGTGGCCTCAGCCAGAGCCACAGGCCCTGGTGTGGTGTAAGTGGCCTCAGAAGCAAATAAGGCCGTGGTGTGGTGTAAGTGGCCTCAGCCAGAGCCACAGGCCCTGGTGTGGTGTAAGTGGCCTCAATAGCAACTAAGGCCCTGGTGTTGTGTAAGTGGCCTCATCCAGCAGCCACAGGCCTTGGTGTGGTGTAAGTCGCCTCATCCAGCAGCCACAGGCCCTGGTGTGGTGTAAGTGGCCTGAGCAAGAGCCACAGACCCTGGTGTGGTGTAATTGGCCTCAATAGCAAGTAAGGCCCTGGTGTGGTGTAGGTGGCCTCAGCCAGCAGCCACAGGCCCTGGTGTGGTGTAAGTGGCCCCAGCCGGTCACTCTGGCCCTGGTGTGGTGTAAGTGGCATCAGCTAGCAGCACAAGACATTGGAAAACAGCCAAAAGCAATGTCGTTAATGTGCCCTCATTAATGGGCAGCTGCTTTTGGTCTTTTAATACACCCCTTCTCTGGATCAAAAGCGGTTCAATGACATGAAAATGAAAGGCTTACAGCACTAGGTATTCCAAGGAAGTCTCCCATCCAAGTACTAACCAAGCCCAGCCCTGCTTAGCTTCCGAGATCAGACGAGGTCGGGCGTGCTCAGGGTGGTATGGCCGTAAGCTGCTGGCCCCAGCACAATGTCTCAATTTATGGATTCAACTGATTAGGTGGCAAGTACCTGAAGTTACGAAGACAATCCTATAACCATACCTGCATGTTTGCATAATACCCTAACCCAAAGGCTCAGTTTAGCATTTATCCAACAGCACAGGCCCTGGATTGTTGAAGATGGCCTCAGGAACCAGAACAGGGCCTGGTGTGTTGTACATGGCCACAGCTAGCAGCACAGGGCCTGGTTTGGTGAAGATGGCCTCGGCCAGAAGCACAGGGCCTGGTGTGATATGAGTGGCCTGAGCAAGAGCCACAGGCCCTGGTGTGGAGTAAGTGGCCTGAGCAAGAGCCACAGGCCCTGGTGTGGTGTAAGTGGCCTGAGCAAGAGCAACAGGCCCTGGTGTGGTGTAATTGGCCTCAATAGCAACTAAGGCCCTGGTGTGGTGTATGTGGCCTCAGCCAGCAGCCACAGGCCCTGGTGTGGTGTAAGTGGCCTCAGAAGCAAAAAAGGCCATGGTGTTGTGTATGTGGCCTCAGCCAGCAGCCACAGGCCCTTGGTGTGGTGTAAGTGGCCTCAGCCAGCAGCCACAGGCCCTGGTGTGGTGTAGGTGGCCTCAGCCAGCAGCCACAGGCCCTTGGTGTGGTGTAAGTCGCCTCATCCAGCAGCCACAGGCCCTGATGTGGTGTAAGTGGCCTCAGCCAGAGCCACAGGCCCTGGTGTGGTGTAAGTGGCCTCAGCCAGAGCCACAGGGTCTGGTGTGATATGAGTGGCCTGAGCAAGAGCCACAGGCCCTGGTGTGGTGTAAGTGGCCTCAGCCAGAAGCCACAGGCACTGGTGTGGTGTAAGTGGCCTCAGCCAGCAGCCACAGGCCCTGGTGTGGTGTAAGTGGCCTCAGCCAGCAGCCACAGGCCCTGGTGTGGTGTAAGTGGCCTCAGCCAGCAGCCACAGGCCCTGGTGTGGTGTAAGTGGCCTCAGCCAGCAGCCACAGGCCCTGGTGTGGTGTAAGTGGCCTCAGCCAGAGCCACAGGCCCTGGTGTAGTGTAAGTGGCCTCAGCCAGTGCCACAGGCCCTGGTGTGGTGTAAGTGGCCTGAGCAAGAGCCACAGACCCTGGTGTGGTGTAATTGGCCTCAATAGCAACTAATGCCCTGGTGTGGTGTAGGTGGCCTCAGCCAGCAGCCACAGGCCCTGGTGTGGTGTAAGTGGCCTCAGCCAGTGCCACAGGCCCTGGTGTGGTGTAAGGGGCCTCAATAGCAACTAATGCCCTGGTGTGGTGTAAGTGGCCTCAGCCAGCAGCCACAGGCACTGGTGTGGTGTAAGTGGCCTCAGCCAGCAGCCACAGGCCCTGGTGTGGTGTAAGTGGCCTCAGCCAGCAGCCACAGGCCCTGGTGTGGTGTAAGTGGCCTGAGCCAGCAGCCACAGGCCCTGGTGTGGTGTAAGTGGCCTCAGCCAGAAGCCACAGGCACTGGTGTGGTGTAAGTGCCCTCAGCCAGCAGCCACAGGCCCTGGTGTGGTGTAAGTGACCTCAGCCAGCAGCCACAGGCCCTGGTGTGGTGTAAGTGGCCTCAGCCAGCAGCCACAGGCCCTGGTGTGGTGTAAGTGGCCTCAGCCAGTGCCACAGGCCCTGGTGTGGTGTAAGTGGCCTGAGCAAGAGTCACAGACCCTGGTGTGGTGTAATTGGCCTCAATAGCAACTAATGCCCTGGTGTGGTGTAGGTGGCCTCAGCCAGCAGCCACAGGCCCTGGTGTGGTTTAAGTGGCCTCAGCCAGTGCCACAGGCCCTGGTGTGGTGTAAGTGGCCTGAGCAAGAGCCACAGGCCCTGGTGTGGTGTAAGTGGCCTCAGCCAGCAGCCACAGGCCCTGGTGTGGTGTAAGTGGCCTGAGCAAGAGCCACAGGCTCTGGTGTGGTGTAAGTGGCCTCAGCCAGAAGCCACAGGCACTGGTGTGGTGTAAGTGCCCTCAGCCAGCAGCCACAGGCCCTGGTGTGGTGTAAGTGACCTCAGCCAGCAGCCACAGGCCCTGGTGTGGTGTAAGTGGCCTCAGCCAGCAGCCACAGGCCCTGGTGTGGTGTAAGTGGCCTCAGCCAGTGCCACAGGCCCTGGTGTGGTGTAAGTGGCCTGAGCAAGAGTCACAGACCCTGGTGTGGTGTAATTGGCCTCAATAGCAACTAATGCCCTGGTGTGGTGTAGGTGGCCTCAGCCAGCAGCCACAGGCCCTGATGTGGTGTAAGTGGCCCCAGCCGGTCACTCAGGCCCTGGTGTGGTGTAGGTGGCATCAGCTAGCAGCACAAGACATTGGAAAAGAGCCAAAATCAATGTCGTTAATGTGCCCTCATTAATGGGCAGCTGCTTTTGGTCTTTTAATACACCCCTTCTCTGGATCAAAAGCGGTTCAATGACATGAAAATGAAAGGCTTACAGCACCAGGTATTCCCAGGTAGTCTCCCATCCAAGTACTAACCAAGCCCAGCCCTGTTTAGCTTCCGAGATCAGACGAGGTCGGGCATGCTCAGGGTGGTATGGCCGTAAGCTGCTGGCCCCAGCACAATGTCTCAATTTATGGATTCAACTGATTAGGTGGCAAGTACCTGAAGTTACGAAGACAATCCTTTAACCATACCTGCATGTTTGCATAATACCCTAACCCAAAGGCTCAGTTTAGCATTTATCTAACAGCACAGGCCCTGGATTGTTGAAGATGGCCTCAGGAACCAGCACAGGGCCTGGTGTGTTGTACATGGCCACAGCTAGCAGCACAGGGCCTGGTTTGGTGAAGATGGCCTCGGCCAGAAGCGCAGGGCCTGGTGTGATGTGAGTGGCCTGAGCAAGAGCCACAGGCCCTGGTGTGGTGTAAGTGGCCTCAGCCAGAAGCCACAGGCACTGGTGTGGTGTAAGTGGCCTCAGCCAGCAGCCACAGGCCCTGGTGTGGTGTAAGTGGCCTCAGCCAGCAGCCACAGGCCCTGGTGTGGTGTAAGTGGCCACAGCCAGCAGCCACAGGCCCTGGTGTGGTGTAAGTGGCCTCAGCCAGCAGCCACAGGCCCTGGTGTGGTGTAAGTGGCCTCAGCCAGAGCCACAGGCCCTGGTGTAGTGTAAGTGGCCTCAGCCAGTGCCACAGGCCCTGGTGTGGTGTAAGTGGCCTGAGCAAAAGCCACAGACCCTGGTGTGGTGTAATTGGCCTCAATTGCAACTAATGCCCTGTTGTGGTGTATGTGGCCTCAGCCAGCAGCCACAGGCCCTGGTGTGGTGTAAGTGGCCTCAGCCAGTGCCACAGGCCCTGGTGTGGTGTAAGCGGCCTCAATAGCAACTAATGCCCTGGTGTGGTGTAAGTGGCCTCAGCCAGCAGCCACAGGCACTGGTGTGGTGTAAGTGGCCTCAGCCAGCAGCCACAGGCCCTGGTGTGGTGTAAGTGGCCTCAGCCAGCAGCCACAGGCCCTGGTGTGGTGTAAGTGGCCTGAGCCAGCAGCCACAGGCCCTGGTGTGGTGTAAGTGGCCTCAGCCAGAAGCCACAGGCACTGGTGTGGTGTAAGTGCCCTCAGCCAGCAGCCACAGGCACTGGTGTGGTGTAAGTGACCTCAGCCAGTGCCACAGGCCCTGGTGTGGTGTAAGTGGCCTGAGCAAGAGCCAAAGACCCTGGTGTGGTGTAATTGGCCTCAATAGCAACTTATGCCCTGGTGTGGTGTAAGTGGCCTCAGCCAGCAGCCACAGGCCCTGGTGTGGTGTAAGTGGCCTCAATAGCAACTAATGCCCTGGTGTGGTGTAAGTGGCCTCAGCCAGCAGCCACAGGCCCTGGTGTGGTGTAAGTGGCCTCAGCCAGCAGCCACAGGCCCTGGTGTGGTGTAAGTGGCCTGAGCAAGAGCCACAGACCCTGGTGTGGTGTAATTGGCCTCAATAGCAACTAATGCCCTGTTGTGGTGTATGTGGCCTCAGCCAGCAGCCACAGGCCCTGGTGTGGTGTAAGTGGCCTCAGCCAGTGCCACAGGCCCTGGTGTGGTGTAAGGGGCCTCAATAGCAACTAATGCCCTGGTGTGGTGTAAGTGGCCTCAGCCAGCAGCCACAGGCACTGGTGTGGTGTAAGTGGCCTCAGCCAGCAGCCACAGGCCCTGGTGTGGTGTAAGTGGCCTCAGCCAGCAGCCACAGGCCCTGGTGTGGTGTAAGTGGCCTGAGCCAGCAGCCACAGGCCCTGGTGTGGTGTAAGTGGCCTCAGCCAGAAGCCACAGGCACTGGTGTGGTGTAAGTGCCCTCAGCCAGCAGCCACAGGCCCTGGTGTGGTGTAAGTGACCTCAGCCAGCAGCCACAGGCCCTGGTGTGGTGTAAGTGGCCTCAGCCAGCAGCCACAGGCCCTGGTGTGGTGTAAGTGGCCTCAGCCAGTGCCACAGGCCCTGGTGTGGTGTAAGTGGCCTGAGCAAGAGTCACAGACCCTGGTGTGGTGTAATTGGCCTCAATAGCAACTAATGCCCTGGTGTGGTGTAGGTGGCCTCAGCCAGCAGCCACAGGCCCTGGTGTGGTGTAAGTGGCCTCAGCCAGTGCCACAGGCCCTGGTGTGGTGTAAGTGGCCTGAGCAAGAGCCACAGGCCCTGGTGTGGTGTAAGTGGCCTCAGCCAGCAGCCACAGGCCTTGGTGTGGTGTAAGTGGCCTGAGCAAGAGCCACAGGCCCTGGTGTGGTGTAAGTGGCCTCAGCCAGAAGCCACAGGCACTGGTGTGGTGTAAGTGCCCTCAGCCAGCAGCCACAGGCCCTGGTGTGGTGTAAGTGGCCTGAGCAAGAGCCACAGACCCTGGTGTGGTGTAATTGGCCTCAATAGCAACTAATGCCCTGGTGTGGTGTAAGTGGCCTCAGCCAGCAGCCACAGGCCCTGGTGTGGTGTAAGTGGCCTCAGCCAGCAGCCACAGGCCCTGATGTGGTGTAAGTGGCCCCAGCCGGTCACTCAGGCCCTGGTGTGGTGTCGGTGGCATCAGCTAGCAGCACAAGACATTGGAAAACAGCCAAAAGCAATGTCGTTAATGTGCCCTCATTAATGGGCAGCTGCTTTTGGTCTTTTAATACACCCCTTCTCTGGATCAAAAGCGGTTCAATGACATGAAAATGAAAGGCTTACAGCACCAGGTATTCCCAGGTAGTCTCCCATCCAAGTACTAACCAAGCCCAGCCCTGCTTAGCTTCCGAGATCAGACGAGGTCGGGCGTGCTCAGGGTGGTATGGCCGTAAGCTGCTGGCCCCAGCACAATGTCTCAATTTATGGATTCAACTGATTAGGTGGCAAGTACCTGAAGTTACGAAGACAATCCTTTAACCATACCTGCATGTTTGCATAATACCCTAACCCAAAGGCTCAGTTTAGCATTTATCTAACAGCACAGGCCATGGATTGTTGAAGATGGCCTCAGGAACCAGCACAGGGCCTGGTGTGTTGTACATGGCCACAGCTAGCAGCACAGGGCCTGGTTTGGTGAAGATGGCCTCGGCCAGAAGCGCAGGGCCTGGTGTGATGTGAGTGGCCTGAGCAAGAGCCACAGGCCCTGGTGTGGTGTAAGTGGCCTCAGCCAGAAGCCACAGGCACTGGTGTGGTGTAAGTGGCCTCAGCCAGCAGCCACAGGCCCTGGTGTGGTGTAAGTGGCCTCAGCCAGAGCCACAGGCCCTGGTGTGGTGTAAGTGGCCTCAGCCAGTGCCACAGGCCCTGGTGTGGTGTAAGTGGCCTGAGCAAGAGCCAAAGACCCTGGTGTGGTGTAATTGGCCTCAATAGCAACTTATGCCCTGGTGTGGTGTAAGTGGCCTCAGCCAGCAGCCACAGGCCCTGGTGTGGTGTAAGTGGCCTCAGCCAGCAGCCACAGGCCCTGGTGTGGTGTAAGTGGCCTGAGCAAGAGCCACAGGCCCTGGTGTGGTGTAAGTGGCCTCAGCCAGAAGCCACAGGCACTGGTGTGGTGTAAGGGGCCTCAATAGCAACTAATGCCCTGGTGTGGTGTAAGTGACCTCAGCCAGCAGCCACAGGCCCTGGTGTGGTGTAAGTGGCCTCAGCCAGCAGCCACAGGCCCTGGTGTGGTGTAAGTGGCCTCAGCCAGAGCCACAGGCCCTGGTGTAGTGTAAGTGGCCTCAGCCAGTGCCACAGGCCCTGGTGTGGTGTAAGTGGCCTGAGCAAGAGCCACAGACCCTGGTGTGGTGTAATTGGCCTCAGCCAGCAGCCACAGGCCCTGGTGTGGTGTAAGTGGCCTCAGCCAGAGCCACAGGCCCTGGTGTAGTGTAAGTGGCCTCAGCCAGTGCCACAGGCCCTGGTGTGGTGTAAGTGGCCTGAGCAAGAGCCACAGACCCTGGTGTGGTGTAATTGGCCTCAATAGCAACTAATGCCCTGGTGTGGTGTAGGTGGCCTCAGCCAGCAGCCACAGGCCCTGGTGTGGTGTAAGTGGCCTCAGCCAGTGCCACAGGCCCTGGTGTGGTGTAAGGGGCCTCAATAGCAACTAATGCCCTGGTGTGGTGTAAGTGGCCTCAGCCAGCAGCCACAGGCACTGGTGTGGTGTAAGTGGCCTCAGCCAGCAGCCACAGGCCCTGGTGTGGTGTAAGTGGCCTCAGCCAGCAGCCACAGGCCCTGGTGTGGTGTAAGTGGCCTGAGCCAGCAGCCACAGGCCCTGGTGTGGTGTAAGTGGCCTCAGCCAGAAGCCACAGGCCCTGGTGTGGTGTAAGTGGCCTCAGCCAGCAGCCACAGGCCCTGGTGTGGTGTAAGTGGCCTCAGCCAGTGCCACAGGCCCTGGTGTGGTGTAAGTGGCCTGAGCAAGAGTCACAGACCCTGGTGTGGTGTAATTGGCCTCAATAGCAACTAATGCCCTGGTGTGGTGTAGGTGGCCTCAGCCAGCAGCCACAGGCCCTGGTGTGGTTTAAGTGGCCTCAGCCAGTGCCACAGGCCCTGGTGTGGTGTAAGTGGCCTGAGCAAGAGCCACAGGCCCTGGTGTGGTGTAAGTGGCCTCAGCCAGCAGCCACAGGCCCTGGTGTGGTGTAAGTGGCCTGAGCAAGAGCCACAGGCTCTGGTGTGGTGTAAGTGGCCTCAGCCAGAAGCCACAGGCACTGGTGTGGTGTAAGTGCCCTCAGCCAGCAGCCACAGGCCCTGGTGTGGTGTAAGTGACCTCAGCCAGCAGCCACAGGCCCTGGTGTGGTGTAAGTGGCCTCAGCCAGCAGCCACAGGCCCTGGTGTGGTGTAAGTGGCCTCAGCCAGTGCCACAGGCCCTGGTGTGGTGTAAGTGGCCTGAGCAAGAGTCACAGACCCTGGTGTGGTGTAATTGGCCTCAATAGCAACTAATGCCCTGGTGTGGTGTAGGTGGCCTCAGCCAGCAGCCACAGGCCCTGATGTGGTGTAAGTGGCCCCAGCCGGTCACTCAGGCCCTGGTGTGGTGTAGGTGGCATCAGCTAGCAGCACAAGACATTGGAAAAGAGCCAAAATCAATGTCGTTAATGTGCCCTCATTAATGGGCAGCTGCTTTTGGTCTTTTAATACACCCCTTCTCTGGATCAAAAGCGGTTCAATGACATGAAAATGAAAGGCTTACAGCACCAGGTATTCCCAGGTAGTCTCCCATCCAAGTACTAACCAAGCCCAGCCCTGCTTAGCTTCCGAGATCAGACGAGGTCGGGCATGCTCAGGGTGGTATGGCCGTAAGCTGCTGGCCCCAGCACAATGTCTCAATTTATGGATTCAACTGATTAGGTGGCAAGTACCTGAAGTTACGAAGACAATCCTTTAACCATACCTGCATGTTTGCATAATACCCTAACCCAAAGGCTCAGTTTAGCATTTATCTAACAGCACAGGCCCTGGATTGTTGAAGATGGCCTCAGGAACCAGCACAGGGCCTGGTGTGTTGTACATGGCCACAGCTAGCAGCACAGGGCCTGGTTTGGTGAAGATGGCCTCGGCCAGAAGCGCAGGGCCTGGTGTGATGTGAGTGGCCTGAGCAAGAGCCACAGGCCCTGGTGTGGTGTAAGTGGCCTCAGCCAGAAGCCACAGGCACTGGTGTGGTGTAAGTGGCCTCAGCCAGCAGCCACAGGCCCTGGTGTGGTGTAAGTGGCCTCAGCCAGCAGCCACAGGCCCTGGTGTGGTGTAAGTGGCCACAGCCAGCAGCCACAGGCCCTGGTGTGGTGTAAGTGGCCTCAGCCAGCAGCCACAGGCCCTGGTGTGGTGTAAGTGGCCTCAGCCAGAGCCACAGGCCCTGGTGTAGTGTAAGTGGCCTCAGCCAGTGCCACAGGCCCTGGTGTGGTGTAAGTGGCCTGAGCAAAAGCCACAGACCCTGGTGTGGTGTAATTGGCCTCAATAGCAACTAATGCCCTGGTGTGGTGTAGGTGGCCTCAGCCAGCAGCCACAGGCCCTGGTGTGGTGTAAGTGGCCTCAGCCAGTGCCACAGGCCCTGGTGTGGTGTAAGGGGCCTCAATAGCAACTAATGCCCTGGTGTGGTGTAAGTGGCCTGAGCCAGCAGCCACAGGCCCTGGTGTGGTGTAAGTGGCCTCAGCCAGAAGCCACAGGCACTGGTGTGGTGTAAGTGCCCTCAGCCAGCAGCCACAGGCACTGGTGTGGTGTAAGTGACCTCAGCCAGTGCCACAGGCCCTGGTGTGGTGTAAGTGGCCTGAGCAAGAGCCAAAGACCCTGGTGTGGTGTAATTGGCCTCAATAGCAACTTATGCCCTGGTGTGGTGTAAGTGGCCTCAGCCAGCAGCCACAGGCCCTGGTGTGGTGTAAGTGGCCTCAATAGCAACTAATGCCCTGGTGTGGTGTAAGTGGCCTCAGCCAGCAGCCACAGGCCCTGGTGTGGTGTAAGTGGCCTCAGCCAGCAGCCACAGGCCCTGGTGTGGTGTAAGTGGCCTGAGCAAGAGCCACAGACCCTGGTGTGGTGTAATTGGCCTCAATAGCAACTAATGCCCTGTTGTGGTGTATGTGGCCTCAGCCAGCAGCCACAGGCCCTGGTGTGGTGTAAGTGGCCTCAGCCAGTGCCACAGGCCCTGGTGTGGTGTAAGGGGCCTCAATAGCAACTAATGCCCTGGTGTGGTGTAAGTGGCCTCAGCCAGCAGCCACAGGCACTGGTGTGGTGTAAGTGGCCTCAGCCAGCAGCCACAGGCCCTGGTGTGGTGTAAGTGGCCTCAGCCAGCAGCCACAGGCCCTGGTGTGGTGTAAGTGGCCTGAGCCAGCAGCCACAGGCCCTGGTGTGGTGTAAGTGGCCTCAGCCAGAAGCCACAGGCACTGGTGTGGTGTAAGTGCCCTCAGCCAGCAGCCACAGGCCCTGGTGTGGTGTAAGTGACCTCAGCCAGCAGCCACAGGCCCTGGTGTGGTGTAAGTGGCCTCAGCCAGCAGCCACAGGCCCTGGTGTGGTGTAAGTGGCCTCAGCCAGTGCCACAGGCCCTGGTGTGGTGTAAGTGGCCTGAGCAAGAGTCACAGACCCTGGTGTGGTGTAATTGGCCTCAATAGCAACTAATGCCCTGGTGTGGTGTAGGTGGCCTCAGCCAGCAGCCACAGGCCCTGGTGTGGTGTAAGTGGCCTCAGCCAGTGCCACAGGCCCTGGTGTGGTGTAAGTGGCCTGAGCAAGAGCCACAGGCCCTGGTGTGGTGTAAGTGGCCTCAGCCAGCAGCCACAGGCCTTGGTGTGGTGTAAGTGGCCTGAGCAAGAGCCACAGGCCCTGGTGTGGTGTAAGTGGCCTCAGCCAGAAGCCACAGGCACTGGTGTGGTGTAAGTGCCCTCAGCCAGCAGCCACAGGCCCTGGTGTGGTGTAAGTGACCTCAGCCAGCAGCCACAGGCCCTGGTGTGGTGTAAGTGGCCTCAGCCAGCAGCCACAGGCCCTGGTGTGGTGTAAGTGGCCTCAGCCAGTGCCACAGGCCCTGGTGTGGTGTAAGTGGCCTGAGCAAGAGTCACAGACCCTGGTGTGGTGTAATTGGCCTCAATAGCAACTAATGCCCTGGTGTGGTGTAGGTGGCCTCAGCCAGCAGCCACAGGCCCTGGTGTGGTGTAAGTGGCCTCAGCCAGTGCCACAGGCCCTGGTGTGGTGTAAGTGGCCTGAGCAAGAGCCACAGACCCTGGTGTGGTGTAATTGGCCTCAATAGCAACTAATGCCCTGGTGTGGTGTAAGTGGCCTCAGCCAGCAGCCACAGGCCCTGGTGTGGTGTAAGTGGCCTCAGCCAGCAGCCACAGGCCCTGATGTGGTGTAAGTGGCCCCAGCCGGTCACTCAGGCCCTGGTGTGGTGTCGGTGGCATCAGCTAGCAGCACAAGACATTGGAAAACAGCCAAAAGCAATGTCGTTAATGTGCCCTCATTAATGGGCAGCTGCTTTTGGTCTTTTAATACACCCCTTCTCTGGATCAAAAGCGGTTCAATGACATGAAAATGAAAGGCTTACAGCACCAGGTATTCCCAGGTAGTCTCCCATCCAAGTACTAACCAAGCCCAGCCCTGCTTAGCTTCCGAGATCAGACGAGGTCGGGCGTGCTCAGGGTGGTATGGCCGTAAGCTGCTGGCCCCAGCACAATGTCTCAATTTATGGATTCAACTGATTAGGTGGCAAGTACCTGAAGTTACGAAGACAATCCTTTAACCATACCTGCATGTTTGCATAATACCCTAACCCAAAGGCTCAGTTTAGCATTTATCTAACAGCACAGGCCATGGATTGTTGAAGATGGCCTCAGGAACCAGCACAGGGCCTGGTGTGTTGTACATGGCCACAGCTAGCAGCACAGGGCCTGGTTTGGTGAAGATGGCCTCGGCCAGAAGCGCAGGGCCTGGTGTGATGTGAGTGGCCTGAGCAAGAGCCACAGGCCCTGGTGTGGTGTAAGTGGCCTCAGCCAGAAGCCACAGGCACTGGTGTGGTGTAAGTGGCCTCAGCCAGCAGCCACAGGCCCTGGTGTGGTGTAAGTGGCCTCAGCCAGAGCCACAGGCCCTGGTGTGGTGTAAGTGGCCTCAGCCAGTGCCACAGGCCCTGGTGTGGTGTAAGTGGCCTGAGCAAGAGCCAAAGACCCTGGTGTGGTGTAATTGGCCTCAATAGCAACTTATGCCCTGGTGTGGTGTAAGTGGCCTCAGCCAGCAGCCACAGGCCCTGGTGTGGTGTAAGTGGCCTCAGCCAGCAGCCACAGGCCCTGGTGTGGTGTAAGTGGCCTGAGCAAGAGCCACAGGCCCTGGTGTGGTGTAAGTGGCCTCAGCCAGCAGCCACAGGCCCTGGTGTGGTGTAAGTGGCCTCAGCCAGAGCCACAGGCCCTGGTGTGGTGTAAGTGGCCTCAGCCAGTGCCACAGGCCCTGGTGTGGTGTAAGTGGCCTGAGCAAGAGCCACAGACCCTGGTGTGGTGTAATTGGCCTCAATAGCAACTAATGCCCTGGTGTGGTGTAGGTGGCCTCAGCCAGCAGCCACAGGCCCTGGTGTGGTGTAAGTGGCCTCAATAGCAACTAATGCCCTGGTGTGGTGTAAGTGGCCTCAGCCAGCAGCCACAGGCCCTGGTGTGGTGTAAGTGGCCTGAGCAAGAGCCACAGACCCTGGTGTGGTGTAATTGGCCTCAATAGCAACTAAGGCCCTGGTGTGGTGTAGGTGGCCTCAGCCAGCAGCCACAGGCCCTGGTGTGGTGTAAGTGGCCTCAGCCAGCAGCCACAGGCCCTGGTGTGGTGTAAGTGGCCTCAGCCAGCAGCCACAGGCCCTGATGTGGTGTAAGTGGCCCCAGCCGGTCACTCAGGCCCTGGTGTGGTGTAGGTGGCATCAGCTAGCAGCACAAGACATTGGAAAACAGCCAAAAGCAATGTCGTTAATGTGCCCTCATTAATGGGCAGCTGCTTTTGGTCTTTTAATACACCCCTTCTCTGGATCAAAAGCGGTTCAATGACATGAAAATGAAAGGCTTACAGCACCAGGTATTCCCAGGTAGTCTCCCATCCAAGTACTAACCAAGCCCAGCCCTGCTTAGCTTCCGAGATCAGACGAGGTCGGGCGTGCTCAGGGTGGTATGGCCGTAAGCTGCTGGCCCCAGCACAATGTCTCAATTTATGGATTCAACTGATTAGGTGGCAAGTACCTGAAGTTACGAAGACAATCCTTTAACCATACCTGCATGTTTGCATAATACCCTAACCCAAAGGCTCAGTTTAGCATTTATCTAACAGCACAGGCCCTGGATTGTTGAAGATGGCCTCAGGAACCAGCACAGGTTCTGGTGTGTTGTACATGGCCACAGCTAGCAGCACAGGGCCTGGTTTGGTGAAGATGGCCTCGGCCAGAAGCGCAGGGCCTGGTGTGATGTGAGTGGCCTGAGCAAGAGCCACAGGCCCTGGTGTGGTGTAAGTGGCCTCAGCCAGAAGCCACAGGCACTGGTGTGGTGTAAGTGGCCTCAGCCAGCAGCCACAGGCCCTGGTGTGGTGTAAGTGGCCTCAGCCAGCAGCCACAGGCCCTGGTGTGGTGTAAGTGGCCTCAGCCAGCAGCCACAGGCCCTGGTGTGGTGTAAGTGGCCTCAGCCAGAGCCACAGGCCCTGGTGTGGTGTAAGTGGCCTCAGCCAGCAGCCACAGGCCCTGGTGTGGTGTAAGTGGCCTCAATAGCAACTAATGCCCTGGTGTGGTGTAAGTGGCCTCAGCCAGCAGCCACAGGCCCTGGTGTGGTGTAAGTGGCCTGAGCAAGAGCCACAGACCCTGGTGTGGTGTAATTGGCCTCAATAGCAACTAAGGCCCTGGTGTGGTGTAGGTGGCCTCAGCCAGCAGCCACAGGCCCTGGTGTGGTGTAAGTGGCCTCAGCCAGCAGCCACAGGCCCTGGTGTGGTGTAAGTGGCCTCAGCCAGCAGCCACAGGCCCTGATGTGGTGTAAGTGGCCCCAGCCGGTCACTCAGGCCCTGGTGTGGTGTAGGTGGCATCAGCTAGCAGCACAAGACATTGGAAAACAGCCAAAAGCAATGTCGTTAATGTGCCCTCATTAATGGGCAGCTGCTTTTGGTCTTTTAATACACCCCTTCTCTGGATCAAAAGCGATTCAATGACATGAAAATGAAAGGCTTACAGCACCAGGTATTCCCAGGCAGTCTCCCATCCAAGTACTAACCAAGCCCAGCCCTGCTTAGCTTCCGAGATCAGACGAGGTCGGGCGTGCTCAGGGTGGTATGGCCGTAAGCTGCTGGCCCCAGCACAATGTCTCAATTTAAGGATTCAACTGATTAGGTGGCAAGTACCTGAAGTTACGAAGACAATCCTTTAACCATACCTGCATGTTTGCATAATACCCTAACCCAAAGGCTCAGTTTAGCATTTATCTAACAGCACAGGCCCTGGATTGTTGAAGATGGCCTCAGGAACCAGCACAGGTTCTGGTGTGTTGTACATGGCCACAGCTAGCAGCACAGGGCCTGGTTTGGTGAAGATGGCCTCGGCCAGAAGCGCAGGGCCTGGTGTGATGTGAGTGGCCTGAGCAAGAGCCACAGGCCCTGGTGTGGTGTAAGTGGCCTCAGCCAGAAGCCACAGGCACTGGTGTGGTGTAAGTGGCCTCAGCCAGCAGCCACAGGCCCTGGTGTGGTGTAAGTGGCCTCAGCCAGAGCCACAGGCCCTGGTGTGGTGTAAGTGGCCTCAGCCAGTGCCACAGGCCCTGGTGTGGTGTAAGTGGCCTGAGCAAGAGCCACAGACCCTGGTGTGGTGTAATTGGCCTCAATAGCAACTAATGCCCTGGTGAGGTGTAGGTGGCCTCAGCCAGCAGCCACAGGCCCTGGTGTGGTGTAAGTGGCCTCAGCCAGTGCCACAGGCCCTGGTGTGGTGTAAGGGGCCTCAATAGCAACTAATGCCCTGGTGTGGTGTAAGTGGCCTCAGCCAGCAGCCACAGGCACTGGTGTGGTGTAAGTGGCCTCAGCCAGCAGCCACAGGCCCTGGTGTGGTGTAAGTGGCCTCAGCCAGCAGCCACAGGCCCTGGTGTGGTGTAAGTGGCCTGAGCCAGCTGCCACAGGCCCTGGTGTGGTGTAAGTGGCCTCAGCCAGAAGCCACAGGCACTGGTGTGGTGTAAGTGCCCTCAGCCAGCAGCCACAGGCCCTGGTGTGGTGTAAGTGACCTCAGCCAGCAGCCACAGGCCCTGGTGTGGTGTAAGTGGCCTCAGCCAGCAGCCACAGGCCCTGGTGTGGTGTAGGTGGCCTCAGCCAGCAGCCACAGGCCCTGGTGTGGTGTAAGTGGCCTCAACCAGTGCCACAGGCCCTGGTGTGGTGTAAGGGGCCTCAATAGCAACTAATGCCCTGGTGTGGTGTAAGTGGCCTCAGCCAGCAGCCACAGGCACTGGTGTGGTGTAAGTGGCCTCAGCCAGCAGCCACAGGCCCTGGTGTGGTGTAAGTGGCCTCAGCCAGTGCCACAGGCCCTGGTGTGGTGTAAGTGGCCTGAGCAAGAGCCACAGACCCTGGTGTGGTGTAATTGGCCTCAATAGCAACTAAGGCCCTGGTGTGGTGTAAGTGGCCTCAGCCAGAAGCCACAGGCACTGGTGTGGTGTAAGTGGCCTCAGCCAGCAGCCACAGGCCCTGGTGTGGTGTAAGTGGCCTCAGCCAGCAGCCACAGGCCCTGGTGTGGTGTAAGTGGCCTCAGCCAGAGCCACAGGCCCTGGTGTGGTGTAAGTGGCCTGAGCAAGAGCCACAGACCCTGGTGTGGTGTAATTGGCCTCATTAGCAACTAATGCCCTGGTGTGGTGTAGGTGGCCTCAGCCAGGAGCCACAGGCCCTGGTGTGGTGTAAGTGGCCTCAGCCAGCAGCCACAGGCCCTGGTGTGGTGTAAGTGGCCTCAGCCAGTGCCACAGGCCCTGGTGTGGTGTAAGTGGCCTGAGCAAGAGTCACAGACCCTGGTGTGGTGTAATTGGCTTCAATAGCAACTAATGCCCTGGTGTGGTGTAGGTGGCCTCAGCCAGCAGCCACAGGCCCTGGTGTGGTGTAAGTGGCCTCAACCAGTGCCACAGGCCCTGGTGTGGTGTAAGGGGCCTCAATAGCAACTAATGCCCTGGTGTGGTGTAAGTGGCCTCAGCCAGCAGCCACAGGCACTGGTGTGGTGTAAGTGGCCTCAGCCAGCAGCCACAGGCCCTGGTGTGGTGTAAGTGGCCTCAGCCAGTGCCACAGGCCCTGGTGTGGTGTAAGTGGCCTGAGCAAGAGCCACAGACCCTGGTGTGGTGTAATTGGCCTCAATAGCAACTAAGGCCCTGGTGTGGTGTAAGTGGCCTCAGCCAGAAGCCACAGGCACTGGTGTGGTGTAAGTGGCCTCAGCCAGCAGCCACAGGCCCTGGTGTGGTGTAAGTGGCCTCAGCCAGCAGCCACAGGCCCTGGTGTGGTGTAAGTGGCCTCAGCCAGAGCCACAGGCCCTGGTGTGGTGTAAGTGGCCTCAGCCAGTGCCACAGGCCCTGGTGTGGTGTAAGTGGCCTGCGCAAGAGCCACAGACCCTGGTGTGGTGTAATTGGCCTCAATAGCAACTAATGCCCTGGTGTGGTGTAGGTGGCCTCAGCCAGCAGCCACAGGCCCTGGTGTGGTGTAAGTGGCCTCAATAGCAACTAATGCCCTGGTGTGGTGTAAGTGGCCTCAGCCAGCAGCCACAGGCCCTGGTGTGGTGTAAGTGGCCTCAGCCAGCAGCCACAGGCCCTGGTGTGGTGTAAGTGGCCTCAGCCAGCAGCCACAGGCCCTGGTGTGGTGTAAGTGGCCTCAGCCAGTGCCACAGGCCCTGGTGTGGTGTAAGTGGCCTGAGCAAGAGCCACAGACCCTGGTGTGGTGTAATTGGCCTCAATAGCAACTAATGCCCTGGTGTGGTGTAAGTGGCCTCAGCCAGCAGCCACAGGCCCTGGTGTGGTGTAAGTGGCCTCAGCCAGCAGCCACAGGCCCTGATGTGGTGTAAGTGGCCCCAGCCGGTCACTCAGGCCCTGGTGTGGTGTAGGTGGCATCAGCTAGCAGCACAAGACATTGGAAAACAGCCAAAAGCAATGTCGTTAATGTGCCCTCATTAATGGGCAGCTGCTTTTGGTCTTTTAATACACCCCTTCTCTGGATCAAAAGCGGTTCAATGACATGAAAATGAAAGGCTTACAGCACCAGGTATTCCCAGGTAGTCTCCCATCCAAGTACTAACCAAGCCCAGCCCTGCTTAGCTTCCGAGATCAGACGAGTTCGGGCGTGCTCAGGGTGGTATGGCCGTAAGCTGCTGGCCCCAGCAAAATGTCTCAATTTATGGATTCAACTGATTAGGTGGCAAGTACCTGAAGTTACGAAGACAATCCTTTAACCATACCTGCATGTTTGCATAATACCCTAACCCAAAGGCTCAGTTTAGCATTTATCTAACAGCACAGGCCCTGGATTGTTGAAGATGGCCTCAGGAACCAGCACAGGGCCTGGTGTGTTGTACATGGCCACAGCTAGCAGCACAGGGCCTGGTTTGGTGAAGATGGCCTCGGCCAGAAGCGCAGGGCCTGGTGTGATGTGAGTGGCCTGAGCAAGAGCCACAGGCCCTGGTGTGGTCTAAGTGGCCTCAGCCAGAAGCCACAGGCACTGGTGTGGTGTAAGTGGCCTCAGCCAGCAGCCACAGGCCCTGGTGTGGTGTAAGTGGCCTCAGCCAGAAGCCACAGGCACTGGTGTGGTGTAAGTGGCCTCAGCCAGCAGCCACAGGCCCTGGTGTGGTGTAAGTGGCCTCAGCCAGTGCCACAGGCCCTGGTGTGGTGTAAGTGGCCTGAGCAAGAGCCACAGACCCTGGTGTGGTGTAATTGGCCTCAATAGCAACTAATGCCCTGGTGTGGTGTAGGTGGCCTCAGCCAGCAGCCACAGGCCCTGGTGTGGTGTAAGTGGCCTCAATAGCAACTAATGCCCTGGTGTGGTGTAAGTGGCCTCGGCCAGCAGCCACAGGGCCTGGTGTGATAGGAGTGGCCTGAGCAAGAGCCACAGGCCCTGGTGTGGAGTAAGTGGCCTGAGCAAGAGCCACAGGCCCTGGTGTGGTGTAAGTGGCCTCAGCCAGAGCCACAGGCCCTGGTGTGGTGTAAGTGGCCTCAGAAGCAAATAAGGCCGTGGTGTGGTGTAAGTGGCCTCAGCCAGAGCCACAGGCCCTGGTGTGGTGTAAGTGGCCTCAATAGCAACTAAGGCCCTGGTGTGGTGTAAGTGGCCTCATCCAGCAGCCACAGGCCTTGGTGTGGTGTAAGTCGCCTCATCCAGCAGCCACAGGCCCTGGTGTGGTAAAAGTGGCCTGAGCAAGAGCCACAGACCCTGGTGTGGTGTAATTGGCCTCAATAGCAAGTAAGGCCCTGGTGTGGTGTAGGTGGCCTCAGCCAGCAGCCACAGGCCCTGGTGTGGTGTAAGTGGCCTCAGCCAGCAACCACAGGCCCTGATGTGGTGTAAGTGGCCCCAGCCGGTCACTCAGGCCCTGGTGTGGTGTAAGTGGCATCAGCTAGCAGCACAAGACATTGGAAAACAGCCAAAAGCAATGTCGTTAATGTGCCCTCATTAATGGGCAGCTGCTTTTGGTCTTTTAATACACCCCTTCTCTGGATCAAAAGCGGTTCAATGACATGAAAATGAAAGGCTTACAGCACCAGGTATTCCAAGGAAGTCTCCCATCCAAGTACTAACCAAGCCCAGCCCTGCTTAGCTTCCGAGATCAGACGAGGTCGGGCGTGCTCAGGGTGGTATGGCCGTAAGCTGCTGGCCCCAGCACAATGTCTCAATTTATGGATTCAACTGATTAGGTGGCAAGTACCTGAAGTTACGAAGACAATCCTATAACCATACCTGCATGTTTGCATAATACCCTAACCCAAAGGCTCAGTTTAGCATTTATCCAACAGCACAGGCCCTGGATTGTTGAAGATGGCCTCAGGAACCAGAACAGGGCCTGGTGTGTTGTACATGGCCACAGCTAGCAGCACAGGGCCTGGTTTGGTGAAGATGGCCTCGGCCAGAAGCACAGGGCCTGGTGTGATATGAGTGGCCTGAGCAAGAGCCACAGGCCCTGGTGTGGAGTAAGTGGCCTGAGCAAGAGCCACAGGCCCTGGTGTGGTGTAAGTGGCCTGAGCAAGAGCAACAGGCCCTGGTGTGGTGTAATTGGCCTCAATAGCAACTAAGGCCCTGGTGTGGTGTATGTGACCTCAGCCAGCAGCCACAGGCCCTGGTGTGGTGTAAGTGGCCTCAGAAGCAAATAAGGCCGTGGTGTTGTGTATGTGGCCTCAGCCAGCAGCCACAGGCCCTTGGTGTGGTGTAAGTGGCCTCAGCCAGCAGCCACAGGCCCTGGTGTGGTGTGGGTGGCCTCAGCCAGCAGCCACAGGCCCTTGGTGTGGTGTAAGTCGCCTCATCCAGCAGCCACAGGCCCTGATGTGGTGTAAGTGGCCTCAGCCAGAGCCACAGGCCCTGGTGTGGTGTAAGTGGCCTCAGCCAGAGCCACAGGGTCTGGTGTGATATGAGTGGCCTGAGCAAGAGCCACAGGCCCTGGTGTGGTGTAAGTGGCCTCAGCCAGCAGCCACAGGCCCTGGTGTGGTGTGGGTGGCCTCAGCCAGCAGCCACAGGCCCTTGGTGTGGTGTAAGTCGCCTCATCCAGCAGCCACAGGCCCTGATGTGGTGTAAGTGGCCTCAGCCAGAGCCACAGGCCCTGGTGTGGTGTAAGTGGCCTCAGCCAGAGCCACAGGCCCTGATGTGGTGTAAGTGGCCCCAGCCGGTCACTCAGGCCCTGGTGTGGTGTAGGTGGCATCAGCTAGCAGCACAAGACATTGGAAAACAGCCAAAAGCAGTGTCGTTAATGTGCCCTCATTAATGGGCAGCTGCTTTTGGTCTTTTAATACACCCCTTCTCTGGATCAAAAGCGGTTCAATGACATAAAAATGAAAGGCTTACAGCACCAGGTATTCCCAGGCAGTCTCCCATCCAAGTACTAACCAAGCCCAGCCCTTCTTAGCTTCCGAGATCAGACGAGGTCGGGCGTGCTCAGGGTGGTATGGCCGTAAGCTGCTGGCCCCAGCACAATGTCTCAATTTATGGATTCAACTGATTAGGTGGCAAGTACCTGAAGTTACGAAGACAATCCTATAACCATACCTGCATGTTTGCATAATACCCTAACCCAAAGGCTCAGTTTGGCATTTATCTAACAGCACAGGCCCTGGATTGTTGAAGATGGCCTCAGGAACCAGCACAGGGCCTGGTGTGTTGTACATGGCCACAGCAAGCAGCACAGGGCCTGGTTTGGTGAAGATGGCCTCGGCCAGAAGCACAGGGTCTGGTGTGATATGAGTGGCCTGAGCAAGAGCCACAGGCCCTGGTGTGGTGTAAGTGGCCTCAGCCAGCAGCCACAGGCCCTGGTGTGGTGTGGGTGGCCTCAGCCAGCAGCCACAGGCCCTTGTGTGGTGTAAGTGGCCTCAGCCAGCAGCCACAGGCCCTGGTGTGGTGTAAGTGACCTCAGCCAGTGCCACAGGCCCTGGTGTGGTGTAATTGGCCTCAATAGCAACTAAGGCCCTGGTGTTGTGTATGTGGCCTCAGCCAGCAGCCACAGGCCCTGGTGTGGTGTAAGTGGCCTCAATAGCAACTAATGCCCTGGTGTGGTGTAAGTGGCCTCAGCCAGCAGCCACAGGCACTGGTGTGGTGTAAGTGCCCTCAGCCAGCAGCCACAGGCCCTGGTGTGGTGTAAGTGGCATGAGCAAGAGCCACAGGCACTGGTGTGGTGTAAGTGGCCTCAGCCAGAAGCCACAGGCACTGGTGTGGTGTAAGTGCCCTCAGCCAGCAGCCACAGGCCCTGGTGTGGTGTAAGTGGCCTCAGCCAGCAGCCACAGGCCCTGGTGTGGTGTAAGTGGCCTCAGCCAGCAGCCACAGGCCCTGGTGTGGTGTAAGTGGCCTGAGCAAGAGCCACAGACCCTGGTGTGGTGTAATTGGCCTCAATAGCAACTAATGCCCTGGTGTGGTGTAAGTGGCCTCAGCCAGCAGCCACAGGCCCTGGTGTGGTGTAAGTGGCCTCAGCCAGCAGCCACAGGACCTGATGTGGTGTAAGTGGCCCCAGCCGGTCACTCAGGCCCTGGTGTGGTGTAGGTGGCATCAGCTAGCAGCACAAGACATTGGAAAACAGCCAAAAGCAATGTCGTTAATGTGCCCTCATTAATGGGCAGCTGCTTTTGGTCTTTTAATACACCCCTTCTCTGGATCAAAAGCGGTTCAAAGACATGAAAATGAAAGGCTTACAGCACCTGGTATTCCAAGGAAGTCTCCCATCCAAGTACTAACCAAGAACAGCCCTGCTTAGCTTCCGAGATCAGACGTGGTCGGGCATGCTCAGGGTGGTATGGCCCTAAGCTGCTGGCCACAGCACAATGTCTCAATTTATGGATTCAAGTGATTAGGTGGCAAGTACCTGGAGTTACGAAGACAATCCTATAACCATACCTGCATGTTTGCATAATACCCTAACCCAAAGGCTCAGTTTAGCATTTATCCAACAGCACAGGCCCTGGATTGTTGAAGATGGCCTCAGGAACAAGAACAGGGCCTGGTGTGTTGTACATGGTCACAGCTAGCAGCACAGGGCCTGGTTTGGTGAAGATGGCCTCGGCCAGAAGCACAGGGCCTGGTGTGATATGAGTGGCCTGAGCAAGAGCCACAGGCCCTGGTGTGGTGTAAGTGGCCTGAGCAAGAGCCACAGGCCCTGGTGTGGTGTAAGTGGCCTCAGCCAGAGCCACAGGCCCTGGTGTGGTGTAAGTGGCCTCAGAAGCAAATAAGGCCGTGGTGTGGTGTAAGTGGCCTCAGCCAGAGCCACAGGCCCTGGTGTGGTGTAAGTGGCCTCAATAGCAACTAAGGCCCTGGTGTTGTGTAAGTGGCCTCATCCAGCAGCCACAGGCCTTGGTGTGGTGTAAGTCGCCTCATCCAGCAGCCACAGGCCCTGGTGTGGTGTAAGTGGCCTGAGCAAGAGCCACAGACCCTGGTGTGGTGTAATTGGCCTCAATAGCAAGTAAGGCCCTGGTGTGGTGTAGGTGGCCTCAGCCAGCAGCCACAGGCCCTGGTGTGGTGTAAGTGGCCCCAGCCGGTCACTCTGGCCCTGGTGTGGTGTAAGTGGCATCAGCTAGCAGCACAAGACATTGGAAAACAGCCAAAAGCAATGTCGTTAATGTGCCCTCATTAATGGGCAGCTGCTTTTGGTCTTTTAATACACCCCTTCTCTGGATCAAAAGCGGTTCAATGACATGAAAATGAAAGGCTTACAGCACTAGGTATTCCAAGGAAGTCTCCCATCCAAGTACTAACCAAGCCCAGCCCTGCTTAGCTTCCGAGATCAGACGAGGTCGGGCGTGCTCAGGGTGGTATGGCCGTAAGCTGCTGGCCCCAGCACAATGTCTCAATTTATGGATTCAACTGATTAGGTGGCAAGTACCTGAAGTTACGAAGACAATCCTATAACCATACCTGCATGTTTGCATAATACCCTAACCCAAAGGCTCAGTTTAGCATTTATCCAACAGCACAGGCCCTGGATTGTTGAAGATGGCCTCAGGAACCAGAACAGGGCCTGGTGTGTTGTACATGGCCACAGCTAGCAGCACAGGGCCTGGTTTGGTGAAGATGGCCTCGGCCAGAAGCACAGGGCCTGGTGTGATATGAGTGGCCTGAGCAAGAGCCACAGGCCCTGGTGTGGAGTAAGTGGCCTGAGCAAGAGCCACAGGCCCTGGTGTGGTGTAAGTGGCCTGAGCAAGAGCAACAGGCCCTGGTGTGGTGTAATTGGCCTCAATAGCAACTAAGGCCCTGGTGTGGTGTATGTGGCCTCAGCCAGCAGCCACAGGCCCTGGTGTGGTGTAAGTGGCCTCAGAAGCAAAAAAGGCCATGGTGTTGTGTATGTGGCCTCAGCCAGCAGCCACAGGCCCTTGGTGTGGTGTAAGTGGCCTCAGCCAGCAGCCACAGGCCCTGGTGTGGTGTAGGTGGCCTCAGCCAGCAGCCACAGGCCCTTGGTGTGGTGTAAGTCGCCTCATCCAGCAGCCACAGGCCCTGATGTGGTGTAAGTGGCCTCAGCCAGAGCCACAGGCCCTGGTGTGGTGTAAGTGGCCTCAGCCAGAGCCACAGGGTCTGGTGTGATATGAGTGGCCTGAGCAAGAGCCACAGGCCCTGGTGTGGTGTAAGTGGCCTCAGCCAGCAGCCACAGGCCCTGGTGTGGTGTGGGTGGCCTCAGCCAGCAGCCACAGGCCCTTGGTGTGGTGTAAGTCGCCTCATCCAGCAGCCACAGGCCCTGATGTGGTGTAAGTGGCCTCAGCCAGAACCACAGGCCCTGGTGTAGTGTAAGTGGCCTCAGCCAGTGACACAGGCCCTGGTGTGGTGTAAGTGGCCTGAGCAAGAGCCACAGACCCTGGTGTGGTGTAATTGGCCTCAATAGCAACTAATGCCCTGGTGTGGTGTAGGTGGCCTCAGCCAGCAGCCACAGGCCCTGGTGTGGTGTAAGTGGCCTCAGCCAGCAGCCACAGGCCCTGGTGTGGTGTAAGTGGCCTCAGCCAGAGCCACAGGCCCTGATGTGGTGTAAGTGGCCCCAGCCGGTCACTCAGGCCCTGGTGTGGTGTAGGTGGCATCAGCTAGCAGCACAAGACATTGGAAAAAAGCCAAAAGCAGTGTCGTTAATGTGCCCTCATTAATGGGCAGCTGCTTTTGGTCTTTTAATACACCCCTTCTCTGGATCAAAAGCAGTTCAATGACATGAAAATGAAAGGCTTACAGCACCAGGTATTCCCAGGCAGTCTCCCATCCAAGTACTAACCAAGCCCAGCCCTGCTTAGCTTCCGAGATCAGACGAGGTCGGGCGTGCTCAGGGTGGTATGGCCGTAAGCTGCTGGCCCCAGCACAATGTCTCAATTTATGGATTCAAGTGATTAGGTGGCAAGTACCTGAAGTTACGAAGACAATCCTATAACCATAACTGCATGTTTGCATAATACCCTAACCCAAAGGCTCAGTTTGGCATTTATCCAACAGCACAGGCCCTGGATTGTTGAAGATGGCTTCTGGAACCAGCACAGGGCCTGGTGTGTTGTACATGGCCACAGCTAGCAGCACAGGGCCTGGTTGGGTGAAGATGGCCTCGGCCAGAAGCACAGGGTCTGGTGTGATATGAGTGGCCTGAGCAAGAGCCACAGGCCCTGGTGTGGTGTAAGTGGCCTCAGCCAGCAGCCACAGGCCCTGGTGTGGTGTAAGTGGCCTCAGCCAGCAGCCACAGGCCCTGGTGTGGTGTAAGTGGCCTCAGCCAGTGCCACAGGCCCTGGTGTGGTGTAATTGGCCTCAATAGCAACTAAGGCCCTGGTGTGGTGTATGTGGCCTCAGCCAGCAGCCACAGGCCCTGGTGTGGTGTACATGGCCACAGCCAGCAGCCACAGGCCCTGGTGTGGTGTAAGTGGCCTCAATAGCAACTAAGGCCCTGGTGTGGTGTAAGTGGCCTCAGCCAGCAGCCACAGGCCTTGGTGTGGTGTAAGTCGCCTCATCCAGCAGCCACAGGCCCTGGTGTGGTGTAAGTGGCCTCAGCCAGCAGCCACAGGCCCTGGTGTGGTGTAAGTGGCCTCAGCCAGTGCCACAGGCCCTGGTGTGGTGTAAGTGGCCTGAGCAAGAGCCACAGACCCTGGTGTGGTGTAATTGGCCTCAATAGCAACTAATGCCCTGGTGTGGTGTAAGTGGCCTCAGCCAGCAGCCACAGGCCCTGGTGTGGTGTAAGTGGCCTCAGCCAGCAGCCACAGGCCCTGATGTGGTGTAAGTGGCCCCAGCCGGTCACTCAGGCCCTGGTGTGGTGTAGGTGGCATCAGCTAGCAGCACAAGACATTGGAAAACAGCCAAAAGCAGTGTCGTTAATGTGCCCTCATTAATGGGCAGCTTCTTTTGGTCTTTTAATACACCCCTTCTCTGGATCAAAAGCGGTTCAATGACATGAAAAAGAAAGGCTTACAGCACCAGGTATTCCCAGGTAGTCTCCCATCCAAGTACTAACCAAGCCCAGCCATGCTTATCTTCCGAGATCAGACGAGGTCGGGCGTGCTCAGGGTGGTATGGCCGTAAGCTGCTGGCCCCAGCACAATGTCTCAATTTATGGATTCAACTGATTAGGTGGCAAGTACCTGAAGTTACGAAGACAATCCTTTAACCATACCTGCATGTTTGCATAATACCCTAACCCAAAGGCTCAGTTTAGCATTTATCTAACAGCACAGGCCCTGGATTGTTGAAGATGGCCTCAGGAACAAGCACAGGGCCTGGTGTGTTGTACATGGCCACAGCAAGAAGCACAGGGCCTGGTTTGGTGAAGATGGCCTCGGCCAGAAGCACAGGGCCTGGTGTGATATGAGTGGCCTGAGCAAGAGCCACAGGCCCTGGTGTGGTGTAAGTGGCCTGAGCAAGAGCCACAGGCCCTGGTGTGGTGTAAGTGGTCTCAGCCAGCAGCCACAGGCCCTGGTGTGGTGTAGGTGGCCTCAGCCAGCAGCCACAGGCCCTTGTGTGGTGTAAGTGGCCTCAGCCAGCAGCCACAGGCCCTGGTGTGGTGTAAGTGGCCTGAGCAAGAGCCACAGACCCTGGTGTGGTGTAATTGGCCTCAATAGCAACTAAGGCCCTGGTGTGGTGTAGGTGGCCTCAGCCAGCAGCCACAGGCCTTGGTGTGGTGTAAGTGGCCTCAGCCAGAGCCACAGGCCCTGATGTGGTGTAAGTGGCCCCAGCCGGTCACTTAGGCCCTGGTGTTGTGTAGGTGGCATCAGCTAGCAGCCACAGGCCCTGGTGTGGTGTAAGTGGCCTCAGCCAGAGCCACAGACCCTGGTGTGGTGTAATTGGCCTCAATAGCAACTAAGGCCCTGGTGTGGTGTAGGTGGCCTCAGCCAGCAGCCACAGGCCCTGGTGTGGTGTAAGTGGCCTCAGCCAGCAGCCACAGGCCCTGGTGTGGTGTAAGTGGCCTCAGCCAGAGCCACAGGCCCTGATGTGGTGTAAGTGGCCCCAGCCGGTCACTCAGGCCCTGGTGTGGTGTAGGTGGCATCAGCTAGCAGCACAAGACATTGGAAAAGAGCCAAAAGCAGTGTCGTTAATGTGCCCTCATTAATGGGCAGCTGCTTTTGGTCTTTTAATACACCCCTTCTCTGGATCAAAAGCGGTTCAATGACATGAAAATGAAGGGCTTACAGCACCAGGTATTCCAAGGAAGTCTCCCATCCAAGTACTAACCAAGCCCAGCCCTGCTTAGCTTCCGAGATCAGACGAGGTCGGGCGTGCTCAGGGTGGTATGGCCGTAAGCTGCTGGCCCCAGCACAATGTCTCAATTTATGGATTCAAGTGATTAGGTGGCAAGTACCTGAAGTTACGAAGACAATCCTATAACCATACCCGCATGTTTGCATAATACCCTAACCAAAAGGCTCAGTTTAGCATTTATCCAACAGCACAGGCCCTGGATTGTTGAAGATGGCCTCAGGAACCAGAACAGGGCCTGGTGTGTTGTACATGGCCACAGCTAGCAGCACAGGGCCTGGTTTGGTGAAGATGGCCTCGGCCAGAAGCACAGGGCCTGGTGTGATATGAGTGGCCTGAGCAAGAGCCACAGGCCCTGGTGTGGTGTAAGTGGCCTGAGCAAGAGCCACAGGCCCTGGTGTGGAGTAAGTGGCCTGAGCAAGAGCCACAGGCCCTGGTGTGGTGTAAGTGGCCTGAGCAAGAGCCACAGGCCCTGGTGTGGTGTAATTGGCCTCAATAGCAACTAAGGCCCTGGTGTGGTGTATGTGGCCTCAGCCAGCAGCCACAGGCCCTGGTGTGGTGTAAGTGGCCTGAGAAGCAAATAAGGCCGTATTGTGGTGTATGTGGCCTCAGCCAGGAGCCACAGGCCCTGGTGTGGTGTAAGTGGCCTGAGCAAGAGCCACAGACCCTGGTGTGGTGTAAGTGGCCTCAGCCAGCAGCCACAGGCCTTGGTGTGGTGTAAGTCGCCTCAGCCAGAAGCCACAGGCACTGGTGTGGTGTAAGTGGCCTCAGCCAGCAGCCACAGGCCCTGGTGTGGTGTAAGTGGCCTCATCCAGAGCCACAGGCCCTGGTGTGGTGTAAGTGGCCTCAGAAGCAAATAAGGCCGTGGTGTGGTGTAAGTGGCCTCAGCCAGAAGCCACAGGCACTGGTGTGGTGTAAGTGGCCTCAGCCAGCAGCCACAGGCCCTGGTGTGGTGTAAGTGACTTCAGCCAGTGCCACAGGCCCTGGTGTGGTGTAAGTGGCCTGAGCAAGAGCCACCGACCCTGGTGTGGTGTAATTGGCCTCAATAGCAACTAATGCCCTGGTGTGGTGTAGGTGGCCTCAGCCAGCAGCCACAGGCCCTGGTGTGGTGTAAGTGGCCTCAGCCAGTGCCACAGGCCCTGGTGTGGTGTAAGGGGCCTCAATAGCAACTAATGCCCTGGTGTGGTGTAAGTGGCCTCAGCCAACAGCCACAGGCACTGCTGTGGTGTAAGTGCCCTCAGCCAGCAGACATAGGCCCTGGTGTGGTGTAAGTGGCCTCAGCCAGCAGCCACATGCCCTGGTGTGGTGTAAGTGGCCTCAGCCAGCAGCCACAGGCCATGGTGTGGTGTAAGTGGCCTCAGCCAGCAGCCACAGGCCCTGGTGTGGTGTAAGTGGCCTCAGCCAGTGCCACAGGCCCTGGTGTGGTGTAAGTGGCCTGAGCAAGAGTCACAGACCCTGGTGTGGTGTAATTGGCCTCAATAGCAACTAATGCCCTGGTGTGGTGTAGGTGGCCTCAGCCAGCAGCCACAGGCCCTGGTGTGGTGTAAGTGGCCTCAGCCAGCAGCCCCAGGCCCTGGTGTGGTGTAAGTGGCCTGAGCAAGAGCCACAGACCCTGGTGTGGTGTAATTGGCCTCAATAGCAACTAATGCCCTGGTGTGGTGTAAGTGGCCTCAGCCCGCAGCCACAGGCCCTGGTGTGGTGTAAGTGGCCTCAGCCAGCAGCCACAGGCCCTGATGTGGTGTAAGTGGCCCCAGCCGGTCACTCAGGCCCTGGTGTGGTGTAGGTGGCATCAGCTAGCAGCACAAGACATTGGAAAACAGCCAAAAGCAATGTCGTTAATGTGCCCTCATTAATGGGCAGCTGCTTTTGGTCTTTTAATACACCCCTTCTCTGGATCAAAAGCGGTTCAATGACATGAAAATGAAAGGATTATAGCACCAGGTATTCCCAGGCAGTCTCCCATCCAAGTACTAACCAAGCCCAGCCCTGCTTAGCTTCCGAGATTAGACGAGGTCGGGCGTGCTCAGGGTGGTATGGCCGTAAGCTGCTGGCCCCAGCACAATGTCTCAATTTATGGATTCAACTGATTAGGTGGCAAGTACCTGAAGTTACGAAGACAATCCTTTAACCATACCTGCATGTTTGCATAATACCCTAACCCAAAGGCTCAGTTTAGCATTTATCTAACAGCACAGGCCCTGGATTGTTGAAGATGGCCTCAGGAACCAGCACAGGGCCTGGTGTGTTGTACATGGCCACAGCAAGAAGCACAGGGCCTGGTTTGGTGAAGATGGCCTCGGCAAGAAGCGCAGGGCCTGGTGTGATGTGAGTGGCCTGAGCAAGAGCCACAGGCCCTGGTGTGGTGTAAGTGGCCTCAGCCAGAAGCCACAGGCACTGGTGTGGTGTAAGTGGCCTCAGCCAGCAGACACAGGCCCTGGTGTGGTGTAAGTGGCCTCAGCCAGCAGCCACAGGCCCTGGTGTGGTGTAAGTGGCCTCAGCCAGCAGCCACAGGCCCTGGTGTGGTGTAAGTGGCCTCAGCCAGCAGCCACAGGCCCTGGTGTGGTGTAAGTGGCCTCAGCCAGCAGCCACAGGCCCTGGTGTGGTGTAAGTGGCCTCAGCCAGAGCCACAGGCCCTGGTATAGTGTAAGTGGCCTCAACCAGTGCCACAGGCCCTGGTGGGGTGTAAGTGGCCTGAGCAAGAGCCACAGACCCTGGTGTGGTGTAATTGGCCTCAATAGCAACTAATGCCCTGGTGTGGTGTAGGTGGCCTCAGCCAGCAGCCACAGGCCCTGGTGTGGTGTAAGTGGCCTCAGCCAGTGCCACAGGCCCTGGTGTGGTGTAAGGGGCCTCAATAGCAACTAATGCCCTGGTGTGGTGTAGGTGGCCTCAGCCAGCAGCCACAGGCCCTGGTGTGGTGTAAGTGGCCTCAGCCAGTGCCAAAGGCCCTGATGTGGTGTAAGTGGCCTCAATAGCAACTAATGCCCTGGTGTGGTGTAAGTGGCCTCAGCCAGCAGCCACAGGCACTGGTGTGGTGTAAGTGGCCTCAGCCAGCAGCCACAGGCCCTGGTGTGGTGTAAGTGGCCTCAGCCAGCAGCCACAGGCCCTGGTGTGGTGTAAGTGGCCTGAGCCAGCAGCCACAGGCCCTGGTGTGGTGTATGTGGCCTCAGCCAGAAGCCACAGGCACTGGTGTGGTGTAAGTGCCCTCAGCCAGCAGCCACAGGCCCTGGTGTGGTGTAAGTGACCTCAGCCAGCAGCCACAGGCCCTGGTGTGGTGTAAGTGGCCTCAGCCAGCAGCCACAGGCCCTGGTGTGGTGTAAGTGGCCTCAGCCAGTGCCACAGGCCCTGGTGTGGTGTAAGTGGCCTGAGCAAGAGCCACAGACCCTGGTGTGGTGTAATTGGCCTCAATAGCAACTAATGCCCTGGTGTGGTGTAGGTGGCCTCAGCCAGCAGCCACAGGCCCTGGTGTGGTGTAAGTGGCCTCAATAGCAACTAATGCCCTGGTGTGGTGTAGGTGGCCTCAGCCAGCAGCCACAGGCCCTGGTGTGGTGTAAGGGGCCTCAATAGCAACTAATGCCCTGGTGTGGTGTAAGTGGCCTCAGCCAGCAGCCACTGGCACTGGTGTGGTGTAAGTGGCCTCAGCCAGCAGCCACAGGCCCTGGTGTGGTGTAAGTGGCCTCAGCCAGCAGCCACAGGCCCTGGTGTGGTGTAAGTGGCCTGAGCCAGCAGCCACAGGCCCTGGTGTGGTGTAAGTGGCCTCAGCCAGAAGCCACAGGCACTGGTGTGGTGTAAGTGCCCTCAGCCAGCAGCCACAGGCCCTGGTGTGGTGTAAGTGACCTCAGCCAGCAGCCACAGGCCCTGGTGTGGTGTAAGTGGCCTCAGCCAGCAGCCACAGGCCCTGGTGTGGTGTAAGTGGCCTCAGCCAGTGCCACAGGCCCTGGTGTGGTGTAAGTGGCCTGAGCAAGAGTCACAGACCCTGGTGTGGTGTAATTGGCCTCAATAGCAACTAATGCCCTGGTGTGGTGTAGGTGGCCTCAGCCAGCAGCCACAGGCCCTGGTGTGGTGTAAGTGGCCTCAGCCAGTGCCACAGGCCCTGGTGTGGTGTAAGTGGCCTGAGCAAGAGCCACAGGCCCTGGTGTGGTGTAAGTGGCCTCAGCCAGCAGCCACAGGCCCTGGTGTGGTGTAAGTGGCCTGAGCAAGAGCCACAGGCCCTGGTGTGGTGTAAGTGGCCTCAGCCAGAAGCCACAGGCACTGGTGTGGTGTAAGTGCCCTCAGCCAGCAGCCACAGGCCCTGGTGTGGTGTAAGTGACCTCAGCCAGCAGCCACAGGCCCTGGTGTGGTGTAAGTGGCCTCAGCCAGCAGCCACAGGCCCTGGTGTGGTGTAAGTGGCCTCAGCCAGTGCCACAGGCCCTGGTGTGGTGTAAGTGGCCTGAGCAAGAGTCACAGACCCTGGTGTGGTGTAATTGGCCTCAATAGCAACTAATGCCCTGGTGTGGTGTAGGTGGCCTCAGCCAGCAGCCACAGGCCCTGATGTGGTGTAAGTGGCCCCAGCCGGTCACTCAGGCCCTGGTGTGGTGTAGGTGGCATCAGCTAGCAGCACAAGACATTGGAAAAGAGCCAAAATCAATGTCGTTAATGTGCCCTCATTAATGGGCAGCTGCTTTTGGTCTTTTAATACACCCCTTCTCTGGATCAAAAGCGGTTCAATGACATGAAAATGAAAGGCTTACAGCACCAGGTATTCCCAGGTAGTCTCCCATCCAAGTACTAACCAAGCCCAGCCCTGCTTAGCTTCCGAGATCAGACGAGGTCGGGCATGCTCAGGGTGGTATGGCCGTAAGCTGCTGGCCCCAGCACAATGTCTCAATTTATGGATTCAACTGATTAGGTGGCAAGTACCTGAAGTTACGAAGACAATCCTTTAACCATACCTGCATGTTTGCATAATACCCTAACCCAAAGGCTCAGTTTAGCATTTATCTAACAGCACAGGCCCTGGATTGTTGAAGATGGCCTCAGGAACCAGCACAGGGCCTGGTGTGTTGTACATGGCCACAGCTAGGAGCACAGGGCCTGGTTTGGTGAAGATGGCCTCGGCCAGAAGCGCAGGGCCTGGTGTGATGTGAGTGGCCTGAGCAAGAGCCACAGGCCCTGGTGTGGTGTAAGTGGCCTCAGCCAGAAGCCACAGGCACTGGTGTGGTGTAAGTGGCCTCAGCCAGCAGCCACAGGCCCTGGTGTGGTGTAAGTGGCCTCAGCCAGCAGCCACAGGCCCTGGTGTGGTGTAAGTGGCCTCAGCCAGCAGCCACAGGCCCTGGTGTGGTGTAAGTGGCCTCAGCCAGTGCCACAGGCCCTGGTGTGGTGTAAGTGGCCTGAGCAAGAGTCACAGACCCTGGTGTGGTGTAATTGGCCTCAATAGCAACTAATGCCCTGGTGTGGTGTAGGTGGCCTCAGCCAGCAGCCACAGGCCCTGGTGTGGTTTAAGTGGCCTCAGCCAGTGCCACAGGCCCTGGTGTGGTGTAAGTGGCCTGAGCAAGAGCCACAGGCCCTGGTGTGGTGTAAGTGGCCTCAGCCAGCAGCCACAGGCCCTGGTGTGGTGTAAGTGGCCTCAGCCAGCAGCCACAGGCCCTGGTGTAGTGTAAGTGGCCTCAGCCAGTGCCACAGGCCCTGGTGTGGTGTAAGTGGCCTGAGCAAGAGCCACAGACCCTGGTGTGGTGTAAGTGGCCTCAATAGCAACTAATGCCCTGGTGTGGTGTAGGTGGCCTCAGCCAGCAGCCACAGGCCCTGGTGTGGTGTAAGTGGCCTCAGCCAGCAGCCACAGGCCCTGGTGTGGTGTAAGTGACCTCAGCCAGCAGCCACAGGCCCTGGTGTGGTGTAAGTGGCCTCAGCCAGCAGCCACAGGCACTGGTGTGGTGTAAGTGGCCTCAGCCAGCAGCCACAGGCCCTGGTGTGGTGTAAGTGGCCTGAGCCAGCAGCCACAGGCCCTGGTGTGGTGTAAGTGGCCTCAGCCAGAAGCCACAGGCACTGGTGTGGTGTAAGTGCCCTCAGCCAGCAGCCACAGGCCCTGGTGTGGTGTAAGTGACCTCAGCCAGCAGCCACAGGCCCTGGTGTGGTGTAAGTGGCCTCAGCCAGCAGCCACAGGCCCTGGTGTGGTGTAAGTGGCCTCAGCCAGTGCCACAGGCCCTGGTGTGGTGTAAGTGGCCTGAGCAAGAGTCACAGACCCTGGTGTGGTGTAATTGGCCTCAATAGCAACTAATGCCCTGGTGTGGTGTAGGTGGCCTCAGCCTGCAGCCACAGGCCCTGATGTGGTGTAAGTGGCCTCAGCCAGCAGCCACAGGCCCTGGTGTGGTGTAAGTGGCCTCAGCCAGCAGCCACAGGCCCTGATGTGGTGTAAGTGGCCCCAGCCGGTCACTCAGGCCCTGGTGTGGTGTAGGTGGCATCAGCTAGCAGCACAAGACATTGTAAAACAGCCAAAAGCAATGTCGTTAATGTGCCATCATTAATGGGCAGCTGCTTTTGGTCTTTTAATACACCCCTTCTCTGGATCAAAAGCGGTTCAATGACATGAAAATGAAAGGCTTACAGCACCAGGTAGTCTCCCATCCAAGTACAAACCAAGCCCAGCCCTGCTTAGCTTCCGAGATCAGACGAGGTCGGGCGTGCTCAGGGTGGTATGGCCGTAAGCTGCTGGCCCCAGCACAATGTCTCAATTTATGGATTCAACTGATTAGGTGGCAAGTACCTGAAGTTACGAAGACAATCCTTTAACCATACCTGCATGTTTGCATAATACCCTAACCCAAAGGCTCAGTTTAGCATTTATCTAACAGCACAGGCCATGGATTGTTGAAGATGGCCTCAGGAACCAGCACAGGGCCTGGTGTGTTGTACATGGCCACAGCTAGCAGCACAGGGCCTGGTTTGGTGAAGATGGCCTCGGCCAGAAGCGCAGGGCCTGGTGTGATGTGAGTGGCCTGAGCAAGAGCCACAGGCCCTGGTGTGGTGTAAGTGGCCTCAGCCAGAAGCCACAGGCACTGGTGTGGTGTAAGTGGCCTCAGCCAGCAGCCACAGGCCCTGGTGTGGTGTAAGTGGCCTCAGCCAGCAGCCACAGGCCCTGGTGTGGTGTAAGTGGCCTCAGCCAGCAGCCACAGGCCCTGGTGTGGTGTAAGTGGCCTCAGCCAGAGCCACAGGCCCTGGTGTGGTGTAAGTGGCCTCAGCCACTGCCACAGGCCCTGGTGTGGTGTAAGTGGCCTGAGCAAGAGCCAAAGACCCTGGTGTGGTGTAATTGGCCTCAATACCAACTAATGCCCTGGTGTGGTGTAGGTGGCCTCAATAGCAACTAATGCCCTGGTGTGGTGTAAGTGGCCTCAGCCAGCAGCCACAGGCCCTGGTGTGGTGTAAGTGGCTTGAGCAAGAGCCACAGACCCTGGTGTGGTGTAATTGGCCTCAATAGCAACTAAGGCCCTGGTGTGGTGTAGGTGGCCTCAGCCAGCAGCCACAGGCCCTGGTGTGGTGTAAGTGGCCTCAGCCAGCAGCCACAGGCCCTGGTGTGGTGTAAGTGGCCTCAGCCAGCAGCCACAGGCCCTGATGTGGTGTAAGTGGCCCCAGCCGGTCACTCAGGCCCTGGTGTGGTGTAGGTGGCATCAGCTAGCAGCACAAGACATTGGAAAACAGCCAAAAGCAATGTCGTTAATGTGCCCTCATTAATGGGCAGCTGCTTTTGGTCTTTTAATACACCCCTTCTCTGGATCAAAAGCGGTTCAGTGACATGAAAATGAAATGCTTACAGCACCAGGTATTCCCAGGCGGTCTCCCATCCAAGTACTAACCAAGCCCAGCCCTGCTTAGCTTCCGAGATCAGACGAGGTCGGGCGTGCTCAGGGTGGTATGGCCGTAAGCTGCTGGCCCCAGCACAATGTCTCAATTTATGGATTCAACTGATTAGGTGGCAAGTACCTGAAGTTACGAAGACAATCCTTTAACCATACCTGCATTTTTGCATAATACCCTAACCCAAAGGCTCAGTTTAGCATTTATCTAACAGCACAGGCCCTGGATTGTTGAAGATGGCCTCAGGAACCAGCACAGGGCCTGGTGTGTTGTACATGGCCACAGCAAGCAGCACAGGGCCAGGTTTGGTGAAGATGGCCTCGGCCAGAAGCACAGGGTCTGGTGTGATATGAGTGGCCTGAGCAAGAGCCACAGGCCCTGGTGTGGTGTAAGTGGCCTCAGCCAGAAGCCACAGGCCCTGGTGTGGTGTAGGTGGCCTCAGCCAGCAGCCACAGGCCCTTGTGTGGTGTAAGTGGCCTCAGCCAGCAGCCACAGGCCCTGGTGTGGTGTAAGTGGCCTCAGCCAGCAGCCACAGGCCCTGGTGTGGTGTAATTGGCCTCAATAGCAACTAAGGCCCTGGTGTGGTGTAAGTGGCCTCAGCCAGCAGCCACAGGCCCTGGTGTGGTGTAAGTGGCCTCAGCCAGTGCCACAGGCCCTGGTGTGGTGTAAGGGGCCTCAATAGCAACTAATGCCCTGGTGTGGTGTAAGTGGCCTCAGCCAGCAGCCACAGGCACTGGTGTGGTGTACGTGCCCTCAACAAGCAGCCACAGGCCCTGGTGTGGTGTAAGTGGCCTCAGCCAGCAGCCACAGGCCCTGGTGTGGTGTAAGTGGCCTCAGCCAGCAGCCACAGGCCCTGGTGTGGTGTAAGTGGCCCAAGCAAGAGCCACAGGCCCTGGTGTGGTGTAAGTGGCCTCAGCCAGAAGCCACAGGCACTGGTGTGGTGTAAGTGCCCTCAGCCAGCAGCCACAGGCCCTGGTGTGGTGTAAGTGACCTCAGCCAGCAGCCACAGGCCCTGGTGTGGTGTAAGTGGCCTCAGCCAGCAGCCACAGGCCCTGGTGTGGTGTAAGTGGCCTCAGCCAGTGCCACAGGCACTGGTGTGGTGTAAGTGGCCTGAGCAAGAGTCACAGACCCTGGTGTGGTGTAATTGGCCTCAATAGCAACTAATGCCCTGGTGTGGTGTAGGTGGCCTCAGCCAGCAGCCACAGGCCCTGGTGTGTTGTAAGTGGCCTCAGTCAGTGCCACAGGCCCTGGTGTGGTGTAAGTGGCCTGAGCAAGAGCCACAGACCCTCGTGTGGTGTAATTGGCCTCAATAGCAACTAATGCCCTGGTGTGGTGTAAGTGGCCTCAGCCAGCAGCCACAGGCCCTGGTGTGGTGTAAGTGGCCTCAGAAGCAAATAAGGCCGTATTGTGGTGTATGTGGCCTCAGCCAGGAGCCACAGGCCCTGGTGTGGTGTAAGTGGCCTGAGCAAGAGCCACAGACCCTGGTGTGGTGTAAGTGGCCTCAGCCAGCAGCCACAGGCCTTGGTGTGGTGTAAGTCGCCTCAGCCAGAAGCCACAGGCACTGGTGTGGTGTAAGTGGCCTCAGCCAGCAGCCACAGGCCCTGGTGTGGTGTAAGTGGCCTGAGCAAGAGCCACAGGCCCTGGTGTGGTGTAATTGGCCTCAATAGCAACTAAGGCCCTGGTGTGGTGTAAGTGGCCTCATCCAGAGCCACAGGCCCTGGTGTGGTGTAAGTGGCCTCAGAAGCAAATAAGGCCGTGGTGTGGTGTAAGTGGCCTCAGCCAGAAGCCACAGGCACTGGTGTGGTGTAAGTGGCCTCAGCCAGCAGCCACAGGCCCTGGTGTGGTGTAATTGACTTCAGCCAGTGCCACAGGCCCTGGTGTGGTGTAAGTGGCCTGAGCAAGAGCCACCGACCCTGGTGTGGTGTAATTGGCCTCAATAGCAACTAATGCCCTGGTCTGGTGTAGGTGGCCTCAGCCAGCAGCCACAGGCCCTGGTGTGGTGTAAGTGGCCTCAGCCAGTGCCACAGGCCCTGGTGTGGTGTAAGGGGCCTCAATAGCAACTAATGCCCTGGTGTGGTGTAAGTGGCCTCAGCCAACAGCCACAGGCACTGGTGTGGTGTAAGTGCCCTCAGCCAGCAGCCATAGGCCCTGGTGTGGTGTAAGTGGCCTCAGCCAGCAGCCACAGGCCCTGGTGTGGTGTAAGTGGCCTGAGCAAGAGCCACAGGCACTGGTGTGGTGTAAGTGCCCTCAGCCAGCAGCCACAGGCCCTGGTGTGGTGTAAGTGGCCTCAGCCAGCAGCCACAGGCCCTGGTGTGGTGTAAGTGGCCTCAGCCAGCAGCCACAGGCCATGGTGTGGTGTAAGTGGCCTCAGCCAGCAGCCACAGGCCCTGGTGTGGTGTAAGTGGCCTCAGCCAGCAGCCACAGGCCCTGGTGTGGTGTAAGTGGCCTCAGCCAGAGCCACAGGCCCTGGTATAGTGTAAGTGGCCTCAACCAGTGCCACAGGCCCTGGTGGGGTGTAAGTGGCCTGAGCAAGAGCCACAGACCCTGGTGTGGTGTAATTGGCCTCAATAGCAACTAATGCCCTGGTGTGGTGTAGGTGGCCTCAGCCAGCAGCCACAGGCCCTGGTGTGGTGTAAGTGGCCTCAGCCAGTGCCACAGGCCCTGGTGTGGTGTAAGGGGCCTCAATAGCAACTAATGCCCTGGTGTGGTGTAGGTGGCCTCAGCCAGCAGCCACAGGCCCTGGTGTGGTGTAAGTGGCCTCAGCCAGTGCCAAAGGCCCTGATGTGGTGTAAGTGGCCTCAATAGCAACTAATGCCCTGGTGTGGTGTAAGTGGCCTCAGCCAGCAGCCACAGGCACTGGTGTGGTGTAAGTGGCCTCAGCCAGCAGCCACAGGCCCTGGTGTGGTGTAAGTGGCCTCAGCCAGCAGCCACAGGCCCTGGTGTGGTGTAAGTGGCCTGAGCCAGCAGCCACAGGCCCTGGTGTGGTGTATGTGGCCTCAGCCAGAAGCCACAGGCACTGGTGTGGTGTAAGTGCCCTCAGCCAGCAGCCACAGGCCCTGGTGTGGTGTAAGTGACCTCAGCCAGCAGCCACAGGCCCTGGTGTGGTGTAAGTGGCCTCAGCCAGCAGCCACAGGCCCTGGTGTGGTGTAAGTGGCCTCAGCCAGTGCCACAGGCCCTGGTGTGGTGTAAGTGGCCTGAGCAAGAGTCACAGACCCTGGTGTGGTGTAATTGGCCTCAATAGCAACTAATGCCCTGGTGTGGTGTAGGTGGCCTCAGCCAGCAGCCACAGGCCCTGGTGTGGTGTAAGTGGCCTCAGCCAGTGCCACAGGCCCTGGTGTGGTGTAAGTGGCCTGAGCAAGAGCCACAGGCCCTGGTGTGGTGTAAGTGGCCTCAGCCAGCAGCCACAGGCCCTGGTGTGGTGTAAGTGGCCTGAGCAAGAGCCACAGGCCCTGGTGTGGTGTAAGTGGCCTCAGCCAGAAGCCACAGGCACTGGTGTGGTGTAAGTGCCCTCAGCCAGCAGCCACAGGCCCTGGTGTGGTGTAAGTGACCTCAGCCAGCAGCCACAGGCCCTGGTGTGGTGTAAGTGGCCTCAGCCAGCAGCCACAGGCCCTGGTGTGGTGTAAGTGGCCTCAGCCAGTGCCACAGGCCCTGGTGTGGTGTAAGTGGCCTGAGCAAGAGTCACAGACCCTGGTGTGGTGTAATTGGCCTCAATAGCAACTAATGCCCTGGTGTGGTGTAGGTGGCCTCAGCCAGCAGCCACAGGCCCTGATGTGGTGTAAGTGGCCCCAGCCGGTCACTCAGGCCCTGGTGTGGTGTAGGTGGCATCAGCTAGCAGCACAAGACATTGGAAAAGAGCCAAAATCAATGTCGTTAATGTGCCCTCATTAATGGGCAGCTGCTTTTGGTCTTTTAATACACCCCTTCTCTGGATCAAAAGCGGTTCAATGACATGAAAATGAAAGGCTTACAGCACCAGGTATTCCCAGGTAGTCTCCCATCCAAGTACTAACCAAGCCCAGCCCTGCTTAGCTTCCGAGATCAGACGAGGTCGGGCGTGCTCAGGGTGGTATGGCCGTAAGCTGCTGGCCCCAGCACAATGTCTCAATTTATGGATTCAACTGATTAGGTGGCAAGTACCTGAAGTTACGAAGACAATCCTTTAACCATACCTGCATGTTTGCATAATACCCTAACCCAAAGGCTCAGTTTAGCATTTATCTAACAGCACAGGCCATGGATTGTTGAAGATGGCCTCAGGAACCAGCACAGGGCCTGGTGTGTTGTACATGGCCACAGCTAGCAGCACAGGGCCTGGTTTGGTGAAGATGGCCTCGGCCAGAAGCGCAGGGCCTGGTGTGATGTGAGTGGCCTGAGCAAGAGCCACAGGCCCTGGTGTGGTGTAAGTGGCCTCAGCCAGAAGCCACAGGCACTGGTGTGGTGTAAGTGGCCTCAGCCAGCAGCCACAGGCCCTGGTGTGGTGTAAGTGGCCTCAGCCAGCAGCCACAGGCCCTGGTGTGGTGTAAGTGGCCTCAGCCAGCAGCCACAGGCCCTGGTGTGGTGTAAGTGGACTCAGCCAGAGCCACAGGCCCTGGTGTGGTGTAAGTGGCCTCAGCCAGTGCCACAGGCCCTGGTGTGGTGTAAGTGGCCTGAGAAAGAGCCAAAGACCCTGGTGTGGTGTAATTGGCCTCAATAGCAACTTATGCCCTGGTGTGGTGTAAGTGGCCTCAGCCAGCAGCCACAGGCCCTGGTGTGGTGTAAGTGGCCTCAATAGCAACTAATGCCCTGGTGTGGTGTAAGTGGCCTCAGCCAGCAGCCACAGGCCCTGGTGTGGTGTAAGTGGCCTCAGCCAGCAGCCACAGGCCCTGGTGTGGTGTAAGTGGCCTGAGCAAGAGCCACAGGCCCTGGTGTGGTGTAAGTGGCCTCAGCCAGAAGCCACAGGCACTGGTGTGGTGTAAGGGGCCTCAATAGCAACTAATGCCCTGGTGTGGTGTAAGTGACCTCAGCCAGCAGCCACAGGCCCTGGTGTGGTGTAAGTGGCCTCAGCCAGCAGCCACAGGCCCTGGTGTGGTGTAAGTGGCCTCAGCCAGTGCCACAGACCCTGGTGTGGTGTAATTGGCCTCAATAGCAACTAATGCCCTGGTGTGGTGTAAGTGGCCTCAGCCAGCAGCCACAGGCCCTGGTGTGGTGTAAGTGGCCTCAGCCAGCAGCCACAGGACCTGATGTGGTGTAAGTGGCCCCAGCCGGTCACTCAGGCCCTGGTGTGGTGTAGGTGGCATCAGCTAGCAGCACAAGACATTGGAAAACAGCCAAAAGCAATGTCGTTAATGTGCCCTCATTAATGGGCAGCTGCTTTTGGTCTTTTAATACACCCCTTCTCTGGATCAAAAGCGGTTCAATGACATGAAAATGAAAGGCTTACAGCACCAGGTATTCCCCCATCCAAGTACTAACCAAGCCCAGCCCTGCTTAGCTTCCGAGATCAGACGAGGTCGGGCGTGCTCAGGGTGGTATGGCCGTAAGCTGCTGGCCCCAGCACAATGTCTCAATTTATGGATTCAACTGATTAGGTGGCAAGTACCTGAAGTTACGAAGACAATCCTTTAACCATACCTGCATGTTTGCATAATACCCTAACCCAAAGGCTCAGTTTAGCATTTATCTAACAGCACAGGCCCTGGATTGTTGAAGATGGCCTCAGGAACCAGCACAGGGCCTGGTGTGTTGTACATGGCCACAGCTAGCAGCACAGGGCCTGGTGTGATGTGAGTGGCCTGAGCCAGAAGCCACAGGCACTGGTGTGGTGTAAGTGGCCTCAGCCAGCAGCCACAGGCCCTGGTGTGGTGTAAGTGGCCTCAGCCAGCAGCCACAGGCCCTGGTGTGGTGTAAGTGGCCTCAGCCAGCAGCCACAGGCCCTGGTGTGGTGTAAGTGGCCTCAGCCAGAGCCACAGGTCCTGGTGTGGTGTAAGTGGCCTCAGCCAGTGCCACAGGCCCTGGTGTGGTGTAAGTGGCCTCAGCCAGAAGCCACAGGCCCTGGTGTGGTGTAAGTGGCCTCAGCCAGCAGCCACAGGCCCTGGTGTGGTGTAAGTGGCCTCAGCCAGAGCCACAGGTCCTGGTGTGGTGTAAGTGGCCTCAGCCAGTGCCACAGGCCCTGGTGTGGTGTAAGTGGCCAAAGCAAGAGCCACAGACCCTGGTGTGGTGTAATTGGCCTCAATAGCAACTAATGCCCTGGTGTGGTGTAGGTGGCCTCAGCCAGCAGCCACAGGCCCTGGTGTGGTGTAAGTGGCCTCAATAGCAACTAATGCCCTGGTGTGGTGTAAGTGGCCTCAGCCAGCAGCCACAGGCCCTGGTGTGGTGTAAGTGGCCTCAGCCAGAGCCACAGGTCCGGGTGTGGTGTAAGTGGCCTCAGCCAGAGCCACAGGTCCTGGTGTGGTGTAAGTGGCCTCAGCCAGTGCCACAGGCCCTGGTGTGGTGTAAGTGGCCTCAGCCAGCAGCCACAGGCCCTGGTGTGGTGTAAGTGGCCTCAGCCAGCAGCCACAGGCCCTGGTGTGGTGTAAGTGGCCTCAGCCAGAGCCACAGGTCCTGGTGTGGTGTAAGTCGCCTCAGCCAGTGCCACAGGCCCTGGTGTGGTGTAAGTGGCCTGAGCAAGAGCCACAGACCCTGTTGTGGTGTAATTGGCCTCAATAGCAACTAAGGCCCTGGTGTGGTGTAGGTGGCCTCAGCCAGTAGCCACAGGCCCTGGTGTGGTGTAAGTGGCCTCAGCCAGCAGCCACAGGCACTGGTGTGGTGTAAGTGCCCTCAGCCAGCAGCCACAGGCCCTGGTGTGGTGTAAGTGGCCTCAGCCAGCAGCCACAGGCCCTGGTGTGGTGTAAGTGGCCTCAGCCAGCAGCACAGGCCCTGGTGTGGTGTAAGTGGCCTGAGCAAGAGCCACAGGCCCTGGTGTGGTGTAAGTGGCCTCAGCCAGAAGCCACAGGCACTGGTGTGGTGTAAGTGCCCTCAGCCAGCAGCCACAGGCCCTGGTGTGGTGTAAGTGACCTCAGCCAGCAGCCACAGGCCCTGGTGTGGTGTAAGTGGCCTCAGCCAGCAGCCACAGGCCCTGGTGTGGTGTAAGTGGCCTCAGCCAGTGCCACAGGCCCTGGTGTGGTGTAAGTGGCCTGAGCAAGAGTCACAGACCCTGGTGTGGTGTAATTGGCCTCAATAGCAACTAATGCCCTGGTGTGGTGTAGGTGGCCTCAGCCAGCAGCCACAGGCCCTGGTGCGGTGTAAGTGGCCTCAGCCAGTGCCACAGGCCCTGGTGTGGTGTAAGTGGCCTGAGCAAGAGCCACCGACCCTGGTGTGGTGTAATTGGCCTCAATAGCAACTAATGCCCTGGTCTGGTGTAGGTGGCCTCAGCCAGCAGCCACAGGCCCTGGTGTGGTGTAAGTGGCCTCAGCCAGTGCCACAGGCCCTGGTGTGGTGTAAGGGGCCTCAATAGCAACTAATGCCCTGGTGTGGTGTAAGTGGCCTCAGCCAGCAGCCACAGGCCCTGGTGTGGTGTAAGTGGCCTGAGCAAGAGCCACAGGCACTGGTGTGGTGTAAGTGCCCTCAGCCAGCAGCCACAGGCCCTGGTGTGGTGTAAGTGGCCTCAGCCAGCAGCCACAGGCCCTGGTGTGGTGTAAGTGGCCTCAGCCAGCAGCCACAGGCCATGGTGTGGTGTAAGTGGCCTCAGCCAGCAGCCACAGGCCCTGGTGTGGTGTAAGTGGCCTCAGCCAGTGCCACAGGCCCTGGTGTGGTGTAAGTGGCCTGAGCAAGAGTCACAGACCCTGGTGTGGTGTAATTGGCCTCAATAGCAACTAATGCCCTGGTGTGGTGTAGGTGGCCTCAGCCAGCAGCCACAGGCCCTGGTGTGGTGTAAGTGGCCTCAGCCAGCAGCCCCAGGCCCTGGTGTGGTGTAAGTGGCCTGAGCAAGAGCCACAGACCCTGGTGTGGTGTAATTGGCCTCAATAGCAACTAATGCCCTGGTGTGGTGTAAGTGGCCTCAGCCAGCAGCCACAGGCCCTGGTGTGGTGTAAGTGGCCTCATCCAGCAGCCACAGGCCCTGATGTGGTGTAAGTGGCCCCAGCCGGTCACTCAGGCCCTGGTGTGGTGTAGGTGGCATCAGCTAGCAGCACAAGACATTGGAAAACAGCCAAAAGCAATGTCGTTAATGTGCCCTCATTAATGGGCAGCTGCTTTTGGTCTTTTAATACACCCCTTCTCTGGATCAAAAGCGGTTCAATGACATGAAAATGAAAGGCTTATAGCACCAGGTATTCCCAGGCAGTCTCCCATCCAAGTACTAACCAAGCCCAGCCCTGCTTAGCTTCCGAGATTAGACGAGGTCGGGCGTGCTCAGGGTGGTATGGCCGTAAGCTGCTGGCCCCAGCACAATGTCTCAATTTATGGATTCAACTGATTAGGTGGCAAGTACCTGAAGTTACGAAGACAATCCTTTAACCATACCTGCATGTTTGCATAATACCCTAACCCAAAGGCTCAGTTTAGCATTTATCTAACAGCACAGGCCCTGGATTGTTGAAGATGGCCTCAGGAACCAGCACAGGGCCTGGTGTGGTGTAAGTGGCCTCAGCCAGAGCCACAGGCCCTGGTATAGTGTAAGTGGCCTCAACCAGTGCCACAGGCCCTGGTGGGGTGTAAGTGGCCTGAGCAAGAGCCACAGACCCTGGTGTGGTGTAATTGGCCTCAATAGCAACTAATGCCCTGGTGTGGTGTAGGTGGCCTCAGCCAGCAGCCACAGGCCCTGGTGTGGTGTAAGTGGCCTCAGCCAGCAGCCACAGGCCCTGGTGTGGTGTAAGTGGCCTCAGCCAGCAGCCACAGGCCCTGGTGTGGTGTAAGTGGCCTCAGCCAGAGCCACAGGTCCTGGTGTGGTGTAAGTGGCCTCAGCCAGTGCCACAGGCCCTGGTGTGGTGTAAGTGGCCTCAGCCAGAAGCCACAGGCCCTGGTGTGGTGTAAGTGGCCTCAGCCAGCAGCCACAGGCCCTGGTGTGGTGTAAGTGGCCTCAGCCAGAGCCACAGGTCCTGGTGTGGTGTAAGTGGCCTCAGCCAGTGCCACAGGCCCTGGTGTGGTGTAAGTGGCCAAAGCAAGAGCCACAGACCCTGGTGTGGTGTAATTGGCCTCAATAGCAACTAATGCCCTGGTGTGGTGTAGGTGGCCTCAGCCAGCAGCCACAGGCCCTGGTGTGGTGTAAGTGGCCTCAATAGCAACTAATGCCCTGGTGTGGTGTAAGTGGCCTCAGCCAGCAGCCACAGGCCCTGGTGTGGTGTAAGTGGCCTCAGCCAGAGCCACAGGTCCGGGTGTGGTGTAAGTGGCCTCAGCCAGAGCCACAGGTCCTGGTGTGGTGTAAGTGGCCTCAGCCAGTGCCACAGGCCCTGGTGTGGTGTAAGTGGCCTCAGCCAGCAGCCACAGGCCCTGGTGTGGTGTAAGTGGCCTCAGCCAGCAGCCACAGGCCCTGGTGTGGTGTAAGTGGCCTCAGCCAGAGCCACAGGTCCTGGTGTGGTGTAAGTCGCCTCAGCCAGTGCCACAGGCCCTGGTGTGGTGTAAGTGGCCTGAGCAAGAGCCACAGACCCTGTTGTGGTGTAATTGGCCTCAATAGCAACTAAGGCCCTGGTGTGGTGTAGGTGGCCTCAGCCAGTAGCCACAGGCCCTGGTGTGGTGTAAGTGGCCTCAGCCAGCAGCCACAGGCACTGGTGTGGTGTAAGTGCCCTCAGCCAGCAGCCACAGGCCCTGGTGTGGTGTAAGTGGCCTCAGCCAGCAGCCACAGGCCCTGGTGTGGTGTAAGTGGCCTCAGCCAGCAGCACAGGCCCTGGTGTGGTGTAAGTGGCCTGAGCAAGAGCCACAGGCCCTGGTGTGGTGTAAGTGGCCTCAGCCAGAAGCCACAGGCACTGGTGTGGTGTAAGTGCCCTCAGCCAGCAGCCACAGGCCCTGGTGTGGTGTAAGTGACCTCAGCCAGCAGCCACAGGCCCTGGTGTGGTGTAAGTGGCCTCAGCCAGCAGCCACAGGCCCTGGTGTGGTGTAAGTGGCCTCAGCCAGTGCCACAGGCCCTGGTGTGGTGTAAGTGGCCTGAGCAAGAGTCACAGACCCTGGTGTGGTGTAATTGGCCTCAATAGCAACTAATGCCCTGGTGTGGTGTAGGTGGCCTCAGCCAGCAGCCACAGGCCCTGGTGCGGTGTAAGTGGCCTCAGCCAGTGCCACAGGCCCTGGTGTGGTGTAAGTGGCCTGAGCAAGAGCCACCGACCCTGGTGTGGTGTAATTGGCCTCAATAGCAACTAATGCCCTGGTCTGGTGTAGGTGGCCTCAGCCAGCAGCCACAGGCCCTGGTGTGGTGTAAGTGGCCTCAGCCAGTGCCACAGGCCCTGGTGTGGTGTAAGGGGCCTCAATAGCAACTAATGCCCTGGTGTGGTGTAAGTGGCCTCAGCCAGCAGCCACAGGCCCTGGTGTGGTGTAAGTGGCCTGAGCAAGAGCCACAGGCACTGGTGTGGTGTAAGTGCCCTCAGCCAGCAGCCACAGGCCCTGGTGTGGTGTAAGTGGCCTCAGCCAGCAGCCACAGGCCCTGGTGTGGTGTAAGTGGCCTCAGCCAGCAGCCACAGGCCATGGTGTGGTGTAAGTGGCCTCAGCCAGCAGCCACAGGCCCTGGTGTGGTGTAAGTGGCCTCAGCCAGTGCCACAGGCCCTGGTGTGGTGTAAGTGGCCTGAGCAAGAGTCACAGACCCTGGTGTGGTGTAATTGGCCTCAATAGCAACTAATGCCCTGGTGTGGTGTAGGTGGCCTCAGCCAGCAGCCACAGGCCCTGGTGTGGTGTAAGTGGCCTCAGCCAGCAGCCCCAGGCCCTGGTGTGGTGTAAGTGGCCTGAGCAAGAGCCACAGACCCTGGTGTGGTGTAATTGGCCTCAATAGCAACTAATGCCCTGGTGTGGTGTAAGTGGCCTCAGCCAGCAGCCACAGGCCCTGGTGTGGTGTAAGTGGCCTCATCCAGCAGCCACAGGCCCTGATGTGGTGTAAGTGGCCCCAGCCGGTCACTCAGGCCCTGGTGTGGTGTAGGTGGCATCAGCTAGCAGCACAAGACATTGGAAAACAGCCAAAAGCAATGTCGTTAATGTGCCCTCATTAATGGGCAGCTGCTTTTGGTCTTTTAATACACCCCTTCTCTGGATCAAAAGCGGTTCAATGACATGAAAATGAAAGGCTTATAGCACCAGGTATTCCCAGGCAGTCTCCCATCCAAGTACTAACCAAGCCCAGCCCTGCTTAGCTTCCGAGATTAGACGAGGTCGGGCGTGCTCAGGGTGGTATGGCCGTAAGCTGCTGGCCCCAGCACAATGTCTCAATTTATGGATTCAACTGATTAGGTGGCAAGTACCTGAAGTTACGAAGACAATCCTTTAACCATACCTGCATGTTTGCATAATACCCTAACCCAAAGGCTCAGTTTAGCATTTATCTAACAGCACAGGCCCTGGATTGTTGAAGATGGCCTCAGGAACCAGCACAGGGCCTGGTGTGGTGTAAGTGGCCTCAGCCAGAGCCACAGGCCCTGGTATAGTGTAAGTGGCCTCAACCAGTGCCACAGGCCCTGGTGGGGTGTAAGTGGCCTGAGCAAGAGCCACAGACCCTGGTGTGGTGTAATTGGCCTCAATAGCAACTAATGCCCTGGTGTGGTGTAGGTGGCCTCAGCCAGCAGCCACAGGCCCTGGTGTGGTGTAAGTGGCCTCAGCCAGTGCCACAGGCCCCGGTGTTGTATAAGGGGCCTCAATAGCAACTAATGCCCTGGTGTGGTGTAGGTGGCCTCAGCCAGCAGCCACAGGCCCTGATGTGGTGTAAGTGGCCTCAATAGCAACTAATGCCCTGGTGTGGTGTAAGTGGCCTCAGCCAGCAGCCACAGGCACTGGTGTGGTGTAAGTGGCCTCAGCCAGCAGCCACAGGCCCTGGTGTGGTGTAAGTGGCCTCAGCCAGCAGCCACAGGCCCTGGTGTGGTGTAAGTGGCCTGAGCCAGCAGCCACAGGCCCTGGTGTGGTGTATGTGGCCTCAGCCAGAAGCCACAGGCACTGGTGTGGTGTAAGTGCCCTCAGCCAGCAGCCACAGGCCCTGGTGTGGTGTAAGTGACCTCAGCCAGCAGCCACAGGCCCTGGTGTGGTGTAAGTGGCCTCAGCCAGCAGCCACAGGCCCTGGTGTGGTGTAAGTGGCCTCAGCCAGTGCCACAGGCCCTGGTGTGGTGTAAGTGGCCTGAGCAAGAGTCACAGACCCTGGTGTGGTGTAATTGGCCTCAATAGCAACTAATGCCCTGGTGTGGTGTAGGTGGCCTCAGCCAGCAGCCACAGGCCCTGGTGTGGTGTAAGTGGCCTCAGCCAGTGCCACAGGCCCTGGTGTGGTGTAAGTGGCCTGAGCAAGAGCCACAGGCCCTGGTGTGGTGTAAGTGGCCTCAGCCAGCAGCCACAGGCCCTGGTGTGGTGTAAGTGGCCTGAGCAAGAGCCACAGGCCCTGGTGTGGTGTAAGTGGCCTCAGCCAGAAGCCACAGGCACTGGTGTGGTGTAAGTGCCCTCAGCCAGCAGCCACAGGCCCTGGTGTGGTGTAAGTGACCTCAGCCAGCAGCCACAGGCCCTGGTGTGGTGTAAGTGGCCTCAGCCAGCAGCCACAGGCCCTGGTGTGGTGTAAGTGGCCTCAGCCAGTGCCACAGGCCCTGGTGTGGTGTAAGTGGCCTGAGCAAGAGTCACAGACCCTGGTGTGGTGTAATTGGCCTCAATAGCAACTAATGCCCTGGTGTGGTGTAGGTGGCCTCAGCCTGCAGCCACAGGCCCTGATGTGGTGTAAGTGGCCCCTGCCGGTCACTCAGGCCCTGGTGTGGTGTAGGTGGCATCAGCTAGCAGCACAAGACATTGGAAAAGAGCCAAAATCAATGTCGTTAATGTGCCCTCATTAATGGGCAGCTGCTTTTGGTCTTTTAATACACCCCTTCTCTGGATCAAAAGCGGTTCAATGACATGAAAATGAAAGGCTTACAGCACCAGGTATTCCCAGGTAGTCTCCCATCCAAGTACTAACCAAGCCCAGCCCTGTTTAGCTTCCGAGATCAGACGAGGTCGGGCATGCTCAGGGTGGTATGGCCGTAAGCTGCTGGCCCCAGCACAATGTCTCAATTTATGGATTCAACTGATTAGGTGGCAAGTACCTGGAGTTACGAAGACAATCCTTTAACCATACCTGCATGTTTGCATAATACCCTAACCCAAAGGCTCAGTTTAGCATTTATCTAACAGCACAGGCCCTGGATTGTTGAAGATGGCCTCAGGAACCAGCACAGGGCCTGGTGTGTTGTACATGGCCACAGCTAGCAGCACAGGGCCTGGTTTGGTGAAGATGGCCTCGGCCAGAAGCGCAGGGCCTGGTGTGATGTGAGTGGCCTGAGCAAGAGCCACAGGCCCTGGTGTGGTGTAAGTGGCCTCAGCCAGAAGCCACAGGCACTGGTGTGGTGTAAGTGGCCTCAGCCAGCAGCCACAGGACCTGGTGTGGTGTAAGTGGCCTCAGCCAGCAGCCACAGGCCCTGGTGTGGTGTAAGTGGCCTCAGCCAGCAGCCACAGGCCCTGGTGTGGTGTAAGTGGCCTCAGCCAGCAGCCACAGGCCCTGGTGTGGTGTAAGTGGCCTCAGCCAGAGCCACAGGCCCTGGTGTAGTGTAAGTGGCCTCAGCCAGTGCCACAGGCCCTGGTGTGGTGTAAGTGGCCTGAGCAAGAGCCACAGACCCTGGTGTGGTGTAATTGGCCTCAATAGCAACTAATGCCCTGTTGTGGTGTATGTGGCCTCAGCCAGCAGCCACAGGCCCTGGTGTAGTGTAAGTGGCCTCAGCCAGTGCCACAGGCCCTGGTGTGGTGTAAGTGGCCTGAGCAAGAGCCACAGACCCTGGTGTGGTGTAATTGGCCTCAATAGCAACTAATGCCCTGTTGTGGTGTAAGTGGCCTCAGCCAGTGCCACAGGCCCTGGTGTGGTGTAAGGGGCCTCAATAGCAACAAATGCCCTGGTGTGGTGTAAGTGGCCTCAGCCAGCAGCCACAGGCACTGGTGTGGTGTAAGTGGCCTCAGCCAGCAGCCACAGGCCCTGGTGTGGTGTAAGTGGCCTCAGCCAGCAGCCACAGGCCCTGGTGTGGTGTAAGTGGCCTGAGCCAGCAGCCACAGGCCCTGGTGTGGTGTAAGTGGCCTCAGCCAGAAGCCACAGGCACTGGTGTGGTGTAAGTGCCCTCAGCCAGCAGCCACAGGCCCTGGTGTGGTGTAAGTGACCTCAGCCAGCAGCCACAGGCCCTGGTGTGGTGTAAGTGGCCTCAGCCAGCAGCCACAGGCCCTGGTGTGGTGTAAGTGGCCTCAGCCAGTGCCACAGGCCCTGGTGTGGTGTAAGTGGCCTGAGCAAGAGTCACAGACCCTGGTGTGGTGTAATTGGCCTCAATAGCAACTAATGCCCTGGTGTGGTGTAGGTGGCCTCAGCCAGCAGCCACAGGCCCTGGTGTGGTGTAAGTGGCCTCAGCCAGTGCCACAGGCCCTGGTGTGGTGTAAGTGGCCTGAGCAAGAGCCACAGGCCCTGGTGTGGTGTAAGTGGCCTCAGCCAGCAGCCACAGGCCTTGGTGTGGTGTAAGTGGCCTGAGCAAGAGCCACAGGCCCTGGTGTGGTGTAAGTGGCCTCAGCCAGAAGCCACAGGCACTGGTGTGGTGTAAGTGCCCTCAGCCAGCAGCCACAGGCCCTGGTGTGGTGTAAGTGACCTCAGCCAGCAGCCACAGGCCCTGGTGTGGTGTAAGTGGCCTCAGCCAGCAGCCACAGGCCCTGGTGTGGTGTAAGTGGCCTCAGCCAGTGCCACAGGCCCTGGTGTGGTGTAAGTGGCCTGAGCAAGAGTCACAGACCCTGGTGTGGTGTAATTGGCCTCAATAGCAACTAATGCCCTGGTGTGGTGTAGGTGGCCTCAGCCAGCAGCCACAGGCCCTGGTGTGGTGTAAGTGGCCTCAGCCAGTGCCACAGGCCCTGGTGTGGTGTAAGTGGCCTGAGCAAGAGCCACAGACCCTGGTGTGGTGTAATTGGCCTCAATAGCAACTAATGCCCTGGTGTGGTGTAAGTGGCCTCAGCCAGCAGCCACAGGCCCTGGTGTGGTGTAAGTGGCCTCAGCCAGCAGCCACAGGCCCTGGTGTGGTGTAAGTGGCCTCAGCCAGCAGCCACAGGCCCTGGTGTGGTGTAAGTGGCCTCAGCCAGAGCCACAGGCCCTGGTGTGGTGTAAGTGGCCTCAGCCAGTGCCACAGGCCCTGGTGTGGTGTAAGTGGCCTGAGCAAGAGCCAAAGACCCTGGTGTGGTGTAATTGGCCTCAATAGCAACTTATGCCCTGGTGTGGTGTAAGTGGCCTCAGCCAGCAGCCACAGGCCCTGGTGTGGTGTAAGTGGCCTCAATAGCAACTAATGCCCTGGTGTGGTGTAAGTGGCCTCAGCCAGCAGCCACAGGCCCTGGTGTGGTGTAAGTGGCCTCAGCCAGCAGCCACAGGCCCTGGTGTGGTGTAAGTGGCCTGAGCAAGAGCCACAGGCCCTGGTGTGGTGTAAGTGGCCTCAGCCAGAAGCCACAGGCACTGGTGTGGTGTAAGGGGCCTCAATAGCAACTAATGCCCTGGTGTGGTGTAAGTGACCTCAGCCAGCAGCCACAGGCCCTGGTGTGGTGTAAGTGGCCTCAGCCAGCAGCCACAGGCCCTGGTGTGGTGTAAGTGGCCTCAGCCAGTGCCACAGACCCTGGTGTGGTGTAATTGGCCTCAATAGCAACTAATGCCCTGGTGTGGTGTAAGTGGCCTCAGCCAGCAGCCACAGGCCCTGGTGTGGTGTAAGTGGCCTCAGCCAGCAGCCACAGGCCCTGATGTGGTGTAAGTGGCCCCAGCCGGTCACTCAGGCCCTGGTGTGGTGTAGGTGGCATCAGCTAGCAGCACAAGACATTGGAAAACAGCCAAAAGCAATGTCGTTAATGTGCCCTCATTAATGGGCAGCTGCTTTTGGTCTTTTAATACACCCCTTCTCTGGATCAAAAGCGGTTCAATGACATGAAAATGAAAGGCTTACAGCACCAGGTATTCCCAGGTAGTCTCCCATCCAAGTACTAACCAAGCCCAGCCCTGCTTAGCTTCCGAGATCAGACGAGGTCGGGCGTGCTCAGGGTGGTATGGCCGTAAGCTGCTGGCCCCAGCACAATGTCTCAATTTATGGATTCAACTGATTAGGTGGCAAGTACCTGAAGTTACGAAGACAATCCTTTAACCATACCTGCATGTTTGCATAATACCCTAACCCAAAGGCTCAGTTTAGCATTTATCTAACAGCACAGGCCCTGGATTGTTGAAGATGGCCTCAGGAACCAGCACAGGGCCTGGTGTGTTGTACATGGCCACAGCTAGCAGCACAGGGCCTGGTGTGATGTGAGTGGCCTCGGCCAGAAGCCACAGGCACTGGTGTGGTGTAAGTGGCCTCAGCCAGCAGCCACAGGCCCTGGTGTGGTGTAAGTGGCCTCAGCCAGCAGCCACAGGCCCTGGTGTGGTGTAAGTGGCCTCAGCCAGCAGCCACAGGCCCTGGTGTGGTGTAAGTGGCCTCAGCCAGAGCCACAGGTCCTGGTGTGGTGTAAGTGGCCTCAGCCAGTGCCACAGGCCCTGGTGTGGTGTAAGTGGCCTCAGCCAGAAGCCACAGACCCTGGTGTGGTGTAAGTGGCCTCAGCCAGCAGCCACAGGCCCTGGTGTGGTGTAATTGGCCTCAGCCAGAGCCACAGGTCCTGGTGTGGTGTAAGTGGCCTCAGCCAGTGCCACAGGCCCTGGTGTGGTGTAAGTGGCCTGAGCAAGAGCCACAGACCCTGGTGTGGTGTAATTGGCCTCAATAGCAACTAATGCCCTGGTGTGGTGTAGGTGGCCTCAGCCAGCAGCCACAGGCCCTGGTGTGGTGTAAGTGGCCTCAATAGCAACTAATGCCCTGGTGTGGTGTAAGTGGCCTCAGCCAGCAGCCACAGGCCCTGGTGTGGTGTAAGTGGCCTCAGCCAGAGCCACAGGTCCTGGTGTGGTGTAAGTGGCCTCAGCCAGAGCCACAGGTCCTGGTGTGGTGTAAGTGGCCTCAGCCAGTGCCACAGGCCCTGGTGTGGTGTAAGTGGCCTCAGCCAGCAGCCACAGGCCCTGGTGTGGTGTAAGTGGCCTCAGCCAGCAGCCACAGGCCCTGGTGTGGTGTAAGTGGCCTCAGCCAGCAGCCACAGGCCCTGGTGTGGTGTAAGTGGCCTCAGCCAGCAGCCACAGGCCCTGGTGTGGTGTAAGTGGCCTCAGCCAGAGCCACAGGTCCTGGTGTGGTGTAAGTGGCCTCAGCCAGTGCCACAGGCCCTGGTGTGGTGTAAGTGGCCTGAGCAAGAGCCACAGACCCTGTTGTGGTGTAATTGGCCTCAATAGCAACTAATGCCCTGGTGTGGTGTAGGTGGCCTCAGCCAGCAGCCACAGGCCCTGGTGTGGTGTCAGTGGCCTCAATAGCAACTAATGCCCTGGTGTGGTGTAAGTGGCCTCAGCCAGCAGCCACAGGCCCTGGTGTGGTGTAAGTGGCTTGAGCAAGAGCCACAGACCCTGGTGTGGTGTAATTGGCCTCAATAGCAACTAAGGCCCTGGTGTGGTGTAGGTGGCCTCAGCCAGCAGCCACAGGCCCTGGTGTGGTGTAAGTGGCCTCAGCCAGCAGCCACAGGCCCTGGTGTGGTGTAAGTGGCCTCAGCCAGCAGCCACAGGCCCTGATGTGGTGTAAGTGGCCCCAGCCGGTCACTCAGGCCCTGGTGTGGTGTAGGTGGCATCAGCTAGCAGCACAAGACATTGGAAAACAGCCAAAAGCAATGTCGTTAATGTGCCCTCATTAATGGGCAGCTGCTTTTGGTCTTTTAATACACCCCTTCTCTGGATCAAAAGCGGTTCAGTGACATGAAAATGAAATGCTTACAGCACCAGGTATTCCCAGGCGGTCTCCCATCCAAGTACTAACCAAGCCCAGCCCTGCTTATCTTCCGAGATCAGACGAGGTCGGGCGTGCTCAGGGTGGTATGGCCGTAAGCTGCTGGCCCCAGCACAATGTCTCAATTTATGGATTCAACTGATTAGGTGGCAAGTACCTGAAGTTACGAAGACAATCCTTTAACCATACCTGCATTTTTGCATAATACCCTAACCCAAAGGCTCAGTTTAGCATTTATCTAACAGCACAGGCCCTGGATTGTTGAAGATGGCCTCAGGAACCAGCACAGGGCCTGGTGTGTTGTACATGGCCACAGCAAGCAGCACAGGGCCAGGTTTGGTGAAGATGGCCTCGGCCAGAAGCACAGGGTCTGGTGTGATATGACTGGCCTGAGCAAGAGCCACAGGCCCTGGTGTGGTGTAAGTGGCCTCAGCCAGAAGCCACAGGCACTGGTGTGGTGTAAGTGGCCTCAGCCAGCAGCCACAGGCCCTGGTGTGGTGTAAGTGGCCTCAGCCAGCAGCCACAGGCCCTGGTGTGGTGTAAGTGGCCTCAGCCAGCAGCCACAGGCCCTGGTGTGGTGTAAGTGGCCTCAGCCAGCAGCCACAGGCCCTGGTGTGGTGTAAGTGGCCTCAGCCAGCAGCCACAGGCCCTGGTGTGGTGTAAGTGGCCTCAGCCAGAGCCACAGGCCCTGGTATAGTGTAGGTGGCCTCAACCAGTGCCACAGGCCCTGGTGGGGTGTAAGTGGCCTGAGCAAGAGCCACAGACCCTGGTGTGGTGTAATTGGCCTCAATAGCAACTAATGCCCTGGTGTGGTGTAGGTGGCCTCAGCCAGCAGCCACAGGCCCTGGTGTGGTGTAAGTGGCCTCAGCCAGTGCCACAGGCCCTGGTGTGGTGTAAGGGGCCTCAATAGCAACTAATGCCCTGGTGTGGTGTAGGTGGCCTCAGCCAGCAGCCACAGGCCCTGGTGTGGTGTAGGTGGCCTCAGCCAGCAGCCACAGGCCCTGATGTGGTGTAAGTGGCCTCAATAGCAACTAATGCCCTGGTGTGGTGTAAGTGGCCTCAGCCAGCAGCCACAGGCACTGGTGTGGTGTAAGTGGCCTCAGCCAGCAGCCACAGGCCCTGGTGTGGTGTAAGTGGCCTCAGCCAGCAGCCACAGGCCCTGGTGTGGTGTAAGTGGCCTGAGCAAGAGCCACAGGCCCTGGTGTGGTGTAAGTGGCCTCAGCCAGAAGCCACAGGCACTGGTGTGGTGTAAGTGCCCTCAGCCAGCAGCCACAGGCCCTGGTGTGGTGTAAGTGGCCTCAGCCAGCAGCCACAGGCCCTGATGTGGTGTAAGTGGCCCCAGCCGGTCACTCAGGCCCTGGTGTGGTGTAGGCGGCATCAGCTAGCAGCACAAGACATTGGAAAAGAGCCAAAAGCAATGTCGTTAATGTGCCCTCATTAATGGGCAGCTGCTTTTGGTCTTTTAATACACCCCTTCTCTGGATCAAAAGCGGTTCAATGACATGAAAATGAAAGGCTTACAGCACCAGGTATTCCCAGGTAGTCTCCCATCCAAATACTAACCAAGCCCAGCCCTGCTTAGCTTCCGAGATCAGACGAGGTCGGGCATGCTCAGGGTGGTATGGCCGTAAGCTGCTGGCCCCAGCACAATGTCTCAATTTATGGATTCAACTGATTAGGTGGCAAGTACCTGAAGTTACGAAGACAATCCTTTAACCATACCTGCATGTTTGCATAATACCCTAACCCAAAGGCTCAGTTTAGCATTTATCTAACAGCACAGGCCCTGGATTGTTGAAGATGGCCTCAGGAACCAGCACAGGGCCTGGTGTGTTGTACATGGCCACAGCTAGCAGCACAGGGCCTGGTTTGGTGAAGATGGCCTCGGCCAGAAGCGCAGGGCCTGGTGTGATGTGAGTGGCCTGAGCAAGAGCCACAGGCCCTGGTGTGGTGCAAGTGGCCTCAGCCAGAAGCCACAGGCACTGGTGTGGTGTAAGTGGCCTCAGCCAGCAGCCACAGGCCCTGGTGTGGTGTAAGTGCCCTCAGCCAGCAGCCACAGGCCCTGGTGTGGTGTAAGTGGCCTCAGCCAGCAGCCACAGGCCCTGATGTGGTGTAAGTGGCCTCAGCCGGTCACTCAGGCCCTGGTGTGGTGTAGGTGGCATCAGCTAGCAGCACAAGACATTGGAAAACAGCCAAAAGCAATGTCGTTAATGTGCCCTCATTAATGGGCAGCTGCTTTTGGTCTTTTAATACACCCCTTCTCTGGATCAAAAGCGGTTCAATGACATGAAAATGAAAGGCTTATAGCACCAGGTATTCCCAGGCAGTCTCCCATCCAAGTACTAACCAAGCCCAGCCCTGCTTAGCTTCCGAGATTAGACGAGGTCGGGCGTGCTCAGGGTGGTATGGCCGTAAGCTGCTGGCCCCAGCACAATGTCTCAATTTATGGATTCAAGTGATTAGGTGGCAAGTACCTGAAGTTACGAAGACAATCCTTTAACCATACCTGCATGTTTGCATAATACCCTAACCCAAAGGCTCAGTTTAGCATTTATCTAACAGCACAGGCCCTGGATTGTTGAAGATGGCCTCAGGAACCAGCACAGGGCCTGGTGTGTTGTACATGGCCACAGCAAGAAGCACAGGGCCTGGTTTGGTGAAGATGGCCTCGGCGAGAAGCGCAGGGCCTGGTGTGATGTGACTGGCCTGAGCAAGAGCCACAGGCCCTGGTGTGGTGTAAGTGGCCTCAGCCAGAAGCCACAGGCACTGGTGTGGTGTAAGTGGCCTCAGCCAGCAGCCACAGGCCCTGGTGTGGTGTAAGTGGCCTCAGCCAGCAGCCACAGGCCCTGGTGTGGTGTAAGTGGCCTCAGCCAGCAGCCACAGGCCCTGGTGTGGTGTAAGTGGCCTCAGCCAGCAGCCACAGGCCCTGGTGTGGTGTAAGTGGCCTCAGCCAGCAGCCACAGGCCCTGGTGTGGTGTAAGTGGCCTCAGCCAGAGCCACAGGCCCTGGTATAGTGTAAGTGGCCTCAACCAGTGCCACAGGCCCTGGTGGGGTGTAAGTGGCCTGAGCAAGAGCCACAGACCCTGGTGTGGTGTAATTGGCCTCAATAGCAACTAATGCCCTGGTGTGGTGTAGGTGGCCTCAGCCAGCAGCCACAGGCCCTGGTGTGGTGTAAGTGGCCTCAGCCAGTGCCACAGGCCCCGGTGTTGTATAAGGGGCCTCAATAGCAACTAATGCCCTGGTGTGGTGTAAGTGGCCTCAGCCAGTGCCAAAGGCCCTGATGTGGTGTAAGTGGCCTCAATAGCAACTAATGCCCTGGTGTGGTGTAAGTGGCCTCAGCCAGCAGCCACAGGCACTGGTGTGGTGTAAGTGGCCTCAGCCAGCAGCCACAGGCCCTGGTGTGGTGTAAGTGGCCTCAGCCAGCAGCCACAGGCCCTGGTGTGGTGTAAGTGGCCTGAGCCAGCAGCCACAGGCCCTGGTGTGGTGTATGTGGCCTCAGCCAGAAGCCACAGGCACTGGTGTGGTGTAAGTGCCCTCAGCCAGCAGCCACAGGCCCTGGTGTGGTGTAAGTGACCTCAGCCAGCAGCCACAGGCCCTGGTGTGGTGTAAGTGGCCTCAGCCAGCAGCCACAGGCCCTGGTGTGGTGTAAGTGGCCTCAGCCAGTGCCACAGGCCCTGGTGTGGTGTAAGTGGCCTGAGCAAGAGTCACAGACCCTGGTGTGGTGTAATTGGCCTCAATAGCAACTAATGCCCTGGTGTGGTGTAGGTGGCCTCAGCCAGCAGCCACAGGCCCTGGTGTGGTGTAAGTGGCCTCAGCCAGTGCCACAGGCCCTGGTGTGGTGTAAGTGGCCTGAGCAAGAGCCACAGGCCCTGGTGTGGTGTAAGTGGCCTCAGCCAGCAGCCACAGGCCCTGGTGTGGTGTAAGTGGCCTGAGCAAGAGCCACAGGCCCTGGTGTGGTGTAAGTGGCCTCAGCCAGAAGCCACAGGCACTGGTGTGGTGTAAGTGCCCTCAGCCAGCAGCCACAGGCCCTGGTGTGGTGTAAGTGACCTCAGCCAGCAGCCACAGGCCCTGGTGTGGTGTAAGTGGCCTCAGCCAGCAGCCACAGGCCCTGGTGTGGTGTAAGTGGCCTCAGCCAGTGCCACAGGCCCTGGTGTGGTGTAAGTGGCCTGAGCAAGAGTCACAGACCCTGGTGTGGTGTAATTGGCCTCAATAGCAACTAATGCCCTGGTGTGGTGTAGGTGGCCTCAGCCAGCAGCCACAGGCCCTGATGTGGTGTAAGTGGCCCCAGCCGGTCACTCAGGCCCTGGTGTGGTGTAGGTGGCATCAGCTAGCAGCACAAGACATTGGAAAAGAGCCAAAATCAATGTCGTTAATGTGCCCTCATTAATGGGCAGCTGCTTTTGGTCTTTTAATACACCCCTTCTCTGGATCAAAAGCGGTTCAATGACATGAAAATGAAAGGCTTACAGCACCAGGTATTCCCAGGTAGTCTCCCATCCAAGTACTAACCAAGCCCAGCCCTGTTTAGCTTCCGAGATCAGACGAGGTCGGGCATGCTCAGGGTGGTATGGCCGTAAGCTGCTGGCCCCAGCACAATGTCTCAATTTATGGATTCAACTGATTAGGTGGCAAGTACCTGGAGTTACGAAGACAATCCTTTAACCATACCTGCATGTTTGCATAATACCCTAACCCAAAGGCTCAGTTTAGCATTTATCTAACAGCACAGGCCCTGGATTGTTGAAGATGGCCTCAGGAACCAGCACAGGGCCTGGTGTGTTGTACATGGCCACAGCTAGCAGCACAGGGCCTGGTTTGGTGAAGATGGCCTCGGCCAGAAGCGCAGGGCCTGGTGTGATGTGAGTGGCCTGAGCAAGAGCCACAGGCCCTGGTGTGGTGTAAGTGGCCTCAGCCAGAAGCCACAGGCACTGGTGTGGTGTAAGTGGCCTCAGCCAGCAGCCACAGGACCTGGTGTGGTGTAAGTGGCCTCAGCCAGCAGCCACAGGCCCTGGTGTGGTGTAAGTGGCCTCAGCCAGCAGCCACAGGCCCTGGTGTGGTGTAAGTGGCCTCAGCCAGAGCCACAGGCCCTGGTGTAGTGTAAGTGGCCTCAGCCAGTGCCACAGGCCCTGGTGTGGTGTAAGTGGCCTGAGCAAGAGCCACAGACCCTGGTGTGGTGTAATTGGCCTCAATAGCAACTAATGCCCTGTTGTGGTGTATGTGGCCTCAGCCAGCAGCCACAGGCCCTGGTGTAGTGTAAGTGGCCTCAGCCAGTGCCACAGGCCCTGGTGTGGTGTAAGTGGCCTGAGCAAGAGCCACAGACCCTGGTGTGGTGTAATTGGCCTCAATAGCAACTAATGCCCTGTTGTGGTGTAAGTGGCCTCAGCCAGTGCCACAGGCCCTGGTGTGGTGTAAGGGGCCTCAATAGCAACAAATGCCCTGGTGTGGTGTAAGTGGCCTCAGCCAGCAGCCACAGGCACTGGTGTGGTGTAAGTGGCCTCAGCCAGCAGCCACAGGCCCTGGTGTGGTGTAAGTGGCCTCAGCCAGCAGCCACAGGCCCTGGTGTGGTGTAAGTGGCCTGAGCCAGCAGCCACAGGCCCTGGTGTGGTGTAAGTGGCCTCAGCCAGAAGCCACAGGCACTGGTGTGGTGTAAGTGCCCTCAGCCAGCAGCCACAGGCCCTGGTGTGGTGTAAGTGACCTCAGCCAGCAGCCACAGGCCCTGGTGTGGTGTAAGTGGCCTCAGCCAGCAGCCACAGGCCCTGGTGTGGTGTAAGTGGCCTCAGCCAGTGCCACAGGCCCTGGTGTGGTGTAAGTGGCCTGAGCAAGAGTCACAGACCCTGGTGTGGTGTAATTGGCCTCAATAGCAACTAATGCCCTGGTGTGGTGTAGGTGGCCTCAGCCAGCAGCCACAGGCCCTGGTGTGGTGTAAGTGGCCTCAGCCAGTGCCACAGGCCCTGGTGTGGTGTAAGTGGCCTGAGCAAGAGCCACAGGCCCTGGTGTGGTGTAAGTGGCCTCAGCCAGCAGCCACAGGCCTTGGTGTGGTGTAAGTGGCCTGAGCAAGAGCCACAGGCCCTGGTGTGGTGTAAGTGGCCTCAGCCAGAAGCCACAGGCACTGGTGTGGTGTAAGTGCCCTCAGCCAGCAGCCACAGGCCCTGGTGTGGTGTAAGTGACCTCAGCCAGCAGCCACAGGCCCTGGTGTGGTGTAAGTGGCCTCAGCCAGCAGCCACAGGCCCTGGTGTGGTGTAAGTGGCCTCAGCCAGTGCCACAGGCCCTGGTGTGGTGTAAGTGGCCTGAGCAAGAGTCACAGACCCTGGTGTGGTGTAATTGGCCTCAATAGCAACTAATGCCCTGGTGTGGTGTAGGTGGCCTCAGCCAGCAGCCACAGGCCCTGGTGTGGTGTAAGTGGCCTCAGCCAGTGCCACAGGCCCTGGTGTGGTGTAAGTGGCCTGAGCAAGAGCCACAGACCCTGGTGTGGTGTAATTGGCCTCAATAGCAACTAATGCCCTGGTGTGGTGTAAGTGGCCTCAGCCAGCAGCCACAGGCCCTGGTGTGGTGTAAGTGGCCTCAGCCAGCAGCCACAGGCCCTGGTGTGGTGTAAGTGGCCTCAGCCAGCAGCCACAGGCCCTGGTGTGGTGTAAGTGGCCTCAGCCAGAGCCACAGGCCCTGGTGTGGTGTAAGTGGCCTCAGCCAGTGCCACAGGCCCTGGTGTGGTGTAAGTGGCCTGAGCAAGAGCCAAAGACCCTGGTGTGGTGTAATTGGCCTCAATAGCAACTTATGCCCTGGTGTGGTGTAAGTGGCCTCAGCCAGCAGCCACAGGCCCTGGTGTGGTGTAAGTGGCCTCAATAGCAACTAATGCCCTGGTGTGGTGTAAGTGGCCTCAGCCAGCAGCCACAGGCCCTGGTGTGGTGTAAGTGGCCTCAGCCAGCAGCCACAGGCCCTGGTGTGGTGTAAGTGGCCTGAGCAAGAGCCACAGGCCCTGGTGTGGTGTAAGTGGCCTCAGCCAGAAGCCACAGGCACTGGTGTGGTGTAAGGGGCCTCAATAGCAACTAATGCCCTGGTGTGGTGTAAGTGACCTCAGCCAGCAGCCACAGGCCCTGGTGTGGTGTAAGTGGCCTCAGCCAGCAGCCACAGGCCCTGGTGTGGTGTAAGTGGCCTCAGCCAGTGCCACAGACCCTGGTGTGGTGTAATTGGCCTCAATAGCAACTAATGCCCTGGTGTGGTGTAAGTGACCTCAGCCAGCAGCCACAGGCCCTGGTGTGGTGTAAGTGGCCTCAGCCAGCAGCCACAGGCCCTGGTGTGGTGTAAGTGGCCTCAATAGCAACTAATGCCCTGGTGTGGTGTAAGTGGCCTCAGCCAGCAGCCACAGGCCCTGGTGTGGTGTAAGTGGCCTCAGCCAGCAGCCACAGGCCCTGGTGTGGTGTAAGTGGCCTGAGCAAGAGCCACAGGCCCTGGTGTGGTGTAAGTGGCCTCAGCCAGAAGCCACAGGCACTGGTGTGGTGTAAGGGGCCTCAATAGCAACTAATGCCCTGGTGTGGTGTAAGTGACCTCAGCCAGCAGCCACAGGCCCTGGTGTGGTGTAAGTGGCCTCAGCCAGCAGCCACAGGCCCTGGTGTGGTGTAAGTGGCCTCAGCCAGTGCCACAGGCCCTGGTGTGGTGTAAGTGGCCTCAGCCAGCAGCCACAGGCCCTGATGTGGTGTAAGTGGCCCCAGCCGGTCACTCAGGCCCTGGTGTGGTGTAGGTGGCATCAGCTAGCAGCACAAGACATTGGAAAACAGCCAAAAGCAATGTCGTTAATGTGCCCTCATTAATGGGCAGCTGCTTTTGGTCTTTTAATACACCCCTTCTCTGGATCAAAAGCGGTTCAATGACATGAAAATGAAAGGCTTACAGCACCAGGTATTCCCAGGTAGTCTCCCATCCAAGTACTAACCAAGCCCAGCCCTGCTTAGCTTCCGAGATCAGACGAGGTCGGGCGTGCTCAGGGTGGTATGGCCGTAAGCTGCTGGCCCCAGCACAATGTCTCAATTTATGGATTCAACTGATTAGGTGGCAAGTACCTGAAGTTACGAAGACAATCCTTTAACCATACCTGCATGTTTGCATAATACCCTAACCCAAAGGCTCAGTTTAGCATTTATCTAACAGCACAGGCCCTGGATTGTTGAAGATGGCCTCAGGAACCAGCACAGGGCCTGGTGTGTTGTACATGGCCACAGCTAGCAGCACAGGGCCTGGTGTGATGTGAGTGGCCTCGGCCAGAAGCCACAGGCACTGGTGTGGTGTAAGTGGCCTCAGCCAGCAGCCACAGGCCCTGGTGTGGTGTAAGTGGCCTCAGCCAGCAGCCACAGGCCCTGGTGTGGTGTAAGTGGCCTCAGCCAGCAGCCACAGGCCCTGGTGTGGTGTAAGTGGCCTCAGCCAGAGCCACAGGTCCTGGTGTGGTGTAAGTGGCCTCAGCCAGTGCCACAGGCCCTGGTGTGGTGTAAGTGGCCTCAGCCAGAAGCCACAGGCCCTGGTGTGGTGTAAGTGGCCTCAGCCAGCAGCCACAGGCCCTGGTGTGGTGTAATTGGCCTCAGCCAGAGCCACAGGTCCTGGTGTGGTGTAAGTGGCCTCAGCCAGTGCCACAGGCCCTGGTGTGGTGTAAGTGGCCTGAGCAAGAGCCACAGACCCTGGTGTGGTGTAATTGGCCTCAATAGCAACTAATGCCCTGGTGTGGTGTAGGTGGCCTCAGCCAGCAGCCACAGGCCCTGGTGTGGTGTAAGTGGCCTCAATAGCAACTAATGCCCTGGTGTGGTGTAAGTGGCCTCAGCCAGCAGCCACAGGCCCTGGTGTGGTGTAAGTGGCCTCAGCCAGAGCCACAGGTCCTGGTGTGGTGTAAGTGGCCTCAGCCAGAGCCACAGGTCCTGGTGTGGTGTAAGTGGCCTCAGCCAGTGCCACAGGCCCTGGTGTGGTGTAAGTGGCCTCAGCCAGCAGCCACAGGCCCTGGTGTGGTGTAAGTGGCCTCAGCCAGCAGCCACAGGCCCTGGTGTGGTGTAAGTGGCCTCAGCCAGCAGCCACAGGCCCTGGTGTGGTGTAAGTGGCCTCAGCCAGCAGCCACAGGCCCTGGTGTGGTGTAAGTGGCCTCAGCCAGAGCCACAGGTCCTGGTGTGGTGTAAGTGGCCTCAGCCAGTGCCACAGGCCCTGGTGTGGTGTAAGTGGCCTGAGCAAGAGCCACAGACCCTGTTGTGGTGTAATTGGCCTCAATAGCAACTAATGCCCTGGTGTGGTGTAGGTGGCCTCAGCCAGCAGCCACAGGCCCTGGTGTGGTGTCAGTGGCCTCAATAGCAACTAATGCCCTGGTGTGGTGTAAGTGGCCTCAGCCAGCAGCCACAGGCCCTGGTGTGGTGTAAGTGGCTTGAGCAAGAGCCACAGACCCTGGTGTGGTGTAATTGGCCTCAATAGCAACTAAGGCCCTGGTGTGGTGTAGGTGGCCTCAGCCAGCAGCCACAGGCCCTGGTGTGGTGTAAGTGGCCTCAGCCAGCAGCCACAGGCCCTGGTGTGGTGTAAGTGGCCTCAGCCAGCAGCCACAGGCCCTGATGTGGTGTAAGTGGCCCCAGCCGGTCACTCAGGCCCTGGTGTGGTGTAGGTGGCATCAGCTAGCAGCACAAGACATTGGAAAACAGCCAAAAGCAATGTCGTTAATGTGCCCTCATTAATGGGCAGCTGCTTTTGGTCTTTTAATACACCCCTTCTCTGGATCAAAAGCGGTTCAGTGACATGAAAATGAAATGCTTACAGCACCAGGTATTCCCAGGCGGTCTCCCATCCAAGTACTAACCAAGCCCAGCCCTGCTTATCTTCCGAGATCAGACGAGGTCGGGCGTGCTCAGGGTGGTATGGCCGTAAGCTGCTGGCCCCAGCACAATGTCTCAATTTATGGATTCAACTGATTAGGTGGCAAGTACCTGAAGTTACGAAGACAATCCTTTAACCATACCTGCATTTTTGCATAATACCCTAACCCAAAGGCTCAGTTTAGCATTTATCTAACAGCACAGGCCCTGGATTGTTGAAGATGGCCTCAGGAACCAGCACAGGGCCTGGTGTGTTGTACATGGCCACAGCAAGCAGCACAGGGCCAGGTTTGGTGAAGATGGCCTCGGCCAGAAGCACAGGGTCTGGTGTGATATGAGTGGCCTGAGCAAGAGCCACAGGCCCTGGTGTGGTGTAAGTGGCCTCAGCCAGAAGCCACAGGCCCTGGTGTGGTGTAGGTGGCCTCAGCCAGCAGCCACAGGCCCTTGTGTGGTGTAAGTGGCCTCAGCCAGCAGCCACAGGCCCTGGTGTGGTGTAAGTGGCCTCAGCCAGCAGCCACAGGCCCTGGTGTGGTGTAATTGGCCTCACTAGCAACTAAGGCCCTGGTGTGGTGTAAGTGGCCTCAGCCAGCAGCCACAGGCCCTGGTGTGGTGTAAGTGTTCTCAGCCAGTGCCACAGGCCCTGGTGTGGTGTAAGGGGCCTCAATAGCAACTAATGCCCTGGTGTGGTGTAAGTGGCCTCAGCCAGCAGCCACAGGCACTGGTGTGGTGTAAGTGCCCTCAACAAGATGCCACAGGCCCTGGTGTGGTGTAAGTGGCCTCAGCCAGCAGCCACAGGCCCTGGTGTGGTGTAAGTGGCCTCAGCCAGCAGCCACAGGTCCTGGTGTGGTGTAAGTGGCCCAAGCAAGAGCCACAGGCCCTGGTGTGGTGTAAGTGGCCTCAGCCAGAAGCCACAGGCACTGGTGTGGTGTAAGTGCCCTCAGCCAGCAGCCACAGGCCCTGGTGTGGTGTAAGTGACCTCAGCCAGCAGCCACAGGCCCTGGTGTGGTGTAAGTGGCCTCAGCCAGCAGCCACAGGCCCTGGTGTGGTGTAAGTGGCCTCAGCCAGTGCCACAGGCACTGGTGTGGTGTAAGTGGCCTGAGCAAGAGTCACAGACCCTGGTGTGGTGTAATTGGCCTCAATAGCAACTAATGCCCTGGTGTGGTGTAGGTGGCCTCAGCCAGCAGCCACAGGCCCTGGTGTGGTGTAAGTGGCCTCAGCCAGTGCCACAGGCCCTGGTGTGGTGTAAGTGGCCTGAGCAAGAGCCACAGACCCTCGTGTGGTGTAATTGGCCTCAATAGCAACTAATGCCCTGGTGTGGTGTAAGTGGCCTCAGCCAGCAGCCACAGGCCCTGGTGTGGTGTAAGTGGCCTCAGAAGCAAATAAGGCCGTATTGTGGTGTATGTGGCCTCAGCCAGGAGCCACAGGCCCTGGTGTGGTGTAAGTGGCCTGAGCAAGAGCCACAGACCCTGGTGTGGTGTAAGTGGCCTCAGCCAGCAGCCACAGGCCTTGGTGTGGTGTAAGTCGCCTCAGCCAGAAGCCACAGGCACTGGTGTGGTGTAAGTGGCCTCAGCCAGCAGCCACAGGCCCTGGTGTGGTGTAATTGGCCTCAATAGCAACTAAGGCCCTGGTGTGGTGTAAGTGGCCTCATCCAGAGCCACAGGCCCTGGTGTGGTGTAAGTGGCCTCAGAAGCAAATAAGGCCGTGGTGTGGTGTAAGTGGCCTCAGCCAGAAGCCACAGGCACTGGTGTGGTGTAAGTGGCCTCAGCCAGCAGCCACAGGCCCTGGTGTGGTGTAAGTGACTTCAGCCAGTGCCACAGGCCCTGGTGTGGTGTAAGTGGCCTGAGCAAGAGCCACCGACCCTGGTGTGGTGTAATTGGCCTCAATAGCAACTAATGCCCTGGTCTGGTGTAGGTGGCCTCAGCCAGCAGCCACAGGCCCTGGTGTGGTGTAAGTGGCCTCAGCCAGTGCCACAGGCCCTGGTGTGGTGTAAGGGGCCTCAATAGCAACTAATGCCCTGGTGTGGTGTAAGTGGCCTCAGCCAACAGCCACAGGCACTGGTGTGGTGTAAGTGCCCTCAGCCAGCAGCCATAGGCCCTGGTGTGGTGTAAGTGGCCTCAGCCAGCAGCCACAGGCCCTGGTGTGGTGTAAGTGGCCTGAGCAAGAGCCACAGGCACTGGTGTGGTGTAAGTGCCCTCAGCCAGCAGCCACAGGCCCTGGTGTGGTGTAAGTGGCCTCAGCCAGCAGCCACAGGCCCTGGTGTGGTGTAAGTGGCCTCAGCCAGCAGCCACAGGCCATGGTGTGGTGTAAGTGGCCTCAGCCAGCAGCCACAGGCCCTGGTGTGGTGTAAGTGGCCTCAGCCAGTGCCACAGGCCCTGGTGTGGTGTAAGTGGCCTGAGCAAGAGTCACAGACCCTGGTGTGGTGTAATTGGCCTCAATAGCAACTAATGCCCTGGTGTGGTGTAGGTGGCCTCAGCCAGCAGCCACAGGCCCTGGTGTGGTGTAAGTGGCCTCAGCCAGCAGCCCCAGGCCCTGGTGTGGTGTAAGTGGCCTGAGCAAGAGCCACAGACCCTGGTGTGGTGTAATTGGCCTCAATAGCAACTAATGCCCTGGTGTGGTGTAAGTGGCCTCAGCCCGCAGCCACAGGCCCTGGTGTGGTGTAAGTGGCCTCATCCAGCAGCCACAGGCCCTGATGTGGTGTAAGTGGCCCCAGCCGGTCACTCAGGCCCTGGTGTGGTGTAGGTGGCATCAGCTAGCAGCACAAGACATTGGAAAACAGCCAAAAGCAATGTCGTTAATGTGCCCTCATTAATGGGCAGCTGCTTTTGGTCTTTTAATACACCCCTTCTCTGGATCAAAAGCGGTTCAATGACATGAAAATGAAAGGCTTATAGCACCAGGTATTCCCAGGCAGTCTCCCATCCAAGTACTAACCAAGCCCAGCCCTGCTTAGCTTCCGAGATTAGACGAGGTCGGGCGTGCTCAGGGTGGTATTGCCGTAAGCTGCTGGCCCCAGCACAATGTCTCAATTTATGGATTCAACTGATTAGGTGGCAAGTACCTGAAGTTACGAAGACAATCCTTTAACCATACCTGCATGTTTGCATAATACCCTAACCCAAAGGCTCAGTTTAGCATTTATCTAACAGCACAGGCCCTGGATTGTTGAAGATGGCCTCAGGAACCAGCACAGGGCCTGGTGTGTTGTACATGGCCACAGCAAGAAGCACAGGGCCTGGTTTGGTGAAGATGGCCTCGGCGAGAAGCGCAGGGCCTGGTGTGATGTGAGTGGCCTGAGCAAGAGCCACAGGCCCTGGTGTGGTGTAAGTGGCCTCAGCCAGAAGCCACAGGCACTGGTGTGGTGTAAGTGGCCTCAGCCAGCAGCCACAGGCCCTGGTGTGGTGTAAGTGGCCTCAGCCAGCAGCCACAGGCCCTGGTGTGGTGTAAGTGGCCTCAGCCAGCAGCCACAGGCCCTGGTGTGGTGTAAGTGGCCTCAGCCAGCAGCCACAGGCCCTGGTGTGGTGTAAGTGGCCTCAGCCAGAAGCCACAGGCACTGGTGTGGTGTAAGTGGCCTCAGCCAGCAGCCACAGGCCCTGGTGTGGTGTAATTGGACTCACTAGCAACTAAGGCCCTGGTGTGGTGTAAGTGGCCTCAGCCAGCAGCCACAGGCCCTGGTGTGGTGTAAGTGTTCTCAGCCAGTGCCACAGGCCCTGGTGTGGTGTAAGGGGCCTCAATAGCAACTAATGCCCTGGTGTGGTGTAAGTGGCCTCAGCCAGCAGCCACAGGCACTGGTGTGGTGTAAGTGCCCTCAACAAGATGCCACAGGCCCTGGTGTGGTGTAAGTGGCCTCAGCCAGCAGCCACAGGCCCTGGTGTGGTGTAAGTGGCCTCAGCCAGCAGCCACAGGTCCTGGTGTGGTGTAAGTGGCCCAAGCAAGAGCCACAGGCCCTGGTGTGGTGTAAGTGGCCTCAGCCAGAAGCCACAGGCACTGGTGTGGTGTAAGTGCCCTCAGCCAGCAGCCACAGGCCCTGGTGTGGTGTAAGTGACCTCAGCCAGCAGCCACAGGCCCTGGTGTGGTGTAAGTGGCCTCAGCCAGCAGCCACAGGCCCTGGTGTGGTGTAAGTGGCCTCAGCCAGTGCCACAGGCACTGGTGTGGTGTAAGTGGCCTGAGCAAGAGTCACAGACCCTGGTGTGGTGTAATTGGCCTCAATAGCAACTAATGCCCTGGTGTGGTGTAGGTGGCCTCAGCCAGCAGCCACAGGCCCTGGTGTGGTGTAAGTGGCCTCAGCCAGTGCCACAGGCCCTGGTGTGGTGTAAGTGGCCTGAGCAAGAGCCACAGACCCTCGTGTGGTGTAATTGGCCTCAATAGCAACTAATGCCCTGGTGTGGTGTAAGTGGCCTCAGCCAGCAGCCACAGGCCCTGGTGTGGTGTAAGTGGCCTCAGAAGCAAATAAGGCCGTATTGTGGTGTATGTGGCCTCAGCCAGGAGCCACAGGCCCTGGTGTGGTGTAAGTGGCCTGAGCAAGAGCCACAGACCCTGGTGTGGTGTAAGTGGCCTCAGCCAGCAGCCACAGGCCTTGGTGTGGTGTAAGTCGCCTCAGCCAGAAGCCACAGGCACTGGTGTGGTGTAAGTGGCCTCAGCCAGCAGCCACAGGCCCTGGTGTGGTGTAATTGGCCTCAAAAGCAACTAAGGCCCTGGTGTGGTGTAAGTGGCCTCATCCAGAGCCACAGGCCCTGGTGTGGTGTAAGTGGCCTCAGAAGCAAATAAGGCCGTGGTGTGGTGTAAGTGGCCTCAGCCAGAAGCCACAGGCACTGGTGTGGTGTAAGTGGCCTCAGCCAGCAGCCACAGGCCCTGGTGTGGTGTAAGTGACTTCAGCCAGTGCCACAGGCCCTGGTGTGGTGTAAGTGGCCTGAGCAAGAGCCACCGACCCTGGTGTGGTGTAATTGGCCTCAATAGCAACTAATGCCCTGGTCTGGTGTAGGTGGCCTCAGCCAGCAGCCACAGGCCCTGGTGTGGTGTAAGTGGCCTCAGCCAGTGCCACAGGCCCTGGTGTGGTGTAAGGGGCCTCAATAGCAACTAATGCCCTGGTGTGGTGTAAGTGGCCTCAGCCAACAGCCACAGGCACTGGTGTGGTGTAAGTGCCCTCAGCCAGCAGCCATAGGCCCTGGTGTGGTGTAAGTGGCCTCAGCCAGCAGCCACAGGCCCTGGTGTGGTGTAAGTGGCCTGAGCAAGAGCCACAGGCACTGGTGTGGTGTAAGTGCCCTCAGCCAGCAGCCACAGGCCCTGGTGTGGTGTAAGTGGCCTCAGCCAGCAGCCACAGGCCCTGGTGTGGTGTAAGTGGCCTCAGCCAGCAGCCACAGGCCATGGTGTGGTGTAAGTGGCCTCAGCCAGCAGCCACAGGCCCTGGTGTGGTGTAAGTGGCCTCAGCCAGTGCCACAGGCCCTGGTGTGGTGTAAGTGGCCTGAGCAAGAGTCACAGACCCTGGTGTGGTGTAATTGGCCTCAATAGCAACTAATGCCCTGGTGTGGTGTAGGTGGCCTCAGCCAGCAGCCACAGGCCCTGGTGTGGTGTAAGTGGCCTCAGCCAGCAGCCCCAGGCCCTGGTGTGGTGTAAGTGGCCTGAGCAAGAGCCACAGACCCTGGTGTGGTGTAATTGGCCTCAATAGCAACTAATGCCCTGGTGTGGTGTAAGTGGCCTCAGCCCGCAGCCACAGGCCCTGGTGTGGTGTAAGTGGCCTCATCCAGCAGCCACAGGCCCTGATGTGGTGTAAGTGGCCCCAGCCGGTCACTCAGGCCCTGGTGTGGTGTAGGTGGCATCAGCTAGCAGCACAAGACATTGGAAAACAGCCAAAAGCAATGTCGTTAATGTGCCCTCATTAATGGGCAGCTGCTTTTGGTCTTTTAATACACCCCTTCTCTGGATCAAAAGCGGTTCAATGACATGAAAATGAAAGGCTTATAGCACCAGGTATTCCCAGGCAGTCTCCCATCCAAGTACTAACCAAGCCCAGCCCTGCTTAGCTTCCGAGATTAGACGAGGTCGGGCGTGCTCAGGGTGGTATTGCCGTAAGCTGCTGGCCCCAGCACAATGTCTCAATTTATGGATTCAACTGATTAGGTGGCAAGTACCTGAAGTTACGAAGACAATCCTTTAACCATACCTGCATGTTTGCATAATACCCTAACCCAAAGGCTCAGTTTAGCATTTATCTAACAGCACAGGCCCTGGATTGTTGAAGATGGCCTCAGGAACCAGCACAGGGCCTGGTGTGTTGTACATGGCCACAGCAAGAAGCACAGGGCCTGGTTTGGTGAAGATGGCCTCGGCGAGAAGCGCAGGGCCTGGTGTGATGTGAGTGGCCTGAGCAAGAGCCACAGGCCCTGGTGTGGTGTAAGTGGCCTCAGCCAGAAGCCACAGGCACTGGTGTGGTGTAAGTGGCCTCAGCCAGCAGCCACAGGCCCTGGTGTGGTGTAAGTGGCCTCAGCCAGCAGCCACAGGCCCTGGTGTGGTGTAAGTGGCCTCAGCCAGCAGCCACAGGCCCTGGTGTGGTGTAAGTGGCCTCAGCCAGCAGCCACAGGCCCTGGTGTTGTGTAAGTGGCCTCAGCCAGCAGCCACAGGCCCTGGTGTGGTGTAAGTGGCCTCAGCCAGAGCCACAGGCCCTGGTATAGTGTAAGTGGCCTCAACCAGTGCCACAGGCCCTGGTGGGGTGTAAGTGGCCTGAGCAAGAGCCACAGACCCTGGTGTGGTGTAATTGGCCTCAATAGCAACTAATGCCCTGGTGTGGTGTAGGTGGCCTCAGCCAGCAGCCACAGGCCCTGGTGTGGTGTAAGTGGCCTCAGCCAGTGCCACAGGCCCTGGTGTGGTGTAAGGGGCCTCAATAGCAACTAATGCCCTGGTGTGGTGTAGGTGGCCTCAGCCAGCAGCCACAGGCCCTGGTGTGGTGTAAGTGGCCTCAGCCAGTGCCAAAGGCCCTGATGTGGTGTAAGTGGCCTCAATAGCAACTAATGCCCTGGTGTGGTGTAAGTGGCCTCAGCCAGCAGCCACAGGCACTGGTGTGGTGTAAGTGGCCTCAGCCAGCAGCCACAGGCCCTGGTGTGGTGTAAGTGGCCTCAGCCAGCAGCCACAGGCCCTGGTGTGGTGTAAGTGGCCTGAGCCAGCAGCCACAGGCCCTGGTGTGGTGTATGTGGCCTCAGCCAGAAGCCACAGGCACTGGTGTGGTGTAAGTGCCCTCAGCCAGCAGCCACAGGCCCTGGTGTGGTGTAAGTGACCTCAGCCAGCAGCCACAGGCCCTGGTGTGGTGTAAGTGGCCTCAGCCAGCAGCCACAGGCCCTGGTGTGGTGTAAGTGGCCTCAGCCAGTGCCACAGGCCCTGGTGTGGTGTAAGTGGCCTGAGCAAGAGTCACAGACCCTGGTGTGGTGTAATTGGCCTCAATAGCAACTAATGCCCTGGTGTGGTGTAGGTGGCCTCAGCCAGCAGCCACAGGCCCTGGTGTGGTGTAAGTGGCCTCAGCCAGTGCCACAGGCCCTGGTGTGGTGTAAGTGGCCTGAGCAAGAGCCACAGGCCCTGGTGTGGTGTAAGTGGCCTCAGCCAGCAGCCACAGGCCCTGGTGTGGTGTAAGTGGCCTGAGCAAGAGCCACAGGCCCTGGTGTGGTGTAAGTGGCCTCAGCCAGAAGCCACAGGCACTGGTGTGGTGTAAGTGCCCTCAGCCAGCAGCCACAGGCCCTGGTGTGGTGTAAGTGGCCTCAGCCAGTGCCACAGGCCCTGGTGTGGTGTAAGGGGCCTCAATAGCAACTAATGCCCTGGTGTGGTGTAAGTGGCCTCAGCCAGCAGCCACAGGCCATGGTGTGGTGTAAGTGGCCTCAGCCAGCAGCCACAGGCCATGGTGTGGTGTAAGTGGCCTCAGCCAGCAGCCACAGGCCCTGGTGTGGTGTAAGTGGCCTCAGCCAGTGCCACAGGCCCTGGTGTGGTGTAAGTGGCCTGAGCAAGAGTCACAGACCCTGGTGTGGTGTAATTGGCCTCAATAGCAACTAATGCCCTGGTGTGGTGTAGGTGGCCTCAGCCAGCAGCCACAGGCCCTGGTGTGGTGTAAGTGGCCTCAGCCAGCAGCCCCAGGCCCTGGTGTGGTGTAAGTGGCCTGAGCAAGAGCCACAGACCCTGGTGTGGTGTAATTGGCCTCAATAGCAACTAATGCCCTGGTGTGGTGTAAGTGGCCTCAGCCAGTGCCAGAGGCCCTGGTGGGGTGTAAGTGGCCTGAGCAAGAGCCACAGACCCTGGTGTGGTGTAGGTGGCCTCAGCCAGCAGCCACAGGCCCTGGTGTGGTGTAAGTGGCCTCAGCCAGTGCCACAGGCCCTGGTGTGGTGTAAGGGGCCTCAATAGCAACTAATGCCCTGGTGTGGTGTAGGTGGCCTCAGCCAGCAGCCACAGGCCCTGGTGTGGTGTAAGTGGCCTCAGCCAGTGCCAAAGGCCCTGATGTGGTGTAAGTGGCCTCAATAGCAACTAATGCCCTGGTGTGGTGTAAGTGGCCTCAGCCAGCAGCCACAGGCACTGGTGTGGTGTAAGTGGCCTCAGCCAGCAGCCACAGGCCCTGGTGTGGTGTAAGTGGCCTCAGCCAGCAGCCACAGGCCCTGGTGTGGTGTAAGTGGCCTGAGCCAGCAGCCACAGGCCCTGGTGTGGTGTATGTGGCCTCAGCCAGAAGCCACAGGCACTGGTGTGGTGTAAGTGCCCTCAGCCAGCAGCCACAGGCCCTGGTGTGGTGTAAGTGACCTCAGCCAGCAGCCACAGGCCCTGGTGTGGTGTAAGTGGCCTCAGCCAGCAGCCACAGGCCCTGGTGTGGTGTAAGTGGCCTCAGCCAGTGCCACAGGCCCTGGTGTGGTGTAAGTGGCCTGAGCAAGAGTCACAGACCCTGGTGTGGTGTAATTGGCCTCAATAGCAACTAATGCCCTGGTGTGGTGTAGGTGGCCTCAGCCAGCAGCCACAGGCCCTGGTGTGGTGTAAGTGGCCTCAGCCAGTGCCACAGGCCCTGGTGTGGTGTAAGGGGCCTCAATAGCAACTAATGCCCTGGTGTGGTGTAAGTGGCCTCAGCCAGCAGCCACAGGCACTGGTGTGGTGTAAGTGCCCTCAGCCAGCAGCCACAGGCCCTGGTGTGGTGTAAGTGACCTCAGCCAGCAGCCACAGGCCCTGATGTGGTGTAAGTGGCCCCAGCCGGTCACTCAGGCCCTGGTGTGGTGTAGGTGGCATCAGCTAGCAGCACAAGACATTGGAAAAGAGCCAAAAGCAATGTCGTTAATGTGCCCTCATTAATGGGCAGCTGCTTTTGGTCTTTTAATACACCCCTTCTCTGGATCAAAAGCGGTTCAATGACATGAAAATGAAAGGCTTACAGCACCAGGTATTCCCAGGTAGTCTCCCATCCAAGTACTAACCAAGCCCAGCCCTGCTTAGCTTCCGAGATCAGACGAGGTCGGGCGTGCTCAGGGTGGTATGGCCGTAAGCTGCTGGCCCCAGCACAATGTCTCAATTTATGGATTCAACTGATTAGGTGGCAAGTACCTGAAGTTACGAAGACAATCCTTTAACCATACCTGCATGTTTGCATAATACCCTAACCCAAAGGCTCAGTTTAGCATTTATCTAACAGCACAGGCCCTGGATTGTTGAAGATGGCCTCAGGAACCAGCACAGGGCCTGGTGTGTTGTACATGGCCACAGCTAGCAGCACAGGGCCTGGTTTGGTGAAGATGGCCTCGGCCAGAAGCGCAGGGCCTGGTGTGATGTGAGTGGCCTGAGCAAGAGCCACAGGCCCTGGTGTGGTGCAAGTGGCCTCAGCCAGAAGCCACAGGCACTGGTGTGGTGTAAGTGGCCTCAGCCAGCAGCCACAGGCCCTGGTGTGGTGTAAGTGGCCTCAGCCAGCAGCCACAGGCCCTGGTGTGGTGTAAGTGGCCTCAGCCAGAGCCACAGGCCCTGGTGTGGTGTAAGTGGCCTCAGCCAGCAGCCACAGGCCCTGGTGTGGTGTAAGTGGCCTCAGCCAGAGCCACAGGCCCTGGTGTAGTTTAAGTGGCCACACCTAGTGCCACAGGCCTTGGTGTGGTGTAAGTGGCCTGAGCAAGAGCCACAGACCCTGGTGTGGTGTAATTGGCCTCAATAGCAACTAATGCCCTGGTGTGGTGTAGGTGGCCTCAGCCAGAGCCACAGGCCCTGGTGTGGTGTAAGTGGCCTCAGCCAGTGCCACAGGCCCTGGTGTGGTGTAAGGGGCCTCAATAGCAACTAATGCCCTGGTGTGGTGTAAGTGGCCTCAGCCAGCAGCCACAGGCCCTGGTGTGGTGTAAGTGGCCTCAGCCAGCAGCCACAGGCCCTGGTGTGGTGTAAGTGGCCTGAGCCAGCAGCCACAGGCCCTGGTGTGGTGTAAGTGGCCTCAGCCAGAAGCCACAGGCACTGGTGTGGTGTAAGTGCCCTCAGCCAGCAGCCACAGGCCCTGGTGTGGTGTAAGTGACCTCAGCCAGCAGCCACAGGCCCTGGTGTGGTGTAAGTGGCCTCAGCCAGCAGCCACAGGCCCTGGTGTGGTGTAAGTGGCCTCAGCCAGTGCCACAGGCCCTGGTGTGGTGTAAGTGGCCTGAGCAAGAGTCACAGACCCTGGTGTGGTGTAATTGGCCTCAATAGCAACTAATGCCCTGGTGTGGTGTAGGTGGCCTCAGCCAGCAGCCACAGGCCCTGGTGTGGTGTAAGTGGCCTCAGCCAGTGCCACAGGCCCTGGTGTGGTGTAAGTGGCCTGAGCAAGAGCCACAGGCCCTGGTGTGGTGTAAGTGGCCTCAGCCAGCAGCCACAGGCCCTGGTGTGGTGTAAGTGGCCTGAGCAAGAGCCACAGGCCCTGGTGTGGTGTAAGTGGCCTCAGCCAGAAGCCACAGGCACTGGTGTGGTGTAAGTGCCCTCAGCCAGCAGCCACAGGCCCTGGTGTGGTGTAAGTGGCCTCAGCCAGTGCCACAGGCCCTGGTGTGGTGTAAGGGGCCTCAATAGCAACTGATGCCCTGGTGTGGTGTAAGTGGCCTCAGCCAACAGCCACAGGCACTGGTGTGGTGTAAGTGCCCTCAGCCAGCAGCCATAGGCCCTGGTGTGGTGTAAGTGGCCTCAGCCAGCAGCCACAGGCCCTGGTGTGGTGTAAGTGGCCTCATCCAGCAGCCACAGGCCCTGATGTGGTGTAAGTGGCCCCAGCCGGTCACTCAGGCCCTGGTGTGGTGTAGGTGGCATCAGCTAGCAGCACAAGACATTGGAAAACAGCCAAAAGCAATGTCGTTAATGTGCCCTCATTAATGGGCAGCTGCTTTTGGTCTTTTAATACACCCCTTCTCTGGATCAAAAGCGGTTCAATGACATGAAAATGAAAGGCTTATAGCACCAGGTATTCCCAGGCAGTCTCCCATCCAATTACTAACCAAGCCCAGCCCTGCTTAGCTTCCGAGATTAGACGAGGTCGGGCGTGCTCAGGGTGGTATGGCCGTAAGCTACTGGCCCCAGCACAATGTCTCAATTTATGGATTCAACTGATTAGGTGGCAAGTACCTGAAGTTACGAAGACAATCCTTTAACCATACCTGCATGTTTGCATAATACCCTAACCCAAAGGCTCAGTTTAGCATTTATCTAACAGCACAGGCCCTGGATTGTTGAAGATGGCCTCAGGAACCAGCACAGGGCCTGGTGTGTTGTACATGGCCACAGGAAGAAGCACAGGGCCTGGTTTGGTGAAGATGGCCTCGGCGAGAAGCGCAGGGCCTGGTGTGATGTGACTGGCCTGAGCAAGAGCCACAGGCCCTGGTGTGGTGTAAGTGGCCTCAGCCAGAAGCCACAGGCACTGGTGTGGTGTAAGTGGCCTCAGCCAGCAGCCACAGGCCCTGGTGTGGTGTAAGTGGCCTCAGCCAGCAGCCACAGGCCCTGGTGTGGTGTAAGTGGCCTCAGCCAGCAGCCACAGGCCCTGGTGTGGTGTAAGTGGCCTCAGCCAGCAGCCACAGGCCCTGGTGTGGTGTAAGTGGCCTCAGCCAGCAGCCACAGGCCCTGGTGTGGTGTAAGTGGCCTCAGCCAGAGCCACAGGCCCTGGTATAGTGTAAGTGGCCTCAACCAGTGCCACAGGCCCTGGTGGGGTGTAAGTGGCCTGAGCAAGAGCCACAGACCCTGGTGTGGTGTAATTGGCCTCAATAGCAACTAATGCCCTGGTGTGGTGTAGGTGGCCTCAGCCAGCAGCCACAGGCCCTGGTGTGGTGTAAGTGGCCTCAGCCAGTGCCACAGGCCCTGGTGTGGTGTAAGTGGCCCCAGCCGGTCACTCAGGCCCTGGTGTGGTGTAGGTGGCATCAGCTAGCAGCACAAGACATTGGAAAACAGCCAAAAGCAATGTCGTTAATGTGCCCTCATTAATGGGCAGCTGCTTTTGGTCTTTTAATACACCCCTTCTCTGGATCAAAAGCGGTTCAATGACATGAAAATGAAAGGCTTACAGCACCAGGTATTCCCAGGTAGTCTCCCATCCAAGTACTAACCAAGCCCAGCCCTGCTTAGCTTCCGAGATCAGACGAGGTCGGGCGTGCTCAGGGTGGTATGGCCGTAAGCTGCTGGCCCCAGCACAATGTCTCAATTTATGGATTCAACTGATTAGGTGGCAAGTACCTGAAGTTACGAAGACAATCCTTTAACCATACCTGCATGTTTGCATAATACCCTAACCCAAAGGCTCAGTTTAGCATTTATCTAACAGCACAGGCCCTGGATTGTTGAAGATGGCCTCAGGAACCAGCACAGGGCCTGGTGTGTTGTACATGGCCACAGCTAGCAGCACAGGGCCTGGTTTGGTGAAGATGGCCTCGGCCAGAAGCGCAGGGCCTGGTGTGATGTGAGTGGCCTGAGCAAGAGCCACAGGCCCTGGTGTGGTGTAAGTGGCCTCAGCCAGAAGCCACAGGCACTGGTGTGGTGTAAGTGCCCTCAGCCAGCAGCCACAGGCCCTGGTGTGGTGTAAGTGACCTCAGCCAGCAGCCACAGGCCCTGATGTGGTGTAAGTGGCCCCAGCCGGTCACTCAGGCCCTGGTGTAGTGTAGGTGGCATCAGCTAGCAGCACAAGACATTGGAAAAGAGCCAAAAGCAATGTCGTTAATGTGCCCTCATTAATGGGCAGCTGCTTTTGGTCTTTTAATACACCCCTTCTCTGGATCAAAAGCGGTTCAATGACATGAAAATGAAAGGCTTACAGCACCAGGTATTCCCAGGTAGTCTCCCATCCAAATACTAACCAAGCCCAGCCCTGCTTAGCTTCCGAGATCAGACGAGGTCGGGCATGCTCAGGGTGGTATGGCCGTAAGCTGCTGGCCCCAGCACAATGTCTCAATTTATGGATTCAACTGATTAGGTGGCAAGTACCTGAAGTTACGAAGACAATCCTTTAACCATACCTGCATGTTTGCATAATACCCTAACCCAAAGGCTCAGTTTAGCATTTATCTAACAGCACAGGCCCTGGATTGTTGAAGATGGCCTCAGGAACCAGCACAGGGCCTGGTGTGTTGTACATGGCCACAGCTAGCAGCACAGGGCCTGGTTTGGTGAAGATGGCCTCGGCCAGAAGCGCAGGGCCTGGTGTGATGTGAGTGGCCTGAGCAAGAGCCACAGGCCCTGGTGTGGTGCAAGTGGCCTCAGCCAGAAGCCACAGGCACTGGTGTGGTGTAAGTGGCCTCAGCCAGCAGCCACAGGCCCTGGTGTGGTGTAGGTGGCCTCAGCCAGCAGCCACAGGCCCTGGTGTGGTGTAAGTGGCCTCAGCCAGCAGCCACAGGCCCTGATGTGGTGTAAGTGGCCTCAGCCGGTCACTCAGGCCCTGGTGTGGTGTAGGTGGCATCAGCTAGCAGCACAAGACATTGGAAAACAGCCAAAAGCAATGTCGTTAATGTGCCCTCATTAATGGGCAGCTGCTTTTGGTCTTTTAATACACCCCTTCTCTGGATCAAAAGCGGTTCAATGACATGAAAATGAAAGGCTTATAGCACCAGGTATTCCCAGGCAGTCTCCCATCCAAGTACTAACCAAGCCCAGCCCTGCTTAGCTTCCGAGATTAGACGAGGTCGGGCGTGCTCAGGGTGGTATGGCCGTAAGCTGCTGGCCCCAGCACAATGTCTCAATTTATGGATTCAAGTGATTAGGTGGCAAGTACCTGAAGTTACGAAGACAATCCTTTAACCATACCTGCATGTTTGCATAATACCCTAACCCAAAGGCTCAGTTTAGCATTTATCTAACAGCACAGGCCCTGGATTGTTGAAGATGGCCTCAGGAACCAGCACAGGGCCTGGTATGTTGTACATGGCCACAGCAAGAAGCACAGGGCCTGGTTTGGTGAAGATGGCCTCGGCGAGAAGCGCAGGGCCTGGTGTGATGTGACTGGCCTGAGCAAGAGCCACAGGCCCTGGTGTGGTGTAAGTGGCCTCAGCCAGAAGCCACAGGCACTGGTGTGGTGTAAGTGGCCTCAGCCAGCAGCCACAGGCCCTGGTGTGGTGTAAGTGGCCTCAGCCAGCAGCCACAGGCCCTGGTGTGGTGTAAGTGGCCTCAGCCAGCAGCCACAGGCCCTGGTGTGGTGTAAGTGGCCTCAGCCAGCAGCCACAGGCCCTGGTGTGGTGTAAGTGGCCTCAGCCAGAGCCACAGGCCCTGGTATAGTGTAAGTGGCCTCAACCAGTGCCACAGGCCCTGGTGGGGTGTAAGTGGCCTGAGCAAGAGCCACAGACCCTGGTGTGGTGTAATTGGCCTCAATAGCAACTAATGCCCTGGTGTGGTGTAGGTGGCCTCAACCAGTGCCACAGGCCCTGGTGGGGTGTAAGTGGCCTGAGCAAGAGCCACAGACCCTGGTGTGGTGTAATTGGCCTCAATAGCAACTAATGCCCTGGTGTGGTGTAGGTGGCCTCAGCCAGCAGCCACAGGCCCTGGTGTGGTGTAAGTGGCCTCAGCCAGTGCCACAGGCCCTGGTGTGGTGTAAGGGGCCTCAATAGCAACTAATGCCCTGGTGTGGTGTAGGTGGCCTCAGCCAGCAGCCACAGGCCCTGATGTGGTGTAAGTGGCCCCAGCCGGTCACTCAGGCCCTGGTGTGGTGTAGGTGGCATCAGCTAGCAGCACAAGACATTGGAAAAGAGCCAAAATCAATGTCGTTAATGTGCCCTCATTAATGGGCAGCTGCTTTTGGTCTTTTAATACACCCCTTCTCTGGATCAAAAGCGGTTCAATGACATGAAAATGAAAGGCTTACAGCACCAGGTATTCCCAGGTAGTCTCCCATCCAAGTACTAACCAAGCCCAGCCCTGCTTAGCTTCCGAGATCAGACGAGGTCGGGCGTGGTCAGGGTGGTATGGCCGTAAGCTGCTGGCCCCAGCACAATGTCTCAATTTATGGATTCAACTGATTAGGTGGCAAGTACCTGAAGTTACGAAGACAATCCTTTAACCATACCTGCATGTTTGCATAATACCCTAACCCAAAGGCTCAGTTTAGCATTTATCTAACAGCACAGGCCCTGGATTGTTGAAGATGGCCTCAGGAACCAGCACAGGGCCTGGTGTGTTGTACATGGCCACAGCTAGCAACACAGGGCCTGGTTTGGTGAAGATGGCCTCGGCCAGAAGCGCAGGGCCTGGTGTGATGTGAGTGGCCTGAGCAAGAGCCACAGGCCCTGGTGTGGTGTAAGTGGCCTCAGCCAGAAGCCACAGGCACTGGTGTGGTGTAAGTGGCCTCAGCCAGCAGCCACAGGCCCTGGTGTGGTGTAAGTGGCCTCAGCCAGCAGCCACAGGCCCTGGTGTGGTGTAAGTGGCCTCAGCCAGCAGCCACAGGCCCTGGTGTGGTGTAAGTGGCCTCAGCCAGCAGCCACAGGCCCTGGTGTGGTGTAAGTGGCCTCAGCCAGAGCCACAGGCCCTGGTGTAGTGTAAGTGGCCTCAGCCAGTGCCACAGGCCCTGGTGTGGTGTAAGTGGCCTGAGCAAGAGCCACAGACCCTGGTGTGGTGTAAGTGGCCTCAATAGCAACTAATGCCCTGGTGTGGTGTAGGTGGCCTCAGCCAGCAGCCACAGGCCCTGGTGTGGTGTAAGTGGCCTCAGCCAGTGCCACAGGCCCTGGTGTGGTGTAAGGGGCCTCAATAGCAACTAATGCCCTGGTGTGGTGTAAGTGGCCTCAGCCAGCAGCCACAGGCACTGGTGTGGTGTAAGTGGCCTCAGCCAGCAGCCACAGGCCCTGGTGTGGTGTAAGTGGCCTCAGCCAGCAGCCACAGGCCCTGGTGTGGTGTAAGTGGCCTGAGCCAGCAGCCACAGGCCCTGGTGTGGTGTAAGTGGCCTCAGCCAGAAGCCACAGGCACTGGTGTGGTGTAAGTGCCCTCAGCCAGCAGCCACAGGCCCTGGTGTGGTGTAAGTGACCTCAGCCAGCAGCCACAGGCCCTGGTGTGGTGTAAGTGGCCTCAGCCAGCAGCCACAGGCCCTGGTGTGGTGTAAGTGGCCTCAGCCAGTGCCACAGGCCCTGGTGTGGTGTAAGTGGCCTGAGCAAGAGTCACAGACCCTGGTGTGGTGTAATTGGCCTCAATAGCAACTAATGCCCTGGTGTGGTGTAGGTGGCCTCAGCCAGCAGTCACAGGCCCTGGTGTGGTGTAAGTGGCCTCAGCCAGTGCCACAGGCCCTGGTGTGGTGTAAGTGGCCTGAGCAAGAGCCACAGGCCCTGGTGTGGTGTAAGTGGCCTCAGCCAGCAGCCACAGGCCCTGGTGTGGTGTAGGTGGCCTGAGCAAGAGCCACAGGCCCTGGTGTGGTGTAAGTGGCCTCAGCCAGAAGCCACAGGCACTGGTGTGGTGTAAGTGCCCTCAGCCAGCAGCCACAGGCCCTGGTGTGGTGTAAGTGACCTCAGCCAGCAGCCACAGGCCCTGGTGTGGTGTAAGTGGCCTCAGCCAGCAGCCACAGGCCCTGGTGTGGTGTAAGTGGCCTCAGCCAGTGCCACAGGCCCTGGTGTGGTGTAAGTGGCCTGAGCAAGAGTCACAGACCCTGGTGTGGTGTAATTGGCCTCAATAGCAACTAATGCCCTGGTGTGGTGTAGGTGGCCTCAGCCTGCAGCCACAGGCCCTGATGTGGTGTAAGTGGCCCCAGCCGGTCACTCAGGCCCTGGTGTGGTGTAGGTGGCATCAGCTAGCAGCACAAGACATTGGAAAAGAGCCAAAATCAATGTCGTTAATGTGCCCTCATTAATGGGCAGCTGCTTTTGGTCTTTTAATACACCCCTTCTCTGGATCAAAAGCGGTTCAATGACATGAAAATGAAAGGCTTACAGCACCAGGTATTCCCAGGTAGTCTCCCATCCAAGTACTAACCAAGCCCAGCCCTGTTTAGCTTCCGAGATCAGACGAGGTCGGGCATGCTCAGGGTGGTATGGCCGTAAGCTGCTGGCCCCAGCACAATGTCTCAATTTATGGATTCAACTGATTAGGTGGCAAGTACCTGAAGTTACGAAGACAATCCTTTAACCATACCTGCATGTTTGCATAATACCCTAACCCAAAGGCTCAGTTTAGCATTTATCTAACAGCACAGGCCCTGGATTGTTGAAGATGGCCTCAGGAACCAGCACAGGGCCTGGTGTGTTGTACATGGCCACAGCTAGCAGCACAGGGCCTGGTTTGGTGAAGATGGCCTCGGCCAGAAGCGCAGGGCCTGGTGTGATGTGACTGGCCTGAGCAAGAGCCACAGGCCCTGGTGTGGTGTAAGTGGCCTCAGCCAGAAGCCACAGGCACTGGTGTGGTGTAAGTGGCCTCAGCCAGCAGCCACAGGCCCTGGTGTGGTGTAAGTGGCCTCAGCCAGCAGCCACAGGCCCTGGTGTGGTGTAAGTGGCCTCAGCCAGCAGCCACAGGCCCTGGTGTGGTGTAAGTGGCCTCAGCCAGCAGCCACAGGCCCTGGTGTGGTGTAAGTGGCCTCACCAGAGCCACAGGCCCTGGTATAGTGTAAGTGGCCTCAATAGCAACTAATGCCCTGGTGTGGTGTAGGTGGCCTCAGCCAGCAGCCACAGGCCCTGATGTGGTGTAAGTGGCCCCAGCCGGTCACTCAGGCCCTGGTGTGGTGTAGGTGGCATCAGCTAGCAGCACAAGACATTGGAAAAGAGCCAAAATCAATGTCGTTAATGTGCCCTCATTAATGGGCAGCTGCTTTTGGTCTTTTAATACACCCCTTCTCTGGATCAAAAGCGGTTCAATGACATGAAAATGAAAGGCTTACAGCACCAGGTATTCCCAGGTAGTCTCCCATCCAAGTACTAACCAAGCCCAGCCCTGCTTAGCTTCCGAGATCAGACGAGGTCGGGCATGCTCAGGGTGGTATGGCCGTAAGCTGCTGGCCCCAGCACAATGTCTCAATTTATGGATTCAACTGATTAGGTGGCAAGTACCTGAAGTTACGAAGACAATCCTTTAACCATACCTGCATGTTTGCATAATACCCTAACCCAAAGGCTCAGTTTAGCATTTATCTAACAGCACAGGCCCTGGATTGTTGAAGATGGCCTCAGGAACCAGCACAGGGCCTGGTGTGTTGTACATGGCCACAGCTAGCAACACAGGGCCTGGTTTGGTGAAGATGGCCTCGGCCAGAAGCGCAGGGCCTGGTGTGATGTGAGTGGCCTGAGCAAGAGCATCAGGCCCTGGTGTGGTGTAAGTGGCCTCAGCCAGAAGCCACAGGCACTGGTGTGGTGTAAGTGGCCTCAGCCAGCAGCCACAGGCCCTGGTGTGGTGTAAGTGGCCTCAGCCAGCAGCCACAGGCCCTGGTGTGGTGTAAGTGGCCTCAGCCAGCAGCCACAGGCCCTGGTGTGGTGTAAGTGGCCTCAGCCAGCAGCCACAGGCCCTGGTGTGGTGTAAGTGGCCTCAGCCAGAGCCACAGGCCCTGGTGTAGTGTAAGTGGCCTCAGCCAGTGCCACAGGCCCTGGTGTGGTGTAAGTGGCCTGAGCAAGAGCCACAGACCCTGGTGTGGTGTAAGTGGCCTCAATAGCAACTAATGCCCTGGTGTGGTGTAGGTGGCCTCAGCCAGCAGCCACAGGCCCTGGTGTGGTGTAAGTGGCCTCAGCCAGTGCCACAGGCCCTGGTGTGGTGTAAGGGGCCTCAATAGCAACTAATGCCCTGGTGTGGTGTAAGTGGCCTCAGCCAGCAGCCACAGGCACTGGTGTGGTGTAAGTGGCCTCAGCCAGCAGCCACAGGCCCTGGTGTGGTGTAAGTGGCCTCAGCCAGCAGCCACAGGCCCTGGTGTGGTGTAAGTGGCCTGAGCCAGCAGCCACAGGCCCTGGTGTGGTGTAAGTGGCCTCAGCCAGAAGCCACAGGCACTGGTGTGGTGTAAGTGCCCTCAGCCAGCAGCCACAGGCCCTGGTGTGGTGTAAGTGACCTCAGCCAGCAGCCACAGGCCCTGGTGTGGTGTAAGTGGCCTCAGCCAGCAGCCACAGGCCCTGGTGTCGTGTAAGTGGCCTCAGCCAGTGCCACAGGCCCTGGTGTGGTGTAAGTGGCCTGAGCAAGAGTCACAGACCCTGGTGTGGTGTAATTGGCCTCAATAGCAACTAATGCCCTGGTGTGGTGTAGGTGGCCTCAGCCAGCAGCCACAGGCCCTGGTGTGGTGTAAGTGGCCTCAGCAAGTGCCACAGGCCCTGGTGTGGTGTAAGTGGCCTGAGCAAGAGCCACAGGCCCTGGTGTGGTGTAAGTGGCCTCAGCCAGCAGCCACAGGCCCTGGTGTGGTGTAGGTGGCCTGAGCAAGAGCCACAGGCCCTGGTGTGGTGTAAGTGGCCTCAGCCAGAAGCCACAGGCACTGGTGTGGTGTAAGTGCCCTCAGCCAGCAGCCACAGGCCCTAGTGTGGTGTAAGTGACCTCAGCCAGCAGCCACAGGCCCTGGTGTGGTGTAAGTGGCCTCAGCCAGCAGCCACAGGCCCTGGTGTGGTGTAAGTGGCCTCAGCCAGTGCCACAGGCCCTGGTGTGGTGTAAGTGGCCTGAGCAAGAGTCACAGACCCTGGTGTGGTGTAATTGGCCTCAATAGCAACTAATGCCCTGGTGTGGTGTAGGTGGCCTCAGCCTGCAGCCACAGGCCCTGATGTGGTGTAAGTGGCCCCAGCCGGTCACTCAGGCCCTGGTGTGGTGTAGGTGGCATCAGCTAGCAGCACAAGACATTGGAAAAGAGCCAAAATCAATGTCGTTAATGTGCCCTCATTAATGGGCAGCTGCTTTTGGTCTTTTAATACACCCCTTCTCTGGATCAAAAGCGGTTCAATGACATGAAAATGAAAGGCTTACAGCACCAGGTATTCCCAGGTAGTCTCCCATCCAAGTACTAACCAAGCCCAGCCCTGTTTAGCTTCCGAGATCAGACGAGGTCGGGCATGCTCAGGGTGGTATGGCCGTAAGCTGCTGGCCCCAGCACAATGTCTCAATTTATGGATTCAACTGATTAGGTGGCAAGTACCTGAAGTTACGAAGACAATCCTTTAACCATACCTGCATGTTTGCATAATACCCTAACCCAAAGGCTCAGTTTAGCATTTATCTAACAGCACAGGCCCTGGATTGTTGAAGATGGCGTCAGGAACCAGCACAGGGCCTGGTGTGTTGTACATGGCCACAGCTAGCAGCACAGGGCCTGGTTTGGTGAAGATGGCCTCGGCCAGAAGCGCAGGGCCTGGTGTGATGTGACTGGCCTGAGCAAGAGCCACAGGCCCTGGTGTGGTGTAAGTGGCCTCAGCCAGAAGCCACAGGCACTGGTGTGGTGTAAGTGGCCTCAGCCAGCAGCCACAGGCCCTGGTGTGGTGTAAGTGGCCTCAGCCAGCAGCCACAGGCCCTGGTGTGGTGTAAGTGGCCTCAGCCAGCAGCCACAGGCCCTGGTGTGGTGTAAGTGGCCTCAGCCAGCAGCCACAGGCCCTGGTGTGGTGTAAGTGGCCTCAGCCAGAGCCACAGGCCCTGGTATAGTGTAAGTGGCCTCAACCAGTGCCACAGGCCCTGGTGTGGTGTAAGTGGCCTGAGCAAGAGCCACAGACCCTGGTGTGGTGTAATTGGCCTCAATAGCAACTAATGCCCTGGTGTGGTGTAGGTGGCCTCAGCCAGCAGCCACAGGCCCTGGTGTGGTGTAAGTGGCCTCAGCCAGTGCCACAGGCCCTGGTGTGGTGTAAGGGGCCTCAATAGCAACTAATGCCCTGGTGTGGTGTAGGTGGCCTCAGCCAGCAGCCACAGGCCCTGATGTGGTGTAAGTGGCCCCAGCCGGTCACTCAGGCCCTGGTGTGGTGTAGGTGGCATCAGCTAGCAGCACAAGACATTGGAAAAGAGCCAAAATCAATGTCGTTAATGTGCCCTCATTAATGGGCAGCTGCTTTTGGTCTTTTAATACACCCCTTCTCTGGATCAAAAGCGGTTCAATGACATGAAAATGAAAGGCTTACAGCACCAGGTATTCCCAGGTAGTCTCCCATCCAAGTACTAACCAAGCCCAGCCCTGCTTAGCTTCCGAGATCAGACGAGGTCGGGCATGCTCAGGGTGGTATGGCCGTAAGCTGCTGGCCCCAGCACAATGTCTCAATTTATGGATTCAACTGATTAGGTGGCAAGTACCTGAAGTTACGAAGACAATCCTTTAACCATACCTGCATGTTTGCATAATACCCTAACCCAAAGGCTCAGTTTAGCATTTATCTAACAGCACAGGCCCTGGATTGTTGAAGATGGCCTCAGGAACCAGCACAGGGCCTGGTGTGTTGTACATGGCCACAGCTAGCAACACAGGGCCTGGTTTGGTGAAGATGGCCTCGGCCAGAAGCGCAGGGCCTGGTGTGATGTGAGTGGCCTGAGCAAGAGCCACAGGCCCTGGTGTGGTGTAAGTGGCCTCAGCCAGAAGCCACAGGCACTGGTGTGGTGTAAGTGGCCTCAGCCAGCAGCCACAGGCCCTGGTGTGGTGTAAGTGGCCTCAGCCAGCAGCCACAGGCCCTGGTGTGGTGTAAGTGGCCTCAGCCAGCAGCCACAGGCCCTGGTGTGGTGTAAGTGGCCTCAGCCAGCAGCCACAGGCCCTGGTGTGGTGTAAGTGGCCTCAGCCAGAGCCACAGGCCCTGGTGTAGTGTAAGTGGCCTCAGCCAGTGCCACAGGCCCTGGTGTGGTGTAAGTGGCCTGAGCAAGAGCCACAGACCCTGGTGTGGTGTAAGTGGCCTCAATAGCAACTAATGCCCTGGTGTGGTGTAGGTGGCCTCAGCCAGCAGCCACAGGCCCTGGTGTGGTGTAAGTGGCCTCAGCCAGTGCCACAGGCCCTGGTGTGGTGTAAGGGGCCTCAATAGCAACTAATGCCCTGGTGTGGTGTAAGTGGCCTCAGCCAGCAGCCACAGGCACTGGTGTGGTGTAAGTGGCCTCAGCCAGCAGCCACAGGCCCTGGTGTGGTGTAAGTGGCCTCAGCCAGCAGCCACAGGCCCTGGTGTGGTGTAAGTGGCCTGAGCCAGCAGCCACAGGCCCTGGTGTGGTGTAAGTGGCCTTAGCCAGAAGCCACAGGCACTGGTGTGGTGTAAGTGCCCTCAGCCAGCAGCCACAGGCCCTGGTGTGGTGTAAGTGACCTCAGCCAGCAGCCACAGGCCCTGGTGTGGTGTAAGTGGCCTCAGCCAGCAGCCACAGGCCCTGGTGTGGTGTAAGTGGCCTCAGCCAGTGCCACAGGCCCTGGTGTGGTGTAAGTGGCCTGAGCAAGAGTCACAGACCCTGGTGTGGTGTAATTGGCCTCAATAGCAACTAATGCCCTGGTGTGGTGTAGGTGGCCTCAGCCAGCAGCCACAGGCCCTGGTGTGGTGTAAGTGACCTCAGCCAGCAGCCACAGGCCCTGGTGTGGTGTAAGTGGCCTCAGCCAGCAGCCACAGGCCCTGGTGTGGTGTAAGTGGCCTCAGCCAGTGCCACAGGCCCTGGTGTGGTGTAAGTGGCCTGAGCAAGAGCCACAGGCCCTGGTGTGGTGTAAGTGGCCTCAGCCAGCAGCCACAGGCCCTGGTGTGGTGTAGGTGGCCTGAGCAAGAGCCACAGGCCCTGGTGTGGTGTAAGTGGCCTCAGCCAGAAGCCACAGGCACTGGTGTGGTGTAAGTGCCCTCAGCCAGCAGCCACAGGCCCTGGTGTGGTGTAAGTGACCTCAGCCAGCAGCCACAGGCCCTGGTGTGGTGTAAGTGGCCTCAGCCAGCAGCCACAGGCCCTGGTGTGGTGTAAGTGGCCTCAGCCAGTGCCACAGGCCCTGGTGTGGTGTAAGTGGCCTGAGCAAGAGTCACAGACCCTGGTGTGGTGTAATTGGCCTCAATAGCAACTAATGCCCTGGTGTGGTGTAGGTGGCCTCAGCCTGCAGCCACAGGCCCTGATGTGGTGTAAGTGGCCCCAGCCGGTCACTCAGGCCCTGGTGTGGTGTAGGTGGCATCAGCTAGCAGCACAAGACATTGGAAAAGAGCCAAAATCAATGTCGTTAATGTGCCCTCATTAATGGGCAGCTGCTTTTGGTCTTTTAATACACCCCTTCTCTGGATCAAAAGCGGTTCAATGACATGAAAATGAAAGGCTTACAGCACCAGGTATTCCCAGGCGGTCTCCCATCCAAGTACTAACCAAGCCCAGCCCTGTTTAGCTTCCGAGATCAGACGAGGTCGGGCATGCTCAGGGTGGTATGGCCGTAAGCTGCTGGCCCCAGCACAATGTCTCAATTTATGGATTCAACTGATTAGGTGGCAAGTACCTGAAGTTACGAAGACAATCCTTTAACCATACCTGCATGTTTGCATAATACCCTAACCCAAAGGCTCAGTTTAGCATTTATCTAACAGCACAGGCCCTGGATTGTTGAAGATGGCCTCAGGAACGAGCACAGGGCCTGGTGTGTTGTACATGGCCACAGCTAGCAGCACAGGGCCTGGTTTGGTGAAGATGGCCTCGGCCAGAAGCGCAGGGCCTGGTGTGATGTGAGTGGCCTGAGCAAGAGCCACAGGCCCTGGTGTGGTGTAAGTGGCCTCAGCCATAAGCCACAGGCACTGGTGTGGTGTAAGTGGCCTCAGCCAGCAGCCACAGGCCCTGGTGTGGTGTAAGTGGCCTCAGCCAGCAGCCACAGGCCCTGGTGTGGTGTAAGTGGCCTCAGCCAGCAGCCACAGGCCCTGGTGTGGTGTAAGTGGCCTCAGCCAGCAGCCACAGGCCCTGGTGTGGTGTAAGTGGCCTCAGCCAGAGCCACAGGCCCTGGTGTAGTGTAAGTGGCCTCAGCCAGTGCCACAGGCCCTGGTGTGGTGTAAGTGGCCTCAGCCAGCAGCCACAGGCCCTGGTGTGGTGTAAGTGGCCTCAGCCAGAGCCACAGGCCCTGGTGTAGTGTAAGTGGCCTCAGCCAGTGCCACAGGCCCTGGTGTGGTGTAAGTGGCCTGAGCAAGAGCCACAGACCCTGGTGTGGTGTAATTGGCCTCAATAGCAACTAATGCCCTGGTGTGGTGTAAGTGGCCTCAGCCAGTGCCACAGGCCCTGGTGTGGTGTAAGGGGCCTCAATAGCAACTAATGCCCTGGTGTGGTGTAAGTGGCCTCAGCCAGCAGCCACAGGCACTGGTGTGGTGTAAGTGGCCTCAGCCAGCAGCCACAGGCCCTGGTGTGGTGTAAGTGGCCTCAGCCAGCAGCCACAGTTCCTGGTGTGGTGTAAGTGGCCTGAGCCAGCAGCCACAGACCCTGGTGTGGTGTAAGTGGCCTCAGCCAGAAGCCACAGGCACTGGTGTGGTGTAAGTGCCCTCAGCCAGCAGCCACAGGCCCTGGTGTGGTGTAAGTGACCTCAGCCAGCAGCCACAGGCCCTGGTGTGGTGTAAGTGGCCTCAGCCAGCAGCCACAGGCCCTGGTGTGGTGTAAGTGGCCTCAGCCAGTGCCACAGGCCCTGGTGTGGTGTAAGTGGCCTGAGCAAGAGTCACAGACCCTGGTGTGGTGTAATTGGCCTCAATAGCAACTAATGCCCTGGTGTGGTGTAGGTGGCCTCAGCCAGCAGCCACAGGCCCTGGTGTGGTGTAAGTGGCCTCAGCCAGTGCCACAGGCCCTGGTGTGGTGTAAGTGGCCTGAGCAAGAGCCACAGGCCCTGGTGTGGTGTAAGTGGCCTCAGCCAGCAGCCACAGGCCTTGGTGTGGTGTAAGTGGCCTGAGCAAGAGCCACAGGCCCTGGTGTGGTGTAAGTGGCCTCAGCCAGAAGCCACAGGCACTGGTGTGGTGTAAGTGCCCTCAGCCAGCAGCCACAGGCCCTGGTGTGGTGTAAGTGACCTCAGCCAGCAGCCACAGGCCCTGGTGTGGTGTAAGTGGCCTCAGCCAGCAGCCACAGGCCCTGGTGTGGTGTAAGTGGCCTCAGCCAGTGCCACAGGCCCTGGTGTGGTGTAAGTGGCCTGAGCAAGAGTCACAGACCCTGGTGTGGTGTAATTGGCCTCAATAGCAACTAATGCCCTGGTGTGGTGTAGGTGGCCTCAGCCAGCAGCCACAGGCCCTGGTGTGGTGTAAGTGGCCTCAGCCAGTGCCACAGGCCCTGGTGTGGTGTAAGTGGCCTGAGCAAGAGCCACAGACCCTGGTGTGGTGTAATTGGCCTCAATAGCAACTAATGCCCTGGTGTGGTGTAAGTGGCCTCAGCCAGCAGCCACAGGCCCTGGTGTGGTGTAAGTGGCCTCAGCCAGCAGCCACAGGCCCTGATGTGGTGTAAGTGGCCCCAGCCGGTCACTCAGGCCCTGGTGTGGTGTCGGTGGCATCAGCTAGCAGCACAAGACATTGGAAAACAGCCAAAAGCAATGTCGTTAATGTGCCCTCATTAATGGGCAGCTGCTTTTGGTCTTTTAATACACCCCTTCTCTGGATCAAAAGCGGTTCAATGACATGAAAATGAAAGGCTTACAGCACCAGGTATTCCCAGGTAGTCTCCCATCCAAGTACTAACCAAGCCCAGCCCTGCTTAGCTTCCGAGATCAGACGAGGTCGGGCGTGCTCAGGGTGGTATGGCCGTAAGCTGCTGGCCCCAGCACAATGTCTCAATTTATGGATTCAACTGATTAGGTGGCAAGTACCTGAAGTTACGAAGACAATCCTTTAACCATACCTGCATGTTTGCATAATACCCTAACCCAAAGGCTCAGTTTAGCATTTATCTAACAGCACAGGCCATGGATTGTTGAAGATGGCCTCAGGAACCAGCACAGGGCCTGGTGTGTTGTACATGGCCACAGCTAGCAGCACAGGGCCTGGTTTGGTGAAGATGGCCTCGGCCAGAAGCGCAGGGCCTGGTGTGATGTGAGTGGCCTGAGCAAGAGCCACAGGCCCTGGTGTGGTGTAAGTGGCCTCAGCCAGAAGCCACAGGCACTGGTGTGGTGTAAGTGGCCTCAGCCAGCAGCCACAGGCCCTGGTGTGGTGTAAGTGGCCTCAGCCAGCAGCCACAGGCCCTGGTGTGGTGTAAGTGGCCTCAGCCAGTGCCACAGGCCCTGGTGTGGTGTAAGTGGCCTGAGCAAGAGCCAAAGACCCTGGTGTGGTGTAATTGGCCTCAATAGCAACTTATGCCCTGGTGTGGTGTAAGTGGCCTCAGCCAGCAGCCACAGGCCCTGGTGTGGTGTAAGTGGCCTCAATAGCAACTAATGCCCTGGTGTTGTGTAAGTGGCCTCAGCCAGCAGCCACAGGCCCTGGTGTGGTGTAAGTGGCCTCAGCCAGCAGCCACAGGCCCTGGTGTGGTGTAAGTGGCCTGAGCAAGAGCCACAGGCCCTGGTGTGGTGTAAGTGGCCTCAGCCAGAAGCCACAGGCACTGGTGTGGTGTAAGGGGCCTCAATAGCAACTAATGCCCTGGTGTGGTGTAAGTGACCTCAGCCAGCAGCCACAGGCCCTGGTGTGGTGTAAGTGGCCTCAGCCAGTGCCACAGACCCTGGTGTGGTGTAATTGGCCTCAATAGCAACTAATGCCCTGGTGTGGTGTAAGTGGCCTCAGCCAGCAGCCACAGGCCCTGGTGTGGTGTAAGTGGCCTCAGCCAGCAGCCACAGGCCCTGATGTGGTGTAAGTGGCCCCAGCCGGTCACTCAGGCCCTGGTGTGGTGTAGGTGGCATCAGCTAGCAGCACAAGACATTGGAAAACAGCCAAAAGCAATGTCGTTAATGTGCCCTCATTAATGGGCAGCTGCTTTTGGTCTTTTAATACACCCCTTCTCTGGATCAAAAGCGGTTCAATGACATGAAAATGAAAGGCTTACAGCACCAGGTATTCCCAGGTAGTCTCCCATCCAAGTACTAACCAAGCCCAGCCCTGCTTAGCTTCCGAGATCAGACGAGGTCGGGCGTGCTCAGGGTGGTATGGCCGTAAGCTGCTGGCCCCAGCACAATGTCTCAATTTATGGATTCAACTGTTTAGGTGGCAAGTACCTGAAGTTACGAAGACAATCCTTTAACCATACCTGCATGTTTGCATAATACCCTAACCCAAAGGCTCAGTTTAGCATTTATCTAACAGCACAGGCCCTGGATTGTTGAAGATGGCCTCAGGAACCAGCACAGGGCCTGGTGTGTTGTACATGGCCACAGCTAGCAGCACAGGGCCTGGTGTGATGTGAGTGGCCTGAGCCAGAAGCCACAGGCACTGGTGTGGTGTAAGTGGCCTCAGCCAGCAGCCACAGGCCCTGGTGTGGTGTAAGTGGCCTCAGCCAGCAGCCACAGGCCCTGGTGTGGTGTAAGTGGCCTCAGCCAGCAGCCACAGGCCCTGGTGTGGTGTAAGTGGCCTCAGCCAGAGCCACAGGTCCTGGTGTGGTGTAAGTGGCCTCAGCCAGTGCCACAGGCCCTGGTGTGGTGTAAGTGGCCTCAGCCAGAAGCCACAGGCCCTGGTGTGGTGTAAGTGGCCTCAGCCAGCAGCCACAGGCCCTGGTGTGGTGTAATTGGCCTCAGCCAGAGCCACAGGTCCTGGTGTGGTGTAAGTGGCCTCAGCCAGTGCCACAGGCCCTGGTGTGGTGTAAGTGGCCTGAGCAAGAGCCACAGACCCTGGTGTGGTGTAATTGGCCTCAATAGCAACTAATGCCCTGGTGTGGTGTAGGTGGCCTCAGCCAGCAGCCACAGGCCCTGGTGTGGTGTAAGTGGCCTCAATAGCAACTAATGCCCTGGTGTGGTGTAAGTGGCCTCAGCCAGCAGCCACAGGCCCTGGTGTGGTGTAAGTGGCCTCAGCCAGAGCCACAGGTCCTGGTGTGGTGTAAGTGGCCTCAGCCAGAGCCACAGGTCCTGGTGTGGTGTAAGTGGCCTCAGCCAGTGCCACAGGCCCTGGTGTGGTGTAAGTGGCCTCAGCCAGCAGCCACAGGCCCTGGTGTGGTGTAAGTGGCCTCAGCCAGCAGCCACAGGCCCTGGTGTGGTGTAAGTGGCCTCAGCCAGCAGCCACAGGCCCTGGTGTGGTGTAAGTGGCCTCAGCCAGCAGCCACAGGCCCTGGTGTGGTGTAAGTGGCCTCAGCCAGAGCCACAGGTCCTGGTGTGGTGTAAGTGGCCTCAGCCAGTGCCACAGGCCCTGGTGTGGTGTAAGTGGCCTGAGCAAGAGCCACAGACCCTGTTGTGGTGTAATTGGCCTCAATAGCAACTAAGGCCCTGGTGTGGTGTAGGTGGCCTCAGCCAGCAGCCACAGGCCCTGGTGTGGTGTAAGTGGCCTCAGCCAGCAGCCACAGGCCCTGGTGTGGTGTAAGTGGCCTCAGCCAGCAGCCACAGGCCCTGATGTGGTGTAAGTGGCCCCAGCTGGTCACTCAGGCCCTGGTGTGGTGTAGGTGGCATCAGCTAGCAGCACAAGACATTGGAAAACAGCCAAAAGCAATGTCGTTAATGTGCCCTCATTAATGGGCAGCTGCTTTTGGTCTTTTAATACACCCCTTCTCTGGATCAAAAGCGGTTCAATGGCATGAAAATGAAAGGCTTACAGCACCAGGTATTCCCAGGAAGTCTCCCATCCAAGTACTAACCAAGCCCAGCCCTGCTTAGCTTCCGAGATCAGACGAGGTCGGGCGTGCTCAGGGTGGTATGGCCGTAAGCTGCTGGCCCCAGCACAATGTCTCAATTTATGGATTCAACTGATTAGGTGGCAAGTACCTGAAGTTACGAAGACAATCCTTTAACCATACCTGCATGTTTGCATAATACCCTAACCCAAAGGCTCAGTTTAGCATTTATCTAACAGCACAGGCCCTGGATTGTTGAAGATGGCCTCAGGAACCAGCACAGGGCCTGGTGTGTTGTACATGGCCACAGCTAGCAGCACAGGGCCTGGTTTGGTGAAGATGGCCTCGGCCAGAAGCGCAGGGCCTGGTGTGATGTGAGTGGCCTGAGCAAGAGCCACAGGCCCTGGTGTGGTGTAAGTGGCCTCAGCCAGCAGCCACAGGCCCTGGTGTGGTGTAAGTGGCCTCAGCCAGAGCCACAGGCCCTGGTGCGGTGTAAGTGGCCTCAGCCAGTGCCACAGGCCCTGGTGTGGTGTAAGTGGCCTGAGCAAGAGCCACAGACCCTGGTGTGGTGTAAGTGGCCTCAGCCAGCAGCCACAGGCCCTGGTGTGGTGTAAGTGGCCTCAGCCAGCAGCCACAGGCCCTGGTGTGGTGTAAGTGGCCTCAGCCAGCAGCCACAGGCCCTGGTGTGGTGTAAGTGGCCTCAGCCAGAGCCACAGGCCCTGGTGTAGTGTAAGTGGCCTCAGCCAGTGCCACAGGCCCTGGTGTGGTGTAAGTGGCCTGAGCAAGAGCCACAGACCCTGGTGTGGTGTAATTGGCCTCAATAGCAACTAATGCCCTGGTGTGGTGTAGGTGGCCTCAGCCAGCAGCCACAGGCCCTGGTGTGGTGTAAGTGGCCTCAGCCAGTGCCACAGGCCCTGGTGTGGTGTAAGGGGCCTCAATAGCAACTAATGCCCTGGTGTGGTGTAAGTGGCCTCAGCCAGCAGCCACAGGCACTGGTGTGGTGTAAGTGCCCTCAGCCAGCAGCCACAGGCCCTGGTGTGGTGTAAGTGGCCTCAGCCAGCAGCCACAGGCCCTGGTGTGGTGTAAGTGGCCTCAGCCAGCAGCACAGGCCCTGGTGTGGTGTAAGTGGCCTGAGCAAGAGCCACAGGCCCTGGTGTGGTGTAAGTGGCCTCAGCCAGAAGCCACAGGCACTGGTGTGGTGTAAGTGCCCTCAGCCAGCAGCCACAGGCCCTGGTGTGGTGTAAGTGACCTCAGCCAGCAGCCACAGGCCCTGGTGTGGTGTAAGTGGCCTCAGCCAGCAGCCACAGGCCCTGGTGTGGTGTAAGTGGCCTCAGCCAGTGCCACAGGCCCTGGTGTGGTGTAAGTGGCCTGAGCAAGAGTCACAGACCCTGGTGTGGTGTAATTGGCCTCAATAGCAACTAATGCCCTGGTGTGGTGTAGGTGGCCTCAGCCAGCAGCCACAGGCCCTGGTGTGGTGTAAGTGGCCTCAGCCAGAGCCACAGGCCCTGGTGCGGTGTAAGTGGCCTCAGCCAGTGCCACAGGCCCTGGTGTGGTGTAAGTGGCCTGAGCAAGAGCCACAGACCCTGGTGTGGTGTAAGTGGCCTCAGCCAGCAGCCACAGGCCCTGGTGTGGTGTAAGTGGCCTCAGCCAGCAGCCACAGGCCCTGGTGTGGTGTAAGTGGCCTCAGCCAGCAGCCACAGGCCCTGGTGTGGTGTAAGTGGCCTCAGCCAGAGCCACAGGCCCTGGTGTGGTGTAAGTGGCCTCAGCCACTGCCACAGGCCCTGGTGTGGTGTAAGTGGCCTGAGCAAGAGCCAAAGACCCTGGTGTGGTGTAATTGGCCTCAATAGCAACTAATGCCCTGGTGTGGTGTAGGTGGCCTCAGCCAGCAGCCACAGGCCCTGGTGTGGTGTCAGTGGCCTCAATAGCAACTAATGCCCTGGTGTGGTGTAAGTGGCCTCAGCCAGCAGCCACAGGCCCTGGTGTGGTGTAAGTGGCTTGAGCAAGAGCCACAGACCCTGGTGTGGTGTAATTGGCCTCAATAGCAACTAAGGCCCTGGTGTGGTGTAGGTGGCCTCAGCCAGCAGCCACAGGCCCTGGTGTGGTGTAAGTGGCCTCAGCCAGCAGCCACAGGCACTGGTGTGGTGTAAGTGGCCTCAGCCAGCAGCCACAGGCCCTGGTGTGGTGTAAGTGGCCTCAGCCAGCAGCCACAGGCCCTGGTGTGGTGTAAGTGGCCTGAGCCAGCAGCCACAGGCCCTGGTGTGGTGTAAGTGGCCTTAGCCAGAAGCCACAGGCACTGGTGTGGTGTAAGTGCCCTCAGCCAGCAGCCACAGGCCCTGGTGTGGTGTAAGTGACCTCAGCCAGCAGCCACAGGCCCTGGTGTGGTGTAAGTGGCCTCAGCCAGCAGCCACAGGCCCTGGTGTGGTGTAAGTGGCCTCAGCCAGTGCCACAGGCCCTGGTGTGGTGTAAGTGGCCTGAGCAAGAGTCACAGACCCTGGTGTGGTGTAATTGGCCTCAATAGCAACTAATGCCCTGGTGTGGTGTAGGTGGCCTCAGCCAGCAGCCACAGGCCCTGGTGTGGTGTAAGTGACCTCAGCCAGCAGCCACAGGCCCTGGTGTGGTGTAAGTGGCCTCAGCCAGCAGCCACAGGCCCTGGTGTGGTGTAAGTGGCCTCAGCCAGTGCCACAGGCCCTGGTGTGGTGTAAGTGGCCTGAGCAAGAGCCACAGGCCCTGGTGTGGTGTAAGTGGCCTCAGCCAGCAGCCACAGGCCCTGGTGTGGTGTAGGTGGCCTGAGCAAGAGCCACAGGCCCTGGTGTGGTGTAAGTGGCCTCAGCCAGAAGCCACAGGCACTGGTGTGGTGTAAGTGCCCTCAGCCAGCAGCCACAGGCCCTGGTGTGGTGTAAGTGACCTCAGCCAGCAGCCACAGGCCCTGGTGTGGTGTAAGTGGCCTCAGCCAGCAGCCACAGGCCCTGGTGTGGTGTAAGTGGCCTCAGCCAGTGCCACAGGCCCTGGTGTGGTGTAAGTGGCCTGAGCAAGAGTCACAGACCCTGGTGTGGTGTAATTGGCCTCAATAGCAACTAATGCCCTGGTGTGGTGTAGGTGGCCTCAGCCTGCAGCCACAGGCCCTGATGTGGTGTAAGTGGCCCCAGCCGGTCACTCAGGCCCTGGTGTGGTGTAGGTGGCATCAGCTAGCAGCACAAGACATTGGAAAAGAGCCAAAATCAATGTCGTTAATGTGCCCTCATTAATGGGCAGCTGCTTTTGGTCTTTTAATACACCCCTTCTCTGGATCAAAAGCGGTTCAATGACATGAAAATGAAAGGCTTACAGCACCAGGTATTCCCAGGCGGTCTCCCATCCAAGTACTAACCAAGCCCAGCCCTGTTTAGCTTCCGAGATCAGACGAGGTCGGGCATGCTCAGGGTGGTATGGCCGTAAGCTGCTGGCCCCAGCACAATGTCTCAATTTATGGATTCAACTGATTAGGTGGCAAGTACCTGAAGTTACGAAGACAATCCTTTAACCATACCTGCATGTTTGCATAATACCCTAACCCAAAGGCTCAGTTTAGCATTTATCTAACAGCACAGGCCCTGGATTGTTGAAGATGGCCTCAGGAACGAGCACAGGGCCTGGTGTGTTGTACATGGCCACAGCTAGCAGCACAGGGCCTGGTTTGGTGAAGATGGCCTCGGCCAGAAGCGCAGGGCCTGGTGTGATGTGAGTGGCCTGAGCAAGAGCCACAGGCCCTGGTGTGGTGTAAGTGGCCTCAGCCATAAGCCACAGGCACTGGTGTGGTGTAAGTGGCCTCAGCCAGCAGCCACAGGCCCTGGTGTGGTGTAAGTGGCCTCAGCCAGCAGCCACAGGCCCTGGTGTGGTGTAAGTGGCCTCAGCCAGCAGCCACAGGCCCTGGTGTGGTGTAAGTGGCCTCAGCCAGCAGCCACAGGCCCTGGTGTGGTGTAAGTGGCCTCAGCCAGAGCCACAGGCCCTGGTGTAGTGTAAGTGGCCTCAGCCAGTGCCACAGGCCCTGGTGTGGTGTAAGTGGCCTCAGCCAGCAGCCACAGGCCCTGGTGTGGTGTAAGTGGCCTCAGCCAGAGCCACAGGCCCTGGTGTAGTGTAAGTGGCCTCAGCCAGTGCCACAGGCCCTGGTGTGGTGTAAGTGGCCTGAGCAAGAGCCACAGACCCTGGTGTGGTGTAATTGGCCTCAATAGCAACTAATGCCCTGGTGTGGTGTAAGTGGCCTCAGCCAGTGCCACAGGCCCTGGTGTGGTGTAAGGGGCCTCAATAGCAACTAATGCCCTGGTGTGGTGTAAGTGGCCTCAGCCAGCAGCCACAGGCACTGGTGTGGTGTAAGTGGCCTCAGCCAGCAGCCACAGGCCCTGGTGTGGTGTAAGTGGCCTCAGCCAGCAGCCACAGTTCCTGGTGTGGTGTAAGTGGCCTGAGCCAGCAGCCACAGACCCTGGTGTGGTGTAAGTGGCCTCAGCCAGAAGCCACAGGCACTGGTGTGGTGTAAGTGCCCTCAGCCAGCAGCCACAGGCCCTGGTGTGGTGTAAGTGACCTCAGCCAGCAGCCACAGGCCCTGGTGTGGTGTAAGTGGCCTCAGCCAGCAGCCACAGGCCCTGGTGTGGTGTAAGTGGCCTCAGCCAGTGCCACAGGCCCTGGTGTGGTGTAAGTGGCCTGAGCAAGAGTCACAGACCCTGGTGTGGTGTAATTGGCCTCAATAGCAACTAATGCCCTGGTGTGGTGTAGGTGGCCTCAGCCAGCAGCCACAGGCCCTGGTGTGGTGTAAGTGGCCTCAGCCAGTGCCACAGGCCCTGGTGTGGTGTAAGTGGCCTGAGCAAGAGCCACAGGCCCTGGTGTGGTGTAAGTGGCCTCAGCCAGCAGCCACAGGCCTTGGTGTGGTGTAAGTGGCCTGAGCAAGAGCCACAGGCCCTGGTGTGGTGTAAGTGGCCTCAGCCAGAAGCCACAGGCACTGGTGTGGTGTAAGTGCCCTCAGCCAGCAGCCACAGGCCCTGGTGTGGTGTAAGTGACCTCAGCCAGCAGCCACAGGCCCTGGTGTGGTGTAAGTGGCCTCAGCCAGCAGCCACAGGCCCTGGTGTGGTGTAAGTGGCCTCAGCCAGTGCCACAGGCCCTGGTGTGGTGTAAGTGGCCTGAGCAAGAGTCACAGACCCTGGTGTGGTGTAATTGGCCTCAATAGCAACTAATGCCCTGGTGTGGTGTAGGTGGCCTCAGCCAGCAGCCACAGGCCCTGGTGTGGTGTAAGTGGCCTCAGCCAGTGCCACAGGCCCTGGTGTGGTGTAAGTGGCCTGAGCAAGAGCCACAGACCCTGGTGTGGTGTAATTGGCCTCAATAGCAACTAATGCCCTGGTGTGGTGTAAGTGGCCTCAGCCAGCAGCCACAGGCCCTGGTGTGGTGTAAGTGGCCTCAGCCAGCAGCCACAGGCCCTGATGTGGTGTAAGTGGCCCCAGCCGGTCACTCAGGCCCTGGTGTGGTGTCGGTGGCATCAGCTAGCAGCACAAGACATTGGAAAACAGCCAAAAGCAATGTCGTTAATGTGCCCTCATTAATGGGCAGCTGCTTTTGGTCTTTTAATACACCCCTTCTCTGGATCAAAAGCGGTTCAATGACATGAAAATGAAAGGCTTACAGCACCAGGTATTCCCAGGTAGTCTCCCATCCAAGTACTAACCAAGCCCAGCCCTGCTTAGCTTCCGAGATCAGACGAGGTCGGGCGTGCTCAGGGTGGTATGGCCGTAAGCTGCTGGCCCCAGCACAATGTCTCAATTTATGGATTCAACTGATTAGGTGGCAAGTACCTGAAGTTACGAAGACAATCCTTTAACCATACCTGCATGTTTGCATAATACCCTAACCCAAAGGCTCAGTTTAGCATTTATCTAACAGCACAGGCCATGGATTGTTGAAGATGGCCTCAGGAACCAGCACAGGGCCTGGTGTGTTGTACATGGCCACAGCTAGCAGCACAGGGCCTGGTTTGGTGAAGATGGCCTCGGCCAGAAGCGCAGGGCCTGGTGTGATGTGAGTGGCCTGAGCAAGAGCCACAGGCCCTGGTGTGGTGTAAGTGGCCTCAGCCAGAAGCCACAGGCACTGGTGTGGTGTAAGTGGCCTCAGCCAGCAGCCACAGGCCCTGGTGTGGTGTAAGTGGCCTCAGCCAGCAGCCACAGGCCCTGGTGTGGTGTAAGTGGCCTCAGCCAGTGCCACAGGCCCTGGTGTGGTGTAAGTGGCCTGAGCAAGAGCCAAAGACCCTGGTGTGGTGTAATTGGCCTCAATAGCAACTTATGCCCTGGTGTGGTGTAAGTGGCCTCAGCCAGCAGCCACAGGCCCTGGTGTGGTGTAAGTGGCCTCAATAGCAACTAATGCCCTGGTGTTGTGTAAGTGGCCTCAGCCAGCAGCCACAGGCCCTGGTGTGGTGTAAGTGGCCTCAGCCAGCAGCCACAGGCCCTGGTGTGGTGTAAGTGGCCTGAGCAAGAGCCACAGGCCCTGGTGTGGTGTAAGTGGCCTCAGCCAGAAGCCACAGGCACTGGTGTGGTGTAAGGGGCCTCAATAGCAACTAATGCCCTGGTGTGGTGTAAGTGACCTCAGCCAGCAGCCACAGGCCCTGGTGTGGTGTAAGTGGCCTCAGCCAGTGCCACAGACCCTGGTGTGGTGTAATTGGCCTCAATAGCAACTAATGCCCTGGTGTGGTGTAAGTGGCCTCAGCCAGCAGCCACAGGCCCTGGTGTGGTGTAAGTGGCCTCAGCCAGCAGCCACAGGCCCTGATGTGGTGTAAGTGGCCCCAGCCGGTCACTCAGGCCCTGGTGTGGTGTAGGTGGCATCAGCTAGCAGCACAAGACATTGGAAAACAGCCAAAAGCAATGTCGTTAATGTGCCCTCATTAATGGGCAGCTGCTTTTGGTCTTTTAATACACCCCTTCTCTGGATCAAAAGCGGTTCAATGACATGAAAATGAAAGGCTTACAGCACCAGGTATTCCCAGGTAGTCTCCCATCCAAGTACTAACCAAGCCCAGCCCTGCTTAGCTTCCGAGATCAGACGAGGTCGGGCGTGCTCAGGGTGGTATGGCCGTAAGCTGCTGGCCCCAGCACAATGTCTCAATTTATGGATTCAACTGTTTAGGTGGCAAGTACCTGAAGTTACGAAGACAATCCTTTAACCATACCTGCATGTTTGCATAATACCCTAACCCAAAGGCTCAGTTTAGCATTTATCTAACAGCACAGGCCCTGGATTGTTGAAGATGGCCTCAGGAACCAGCACAGGGCCTGGTGTGTTGTACATGGCCACAGCTAGCAGCACAGGGCCTGGTGTGATGTGAGTGGCCTGAGCCAGAAGCCACAGGCACTGGTGTGGTGTAAGTGGCCTCAGCCAGCAGCCACAGGCCCTGGTGTGGTGTAAGTGGCCTCAGCCAGCAGCCACAGGCCCTGGTGTGGTGTAAGTGGCCTCAGCCAGCAGCCACAGGCCCTGGTGTGGTGTAAGTGGCCTCAGCCAGAGCCACAGGTCCTGGTGTGGTGTAAGTGGCCTCAGCCAGTGCCACAGGCCCTGGTGTGGTGTAAGTGGCCTCAGCCAGAAGCCACAGGCCCTGGTGTGGTGTAAGTGGCCTCAGCCAGCAGCCACAGGCCCTGGTGTGGTGTAATTGGCCTCAGCCAGAGCCACAGGTCCTGGTGTGGTGTAAGTGGCCTCAGCCAGTGCCACAGGCCCTGGTGTGGTGTAAGTGGCCTGAGCAAGAGCCACAGACCCTGGTGTGGTGTAATTGGCCTCAATAGCAACTAATGCCCTGGTGTGGTGTAGGTGGCCTCAGCCAGCAGCCACAGGCCCTGGTGTGGTGTAAGTGGCCTCAATAGCAACTAATGCCCTGGTGTGGTGTAAGTGGCCTCAGCCAGCAGCCACAGGCCCTGGTGTGGTGTAAGTGGCCTCAGCCAGAGCCACAGGTCCTGGTGTGGTGTAAGTGGCCTCAGCCAGAGCCACAGGTCCTGGTGTGGTGTAAGTGGCCTCAGCCAGTGCCACAGGCCCTGGTGTGGTGTAAGTGGCCTCAGCCAGCAGCCACAGGCCCTGGTGTGGTGTAAGTGGCCTCAGCCAGCAGCCACAGGCCCTGGTGTGGTGTAAGTGGCCTCAGCCAGCAGCCACAGGCCCTGGTGTGGTGTAAGTGGCCTCAGCCAGCAGCCACAGGCCCTGGTGTGGTGTAAGTGGCCTCAGCCAGAGCCACAGGTCCTGGTGTGGTGTAAGTGGCCTCAGCCAGTGCCACAGGCCCTGGTGTGGTGTAAGTGGCCTGAGCAAGAGCCACAGACCCTGTTGTGGTGTAATTGGCCTCAATAGCAACTAAGGCCCTGGTGTGGTGTAGGTGGCCTCAGCCAGCAGCCACAGGCCCTGGTGTGGTGTAAGTGGCCTCAGCCAGCAGCCACAGGCCCTGGTGTGGTGTAAGTGGCCTCAGCCAGCAGCCACAGGCCCTGATGTGGTGTAAGTGGCCCCAGCTGGTCACTCAGGCCCTGGTGTGGTGTAGGTGGCATCAGCTAGCAGCACAAGACATTGGAAAACAGCCAAAAGCAATGTCGTTAATGTGCCCTCATTAATGGGCAGCTGCTTTTGGTCTTTTAATACACCCCTTCTCTGGATCAAAAGCGGTTCAATGGCATGAAAATGAAAGGCTTACAGCACCAGGTATTCCCAGGAAGTCTCCCATCCAAGTACTAACCAAGCCCAGCCCTGCTTAGCTTCCGAGATCAGACGAGGTCGGGCGTGCTCAGGGTGGTATGGCCGTAAGCTGCTGGCCCCAGCACAATGTCTCAATTTATGGATTCAACTGATTAGGTGGCAAGTACCTGAAGTTACGAAGACAATCCTTTAACCATACCTGCATGTTTGCATAATACCCTAACCCAAAGGCTCAGTTTAGCATTTATCTAACAGCACAGGCCCTGGATTGTTGAAGATGGCCTCAGGAACCAGCACAGGGCCTGGTGTGTTGTACATGGCCACAGCTAGCAGCACAGGGCCTGGTTTGGTGAAGATGGCCTCGGCCAGAAGCGCAGGGCCTGGTGTGATGTGAGTGGCCTGAGCAAGAGCCACAGGCCCTGGTGTGGTGTAAGTGGCCTCAGCCAGCAGCCACAGGCCCTGGTGTGGTGTAAGTGGCCTCAGCCAGAGCCACAGGCCCTGGTGCGGTGTAAGTGGCCTCAGCCAGTGCCACAGGCCCTGGTGTGGTGTAAGTGGCCTGAGCAAGAGCCACAGACCCTGGTGTGGTGTAAGTGGCCTCAGCCAGCAGCCACAGGCCCTGGTGTGGTGTAAGTGGCCTCAGCCAGCAGCCACAGGCCCTGGTGTGGTGTAAGTGGCCTCAGCCAGCAGCCACAGGCCCTGGTGTGGTGTAAGTGGCCTCAGCCAGAGCCACAGGCCCTGGTGTAGTGTAAGTGGCCTCAGCCAGTGCCACAGGCCCTGGTGTGGTGTAAGTGGCCTGAGCAAGAGCCACAGACCCTGGTGTGGTGTAATTGGCCTCAATAGCAACTAATGCCCTGGTGTGGTGTAGGTGGCCTCAGCCAGCAGCCACAGGCCCTGGTGTGGTGTAAGTGGCCTCAGCCAGTGCCACAGGCCCTGGTGTGGTGTAAGGGGCCTCAATAGCAACTAATGCCCTGGTGTGGTGTAAGTGGCCTCAGCCAGCAGCCACAGGCACTGGTGTGGTGTAAGTGCCCTCAGCCAGCAGCCACAGGCCCTGGTGTGGTGTAAGTGGCCTCAGCCAGCAGCCACAGGCCCTGGTGTGGTGTAAGTGGCCTCAGCCAGCAGCACAGGCCCTGGTGTGGTGTAAGTGGCCTGAGCAAGAGCCACAGGCCCTGGTGTGGTGTAAGTGGCCTCAGCCAGAAGCCACAGGCACTGGTGTGGTGTAAGTGCCCTCAGCCAGCAGCCACAGGCCCTGGTGTGGTGTAAGTGACCTCAGCCAGCAGCCACAGGCCCTGGTGTGGTGTAAGTGGCCTCAGCCAGCAGCCACAGGCCCTGGTGTGGTGTAAGTGGCCTCAGCCAGTGCCACAGGCCCTGGTGTGGTGTAAGTGGCCTGAGCAAGAGTCACAGACCCTGGTGTGGTGTAATTGGCCTCAATAGCAACTAATGCCCTGGTGTGGTGTAGGTGGCCTCAGCCAGCAGCCACAGGCCCTGGTGTGGTGTAAGTGGCCTCAGCCAGAGCCACAGGCCCTGGTGCGGTGTAAGTGGCCTCAGCCAGTGCCACAGGCCCTGGTGTGGTGTAAGTGGCCTGAGCAAGAGCCACAGACCCTGGTGTGGTGTAAGTGGCCTCAGCCAGCAGCCACAGGCCCTGGTGTGGTGTAAGTGGCCTCAGCCAGCAGCCACAGGCCCTGGTGTGGTGTAAGTGGCCTCAGCCAGCAGCCACAGGCCCTGGTGTGGTGTAAGTGGCCTCAGCCAGAGCCACAGGCCCTGGTGTGGTGTAAGTGGCCTCAGCCACTGCCACAGGCCCTGGTGTGGTGTAAGTGGCCTGAGCAAGAGCCAAAGACCCTGGTGTGGTGTAATTGGCCTCAATAGCAACTAATGCCCTGGTGTGGTGTAGGTGGCCTCAGCCAGCAGCCACAGGCCCTGGTGTGGTGTCAGTGGCCTCAATAGCAACTAATGCCCTGGTGTGGTGTAAGTGGCCTCAGCCAGCAGCCACAGGCCCTGGTGTGGTGTAAGTGGCTTGAGCAAGAGCCACAGACCCTGGTGTGGTGTAATTGGCCTCAATAGCAACTAAGGCCCTGGTGTGGTGTAGGTGGCCTCAGCCAGCAGCCACAGGCCCTGGTGTGGTGTAAGTGGCCTCAGCCAGCAGCCACAGGCCCTGGTGTGGTGTAAGTGGCCTCAGCCAGCAGCCACAGGCCCTGATGTGGTGTAAGTGGCCCCAGCCGGTCACTCAGGCCCTGGTGTGGTGTAGGTGGCATCAGCTAGCAGCACAAGACATTGGAAAACAGCCAAAAGCAATGTCGTTAATGTGCCCTCATTAATGGGCAGCTGCTTTTGGTCTTTTAATACACCCCTTCTCTGGATCAAAAGCGGTTCAGTGACATGAAAATGAAATGCTTACAGCACCAGGTATTCCCAGGCGGTCTCCCATCCAAGCACTAACCAAGCCCAGCCCTGTTTAGCTTCCGAGATCAGACGAGGTCGGGCGTGCTCAGGGTGGTATGGCCGTAAGCTGCTGGCCCCAGCACAATGTCTCAATTTATGGATTCAACTGATTAGGTGGCAAGTACCTGAAGTTACGAAGACAATCCTTTAACCATACCTGCATTTTTGCATAATACCCTAACCCAAAGGCTCAGTTTAGCATTTATCTAACAGCACAGGCCCTGGATTGTTGAAGATGGCCTCAGGAACCAGCACAGGGCCTGGTGTGTTGTACATGGCCACAGCAAGCAGCACAGGGCCAGGTTTGGTGAAGATGGCCTCGGCCAGAAGCACAGGGTCTGGTGTGATATGAGTGGCCTGAGCAAGAGCCACAGGCCCTGGTGTGGTGTAAGTGGCCTCAGCCAGAAGCCACAGGCCCTGGTGTGGTGTAGGTGGCCTCAGCCAGCAGCCACAGGCCCTTGTGTGGTGTAAGTGGCCTCAGCCAGCAGCCACAGGCCCTGGTGTGGTGTAAGTGGCCTCAGCCAGCAGCCACAGGCCCTGGTGTGGTGTAATTGGCCTCAATAGCAACTAATGCCCTGGTGTGGTGTAGGTGGCCTCAATAGCAACTAAGGCCCTGGTGTGGTGTAAGTGGCCTCAGCCAGCAGCCACAGGCCCTGGTGTGGTGTAAGTGGCCTCAGCCAGTGCCACAGGCCCTGGTGTGGTGTAAGGGGCCTCAATAGCAACTAATGCCCTGGTGTGGTGTAAGTGGCCTCAGCCAGCAGCCACAGGCACTGGTGTGGTGTAAGTGGCCTCAGCCAGTGCCACAGGCCCTGGTGTGGTGTAAGTGGCCTGAGCAAGAGTCACAGACCCTGGTGTGGTGTAATTGGCCTCAATAGCAACTAATGCCCTGGTGTGGTGTAGGTGGCCTCAGCCAGCAGCCACAGGCCCTGGTGTGGTGTAAGTGGCCTCAGCCAGAGCCACAGGCCCTGGTGCGGTGTAAGTGGCCTCAGCCAGTGCCACAGGCCCTGGTGTGGTGTAAGTGGCCTGAGCAAGAGCCACAGACCCTGGTGTGGTGTAAGTGGCCTCAGCCAGCAGCCACAGGCCCTGGTGTGGTGTAAGTGGCCTCAGCCAGCAGCCACAGGCCCTGGTGTGGTGTAAGTGGCCTCAGCCAGCAGCCACAGGCCCTGGTGTGGTGTAAGTGGCCTCAGCCAGAGCCACAGGCCCTGGTGTGGTGTAAGTGGCCTCAGCCACTGCCACAGGCCCTGGTGTGGTGTAAGTGGCCTGAGCAAGAGCCAAAGACCCTGGTGTGGTGTAATTGGCCTCAATAGCAACTAATGCCCTGGTGTGGTGTAGGTGGCCTCAGCCAGCAGCCACAGGCCCTGGTGTGGTGTCAGTGGCCTCAATAGCAACTAATGCCCTGGTGTGGTGTAAGTGGCCTCAGCCAGCAGCCACAGGCCCTGGTGTGGTGTAAGTGGCTTGAGCAAGAGCCACAGACCCTGGTGTGGTGTAATTGGCCTCAATAGCAACTAAGGCCCTGGTGTGGTGTAGGTGGCCTCAGCCAGCAGCCACAGGCCCTGGTGTGGTGTAAGTGGCCTCAGCCAGCAGCCACAGGCCCTGGTGTGGTGTAAGTGGCCTCAGCCAGCAGCCACAGGCCCTGATGTGGTGTAAGTGGCCCCAGCCGGTCACTCAGGCCCTGGTGTGGTGTAGGTGGCATCAGCTAGCAGCACAAGACATTGGAAAACAGCCAAAAGCAATGTCGTTAATGTGCCCTCATTAATGGGCAGCTGCTTTTGGTCTTTTAATACACCCCTTCTCTGGATCAAAAGCGGTTCAGTGACATGAAAATGAAATGCTTACAGCACCAGGTATTCCCAGGCGGTCTCCCATCCAAGCACTAACCAAGCCCAGCCCTGTTTAGCTTCCGAGATCAGACGAGGTCGGGCGTGCTCAGGGTGGTATGGCCGTAAGCTGCTGGCCCCAGCACAATGTCTCAATTTATGGATTCAACTGATTAGGTGGCAAGTACCTGAAGTTACGAAGACAATCCTTTAACCATACCTGCATTTTTGCATAATACCCTAACCCAAAGGCTCAGTTTAGCATTTATCTAACAGCACAGGCCCTGGATTGTTGAAGATGGCCTCAGGAACCAGCACAGGGCCTGGTGTGTTGTACATGGCCACAGCAAGCAGCACAGGGCCAGGTTTGGTGAAGATGGCCTCGGCCAGAAGCACAGGGTCTGGTGTGATATGAGTGGCCTGAGCAAGAGCCACAGGCCCTGGTGTGGTGTAAGTGGCCTCAGCCAGAAGCCACAGGCCCTGGTGTGGTGTAGGTGGCCTCAGCCAGCAGCCACAGGCCCTTGTGTGGTGTAAGTGGCCTCAGCCAGCAGCCACAGGCCCTGGTGTGGTGTAAGTGGCCTCAGCCAGCAGCCACAGGCCCTGGTGTGGTGTAATTGGCCTCAATAGCAACTAATGCCCTGGTGTGGTGTAGGTGGCCTCAATAGCAACTAAGGCCCTGGTGTGGTGTAAGTGGCCTCAGCCAGCAGCCACAGGCCCTGGTGTGGTGTAAGTGGCCTCAGCCAGTGCCACAGGCCCTGGTGTGGTGTAAGGGGCCTCAATAGCAACTAATGCCCTGGTGTGGTGTAAGTGGCCTCAGCCAGCAGCCACAGGCACTGGTGTGGTGTAAGTGCCCTCAACAAGCAGCCACAGGCCCTGGTGTGGTGTAAGTGGCCTCAGCCAGCAGCCACAGGCCCTGGTGTGGTGTAAGTGGCCTCAGCCAGCAGCCACAGGCCCTGGTGTGGTGTAAGTGGCCCAAGCAAGAGCCACAGGCCCTGGTGTGGTGTAAGTGGCCTCAGCCAGAAGCCACAGGCACTGGTGTGGTGTAAGTGCCCTCAGCCAGCAGCCACAGGCCCTGGTGTGGTGTAAGTGACCTCAGCCAGCAGCCACAGGCCCTGGTGTGGTGTAAGTGGCCTCAGCCAGCAGCCACAGGCCCTGGTGTGGTGTAAGTGGCCTCAGCCAGTGCCACAGGCACTGGTGTGGTGTAAGTGGCCTGAGCAAGAGTCACAGACCCTGGTGTGGTGTAATTGGCCTCAATAGCAACTAATGCCCTGGTGTGGTGTAGGTGGCCTCAGCCAGCAGCCACAGGCCCTGGTGTGGTGTAAGTGGCCTCAGCCAGTGCCACAGGCCCTGGTGTGGTGTAAGTGGCCTGAGCAAGAGCCACAGACCCTGGTGTGGTGTAATTGGCCTCAATAGCAACTAATGCCCTGGTGTGGTGTAAGTGGCCTCAGCCAGCAGCCACAGGCCCTGGTGTGGTGTAAGTGGCCTCAGCCAGCAGCCACAGGCCCTGATGTGGTGTAAGTGGCCCCAGCCGGTCACTCAGGCCCTGGTGTGGTGTAGGTGGCATCAGCTAGCAGCACAAGACATTGGAAAACAGCCAAAAGCAATGTCGTTAATGTGCCCTCATTAATGGGCAGCTGCTTTTGGTCTTTTAATACACCCCTTCTCTGGATCAAAAGCGGTTCAATGACATGAAAATGAAAGGCTTACAGCACCAGGTATTCCCAGGTAGTCTCCCATCCAAGTACTAACCAAGCCCAGCCCTGCTTAGCTTCCGAGATCAGACGAGGTCGGGCGTGCTCAGGGTGGTATGGCCGTAAGCTGCTGGCCCCAGCACAATGTCTCAATTTATGGATTCAACTGATTAGGTGGCAAGTACCTGAAGTTACGAAGACAATCCTTTAACCATACCTGCATGTTTGCATAATACCCTAACCCAAAGGCTCAGTTTAGCATTTATCTAACAGCACAGGCCATGGATTGTTGAAGATGGCCTCAGGAACCAGCACAGGGCCTGGTGTGTTGTACATGGCCACAGCTAGCAGCACAGGGCCTGGTTTGGTGAAGATGGCCTCGGCCAGAAGCGCAGGGCCTGGTGTGATGTGAGTGGCCTGAGCAAGAGCCACAGGCCCTGGTGTGGTGTAAGTGGCCTCAGCCAGAAGCCACAGGCACTGGTGTGGTGTAAGTGGCCTCAGCCAGCAGCCACAGGCCCTGGTGTGGTGTAAGTGGCCTCAGCCAGCAGCCACAGGCCCTGGTGTGGTGTAAGTGGCCTCAGCCAGCAGCCACAGGCCCTGGTGTGGTGTAAGTGGCCTCAGCCAGAGCCACAGGCCCTGGTGTGGTGTAAGTGGCCTCAGCCACTGCCACAGGCCCTGGTGTGGTGTAAGTGGCCTGAGCAAGAGCCAAAGACCCTGGTGTGGTGTAATTGGCCTCAATAGCAACTAATGCCCTGGTGTGGTGTAGGTGGCCTCAGCCAGCAGCCACAGGCCCTGGTGTGGTGTCAGTGGCCTCAATAGCAACTAATGCCCTGGTGTGGTGTAAGTGGCCTCAGCCAGCAGCCACAGGCCCTGGTGTGGTGTAAGTGGCTTGAGCAAGAGCCACAGACCCTGGTGTGGTGTAATTGGCCTCAATAGCAACTAAGGCCCTGGTGTGGTGTAGGTGGCCTCAGCCAGCAGCCACAGGCCCTGGTGTGGTGTAAGTGGCCTCAGCCAGCAGCCACAGGCCCTGGTGTGGTGTAAGTGGCCTCAGCCAGCAGCCACAGGCCCTGATGTGGTGTAAGTGGCCCCAGCCGGTCACTCAGGCCCTGGTGTGGTGTAGGTGGCATCAGCTAGCAGCACAAGACATTGGAAAACAGCCAAAAGCAATGTCGTTAATGTGCCCTCATTAATGGGCAGCTGCTTTTGGTCTTTTAATACACCCCTTCTCTGGATCAAAAGCGGTTCAGTGACATGAAAATGAAATGCTTACAGCACAAGGTATTCCCAGGCGGTCTCCCATCCAAGTACTAACCAAGCCCAGCCCTGCTTAGCTTCCGAGATCAGACGAGGTCGGGCGTGCTCAGGGTGGTATGGCCGTAAGCTGCTGGCCCCAGCACAATGTCTCAATTTATGGATTCAACTGATTAGGTGGCAAGTACCTGAAGTTACGAAGACAATCCTTTAACCATACCTGCATTTTTGCATAATACCCTAACCCAAAGGCTCAGTTTAGCATTTATCTAACAGCACAGGCCCTGGATTGTTGAAGATGGCCTCAGGAACCAGCACAGGGCCTGGTGTGTTGTACATGGCCACAGCAAGCAGCACAGGGCCAGGTTTGGTGAAGATGGCCTCGGCCAGAAGCACAGGGTCTGGTGTGATATGAGTGGCCTGAGCAAGAGCCACAGGCCCTGGTGTGGTGTAAGTGGCCTCAGCCAGAAGCCACAGGCCCTGGTGTGGTGTAGGTGGCCTCAGCCAGCAGCCACAGGCCCTTGTGTGGTGTAAGTGGCCTCAGCCAGCAGCCACAGGCCCTGGTGTGGTGTAAGTGGCCTCAGCCAGCAGCCACAGGCCCTGGTGTGGTGTAATTGGCCTCAATAGCAACTAATGCCCTGGTGTGGTGTAGGTGGCCTCAATAGCAACTAAGGCCCTGGTGTGGTGTAAGTGGCCTCAGCCAGCAGCCACAGGCCCTGGTGTGGTGTAAGTGGCCTCAGCCAGTGCCACAGGCCCTGGTGTGGTGTAAGGGGCCTCAATAGCAACTAATGCCCTGGTGTGGTGTAAGTGGCCTCAGCCAGCAGCCACAGGCACTGGTGTGGTGTAAGTGCCCTCAACAAGCAGCCACAGGCCCTGGTGTGGTGTAAGTGGCCTCAGCCAGCAGCCACAGGCCCTGGTGTGGTGTAAGTGGCCTCAGCCAGCAGCCACAGGCCCTGGTGTGGTGTAAGTGGCCCAAGCAAGAGCCACAGGCCCTAGTGTGGTGTAAGTGGCCTCAGCCAGAAGCCACAGGCACTGGTGTGGTGTAAGTGCCCTCAGCCAGCAGCCACAGGCCCTGGTGTGGTGTAAGTGACCTCAGCCAGCAGCCACAGGCCCTGGTGTGGTGTAAGTGGCCTCAGCCAGCAGCCACAGGCCCTGGTGTGGTGTAAGTGGCCTCAGCCAGTGCCACAGGCACTGGTGTGGTGTAAGTGGCCTGAGCAAGAGTCACAGACCCTGGTGTGGTGTAATTGGCCTCAATAGCAACTAATGCCCTGGTGTGGTGTAGGTGGCCTCAGCCAGCAGCCACAGGCCCTGGTGTGGTGTAAGTGGCCTCAGCCAGTGCCACAGGCCCTGGTGTGGTGTAAGTGGCCTGAGCAAGAGCCACAGACCCTGGTGTGGTGTAATTGGCCTCAATAGCAACTAATGCCCTGGTGTGGTGTAAGTGGCCTCAGCCAGCAGCCACAGGCCCTGGTGTGGTGTAAGTGGCCTCAGCCAGCAGCCACAGGCCCTGATGTGGTGTAAGTGGCCCCAGCCGGTCACTCAGGCCCTGGTGTGGTGTAGGTGGCATCAGCTAGCAGCACAAGACATTGGAAAACAGCCAAAAGCAATGTCGTTAATGTGCCCTCATTAATGGGCAGCTGCTTTTGGTCTTTTAATACACCCCTTCTCTGGATCAAAAGCGGTTCAATGACATGAAAATGAAAGGCTTACAGCACCAGGTATTCCCAGGTAGTCTCCCATCCAAGTACTAACCAAGCCCAGCCCTGCTTAGCTTCCGAGATCAGACGAGGTCGGGCGTGCTCAGGGTGGTATGGCCGTAAGCTGCTGGCCCCAGCACAATGTCTCAATTTATGGATTCAACTGATTAGGTGGCAAGTACCTGAAGTTACGAAGACAATCCTTTAACCATACCTGCATGTTTGCATAATACCCTAACCCAAAGGCTCAGTTTAGCATTTATCTAACAGCACAGGCCATGGATTGTTGAAGATGGCCTCAGGAACCAGCACAGGGCCTGGTGTGTTGTACATGGCCACAGCTAGCAGCACAGGGCCTGGTTTGGTGAAGATGGCCTCGGCCAGAAGCGCAGGGCCTGGTGTGATGTGAGTGGCCTGAGCAAGAGCCACAGGCCCTGGTGTGGTGTAAGTGGCCTCAGCCAGAAGCCACAGGCACTGGTGTGGTGTAAGTGGCCTCAGCCAGCAGCCACAGGCCCTGGTGTGGTGTAAGTGGCCTCAGCCAGCAGCCACAGGCCCTGGTGTGGTGTAAGTGGCCTCAGCCAGCAGCCACAGGCCCTGGTGTGGTGTAAGTGGCCTCAGCCAGAGCCACAGGCCCTGGTGTGGTGTAAGTGGCCTCAGCCACTGCCACAGGCCCTGGTGTGGTGTAAGTGGCCTGAGCAAGAGCCAAAGACCCTGGTGTGGTGTAATTGGCCTCAATAGCAACTAATGCCCTGGTGTGGTGTAGGTGGCCTCAGCCAGCAGCCACAGGCCCTGGTGTGGTGTCAGTGGCCTCAATAGCAACTAATGCCCTGGTGTGGTGTAAGTGGCCTCAGCCAGCAGCCACAGGCCCTGGTGTGGTGTAAGTGGCTTGAGCAAGAGCCACAGACCCTGGTGTGGTGTAATTGGCCTCAATAGCAACTAAGGCCCTGGTGTGGTGTAGGTGGCCTCAGCCAGCAGCCACAGGCCCTGGTGTGGTGTAAGTGGCCTCAGCCAGCAGCCACAGGCCCTGGTGTGGTGTAAGTGGCCTCAGCCAGCAGCCACAGGCCCTGATGTGGTGTAAGTGGCCCCAGCCGGTCACTCAGGCCCTGGTGTGGTGTAGGTGGCATCAGCTAGCAGCACAAGACATTGGAAAAGAGCCAAAATCAATGTCGTTAATGTGCCCTCATTAATGGGCAGCTGCTTTTGGTCTTTTAATACACCCCTTCTCTGGATCAAAAGCGGTTCAATGACATGAAAATGAAAGGCTTACAGCACCAGGTATTCCCAGGTAGTCTCCCATCCAAGTACTAACCAAGCCCAGCCCTGCTTAGCTTCCGAGATCAGACGAGGTCGGGCGTGGTCAGGGTGGTATGGCCGTAAGCTGCTGGCCCCAGCACAATGTCTCAATTTATGGATTCAACTGATTAGGTGGCAAGTACCTGAAGTTACGAAGACAATCCTTTAACCATACCTGCATGTTTGCATAATACCCTAACCCAAAGGCTCAGTTTAGCATTTATCTAACAGCACAGGCCCTGGATTGTTGAAGATGGCCTCAGGAACCAGCACAGGGCCTGGTGTGTTGTACATGGCCACAGCTAGCAACACAGGGCCTGGTTTGGTGAAGATGGCCTCGGCCAGAAGCGCAGGGCCTGGTGTGATGTGAGTGGCCTGAGCAAGAGCCACAGGCCCTGGTGTGGTGTAAGTGGCCTCAGCCAGAAGCCACAGGCACTGGTGTGGTGTAAGTGGCCTCAGCCAGCAGCCACAGGCCCTGGTGTGGTGTAAGTGGCCTCAGCCAGCAGCCACAGGCCCTGGTGTGGTGTAAGTGGCCTCAGCCAGCAGCCACAGGCCCTGGTGTGGTGTAAGTGGCCTCAGCCAGCAGCCACAGGCCCTGGTGTGGTGTAAGTGGCCTCAGCCAGAGCCACAGGCCCTGGTGTAGTGTAAGTGGCCTCAGCCAGTGCCACAGGCCCTGGTGTGGTGTAAGTGGCCTGAGCAAGAGCCACAGACCCTGGTGTGGTGTAAGTGGCCTCAATAGCAACTAATGCCCTGGTGTGGTGTAGGTGGCCTCAGCCAGCAGCCACAGGCCCTGGTGTGGTGTAAGTGGCCTCAGCCAGTGCCACAGGCCCTGGTGTGGTGTAAGGGGCCTCAATAGCAACTAATGCCCTGGTGTGGTGTAAGTGGCCTCAGCCAGCAGCCACAGGCACTGGTGTGGTGTAAGTGGCCTCAGCCAGCAGCCACAGGCCCTGGTGTGGTGTAAGTGGCCTCAGCCAGCAGCCACAGGCCCTGGTGTGGTGTAAGTGGCCTGAGCCAGCAGCCACAGGCCCTGGTGTGGTGTAAGTGGCCTCAGCCAGAAGCCACAGGCACTGGTGTGGTGTAAGTGCCCTCAGCCAGCAGCCACAGGCCCTGGTGTGGTGTAAGTGACCTCAGCCAGCAGCCACAGGCCCTGGTGTGGTGTAAGTGGCCTCAGCCAGCAGCCACAGGCCCTGGTGTGGTGTAAGTGGCCTCAGCCAGTGCCACAGGCCCTGGTGTGGTGTAAGTGGCCTGAGCAAGAGTCACAGACCCTGGTGTGGTGTAATTGGCCTCAATAGCAACTAATGCCCTGGTGTGGTGTAGGTGGCCTCAGCCAGCAGTCACAGGCCCTGGTGTGGTGTAAGTGGCCTCAGCCAGTGCCACAGGCCCTGGTGTGGTGTAAGTGGCCTGAGCAAGAGCCACAGGCCCTGGTGTGGTGTAAGTGGCCTCAGCCAGCAGCCACAGGCCCTGGTGTGGTGTAGGTGGCCTGAGCAAGAGCCACAGGCCCTGGTGTGGTGTAAGTGGCCTCAGCCAGAAGCCACAGGCACTGGTGTGGTGTAAGTGCCCTCAGCCAGCAGCCACAGGCCCTGGTGTGGTGTAAGTGACCTCAGCCAGCAGCCACAGGCCCTGGTGTGGTGTAAGTGGCCTCAGCCAGCAGCCACAGGCCCTGGTGTGGTGTAAGTGGCCTCAGCCAGTGCCACAGGCCCTGGTGTGGTGTAAGTGGCCTGAGCAAGAGTCACAGACCCTGGTGTGGTGTAATTGGCCTCAATAGCAACTAATGCCCTGGTGTGGTGTAGGTGGCCTCAGCCTGCAGCCACAGGCCCTGATGTGGTGTAAGTGGCCCCAGCCGGTCACTCAGGCCCTGGTGTGGTGTAGGTGGCATCAGCTAGCAGCACAAGACATTGGAAAAGAGCCAAAATCAATGTCGTTAATGTGCCCTCATTAATGGGCAGCTGCTTTTGGTCTTTTAATACACCCCTTCTCTGGATCAAAAGCGGTTCAATGACATGAAAATGAAAGGCTTACAGCACCAGGTATTCCCAGGTAGTCTCCCATCCAAGTACTAACCAAGCCCAGCCCTGTTTAGCTTCCGAGATCAGACGAGGTCGGGCATGCTCAGGGTGGTATGGCCGTAAGCTGCTGGCCCCAGCACAATGTCTCAATTTATGGATTCAACTGATTAGGTGGCAAGTACCTGAAGTTACGAAGACAATCCTTTAACCATACCTGCATGTTTGCATAATACCCTAACCCAAAGGCTCAGTTTAGCATTTATCTAACAGCACAGGCCCTGGATTGTTGAAGATGGCCTCAGGAACCAGCACAGGGCCTGGTGTGTTGTACATGGCCACAGCTAGCAGCACAGGGCCTGGTTTGGTGAAGATGGCCTCGGCCAGAAGCGCAGGGCCTGGTGTGATGTGACTGGCCTGAGCAAGAGCCACAGGCCCTGGTGTGGTGTAAGTGGCCTCAGCCAGAAGCCACAGGCACTGGTGTGGTGTAAGTGGCCTCAGCCAGCAGCCACAGGCCCTGGTGTGGTGTAAGTGGCCTCAGCCAGCAGCCACAGGCCCTGGTGTGGTGTAAGTGGCCTCAGCCAGCAGCCACAGGCCCTGGTGTGGTGTAAGTGGCCTCAGCCAGCAGCCACAGGCCCTGGTGTGGTGTAAGTGGCCTCACCAGAGCCACAGGCCCTGGTATAGTGTAAGTGGCCTCAATAGCAACTAATGCCCTGGTGTGGTGTAGGTGGCCTCAGCCAGCAGCCACAGGCCCTGATGTGGTGTAAGTGGCCCCAGCCGGTCACTCAGGCCCTGGTGTGGTGTAGGTGGCATCAGCTAGCAGCACAAGACATTGGAAAAGAGCCAAAATCAATGTCGTTAATGTGCCCTCATTAATGGGCAGCTGCTTTTGGTCTTTTAATACACCCCTTCTCTGGATCAAAAGCGGTTCAATGACATGAAAATGAAAGGCTTACAGCACCAGGTATTCCCAGGTAGTCTCCCATCCAAGTACTAACCAAGCCCAGCCCTGCTTAGCTTCCGAGATCAGACGAGGTCGGGCATGCTCAGGGTGGTATGGCCGTAAGCTGCTGGCCCCAGCACAATGTCTCAATTTATGGATTCAACTGATTAGGTGGCAAGTACCTGAAGTTACGAAGACAATCCTTTAACCATACCTGCATGTTTGCATAATACCCTAACCCAAAGGCTCAGTTTAGCATTTATCTAACAGCACAGGCCCTGGATTGTTGAAGATGGCCTCAGGAACCAGCACAGGGCCTGGTGTGTTGTACATGGCCACAGCTAGCAACACAGGGCCTGGTTTGGTGAAGATGGCCTCGGCCAGAAGCGCAGGGCCTGGTGTGATGTGAGTGGCCTGAGCAAGAGCCACAGGCCCTGGTGTGGTGTAAGTGGCCTCAGCCAGAAGCCACAGGCACTGGTGTGGTGTAAGTGGCCTCAGCCAGCAGCCACAGGCCCTGGTGTGGTGTAAGTGGCCTCAGCCAGCAGCCACAGGCCCTGGTGTGGTGTAAGTGGCCTCAGCCAGCAGCCACAGGCCCTGGTGTGGTGTAAGTGGCCTCAGCCAGCAGCCACAGGCCCTGGTGTGGTGTAAGTGGCCTCAGCCAGAGCCACAGGCCCTGGTGTAGTGTAAGTGGCCTCAGCCAGTGCCACAGGCCCTGGTGTGGTGTAAGTGGCCTGAGCAAGAGCCACAGACCCTGGTGTGGTGTAAGTGGCCTCAATAGCAACTAATGCCCTGGTGTGGTGTAGGTGGCCTCAGCCAGCAGCCACAGGCCCTGGTGTGGTGTAAGTGGCCTCAGCCAGTGCCACAGGCCCTGGTGTGGTGTAAGGGGCCTCAATAGCAACTAATGCCCTGGTGTGGTGTAAGTGGCCTCAGCCAGCAGCCACAGGCACTGGTGTGGTGTAAGTGGCCTCAGCCAGCAGCCACAGGCCCTGGTGTGGTGTAAGTGGCCTCAGCCAGCAGCCACAGGCCCTGGTGTGGTGTAAGTGGCCTGAGCCAGCAGCCACAGGCCCTGGTGTGGTGTAAGTGGCCTCAGCCAGAAGCCACAGGCACTGGTGTGGTGTAAGTGCCCTCAGCCAGCAGCCACAGGCCCTGGTGTGGTGTAAGTGACCTCAGCCAGCAGCCACAGGCCCTGGTGTGGTGTAAGTGGCCTCAGCCAGCAGCCACAGGCCCTGGTGTCGTGTAAGTGGCCTCAGCCAGTGCCACAGGCCCTGGTGTGGTGTAAGTGGCCTGAGCAAGAGTCACAGACCCTGGTGTGGTGTAATTGGCCTCAATAGCAACTAATGCCCTGGTGTGGTGTAGGTGGCCTCAGCCAGCAGCCACAGGCCCTGGTGTGGTGTAAGTGGCCTCAGCAAGTGCCACAGGCCCTGGTGTGGTGTAAGTGGCCTGAGCAAGAGCCACAGGCCCTGGTGTGGTGTAAGTGGCCTCAGCCAGCAGCCACAGGCCCTGGTGTGGTGTAGGTGGCCTGAGCAAGAGCCACAGGCCCTGGTGTGGTGTAAGTGGCCTCAGCCAGAAGCCACAGGCACTGGTGTGGTGTAAGTGCCCTCAGCCAGCAGCCACAGGCCCTGGTGTGGTGTAAGTGACCTCAGCCAGCAGCCACAGGCCCTGGTGTGGTGTAAGTGGCCTCAGCCAGCAGCCACAGGCCCTGGTGTGGTGTAAGTGGCCTCAGCCAGTGCCACAGGCCCTGGTGTGGTGTAAGTGGCCTGAGCAAGAGTCACAGACCCTGGTGTGGTGTAATTGGCCTCAATAGCAACTAATGCCCTGGTGTGGTGTAGGTGGCCTCAGCCTGCAGCCACAGGCCCTGATGTGGTGTAAGTGGCCCCAGCCGGTCACTCAGGCCCTGGTGTGGTGTAGGTGGCATCAGCTAGCAGCACAAGACATTGGAAAAGAGCCAAAATCAATGTCGTTAATGTGCCCTCATTAATGGGCAGCTGCTTTTGGTCTTTTAATACACCCCTTCTCTGGATCAAAAGCGGTTCAATGACATGAAAATGAAAGGCTTACAGCACCAGGTATTCCCAGGTAGTCTCCCATCCAAGTACTAACCAAGCCCAGCCCTGTTTAGCTTCCGAGATCAGACGAGGTCGGGCATGCTCAGGGTGGTATGGCCGTAAGCTGCTGGCCCCAGCACAATGTCTCAATTTATGGATTCAACTGATTAGGTGGCAAGTACCTGAAGTTACGAAGACAATCCTTTAACCATACCTGCATGTTTCCATAATACCCTAACCCAAAGGCTCAGTTTAGCATTTATCTAACAGCACAGGCCCTGGATTGTTGAAGATGGCGTCAGGAACCAGCACAGGGCCTGGTGTGTTGTACATGGCCACAGCTAGCAGCACAGGGCCTGGTTTGGTGAAGATGGCCTCGGCCAGAAGCGCAGGGCCTGGTGTGATGTGACTGGCCTGAGCAAGAGCCACAGGCCCTGGTGTGGTGTAAGTGGCCTCAGCCAGAAGCCACAGGCACTGGTGTGGTGTAAGTGGCCTCAGCCAGCAGCCACAGGCCCTGGTGTGGTGTAAGTGGCCTCAGCCAGCAGCCACAGGCCCTGGTGTGGTGTAAGTGGCCTCAGCCAGCAGCCACAGGCCCTGGTGTGGTGTAAGTGGCCTCAGCCAGCAGCCACAGGCCCTGGTGTGGTGTAAGTGGCCTCAGCCAGAGCCACAGGCCCTGGTATAGTGTAAGTGGCCTCAACCAGTGCCACAGGCCCTGGTGTGGTGTAAGTGGCCTGAGCAAGAGCCACAGACCCTGGTGTGGTGTAATTGGCCTCAATAGCAACTAATGCCCTGGTGTGGTGTAGGTGGCCTCAGCCAGCAGCCACAGGCCCTGGTGTGGTGTAAGTGGCCTCAGCCAGTGCCACAGGCCCTGGTGTGGTGTAAGGGGCCTCAATAGCAACTAATGCCCTGGTGTGGTGTAGGTGGCCTCAGCCAGCAGCCACAGGCCCTGATGTGGTGTAAGTGGCCCCAGCCGGTCACTCAGGCCCTGGTGTGGTGTAGGTGGCATCAGCTAGCAGCACAAGACATTGGAAAAGAGCCAAAATCAATGTCGTTAATGTGCCCTCATTAATGGGCAGCTGCTTTTGGTCTTTTAATACACCCCTTCTCTGGATCAAAAGCGGTTCAATGACATGAAAATGAAAGGCTTACAGCACCAGGTATTCCCAGGTAGTCTCCCATCCAAGTACTAACCAAGCCCAGCCCTGCTTAGCTTCCGAGATCAGACGAGGTCGGGCATGCTCAGGGTGGTATGGCCGTAAGCTGCTGGCCCCAGCACAATGTCTCAATTTATGGATTCAACTGATTAGGTGGCAAGTACCTGAAGTTACGAAGACAATCCTTTAACCATACCTGCATGTTTGCATAATACCCTAACCCAAAGGCTCAGTTTAGCATTTATCTAACAGCACAGGCCCTGGATTGTTGAAGATGGCCTCAGGAACCAGCACAGGGCCTGGTGTGTTGTACATGGCCACAGCTAGCAACACAGGGCCTGGTTTGGTGAAGATGGCCTCGGCCAGAAGCGCAGGGCCTGGTGTGATGTGAGTGGCCTGAGCAAGAGCCACAGGCCCTGGTGTGGTGTAAGTGGCCTCAGCCAGAAGCCACAGGCACTGGTGTGGTGTAAGTGGCCTCAGCCAGCAGCCACAGGCCCTGGTGTGGTGTAAGTGGCCTCAGCCAGCAGCCACAGGCCCTGGTGTGGTGTAAGTGGCCTCAGCCAGCAGCCACAGGCCCTGGTGTGGTGTAAGTGGCCTCAGCCAGCAGCCACAGGCCCTGGTGTGGTGTAAGTGGCCTCAGCCAGAGCCACAGGCCCTGGTGTAGTGTAAGTGGCCTCAGCCAGTGCCACAGGCCCTGGTGTGGTGTAAGTGGCCTGAGCAAGAGCCACAGACCCTGGTGTGGTGTAAGTGGCCTCAATAGCAACTAATGCCCTGGTGTGGTGTAGGTGGCCTCAGCCAGCAGCCACAGGCCCTGGTGTGGTGTAAGTGGCCTCAGCCAGTGCCACAGGCCCTGGTGTGGTGTAAGGGGCCTCAATAGCAACTAATGCCCTGGTGTGGTGTAAGTGGCCTCAGCCAGCAGCCACAGGCACTGGTGTGGTGTAAGTGGCCTCAGCCAGCAGCCACAGGCCCTGGTGTGGTGTAAGTGGCCTCAGCCAGCAGCCACAGGCCCTGGTGTGGTGTAAGTGGCCTGAGCCAGCAGCCACAGGCCCTGGTGTGGTGTAAGTGGCCTTAGCCAGAAGCCACAGGCACTGGTGTGGTGTAAGTGCCCTCAGCCAGCAGCCACAGGCCCTGGTGTGGTGTAAGTGACCTCAGCCAGCAGCCACAGGCCCTGGTGTGGTGTAAGTGGCCTCAGCCAGCAGCCACAGGCCCTGGTGTGGTGTAAGTGGCCTCAGCCAGTGCCACAGGCCCTGGTGTGGTGTAAGTGGCCTGAGCAAGAGTCACAGACCCTGGTGTGGTGTAATTGGCCTCAATAGCAACTAATGCCCTGGTGTGGTGTAGGTGGCCTCAGCCAGCAGCCACAGGCCCTGGTGTGGTGTAAGTGGCCTCAGCCAGTGCCACAGGCCCTGGTGTGGTGTAAGTGGCCTGAGCAAGAGCCACAGGCCCTGGTGTGGTGTAAGTGGCCTCAGCCAGCAGCCACAGGCCCTGGTGTGGTGTAGGTGGCCTGAGCAAGAGCCACAGGCCCTGGTGTGGTGTAAGTGGCCTCAGCCAGAAGCCACAGGCACTGGTGTGGTGTAAGTGCCCTCAGCCAGCAGCCACAGGCCCTGGTGTGGTGTAAGTGACCTCAGCCAGCAGCCACAGGCCCTGGTGTGGTGTAAGTGGCCTCAGCCAGCAGCCACAGGCCCTGGTGTGGTGTAAGTGGCCTCAGCCAGTGCCACAGGCCCTGGTGTGGTGTAAGTGGCCTGAGCAAGAGTCACAGACCCTGGTGTGGTGTAATTGGCCTCAATAGCAACTAATGCCCTGGTGTGGTGTAGGTGGCCTCAGCCTGCAGCCACAGGCCCTGATGTGGTGTAAGTGGCCCCAGCCGGTCACTCAGGCCCTGGTGTGGTGTAGGTGGCATCAGCTAGCAGCACAAGACATTGGAAAAGAGCCAAAATCAATGTCGTTAATGTGCCCTCATTAATGGGCAGCTGCTTTTGGTCTTTTAATACACCCCTTCTCTGGATCAAAAGCGGTTCAATGACATGAAAATGAAAGGCTTACAGCACCAGGTATTCCCAGGCGGTCTCCCATCCAAGTACTAACCAAGCCCAGCCCTGTTTAGCTTCCGAGATCAGACGAGGTCGGGCATGCTCAGGGTGGTATGGCCGTAAGCTGCTGGCCCCAGCACAATGTCTCAATTTATGGATTCAACTGATTAGGTGGCAAGTACCTGAAGTTACGAAGACAATCCTTTAACCATACCTGCATGTTTGCATAATACCCTAACCCAAAGGCTCAGTTTAGCATTTATCTAACAGCACAGGCCCTGGATTGTTGAAGATGGCCTCAGGAACGAGCACAGGGCCTGGTGTGTTGTACATGGCCACAGCTAGCAGCACAGGGCCTGGTTTGGTGAAGATGGCCTCGGCCAGAAGCGCAGGGCCTGGTGTGATGTGAGTGGCCTGAGCAAGAGCCACAGGCCCTGGTGTGGTGTAAGTGGCCTCAGCCATAAGCCACAGGCACTGGTGTGGTGTAAGTGGCCTCAGCCAGCAGCCACAGGCCCTGGTGTGGTGTAAGTGGCCTCAGCCAGCAGCCACAGGCCCTGGTGTGGTGTAAGTGGCCTCAGCCAGCAGCCACAGGCCCTGGTGTGGTGTAAGTGGCCTCAGCCAGCAGCCACAGGCCCTGGTGTGGTGTAAGTGGCCTCAGCCAGAGCCACAGGCCCTGGTGTAGTGTAAGTGGCCTCAGCCAGTGCCACAGGCCCTGGTGTGGTGTAAGTGGCCTCAGCCAGCAGCCACAGGCCCTGGTGTGGTGTAAGTGGCCTCAGCCAGAGCCACAGGCCCTGGTGTAGTGTAAGTGGCCTCAGCCAGTGCCACAGGCCCTGGTGTGGTGTAAGTGGCCTGAGCAAGAGCCACAGACCCTGGTGTGGTGTAATTGGCCTCAATAGCAACTAATGCCCTGGTGTGGTGTAAGTGGCCTCAGCCAGTGCCACAGGCCCTGGTGTGGTGTAAGGGGCCTCAATAGCAACTAATGCCCTGGTGTGGTGTAAGTGGCCTCAGCCAGCAGCCACAGGCACTGGTGTGGTGTAAGTGGCCTCAGCCAGCAGCCACAGGCCCTGGTGTGGTGTAAGTGGCCTCAGCCAGCAGCCACAGTTCCTGGTGTGGTGTAAGTGGCCTGAGCCAGCAGCCACAGACCCTGGTGTGGTGTAAGTGGCCTCAGCCAGAAGCCACAGGCACTGGTGTGGTGTAAGTGCCCTCAGCCAGCAGCCACAGGCCCTGGTGTGGTGTAAGTGACCTCAGCCAGCAGCCACAGGCCCTGGTGTGGTGTAAGTGGCCTCAGCCAGCAGCCACAGGCCCTGGTGTGGTGTAAGTGGCCTCAGCCAGTGCCACAGGCCCTGGTGTGGTGTAAGTGGCCTGAGCAAGAGTCACAGACCCTGGTGTGGTGTAATTGGCCTCAATAGCAACTAATGCCCTGGTGTGGTGTAGGTGGCCTCAGCCAGCAGCCACAGGCCCTGGTGTGGTGTAAGTGGCCTCAGCCAGTGCCACAGGCCCTGGTGTGGTGTAAGTGGCCTGAGCAAGAGCCACAGGCCCTGGTGTGGTGTAAGTGGCCTCAGCCAGCAGCCACAGGCCTTGGTGTGGTGTAAGTGGCCTGAGCAAGAGCCACAGGCCCTGGTGTGGTGTAAGTGGCCTCAGCCAGAAGCCACAGGCACTGGTGTGGTGTAAGTGCCCTCAGCCAGCAGCCACAGGCCCTGGTGTGGTGTAAGTGACCTCAGCCAGCAGCCACAGGCCCTGGTGTGGTGTAAGTGGCCTCAGCCAGCAGCCACAGGCCCTGGTGTGGTGTAAGTGGCCTCAGCCAGTGCCACAGGCCCTGGTGTGGTGTAAGTGGCCTGAGCAAGAGTCACAGACCCTGGTGTGGTGTAATTGGCCTCAATAGCAACTAATGCCCTGGTGTGGTGTAGGTGGCCTCAGCCAGCAGCCACAGGCCCTGGTGTGGTGTAAGTGGCCTCAGCCAGTGCCACAGGCCCTGGTGTGGTGTAAGTGGCCTGAGCAAGAGCCACAGACCCTGGTGTGGTGTAATTGGCCTCAATAGCAACTAATGCCCTGGTGTGGTGTAAGTGGCCTCAGCCAGCAGCCACAGGCCCTGGTGTGGTGTAAGTGGCCTCAGCCAGCAGCCACAGGCCCTGATGTGGTGTAAGTGGCCCCAGCCGGTCACTCAGGCCCTGGTGTGGTGTCGGTGGCATCAGCTAGCAGCACAAGACATTGGAAAACAGCCAAAAGCAATGTCGTTAATGTGCCCTCATTAATGGGCAGCTGCTTTTGGTCTTTTAATACACCCCTTCTCTGGATCAAAAGCGGTTCAATGACATGAAAATGAAAGGCTTACAGCACCAGGTATTCCCAGGTAGTCTCCCATCCAAGTACTAACCAAGCCCAGCCCTGCTTAGCTTCCGAGATCAGACGAGGTCGGGCGTGCTCAGGGTGGTATGGCCGTAAGCTGCTGGCCCCAGCACAATGTCTCAATTTATGGATTCAACTGATTAGGTGGCAAGTACCTGAAGTTACGAAGACAATCCTTTAACCATACCTGCATGTTTGCATAATACCCTAACCCAAAGGCTCAGTTTAGCATTTATCTAACAGCACAGGCCATGGATTGTTGAAGATGGCCTCAGGAACCAGCACAGGGCCTGGTGTGTTGTACATGGCCACAGCTAGCAGCACAGGGCCTGGTTTGGTGAAGATGGCCTCGGCCAGAAGCGCAGGGCCTGGTGTGATGTGAGTGGCCTGAGCAAGAGCCACAGGCCCTGGTGTGGTGTAAGTGGCCTCAGCCAGAAGCCACAGGCACTGGTGTGGTGTAAGTGGCCTCAGCCAGCAGCCACAGGCCCTGGTGTGGTGTAAGTGGCCTCAGCCAGCAGCCACAGGCCCTGGTGTGGTGTAAGTGGCCTCAGCCAGTGCCACAGGCCCTGGTGTGGTGTAAGTGGCCTGAGCAAGAGCCAAAGACCCTGGTGTGGTGTAATTGGCCTCAATAGCAACTTATGCCCTGGTGTGGTGTAAGTGGCCTCAGCCAGCAGCCACAGGCCCTGGTGTGGTGTAAGTGGCCTCAATAGCAACTAATGCCCTGGTGTTGTGTAAGTGGCCTCAGCCAGCAGCCACAGGCCCTGGTGTGGTGTAAGTGGCCTCAGCCAGCAGCCACAGGCCCTGGTGTGGTGTAAGTGGCCTGAGCAAGAGCCACAGGCCCTGGTGTGGTGTAAGTGGCCTCAGCCAGAAGCCACAGGCACTGGTGTGGTGTAAGGGGCCTCAATAGCAACTAATGCCCTGGTGTGGTGTAAGTGACCTCAGCCAGCAGCCACAGGCCCTGGTGTGGTGTAAGTGGCCTCAGCCAGTGCCACAGACCCTGGTGTGGTGTAATTGGCCTCAATAGCAACTAATGCCCTGGTGTGGTGTAAGTGGCCTCAGCCAGCAGCCACAGGCCCTGGTGTGGTGTAAGTGGCCTCAGCCAGCAGCCACAGGCCCTGATGTGGTGTAAGTGGCCCCAGCCGGTCACTCAGGCCCTGGTGTGGTGTAGGTGGCATCAGCTAGCAGCACAAGACATTGGAAAACAGCCAAAAGCAATGTCGTTAATGTGCCCTCATTAATGGGCAGCTGCTTTTGGTCTTTTAATACACCCCTTCTCTGGATCAAAAGCGGTTCAATGACATGAAAATGAAAGGCTTACAGCACCAGGTATTCCCAGGTAGTCTCCCATCCAAGTACTAACCAAGCCCAGCCCTGCTTAGCTTCCGAGATCAGACGAAGTCGGGCGTGCTCAGGGTGGTATGGCCGTAAGCTGCTGGCCCCAGCACAATGTCTCAATTTATGGATTCAACTGTTTAGGTGGCAAGTACCTGAAGTTACGAAGACAATCCTTTAACCATACCTGCATGTTTGCATAATACCCTAACCCAAAGGCTCAGTTTAGCATTTATCTAACAGCACAGGCCCTGGATTGTTGAAGATGGCCTCAGGAACCAGCACAGGGCCTGGTGTGTTGTACATGGCCACAGCTAGCAGCACAGGGCCTGGTGTGATGTGAGTGGCCTGAGCCAGAAGCCACAGGCACTGGTGTGGTGTAAGTGGCCTCAGCCAGCAGCCACAGGCCCTGGTGTGGTGTAAGTGGCCTCAGCCAGCAGCCACAGGCCCTGGTGTGGTGTAAGTGGCCTCAGCCAGCAGCCACAGGCCCTGGTGTGGTGTAAGTGGCCTCAGCCAGAGCCACAGGTCCTGGTGTGGTGTAAGTGGCCTCAGCCAGTGCCACAGGCCCTGGTGTGGTGTAAGTGGCCTCAGCCAGAAGCCACAGGCCCTGGTGTGGTGTAAGTGGCCTCAGCCAGCAGCCACAGGCCCTGGTGTGGTGTAATTGGCCTCAGCCAGAGCCACAGGTCCTGGTGTGGTGTAAGTGGCCTCAGCCAGTGCCACAGGCCCTGGTGTGGTGTAAGTGGCCTGAGCAAGAGCCACAGACCCTGGTGTGGTGTAATTGGCCTCAATAGCAACTAATGCCCTGGTGTGGTGTAGGTGGCCTCAGCCAGCAGCCACAGGCCCTGGTGTGGTGTAAGTGGCCTCAATAGCAACTAATGCCCTGGTGTGGTGTAAGTGGCCTCAGCCAGCAGCCACAGGCCCTGGTGTGGTGTAAGTGGCCTCAGCCAGAGCCACAGGTCCTGGTGTGGTGTAAGTGGCCTCAGCCAGAGCCACAGGTCCTGGTGTGGTGTAAGTGGCCTCAGCCAGTGCCACAGGCCCTGGTGTGGTGTAAGTGGCCTCAGCCAGCAGCCACAGGCCCTGGTGTGGTGTAAGTGGCCTCAGCCAGCAGCCACAGGCCCTGGTGTGGTGTAAGTGGCCTCAGCCAGCAGCCACAGGCCCTGGTGTGGTGTAAGTGGCCTCAGCCAGCAGCCACAGGCCCTGGTGTGGTGTAAGTGGCCTCAGCCAGAGCCACAGGTCCTGGTGTGGTGTAAGTGGCCTCAGCCAGTGCCACAGGCCCTGGTGTGGTGTAAGTGGCCTGAGCAAGAGCCACAGACCCTGTTGTGGTGTAATTGGCCTCAATAGCAACTAAGGCCCTGGTGTGGTGTAGGTGGCCTCAGCCAGCAGCCACAGGCCCTGGTGTGGTGTAAGTGGCCTCAGCCAGCAGCCACAGGCCCTGGTGTGGTGTAAGTGGCCTCAGCCAGCAGCCACAGGCCCTGATGTGGTGTAAGTGGCCCCAGCTGGTCACTCAGGCCCTGGTGTGGTGTAGGTGGCATCAGCTAGCAGCACAAGACATTGGAAAACAGCCAAAAGCAATGTCGTTAATGTGCCCTCATTAATGGGCAGCTGCTTTTGGTCTTTTAATACACCCCTTCTCTGGATCAAAAGCGGTTCAATGGCATGAAAATGAAAGGCTTACAGCACCAGGTATTCCCAGGAAGTCTCCCATCCAAGTACTAACCAAGCCCAGCCCTGCTTAGCTTCCGAGATCAGACGAGGTCGGGCGTGCTCAGGGTGGTATGGCCGTAAGCTGCTGGCCCCAGCACAATGTCTCAATTTATGGATTCAACTGATTAGGTGGCAAGTACCTGAAGTTACGAAGACAATCCTTTAACCATACCTGCATGTTTGCATAATACCCTAACCCAAAGGCTCAGTTTAGCATTTATCTAACAGCACAGGCCCTGGATTGTTGAAGATGGCCTCAGGAACCAGCACAGGGCCTGGTGTGTTGTACATGGCCACAGCTAGCAGCACAGGGCCTGGTTTGGTGAAGATGGCCTCGGCCAGAAGCGCAGGGCCTGGTGTGATGTGAGTGGCCTGAGCAAGAGCCACAGGCCCTGGTGTGGTGTAAGTGGCCTCAGCCAGCAGCCACAGGCCCTGGTGTGGTGTAAGTGGCCTCAGCCAGAGCCACAGGCCCTGGTGCGGTGTAAGTGGCCTCAGCCAGTGCCACAGGCCCTGGTGTGGTGTAAGTGGCCTGAGCAAGAGCCACAGACCCTGGTGTGGTGTAAGTGGCCTCAGCCAGCAGCCACAGGCCCTGGTGTGGTGTAAGTGGCCTCAGCCAGCAGCCACAGGCCCTGGTGTGGTGTAAGTGGCCTCAGCCAGCAGCCACAGGCCCTGGTGTGGTGTAAGTGGCCTCAGCCAGAGCCACAGGCCCTGGTGTAGTGTAAGTGGCCTCAGCCAGTGCCACAGGCCCTGGTGTGGTGTAAGTGGCCTGAGCAAGAGCCACAGACCCTGGTGTGGTGTAATTGGCCTCAATAGCAACTAATGCCCTGGTGTGGTGTAGGTGGCCTCAGCCAGCAGCCACAGGCCCTGGTGTGGTGTAAGTGGCCTCAGCCAGTGCCACAGGCCCTGGTGTGGTGTAAGGGGCCTCAATAGCAACTAATGCCCTGGTGTGGTGTAAGTGGCCTCAGCCAGCAGCCACAGGCACTGGTGTGGTGTAAGTGCCCTCAGCCAGCAGCCACAGGCCCTGGTGTGGTGTAAGTGGCCTCAGCCAGCAGCCACAGGCCCTGGTGTGGTGTAAGTGGCCTCAGCCAGCAGCACAGGCCCTGGTGTGGTGTAAGTGGCCTGAGCAAGAGCCACAGGCCCTGGTGTGGTGTAAGTGGCCTCAGCCAGAAGCCACAGGCACTGGTGTGGTGTAAGTGCCCTCAGCCAGCAGCCACAGGCCCTGGTGTGGTGTAAGTGACCTCAGCCAGCAGCCACAGGCCCTGGTGTGGTGTAAGTGGCCTCAGCCAGCAGCCACAGGCCCTGGTGTGGTGTAAGTGGCCTCAGCCAGTGCCACAGGCCCTGGTGTGGTGTAAGTGGCCTGAGCAAGAGTCACAGACCCTGGTGTGGTGTAATTGGCCTCAATAGCAACTAATGCCCTGGTGTGGTGTAGGTGGCCTCAGCCAGCAGCCACAGGCCCTGGTGTGGTGTAAGTGGCCTCAGCCAGAGCCACAGGCCCTGGTGCGGTGTAAGTGGCCTCAGCCAGTGCCACAGGCCCTGGTGTGGTGTAAGTGGCCTGAGCAAGAGCCACAGACCCTGGTGTGGTGTAAGTGGCCTCAGCCAGCAGCCACAGGCCCTGGTGTGGTGTAAGTGGCCTCAGCCAGCAGCCACAGGCCCTGGTGTGGTGTAAGTGGCCTCAGCCAGCAGCCACAGGCCCTGGTGTGGTGTAAGTGGCCTCAGCCAGAGCCACAGGCCCTGGTGTGGTGTAAGTGGCCTCAGCCACTGCCACAGGCCCTGGTGTGGTGTAAGTGGCCTGAGCAAGAGCCAAAGACCCTGGTGTGGTGTAATTGGCCTCAATAGCAACTAATGCCCTGGTGTGGTGTAGGTGGCCTCAGCCAGCAGCCACAGGCCCTGGTGTGGTGTCAGTGGCCTCAATAGCAACTAATGCCCTGGTGTGGTGTAAGTGGCCTCAGCCAGCAGCCACAGGCCCTGGTGTGGTGTAAGTGGCTTGAGCAAGAGCCACAGACCCTGGTGTGGTGTAATTGGCCTCAATAGCAACTAAGGCCCTGGTGTGGTGTAGGTGGCCTCAGCCAGCAGCCACAGGCCCTGGTGTGGTGTAAGTGGCCTCAGCCAGCAGCCACAGGCCCTGGTGTGGTGTAAGTGGCCTCAGCCAGCAGCCACAGGCCCTGATGTGGTGTAAGTGGCCCCAGCCGGTCACTCAGGCCCTGGTGTGGTGTAGGTGGCATCAGCTAGCAGCACAAGACATTGGAAAACAGCCAAAAGCAATGTCGTTAATGTGCCCTCATTAATGGGCAGCTGCTTTTGGTCTTTTAATACACCCCTTCTCTGGATCAAAAGCGGTTCAGTGACATGAAAATGAAATGCTTACAGCACCAGGTATTCCCAGGCGGTCTCCCATCCAAGCACTAACCAAGCCCAGCCCTGTTTAGCTTCCGAGATCAGACGAGGTCGGGCGTGCTCAGGGTGGTATGGCCGTAAGCTGCTGGCCCCAGCACAATGTCTCAATTTATGGATTCAACTGATTAGGTGGCAAGTACCTGAAGTTACGAAGACAATCCTTTAACCATACCTGCATTTTTGCATAATACCCTAACCCAAAGGCTCAGTTTAGCATTTATCTAACAGCACAGGCCCTGGATTGTTGAAGATGGCCTCAGGAACCAGCACAGGGCCTGGTGTGTTGTACATGGCCACAGCAAGCAGCACAGGGCCAGGTTTGGTGAAGATGGCCTCGGCCAGAAGCACAGGGTCTGGTGTGATATGAGTGGCCTGAGCAAGAGCCACAGGCCCTGGTGTGGTGTAAGTGGCCTCAGCCAGAAGCCACAGGCCCTGGTGTGGTGTAGGTGGCCTCAGCCAGCAGCCACAGGCCCTTGTGTGGTGTAAGTGGCCTCAGCCAGCAGCCACAGGCCCTGGTGTGGTGTAAGTGGCCTCAGCCAGCAGCCACAGGCCCTGGTGTGGTGTAATTGGCCTCAATAGCAACTAATGCCCTGGTGTGGTGTAGGTGGCCTCAATAGCAACTAAGGCCCTGGTGTGGTGTAAGTGGCCTCAGCCAGCAGCCACAGGCCCTGGTGTGGTGTAAGTGGCCTCAGCCAGTGCCACAGGCCCTGGTGTGGTGTAAGGGGCCTCAATAGCAACTAATGCCCTGGTGTGGTGTAAGTGGCCTCAGCCAGCAGCCACAGGCACTGGTGTGGTGTAAGTGCCCTCAACAAGCAGCCACAGGCCCTGGTGTGGTGTAAGTGGCCTCAGCCAGCAGCCACAGGCCCTGGTGTGGTGTAAGTGGCCTCAGCCAGCAGCCACAGGCCCTGGTGTGGTGTAAGTGGCCCAAGCAAGAGCCACAGGCCCTGGTGTGGTGTAAGTGGCCTCAGCCAGAAGCCACAGGCACTGGTGTGGTGTAAGTGCCCTCAGCCAGCAGCCACAGGCCCTGGTGTGGTGTAAGTGACCTCAGCCAGCAGCCACAGGCCCTGGTGTGGTGTAAGTGGCCTCAGCCAGCAGCCACAGGCCCTGGTGTGGTGTAAGTGGCCTCAGCCAGTGCCACAGGCACTGGTGTGGTGTAAGTGGCCTGAGCAAGAGTCACAGACCCTGGTGTGGTGTAATTGGCCTCAATAGCAACTAATGCCCTGGTGTGGTGTAGGTGGCCTCAGCCAGCAGCCACAGGCCCTGGTGTGGTGTAAGTGGCCTCAGCCAGTGCCACAGGCCCTGGTGTGGTGTAAGTGGCCTGAGCAAGAGCCACAGACCCTGGTGTGGTGTAATTGGCCTCAATAGCAACTAATGCCCTGGTGTGGTGTAAGTGGCCTCAGCCAGCAGCCACAGGCCCTGGTGTGGTGTAAGTGGCCTCAGCCAGCAGCCACAGGCCCTGATGTGGTGTAAGTGGCCCCAGCCGGTCACTCAGGCCCTGGTGTGGTGTAGGTGGCATCAGCTAGCAGCACAAGACATTGGAAAACAGCCAAAAGCAATGTCGTTAATGTGCCCTCATTAATGGGCAGCTGCTTTTGGTCTTTTAATACACCCCTTCTCTGGATCAAAAGCGGTTCAATGACATGAAAATGAAAGGCTTACAGCACCAGGTATTCCCAGGTAGTCTCCCATCCAAGTACTAACCAAGCCCAGCCCTGCTTAGCTTCCGAGATCAGACGAGGTCGGGCGTGCTCAGGGTGGTATGGCCGTAAGCTGCTGGCCCCAGCACAATGTCTCAATTTATGGATTCAACTGATTAGGTGGCAAGTACCTGAAGTTACGAAGACAATCCTTTAACCATACCTGCATGTTTGCATAATACCCTAACCCAAAGGCTCAGTTTAGCATTTATCTAACAGCACAGGCCATGGATTGTTGAAGATGGCCTCAGGAACCAGCACAGGGCCTGGTGTGTTGTACATGGCCACAGCTAGCAGCACAGGGCCTGGTTTGGTGAAGATGGCCTCGGCCAGAAGCGCAGGGCCTGGTGTGATGTGAGTGGCCTGAGCAAGAGCCACAGGCCCTGGTGTGGTGTAAGTGGCCTCAGCCAGAAGCCACAGGCACTGGTGTGGTGTAAGTGGCCTCAGCCAGCAGCCACAGGCCCTGGTGTGGTGTAAGTGGCCTCAGCCAGCAGCCACAGGCCCTGGTGTGGTGTAAGTGGCCTCAGCCAGCAGCCACAGGCCCTGGTGTGGTGTAAGTGGCCTCAGCCAGAGCCACAGGCCCTGGTGTGGTGTAAGTGGCCTCAGCCACTGCCACAGGCCCTGGTGTGGTGTAAGTGGCCTGAGCAAGAGCCAAAGACCCTGGTGTGGTGTAATTGGCCTCAATAGCAACTAATGCCCTGGTGTGGTGTAGGTGGCCTCAGCCAGCAGCCACAGGCCCTGGTGTGGTGTCAGTGGCCTCAATAGCAACTAATGCCCTGGTGTGGTGTAAGTGGCCTCAGCCAGCAGCCACAGGCCCTGGTGTGGTGTAAGTGGCTTGAGCAAGAGCCACAGACCCTGGTGTGGTGTAATTGGCCTCAATAGCAACTAAGGCCCTGGTGTGGTGTAGGTGGCCTCAGCCAGCAGCCACAGGCCCTGGTGTGGTGTAAGTGGCCTCAGCCAGCAGCCACAGGCCCTGGTGTGGTGTAAGTGGCCTCAGCCAGCAGCCACAGGCCCTGATGTGGTGTAAGTGGCCCCAGCCGGTCACTCAGGCCCTGGTGTGGTGTAGGTGGCATCAGCTAGCAGCACAAGACATTGGAAAACAGCCAAAAGCAATGTCGTTAATGTGCCCTCATTAATGGGCAGCTGCTTTTGGTCTTTTAATACACCCCTTCTCTGGATCAAAAGCGGTTCAGTGACATGAAAATGAAATGCTTACAGCACAAGGTATTCCCAGGCGGTCTCCCATCCAAGTACTAACCAAGCCCAGCCCTGCTTAGCTTCCGAGATCAGACGAGGTCGGGCGTGCTCAGGGTGGTATGGCCGTAAGCTGCTGGCCCCAGCACAATGTCTCAATTTATGGATTCAACTGATTAGGTGGCAAGTACCTGAAGTTACGAAGACAATCCTTTAACCATACCTGCATTTTTGCATAATACCCTAACCCAAAGGCTCAGTTTAGCATTTATCTAACAGCACAGGCCCTGGATTGTTGAAGATGGCCTCAGGAACCAGCACAGGGCCTGGTGTGTTGTACATGGCCACAGCAAGCAGCACAGGGCCAGGTTTGGTGAAGATGGCCTCGGCCAGAAGCACAGGGTCTGGTGTGATATGAGTGGCCTGAGCAAGAGCCACAGGCCCTGGTGTGGTGTAAGTGGCCTCAGCCAGAAGCCACAGGCCCTGGTGTGGTGTAGGTGGCCTCAGCCAGCAGCCACAGGCCCTTGTGTGGTGTAAGTGGCCTCAGCCAGCAGCCACAGGCCCTGGTGTGGTGTAAGTGGCCTCAGCCAGCAGCCACAGGCCCTGGTGTGGTGTAATTGGCCTCAATAGCAACTAATGCCCTGGTGTGGTGTAGGTGGCCTCAATAGCAACTAAGGCCCTGGTGTGGTGTAAGTGGCCTCAGCCAGCAGCCACAGGCCCTGGTGTGGTGTAAGTGGCCTCAGCCAGTGCCACAGGCCCTGGTGTGGTGTAAGGGGCCTCAATAGCAACTAATGCCCTGGTGTGGTGTAAGTGGCCTCAGCCAGCAGCCACAGGCACTGGTGTGGTGTAAGTGCCCTCAACAAGCAGCCACAGGCCCTGGTGTGGTGTAAGTGGCCTCAGCCAGCAGCCACAGGCCCTGGTGTGGTGTAAGTGGCCTCAGCCAGCAGCCACAGGCCCTGGTGTGGTGTAAGTGGCCCAAGCAAGAGCCACAGGCCCTAGTGTGGTGTAAGTGGCCTCAGCCAGAAGCCACAGGCCCTGGTGTGGTGTAAGTGACCTCAGCCAGCAGCCACAGGCCCTGGTGTGGTGTAAGTGGCCTCAGCCAGCAGCCACAGGCCCTGGTGTGGTGTAAGTGGCCTCAGCCAGTGCCACAGGCACTGGTGTGGTGTAAGTGGCCTGAGCAAGAGTCACAGACCCTGGTGTGGTGTAATTGGCCTCAATAGCAACTAATGCCCTGGTGTGGTGTAGGTGGCCTCAGCCAGCAGCCACAGGCCCTGGTGTGGTGTAAGTGGCCTCAGCCAGTGCCACAGGCCCTGGTGTGGTGTAAGTGGCCTGAGCAAGAGCCACAGACCCTGGTGTGGTGTAATTGGCCTCAATAGCAACTAATGCCCTGGTGTGGTGTAAGTGGCCTCAGCCAGCAGCCACAGGCCCTGGTGTGGTGTAAGTGGCCTCAGCCAGCAGCCACAGGCCCTGATGTGGTGTAAGTGGCCCCAGCCGGTCACTCAGGCCCTGGTGTGGTGTAGGTGGCATCAGCTAGCAGCACAAGACATTGGAAAACAGCCAAAAGCAATGTCGTTAATGTGCCCTCATTAATGGGCAGCTGCTTTTGGTCTTTTAATACACCCCTTCTCTGGATCAAAAGCGGTTCAATGACATGAAAATGAAAGGCTTACAGCACCAGGTATTCCCAGGTAGTCTCCCATCCAAGTACTAACCAAGCCCAGCCCTGCTTAGCTTCCGAGATCAGACGAGGTCGGGCGTGCTCAGGGTGGTATGGCCGTAAGCTGCTGGCCCCAGCACAATGTCTCAATTTATGGATTCAACTGATTAGGTGGCAAGTACCTGAAGTTACGAAGACAATCCTTTAACCATACCTGCATGTTTGCATAATACCCTAACCCAAAGGCTCAGTTTAGCATTTATCTAACAGCACAGGCCATGGATTGTTGAAGATGGCCTCAGGAACCAGCACAGGGCCTGGTGTGTTGTACATGGCCACAGCTAGCAGCACAGGGCCTGGTTTGGTGAAGATGGCCTCGGCCAGAAGCGCAGGGCCTGGTGTGATGTGAGTGGCCTGAGCAAGAGCCACAGGCCCTGGTGTGGTGTAAGTGGCCTCAGCCAGAAGCCACAGGCACTGGTGTGGTGTAAGTGGCCTCAGCCAGCAGCCACAGGCCCTGGTGTGGTGTAAGTGGCCTCAGCCAGCAGCCACAGGCCCTGGTGTGGTGTAAGTGGCCTCAGCCAGCAGCCACAGGCCCTGGTGTGGTGTAAGTGGCCTCAGCCAGAGCCACAGGCCCTGGTGTGGTGTAAGTGGCCTCAGCCACTGCCACAGGCCCTGGTGTGGTGTAAGTGGCCTGAGCAAGAGCCAAAGACCCTGGTGTGGTGTAATTGGCCTCAATAGCAACTAATGCCCTGGTGTGGTGTAGGTGGCCTCAGCCAGCAGCCACAGGCCCTGGTGTGGTGTCAGTGGCCTCAATAGCAACTAATGCCCTGGTGTGGTGTAAGTGGCCTCAGCCAGCAGCCACAGGCCCTGGTGTGGTGTAAGTGGCTTGAGCAAGAGCCACAGACCCTGGTGTGGTGTAATTGGCCTCAATAGCAACTAAGGCCCTGGTGTGGTGTAGGTGGCCTCAGCCAGCAGCCACAGGCCCTGGTGTGGTGTAAGTGGCCTCAGCCAGCAGCCACAGGCCCTGGTGTGGTGTAAGTGGCCTCAGCCAGCAGCCACAGGCCCTGATGTGGTGTAAGTGGCCCCAGCCGGTCACTCAGGCCCTGGTGTGGTGTAGGTGGCATCAGCTAGCAGCACAAGACATTGGAAAACAGCCAAAAGCAATGTCGTTAATGTGCCCTCATTAATGGGCAGCTGCTTTTGGTCTTTTAATACACCCCTTCTCTGGATCAAAAGCGGTTCAGTGACATGAAAATGAAATGCTTACAGCACCAGGTATTCCCAGGCGGTCTCCCATCCAAGTACTAACCAAGCCCAGCCCTGCTTAGCTTCCGAGATCAGACGAGGTCGGGCGTGCTCAGGGTGGTATGGCCGTAAGCTGCTGGCCCCAGCACAATGTCTCAATTTATGGATTCAACTGATTAGGTGGCAAGTACCTGAAGTTACGAAGACAATCCTTTAACCATACCTGCATTTTTGCATAATACCCTAACCCAAAGGCTCAGTTTAGCATTTATCTAACAGCACAGGCCCTGGATTGTTGAAGATGGCCTCAGGAACCAGCACAGGGCCTGGTGTGTTGTACATGGCCACAGCAAGCAGCACAGGGCCAGGTTTGGTGAAGATGGCCTCGGCCAGAAGCACAGGGTCTGGTGTGATATGAGTGGCCTGAGCAAGAGCCACAGGCCCTGGTGTGGTGTAAGTGGCCTCAGCCAGAAGCCACAGGCCCTGGTGTGGTGTAGGTGGCCTCAGCCAGCAGCCACAGGCCCTTGTGTGGTGTAAGTGGCCTCAGCCAGCAGCCACAGGCCCTGGTGTGGTGTAAGTGGCCTCAGCCAGCAGCCACAGGCCCTGGTGTGGTGTAATTGGCCTCAATAGCAACTAATGCCCTGGTGTGGTGTAGGTGGCCTCAATAGCAACTAAGGCCCTGGTGTGGTGTAAGTGGCCTCAGCCAGCAGCCACAGGCCCTGGTGTGGTGTAAGGGGCCTCAATAGCAACTAATGCCCTGGTGTGGTGTAAGTGGCCTCAGCCAGCAGCCACAGGCACTGGTGTGGTGTAAGTGCCCTCAACAAGCAGCCACAGGCCCTGGTGTGGTGTAAGTGGCCTCAGCCAGCAGCCACAGGCCCTGGTGTGGTGTAAGTGGCCTCAGCCAGCAGCCACAGGCCCTGGTGTGGTGTAAGTGGCCCAAGCAAGAGCCACAGGCCCTGGTGTGGTGTAAGTGGCCTCAGCCAGAAGCCACAGGCACTGGTGTGGTGTAAGTGCCCTCAGCCAGCAGCCACAGGCCCTGGTGTGGTGTAAGTGACCTCAGCCAGCAGCCACAGGCCCTGGTGTGGTGTAAGTGGCCTCAGCCAGCAGCCACAGGCCCTGGTGTGGTGTAAGTGGCCTCAGCCAGTGCCACAGGCACTGGTGTGGTGTAAGTGGCCTGAGCAAGAGTCACAGACCCTGGTGTGGTGTAATTGGCCTCAATAGCAACTAATGCCCTGGTGTGGTGTAGGTGGCCTCAGCCAGCAGCCACAGGCCCTGGTGTGGTGTAAGTGGCCTCAGCCAGTGCCACAGGCCCTGGTGTGGTGTAAGTGGCCTGAGCAAGAGCCACAGACCCTGGTGTGGTGTAATTGGCCTCAATAGCAACTAATGCCCTGGTGTGGTGTAAGTGGCCTCAGCCAGCAGCCACAGGCCCTGGTGTGGTGTAAGTGGCCTCAGCCAGCAGCCACAGGCCCTGATGTGGTGTAAGTGGCCCCAGCCGGTCACTCAGGCCCTGGTGTGGTGTAGGTGGCATCAGCTAGCAGCACAAGACATTGGAAAACAGCCAAAAGCAATGTCGTTAATGTGCCCTCATTAATGGGCAGCTGCTTTTGGTCTTTTAATACACCCCTTCTCTGGATCAAAAGCGGTTCAATGACATGAAAATGAAAGGCTTACAGCACCAGGTATTCCCAGGTAGTCTCCCATCCAAGTACTAACCAAGCCCAGCCCTGCTTAGCTTCCGAGATCAGACGAGGTCGGGCGTGCTCAGGGTGGTATGGCCGTAAGCTGCTGGCCCCAGCACAATGTCTCAATTTATGGATTCAACTGATTAGGTGGCAAGTACCTGAAGTTACGAAGACAATCCTTTAACCATACCTGCATGTTTGCATAATACCCTAACCCAAAGGCTCAGTTTAGCATTTATCTAACAGCACAGGCCATGGATTGTTGAAGATGGCCTCAGGAACCAGCACAGGGCCTGGTGTGTTGTACATGGCCACAGCTAGCAGCACAGGGCCTGGTTTGGTGAAGATGGCCTCGGCCAGAAGCGCAGGGCCTGGTGTGATGTGAGTGGCCTGAGCAAGAGCCACAGGCCCTGGTGTGGTGTAAGTGGCCTCAGCCAGAAGCCACAGGCACTGGTGTGGTGTAAGTGGCCTCAGCCAGCAGCCACAGGCCCTGGTGTGGTGTAAGTGGCCTCAGCCAGCAGCCACAGGCCCTGGTGTGGTGTAAGTGGCCTCAGCCAGCAGCCACAGGCCCTGGTGTGGTGTAAGTGGCCTCAGCCAGAGCCACAGGCCCTGGTGTGGTGTAAGTGGCCTCAGCCACTGCCACAGGCCCTGGTGTGGTGTAAGTGGCCTGAGCAAGAGCCAAAGACCCTGGTGTGGTGTAATTGGCCTCAATAGCAACTAATGCCCTGGTGTGGTGTAGGTGGCCTCAGCCAGCAGCCACAGGCCCTGGTGTGGTGTCAGTGGCCTCAATAGCAACTAATGCCCTGGTGTGGTGTAAGTGGCCTCAGCCAGCAGCCACAGGCCCTGGTGTGGTGTAAGTGGCTTGAGCAAGAGCCACAGACCCTGGTGTGGTGTAATTGGCCTCAATAGCAACTAAGGCCCTGGTGTGGTGTAGGTGGCCTCAGCCAGCAGCCACAGGCCCTGGTGTGGTGTAAGTGGCCTCAGCCAGCAGCCACAGGCCCTGGTGTGGTGTAAGTGGCCTCAGCCAGCAGCCACAGGCCCTGATGTGGTGTAAGTGGCCCCAGCCGGTCACTCAGGCCCTGGTGTGGTGTAGGTGGCATCAGCTAGCAGCACAAGACATTGGAAAACAGCCAAAAGCAATGTCGTTAATGTGCCCTCATTAATGGGCAGCTGCTTTTGGTCTTTTAATACACCCCTTCTCTGGATCAAAAGCGGTTCAGTGACATGAAAATGAAATGCTTACAGCACCAGGTATTCCCAGGCGGTCTCCCATCCAAGTACTAACCAAGCCCAGCCCTGCTTAGCTTCCGAGATCAGACGAGGTCGGGCGTGCTCAGGGTGGTATGGCCGTAAGCTGCTGGCCCCAGCACAATGTCTCAATTTATGGATTCAACTGATTAGGTGGCAAGTACCTGAAGTTACGAAGACAATCCTTTAACCATACCTGCATTTTTGCATAATACCCTAACCCAAAGGCTCAGTTTAGCATTTATCTAACAGCACAGGCCCTGGATTGTTGAAGATGGCCTCAGGAACCAGCACAGGGCCTGGTGTGTTGTACATGGCCACAGCAAGCAGCACAGGGCCAGGTTTGGTGAAGATGGCCTCGGCCAGAAGCACAGGGTCTGGTGTGATATGAGTGGCCTGAGCAAGAGCCACAGGCCCTGGTGTGGTGTAAGTGGCCTCAGCCAGAAGCCACAGGCCCTGGTGTGGTGTAGGTGGCCTCAGCCAGCAGCCACAGGCCCTTGTGTGGTGTAAGTGGCCTCAGCCAGCAGCCACAGGCCCTGGTGTGGTGTAAGTGGCCTCAGCCAGCAGCCACAGGCCCTGGTGTGGTGTAATTGGCCTCAATAGCAACTAATGCCCTGGTGTGGTGTAGGTGGCCTCAATAGCAACTAAGGCCCTGGTGTGGTGTAAGTGGCCTCAGCCAGCAGCCACAGGCCCTGGTGTGGTGTAAGTGGCCTCAGCCAGTGCCACAGGCCCTGGTGTGGTGTAAGGGGCCTCAATAGCAACTAATGCCCTGGTGTGGTGTAAGTGGCCTCAGCCAGCAGCCATAGGCACTGGTGTGGTGTAAGTGCCCTCAACAAGCAGCCACAGGCCCTGGTGTGGTGTAAGTGGCCTCAGCCAGCAGCCACAGGCCCTGGTGTGGTGTAAGTGGCCTCAGCCAGCAGCCACAGGCCCTGGTGTGGTGTAAGTGGCCCAAGCAAGAGCCACAGGCCCTGGTGTGGTGTAAGTGGCCTCAGCCAGAAGCCACAGGCACTGGTGTGGTGTAAGTGCCCTCAGCCAGCAGCCACAGGCCCTGGTGTGGTGTAAGTGACCTCAGCCAGCAGCCACAGGCCCTGGTGTGGTGTAAGTGGCCTCAGCCAGCAGCCACAGGCCCTGGTGTGGTGTAAGTGGCCTCAGCCAGTGCCACAGGCACTGGTGTGGTGTAATTGGCCTCAATAGCAACTAATGCCCTGGTGTGGTGTAAGTGGCCTCAGCCAGCAGCCACAGGCCCTGGTGTGGTGTAAGTGGCCTCAGCCAGTGCCACAGGCCCTGGTGTGGTGTAAGTGGCCTGAGCAAGAGCCACAGACCCTGGTGTGGTGTAATTGGCCTCAATAGCAACTAATGCCCTGGTGTGGTGTAAGTGGCCTCAGCCAGCAGCCACAGGCCCTGGTGTGGTGTAAGTGGCCTCAGCCAGCAGCCACAGGCCCTGATGTGGTGTAAGTGGCCCCAGCCGGTCACTCAGGCCCTGGTGTGGTGTAGGTGGCATCAGCTAGCAGCACAAGACATTGGAAAACAGCCAAAAGCAATGTCGTTAATGTGCCCTCATTAATGGGCAGCTGCTTTTGGTCTTTTAATACACCCCTTCTCTGGATCAAAAGCGGTTCAATGACATGAAAATGAAAGGCTTACAGCACCAGGTATTCCCAGGTAGTCTCCCATCCAAGTACTAACCAAGCCCAGCCCTGCTTAGCTTCCGAGATCAGACGAGGTCGGGCGTGCTCAGGGTGGTATGGCCGTAAGCTGCTGGCCCCAGCACAATGTCTCAATTTATGGATTCAACTGATTAGGTGGCAAGTACCTGAAGTTACGAAGACAATCCTTTAACCATACCTGCATGTTTGCATAATACCCTAACCCAAAGGCTCAGTTTAGCATTTATCTAACAGCACAGGCCCTGGATTGTTGAAGATGGCCTCAGGAACCAGCACAGGGCCTGGTGTGTTGTACATGGCCACAGCTAGCAGCACAGGGCCTGGTTTGGTGAAGATGGCCTCGGCCAGAAGCGCAGGGCCTGGTGTGATGTGAGTGGCCTGAGCAAGAGCCACAGGCCCTGGTGTGGTGTAAGTGGCCTCAGCCAGAAGCCACAGGCACTGGTGTGGTGTAAGTGGCCTCAGCCAGCAGCCACAGGCCCTGGTGTGGTGTAAGTGGCCTCAGCCAGCAGCCACAGGCCCTGGTGTGGTGTAAGTGGCCTCAGCCAGCAGCCACAGGCCCTGGTGTGGTGTAAGTGGCCTCAGCCAGAGCCACAGGCCCTGGTGTGGTGTAAGTGGCCTCAATAGCAACTAAGGCCCTGGTGTGGTGTAAGTGGCCTCATCCAGCAGCCACAGGCCTTGGTGTGGTGTAAGTCGCCTCATCCAGCAGCCACAGGCCCTGGTGTGGTGTAAGTGGCCTGAGCAAGAGCCACAGACCCTGGTGTGGTGTAATTGGCCTCAATAGCAACTAATGCCCTGGTGTGGTGTAGGTGGCCTCAGCCAGCAGCCACAGGCCCTGGTGTGGTGTAAGTGGCCTCAGCCAGCAACCATAGGGCCTGATGTGGTGTAAGTGGCCCCAGCCGGTCACTCAGGCCCTGGTGTGGTGTAAGTGGCATCAGCTAGCAGCACAAGACATTGGAAAAGAGCCAAAAGCAATGTCGTTAATGTGCCCTCATTAATGGGCAGCTGCTTTTGGTCTTTTAATACACCCCTTCTCTGGATCAAAAGCGGTTCAATGACATGAAAATGAAAGGCTTACAGCACCAGGTATTCCAAGGAAGTCTCCCATCCAAGTACTAACCAAGCCCAGCCCTGCTTAGCTTCCGAGATCAGACGAGGTCGGGCGTGCTCAGGGTGGTATGGCCGTAAGCTGCTGGCCCCAGCACAATGTCTCAATTTATGGATTCAACTGATTAGGTGGCAAGTACCTGAAGTTACGAAGACAATCCTATAACCATACCTGCATGTTTGCATAATACCCTAACCCAAAGGCTCAGTTTAGCATTTATCCAACAGCACAGGCCCTGGATTGTTGAAGATGGCCTCAGGAACCAGAACAGGGCCTGGTGTGTTGTACATGGCCACAGCTAGCAGCACAGGGCCTGGTTTGGTGAAGATGGCCTCGGCCAGAAGCACAGGGCCTGGTGTGATACGAGTGGCCTGAGCAAGAGCCACAGGCCCTGGTGTGGAGTAAGTGGCCTGAGCAAGAGCCACAGGCCCTGGTGTGGTGTAAGTGGCCTGAGCAAGAGCAACAGGCCCTGGTGTGGTGTAATTGGCCTCAATAGCAACTAAGGCCCTGGTGTGGTGTATGTGGCCTCAGCCAGCAGCCACAGGCCCTGGTGTGGTGTAAGTGGCCTCAGAAGCAAATAAGGCCGTGGTGTGGTGTATGTGGCCTCAGCCAGCAGCCACAGGCCCTTGGTGTGGTGTAAGTGGCCTCAGCCAGCAGCCACAGGCCCTGGTGTGGTGTGGGTGGCCTCAGCCAGCAGCCACAGGCCCTTGGTGTGGTGTAAGTCGCCTCATCCAGCAGCCACAGGCCCTGATGTGGTGTAAGTGGCCTCAGCCAGAGCCACAGGCCCTGGTGTGGTGTAAGTGGCCTCAGAAGCAAATAAGGCCGTGGTGTGGTGTAAGTGGCCTCAGCCAGAGCCACAGGCCCTGGTGTGGTGTAAGTGGCCTCAATAGCAACTAAGGCCCTGGTGTGGTGTAAGTGGCCTCATCCAGCAGCCACAGGCCTTGGTGTGGTGTAAGTCGCCTCATCCAGCAGCCACAGGCCCTGGTGTGGTGTAAATGGCCTGAGCAAGAGCCACAGACCCTGGTGTGGTGTAATTGGCCTCAATAGCAAGTAAGGCCCTGGTGTGGTGTAGGTGGCCTCAGCCAGCAGCCACAGGCCCTGGTGTGGTGTAAGTGGCCTCAGCCAGCAGCCACAGGCCCTGGTGTGGTGTAAGTGGCCTGAGCAAGAGCCACAGGCCCTGGTGTGGTGTAAGTGGCCTCAGCCAGCAGCCACAGGCACTGGTGTGGTGTAAGTGCCCTCAGCCAGCAGCCACAGGCCCTGGTGTGGTGTAAGTGGCCTCAGCCAGCAGCCACAGGCCCTGGTGTGGTGTAAGTGGCCTCAGCCAGCAGCCACAGGCCCTGGTGTGGTGTAAGTGGCCTGAGCCAGTGCCACAGGCCCTGGTGTGGTGTAAGTGGCCTGAGCAAGAGCCACAGACCCTGGTGTGGTGTAATTGGCCTCAATAGCAACTAATGCCCTGGTGTGGTGTAAGTGGCCTCAGCCAGCAGCCACAGGCCCTGGTGTGGTGTAAGTGGCCTCAGCCAGCAGCCACAGGCCCTGATGTGGTGTAAGTGGCCCCAGCCGGTCACTCAGGCCCTGGTGTGGTGTAGGTGGCATCAGCTAGCAGCACAAGACATTGGAAAACAGCCAAAAGCAATGTCGTTAATGTGCCCTCATTAATGGGCAGCTGCTTTTGGTCTTTTAATACACCCCTTCTCTGGATCAAAAGCGGTTCAATGACATGAAAATGAAAGGCTTACAGCACCAGGTATTCCCAGGCAGTCTCCCATCCAAGTACTAACCAAGCCCAGCCCTGCTTAGCTTACGAGATCAGACGAGGTCGGGCGTGCTCAGGGTGGTATGGCCGTAAGCTGCTGGCCCCAGCACAATGTCTCAATTTATGGATTCAACTGATTAGGTGGCAAGTACCTGAAGTTACGAAGACAATCCTTTAACCATACCTGCATGTTTGCATAATACCCTAACCCAAAGGCTCAGTTTAGCATTTATCTAACAGCACAGGCCCTGGATTGTTGAAGATGGCCTCAGGAACCAGCACAGGGCCTGGTGTGTTGTACATGGCCACAGCTAGCAGCACAGGGCCTGGTTTGGTGAAGATGGCCTCGGCCAGAAGCGCAGGGCCTGGTGTGATGTGAGTGGCCTGAGCAAGAGCCACAGGCCCTGGTGTGGTGTAAGTGGCCTCAGCCAGAAGCCACAGGCACTGGTGTGGTGTAAGTGGCCTCAGCCAGCAGCCACAGGCCCTGGTGTGGTGTAAGTGGCCTCAGCCAGCAGCCACAGGCCCTGGTGTGGTGTAAGTGGCCTCAGCCAGCAGCCACAGGCCCTGGTGTGGTGTAAGTGGCCTCAGCCAGCAGCCACAGGCCCTGGTGTGGTGTAAGTGGCCTCAGCCAGAGCCACAGGCCCTGATGTAGTGTAAGTGGCCTCAGCCAGTGCCACAGGCCCTGGTGTGGTGTAAGTGGCCTGAGCAAGAGCCACAGACCCTGGTGTGGTGTAATTGGCCTCAATAGCAACTAATGCCCTGGTGTGGTGTAAGTGGCCTCAGCCAGCAGCCACAGGCCCTGGTGTGGTGTAAGTGGCCTGAGCAAGAGCCACAGGCCCTGGTGTGGTGTAATTGGCCTCAATAGCAACTAAGGCCCTGGTGTGGTGTAAGTGGCCTCATCCAGAGCCACAGGCCCTGGTGTGGTGTAAGTGGCCTCAGAAGCAAATAAGGCCGTGGTGTGGTGTAAGTGGCCTCAGCCAGTGCCACAGGCCCTGGTGTGGTGTAAGTGGCCTGAGCAAGAGCCACAGACCCTGGTGTGGTGTAATTGGCCTCAATAGCAACTAATGCCCTGGTGTGGTGTAGGTGGCCTCAGCCAGCAGCCACAGGCCCTGGTGTGGTGTAAGTGGCCTCAGCCAGTGCCACAGGCCCTGGTGTGGTGTAAGGGGCCTCAATAGCAACTAATGCCCTGGTGTGGTGTAGGTGGCCTCAGCCAGCAGCCACAGGCCCTGGTGTGGTGTAAGTGGCCTCAGCCAGTGCCAAAGGCCCTGATGTGGTGTAAGTGGCCTGAGCAAGAGCCACAGACCCTGGTGTGGTGTAATTGGCCTCAATAGCAACTAATGCCCTGGTGTGGTGTAGGTGGCCTCAGCCAGCAGCCACAGGCCCTGGTGTGGTGTAAGTGGCCTCAATAGCAACTAATGCCCTGGTGTGGTGTAAGTGGCCTCAGCCAGCAGCCACAGGCCCTGGTGTGGTGTAAGTGGCCTCAGCCAGAGCCACAGGTCCTGGTGTGGTGTAAGTGGCCTCAGCCAGAGCCACAGGTCCTGGTGTGGTGTAAGTGGCCTCAGCCAGTGCCACAGGCCCTGGTGTGGTGTAAGTGGCCTCAGCCAGCAGCCACAGGCCCTGGTGTGGTGTAAGTGGCCTCAGCCAGCAGCCACAGGCCCTGGTGTGGTGTAAGTGGCCTCAGCCAGAGCCACAGGTCCTGGTGTGGTGTAAGTGGCCTCAGCCAGTGCCACAGGCCCTGGTGTGGTGTAAGTGGCCTGAGCAAGAGCCACAGACCCTGTTGTGGTGTAATTGGCCTCAATAGCAACTAAGGCCCTGGTGTGGTGTAGGTGGCCTCAGCCAGCAGCCACAGGCCCTGGTGTGGTGTAAGTGGCCTCAGCCAGCAGCCACAGGCCCTGGTGTGGTGTAAGTGGCCTCAGCCAGCAGCCACAGGCCCTGATGTGGTGTAAGTGGCCCCAGCTGGTCACTCAGGCCCTGGTGTGGTGTAGGTGGCATCAGCTAGCAGCACAAGACATTGGAAAACAGCCAAAAGCAATGTCGTTAATGTGCCCTCATTAATGGGCAGCTGCTTTTGGTCTTTTAATACACCCCTTCTCTGGATCAAAAGCGGTTCAATGGCATGAAAATGAAAGGCTTACCGCACCAGGTATTCCCAGGCGGTCTCCCATCCAAGTACTAACCAAGCCCAGCCCTGCTTAGCTTCCGAGATCAGACGAGGTCGGGCGTGCTCAGGGTGGTATGGCCGTAAGCTGCTGGCCCCAGCACAATGTCTCAATTTATGGATTCAACTGATTAGGTGGCAAGTACCTGAAGTTACGAAGACAATCCTTTAACCATACCTGCATGTTTGCATAATACCCTAACCCAAAGGCTCAGTTTAGCATTTATCTAACAGCACAGGCCCTGGATTGTTGAAGATGGCCTCAGGAACCAGCACAGGGCCTGGTGTGTTGTACATGGCCACAGCTAGCAGCACAGGGCCTGGTTTGGTGAAGATGGCCTCGGCCAGAAGCGCAGGGCCTGGTGTGATGTGAGTGGCCTGAGCAAGAGCCACAGGCCCTGGTGTGGTGTAAGTGGCCTCAGCCAGAAGCCACAGGCACTGGTGTGGTGTAAGTGGCCTCAGCCAGCAGCCACAGGCCCTGGTGTGGTGTAAGTGGCCTCAGCCAGCAGCCACAGGCCCTGGTGTGGTGTAAGTGGCCTCAGCCAGCAGCCACAGGCCCTGGTGTGGTGTAAGTGGCCTCAGCCAGCAGCCACAGGCCCTGGTGTGGTGTAAGTGGCCTCAGCCAGAGCCACAGGCCCTGGTGTAGTGTAAGTGGCCTCAGCCAGTGCCACAGGCCCTGGTGTGGTGTAAGTGGCCTGAGCAAGAGCCACAGACCCTGGTGTGGTGTAATTGGCCTCAATAGCAACTAATGCCCTGGTGTGGTGTAGGTGGCCTCAGCCAGCAGCCACAGGCCCTGGAGTGGTGTAAGTGGCCTCAGCCAGTGCCACAGGCCCTGGTGTGGTGTAAGGGGCCTCAATAGCAACTAATGCCCTGGTGTGGTGTAAGTGGCCTCAGCCAGCAGCCACAGGCACTGGTGTGGTGTAAGTGCCCTCAGCCAGCAGCCACAGGCCCTGGTGTGGTGTAAGTGGCCTCAGCCAGCAGCCACAGGCCCTGGTGTGGTGTAAGTGGCCTCAGCCAGCAGCCACAGGCCCTGGTGTGGTGTATGTGGCCTGAGCAAGAGCCACAGGCCCTGGTGTGGTGTAAGTGGCCTCAGCCAGAAGCCACAGGCACTGGTGTGGTGTAAGTGCCCTCAGCCAGCAGCCACAGGCCCTGGTGTGGTGTAAGTGACCTCAGCCAGCAGCCACAGGCCCTGGTGTGGTGTAAGTGGCCTCAGCCAGCAGCCACAGGCCCTGGTGTGGTGTAAGTGGCCTCAGCCACTGCCACAGGCCCTGGTGTGGTGTAAGTGGCCTGAGCAAGAGTCACAGACCCTGGTGTGGTGTAATTGGCCTCAATAGCAACTAATGCCCTGGTGTGGTGTAGGTGGCCTCAGCCAGCAGCCACAGGCCCTGGTGCGGTGTAAGTGGCCTCAGCCAGTGCCACAGGCCCTGGTGTGGTGTAAGTGGCCTGAGCAAGAGCCACAGACCCTGGTGTGGTGTAATTGGCCTCAATAGCAACTAATGCCCTGGTGTGGTGTAAGTGGCCTCAGCCAGCAGCCACAGGCCCTGGTGTGGTGTAAGTGGCCTCAGCCAGCAGCCACAGGCCCTGATGTGGTGTAAGTGGCCCCAGCCGGTCACTCAGGCCCTGGTGTGGTGTAGGTGGCATCAGCTAGCAGCACAAGACATTGGAAAACAGCCAAAAGCAATGTCGTTAATGTGCCCTCATTAATGGGCAGCTGCTTTTGGTCTTTTAATACACCCCTTCTCTGGATCAAAAGCGGTTCAATGACATGAAAAAGAAAGGCTTACAGCACCAGGTATTCCCAGGTAGTCTCCCATCCAAGTACTAACCAAGCCCAGCCTTGCTTAGCTTCCGAGATCAGACGAGGTCGGGCGTGCTCAGGGTGGTATGGCCGTAAGCTGCTGGCCCCAGCACAATGTCTCAATTTATGGATTCAACTGATTAGGTGGCAAGTACCTGAAGTTACGAAGACAATCCTATAACCATACCTGCATGTTTGCATAATACCCTAACCCAAAGGCTCAGTTTAGCATTTATCCAACAGCACAGGCCCTGGATTGTTGAAGATGGCCTCAGGAACCAGCACAGGGCCTGGTGTGTTGTACATGGCCACAGCTAGCAGCACAGGGCCTGGTTTGGTGAAGATGGCCTCGGCCAGAAGCGCAGGGCCTGGTGTGATGTGAGTGGCCTGAGCAAGAGCCACAGGCCCTGGTGTGGTGTAAGTGGCCTCAGCCAGAAGCCACAGGCACTGGTGTGGTGTAAGTGGCCTCAGCCAGCAGCCACAGGCCCTGGTGTGGTGTAAGTGGCCTCAGCCAGCAGCCACAGGCCCTGGTGTGGTGTAAGTGGCCTCAGCCAGAGCCACAGGCCCTGGTGTAGTGTAAGTGGCCTCAGCCAGTGCCACAGGCCCTGGTGTGGTGTAAGTGGCCTGAGCAAGAGCCACAGACCCTGGTGTGGTGTAATTGGCCTCAATAGCAACTAATGCCCTGGTGTGGTGTAGGTGGCCTCAGCCAGCAGCCACAGGCCCTGGTGTGGTGTAAGGGGCCTCAATAGCAACTAATGCCCTGGTGTGGTGTAAGTGGCCTCAGCCAGTGCCACAGGCCCTGGTGTGGTGTAAGGGGCCTCAATAGCAACTAATGCCCTGGTGTGGTGTAAGTGGCCTCAGCCAGCAGCCACAGGCACTGGTGTGGTGTAAGTGGCCTCAGCCAGCAGCCACAGGCCCTGGTGTGGTGTAAGTGGCCTCAGCCAGCAGCCACAGGCCCTGGTGTGGTGTAAGTGGCCTGAGCCAGCAGCCACAGGCCCTGGTGTGGTGTAAGTGGCCTCAGCCAGAAGCCACAGGCACTGGTGTGGTGTAAGTGCCCTCAGCCAGCAGCCAAAGGCCCTTGTGTGGTGTAAGTGACCTCAGCCAGCAGCCACAGGCCCTGGTGTGGTGTAAGTGGCCTCAGCCAGCAGCCACAGGCCCTGGTGTGGTGTAAGTGGCCTCAGCCAGTGCCACAGGCCCTGGTGTGGTGTAAGTGGCCTGAGCAAGAGCCACAGGCCCTGGTGTGGTGTAAGTGGCCTCAGCCAGAAGCCACAGGCACTGGTGTGGTGTAAGTGCCCTCAGCCAGCAGCCACAGGCCCTGGTGTGGTGTAAGTGACCTCAGCCAGCAGCCACAGGCCCTGGTGTGGTGTAAGTGGCCTCAGCCAGCAGCCACAGGCCCTGGTGTGGTGTAAGTGGCCTCAGCCAGTGCCACAGGCCCTGGTGTGGTGTAAGTGGCCTGAGCAAGAGCCACAGACCCTGGTGTGGTGTAATTGGCCTCAATAGCAACTAATGCCCTGGTGTGGTGTAAGTGGCCTCAGCCAGCAGCCACAGGCCCTGGTGTGGTGTAAGTGGCCTCAGCCAGCAGCCACAGGCCCTGATGTGGTGTAAGTGGCCCCAGCCGGTCACTCAGGCCCTGGTGTGGTGTAGGTGGCATCAGCTAGCAGCACAAGACATTGGAAAACAGCCAAAAGCAATGTCGTTAATGTGCCCTCATTAATGGGCAGCTGCTTTTGGTCTTTTAATACACCCCTTCTCTGGATCAAAAGCGGTTCAATGACATGAAAATGAAAGGCTTACAGCACCAGGTATTCCAAGGAAGTCTCCCATCCAAGTACTAACCAAGCACAGCCCTGCTTAGCTTCCGAGATCAGACGTGGTCGGGCATGCTCAGGGTGGTATGGCCCTAAGCTGCTGGCCACAGCACAATGTCTCAATTTATGGATTCAAGTGATTAGGTGGCAAGTACCTGGAGTTACGAAGACAATCCTATAACCATACCTGCATGTTTGCATAATACCCTAACCCAAAGGCTCAGTTTAGCATTTATCCAACAGCACAGGCCCTGGATTGTTGAAGATGGCCTCAGGAACCAGAACAGGGCCTGGTGTGTTGTACATGGTCACAGCTAGCAGCACAGGGCCTGGTTTGGTGAAGATGGCCTCGGCCAGAAGCACAGGGCCTGGTGTGATATGAGTGGCCTGAGCAAGAGCCACAGGCCCTGGTGTGGAGTAAGTGGCCTGAGCAAGAGCCACAGGCCCTGGTGTGGTGTAAGTGGCCTCAGCCAGAGCCACAGGCCCTGGTGTGGTGTAAGTGGCCTCAGAAGCAAATAAGCCCGTGGTGTGGTGTAAGTGGCCTCAGCCAGAGCCACAGGCCCTGCTGTGGTGTAAGTGGCCTCAATAGCAACTAAGGCCCTGGTGTGGTGTAAGTGGCCTCATCCAGCAGCCACAGGCCTTGGTGTGGTGTAAGTCGCCTCATCCAGCAGCCACAGGCCCTGGTGTGGTGTAAATGGCCTGAGCAAGAGCCACAGACCCTGGTGTGGTGTAATTGGCCTCAATAGCAAGTAAGGCCCTGGTGTGGTGTAGGTGGCCTCAGCCAGCAGCCACAGGCCCTGGTGTGGTGTAAGTGGCCTCAGCCAGCAGCCACAGGCACTGGTGTGGTGTAAGTGCCCTCAGCCAGCAGCCACAGGCCCTGGTGTAGTGTAAGTGGCCTCAGCCAGTGCCACAGGCCCTGGTGTGGTGTAAGTGGCCTGAGCAAGAGCCACAGACCCTGGTGTGGTGTAATTGGCCTCAATAGCAACTAATGCCCTGGTGTGGTGTAGGTGGCCTCAGCCAGCAGCCACAGGCCCTGGAGTGGTGTAAGTGGCCTCAGCCAGTGCCACAGGCCCTGGTGTGGTGTAAGGGGCCTCAATAGCAACTAATGCCCTGGTGTGGTGTAAGTGGCCTCAGCCAGCAGCCACAGGCCCTGGTGTGGTGTAAGTGGCCTCAGCCAGCAGCCACAGGCCCTGGTGTGGTGTAAGTGGCCTCAGCCAGCAGCCACAGGCCCTGGTGTGGTGTAAGTGGCCTCAGCCAGAGCCACAGGTCCTGGTGTGGTGTAAGTGGCCTCAGCCAGTGCCACAGGCCCTGGTGTGGTGTAAGTGGCCTCAGCCAGAAGCCACAGGCCCTGGTGTGGTGTAAGTGGCCTCAGCCAGCAGCCACAGGCCCTGGTGTGGTGTAATTGGCCTCAGCCAGAGCCACAGGTTCTGGTGTGGTGTAAGTGGCCTCAGCCAGTGCCACAGGCCCTGGTGTGGTGTAAGTGGCCTGAGCAAGAGCCACAGACCCTGGTGTGGTGTAATTGGCCTCAATAGCAACTAATGCCCTGGTGTGGTGTAGGTGGCCTCAGCCAGCAGCCACAGGCCCTGGTGTGGTGTAAGTGGCCTCAATAGCAACTAATGCCCTGGTGTGGTGTAAGTGGCCTCAGCCAGCAGCCACAGGCCCTGGTGTGGTGTAAGTGGCCTCAGCCAGAGCCACAGGTCCTGGTGTGGTGTAAGTGGCCTCAGCCAGAGCCACAGGTCCTGGTGTGGTGTAAGTGGCCTCAGCCAGTGCCACAGGCCCTGGTGTGGTGTAAGTGGCCTCAGCCAGCAGCCACAGGCCCTGGTGTGGTGTAAGTGGCCTCAGCCAGCAGCCAGAGGCCCTGGTGTGGTGTAAGTGGCCTCAGCCAGCAGCCACAGGCCCTGGTGTGGTGTAAGTGGCCTCAGCCAGCAGCCACAGGCCCTGGTGTGGTGTAAGTGGCCTCAGCCAGAGCCACAGGTCCTGGTGTGGTGTAAGTGGCCTCAGCCAGTGCCACAGGCCCTGGTGTGGTGTAAGTGGCCTGAGCAAGAGCCACAGACCCTGTTGTGGTGTAATTGGCCTCAATAGCAACTAAGGCCCTGGTGTGGTGTAGGTGGCCTCAGCCAGCAGCCACAGGCCCTGGTGTGGTGTAAGTGGCCTCAGCCAGCAGCCACAGGCCCTGGTGTGGTGTAAGTGGCCTCAGCCAGCAGCCACAGGCCCTGATGTGGTGTAAGTGGCCCCAGCTGGTCACTCAGGCCCTGGTGTGGTGTAGGTGGCATCAGCTAGCAGCACAAGACATTGGAAAACAGCCAAAAGCAATGTCGTTAATGTGCCCTCATTAATGGGCAGCTGCTTTTGGTCTTTTAATACACCCCTTCTCTGGATCAAAAGCGGTTCAATGGCATGAAAATGAAAGGCTTACAGCACCAGGTATTCCCAGGCGGTCTCCCATCCAAGTACTAACCAAGCCCAGCCCTGCTTAGCTTCCGAGATCAGACGAGGTCGGGCGTGCTCAGGGTGGTATGGCCGTAAGCTGCTGGCCCCAGCACAATGTCTCAATTTATGGATTCAACTGATTAGGTGGCAAGTACCTGAAGTTACGAAGACAATCCTTTAACCATACCTGCATGTTTGCATAATACCCTAACCCAAAGGCTCAGTTTAGCATTTATCTAACAGCACAGGCCCTGGATTGTTGAAGATGGCCTCAGGAACCAGCACAGGGCCTGGTGTGTTGTACATGGCCACAGCTAGCAGCACAGGGCCTGGTTTGGTGAAGATGGCCTCGGCCAGAAGCGCAGGGCCTGGTGTGATGTGAGTGGCCTGAGCAAGAGCCACAGGCCCTGGTGTGGTGTAAGTGGCCTCAGCCAGAAGCCACAGGCACTGGTGTGGTGTAAGTGGCCTCAGCCAGCAGCCACAGGCCCTGGTGTGGTGTAAGTGGCCTCAGCCAGCAGCCACAGGCCCTGGTGTGGTGTAAGTGGCCTCAGCCAGCAGCCACAGGCCCTGGTGTGGTGTAAGTGGCCTCAGCCAGAGCCACAGGCCCTGGTGCGGTGTAAGTGGCCTCAGCCAGTGCCACAGGCCCTGGTGTGGTGTAAGTGGCCTGAGCAAGAGCCACAGACCCTGGTGTGGTGTAAGTGGCCTCAGCCAGCAGCCACAGGCCCTGGTGTGGTGTAAGTGGCCTCAGCCAGCAGCCACAGGCCCTGGTGTGGTGTAAGTGGCCTCAGCCAGCAGCCACAGGCCCTGGTGTGGTGTAAGTGGCCTCAGCCAGTGCCACAGGCCCTGGTGTGGTGTAAGTGGCCTGAGCAAGAGCCACAGACCCTGGTGTGGTGTAATTGGCCTCAATAGCAACTAATGCCCTGGTGTGGTGTAGGTGGCCTCAGCCAGCAGCCACAGGCCCTGGTGTGGTGTAAGTGGCCTCAGCCAGTGCCACAGGCCCTGGTGTGGTGTAAGGGGCCTCAATAGCAACTAATGCCCTGGTGTGGTGTAAGTGGCCTCAGCCAGCAGCCACAGGCACTGGTGTGGTGTAAGTGCCCTCAGCCAGCAGCCACAGGCCCTGGTGTGGTGTAAGTGGCCTCAGCCAGCAGCCACAGGCCCTGGTGTGGTGTAAGTGGCCTCAGCCAGCAGCACAGGCCCTGGTGTGGTGTAAGTGGCCTGAGCAAGAGCCACAGGCCCTGGTGTGGTGTAAGTGGCCTCAGCCAGAAGCCACAGGCACTGGTGTGGTGTAAGTGCCCTCAGCCAGCAGCCACAGGCCCTGGTGTGGTGTAAGTGACCTCAGCCAGCAGCCACAGGCACTGGTGTGGTGTAAGTGGCCTCAGCCAGCAGCCACAGGCCCTGGTGTGGTGTAAGTGGCCTCAGCCAGTGCCACAGGCCCTGGTGTGGTGTAAGTGGCCTGAGCAAGAGTCACAGACCCTGGTGTGGTGTAATTGGCCTCAATAGCAACTAATGCCCTGGTGTGGTGTAGGTGGCCTCAGCCAGCAGCCACAGGCCCTGGTGCGGTGTAAGTGGCCTCAGCCAGTGCCACAGGCCCTGGTGTGGTGTAAGTAGCCTGATTAAGAGCCACAGACCCTGGTGTGGTGTAAGTGGCCTCAATAGCAACTAATTCCCTGGTGTGGTGTAGGTGGCCTCAGCCAGCAGCCACAGGCCCTGGTGTGGTGTAAGTGGCCTCAATAGCAACTAATTCCCTGGTGTGGTGTAAGTGGCCTGAGCAAGAGCCACAGGCACTGGTGTGGTGTAAGTGGCATCAGCTAGCAGCACAAGACATTGGAAAACAGCCAAAAGCAATGTCGTTAATGTGCCCTCATTAATGGGCAGCTGCTTTTGGTCTTTTAATACACCCCTTCTCTGGATCAAAAGCGGTTCAAAGACATGAAAATGAAAGGGTTACAGCGCCAGGTATTCCAAGGAAGTCTCCCATCCAAGTACTAACCAAGCACAGCCCTGCTTAGCTTCCGAGATCAGACGTGGTCGGGCATGCTCAGGGTGGTATGGCCGTAAGCTGCTGGCCACAGCACAATGTCTCAATTTATAGATTCAAGTGATTAGGTGGCAAGTACCTGGAGTTACGAAGACAATCCTATAACCATACCTGCATGTTTGCATAATACCCTAACCCAAAGGCTCAGTTTAGCATTTATCCAACAGCACAGGCCCTGGATTGTTGAAGATGGCCTCAGGAACCAGAACAGGGCCTGGTGTGTTGTACATGGTCACAGCTAGCAGCACAGGGCCTGGTTTGGTGAAGATGGCCTCGGCCAGAAGCACAGGGCCTGGTGTGATATGAGTGGCCTGAGCAAGAGCCACAGGCCCTGGTGTGGAGTAAGTGGCCTGAGCAAGAGCCACAGGCCCTGGTGTGGTGTAAGTGGCCTGAGCAAGAGCCAAAGGCCCTGGTGTGGTGTAATTGGCCTCAATAGCAACTAAGGCCCTGGTGTGGTGTAAGTGGCCTCAGCCAGAGCCACAGGCCCTGGTGTGGTGTAAGTGGCCTCAGAAGCAAATAAGGAAGTGGTGTGGTGTAAGTGGCCTCAGCCAGAGCCACAGGCCCTGGTGTGGTGTAAGTGGCCTCAATAGCAACTAAGGCCCTGGTGTGGTGTAAGTGGCCTCATCCAGCAGCCACAGGCCTTGGTGTGGTGTAAGTCGCCTCATCCAGCAGCCACAGGCCCTGGTGTGGTGTAAGTGGCCTGAGCAAGAGCCACAGACCCTGGTGTGGTGTAATTGGCCTCAATAGCAACTAATGCCCTGGTGTGGTGTAAGTGGCCTCAGCCAGCAGCCACAGGCCCTGGTGTGGTGTAAGTGGCCTCAGCCAGCAGCCACAGGCCCTGATGTGGTGTAAGTGGCCCCAGCCGGTCACTCAGGCCCTGGTGTGGTGTAGGTGGCATCAGCTAGCAGCACAAGACATTGGAAAACAGCCAAAAGCAATGTCGTTAATGTGCCCTCATTAATGGGCAGCTGCTTTTGGTCTTTTAATACACCCCTTCTCTGGATCAAAAGCGGTTCAATGACATGAAAATGAAAGGCTTACAGCACCAGGTATTCGCAGGCAGTCTCCCATCCAAGTACTAACCAAGCCCAGCCCTGCTTAGCTTCCGAGATCAGACGAGGTCGGGCGTGCTCAGGGTGGTATGGCCGTAAGCTGCTGGCCCCAGCACAATGTCTCAATTTATGGATTCAACTGATTAGGTGGCAAGTACCTGAAGTTACGAAGACAATCCTTTAACCATACCTGCATGTTTGCATAATACCCTAACCCAAAGGCTCAGTTTAGCATTTATCTAACAGCACAGGCCCTGGATTGTTGAAGATGGCCTCAGGAACCAGCGCAGGGCCTGGTGTGATGTGAGTGGCCTGAGCAAGAGCCACAGGCCCTGGTGTGGTGTAAGTCGCCTCAGCCAGAAGCCACAGGCACTGGTGTGGTGTAAGTGGCCTCAGCCAGCAGCCACAGGCCCTGGTGTGGTGTAAGTGGCCTCAGCCAGCAGCCACAGGCCCTGGTGTGGTGTAAGTGGCCTCAGCCAGCAGCCACAGGCCCTGGTGTGGTGTAAGTGGCCTCAGCCAGTGCCACAGGCCCTGGTGTGGTGTAAGTGGCCTCAGCCAGAGCCACAGGCCCTGGTGTAGTGTAAGTGGCCTCAGCCAGTGCCACAGGCCCTGGTGTGGTGTAAGTGGCCTGAGCAAGAGCCACAGACCCTGGTGTGGTGTAATTGGCCTCAATAGCAACTAATGCCCTGGTGTGGTGTAGGTGGCCTCAGCCAGCAGCCACAGGCCCTGGTGTGGTGTAAGTGGCCTCAGCCAGCAGCCACAGGCCCTGGTGTGGTGTAAGTGGCCTCAGCCAGAGCCACAGGCCCTGATGTGGTGTAAGTGGCCCCAGCCGGTCACTCAGGCCCTGGTGTGGTGTAGGTGGCATCAGCTAGCAGCAGAAGACATTGGAAAAAAGCCAAAAGCAGTGTCGTTAATGTGCCCTCATTAATGGGCAGCTGCTTTTGGTCTTTTAATACACCCCTTATCTGGATCAAAAGCAGTTCAATGACATGAAAATGAAAGGCTTACAGCACCAGGTATTCCCAGGCAGTCTCCCATCCAAGTACTAACCAAGCCCAGCCCTGCTTAGCTTCCGAGATCAGACGAGGTCGGGCGTGCTCAGGGTGGTATGGCCGTAAGCTGCTGGCCCCAGCACAATGTCTCAATTTATGGATTCAAGTGATTAGGTGGCAAGTACCTGAAGTTACGAAGACAATCCTATAACCATAACTGCATGTTTGCATAATACCCTAACCCAAAGGCTCAGTTTGGCATTTATCCAACAGCACAGGCCCTGGATTGTTGAAGATGGCTTCTGGAACCAGCACAGGGCCTGGTGTGTTGTACATGGCCACAGCTAGCAGCACAGGGCCTGGTTGGGTGAAGATGGCCTCGGCCAGAAGCACAGGGTCTGGTGTGATATGAGTGGCCTGAGCAAGAGCCACAGGCCCTGGTGTGGTGTAAGTGGCCTCAGCCAGCAGCCACAGGCCCTGGTGTGGTGTAAGTGGCCTCAGCCAGTGCCACAGGCCCTGGTGTGGTGTAATTGGCCTCAATAGCAACTAAGGCCCTGGTGTGGTGTATGTGGCCTCAGCCAGCAGCCACAGGCCCTGGTGTGGTGTACATGGCCACAGCCAGCAGCCACAGGCCCTGGTGTGGTGTAAGTGGCCTCAATAGCAACTAAGGCCCTGGTGTGGTGTAAGTGGCCTCAGCCAGCAGCCACAGGCCTTGGTGTGGTGTAAGTCGCCTCATCCAGCAGCCACAGGCCCTGGTGTGGTGTAAGTGGCCTCAGCCAGCAGCCACAGGCCCTGGTGTGGTGTAAGTGGCCTCAGCCAGTGCCACAGGCCCTGGTGTGGTGTAAGTGGCCTGAGCAAGAGCCACAGACCCTGGTGTGGTGTAATTGGCCTCAATAGCAACTAATGCCCTGGTGTGGTGTAAGTGGCCTCAGCCAGCAGCCACAGGCCCTGGTGTGGTGTAAGTGGCCTCAGCCAGCAGCCACAGGCCCTGATGTGGTGTAAGTGGCCCCAGCCGGTCACTCAGGCCCTGGTGTGGTGTAGGTGGCATCAGCTAGCAGCACAAGACATTGGAAAACAGCCAAAAGCAGTGTCGTTAATGTGCCCTCATTAATGGGCAGCTGCTTTTGGTCTTTTAATACACCCCTTCTCTGGATCAAAAGCGGTTCAATGACATGAAAAAGAAAGGCTTACAGCACCAGGTATTCCCAGGTAGTCTCCCATCCAAGTACTAACCAAGCCCAGCCATGCTTATCTTCCGAGATCAGACGAGGTCGGGCGTGCTCAGGGTGGTATGGCCGTAAGCTGCTGGCCCCAGCACAATGTCTCAATTTATGGATTCAACTGATTAGGTGGCAAGTACCTGAAGTTACGAAGACAATCCTTTAACCATACCTGCATGTTTGCATAATACCCTAACCCAAAGGCTCAGATTAGCATTTATCTAACAGCACAGGCCCTGGATTGTTGAAGATGGCCTCAGGAACAAGCACAGGGCCTGGTGTGTTGTACATGGCCACAGCAAGAAGCACAGGGCCTGGTTTGGTGAAGATGGCCTCGGCCAGAAGCACAGGGCCTGGTGTGATATGAGTGGCCTGAGCAAGAGCCACAGGCCCTGGTGTGGTGTAAGTGGCCTGAGCAAGAGCCACAGGCCCTGGTGTGGTGTAAGTGGTCTCAGCCAGCAGCCACAGGCCCTGGTGTGGTGTAGGTGGCCTCAGCCAGCAGCCACAGGCCCTTGTGTGGTGTAAGTGGCCTCAGCCAGCAGCCACAGGCCCTGGTGTGGTGTAAGTGGCCTGAGCAAGAGCCACAGGCCCTGGTGTGGTGTAATTGGCCTCAATAGCAACTAAGGCCCTGGTGTGGTGTAGGTGGCCTCAGCCAGCAGCCACAGGCCTTGGTGTGGTGTAAGTGGCCTCAGCCAGAGCCACAGGCCCTGATGTGGTGTAAGTGGCCCCAGCCGGTCACTTAGGCCCTGGTGTTGTGTAGGTGGCATCAGCTAGCAGCCACAGGCCCTGGTGTGGTGTAAGTGGCCTCAGCCAGAGCCACAGACCCTGGTGTGGTGTAATTGGCCTCAATAGCAACTAAGGCCCTGGTGTGGTGTAGGTGGCCTCAGCCAGCAGCCACAGGCCCTGGTGTGGTGTAAGTGGCCTCAGCCAGCAGCCACAGGCCCTGGTGTGGTGTAAGTGGCCTCAGCCAGAGCCACAGGCCCTGATGTGGTGTAAGTGGCCCCAGCCGGTCACTCAGGCCCTGGTGTGGTGTAGGTGGCATCAGCTAGCAGCACAAGACATTGGAAAAGAGCCAAAAGCAGTGTCGTTAATGTGCCCTCATTAATGGGCAGCTGCTTTTGGTCTTTTAATACACGCCTTCTCTGGATCAAAAGCGGTTCAATGACATGAAAATGAAAGGCTTACAGCACCAGGTATTCCAAGGAAGTCTCCCATCCAAGTACTAACCAAGCCCAGCCCTGCTTAGCTTCCGAGATCAGACGAGGTCGGGCGTGCTCAGGGTGGTATGGCCGTAAGCTGCTGGCTCCAGCACAATGTCTCAATTTATGGATTCAACTGATTAGGTGGCAAGTACCTGAAGTTACGAAGACAATCCTATAACCATACCCGCATGTTTGCATAATACCCTAACCAAAAGGCTCAGTTTAGCATTTATCCAACAGCACAGGCCCTGGATTGTTGAAGATGGCCTCAGGAACCAGAACAGGGCCTGGTGTGTTGTACATGGCCACAGCTAGCAGCACAGGGCCTGGTTTGGTGAAGATGGCCTCGGCCAGAAGCACAGGGCCTGGTGTGATATGAGTGGCCTGAGCAAGAGCCACAGGCCCTGGTGTGGTGTAAGTGGCCTGAGCAAGAGCCACAGGCCCTGGTGTGGAGTAAGTGGCCTGAGCAAGAGCCACAGGCCCTGGTGTGGTGTAAGTGGCCTGAGCAAGAGCCACAGGCCCTGGTGTGGTGTAATTGGCCTCAATAGCAACTAAGGCCCTGGTGTGGTGTAAGTGGCCTCAGAAGCAAATAAGGCCGTATTGTGGTGTATGTGGCCTCAGCCAGGAGCCACAGGCCCTGGTGTGGTGTAAGTGGCCTGAGCAAGAGCCACAGACCCTGGTGTGGTGTAAGTGGCCTCAGCCAGCAGCCACAGGCCTTGGTGTGGTGTAAGTCGCCTCAGCCAGAAGCCACAGGCACTGGTGTGGTGTAAGTGGCCTCAGCCAGCAGCCACAGGCCCTGGTGTGGTGTAAGTGGCCTGAGCAAGAGCCACAGGCCCTGGTGTGGTGTAATTGGCCTCAATAGCAACTAAGGCCCTGGTGTGGTGTAAGTGGCCTCATCCAGAGCCACAGGCCCTGGTGTGGTGTAAGTGGCCTCAGAAGCAAATAAGGCCGTGGTGTGGTGTAAGTGGCCTCAGCCAGAAGCCACAGGCACTGGTGTGGTGTAAGTGGCCTCAGCCAGCAGCCACAGGCCCTGGTGTGGTGTAAGTGACTTCAGCCAGTGCCACAGGCCCTGGTGTGGTGTAAGTGGCCTGAGCAAGAGCCACCGACCCTGGTGTGGTGTAATTGGCCTCAATAGCAACTAATGCCCTGGTGTGGTGTAGGTGGCCTCAGCCAGCAGCCACAGGCCCTGGTGTGGTGTAAGTGGCCTCAGCCAGTGCCACAGGCCCTGGTGTGGTGTAAGGGGCCTCAATAGCAACTAATGCCCTGGTGTGGTGTAAGTGGCCTCAGCCAACAGCCACAGGCACTGGTGTGGTGTAAGTGCCCTCAGCCAGCAGCCATAGGCCCTGGTGTGGTGTAAGTGGCCTCAGCCAGCAGCCACAGGCCCTGGTGTGGTGTAAGTGGCCTGAGCAAGAGCCACAGGCACTGGTGTGGTGTAAGTGCCCTCAGCCAGCAGCCACAGGCCCTGGTGTGGTGTAAGTGGCCTCAGCCAGCAGCCACAGGCCCTGGTGTGGTGTAAGTGGCCTCAGCCAGCAGCCACAGGCCATGGTGTGGTGTAAGTGGCCTCAGCCAGCAGCCACAGGCCCTGGTGTGGTGTAAGTGGCCTCAGCCAGTGCCACAGGCCCTGGTGTGGTGTAAGTGGCCTGAGCAAGAGTCACAGACCCTGGTGTGGTGTAATTGGCCTCAATAGCAACTAATGCCCTGGTGTGGTGTAGGTGGCCTCAGCCAGCAGCCACAGGCCCTGGTGTGGTGTAAGTGGCCTCAGCCAGCAGCCCCAGGCCCTGGTGTGGTGTAAGTGGCCTGAGCAAGAGCCACAGACCCTGGTGTGGTGTAATTGGCCTCAATAGCAACTAATGCCCTGGTGTGGTGTAAGTGGCCTCAGCCCGCAGCCACAGGCCCTGGTGTGGTGTAAGTGGCCTCATCCAGCAGCCACAGGCCCTGATGTGGTGTAAGTGGCCCCAGCCGGTCACTCAGGCCCTGGTGTGGTGTAGGTGGCATCAGCTAGCAGCACAAGACATTGGAAAACAGCCAAAAGCAATGTCGTTAATGTGCCCTCATTAATGGGCAGCTGCTTTTGGTCTTTTAATACACCCCTTCTCTGGATCAAAAGCGGTTCAATGACATGAAAATGAAAGGCTTATAGCACCAGGTATTCCCAGGCAGTCTCCCATCCAAGTACTAACCAAGCCCAGCCCTGCTTAGCTTCCGAGATTAGACGAGGTCGGGCGTGCTCAGGGTGGTATGGCCGTAAGCTGCTGGCCCCAGCACAATGTCTCAATTTATGGATTCAACTGATTAGGTGGCAAGTACCTGAAGTTACGAAGACAATCCTTTAACCATACCTGCATGTTTGCATAATACCCTAACCCAAAGGCTCAGTTTAGCATTTATCTAACAGCACAGGCCCTGGATTGTTGAAGATGGCCTCAGGAACCAGCACAGGGCCTGGTGTGTTGTACATGGCCACAGCAAGAAGCACAGGGCCTGGTTTGGTGAAGATGGCCTCGGCGAGAAGCGCAGGGCCTGGTGTGATGTGACTGGCCTGAGCAAGAGCCACAGGCCCTGGTGTGGTGTAAGTGGCCTCAGCCAGAAGCCACAGGCACTGGTGTGGTGTAAGTGGCCTCAGCCAGCAGCCACAGGCCCTGGTGTGGTGTAAGTGGCCTCAGCCAGCAGCCACAGGCCCTGGTGTGGTGTAAGTGGCCTCAGCCAGCAGCCACAGGCCCTGGTGTGGTGTAAGTGGCCTCAGCCAGCAGCCACAGGCCCTGGTGTGGTGTAAGTGGCCTCAGCCAGCAGCCACAGGCCCTGGTGTGGTGTAAGTGGCCTCAGCCAGAGCCACAGGCCCTGGTATAGTGTAAGTGGCCTCAGCCAGTGCCACAGGCCCTGGTGTGGTGTAAGTGGCCTGAGCAAGAGCCACAGACCCTGGTGTGGTGTAATTGGCCTCAATAGCAACTAATGCCCTGGTGTGGTGTAGGTGGCCTCAGCCAGCAGCCACAGGCCCTGGTGTGGTGTAAGTGGCCTCAGCCAGTGCCACAGGCCCTGGTGTGGTGTAAGGGGCCTCAATAGCAACTAATGCCCTGGTGTGGTGTAGGTGGCCTCAGCCAGCAGCCACAGGCCCTGGTGTGGTGTAAGTGGCCTCAGCCAGTGCCAAAGGCCCTGATGTGGTGTAAGTGGCCTGAGCAAGAGCCACAGACCCTGGTGTGGTGTAATTGGCCTCAATAGCAACTAATGCCCTGGTGTGGTGTAGGTGGCCTCAGCCAGCAGCCACAGGCCCTGGTGTGGTGTAAGTGGCCTCAATAGCAACTAATGCCCTGGTGTGGTGTAAGTGGCCTCAGCCAGCAGCCACAGGCCCTGGTGTGGTGTAAGTGGCCTCAGCCAGAGCCACAGGTCCTGGTGTGGTGTAAGTGGCCTCAGCCAGAGCCACAGGTCCTGGTGTGGTGTAAGTGGCCTCAGCCAGTGCCACAGGCCCTGGTGTGGTGTAAGTGGCCTCAGCCAGCAGCCACAGGCCCTGGTGTGGTGTAAGTGGCCTCAGCCAGCAGCCACAGGCCCTGGTGTGGTGTAAGTGGCCTCAGCCAGAGCCACAGGTCCTGGTGTGGTGTAAGTGGCCTCAGCCAGTGCCACAGGCCCTGGTGTGGTGTAAGTGGCCTGAGCAAGAGCCACAGACCCTGTTGTGGTGTAATTGGCCTCAATAGCAACTAAGGCCCTGGTGTGGTGTAGGTGGCCTCAGCCAGCAGCCACAGGCCCTGGTGTGGTGTAAGTGGCCTCAGCCAGCAGCCACAGGCCCTGGTGTGGTGTAAGTGGCCTCAGCCAGCAGCCACAGGCCCTGATGTGGTGTAAGTGGCACCAGCTGGTCACTCAGGCCCTGGTGTGGTGTAGGTGGCATCAGCTAGCAGCACAAGACATTGGAAAACAGCCAAAAGCAATGTCGTTAATGTGCCCTCATTAATGGGCAGCTGCTTTTGGTCTTTTAATACACCCCTTCTCTGGATCAAAAGCGGTTCAATGGCATGAAAATGAAAGGCTTACCGCACCAGGTATTCCCAGGCAGTCTCCCATCCAAGTACTAACCAAGCCCAGCCCTGCTTAGCTTCCGAGATCAGACGAGGTCGGGCGTGCTCAGGGTGGTATGGCCGTAAGCTGCTGGCCCCAGCACAATGTCTCAATTTATGGATTCAACTGATTAGGTGGCAAGTACCTGAAGTTACGAAGACAATCCTTTAACCATACCTGCATGTTTGCATAATACCCTAACCCAAAGGCTCAGTTTAGCATTTATCTAACAGCACAGGCCCTGGATTGTTGAAGATGGCCTCAGGAACCAGCACAGGGCCTGGTGTGTTGTACATGGCCACAGCTAGCAGCACAGGGCCTGGTTTGGTGAAGATGGCCTCGGCCAGAAGCGCAGGGCCTGGTGTGATGTGAGTGGCCTGAGCAAGAGCCACAGGCCCTGGTGTGGTGTAAGTGGCCTCAGCCAGAAGCCACAGGCACTGGTGTGGTGTAAGTGGCCTCAGCCAGCAGCCACAGGCCCTGGTGTGGTGTAAGTGGCCTCAGCCAGCAGCCACAGGCCCTGGTGTGGTGTAAGTGGCCTCAGCCAGCAGCCACAGGCCCTGGTGTGGTGTAAGTGGCCTCAGCCAGAGCCACAGGCCCTGGTGTGGTGTAAGTGGCCTCAGCCAGTGCCACAGGCCCTGGTGTGGTGTAAGTGGCCTGAGCAAGAGCCACAGACCCTGGTGTGGTGTAAGTGGCCTCAGCCAGCAGCCACAGGCCCTGGTGTGGTGTAAGTGGCCTCAGCCAGCAGCCACAGGCCCTGGTGTGGTGTAAGTGGCCTCAGCCAGCAGCCACAGGCCCTGGTGTGGTGTAAGTGGCCTCAGCCAGAGCCACAGGCCCTGGTGTGGTGTAAGTGGCCTGAGCAAGAGCCACAGACCCTGGTGTGGTGTAATTGGCCTCAATAGCAACTAATGCCCTGGTGTGGTGTAGGTGGCCTCAGCCAGCAGCCACAGGCCCTGGAGTGGTGTAAGTGGCCTCAGCCAGTGCAACAGGCCCTGGTGTGGTGTAAGGGGCCTCAATAGCAACTAATGCCCTGGTGTGGTGTAAGTGGCCTCAGCCAGCAGCCACAGGCACTGGTGTGGTGTAAGTGCCCTCAGCCAGCAGCCACAGGCCGTGGTGTGGTGTAAGTGGCCTCAGCCAGCAGCCACAGGCCCTGGTGTGGTGTAAGTGGCCTCAGCCAGCAGCCACAGGCCCTGGTGTGGTGTAAGTGGCCTGAGCAAGAGCCACAGACCCTGGTGTGGTGTAATTGGCCTCAATAGCAACTAATGCCCTGGTGTGGTGTAAGTGGCCTCAGCCAGCAGCCACAGACCCTGGTGTGGTGTAATTGGCCTCAATAGCAACTAATGCCCTGGTGTGGTGTAGGTGGCCTCAGCCAGCAGCCACAGGCCCTGGTGCGGTGTAAGTGGCCTCAGCCAGTGCCACAGGCCCTGGTGTGGTGTAAGTGGCCTGAGCAAGAGCCACAGACCCTGGTGTGGTGTAATTGGCCTCAATAGCAACTAATGCCCTGGTGTGGTGTAAGTGGCCTCAGCCAGCAGCCACAGGCCCTGGTGTGGTGTAAGTGGCCTCAGCCAGCAGCCACAGGCCCTGATGTGGTGTAAGTGGCCCCAGCCGGTCACTCAGGCCCTGGTGTGGTGTAGGTGGCATCAGCTAGCAGCACAAGACATTGGAAAACAGCCAAAAGCAATGTCGTTAATGTGCCCTCATTAATGGGCAGCTGCTTTTGGTCTTTTAATACACCCCTTCTCTGGATCAAAAGCGGTTCAATGACATGAAAATGAAAGGCTTACAGCACCAGGTATTCCCAGGTAGTCTCCCATCCAAGTACTAACCAAGCCCAGCCTTGCTTAGCTTCCGAGATCAGACGAGGTCGGGCGTGCTCAGGGTGGTATGGCCGTAAGCTGCTGGCCCCAGCACAATGTCTCAATTTATGGATTCAACTGATTAGGTGGCAAGTACCTGAAGTTACGAAGACAATCCTATAACCATACCTGCATGTTTGCATAATACCCTAACCCAAAGGCTCAGTTTAGCATTTATCCAACAGCACAGGCCCTGGATTGTTGAAGATGGCCTCAGGAACCAGCACAGGGCCTGGTGTGTTGTACATGGCCACAGCTAGCAGCACAGGGCCTGGTTTGGTGAAGATGGCCTCGGCCAGAAGCGCAGGGCCTGGTGTGATGTGAGTGGCCTGAGCAAGAGCCACAGGCCCTGGTGTGGTGTAAGTGGCCTCAGCCAGAAGCCACAGGCACTGGTGTGGTGTAAGTGGCCTCAGCCAGCAGCCACAGGCCCTGGTGTGGTGTAAGTGGCCTCAGCCAGCAGCCACAGGCCCTGGTGTGGTGTAAGTGGCCTCAGCCAGAGCCACAGGCCCTGGTGTAGTGTAAGTGGCCTCAGCCAGTGCCACAGGCCCTGGTGTGGTGTAAGTGGCCTGAGCAAGAGCCACAGACCCTGGTGTGGTGTAATTGGCCTCAATAGCAACTAATGCCCTGGTGTGGTGTAGGTGGCCTCAGCCAGCAGCCACAGGCCCTGGTGTGGTGTAAGGGGCCTCAATAGCAACTAATGCCCTGGTGTGGTGTAAGTGGCCTCAGCCAGTGCCACAGGCCCTGGTGTGGTGTAAGGGGCCTCAATAGCAACTAATGCCCTGGTGTGGTGTAAGTGGCCTCAGCCAGCAGCCACAGGCACTGGTGTGGTGTAAGTGCCCTCAACAAGCAGCCACAGGCCCTGGTGTGGTGTAAGTGGCCTCAGCCAGCAGCCACAGGCCCTGGTGTGGTGTAAGTGGCCTCAGCCAGCAGCCACAGGCCCTGGTGTGGTGTAAGTGGCCCAAGCAAGAGCCACAGGCCCTGGTGTGGTGTAAGTGGCCTCAGCCAGAAGCCACAGGCACTGGTGTGGTGTAAGTGCCCTCAGCCAGCAGCCACAGGCCCTGGTGTGGTGTAAGTGACCTCAGCCAGCAGCCACAGGCCCTGGTGTGGTGTAAGTGGCCTCAGCCAGCAGCCACAGGCCCTGGTGTGGTGTAAGTGGCCTCAGCCAGTGCCACAGGCCCTGGTGTGGTGTAAGTGGCCTGAGCAAGAGCCACAGACCCTGGTGTGGTGTAATTGGCCTCAATAGCAACTAATGCCCTGGTGTGGTGTAAGTGGCCTCAGCCAGCAGCCACAGGCCCTGGTGTGGTGTAAGTGGCCTCAGCCAGCAGCCACAGGCCCTGATGTGGTGTAAGTGGCCCCAGCCGGTCACTCAGGCCCTGGTGTGGTGTAGGTGGCATCAGCTAGCAGCACAAGACATTGGAAAACAGCCAAAAGCAATGTCGTTAATGTGCCCTCATTAATGGGCAGCTGCTTTTGGTCTTTTAATACACCCCTTCTCTGGATCAAAAGCGGTTCAATGACATGAAAATGAAAGGCTTACAGCACCAGGTATTCCAAGGAAGTCTCCCATCCAAGTACTAACCAAGCACAGCCCTGCTTAGCTTCCGAGATCAGACGTGGTCGGGCATGCTCAGGGTGGTATGGCCGTAAGCTGCTGGCCACAGCACAATGTCTCAATTTATGGATTCAAGTGATTAGGTGGCAAGTACCTGGAGTTACGAAGACAATCCTATAACCATACCTGCATGTTTGCATAATACCCTAACCCAAAGGCTCAGTTTAGCATTTATCCAACAGCACAGGCCCTGGATTGTTGAAGATGGCCTCAGGAACCAGAACAGGGCCTGGTGTGTTGTACATGGTCACAGCTAGCAGCACAGGGCCTGGTTTGGTGAAGATGGCCTCGGCCAGAAGCACAGGGCCTGGTGTGATATGAGTGGCCTGAGCAAGAGCCACAGGCCCTGGTGTGGAGTAAGTGGCCTGAGCAAGAGCCACAGGCCCTGGTGTGGTGTAAGTGGCCTCAGCCAGAGCCACAGGCCCTGGTGTGGTGTAAGTGGCCTCAGAAGCAAATAAGCCCGTGGTGTGGTGTAAGTGGCCTCAGCCAGAGCCACAGGCCCTGGTGTGGTGTAAGTGGCCTCAATAGCAACTAAGGCCCTGGTGTGGTGTAAGTGGCCTCATCCAGCAGCCACAGGCCTTGGTGTGGTGTAAGTCGCCTCATCCAGCAGCCACAGGCCCTGGTTTGGTGTAAATGGCCTGAGCAAGAGCCACAGACCCTGGTGTGGTGTAATTGGCCTCAATAGCAAGTAAGGCCCTGGTGTGATATGAGTGGCCTGAGCAAGAGCCACAGGCCCTGGTGTGGTGTAAGTGGCCTCAGCCAGAAGCCACAGGCACTGGTGTGGTGTAAGTGGCCTCAGCCAGCAGCCACAGGCCCTGGTGTGGTGTAAGTGGCCTCAGCCAGCAGCCACAAGCCCTGGTGTGGTGTAAGTGGCCTCAGCCAGCAGCCACAGGCCCTGGTGTGGTGTAAGTGGCCTCAGCCAGCAGCCACAGGCCCTGGTGTGGTGTAAGTGGCCTCAGCCAGCAGCCACAGGCCCTGGTGTGGTGTAAGTGGCCTCAGCCAGAGCCACAGGCCCTGGTATAGTGTAAGTGGCCTCAGCCAGTGCCACAGGCCCTGGTGTGGTGTAAGTGGCCTGAGCAAGAGCCACAGACCCTGGTGTGGTGTAATTGGCCTCAATAGCAACTAATGCCCTGGTGTGGTGTAGGTGGCCTCAGCCAGCAGCCACAGGCCCTGGTGTGGTGTAAGTGGCCTCAGCCAGTGCCACAGGCCCTGGTGTGGTGTAAGGGGCCTCAATAGCAACTAATGCCCTGGTGTGGTGTAGGTGGCCTCAGCCAGCAGCCACAGGCCCTGGTGTGGTGTAAGTGGCCTCAGCCAGTGCCAAAGGCCCTGATGTGGTGTAAGTGGCCTCAATAGCAACTAATACCCTGGTGTGGTGTAAGTGGCCTCAGCCAGCAGCCACAGGCACTGGTGTGGTGTAAGTGGCCTCAGCCAGCAGCCACAGGCCCTGGTGTGGTGTAAGTGGCCTGAGCCAGCAGCCACAGGCCCTGGTGTGGTGTATGTGGCCTCAGCCAGAAGCCACAGGCACTGGTGTGGTGTAAGTGCCCTCAGCCAGCAGCCACAGGCCCTGGTGTGGTGTAAGTGACCTCAGCCAGCAGCCACAGGCCCTGGTGTGGTGTAAGTGGCCTCAGCCAGCAGCCACAGGCCCTGGTGTGGTGTAAGTGGCCTCAGCCAGTGCCACAGGCCCTGGTGTGGTGTAAGTGGCCTGAGCAAGAGTCACAGACCCTGGTGTGGTGTAATTGGCCTCAATAGCAACTAATGCCCTGGTGTGGTGTAGGTGGCCTCAGCCAGCAGCCACAGGCCCTGGTGTGGTGTAAGTGGCCTCAGCCAGTGCCACAGGCCCTGGTGTGGTGTAAGGGGCCTCAATAGCAACTAATGCCCTGGTGTGGTGTAAGTGGCCTCAGCCAGCAGCCACAGGCACTGGTGTGGTGTAAGTGCCCTCAGCCAGCAGCCACAGGCCCTGGTGTGGTGTAAGTGGCCTCTGCCAGCAGCCACAGGCCCTGGTGTGGTGTAAGTGCCCTGAGCAAGAGCCACAGGCCCTGGTGTGGTGTAAGTGGCCTCAGCCAGAAGCCACAGGCACTGGTGTGGTGTAAGTGCCCTCAGCCAGCAGCCACAGGCCCTGGTGTGGTGTAAGTGACCTCAGCCAGCAGCCACAGGCCCTGATGTGGTGTAAGTGGCCCCAGCCGGTCACTCAGGCCCTGGTGTGGTGTAGGTGGCATCAGCTAGCAGCACAAGACATTGGAAAAGAGCCAAAATCAATGTCGTTAATGTGCCCTCATTAATGGGCAGCTGCTTTTGGTCTTTTAATACACCCCTTCTCTGGATCAAAAGCGGTTCAATGACATGAAAATGAAAGGCTTACAGCACCAGGTATTCCCAGGTAGTCTCCCATCCAAGTACTAACCAAGCCCAGCCCTGCTTAGCTTCCGAGATCAGACGAGGTCGGGCGTGCTCAGGGTGGTATGGCCGTAAGCTGCTGGCCCCAGCACAATGTCTCAATTTATGGATTCAACTGATTAGGTGGCAAGTACCTGAAGTTACGAAGACAATCCTTTAACCATACCTGCATGTTTGCATAATACCCTAACCCAAAGGCTCAGTTTAGCATTTATCTAACAGCACAGGCCCTGGATTGTTGAAGATGGCCTCAGGAACCAGCACAGGGCCTGGTGTGTTGTACATGGCCACAGCTAGCAGCACAGGGCCTGGTTTGGTGAAGATGGCCTCGGCCAGAAGCGCAGGGCCTGGTGTGATGTGAGTGGCCTGAGCAAGAGCCACAGGCCCTGGTGTGGTGTAAGTGGCCTCAGCCAGAAGCCACAGGCACTGGTGTGGTGTAAGTGGCCTCAGCCAGCAGCCACAGGCCCTGGTGTGGTGTAAGTGGCCTCAGCCAGCAGCCACAGGCCCTGGTGTGGTGTAAGTGGCCTCAGCCAGCAGCCACAGGCCCTGGTGTGGTGTAAGTGGCCTCAGCCAGCAGCCACAGGCCCTGGTGTGGTGTAAGTGGCCTCAGCCAGAGCCACAGGCCCTGGTGTAGTGTAAGTGGCCTCAGCCAGTGCCACAGGCCCTGGTGTGGTGTAAGTGGCCTGAGGAAGAGCCACAGACCCTGGTGTGGTGTAATTGGCCTCAATAGCAACTAATGCCCTGGTGTGGTGTAGGTGGCCTCAGCCAGCAGCCACAGGCCCTGGTGTGGTGTAAGTGGCCTCAGCCAGTGCCACAGGCCCTGGTGTGGTGTAAGGGGCCTCAATAGCAACTAATGCCCTGGTGTGGTGTAAGTGGCCTCAGCCAGCAGCCACAGGCACTGGTGTGGTGTAAGTGGCCTCAGCCAGCAGCCACAGGCCCTGGTGTGGTGTAAGTGGCCTCAGCCAGCAGCCACAGGCCCTGGTGTGGTGTAAGTGGCCTCAGCCAGCAGCCACAGGCCCTGGTGTGGTGTAAGTGGCCTGAGCAAGAGCCACAGGCCCTGGTGTGGTGTAAGTGGCCTCAGCCAGAAGCCACAGGCACTGGTGTGGTGTAAGGGGCCTCAATAGCAACTAATGCCCTGGTGTGGTGTAAGTGACCTCAGCCAGCAGCCACAGGCCCTGGTGTGGTGTAAGTGGCCTCAGCCAGCAGCCACAGGCCCTGGTGTGGTGTAAGTGGCCTGAGCAAGAGTCACAGACCCTGGTGTGGTGTAATTGGCCTCAATAGCAACTAATGCCCTGGTGTGGTGTAGGTGGCCTCAGCCAGCAGCCACAGGCCCTGGTGTGGTGTAAGTGGCCTCAGCCAGTGCCACAGACCCTGGTGTGGTGTAATTGGCCTCAATAGCAACTAATGCCCTGGTGTGGTGTAAGTGGCCTCAGCCAGCAGCCACAGGCCCTGGTGTGGTGTAAGTGGCCTCAGCCAGCAGCCACAGGCCCTGATGTGGTGTAAGTGGCCCCAGCCGGTCACTCAGGCCCTGGTGTGGTGTAGGTGGCATCAGCTAGCAGCACAAGACATTGGAAAACAGCCAAAAGCAATGTCGTTAATGTGCCCTCATTAATGGGCAGCTGCTTTTGGTCTTTTAATACACCCCTTCTCTGGATCAAAAGCGGTTCAATGACATGAAAATGAAAGGCTTACAGCACCAGGTATTCCCAGGTAGTCTCCCATCCAAGTACTAACCAAGCCCAGCCCTGCTTAGCTTCCGAGACCAGACGAGGTCGGGCGTGCTCAGGGTGGTATGGCCGTAAGCTGCTGGCCCCAGCACAATGTCTCAATTTATGGATTCAACTGATTAGGTGGCAAGTACCTGAAGTTACGAAGACAATCCTTTAACCATACCTGCATGTTTGCATAATACCCTAACCCAAAGGCTCAGTTTAGCATTTATCTAACAGCACAGGCCCTGGATTGTTGAAGATGGCCTCAGGAACCAGCACAGGGCCTGGTGTGTTGTACATGGCCACAGCTAGCAGCACAGGGCCTGGTTTGGTGAAGATGGCCTCGGCCAGAAGCGCAGGGCCTGGTGTGATGTGAGTGGCCTGAGCCAGAAGCCACAGGCACTGGTGTGGTGTAAGTGGCCTCAGCCAGCAGCCACAGGCCCTGGTGTGGTGTAAGTGGCCTCAGCCAGCAGCCACAGGCCCTGGTGTGGTGTAAGTGGCCTCAGCCAGCAGCCACAGGCCCTGGTGTGGTGTAAGTGGCCTCAGCCAGAGCCACAGGTCCTGGTGTGGTGTAAGTGGCCTCAGCCAGTGCCACAGGCCCTGGTGTGGTGTAAGTGGCCTCAGCCAGCAGCCACAGGCCCTGGTGTGGTGTAAGTGGCCTCAGCCAGCAGCCACAGGCCCTGGTGTGGTGTAAGTGGCCTCAGCCAGAGCCACAGGTCCTGGTGTGGTGTAAGTGGCCTCAGCCAGCAGCCACAGGCCCTGGTGTGGTGTAAGTGGCCTGAGCAAGAGCCACAGACCCTGGTGTGGTGTAATTGGCCTCAATAGCAACTAATGCCCTGGTGTGGTGTAGGTGGCCTCAGCCAGCAGCCACAGGCCCTGGTGTGGTGTAAGTGGCCTCAATAGCAACTAATGCCCTGGTGTGGTGTAAGTGGCCTCAGCCAGCAGCCACAGGCCCTGGTGTGGTGTAAGTGGCCTCAGCCAGAGCCACAGGTCCTGGTGTGGTGTAAGTGGCCTCAGCCAGAGCCACAGGTCCTGGTGTGGTGTAAGTGGCCTCAGCCAGTGCCACAGGCCCTGGTGTGGTGTAAGTGGCCTCAGCCAGCAGCCACAGGCCCTGGTGTGGTGAAAGTGGCCTCAGCCAGCAGCCACAGGCCCTGGTGTGGTGTAAGTGGCCTCAGCCAGCAGCCACAGGCCCTGGTGTGGTGTAAGTGGCCTCAGCCAGCAGCCACAGGCCCTGGTGTGGTGTAAGTGGCCTCAGCCAGAGCCACAGGTCCTGGTGTGGTGTAAGTGGCCTCAGCCAGTGCCACAGGCCCTGGTGTGGTGTAAGTGGCCTGAGCAAGAGCCACAGACCCTGTTGTGGTGTAATTGGCCTCAATAGCAACTAAGGCCCTGGTGTGGTGTAGGTGGCCTCAGCCAGCAGCCACAGGCCCTGGTGTGGTGTAAGTGGCCTCAGCCAGCAGCCACAGGCCCTGGTGTGGTGTAAGTGGCCTCAGCCAGCAGCCACAGGCCCTGATGTGGTGTAAGTGGCCCCAGCTGGTCACTCAGGCCCTGGTGTGGTGTAGGTGGCATCAGCTAGCAGCACAAGACATTGGAAAACAGCCAAAAGCAATGTCGTTAATGTGCCCTCATTAATGGGCAGCTGCTTTTGGTCTTTTAATACACCCCTTCTCTGGATCAAAAGCGGTTCAATGGCATGAAAATGAAAGGCTTACAGCACCAGGTATTCCAAGGCGGTCTCCCATCCAAGTACTAACCAAGCCCAGCCCTGCTTAGCTTCCGAGATCAGACGAGGTCGGGCGTGCTCAGGGTGGTATGGCCGTAAGCTGCTGGCCCCAGCACAATGTCTCAATTTATGGATTCAACTGATTAGGTGGCAAGTACCTGAAGTTACGAAGACAATCCTTTAACCATACCTGCATGTTTGCATAATACCCTAACCCAAAGGCTCAGTTTAGCATTTATCTAACAGCACAGGCCCTGGATTGTTGAAGATGGCCTCAGGAACCAGCACAGGGCCTGGTGTGTTGTACATGGCCACAGCTAGCAGCACAGGGCCTGGTTTGGTGAAGATGGCCTCGGCCAGAAGCGCAGGGCCTGGTGTGATGTGAGTGGCCTGAGCAAGAGCCACAGGCCCTGGTGTGGTGTAAGTGGCCTCAGCCAGAAGCCACAGGCACTGGTGTGGTGTAAGTGGCCTCAGCCAGCAGCCACAGGCCCTGGTGTGGTGTAAGTGGCCTCAGCCAGCAGCCACAGGCCCTGGTGTGGTGTAAGTGGCCTCAGCCAGCAGCCACAGGCCCTGGTGTGGTGTAAGTGGCCTCAGCCAGCAGCCACAGGCCCTGGTGTGGTGTAAGTGGCCTCAGCCAGTGCCACAGGCCCTGGTGTGGTGTAAGTGGCCTGAGCAAGAGCCACAGACCCTGGTGTGGTGTAAGTGGCCTCAGCCAGCAGCCACAGGCCCTGGTGTGGTGTAAGTGGCCTCAGCCAGCAGCCACAGGCCCTGGTGTGGTGTAAGTGGCCTCAGCCAGCAGCCACAGGCCCTGGTGTGGTGTAAGTGGCCTCAGCCAGAGCCACAGGCCCTGGTGTAGTGTAAGTGGCCTCAGCCAGTGCCACAGGCCTTGGTGTGGTGTAAGTGGCCTGAGCAAGAGCCACAGACCCTGGTGTGGTGTAATTGGCCTCAATAGCAACTAATGCCCTGGTGTGGTGTAGGTGGCCTCAGCCAGCAGCCACAGGCCCTGGAGTGGTGTAAGTGGCCTCAGCCAGTGCCACAGGCCCTGGTGTGGTGTAAGGGGCCTCAATAGCAACTAATGCCCTGGTGTGGTGTAAGTGGCCTCAGCCAGCAGCCACAGGCACTGGTGTGGTGTAAGTGCCCTCAGCCAGCAGCCACAGGCCGTGGTGTGGTGTAAGTGGCCTCAGCCAGCAGCCACAGGCCCTGGTGTGGTGTAAGTGGCCTCAGCCAGCAGCCACAGGCCCTGGTGTGGTGTAAGTGGCCTGAGCAAGAGCCACAGGCCCTGGTGTGGTGTAAGTGGCCTCAGCCAGAAGCCACAGGCACTGGTGTGGTGTAAGTGCCCTCAGCCAGCAGCCACAGGCCCTGGTGTGGTGTAAGTGACCTCAGCCAGCAGCCACAGGCCCTGGTGTGGTGTAAGTGGCCTCAGCCAGCAGCCACAGGCCCTGGTGTGGTGTAAGTGGCCTCAGCCAGTGCCACAGGCCCTGGTGTGGTGTAAGTGGCCTGAGCAAGAGTCACAGACCCTGGTGTGGTGTAATTGGCCTCAACAGCAACTAATGCCCTGGTGTGGTGTAGGTGGCCTCAGCCAGCAGCCACAGGCCCTGGTGCGGTGTAAGTGGCCTCAGCCAGTGCCACAGGCCCTGGTGTGGTGTAAGTGGCCTGAGCAAGAGCCACAGACCCTGGTGTGGTGTAATTGGCCTCAATAGCAACTAATGCCCTGGTGTGGTGTAAGTGGCCTCAGCCAGCAGCCACAGGCCCTGGTGTGGTGTAAGTGGCCTCAGCCAGCAGCCACAGGCCCTGATGTGGTGTAAGTGGCCCCAGCCGGTCACTCAGGCCCTGGTGTGGTGTAGGTGGCATCAGCTAGCAGCACAAGACATTGGAAAACAGCCAAAAGCAATGTCGTTAATGTGCCCTCATTAATGGGCAGCTGCTTTTGGTCTTTTAATACACCCCTTCTCTGGATCAAAAGCGGTTCAATGACATGAAAATGAAAGGCTTACAGCACCAGGTATTCCCAGGTAGTCTCCCATCCAAGTACTAACCAAGCCCAGCCTTGCTTAGCTTCCGAGATCAGACGAGGTCGGGCGTGCTCAGGGTGGTATGGCCGTAAGCTGCTGGCCCCAGCACAATGTCTCAATTTATGGATTCAACTGATTAGGTGGCAAGTACCTGAAGTTACGAAGACAATCCTTTAACCATACCTGCATGTTTGCATAATACCCTAACCCAAAGGCTCAGTTTAGCATTTATCTAACAGCACAGGCCCTGGATTGTTGAAGATGGCCTCAGGAACCAGCACAGGGCCTGGTGTGTTGTACATGGCCACAGCTAGCAGCACAGGGCCTGGTTTGGTGAAGATGGCCTCGGCCAGAAGCGCAGGGCCTGGTGTGATGTGAGTGGCCTGAGCAAGAGCCACAGGCCCTGGTGTGGTGTAAGTGGCCTCAGCCAGAAGCCACAGGCACTGGTGTGGTGTAAGTGCCCTCAGCCAGCAGCCACAGGCCCTGGTGTGGTGTAAGTGGCCTCAGCCAGCAGCCACAGGCCCTGGTGTGGTGTAAGTGGCCTAAGCCAGCAGCCACAGGCCCTGGTGTGGTGTAAGTGGCCTCAGCCAGTGCCACAGGCCCTGGTGTGGTGTAAGTGGCCTGAGCAAGAGTCACAGACCCTGGTGTGGTGTAAGTGGCCTGAGCAAGAGCCACAGGCCCTGGTGTGGTGTAAGTGGTCTCAGCCAGCAGCCACAGGCCCTGGTGTGGTGTAAGTGGCCTGAGCAAGAGCCACAGGCCCTGGTGTGGTGTAATTGGCCTCAATAGCAACTAAGGCCCTGGTGTGGTGTAGGTGGCCTCAGCCAGCAGCCACAGGCCCTTGTGTGGTGTAAGTGGCCTCAGCCAGCAGCCACAGGCCCTTGTGTGGTGTAAGTGGCCTGAGCAAGAGCCACAGACCCTGGTGTGGTGTAATTGGCCTCAATAGCAACTAAGGCCCTGGTGTGGTGTAGGTGGCCTCAGCCAGCAGCCACAGGCCTTGGTGTGGTGTAAGTGGCCTCAGCCAGAGCCACAGGCCCTGATGTGGTGTAAGTGGCCTCAGCCAGCAGCCACAGGCCCTGGTGTGGTGTAAGTGGCCTGAGCAAGAGCCACAGGCACTGGTGTGGTGTAAGTGGCCTCAGCCAGCAGCCACAGGCCCTGGTGTGGTGTAAGTGGCCTCAGCCAGCAGCCACAGGCCCTGATGTGGTGTAAGTGGCCCCAGCCGGTCACTCAGGCCCTGGTGTGGTGTAGGTGGCATCAGCTAGCAGCACAAGACATTGGAAAACAGCCAAAAGCAATGTCGTTAATGTGCCCTCATTAATGGGCAGCTGCTTTTGGTCTTTTAATACACCCCTTCTCTGGATCAAAAGCGGTTCAAAGACATGAAAATGAAAGGCTTTCAGCACCAGGTATTCCAAGGAAGTCTCCCATCCAAGTACTAACCAAGCACAGCCCTGCTTAGCTTCCGAGATCAGACGTGGTCGGGCATGCTCAGGGTGGTATGGCCGTAAGCTGCTGGCCACAGCACAATGTCTCAATTTATGGATTCAAGTGATTAGGTGGCAAGTACCTGGAGTTACGAAGACAATCCTATAACCATACCTGCATGTTTGCATAATACCCTAACCCAAAGGCTCAGTTTAGCATTTATCCAACAGCACAGGCCCTGGATTGTTGAAGATGGCCTCAGGAACCAGAACAGGGCCTGGTGTGTTGTACATGGTCACAGCTAGCAGCACAGGGCCTGGTTTGGTGAAGATGGCCTCGGCCAGAAGCACAGGGCCTGGTGTGATATGAGTGGCCTGAGCAAGAGCCACAGGCCCTGGTGTGGAGTAAGTGGCCTGAGCAAGAGCCACAGGCCCTGGTGTGGTGTAAGTGGCCTGAGCAAGAGCCACAGGCCCTGGTGTGGTGTAATTGGCCTCAATAGCAACTAAGGCCCTGGTGTGGTGTAAGTGGCCTCAGCAAGAGCCACAGGCCCTGGTGTGGTGTAAGTCGCCTCATCCAGCAGCCACAGGCCCTGGTGTGGTGTAAGTGGCCTGAGCAAGAGCCACAGACCCTGGTGTGGTGTAATTGGCCTCAATAGCAACTAATGCCCTGGTGTGGTGTAGGTGGCCTCAGCCAGCAGCCACAGGCCCTGGTGTGGTGTAAGTGGCCTCAGCCAGCAACCACAGGCCCTGATGTGGTGTAAGTGGCCCCAGCCGGTCACTCAGGCCCTGGTGTGGTGTAAGTGGCATCAGCTAGCAGCACAAGACATTGGAAAACAGCCAAAAGCAATGTCGTTAATGTGCCCTCATTAATGGGCAGCTGCTTTTGGTCTTTTAATACATCCCTTCTCTGGATCAAAAGCGGTTCAATGACATGAAAATGAAAGGCTTACAGCACCAGGTATTCCAAGGAAGTCTCCCATCCAAGTACTAACCAAGCCCAGCCCTGCTTAGCTTCCGAGATCAGACGAGGTCGGGCGTGCTCAGGGTGGTATGGCCGTAAGCTGCTGGCCCCAGCACAATGTCTCAATTTATGGATTCAACTGATTAGGTGGTGTAGGGATGAACAAAAAGTATTTTACCAGCATAATATAATCTGCAGTATGATCATTGCTTTAACAATGTAACAGATAGCTTTAAGATGGCCTTAAGATGTTTATGATGATGTTAACTTTGTATTCCAGGTGCAGTTATAACTATTTTATACATATTGCATATCTGTGCTTATTTGAGTTGATGTTCAGGTTCATTAATGGTTGTGAGCTTCATCCAGTGAGAGTGTCTAGATGATCCATGTTGAGGGAAAACTAGAACATAGAAGGAATTGCAGTACATGCTTACACAACAGTTCATTTTAATATCTTTTATATGTTCATATTCTTGTATTAAGCTTTAAAGTAGGGGTTCTTGATTAAAACATTTATTTAGTAGAGGACACATACATAGTTTCAGTTGTTGCATATCAGAGTGGCTTCTGTCTCTCTGTCTGGTTAGAGGTCAGGAGCTAGTCGCGAGGTGAAACAGGGTGCAATTGTGGTTAGCACACAGACACACACTTAGTTAGAGAATCATTTATAGGTGAAAGTTTAATCATGTTTTGCTGAGGTGTCAGGATGACAAGCGAGCATCCGGCAGTGACAGGAAGCACCTGTTGTGAAGATAGGAGACAATTGTTCTTTTAAACGGTGTCAAAAGTCGTTGTGGTTTTGATTTGATCTATGTATAAAATGTATCTGTGACGTTGAAGGGGCGTCATTAAATTTAAGCCCTGACGGTATAAATATCTGTTTAATGCTTTGAGTAAGTTGAAGATCAATTGCTGTTTCCTTTGATCTTCCCACATGTGAATTAAAATCTTCGTTTGACTTCACCCGGCCGGACCAGTGTGGTTATTTTTCGATCACCTCTTGTACCCTTCCTCAATTTTTGAATCTTAACATTTGGGGGCTTCGTCCGGTGGTTGAGTAAGGGAGAAAAGTGGAGGTGTGAGCGGTGGTCCGAGGTGGTCAGACGGGCAGACATGAATTCCAGTGGTCGAAGTGAGTGGGCATAAGCCGGCTTATCCAAAAGGTAAGGCACTACCTGTTGAATTATTTCCAAAGTGTGCCAAATTGGACATGATAAAATTTAAGTCTACTCACTGAAGTTACTGGTGGATGTCTGTTTTGATTTTGATGAAAATCTCATGAGTTGAAGCAGTTAGAGTTCTGCTAAGAAGAAATGAAAGCAGTTAAGAGTCTGATAAGAAAAGTTTAAATACTGGGTTGAAGTCCCAAAGAAATTGAGTTAGAGTCTCAAGTAGTTTGGTAGGGAATTGGTTATTGTGTTGGTTAGAGTCCAAATTTGGTCATAAGAGTGGACCTGAGCGGTCATTTTGTGAGTTGGAGTCTCCATTGACCACTAGGTTGCACCTGCCTCAGTTATACACTTGTTTTGGGTGTTGATGGTTGTTTCAAAGTATTATAAATTATTCTAGAACGGCAGTTCGAGTCTGCTAGGAAGCGCAGTGCTCAGAGGTAACGCTTGCCAATGTCAAGGACGCTTAGACATTGTCCTCGAAGAGGGATAGTCAGTTGGTCACTGTGGAGCTTGGGGCACTCCAGAATAACTAGGAGTTAGAGTCTCCTTACCGTTTGGAACGGTACCTGCGCTTTTTTGGGCAGCAAAGGTTGGACCTTGGGTGTTGGACACTTTTAAATTGAGTTAGGGATTTTAGAAATGAGGCCAGAAACAGTTAAAGTCTTGATACTGGTTAATTGATCGCAAAAAACTCAGGGAGTTTATCGGTTACACTGTTATGTTAAATTTGTCGAAATTCGATAGGTGTGAAAAGGTTTAAAATCTGTGCAGTTGTAAATATAAGACGTCTCTGTAATAAAAAAAAAAGATCTCTGTGGGTTGAGTCGGCAATGCACTGACTTCCTGCTGCTATTCTTAGATGAAGAGTGTGTGTGCATGCAAATGAGGCAGCTGATGCAGAGCGCATGAGAGGACTATGCTTTTGGTTTTGTGTGCTATTCAGCTCTATAACTATTGTTTGCAAATGTGGATAAATGTCTGCGATTAAAATGCTGGCTTAGTATATAATAACATTGTAAATATATGAATGGTGACAGCGTTTCAAAATAGAATATAAGAATTGTTTGTGTTTAAAACCAACGTTTAGGTAAGAAGATTTAAGGTGGATTTGAAGGCATAAACAAAAAATAAAAGGGTTACAGTCTGCAAGTGTTGTTAATTCATGAGCTGACTGGATGCAGAGTAAGTGGAGTGGTCATCCTGAGAGGATTGAATGATGCTCTAACTCTGTGGTCGAGTCAGACATAGGCTTTAAGCAACCATGAGCCACTAATAAGCGTGACAGATTAATGAGTATGTGTAAATTGAACTTGTTAAATAGCCTTAATAGAAGTAACTCAATGAGCACGCAATAAAGTGAACCTGTTAGAACCCCTTTGACATTTGTCCCTTCAACAATAAATGATTATATTGTGTCCCATGCACTAAAGAGTCCCATTTAATACTGTTAAATGGTTGTTTAAATAGAATAAGCAAACATGCCTGTGCTTTATTTTGCAACCTGTAACATACAAATTGCAGAGGAAGAGGGTCGACTGGAGGTGACCTGTAAATGTCACATAGTGACTGAGGAAGGTGTTTCACCTTATGAGATGACAGTGTGGTCCGAGATTGAGCTGCATGAGCTAAATTCCTATATACAACGTTGTCTATTTCTATTTCAAGGCTTAAAGGAGATGACTGAGCATGAAAATGATCCAAATTGGGAGCCCACAGAGGCCGCCCACTTTGCTCAGGCTATGGTAGAGTCGGTACTAGACGGTTTTGATTCTGATATGCTTGCTTGGGAAATAATGTAATTATCTGTGGAGATGTCTCCAAGCGATTAGTAGATTTAAAGGAGACAAATGTGTGCTTGAGAGTGCGTGGTTGAAATTGTATGTGTGCGTGTGCGTTTAATATGTGGGAGCCTTCTCGGGCAGCGATTTTTTGTTAAACCTGTGGCAGGCTGTGCAAAATGGAGAAAGCTTTGACATAATGACATAAAGGTGATTTCTTGGTTTTAGATTTATTAGTACGGGATGCTTGAGGGTGTGTTGCTGTAAAGTATATAAGGGACGCGCAGCACCGTTAATGGGTTTAAAATAAATGAAAAAACACTAATCCGAGGAACTATTGGAGAGGTAAGTATACGGAGGTGAGCGCGTTGCGCATAAGGGTTGCTGGTGTCATATATTAACACTTTGAGGGTGAATAATTTTGATTGAGTGTCAACGCTTGAGAACGCGAGGACAGCGTCTAAAGTGCTGGGTTAAACTTTGTGTGTCACCGAGCAGGGGAAGAGGAGTCAGTGGTTGCGAGAACAGCGAGACGAAGACTGAAACCGAAAGTTAAGCGTGTCTGGGTGACCTAGACCAAGAAGGTGGAGTCGACCAACGCTATTGGAAGAGGTAAGTCTGTGTTTCAGAGAATGGCTGACAGCTCGGGTGCGACACCTAGTGGGAAAAGGGGATGCAAACCTCTGAAGGATCAGCTTGAACAGCTTAAGAAAGCTATTCGTTTGGCTTCCCCTGGAGCTTTACAAGCAGCAGAGAAAGAGTGCCAAGCGATGGAGGTTGAGGTAAGCAAACTTATTACATCCCAACAGAAAGGGCTGGGTGATAAAAAACCTCTGAGCTTGGTGTTAAAAACTGAAGGAGAAGTGTATGGACAAATGCATGAGGCCCTACGTGCGTCCATAGAGGCATTAACGGCATTGGAGGTTATAAAGCAGAGAGTAATGCAGGGAGGGCCAGAAGAGGAGAATGAAGACCGTGCGACGTCATCAGAAGAAGAAGACGATGAGGAGGACGAAGATGGAGGAGTTGAACCCCAACCAAGTACAAGCCTAATTTTGAGGAAAAGAAGTGTGAAGAGAGACCAAGCACAGAGACGGCCCATATTTAAGAGCTCAAAGAGTAGAAAAGTGAGTTTTGAACAAGGAGCTCCTGACCCTGGTTTAAGTCTGCCTCTAATAGCAGGTCCAAAGAACGAACCAGTTTATCGCGCCTATAAGGTGAGAGATTTGGAAGCATTGGTTAAACAACTTCCACCAATAACCAAGGGAGAACATTGGGAAGGAGAAGAATTAGCGCTGGGCGATTTTCGCGCTTTGGCCGGACGTTGTATGCTGGGTGGTGGGGTAGCAGATGTAGAGCAGATAGCTCAAACAACCAGATATGCAAATGACCTGCAATATCATGAGGTGCAGAATGACTTAGCAGATGCAGTCCGGGAGAAGTACCCAACTCCTAACTCTGGAGCCATTCCAAAAATTATTTGGGATCCCAAAAACACACCCAGAGAGTGTTTAGCTAAAGCAAAGGAACAATGGTTGTTAGGAACAGGAATACATCCGGGGAAGGAGGGTGAAAGTAGAGCGTGGTTTCGTTCGGCAGTGCTGGCAGGGCTGCCCAACCAGGTTGCAGTTGACTTGGAAAAGAACCCAGATTTTGCCGTTGCAGACTCGGTGCAGTGGGATAGACATGTGACCCACAGACTTCAGCAGGAACAGGATTTGGCAAACAAACAAAAGAAAGAGTTGGAGGAAGTCCAGGCGTGGCTGGTCAAGTTGCAGCTGGCAGAAGCAAAAAGCAAAGCAGGAGACAGAAAGCAAGAGGATAAGGAGAGCGCAAGGAAAATAATGGTGGCAAGGCCTCAGCCCGATCCTGTGCCTGACTGGCCAGATCAGGATCCGGGTCTCTACCCTGATGACCGTTGGCCCGGCAATGCACCAAGGCAGCGTCAACCGGTAGGGAATTGGGGGACCGGTGGACCGCAGAGAGGGCGTGGTGGATCCGTGGGGGGAGGACAAAGGGCTCGGAATCCGGGGAATCCTAATAATGTGTCTTGGACTGCCTGTTACAGCTGTGGAGCAGAAGGACACTGGTCCCGAGAATGCCCTGAATCGCAGCGAAATTATCAGAGGCGAGGCTATCAATCCCAGGCACGAGGAGGCCCAAGACAAAGAGCTGCTTACAGGGGAGCACATCAAGCTCCAAACCCGAATGCAGCACCAGCCGCCCAGTACCCGGTAGCTGACTGGGGCTGGGAGGGGGAGCAATACTGACGGAGCCCGGAGAAACCAAACAGCGTGGGGTCGGCAGAACCCATGCTGTCAATGACCGTGGAAGGCACTGAATTGCCTTTCCTGGTGGATACTGGAGCAACATACTCAACTTTGAAAGACACACCAGACAGTGCAACACTCTCCTGTCACACAGTTAATGTGGTAGGCTTTTCCGGGATTCCAATGACACTGCCATTGACGGATCCAGCATTGACAAAGCTGGGAAAACAGACTTTGAAACACCAATATGTGGTGTCCTCACAGGTGCCTGGAAAATCTCATGGGCAGGGACCTGGTTGTGAAACTGGGAGCCACAATCATGTGCTCACCAGATGGACTGATTGTTACTCTACCTGGAGGAAAAGAATTCCCGTGCCTGGGATCACCTTCAAAGACTCAATATCTAGTCCAGAACTCTGAACAACCCACTGCCGAAATCTACTGGGGGAGGCTAGTGGAAGAAGGCATTCTGAGACATTATCAGCTATGGAAACCCTGGATAATGAGCCTGGCCGTCTATTCCCCTCCGCGAGATCCTTTCCACGTTACACTCTTTTATGATAGGGAAGATAACGATATCTATCGGGAACAATTCCAGTCTGATCTTGAGGGACAGACGTGGAATGTGCAAACACATAACATTTATGTTGGACCAGAAGGTGTGGCCGCGGCTGTGAAATTTATTGATGAACAACTGCCTTGGTACAATGTGGGAGAGGATTCAGCCCCTCACATTACATTGGCGGTCCACGAGGGTCATGGGCCAAGAGATCTGGGACCAATGGTCAAGCGGGCGCTGGACAACGCATGCTGGCAAAGCACCCAAATTCCAAATGTCTGGTATGCACCAAAATGTAAAATATATCGTATAACTTGTTTGTCCAATGATGCAGTGATCTTAGAACATAAAGAAATCTCCAGAATACATGGCAGGGAAAGAATGGATCATCCTGATGCAGTACCTGAGCTCTCAAAATTGCCTGATACTTTGTGGTCCGCAGGGCCCACAGATGTAGGTTTGGCTAACTGTTCGCCTGTCCTGTTCCAGCTGAAGTCTGACATACCAATTAACAGACCACAATATAAGCACAAAACTGAAGACCAAAAGTGGTTCACATGTATTGACCTAGCGAATGCATTCTTTTGTCTCCCACTGCACGAGTCACTCAGAGACATTTTCTCTTTCACATATAGAGGCCGGAAATTTAGGTACACACGCTTAACACAAGGCTTTGCACTCTCACCAGCCCCGTCAGCAGCGGCCTGTACGGCAGCATCGCTCGTGGTGTTGAACAGATTGGCAGAGTGTGGCTTCAAAGTGAGTAAAGAAAAACTGCAGTTGGTCCGGCCAGAGGTAACATTCCTGGGCCGGGTGATCGCACACAGATCAGTGGGGTTAATGAATATACACAGAGACCAAATTCTGACACATCCAAAACCAAGAACTGTGAAGGAGTTGCTTTCCTTTCTTGGCTTGACAGGTTACAGCAGGCAGTTCATTCCGAACTATGCGGGTAAAACTGCCCCTTTAAGGGACCTGATCAAGAAAGTTGGTGTTCGAAATCTGAAGGCTGAATTGCCTTGGACGCCGGACACAGAGACAGCGTTCATCTCGCTAAAACAGGATTTGTCAAGAGCCACAGATCTGGCCACACCTAACTATGATGAGGCATTTTATCTTGATGTTTCAGAAACAAAGGGAGTTGTGAATGGTGTGTTGTTTCAGAAAAAAGGGGGAGGTAGGGATGTACTTATGTATGTTAGCATAAGATTAAATTCAACAGAAGCAAGGCATCCCACATGCACACAACACGCAGCAGGAGTAGCAAAGATAATTCAGAAAACAGCACACATAGTGAGGGAACACCCACTGAAAGTGCTTACCACACACAGTGTAGTGGCCTATGTGAACTCACAGGCATTCACAATGACTCCACTGACGCAACAAAGGTTGAGCAAAATTTTAGAGGCGCCAAATTTGATATTCACACATGAAGGAATAAATATGGCAGACCTAATGGGGTCAGGAGAACCACATGACTATATTAAGAAAGCCCAAGTTGAAGGAAAAATCAGGGAAGACCTGAAGGCAGAGCCCATATATGGAGCTGAGGATTGGTTCACGGATGGATGCTGCCACAGAGATGAAGAAGGATTGAAAGCGGGCTATGCAGTAGTCTGTAGAGTAGGAACTGAGTTTCAGGTGAAAGAAGCAGGAAAAATTGAGGGACAACAGTCGGCCCAGAGAGCTGAAGTGATAGCCCTAACTCGAGCCCTGAGGTTGGCTAAAAACATGAGAGTGAACATCTACACTGACTCAGCATATGCGTTTGGAGCAGCTCATGTGGAACTGGCTCAATGGAAGAGAGCCGGGTTCAGAACGGCCACTAATGCACCCATCTGTCACAAAAAGGAAATGGAGGAACTGGAAAAGGCCCTGGAGGACCCAGACGAGGTAAGTATTATAAAATGCAAAGGCCACTCACAAGCAGACAGTATGGTGGCAAGAGGAAATCAGAAAGCTGATGAAGCCGCAAAGGAAGCAGCGGGCTACAAAGGACAGAGACAGCTGGTGCAGGTAACCCCAGAAGAGGAGGTTAGCACTAACAGCATGGAAGAAGTTAGACAGGCTCAGGAGGAGACATCCCCAGAGGAAAAGGGGGTGTGGGAAAACAAAGGAGCCTGGCAAGATGGCGGTTTGTGGAGGGGGCCAGATGGGCGTCCCGCTTTAACGGCCAAAATGGCGGAACAGAAGGTGAATGAGGCTCACGGGCTTGGTCACGTGGGAGTGAAACAGATGGAGAGAAATTTGTGCCGATGGTGGCATCCTGATTTGAGAAGGATGATACTGGAAAAGGCCAGAACGTGCCTAATTTGTGGGGCACACAACCCAAAGCCAGCAGTAAAACCTGAAGCTGGTAAGTTTCTCATGCCAGAAAGGCCAGGAGAAGAGGTTGTGATTGATTATACCGACATGATTGATACAGGCCCAGGTGGGGTGAGGTATTTGTTGGTGTGTGTGGATGTTCTGACTGGATGGCCCGAAGCATGGGCGACCAAATGTGAAGACGCGAAAAGCGTGATTAAGTGCTTAATCAATCATTACATTCCAAGGCATGGGTTTCCCAAGAGAATTAGGTCAGACAATGGTACTCACTTCAAGAACAAAGATTTGCAAGAGGTAGAGAGGATGTTGGGAGTGCAACATAAGTTCGGGACGGTCTATCATCCTATATCTCAAGGAAAGGTAGAGAGGATGAACCTAAATTTGAAAAACAAGTTGGCTAAAATCTGTGCGCAGACAGGGCTAAATTGGGTCGCAGCCCTGCCCATTGCTTTGATGACCATAAGATGTTCTGTTAACCAATCCACAGGTTTCACCCCTTATGAGCTGCTGACTGGGAGACAGTTTCCAGCACCCTGGACAGTGGTCCCGGTGGAGCAGCCCAGGACAAGCGACAGGTCTCATGCAGAATATTTTAATGAGTTGAAGGCTCTTGTGTCCAGCTTTACAAAACAGGTCACTTGTGAGAGACCCACGGGGAACGGAGAGGTCCCGGACGCAAAGGCAGTGTGGCTGAAGGTCATTAAGCGAAAGTGGAAGGAGCCCCGCTGGACTGGTCCGTATGAGGTGACCGCCCGGACGGCTACAGCAGTCCAGCTGAAAGGGAAAGGCGACACCTGGTACCACTGGTCGCAGTATGCACCCGCACACGAGAGCTTGGTGGAGGAAAATTCGTCTTCAAAGAACGCAGGTGTCAAGAAACAGAGGCAGAATAAACCTCTTCACCTGTGCAACGGGCCGACCAGTAGTCTACCTGGAAGGCCGAAGAAAGAAGAGCAGCCTAGGAGGAGATCGCCGCGCCTACAGAAAGGAGTGGTAACAAATTGAGAGTTTGAAAAGGGGTGGTTTAAATAAAAAGAGTAAAAAAAAAAGGGAAAGTGGAAGGGGCTTGCTCTGTCAATTATGTTGTCTCTATCTGTATTGGTGGGTATTTTGGTGACCTGTGGTTGTTGTCTCATTCCTTGTGCCCGAAGGTTGGTAGAGAAGGTGATTGTAAAGGCAGTGGACCCTGGGGCGGTGGCCCCTATGTCCATGATGCCGATGATGGATCTGGAAGTAGTCGAGTGGACTGAGGAGTGAACAACAACCTATGTATCGACCTCTGGTGTGCCAGAGGTCGAAAGGGGGATTGTAGGGATGAACAAAAAGTATTTTACCAGCATAATATAATCTGCAGTATGATCATTGCTTTAACAATGTAACAGATAGCTTTAAGATGGCCTTAAGATGTTTATGATGATGTTAACTTTGTATTCCAGGTGCAGTTATAACTATTTTATACATATTGCATATCTGTGCTTATTTGAGTTGATGTTCAGGTTCATTAATGGTTGTGAGCTTCATCCAGTGAGAGTGTCTAGATGATCCATGTTGAGGGAAAACTAGAACATAGAAGGAATTGCAGTACATGCTTACACAACAGTTCATTTTAATATCTTTTATATGTTCATATTCTTGTATTAAGCTTTAAAGTAGGGGTTCTTGATTAAAACATTTATTTAGTAGAGGACACATACATAGTTTCAGTTGTTGCATATCAGAGTGGCTTCTGTCTCTCTGTCTGGTTAGAGGTCAGGAGCTAGTCGCGAGGTGAAACAGGGTGCAATTGTGGTTAGCACACAGACACACACTTAGTTAGAGAATCATTTATAGGTGAAAGTTTAATCATGTTTTGCTGAGGTGTCAGGATGACAAGCGAGCATCCGGCAGTGACAGGAAGCACCTGTTGTGAAGATAGGAGACAATTGTTCTTTTAAACGGTGTCAAAAGTCGTTGTGGTTTTGATTTGATCTATGTATAAAATGTATCTGTGACGTTGAAGGGGCGTCATTAAATTTAAGCCCTGACGGTATAAATATCTGTTTAATGCTTTGAGTAAGTTGAAGATCAATTGCTGTTTCCTTTGATCTTCCCACATGTGAATTAAAATCTTCGTTTGACTTCACCTGGCCGGACCAGTGTGGTTATTTTTCGATCACCTCTTGTACCCTTCCTCAATTTTTGAATCTTAACAGTGGCAAGTACCTGAAGTTACGAAGACAATCCTATAACCATACCTGCATGTTTGCATAATACCCTAACCCAAAGGCTCAGTTTAGCATTTATCCAACAGCACAGGCCCTGGATTGTTGAAGATGGCCTCAGGAACCAGAACAGGGCCTGGTGTGTTGTACATGGCCACAGCTAGCAGCACAGGGCCTGGTTTGGTGAAGATGGCCTTGGCCAGAAGCACAGGGCCTGGTGTGATATGAGTGGCCTGAGCAAGAGCCACAGGCCCTGGTGTGGAGTAAGTGGCCTGAGCAAGAGCCACAGGCCCTGGTGTGGTGTAAGTGGCCTGAGAAAGAGCAACAGGCCCTGGTGTGGTGTAATTGGCCTCAATAGCAACTAAGGCCCTGGTGTGGTGTATGTGGCCTCAGCCAGCAGCCACAGGCCCTGGTGTGGTGTAAGTGGCCTCAGAAGCAAATAAGGCCGTGGTGTGGTGTATGTGGCCTCAGCCAGCAGCCACAGGCCCTGGTGTGGTGTAAGTAGCCTCAATAGCAACTAAGGCCCTGGTGTGGTGTAAGTGGCCTCAGCCAGCAGCCACAGGCCCTGATGTGGTGTAAGTGGCCTCAGCCAGAGCCACAGGCCCTGGTGTGGTGTAAGTGGCCTCAGCCAGAGCCACAGGCCCTGATGTGGTGTAAGTGGCCCCAGCCGGTCACTCAGGCCCTGGTGTGGTGTAGGTGGCATCAGCTAGCAGCACAAGACATTGGAAAACAGCCAAAAGCAGTGTCGTTAATGTGCCCTCATTAATGGGCAGCTGCTTTTGGTCTTTTAATACACCCCTTCTCTGGATCAAAAGCGGTTCAATGACATGAAAATGAAAGGCTTACAGCACCAGGTATTCCCAGGCAGTCTCCCATCCAAGTACTAACCAAGCCCAGCCCTGCTTAGCTTCCGAGATCAGACGTGGTCAGGCGTGCTCAGGGTGGTATGGCCGTAAGCTGCTGGCCCCAGCACAATGTCTCAATTTATGGATTCAACTGATTAGGTGGCAAGTACCTGAAGTTACGAAGACAATCCTTTAACCATACCTGCATGTTTGCATAATACCCTAACCCAAAGGCTCAGTTTAGCATTTATCTAACAGCACAGGCCCTGGATTGTTGAAGATGGCCTCAGGAACCAGCACAGGGCCTGGTGTGTTGTACATGGCCACAGCTAGCAGCACAGGGCCTGGTTTGGTGAAGATGGCCTCGGCCAGAAGCGCAGGGCCTGGTGTGATGTGAGTGGCCTGAGCAAGAGCCACAGGCCCTGGTGTGGTGTAAGTGGCCTCAGCCAGAAGCCACAGGCACTGGTGTGGTGTAAGTGGCCTCAGCCAGCAGCCACAGGCCCTGGTGTGGTGTAAGTGGCCTCAGCCAGCAGCCACAGGCCCTGGTGTGGTGTAAGTGGCCTCAGCCAGCAGCCACAGGCCCTGGTGTGGTGTAAGTGGCCTCAGCCAGTGCCACAGGCCCTGGTGTGGTGTAAGTGGCCTGAGCAAGAGCCACAGACCCTGGTGTGGTGTAATTGGCCTCAATAGCAACTAATGCCCTGGTGTGGTGTAAGTGGCCTCAGCCAGCAGCCACAGGCCCTGGTGTGGTGTAAGTGGCCTCAGCCAGCAGCCACAGGCCCTGATGTGGTGTAAGTGGCCCCAGCCGGTCACTCAGGCCCTGGTGTGGTGTAGGTGGCATCAGCTAGCAGCACAAGACATTGGAAAACAGCCAAAAGCAATGTCGTTAATGTGCCCTCATTAATGGGCAGCTGCTTTTGGTCTTTTAATACACCCCTTCTCTGGATCAAAAGCGGTTCAATGACATGAAAAAGAAAGGCTTACAGCACCAGGTATTCCCAGGTAGTCTCCCATCCAAGTACTAACCAAGCCCAGCCCTGCTTAGCTTCCGAGATCAGACGAGGTCGGGCGTGCTCAGGGTGGTATGGCCGTAAGCTGCTGGCCCCAGCACAATGTCTCAATTTATGGATTCAACTGATTTGGTGGCAAGTACCTGAAGTTACGAAGACAATCCTTTAACCATACCTGCATGTTTGCATAATACCCTAACCCAAAGGCTCAGTTTAGCATTTATCTAACAGCACAGGCCCTGGATTGTTGAAGATGGCCTCAGGAACCAGCACAGGGCCTGGTGTGTTGTACATGGCCACAGCTAGCAGCACAGGGCCTGGTTTGGTGAAGATGGCCTCGGCCAGAAGCGCAGGGCCTGGTGTGATGTGAGTGGCCTGAGCAAGAGCCACAGGCCCTGGTGTGGTGTAAGTGGCCTCAGCCAGAAGCCACAGGCACTGGTGTGGTGTAAGTGGCCTCAGCCAGCAGCCACAGGCCCTGGTGTGGTGTAAGTGGCCTCAGCCAGCAGCCACAGGCCCTGGTGTGGTGTAATTGGCCTCAATAGCAACTAATGCCCTGGTGTGGTGTAGGTGGCCTCAGCCAGCAGCCACAGGCCCTGGTGTGGTGTAAGTGGCCTCAGCCAGTGCCACAGGCCCTGGTGTGGTGTAAGTGGCCTGAGCAAGAGCCACAGACCCTGGTGTGGTGTAATTGGCCTCAATAGCAACTAATGCCCTGGTGTGGTGTAAGTGGCCTCAGCCAGCAGCCACAGGCCCTGGTGTGGTGTAAGTGGCCTCAGCCAGCAGCCACAGGCCCTGATGTGGTGTAGGTGGCATCAGCTAGCAGCACAAGACATTGGAAAACAGCCAAAAGCAATGTCGTTAATGTGCCCTCATTAATGGGCAGCTGCTTTTGGTCTTTTAATACACCCCTTCTCTGGATCAAAAGCGGTTCAATGACATGAAAATGAAAGGCTTACAGCACCAGGTATTCCAAGGCAGTCTCCCATCCAAGTACTAACCAAGTCCAGCCCTGCTTAGCTTCCGAGATCAGACGAGGTCGGGAGTGCTCAGGGTTGTATGGCCGTAAGCTGCTGGCCCCAGCACAATGTCTCAATTTATGGATTCAACTGATTAGGTGGCAAGTACCTGAAGTTACGAATACAATCCTTTAACCATACCTGCATGTTTGCATAATACCCTAACCCAAAGGCTCAGTTTAGCATTTATCCAACAGCACAGGCCCTGGATTGTTGAAGATGGCCTCAGGAACCAGCACAGGGCCTGGTGTGTTGTACATGGCCACAGCTAGCAGCACAGGGCCTGGTTTGGTGAAGATGGCCTCGGCCAGAAGCGCAGGGCCTGGTGTGATGTGAGTGGCCTGAGCAAGAGCCACAGGCCCTGGTGTGGTGTAAGTGGCCTCAGCCAGAAGCCACAGGCACTGGTGTGGTGTAAGTGGCCTCAGCCAGCAGCAAAAGGGCCCTGGTGTGGTGTAGGTGGCCTCAGCCAGCAGCCACAGGCCCTGGTGTGGTGTAGGTGGCCTCAGCCAGCAGCCACAGGCCCTGGTGTGGTGTAGGTGGCCTCAGCCAGCAGCCACAGGCCCTGGTGTGGTGTAAGTGGCCTCAGCCAGCAGCCACAGGCCCTGGTGTGGTGTAAGTGGCCTCAGCCAGAGCCACAGGCCCTGGTGTGGTGTAAGTGGCCTCAGCCAGTGCCACAGGCCCTGGTGTGGTGTAAGTGGCCTCAATAGCAACTAATGCCCTGGTGTGGTGTAGGTGGCCTCAGCCAGCAGCCACAGGCCCTGGTGTGGTGTAAGTGGCTTCAGCCAGTGCCACTGGCCCTGGTGTGGTGTAAGTGGCCTCAGCCAGCAGCCACAGGCCCTGGTGTGGTGTAAGTGGCCTCAGCCAGCAGCCACAGGCCCTGGTGTGGTGTAAGTGGCCTCAGCCAGAGCCACAGGCCCTGGTGTGTTGTAAGTGGCCTCAGCCAGTGCCACAGGCCCTGGTGTGGTGTAATTGGCCTCAATAGCAACTAATGCCCTGGTGTGGTGTAGGTGGCCTCAGCCAGAGCCACAGGCCCTGGTGTGGTGTAAGTGGCCTCAATAGCAACTAAGGCCCTGGTGTGGTGTAAGTGGCCTCAGCCAGCAGCACAGGGCCTGGTGTGTTGTACATGGCCACAGCAAGCAGCACTGGGCCAGGTTTGGTGAAGATGGCCTTGGCCAGAAGCACAGGGTCTGGTGTGATATGAGTGGCCTGAGCAAGAGCCAAAGGCCCTGGTGTGGTGTAGGTGGCCTCAGCCAGCAGCCACAGGCCCTTGTGTGGTGTAAGTGGCCTCAGCCAGCAGCCACAGGCCCTGGTGTGGTGTAAGTGGCCTCAGCCAGTGCCACAGGCCCTGGTGTGGTGTATGTGGCCTCAGCCAGCAGCCACAGGCCCTGGTGTGGTGTAAGTGGCCTCAAAAGCAACTAAGGCCCTGGTGTGGTGTAAGTGGCCTCAGCCAGAGCCACAGACCCTGGTGTGGTGTAATTGGCCTCAATAGCAACTAATGCCCTGGTGTGGTGTAAGTGGCCTCAGCAAGCAGCCACAGGCCCTGGTGTGGTGTAAGTGGCCTCAGCCAGCAGCCACAGGCCCTGATGTGGTGTAAGTGGCCCCAGCCGGTCACTCAGGCCCTTGTGTGGTGTAAGTGGCCTGAGCAAGAGCCACAGACCCTGGTGTGGTGTAATTGGCCTCAATAGCAACTAAGGCCCTGGTGTGGTGTAGGTGTCCTCAGCCAGCAGCCACAGGCCCTGGTGTGGTGTAAGTGGCCTCAGCCAGCAGCCACAGGCCCTGGTGTGGTGTAAGTGGCCTCAGCCAGCAGCCACAGGCCCTGGTGTGGTGTAAGTGGCCCCAGCCGGTCACTCAGGCCCTGGTGTGGTGTAGGTGGCATCAGCTAGCAGCACAAGACATTGGAAAACAGCCAAAAGCAATGTCGTTAATGTGCCCTCATTAATGGGCAGCTGCTTTTGGTCTTTTAATACACCCCTTCTCTGGATCAAAAGCGGTTCAATGACATGAAAATGAAAGGCTTACAGCACCAGGTATTCGCAGGCAGTCTCCCATCCAAGTACTAACCAAGCCCAGCCCTGCTTAGCTTCCGAGATCAGACGAGGTCGGGCATGCTCAGGGTGGTATGGCCGTAAGCTGCTGGCCCCAGCACAATGTCTCAATTTATGGATTCAACTGATTAGGTGGCAAGTACCTGAAGTTACGAAGACAATCCTTTAACCATACCTGCATGTTTGCATAATACCCTAACCCAAAGGCTCAGTTTAGCATTTATCTAACAGCACAGGCCCTGGATTGTTGAAGATGGCCTCAGGAACCAACACAGGGCCTGGTGTGTTGTACATGGCCACAGCTAGCAGCACAGGGCCTGGTTTGGTGAAGATGGCCTCGGCCAGAAGCGCAGGGCCTGGTGTGATGTGAGTGGCCTGAGCAAGAGCCACAGACCCTGGTGTGGTGTAAGTGGCCTCAGCCAGAAGCCACAGGCACTGGTGTGGTGTAAGTGCCCTCAGCCAGCAGCCACAGGCCCTGGTGTGGTGTAAGTGGCCTCAGCCAGCAGCCACAGGCCCTGGTGTGGTGTAAGTGGCCTCAGCCAGCAGCCACAGGCCCTGGTGTGGTGTAAGTGGCCTCAGCCAGTGCCACAGGCCCTGGTGTGGTGTAAGTGGCCTGAGCCAGAGCCACAGGCCCTGATGTGGTGTAAGTGGCCCCAGCCGGTCACTCAGGCCCTGGTGTGGTGTAGGTGGCATCAGCTAGCAGCACAAGACATTGGAAAACAGCCAAAAGCAATGTCGTTAATGTGCCCTCATTAATGGGCAGCTGCTCTTGGTCTTTTAATACACCCCTTCTCTGGATCAAAAGCGGTTCAATGACATGAAAATGAAAGGCTTACAGCACCAGGTATTCCCAGGAAGTCTCCCATCCAAGTACTAACCAAGCCCAGCCCTGCTTAGCTTCCGAGATCAGACGAGGTCGGGCGTGCTCAGGGTGGTATGGCCATAAGCTGCTGGCCCCAGCACAATGTCTCAATTTATGGATTCAACTGATTAGGTGGCAAGTACCTGAAGTTACGAAGACAATCCTTTAACCATACCTGCATGTTTGCATAATACCCTAACCCAAAGGCTCAGTTTAGCATTTATCTAACAGCACAGGCCCTGGATTGTTGAAGATGGCCTCAGGAACCAGCACAGGGCCTGGTGTGTTGTACATGGCCACAGCTAGCAGCACAGGGCCTGGTTTGGTGAAGATGGCCTCGGCCAGAAGCGCAGGGCCTGGTGTGATGTGAGTGGCCTGAGCAAGAGCAACTAAGGCCCTGGTGTGGTGTAAGTGGCCTCAGCCAGAAGCCACAGGCACTGGTGTGGTGTAAGTGGCCTCAGCCAGCAGCCACAGGCCCTGGTGTGGTGTAGGTGGCCTCAGCCAGCAGCCACAGGCCCTGGTGTGGTGTAAGTGGCCTCAGCCAGCAGCCACAGGCCCTGGTGTGGTGTAAGTGGCCTCAGCCAGCAGCCACAGGCCCTGATGTGGTGTAAGTGGCCCCAGCCGGTCACTCAGGCCCTTGTGTGGTGTAAGTGGCCTGAGCAAGAGCCACAGACCCTGGTGTGGTGTAATTGGCCTCAATAGCAACTAAGGCCCTGGTGTGGTGTAGGTGGCCTCAGCCAGCAGCCACAGGCCCTGGTGTGGTGTAAGTGGCCTCAGCCAGCAGCCACAGGCCCTTGTGTGGTGTAAGTGGCCTCAGCCAGCAGCCACAGGCACTGGTGTGGTGTAAGTGGCCTCAGCCAGTGCCACAGGCCCTGGTGTGGTGTATGTGGCCTCAGCCAGCAGCCACAGGCCCTGGTGTGGTGTAAGTGGCCTCAATAGCAACTAAGGCCCTGGTGTGGTGTAAGTGGCCTCAGCCAGAGCCACAGACCCTGGTGTGGTGTAATTGGCCTCAATAGCCACTAATGCCCTGGTGTGGTGTAAGTGGCCTCAGCAAGCAGCCACAGGCCCTGGTGTGGTGTAAGTGGCCTCAGCCAGCAGCCACAGGCCCTGATGTGGTGTAAGTGGCCCCAGCCGGTCACTCAGGCCCTTGTGTGGTGTAAGTGGCCTGAGCAAGAGCCACAGACCCTGGTGTGGTGTAATTGGCCTCAATAGCAACTAAGGCCCTGGTGTGGTGTAGGTGGCCTCAGCCAGCAGCCACAGGCCCTGGTGTGGTGTAAGTGGCCTCAGCCAGCAGCCACAGGCCCTGGTGTGGTGTAAGTGGCCTCAGCCAGCAGCCACAGGCCCTGGTGTGGTGTAAGTGGCCCCAGCCGGTCACTCAGGCCCTGGTGTGGTGTAGGTGGCATCAGCTAGCAGCACAAGACATTGGAAAACAGCCAAAAGCAATGTTGTTAATGTGCCCTCATTAATGGGCAGCTGCTTTTGGTCTTTTAATACACCCCTTCTCTGGATCAAAAGCGGTTCAATGACATGAAAATGAAAGGCTTACAGCACCAGGTATTCCCAGGCAGTCTCCCATCCAAGTACTAACCAAGCCCAGCCCTGCTTAGCTTCCGAGATCAGACGAGGTCGGGCATGCTCAGGGTGGTATGGCCGTAAGGTGCTGGCCCCAGCACGTTGTCTCAATTTATGGATTCAACTGATTAGGTGGCAAGTACCTGAAGTTACGAAGACAATCCTTTAACCATACCTGCATGTTTGCATAATACCCTAACCCAAAGGCTCAGTTTAGCATTTATCTAACAGCACAGGCCCTGGATTGTTGAAGATGGCCTCAGGAACCAGCACAGGGCCTGGTGTGTTGTACATGGCCACAGCAAGAAGCACAGGGCCTGGTTTGGTGAAGATGGCCTCGGCCAGAAGCGCAGGGCCTGGTGTGATGTGAGTGGCCTGAGCAAGAGCAACTAAGGCCCTGGTGTGGTGTAAGTGGCCTCAGCCAGAAGCCACAGGCACTGGTGTGGTGTAAGTGGCCTCAGCCAGCAGCCACAGGCCCTGGTGTGGTGTAAGTGGCCTCAGCCAGCAGCCACAGGCCCTGGTGTGGTGTAAGTGGCCTCAGCCAGCAGCCACAGGCCCTGGTGTGGTGTAAGTGGCCTCAGCCAGCAGCCACAGATCCTGGTGTGGTGTAAGTGGCCTGAGCAAGAGCCACAGGCCCTGGTGTGGTGTAAGTGGCCTCAGCCAGAAGCCACAGGCACTGGTGTGGTGTAAGTGCCCTCAGCCAGCAGCCACAGGCCCTGGTGTGGTGTAAGTGACCTCAGCCAGCAGCCACAGGCCCTGGTGTGGTGTAAGTGGCCTCAGCCAGCAGCCACAGGCCCTGGTGTGGTGTAAGTGGCCTTAGCAAGAGTCACAGACCCTGGTGTGGTGTAATTGGCCTCAATAGCAACTAATGCCCTGGTGTGGTGTAGGTGGCCTCAGCCAGCAGCCACAGGCCCTGGTGTGGTGTAAGTGGCCTCAGCCAGTGCCACAGGCCCTGGTGTGGTGTAAGTGGCCTGAGCAAGAGCCACAGACCCTGGTGTGGTGTAATTGGCCTCAAAAGCAACTAATGCCCTGGTGTGGTGTAAGTGGCCTCAGCCAGCAGCCACAGGCCCTGGTGTGGTGTAAGTGGCCCCAGCCGGTCACTCAGGCCCTGGTGTGGTGTAGGTGGCATCAGCTAGCAGCACAAGACATTGGAAAACAGCCAAAAGCAATGTCGTTAATGTGCCCTCATTAATGGGCAGCTGCTCTTGGTCTTTTAATACACCCCTTCTCTGGATCAAAAGCGGTTCAATGACATGAAAATGAAAGGCTTACAGCACCAGGTATTCCCAGGAAGTCTCCCATCCAAGTACTAACCAAGCCCAGCCCTGCTTAGCTTCCGAGATCAGACGAGGTCGGGCGAGCTCAGGGTGGTATGGCCGTAAGCTGCTGGCCCCAGCACAATGTCTCAATTTATGGATTCAACTGATTAGGTGGCAAGTACCTGAAGTTACGAAGACAATCCTTTAACCATACCTGCATGTTTGCATAATACCCTAACCCAAAGGCTCAGTTTAGCATTTATCTAACAGCACAGGCCCTGGATTGTTGAAGATGGCCTAAGGAACCAGCACAGGGCCTGGTGTGTTGTACATGGCCACAGCTAGCAGCACAGGGCCTGGTTTGGTGAAGATGGCCTCGGCCAGAAGCGCAGGGCCTGGTGTGATGTGAGTGGCCTGAGCAAGAGCAACTAAGGCCCTGGTGTGGTGTAAGTGGCCTCAGCCAGAAGCCACAGGCACTGGTGTGGTGTAAGTGGCCTCAGCCAGCAGCCACAGGCCCTGGTGTGGTGTAGGTGGCCTCAGCCAGCAGCCACAGGCCCTGGTGTGGTGTAAGTGGCCTCAGCCAGCAGCCACAGGCCCTGGTGTGGTGTAAGTGGCCTCAGCCAGCAGCCACAGGCCCTGATGTGGTGTAAGTGGCCCCAGCCGGTCACTCAGGCCCTTGTGTGGTTAAGTGGCCTGAGCAAGAGCCACAGACCCTGGTGTGGTGTAATTGGCCTCAATAGCAACTAATGCCCTGGTGTGGTGTAAGTGGCCTCAGCCAGCAGCCACAGGCCCTGGTGTGGTGTAAGTGGCCTCAGCCAGCAGCCACAGGCCCTGGTGTGGTGTAAGTGGCCTGAGCAAGAGCCACAGACCCTCGTGTGGTGTAATTGGCCTCAATAGCACCTAAGGCCCTGGTGTGGTGTAGGTGGCCTCAGCCAGCAGCCACAGGCCCTGGTGTGGTGTAAGTGCCCTCAGCCAGCAGCCACAGGCCCTGGTGTGGTGTAAGTGGCCTCAGCCAGCAGCCACAGGCCCTGATGTGGTGTAAGTGGCCTCAGCCGGTCACTCAGGCCCTGGTGTGGTGTAGGTGGCATCAGCTAGCAGCACAAGACATTGGAAAACAGCCAAAAGCAATGTCGTTAATGTGCCCTCATTAATGGGCAGCTGCTTTTGGTCTTTTAATACACCCCTTCTCTGGATCAAAAGCGGTTCAATGACATGAAAATGAAAGGCTTACAGCACCAGGTATTCCCAGGCAGTCTCCCATCCAAGTACTAACCAAGCCCAGCCCTGCTTAGCTTCCGAGAGCAGACGAGGTCGGGCGTGCTCAGGGTGGTATGGCCGTAAGCTGCTGGCCACAGCACAATGTCTCAATTTATGGATTCAACTGATTAGGTGGCAAGTACCTGAAGTTACGAAGACAATCCTATAACCATACCTGCATGTTTGCATAATACCCTAACCCAAAGGCTCAGTTTGGCATTTATCCAACAGCACAGGCCCTGGATTGTTGAAGATGGCCTAAGGAACCAGCACAGGGCCTGGTGTGTTGTACATGGCCACAGCAAGCAGCACAGGGCCAGGTTTGGTGAAGATGGCCTCGGCCAGAAGCACAGGGTCTGGTGTGATATGAGTGGCCTGAGCAAGAGCCACAGGCCCTGGTGTGGTGTAAGTGGCCTCAGCCAGCAGCCACAGGCCCTGGTGTGGTGTAGGTGGCCTCAGCCAGCAGCCACAGGCCCTTGTGTGGTGTAAGTGGCCTCAGCCAGCAGCCACAGGCCCTGGTGTGGTGTAAGTGGCCTCAGCCAGTGCCACAGGCCCTGGTGTGGTGTAATTGGCCTCAGCCAGCAGCCACAGGCCCTGGTGTGGTGTAAGTGGCCTCAGCCAGAGCCACAGGCCCTGGTGTGGTGTAAGTGGCCTGAGCAAGAGCCACAGACCCTGGTGTGGTGTAATTGGCCTCAATAGCAACTAATGCCCTGGTGTGGTGTAAGTGGCCTCAGCCAGCAGCCACAGGCCCTGGTGTGGTGTAAGTGGCCTCAGCCAGCAGCCACAGGCCCTGGTGTGGTGTAAGTGGCCTGAGCAAGAGCCACAGGCCCTGGTGTGGTGTAATTGGCCTCAGCCAGAAGCCACAGGCACTGGTGTGGTGTAAGTGCCCTCAGCCAGCAGCCACAGGCCCTGGTGTGGTGTAAGTGGCCTCAGCCAGCAGCCACAGGCCCTGGTGTGGTGTAAGTGGCCTCAGCCAGCAGCCACAGGCCCTGGTGTGGTGTAAGTGGCCTCAGCCAGTGCCACAGGCCTTGGTGTGGTGTAAGTGGCCTGAGCAAGAGTCACAGACCCTGGTGTGGTGTAATTGGCCTCAATAGCAACTAATGCCCTGGTGTGGTGTAGGTGGCCTCAGCCAGCAGCCACAGGCCCTGGTGTGGTGTAAGTGGCCTCAGCCAGTGCCACAGGCCCTGGTGTGGTGTAAGTGGCCTCAGCCAGTGCCACAGGCCCTGGTGTGGTGTAATTGGCCTCAGCCAGCAGCCACAGGCCCTGGTGTGGTGTAAGTGGCCTCAGCCAGCAGCCACAGGCCCTGGTGTGGTGTAAGTGGCCTGAGCAAGAGCCACAGGCCCTGGTGTGGTGTAAGTGGCCTCAGCCAGAAGCCACAGGCACTGGTGTGGTGTAAGTGCCCTCAGCCAGCAGCCACAGGCCCTGGTGTGGTGTAAGTGGCCTCAGCCAGCAGCCACAGGCCCTGGTGTGGTGTAAGTGGCCTCAGCCAGCAGCCACAGGCCCTGGTGTGGTGTAAGTGGCCTCAGCCAGTGCCACAGGCCCTGGTGTGGTGTAAGTGGCCTGAGCAGGAGTCACAGACCCTGGTGTGGTGTAATTGGCCTCAATAGCAACTAATGCCCTGGTGTGGTGTAGGTGGCCTCAGCCAGCAGCCACAGGCCCTGGTGTGGTGTAAGTGGCCTCAGCCAGCAGCCACAGGCCCTGGTGTGGTGTAAGTGGCCTCAGCCAGTGCCACAGGCCCTGGTGTGGTGTAAGTGGCCTGAGCAAGAGTCACAGACCCTGGTGTGGTGTAATTGGCCTCAATAGCAACTAATGCCCTGGTGTGGTGTAGGTGGCCTCAGCCAGCAGCCACAGGCCCTGGTGTGGTGTAAGTGGCCTCAGCCAGTGCCACAGGCCCTGGTGTGGTGTAAGTGGCCTGAGCAAGAGCCACAGACCCTGGTGTGGTGTAATTGGCCTCAATAGCAACTAATGCCCTGGTGTGGTGTAAGTGGCCTCAGCCAGCAGCCACAGGCCCTGGTGTGGTGTAAGTGGCCTCAGCCAGCAGCCACAGGCCCTGATGTGGTGTAAGTGGCCCCAGCCGGTCACTCAGGCCCTGGTGTGGTGTAGGTGGCATCAGCTAGCAGCACAAGACATTGGAAAACAGCCAAAAGCAATGTCGTTAATGTGCCCTCATTAATGGGCAGCTACTTTTGGTCTTTTAATACACCCCTTCTCTGGATCAAAAGCGGTTCAATGACATGCTTACAGCACCAGGTATTCCCAGGCAGTCTCCCATCCAAGTACTAACCAAGCCCAGCCCTGCTTAGCTTCCGAGATCAGACGAGGTCGGGCGTGCTCAGGGTGGTATGGCCGTAAGCTGCTGGCCCCAGCACAATGTCTCAATTTATGGATTCAACTGATTAGGTGGCAAGTACCTGAAGTTACGAAGACAATCCTTTAACCATACCTGCATGTTTGCATAATACCCTAACCCAAAGGCTCAGTTTAGCATTTATCTAACAGCACAGGCCCTGGATTGTTGAAGATGGCCTCAGGAACCAGCACAGGGCCTGGTGTGTTGTACATGGCCACAGCAAGAAGCACAGGGCCTGGTTTGGTGAAGATGGCCTCGGCCAGAAGCACAGGGCCTGGTGTGATATGAGTGGCCTGAGCAAGAGCCACAGGCCCTGGTGTGGTGTAAGTGGCCTGAGCAAGAGCCACAGGCCCTGGTGTGGTGTAAGTGGTCTCAGCCAGCAGCCACAGGCCCTGGTGTGGTGTAGGTGGCCTCAGCCAGCAGCCACAGGCCCTTGTGTGGTGTAAGTGGCCTCAGCCAGCAGCCACAGGCCCTGGTGTGGTGTAAGTGGCCTCAGCCAGCAGCCACAGGCCCTGGTGTGGTGTAAGTGGCCTCAGCAAGCAACCACAGGCCCTGGTGTGGTGTAAGTGGCCTCAGCCAGAGCCACAGGCCCTGGTGTGGTGTAAGTGGCCTCAGCCAGTGCCACAGGCCCTGGTGTGGTGTAAGTGGCCTGAGCAAGAGCCACAGACCCTGGTGTGGTGTAATTGGCCTCAATAGCAACTAATGCCCTGGTGTGGTGTAGGTGGCCTCAGCCAGCAGCCACAGGCCCTGGTGTGGTGTAAGTGGCCTCAGCCAGTGCCACAGGCACTGGTGTGGTGTAAGGGGCCTCAATAGCAACTAATGCCCTGGTGTGGTGTAAGTGGCCTCAGCCAGCAGCCACAGGCCCTGGTGTGGTGTAAGTGGCCTCAGCCAGCAGCCACAGGCCCTGGTGTGGTGTAAGTGGCCTCAGCCAGTGCCACAGGCCCTGGTGTGGTGTAAGTGGCCTGAGCAAGAGTCAAAGACCCTGGTGTGGTGTAAGTGGCCTCAGCCAGAAGCCACAGGCACTGGTGTGGCATAAGTGGCCTGAGCAAGAGCCACAGGCCCTGGTGTGGTGTAAGTGGCCTCAGCCAGAAGCCACAGGCACTGGTGTGGTGTAAGTGCCCTCAGCCAGCAGCCACAGGCCCTGGTGTGGTGTAAGTGGCCTCAGCCAGCAGCCACAGGCCCTTGTGTGGTGTAAGTGGCCTCAGCCAGTGCCACAGGCCCTGGTGTGGTGTAATTGGCCTCAATAGCAACTAATGCCCTGGTGTGGTGTAGGTGGCCTCAGCCAGCAGCCACAGGCCCTGGTTTGGTGCAAGTGGCCTCAGCCAGTGCCACAGGCCCTGGTGTGGTGTAAGTGGTCTGAGCAAGAGCCACAGACCCTGGTGTGGTGTAATTGGCCTCAATAGCAACTAAGGCCCTGGTGTGGTGTAAGTGGCCTCAGCCAGCAGCCACAGGCCCTGGTGTGGTGTAAGTGGCCTCAGCCAGCAGCCACAGGCCCTGGTGTGGTGTAAGTGCCCTCAGCCAGCAGCCACAGGCCCTGGTGTGGTGTAAGTGGCCTGAGCAAGAGCCACAGACCCTGGTGTGGTGTAAGTGGCCTGAGCAAGAGCCACAGACCCTGGTGTGGTGTAAGTGGCCTCAGCCAGAGCCACAGGCCCTGGTGTGGTGTAAGTGGCCTCAATAGCAACTAAGGCCCTGGTGTGGTGTAAGTGGCCTCAGCCAGTAGCCACAGGCCCTGGTGTGGTCTAAGTGGCCTCAGCCAGTGCCACAGGCCCTGGTGTGGTGTAAGTGGCCTCAATAGCAACTAAGGCCCTGGTGTGGTGTAAGTGGCCTCAGCCAGTAGCCACAGGCCCTGGTGTGGTCTAAGTGGCCTCAGCCAGAGCCACAGGCCCTGGTGTGGTGTAAGTGGCCTCAATAGCAAGTAAGGCCCTGGTGTGGTGTAAGTGGCCTCAGCCAGTAGCCACAGGCCCTGGTGTTGTGTAAGTGGCCTGAGCAAGAGCCAAAGACCCTGGTGTGGTGTAATTGGCCTCAATAGCAACTAAGGCCCTGGTGTGGTGTAGGTGGCATCAGCTAGCAGCACAAGACATTGGAAAACAGCCAAAAGCAATGTCGTTAATGTGCCCTCATCAATGGGCAGCTGCTTTTGGTCTTTTAATACACCCCTTCTCTGGATCAAAAGCGGTTCAATGACACGAAAATGAAAGGCATACAGCACCAGGTACTCCCAGGCAGTCTCCGATCCTATTACTAACCAAGCCCAGCCCGGCTTAGCTTCCGAGATCAGACAAGGTCAGGCGTGCTCAGGGTGGTATGGCCGTAAGCTGCTGGCCCCAGCACAATGTCTCAATTTATGGATTCAAGTGATTAGGTGGCAAGTACCTGAAGTTACCAAGACAATCCAATAACCCTACCTGCATGTTTGCATAATACACTAACCCAAAGGCTCAATTTAGCATTTATCCAACAGCACAGGCCCTGGATTGTTGAAGATGGCCTCAGGAACCAGAACAGGGCCTGGTGTGTTGTACATGGCCACAGCTAGCAGCACAGGGCCTGGTTTGGTGAAGATGGCCTCGGCCAGAAGCGCAGGGCCTGGTGTGATGTGAGTGGCCTGAGCAAGAGCCACAGGCCCTGGTGTGGTGTAAGTGGCCTCAGCCAGAAGCCACAGGCACTGGTGTGGTGTAAGTGGCCTCAGCCAGCAGCCACAGGCCCTGGTGTGGTGTAAGTGGCCTCAGCCAGCAGCCACAGGCCCTGGTGTGGTGTAAGTGGCCTCAGCCAGCAGCCACAGGCCCTGGTGTGGTGTAAGTGGCCTCAGCCAGAGCCACAAGCCCTGGTGTGGTGTAAGTGGCCTCAGCCAGTGCCACAGGCCCTGGTGTGGTGTAAGTGGCCTGAGCAAGAGCCACAGACCCTGGTGTGGTGTAATTGGCCTCAATAGCAACTAATGCCCTGGTGTGGTGTAGGTGGCCTCAGCCAGCAGCCACAGGCCCTGGTGTGGTGTAAGTGGCCTCAGCCAGTGCCACAGGCCCTGGTGTGGTGTAAGTGGCCTCAATAGCAACTAATGCCCTGGTGTGGTGTAAGTGGCCTCAGCCAGCAGCCACAGGCCCTGGTGTGGTGTAAGTGGCCTCAGCCAGAGCCAACGGCTCTGATGTGCTGTAAGTGGCCTGAGCAAGAGCCACAGACCCTGGTGTGGTGTAATTGGCCTCAATAGCAACTAAGGCCCTGGTGTGGTGTAAGTGGCCTCAGCCACAGCCACAGGCCCTGGTGTGGTGTAAGTGGCCTCAGCCAGAGCCACAGGCCCTGGTGTCGTGTAAGTGGCCCCAGCCGGTCACTCAGGCCCTGGTGTGGTGTAAGTCGCCTCAGCCAGCAGCCACAGGCCCTGGTGTGGTGTAAGTGGCCTCAGCCAGAAGCCACAGGCCCTGGTGTTGTCTAAGTGGCCTCAGCCAGTGCCACAGGCCCTGGTGTGGTGTAAGTGGCCTCAATAGCAACTAAGGCCCTGGTGTGGTGTATGTGGCCTCAGGCAGGAGCCACAGACCCTGGTGTGGTGTAATTGGCCTCAATAGCAACTAAGGCCCTGGTGTGGTGTAGGTGGCATCAGCTAGCAGCACAAGACATTGGAAAAGAGCCAAAAGCAATGTCGTTAATGTGCCCTTATTAATGGGCAGCTGCTTTTGGTCTTTTAATACACCCCTTCTCTGGATCAAAAGCAGTTCAATGACATGAAAGGCTTACAGCACCAGGTATTCCAAGGCAGTCTCCCATCAGAGTACTAACCAAGCCCAGCCCTGCTTTGCTTCCGAGATCAGACGAGGTCGGGCGTGCTCAGGGTGGTATGGCCGTAAGCTGCTGGCCCCAGCACAATGTCTCAATTTATGGATTCAACTGATTAGGTGGCAAGTACCTGAAGTTACGAAGACAATCCTATAACCCTACCTGCATGTTTGCATAATACCCTAACCCAAAGGCTCAGTTTAGCATTTATCCAACAGCACAGGCCCTGGATTGTTGAAGATGGCCTCAGGATCCAGCACAGGGCCTGGTGTGTTGTACATGGCCACAGCTAGCAGCAAAGGGCCTGGTTTGGTGAAGATGGCCTCGGCCAGAAGCGCAGGGCCTGGTGTGATGTGAGTGGCCTGAGCAAGAGCCACAGGCCCTGGTGTGGTGTAAGTGGCCTCAACCAGCAGTCACAGGCCCTGGTGTGGTGTAAGTCGCCTCAGCCAGAAACCACAGGCCCTGGTGTGGAGTAAGTGGCCTGAGCAAGAGCCACAGGCCCTGGTGTGATATGAGTGGCCTCAGCAAGAGCCACAGGCCCTGGTGTGGTGTAAGTGGCCTCAGCCAGAGCCACAGGCCCTGGTGTGGTGTAAGTGGCCTCAATAGCAACTAAGGCCCTGATGGGGTGTAACTAGCCTCTCTGTCCAAAATGTGAACATTGGCATCCTCGAAAGAGTGTCCTTTATCCTTAAGATGCAGATGGACTGCTGAGTCTTGTCCTGTGGAGGTGGCTCTTCTGTGTTGTGCCATGCACTTGTGAAGTGGCTGTTTGGTCTCTCCAATTTAGAGGTCTGGGCATTCCTTGCTGCACTGTACCGCATACACCACATTGTTAAGTCTGTGTTTTGGCGTTTTGTCTTTCGGGTGAACCAGTTTTTGTCTGAGCGTGTTGCTGGGTCTGAAATGCACCGGGATGTCATGCTTGGAGAAAACTCTCCTGAGTTTTTCTGATACACCGGCTACATAGGGGATGACAATGTTGTTGCGTCTGTCCTTCTTATCCTCCCTCGCTGGTGTCTGGTCTTCTTTTCTGTGCCTGTTTGCTGACTTTAAGAACGCCCATTTAGGATAGCCGCACGTTTTGAGTGCTTCCTTTACATGTGTGTGTTCCTTCTTTTTTCCTTCAGGCTTAGAGGGAACATGTTCTGCCCGGTGGTGTAGGGTCCTAATTACTCCAAGTTTGTGTTCCAGAGGGTGATGGGAGTCAAAGAGGAGGTACTGGTCCGTGTGTGTGGGCTTCCAGTAAACTTCGATGTTGAGGTTGCCATTCTCTTCAATGTGCACAGCGCAGTCCAGGAAAGGCAAACAGTTGTCCTTTGTGTCTTCCCTGGTGAACTTGATGTTTTTATCCACAGCGTTAATGTGCGCAGTGAAGGATTCCACTTCTTGTGTCTTGATTTTGACCCAGGTGTCGTCTACATATCTGTACCAGTGGCTGGGTACTCTTCCTTTGAAAGAGCCAAGTGCCTTCCTTTCCACTTCTTCCTAAGGTTGGCTACAATAGGTGACACGGGGGAGCCCATAGCACAGCCATGTTTTTGTCTGTAAAAGCCTTCGTTGTATTTGAAATATGTAGTGGTGAGGCAGGGGTCTAACAGTGTACAAATCTGATCGGGTGTGAAGTTGGTCCTGTCCTCCAAGGAACTGTCTTCTTGTAGTCGTTTTCTGACAGTCTCCACGGCCTCCGTGGTGGGTATGCAAGTGAAGAGAGAGACTACATCAAAGGACACCATGGTTTCATCTAGATTCAGGGTAAGTTTCTGGACCTTGTCGGTGAAATCGGTGGAGTTCTTGGTGTGGGGTGTTCGCCACGAGAGGAGCAAGGATGGTAGCAAGGTGTTTAGCAATGTTATAAGTGGCTGAGTTTATGCTACTGACTATGGGTCTGAGTGGGACAGCTTCCTTGTGGATTTTAGGAAGTCCGTAAATGCAGGGTATGGCATCCCCTGGGTAAAGGCGGTGATATGTAAGGCGGTCAATAATTTTGTCCTTTTCAAAGTCTTGAAGGCAAGCTATAACTTTCTTTTTGTAGCTGGTTGTGGGGTCTCGCTTTAAGGCTTCATAGGTATTGTTGTCACTGAGGAGAGTAGTGATCTTTGTATGGTGATCTGTAGTGTTTAGGACCACGGTGCATCTTCCCTTATCAGCTGGTAAAACAGTGATGTTGTGGTCTTTGCTCAGGGAAGCGACGGCCTTCTTTTCCTGTATTGTGAGGTTGGATGGATCCAACCTCCCAATACCTCACAATACAGGAAAAGAAGGCCGTCGCTTCATTCTTTCTCCCTGTCCTATCCCCCAGTCATGTCTGTCCTGTCTTTAAAAAACGAAAATAAAATAAATACATAATCATAATAAAGGTCAATCAAATGGACCAATATGGCAAGGCCATGATGATCCACTTGGTAAAGTAAATCCAGTTGGCAGTTGTGCAGACAGGTTGTGATATTTTACAACAAGGCATGTCAATACTAAATGTGTGTTTTGTCTAACCAAATCACATTCAAATGACTTACATTCTTAAGTATGCTTCAGTGGTTATGTAAATGTTTTATCTCATGACCAAGAACAGCAGTATTTATGACTGACAAAACTGACAATAACATCTGTGGGGGGAAAAAAGTTAAGTTGGATATTTGTTTCATTGAGCACTTTTTCATAAGAGCACATGTATTCCTGACCATGTAGCAGTTTTCAGTGTTGTAAACACTGCAAGATCGATGTGGTTTTTAGTATACTTACCTAAATTATACCTGCCATTCTTTCATTTAGACACTATAGGTAAGTGTAGCAACTGACAATTTTGGGGAGTTGAGCAGAACAGTTAATGAATTTTCTCCCCACTGCTACAAAGTGTTTGCTCATAAGGCGCTGCATGATAATTGAGTATTCTAATATTGCATTGTATACAATTCATATTTTCATTTTAAAACCCTAAAAACAACAGTCAAGCCTGCCTTTTAATTGTGGGGTAATCAATTAGATTAAGTCTTAGGACCTGAATATTCAGGATGTTACATATAAGAAGAATTAAATTCTGAATTCAAGCCAATGAAGATAAGTTGATATGAAAGCAACATCATCCTTCACGCTTGTCTCTGTCAATAATCCCACATCCATGTTTTGGTTCAGCCAAAGGTTTTTTAGGGAGCTTTCAGGGGCACCTGATAATGAGCAACTGCAGTAATCCAGCCTAGATGTAACAAACACATGGATTACATTTTAAGTTTTCACTTTGACCTCAAGATTTGCATAGCCTTTTAAGATGATAAAGTCATGAGACTTTGTTGAACCATCTTATAGGGATGGGTATATCTATAAGGTTACATTTTTAGAAGTAGCACACTCCACTTTATCATGTTGGCTCTCTTCTGAGCTTTAGAAGAAGGCATGTTCAAGTGAAACTTTTGTGTAACCAAATCACATTCAAATGGCGTAGGTTGTTAAGCTCATTTTTTTTTCATATAAATTTGCTTTCCGTAAAACCAACAAGATTTACTTCTGGTTAATTAAACAGATACATAGTACACAATTAAATATCCAAAGTAAAGATGCCATAACTCATAACTTTATTACAAATTAATTATTATTTTTTTCTTGTCTTCAGTTTGATTTATAACATTAAAGAAGGCACTACGTATCTTTACATATAGTGCCATGAAAAAAATTATTTGCCTCCTTTCTGACAACTTAGTTGTTTGCATATTTGTCATGCTTAAATGTGTTAGATCATCAAAAGAATTTTGATATTATACCCAATATTTATCCATTTATGGCCCAAGGGAAGCCAAACTGATTTGTTGTAGACCTTGAGTTAATGATACAAGTGTATGGATTCCTGTTACCTGCTTTTTTGATTGTAATATCTACGATCTTAGTCAATGCAACAGAACTATGGATAAACTAAAATGTGCTATCTTTCATTCTTATCTTTAAAGGAATCTTTTTAGAAAATAATTAATAATAATAAATAAAAGACAAACTGCCAACTCTTGAGCCACGATCGCCCTTTAATTGAACTGTAGTTACAAGGTTTCGCTTTTGAAGTAGTGTAGAAGGTCTGTTCCCTGACATTTGAAAGAGATCAATTTGTCAGAACTACAAGCACACCAGGAATATTTGAAAGATGACCAGCAGGTGTCACACTCTGTCCTAGTGATGTGCGCATCATGAATAAATTGTTCAGTATTCGAAAATCACTTTACTGAAGCCCAACTGACTCACTGACTCATCCCTGTTGCTAATTTCATTAGTAGAAATATATCTAGCTTATAATTAAAATTGTGTGTGTGTGTGTGTGTGTGTGTGAGAGAGAGAGGGGGGGGGGGGTGACAACAATTGGACGGTCTAGCCTTCTGATTTGCGTCACCGCTTTAATAAGTTTACAGTTTTTTCTGATTGCTTAAGCACATTTTTTGTAACTATTGGCTAATTTTGCAAAACTCTTCACACAAATAAGAAAACCTGTCACCCAATAATCAAAACATTGTAGTTCTCTTGCAAAAGCAAACACAGCTAGATTAACTCTTCACACCTTTGTAAAAATGGTGTTTCCGTATCAAACAGTACACACAAGCCATCATCTACTAAGCACACAATGCGCCAACTGCACACTGATGGTATGAATACAAAACACATCTGGCTTTTGCTTTCTCTGTGCACAAGGTAGGCTATGTCAGTTTGAGCTCATACTTCTGTCATAGATCCATAAGCATAGAGGGATCCAAACTTCAAGTACTGGTGTTTAGTCAAACACATCAAAACAAACACAAGTGTTTATTTCCAAGTATAGGATTATTTGCAATCGCCATAATGACTATATGGGTTACTTGGTCTGCAGTGAACATGCTTCCTCTGCCCCAGCATCTGGTCATCTAGCAATCTGGTCATCTAGCAAAAAGATAATTTTCCCCAGGGATCAATAAAGTATTCTGATTCTGATACTGTAAAGTAACAATTTCAGTATTTTTACATCAATGGTATTGGTGTGTTTCTCATTGGCATATGGCAGTGCTACAAATCTTTGTGCGAAGTGACTGTACTAACCAATTCTCATTTCAAGATGTCCTTATGGTACTTGCTACAGTGTAGCGGCTCGAGTTAGGCTGGACCCGTTGGCCAGCTACCCTCAGGGTCATTCCACGGTTGATTACATGGTCCACTATTGTAGCTCTGATGTCATCAGCAATTCTATTTCTTACTCTTCCTACCCTTCCTCTCCCCCTCCTCATCTTCCTCTCCCCCCTCCTCATCTTCCTCTTGTTCCTCCTTGTCCTTGTCGTCCTCTTCATCCTACTTCTTCACCTCCACATCCTCTTCCTCGGCCTCCTCTACTTCTCACTCTTTCTGCTCCCTCCATTGTACTCCGCACACACAGCTTACCTGTATTATAGTGCTTAGGCTGATTGCAAAGTGAACTAATTATCTAAAAAAGCTTTCACATGTGAAAGTGTGCCAGACAGTTGGCAAATTAGTGTTAATGATAGACATACATGTGTATACTTTTGCTAGGAGTGTGTTGGAAATTTGGTAATTGAGTGTTGTGCAGTGAATTGTGCCTACAGTTTTGCAAAGTGTGTGTTACAAAATTGCAAACTGAGTGCAAAGCAGTTTTTGTGCTTTTAGTTTTGCAAACTCAGTGAGTGGTTTTGCTATAAGTCTGAATAGTTTTAGAGATTGTGCTACAGGAATCACAGTTAGGGTTTAAGCAATCAGAAAAAACTGTAAGCAATCAGAAAAAACTGTAACAGAGACAGTATTTTAGTTGTCACCACAAGGAGGAACTGTTTCATTGTAAGAGCACGGGTGCTGCGTCATCACGCCCCTAAGAAGAAAAAGGATACCACAACAAAATGGCACCCATGAGGCAAAGATTTGCCGCGTGTTGATGTGGAATAAAGTTATTATTATTTGCTATTATTTGCTCAGAGGGAATTTCTGGTTTTCTCTCTATCTCTAGCTTTGTGGAGGGCTTTCTCATAAAGCAGCAAACTTTTTCTCCAGGTTAAATGATGAAATCTTCTAAATTTGTGACACGCCATTTCCTCTCCAGCTTACGAGTTTTCGGCTTTAGGCTACGTGTTTGAGAATTATACCACGGAGTCAAGTACTTCTGAATTGAGGCCCTATTTTTCACAGGAGCTACAGTCTCCAGTCTCATATGTAATCAAGTGGGAAACTCAGTTACAGTTTTTTCTGATTGCTTAAGCACATTTTTTGTAACTATTGGCTAATTTTGCAAAACTCTTCACACAAATAAGAAAACCTGTCACCCAATAATCAAAACATTGTAGTTCTCTTGCAAAAGCAAACACAGCTAGATTAACTCTTCACAACTTCGTAAAAATGGTGTTTCCGTATCAAACAGTACACACAAGCCATCATCTACTAAGCACACAATGCGCCAACTGCACACTGATGGTATGAATACAAAACACATCTGGCTTTTGCTTCCTCTGTGCACAAGGTAGGCTATGTCAGTTTGAGCTCATACTTCTGTCATAGATCCATAAGCATAGAGGGATCCAAACTTCAAGTACTGGTGTTTATTCAAACACATCAAAACAAACACAAGTGTTTATTTCCAAGTATAGGATTATTTGCAATCGCCATAATGACTATATGGGTTACTTGGTCTGCAGTGAACATGCTTCCTCTGCCCCCAGCATCTGGTCATCTAGCAATTCTGTAAAGTAACAATTTCAGTATTTTTACATCAATGGTATTGGTGTGTTTCTCATTGGCATATGGCAGTGCTACAAATCTTTGTGCAAAGTGACTGTACTAACCGATTCTCATTTCAAGATGTCCTTATGATGCTTGCTACAGTGTAGCGGCTCGAGTTAGACTGGACTCGTTGGCCAGCTACCCTCAGGGTCATTCCACGGTTGATGACATGGTCCACTATTGTAGCTCTGATGTCATCAGCAATTCTATTTCTTACTCTTCCTACCCTTCCTCTCCCCCCTCCTCATCTTCCTCTCCCCCCTCCTCATCTTCCTCTTGCTCCTCCTTGTCCTTGTCGTCCTCTTCATCCTACTTCTTCACCTCCACATCCTCTTCCTCGGCCTCCTCTACTTCTCACTCTTTCTGCTCCCTCCATTGTACTCCGCACACACAGCTTACCTGTATTATAGTGCTTAGGCTGATTGCAAAGTGAACTAATTATCTAAAAAAGTTTTCACATGTGAAAGTGTGCCAGACAGTTGGCAAAATAGTGTTAATGATAGCCATACATGTGTATACTTTTGCTAGGAGTGTGTTGGAAATTTGGTAATTTGAGTGTTGTGCAGTGAATTGTGCCTACAGTTTTGCAAAGTGTGTGTTACAAAATTGCAAACTGAGTGCAAAGCAGTTTTTGTGCTTTTAGTTTTGCAAACTCAGTGAGTGGTTTTGCTATAAGTATCAATAGTTTTAGAGATTGTGCTACAGGAATCACAGTTAGGGTTTAAGCATTCAGAAAAAACTGTAATTACGTGTTCCCTGGTGTCTCCCAGCTGCAGTGTGTATTACTGCCAGTAGGTTTGGTAGTTCATGAAATAGAAGAGCTTTTGTTCCTGTAATATTGAATTGTCTTTTAAAAGATGTCCAAAAAAATAGAAAATACAGTATTTCAAAAGAAAAGGAGTATATCACAATGAATATATAATTTGAATGTATACAATTTAATTCATTCTGGTGTTAGCAATTAAATGTTATATACAGTGGCTTGCAAAAGTATTGAACCTTTCCACATTTTGTCACATTACAGCCACAAACATGAATCAATTTTATTGGAATTCCACATTAAAGACCAATACAAAGTGGTGTAAACGTGAGAAGTGGAACGAAAATCATACATGATTCCAAACATTTTTTACAAATAAATAACTGAAAAGTTGGGTGTTCGTAATTATTCAGCCCCTGAGTCAATACTTTCTAGAACCACCTTTTGCTGCAATTACAGCTGCCAGTCTTTTAGGGTATGTCTCTACCAGCTTTGCACATCTACCGACTGAAATTCTTGCCCATTCTTCTTTGCAAAACAGCTCCAGCTGTCAGATTAGATGGACAGCGTTTGTGAACAGCAGTTTTCAGATCTTGCCACAGATTCTCGAGTGGGAAGGAAAAACTCCATTTGAAAAGGTTTGAAACATCTAGCAGAACCAGGCTCAAGGAGGGACTGGCTACTGTGACTGGCTGAGGTTGATGGGAAGGAGACAGGACAACATATAAACTATGGAAGAGAGCAAGCAATACATACTAAATAATGATTAAATGCAGAGAGGTGTATAAACACAGAGAGAGTGAAGAAGAAAAAATTATTATTATATAAGTAGTATTTGTCAAAACAGAAGGTTTTAAGGCTAATCTCAAAAGCTGAGATGGGTGTTTGTCTACTGAATTACAGTTTTTCTCGATTGCTTAAACACTGTAACCAGGCCTCTAAACTAAAATTTCAAAACCGTAACGCTATTGTTCAAAAAGCTCACCCATTTCCCTGAACTATAAACACTATTCCCTGATTTGACACATAACTCAAATTTGGTGAACTGTTACTGCAAAACTCTACACACAAATCCCTACATTTTACAGTGCTTACACCATGTAGTCATTTAGAAAGCACTAGCATGCAATAATGTTAACTTACAGTTTTTTCTGAATGCTCAAACCCTAACTGTGATTCCTGTAGCACAATCTCTAAAACTATTCAGACTTATAGCAAAACCACTCACTGAGTTTGCGAAACTAAAAGCACAAAAACTGCTTTGCACTCAGTTTGCAATTTTGTAACACACACTTTGCAAAACTGTAGGCACAATTCACTGCACAACACTCAATTACCAAATTTCCAACACACTCCTAGCAAAAGTATACACATGTATGGCTATCATTAACACTAATTTGCAAACTGTCTGGCACACTTTCACATGTGAAAACTTTTTTAGATAATTAGTTCACTTTGCAATCAGCCTAAGCACTATAATACAGGTAAGCTGTGTGTGCGGAGTACAATGGAGGGAGCAGAAAGAGTGAGAAGCAGAGGAGGCCGAGGAAGAGGACGTGGAGGTGAAGAAGTAGGATGAAGAGGACGACAAGGACAAGGAGGAGCAAGAGGAAGACGAGGAGGGGGGAGAGGAAGGGTAGGAAGAGTAAGAAATAGAATTGCTGATGACATCAGAGCTACAATAGTGGACCATGTAATCAACCGTGGAATGACCCTGAGGGTAGCTGGCCAACGGGTCCAGCCTAACTCGAGCCGCTACACTGTAGCAAGCACCATAAGGACATCTTGAAATGAGAATCGGTGAGTACAGTCACTTCGCACAAAGATTTGTAGCACTGCCATATGCCAATGAGAAACACACCAATACCATTGATGTGAAAATACTGAAATTGTTACTTTACAGAATTGCTAGATGACCAGATGCTGGGGCAGAGGAAGCATGTTCACTGCAGACCAAGTAACCCATATAGTCATTATGGCGACTGCAAATAATCCTATACTTGGAAATAAACACTTGTGTTTGTTTTGATGTACTTGAAGTTTGGATCCCTCTATGCTTATGGATCTATGACAGAAGTATGAGCTCAAACTGACATAGCCTACCTTGTGCACAGAGAAAGCAAAAGCCAGATGTGTTTTGTATTCATACCATCAGTGTGCAGTTGGCGCATTGTGTGCTTAGTAGATGATGGCTTGTGTGTACTGTTTGATACGGAAACACCATTTTTACGAAGGTGTGAAGAGTTAATCTAGCTGTGTTTGCTTTTACAAGAGAACTACAATGTTTTGATTATTGGGTGACAGGTTTTCTTATTTGTGTGAAGAGTTTTGCAAAATTAGCCAATAGTTACAAAAAATGTGCTTAAGCAATCAGAAAAAACTGTAAGTCAGCATAGCTTGAGCTCAATTAGCACACAATTAACCAGGTGGAAACACTAGGAGTCAAAATTTAGCACACACCAATCAGAACCTGCGATGGATAGATAAAAGGGCCAAAGTCAGCTCATTCAGGTTTGAAACAATGGATCCAAAGAGATGCAAAGGAAGAGGACGTGGTGGAGAAAGAGGACATGGTGAAAGAGGAGGACGTGGTGGAAGAGGAGGAGGAGGTGGTCTAGGACAACAGGAAGGTGGTGGAGGAGGAGGGAGAGGTGGAGGAGGAGGAGGACGTGGTGAAGGAGGTGGAGGTGGAGAACGATGGCGACAAGGAAGGGGAAGAGCAAGGGCAAGAAGACAGTCAGTCTCGGATGAAATTCGAGCCACTTTAGTTGACCATGTCCTTGTCCATGGGATGACTATGAGGGAGGCTGGGCAACGAGTACAACCAAATTTGAGTCTCTTCACTGTTGCCTCCATCATCAGAACCTTCAGGGAGGAAAACAGGTAGGTGTACTTGCAGTAAGACTGCTTTGTACAGTAACGTTTAAGTTACTGAACTTATGTGTCTTGAGTTTCAGTATGTTTCCATTATTTGCCTGTAAAATGAATGTGTGACAGTTACAGTAATGAGTGCTTCTATTTTTGTAGGACACAGAGACGACCACCTGGTGGAGGCAGGTTAAGGCTTTTGTCGGAGGAGCAAGAGAGGGAACTTGTAAACATGGTAATTGCAAATAATGTAATCCGCCTGCAAGAGATTCAAAGGAGAGTGATTGAGGATGATCATCTTTTTCGAGGCATAAATGCCGTCAGCCTCTCCACAATTGACCGCATCCTCCGAAAGAATCAATTCCGGATGAAACAGGCATACCGAGTCCCTTTCGAACGAAACTCTGACAGAGTGAAAAACCAACGTGTGGAATATGTTCAGGTATGAGTTTTGATACTGTATAAAGTATTGTGTACCATCACAGCATGGCAGTTTATGCTGCCATTTCAGCACTCTTGAACTGTGGTTCAGGGTACCGACTGACTCTACTGTGTTATGTGTCTTGCAGAGAATCTTTGAGATTGAAGGACGGCCTGTTCCCCATGAAATAATCTTTGTGGATGAGGCAGGTTTTAACCTGACCAAAAGAAGGAAAAGGGGGAGGAACATAATTGGCCATCGGGCTATTGTAAATGTCCCTGGTCAGCGTGGGGGGAATGTCACTATGTGCGCAGCCATCAGCCAACGAGGGGTACTCCACCGCCATGGGGTACTAGGACCCTATAACACTATGCTTCTCCTTGCTTTTCTTGATGGTTTAAGACAACATATGTTCCAGCTGGACTACAGGGAACCCAGCACAGCCAGAGCAGCCTCACTACGTTGTTGTGTGGGATAACGTCAGCTTCCATCGCGCTGCTCTGGTTCGTGACTGGTTTACCAATAACCCAAGGTTTTCTAATATCTTTCTGCCTGCATACTCTCCCTTTCTAAACCCGATAGAGGAGTTATTTTCGGCATGGCGGTGGAAAGTGTATGACCGAGAACCTTATGTCCGTGTTCACCTCCTTCAGGCCATGGAAGAGGCCTGCCTAGACATATCAGTAGATGCATGCCAGGGGTGGATCAGGCATGCAAGAGGATTTTACCCCCGCTGCCTGGCCAGGGCCAATATAGCCTGTGATGTGGATGAGATTCTCTGGCCTGACCCAGACCAAAGACAAGATGCTGAGGTGGGATAATGTTTCTGGTGTGTGTTGTACTGTATAGTACATGAATGACAATGTGCCACTGTACATACATTGGTTGCGTCTTTTGTGTTTATCATGTGACAAGGGTTTTGAAGGGGAGAACCATAAGCAACCTATTTGTTTTGGAACTATTGTTTTGAATTAATTGTACCAGTGTGCAAAACTCTATTGTAGTGTGTGTGTTTTTGAGGGCTTGTGTTTGATGTCTGAGGGCAAAGTTTGGTTTTTCAGCAGGAGTGAATAGTTTTGGGTGTAGAGCTTCATTTTGACCTGGAAATAGGATGTTTGGGAAATTGAGTGAGATGTTATGGATTTGTGTTTACTGTTGTGAGGATATGAGGCATAGTTTCAAGAAATGTGTTTTAGCAACCGAGAAAAACTGTAATATTGGGAGCTGTATCCACAGAAGAGAGGCCTGAGTGCTAAAGATTCTGTCTGCCATTCAACCCTAAAATACTATAGGAACCACAAGTACGCCTGCAGTCTAAAAGAGATAAGCAGCCAATTAGCAATATATACAGTACTGTGAGGACTTTAACGTAAACTACAACCAGATTTCTCAAGACCTTGTATGTGAGAAAAAGATTCCAAAGTAAAATCTGTATTTCAAATGGAGTCAGTGAAGACAAGTAAATATGGGTGAAATATGCTGTCTCTTTATAGTCCTTGTCATGACTCTCACAGCAACATTTTTGATCCCATAAAATTGAAAAATTTTTGATGCAGCAGATTCAAATGAAACCTGGCCAAGAGGCGCAGTAGGTATCCCGGAGGAGGAATGTGTTGAAAGTTGGACATCAACTATTAAGGATGATTTTTAATGAATTTTTGAACATGATGCAACCAGGCTGTCCCAGTGCATTATGTGTGCACGCCGTGCATGTGTGAGTGCTTGTGTGTACGTGTGACATATATGTGCCGGCGCTGCGTAAAGGCCGGTGTAGAAGCCCAAGAAAATTTATGTGTCAGATAAGAGGTGACTGGCTTGACCACAGCTCACAAATGACGACTCACTTGACCCTGGTTTTCCGGTGGTTAGAGACAAATGCAGTCACGTGGCAGGATGCTGAAAAGGGACCAAACTTCAGTCAGGAGAACAACTGACATAATCCATCCACAGTACGAGGTTAGTCATTAATATACTGCAACAGCTTGGGAATGCAGCAATAAAGCACCTGTGAGAGAATTCACCATTAATGGTATGAAAGTGGAAGAAGCGACTTCATCGAAATTGTGCCTTATCATCCGGTGCGCCTTTTGGTCTGAAAAATACAGTATCAAACATTATAGCAATCTACTTTTTGTATGCCTTGTGTTTCTTAAGCCATTCCTAAATTCTTGTCCAAGAGATTTCAAACGTTATAAAATAAACTAGCTATGAGCTGAAAAAGTTACCTTAAAGTCTGATATCATTCTGAACCAAACTGTTGTACAGTGTGAGAAACTGTACAATTGTGAAATAACACCATGAAGTGGATACACCACTTTTCTTGGGTGACTAGGCATTCACCATAGCTTGTTATGGTAATCATAACTTTTAGACACACAGTGGAAAGGGCAACACAATCTAAATTCATTAAGTACCAAACGATAAGTCCAATGTTGATTTCTAGTCTTAACATGAAATTTCCCACTCGTGGGACTAATAAAGGTATCTTATCTTATCTTATATTAGTTGAAAGTGTACATATTCCCCACCTCTGCTGCTTGTACAGTATCATCACTGTTATACCGGTCTCTTTCTCATTCACATTGCTTCTTCTGGCTTTCATTCCTCTTCTCTCCAGAGCATCCCTCCACCTTTCCAGGCTCTCCCACCTACTCCTCCCTACTCTCACTATAGATCACAATGTTATCTGTGAACATCATTATCCACAAAGACTCCAGCCTGATCGCATCTGTCAGCTTTTACTGTTGTTAACTCACCATTATCTGATATGTCAGGCACATAGCCTCTGGGCTGAGACGCATTCAGACGCACACACACACACACACACACACACATATATATGTGTCGTCCAACTGACTCCAGCGATATAGGGTCGGGGCCAATGAAGGGTGTTGAGGGCAGCTCATATCTGATAGATTAGCCAGGGTCTATTTCCTTGCCACAGAGTTTTGATTTTTGTTGGCGGAGGCTGCCATCCCATAATGAAGTCTCTGAACAGTGACTTGAGGAGCAGAGCTCATCCACCACTCATACTAATAACAGCAGGTCAAATATCAGGAAAGCACAGACTAACAATGGGGACATACTGCTTTGTGAGATCATCAAATCACTTCTTTATGCTGCTTCTAAACCACTTGTAAAAAGTATAGTAGAAAAGTACATCACATTCTGTACTAAAACTCTCCTGAAAACAATTTACAAACATGTGTTTTCTCCTATTTACCTCTCTTTGTTTAACAAAGGGAGCTGTTAATGAGTTTCGATTTTTGTTCATGATCGGACTGTTGTTTGTGCACTAACAGAAAGCTTAATGCTCTGGAGTGCCCATTCAAAATTAAACACAGAAAGAACTAAATTAACTCCACAGCTGGTGTGAATTAATGCACAAATGAAGCAATAAACTTTTTTTTGTTGATAAAGTACAGTAAACGGTTTGCAGTGACCCAGCAAAATGTAGATTACAAATTCATTCATCAAAAATTACTAAGGCTCTTCTCCATGTCCTCCATAGACTACGTATTGGATAAAAGACTCAAGTGTTTTTGGGCAGTTGTTGTGTTGTTGTTTTTTTAGTCAGAGGTACCGTATTTGGTCAAGAGGATCTGCTAAGCTATCTGCTAACACTAGCACAGACCCTGCTAACTGTTACTAAATAAAAGACTAAGAAATAAAAGACCACACAGCATAGCACAGGATATTTTTTTTTATCAGATAATTGCTTTAAAATCCTCCATGTTTAAATATGAATATATTTTATTCATTATTAATAGAATGTTTAAAAATGTTAATCATGCAAAAACACCTTTACCTCTGTCTTCAAGCAAAGTTCTAGTATACTTAACTGTACAAACTAGCTGTACTGTAACTCTACAAAATTGATGCTCCCATGACAACAGTGGGCTCTACAGTGGAATATTTGAGTGTCATGCACAATAAAATACGAGTGGGTAAAAGAAAGGAGATGGAATAAAAATCCACTGCTGGGAGTTTGAGAAAATCAGTGTCAGTGACTGAAGTGACAAGCAACAATAATGAAGTGAGAGAGAAAAAATAAGACAAAAAACGTTTGCCACATGTGAAAGGGGGCCATGGCTTAAATTGAAATTAGTTAAGAGACTTATATAGTGTTGAGCTTCACCTTTCTTTCTTTATTTTTAGTACATTTTTCCTTTATTATTAGGTTATTACTACATTACCAGCATCAGTTTGCCCTTTAAGCCACTTAATTGAGGGCAGTTAACCCTGAGCCTGGTTCTGCCTGATATTTCTTACTGTTAAATCGTGGCTCAAGAGTTGGGAGTTCGCCTTGTAATCGGAAGGTTGCCGGTTCGAGCCTCGGCTTGGACAGGCTCGCTTGTTGTGTCCTTGGGCAAGACACTTCACCCGTTGCCTACTGGTGGTGGTCAGAGGGCCTGGTGGCGCCAGTGTCCGTGTTCTGTCAGTGCACCCCAGGGTGGCTGTGGCTACAATGTAGCTGCCATCACCAGTGTGTGAATGTGTGAATGACTGGATGTGTAAAGCGCTTTGGGGTCCTTAGGGACTAGTAAAAGCGCTTAAAAGGGGTTTTTTCCTTCCCACTGTAACTAACTTATAAAGTATGTCAAATTTGGTCCTGTGAGTTCTATATAGTACTATACAGAAATAAATAGGAATTTTATTGATTAGAGCATGTGGAACAGGTAACAATGATAATTTTTGAAGGAAAACTCAAACTGAATTTCTGTTTTTATACCCAATTTTGATCCAGTACACTGGACTTCTCAATGAAGTCCAGAATTAATCAAGCAGTTAATCAAGCAATTAATCAAGCATAGAATTAAACCAAGTTTTCTTTTCAGGAAGGCAAGTATATTATTACTTTTTAATTATATAATAATGTGCTTTACTATTTTTTGTGAAATGGTACATTTTAAAAGTTTTGGTGTTACGCTAACAGTCAGAACCATAAGTCACAGGACACCGTCTAATACTATATATTGCTTTATGTCATATATAACAGTTTTATATAACTCTGAGTGGGCTTCCATATGTGTTTTCTTTTTTATCTCTTTTTTACCAGGTACTCATTCGGGTGTGGTCCTAAACATGAACCATGTTGACCATGGTGTTGGGACTCTATTGCAGTAATCCACCCTTCACTTTTTATGCCAGCCCTGGACACTCAGCAAGGACCAGTGGCTCAGCTTGAAGGCTCATCTGTGTGTACACTTTCTGTCTCTTTACACAGCTACAATCGGCAAGCATGTCTCACAAGACTGGTTTCCACTGATTCTGACAGTCAGAAAGAGAACACACGAGGGCAGTGTTGCACTTTTTGAAATCTCTACTCACAGGTACTCTGAGAGCTCAGCTTCTTTGGAATATACTGTATGTACACACAGATTTGTTTATTTTAAAAAAAGAAAGAAAAGAAAAAGAAAAGAACATTCATCTCCATGTGTTCCTGTTAATTTACAGATGTGTGGTCTGTGATGTTTCTGATCAGTTTCACCTTTGTCTGTCCCATGGTGCCTCAAACAGCAGACGCAGATCTGCACAGTGACATTTCCTGTTATTTAGCTATTTCTGGAAACAGTACAGCCCTTTCTCCTAGTCCTCATCCCCGTCCTAACACTTTCTGGGTCAGAGCAGACCCCCCTAGAGACAAAGATTGTTGTCATTGGAGGGAAGCTGTAGTTGATATATTTTATTGTATCAGCCTATATTAGGCGTAGCCCGTGGTGGAATCACATCTCCTTAAACGTTTGGTTCATTGTAAATGTGTAAATATGAACATTGATTCACTTTGTATGTGAGTGTTTTACACTTATACCAAATTACACCACTTTTTTTACCCCTCTTTGTCTGGAGTTTCCTGCCACAGAGTTTCCCAAGTTTGAACAACATCTCACTGTTTCCACTTTCCTCACCATCACTGCCTGCTTTACATGTATCTGTTTTGGGTATTTTCAGTATAATGTCACGAGTAGGGATATTTCACGGACTTCATTGTTAAAACTGGAAATGATTGTCTTGTCCTATAAATACTTTATACTCACAGTGACAGGGTGATAGCAACGTAGATTAATATTTTTGATATACTGTCAGTTTTTCTTTTCCAGCCCATGTAGAACACAAATTAGTGTTTGTGTTACCTTTTGTAGAAGTCTTTTATGTTTGTTTGATTGCACTAATGTGAGTAGTTGCTGTCACAATGCACCAGACAGCAGCTGAAGAAGTCTACAGATGTGTCAAGAGGTCTTTGAACGGCCTTTACAGTGCTACCATTGTCATCACCCTTTGGTCCATCTTGTATTTGATGCAGCAGATCATGTTCACTCCTCCTGGTTTTGTACATATTCTGCTCATGTTTCTGTTCTTTGTTTTCTAGTGATGTGTCATCTTTGTATCAATGTCCTCTTATACACAGGGGAAAATGGGGGTTATGATGTTCCAGTGTAGTAGTCAAGGAGTTTCACAGATGGTGGCACAGTGTAATACAGCAGTGTAATTATGACCACGCTGTTATCCTTTCATTATTTTTCTCTTTTCTGCTGGTTTGTTTGATCTTTTGGTTTTGCAATTAAAAACAACTGCTTTCTCTTCAGGAAGCACCTTGCACTCAACCCACATCCTAGAATAAATCACTCCCGTAACGTCTTTGTCTCCTTAATTTGTATAATATTGTCTGGTACAACTCCTACTGTTAAAGCTGATAGAATGGCTCAGCTAATCACCTGACCTGAATCCAACTGGAAATCTACGGAAAGAACTAAAGTTCAGAGTCCACAGAAGGAACCCTCAGGATTTAAAGTTTGTTTGTGTGGAACAAAGGGCCAAAATCAAGATCATGGCCAATAAAAGAATGACTAGAATTCAGGGATCACTTTCAGAATTTTTGAGTTTTCCAGTTGTGCGCACCTGCTGCTCATTGCCACCTCTCTACCTGAAAGTGAATAAGAACTGTTTGTGTGCAGTTTGTCACAGTGTTTTGTTACTTAAAGGTCCAGCTGCTTAATTCACAGGGAGAGAAAAGAAAGAACACTAACTCCACTCAGAGATGAAGAAAGACAAGAAAGACAGCACAGGAGAGGAAGAAGAGAGGTTGGATTTAAAGGTAAGGATTGCTCAGTGTGTAAAGCTCAATATCCAAGTAGTTTCTCAATTCTCAACCAAACCAAGTAGTTTTAAGCTGTGGCTCAAAATCTGGTCTCTGAATACAAATCATTACTTTTGAGGTTGTGGGAATATATTTCACCAACTCCTGTGCAAAAGTGTTGAGTGGTCAGGGCCTGTTCTGTCTTGCTGTTTAAGTGAGCATCTAGGTTGGTACTTTGAATTCTGTGCTCATTTTTATTTACTAGGCAATTCATTTACTGGGCAATTCATTTAAAGCGGTCTCGTCAAGTATCATGTGAAAATTATAATTCAACACCACAACATACACCTACTGTGATTTGGCACAGTATGAATAAAATTTAATTGAATTTCACAGAAAAGTTTAGACATGTACAAAGTTACCAGTCCATGTCGAGTGCCCTGCAGCCATTCAGAATAGATGCAAATTATGGGGGAATTTCCAAAGGATTTCACAGAGGTAGCAACTTTTCTTTTCTCACTAAAACACAACAGCAATCATTTATTGTTACATTACACATATGGAAGTCATTTTTAAGTTCTGGCAGTGCTGATCCTGTTTCTCATATACTGTCCTACTCATGGGTTAATGAACTTGTATGGCCCTGAGTAATTACCTGTCTACATTTTTTGCCATGTTACATTATAGAGTCAAGAGGATACCTCAGTGAAAACTGTCATGTTTCCTTCTGAGTCATGCATGAAAATCCAGATACTACACACTACACTATTAAATTTATAGTGTAATTTACACTGTAACTCACACATTCAATTGTTTAAATTTGATAAATACACTTTAGAGAAAAAACAAAACTTTATACTATTTTCATGGTTTCCCGTCTTTTCCGTCCAATTTCCAGTGATTTTCTCATTTCATTAATGAGAAAATCACTGTTAGGCTGCGTTCTTAATGGGAAACACATTGCATTAATCTCAAAGATACTCTAGCGAAGCACTCAAAATTCCATGTATGAAAATGTCTCCAAATAATAATAATGATGATGGCATGGTGGTTAGCACTGTTGCCTCACAGCAAGAACAAACTTTAGAATTTTTCTTTTGGCTGTATTTATCTGTTGCTTTTCACTTATTATAGTACTGCAGGTCTTTCCCATCAGAATCCAGATATGGTGATTTGGCTTTTTGAACTGTTAGTAGGAATCAGAGTGCAATGAGCAAAAGTAACAAGGCAAGGCATGACATTAACAACTAGGTTACAATAGGCTTTTATTACACTATGAACTGTTTTAAAGGTGCTATAAAAATCAACTTTATTGTTATACTGTATAGCTTTATGAGGAAAATGCCTGTTCACACAGGTATTGTCTACATTACACAAACAATATTATTAAAGAAGATCTATTTTATCATTTTACTTAAAAGGGTTACAATATAATATTCAGGAATGCATTGTGGATATTAATAAAGCAAAGACGCACTAATTTCAAAGCTCTGTCTTCTTTCATGTTTCCTCTTTCTGAAATACTAATTTATGAGGCTGCTCTCTCCAAGTCAGGGTGACAAAGCTCACTCCTTGCTGGTTCAACCTTAACTGGAACTGGGAGACACAAACAGCAGCCATTTAGAACATTTTCTCAAATTTAAATATATTTGTTTTGTTTTTTAATTAAACATTTGTTCTTAATTGGCCTGAGATCAGGCTGAAAAAAGGAACTATTTAAACTCAGGACTTACCTTTTTCAGGATTTCTGATTTCACAATAGGATCATTCAAATCCAGAGCAGAGGACCCAGGATTCAGTCTCAGCTTAATTATCTGCTGTTTTACTAGTATGGAATGGGGAGAGGAATTTAACATGCCTGGAATTTTATTCTGACATACTAGAAATGTGAAAGTTAATAAATGAGCATTAAACATGAGTTTCCCCAATGTAATGCAGTCTCTTCCACTGAAGGTAAGGAAACTCACCGGGTGGAGGGAAGTTGTAGCAGACAAAGGGTAAGCTTGTTTCACAGGACAAAAACCTAAATTTTCCTGAACTTTTCAAAGCCAAAACACCACACATGACTTTCATTGAGTCAATCGGGTTTGCAACGTTGTCAAAATAGCCAAAGTTGAATCTGCTCTGATCGGACCAAAAAAACCAATTAGGCCTGCTTAAACCAATCCATGCCCGATCGCCACTTGGCACCAAGCTCTGGACCATCTGGTTCTCTATGTCGTTCTTCACAGTGACCAGGCTTGTGAAGTTCTGGCTGCAGCAAGCCTGAGCACTCCCCCAATCCATTGCTTCATCAACAAGAACAAATTCAGGCTCTAGCTGTGTTCCTGTAGTTAGGGATTGGGTAAAACCACAAGTGAATCTGTCGGCATAGTAAATTTTAAAATGATCTTTATCAAAAAAAAAAATGTCTTGCTCTGTACTCACCATTATTACAGATAAATGGATATTCTTGTATCCATATCTCATCCTGCCATCCTCCATCTTCTCCAATGGAGACGCATGTTTCTCTGGCTCCATAAAAATCTGGTTCATTAGTATTATTTTCCCAGTTCCTATATTCAGCCCCACGTCCTGTGGTCCTATCTGACCACATCCAGGCAATTTTAGCGTACAGACCGATCCAGATCTCAGCGTCGTTACCAGTTGAAGATACTATGTTCCTCAACTGGTTCATTTGGACCATGTTGTCAATAGTTGCCAGGTCTTTATATCTCTGTCTACAATAGGTCTGAGCCATGGTCCAGTTCTTTGCATCAGTAACATAGTGATACTGACGATACAGGCAGGTGGAGATGTGCCACCCTGTGAAAGTAGCAATTTCGATTTGTTTAAGATTGTATCCGTAGTCTCATTCTCTTTATAAATAACCCATCAGTACCTTAAAACACTTTGACTGTATGTTAATATACAAAGCATTATTAGAAATTTATCAGAGAATTCACTGACCTGTAAGATGTAAAAAAACCAATAAGATCCTCTTCTGCATGATATTACTGTATGGGTTGTTTGAGTCAGGATGCTGTTGATATCGCTGTTGCTCAGGCAAATGTAGGAAAATTCAATTCAAAGTAGAAGAAGGAGATTGACGAGCAAAACAACAGCCTTTTATGCTCAGATCTGTCTTTTTGATAGACCAGTATAGTGTCTGCATCACTGCAAATTCCTCCCAAATCCATCTTTCATTTTCTGACTAGCCTCTCGCCCAACACGTGAACAAGACCCAGAGATACTTAAACTCCTTCACTTGGAGAAGCAACTCATCCCTGACCCAGAGTGGGCACGCCACCCTTTTCCAGTTGAAGACCATGGCCTCAGACTTGGAGGTATAAGGTGAACCGCTCCAGTGAATGCTGAAGGCCACCACCAGATGGATCCAATAGAACCAAAAGACAGACATGAGACTCTGAGGCGCTTCTGGCTACACCTAGAAATTCTTTCAGTAAAAAATTGTGAATATAATCTGTGACAAAGGGCAGCCCTGGTGAAGTCCAATACCCATCGTTAACCAGTCCAACTTATTGCAGACAAGCCTGTATACAGTTATACAGAGATTGAATGACTTGTAGCAACAAGCAAGACACCCCATACTTTGACAACGTGGCCCACGGGATTCTCTGAGGGATGCAGTGAAGTGTCTCCAAGTCTACAAAACCCATGTAGACTGCTTGGGAAAACTCCAATACATGAATATCCTTAAGACGATAAAGAACTGGTCCAGCGTTCTGTGACCAGGATGAAAACCACATTCTCAGATGCGCTGACCGTGGACACGCTGGTGCTCCCAAATCACACGACTAATTTACAGATGATGTACCAGGAAATTGCAGCCTTGGTGAAGCAAAACGTTTTTGGAGTGAAAGCAACAAGAAAAAGTATAGGCGATATCAATAGCGAGTTTTGAGATGTGAGATTTGTGACACGTGGCATGTTTGGAGGGTATAGCCAGTGTGTCTTGTGTAGTTAGTGTGTTTTTGTTTTGTGTGTCAAAACAATGAGGCCACTACTGAATGTCACTGTTGCTCCTCCATCTTGTGGTGGACAAACTATTATGTGAAGTGGCACAGATTTTTTGAGTGGTATTTTCATGTCTCACCTGACTGTTACTATAATTTTAGTCACAGTTTTAAATAGTTCTACGAAAAAGGCCTGAGGCATTGGCTCAGATTCTGCTTTATCTAAAACATATCAGTGGGATTAAGGTAGGTCCTCGAAGTATTGCTTTCACTGCCTGCCTATATCCTCATTTGAAGTCAGCCGCACCCCATCTGCACTGTACATCGTGTAAGAAGTTTATGGTTTCCCAGAATTCCTTTGATATTAGTCCCAAAGTCTTTTTCCATTGCCTCACTGAACTCCTCCCATACCCAAGTGTTTGCTTCAGCCAATGCCCAAGCCCCACTTCATTCAGTTCCCCAGTACCTATCAGCTGCTTCTGAATTCCCACAAGCTAACCAAGCCCAGTAGAAGTCCTTCAGCTGCCCACATAGCAGACAGGTCTGGCCCGGATCTGGTGTCAGGCGAGTGCTGCTGGCTGACTTCTGGCATGGTAAGTTTTACCTGCTCACCCTTACTAGTCTTCCTTCTGTGATTCTCTAATGTTATTTTTCATCGAGAAAATTCACAAAATACACCAAGACCTGGTTTCCGATGTTCCATTTAGCTCTTCCTTTGTAATTCATCTCCCATCACACTGTTTTTCTGCTTTCCAGTTCCCCTCGGTTCAGATCTCATCTGTAAGTCAAAACCTTCTACTTGTCAGCTAGACCCCATTCCTACAGCTTTGGTTAAGGCATGTCTACCTTCTTTGCTTCCCCTCATATCTGCTATCATCTATTCTTCACTTACCACTGGAACTGTTCCTGCTTCCCTGAAAGTTGCTGCCATCACCCCAATATTGAAAAAAAAAAAAAAAAAACCTGGTCTAGATCCCAATAATTTTGAGAATTTTTGGCCTATTTCCAATCTACCATTCCTTTCAAAAATTCTTGAGAAAATAGTTGCCCTACAATGCCATACAGCCATTCATACAGATTAATAATAATCTGTATGAACAGTTCCAGTCTGGTTTTTGCCCCTCCACTGAAACAGCACTTATAAAAATAACCAATGATCTTTTTATGGCAGCTGACTCCAGTTTACTTTCCATTCCTATTCTCCTCGATCTGAGTGCTGCTTTCGACACTATTTCTCACTCTGTTCTTCTCAGTAGGCTAGCCTCCATCGGTCTCTCCCATACTCCACTAGCCTGGTTTAAATCATACCTGTCTGATCGCACTCAGTTTATTCAACTCAAATCCTTTACTTCTCAGCCCTTCCTCTGACCACTGGCGTGCTCCAGGGATCTGTCCTGGAGCCCCTTCTTTTCATCATCTACCTTCTTCCACTTGGACACATTTTCCATGGTTGCTGTTTCTAAAAATATTATTCCACAATTTCCTAATTATTTTGACAGCAAAAAATTCAAATGCTGTGAGAATCACATATTCATTTAGAAATGTTTGTAAAGGCAGAATGCATGACTAGTTGTTTGCTGAAAACACTTGAATTTAAAAATTAAGTGGCGTGACCCGATACTTGTGTTCAAATCGTACTCTTTGGCGCTGCTGTACTGGGCCCTGGTCCGGATGGGCTTGGGCCCCCTTTCCCTAGCGGGTTGCAGAGTATGGGGGTGCCTACTGGGGTCAGCGGGGGAGCTGGCCCCAGGGAGGGGTCACTTGCCCCTCCCTTCCTTCCCTCCCCATCTCCAGCTGACTCCCTCTTCCCGCTCCACCACAATCACCCACACATGCAGGGCCTTGGGGTAAGGTTGTGTCACCAGGGTGCAGGGGAGGCATCCCCCCCTCTGTCCCCTTCTGGCTGCTTGTGCCTCAATTTTATCTCACAACTTAGACATTCACATTACTCACACTCTCATAACACATACATATAGGATCAGGGGGGTGGGCATGCTACACGCACTCCAAAAGACCATCAGGGTGTACAACCTCACCCCTGGCGTTGTTGCCCACCTCCCAATTTTAAATACACGTAGACATTGAGGGCTAGCAGGAGGGGCTATGTGCTTACCTGCTGCTCTCTGGCAGGTAGCTCCATGCCCTCCTGGGTTTTAAAGGCACCTTAGAACACACATGCATCAACACTACATATGAGCGAGCGGAGGGAGGTTTGGAGTCTTCACACACCCCCGTTCTCTGCGACCTGCTGGAGCGGGGGGCCAGGTGGAGGAGTTGGCCGTCCGACTGGGGTCTGGAATGTGGGGCCTCCCTGCTGCTGCGGAGTCGGGGCGGTCTGCTTCTCCCCACCCCAGGGAAAAGGGTAACACCACCTGGGTCTGGGTGCAGTTTCCCCCTCCAGGGGCAAGGGTACCTAGACCCGGGGCTTAGAGTACGCCTGGGGAGTGTGATCGTGTGTACAGTGTTTCTCTATGTCTGTCTCCACGTTGGGTGAGTTTTGAGTAATTGCATATGAGAGCATGAGGGGGGAATGGATGTTTGTATCTGTGTGTGCCTGTATGTCTGCTGAGTGAGCCCTCATCTGGGACTCTCCTCAGCTCTTTCTGGGACAGTGGCGCGGCTGCCCCTCTGTTGGTCTTCCTTGGTCTCTTGTGTTCTGGGGGCCTCTGGATGTCTGGAGTCTTGATCTCCTCCATACCTGCTTCATGCCCTGGAGGACGGGGCTGTGGCCCCCCCACACCCTCTAGCAGATCATTACATGAAGGAACCTTTTAAAAACAAGCGCGTTCATGCTCACAGGTGTACACACGGGTGCTCACACACACAAACAACACCCTTTTTGGCTCCTACCTCAAAGCACACTGTGCGCTGTCGATCTTACGTGCTGCACAATAATGTTTAATATTTAGTATTTACAGTCATAATGTTGTTTATTCTATTGCTCTCGTTTTCTTCTGCTTCTTTTAAAAATTAAAAAAAGTATCTACTGTTATCTATTATTAGCTAGTTTATTGTGATGGAGTTGTTTTTATTATGTTGCTCTTTGTTGTCTGTTTTCTCATCTCCATACAGGTGATCCAGGTGTTTTGTTTGTTTTTCCTCTTTTTTTCTTCCCCCCTTTCTCACCATCTCTTCTCTGCTCAATTTTTGTTTTTCTCCCTCTCTTTCTTTCATTCTTCATTCATCCCCCAGTCATGTCTGTCCCGTCTTTAAAAAACGAAAATAAAATAAATACATAATCATAATAAAGGTCAATCAAATGGACCAATATGGCAAGGCCATGATGATCCACTTGGTAAAGTAAATCCAGTTGGCAGTTGTGCAGACAGGTTGTGATATTTTACAACAAGGCATGTCAATACTAAATGTATGTTTTGTCTAACCAAATCACATTCAAATGACTTACATTCTTAAGTATGCTTCAGTGGTTATGTAAATGTTTTATCTCATGACCAAGAACAGCAGTATTTATGACTGACAAAACTGACAATAACATCTGTGGGGGGAAAAAAAGTTAAGTTGGATATTTGTTTCATTGAGCACTTTTTCATAAGAGCACATGTATTCCTGACCATGTAGCAGTTTTCAGTGTTGTAAACACTGCAAGATCGATGTGGTTTTTAGTATACTTACCTAAATTATACCTGCCATTCTTTCATTTAGACACTATAGGTAAGTGTAGCAACTGACAATTTTGGGGAGTTGAGCAGAACAGTTAATGAATTTTCTCCCCACTGCTACAAAGTGTTTGCTCATAAGGCGCTGCATGATAATTGAGTATTCTAATATTGCATTGTATACAATTCATATTTTCATTTTTAAAAACCCTAAAAACAACAGTCAAGCCTGCCTTTTAATTGTGGGGTGATCAATTAGATTTTGTCTTAGCACCTGAATATTCAGGATGTTACATATAAGGAGAATTAAATTCTGAATTCAAGCCAATGAAGATAAGTTGATATGAAAGCAACATCATCCTTCACGCTTGTCTCTGTCAATAATCCCACATCCATGTTTTGGTTCAGCCAAAGGTTTTTTAGGGAGCTTTCAGGGGCACCTGATAATGAGCAACTGCAGTAATCCAGCCTAGATGTAACAAACACATGGATTACATTTTAAGTTTTCACTTTGACCTCAAGAGCTGCATAGCCTTTTAAGATGATAAAGTCATGAGACTTTGTTGAACCATCTTATAGGGATGGGTATATCTATAAGGTTACATTTTTAGAAGTAGCACACTCCACTTTATCATGTTGGCTCTCTTCTGAGCTTTAGAAGAAGGCATGTTCAAGTGAAACTTTTGTGTAACCAAATCACATTCAAATGGCGTAGGTTGTTAAGCTCATTTTTTTTCATATAAATTTGCTTTCCGTAAAACCAACAAGATTTACTTCTGGTTAATTAAACAGATACATAGTACACAATTAAATATCCAAAGTAAAGATGCCATAACTCATAACTTTATTACAAATTAATTATTATTTTTTTCTTGTCTTCAGTTTGATTCATAACATTAAAGAAGGCACTACGTATCTTTACATATAGTGCCATGAAAAAAATTATTTGCCTCCTTTCTGACAACTTAGTTGTTTGCATATTTGTCATGCTTAAATGTGTTAGATCATCAAAAGAATTTTGATATTATACCCAATATTTATCCATTTATGGCCCAAGGGAAGCCAAACTGATTTGTTGTAGACCTTGAGTTAATGATACAAGTGTATGGATTCCTGTTACCTGCTTTTTTGATTGTAATATCTACGATCTTAGTCAATGCAACAGAACTATGGATAAACTAAAATGTGCTATCTTTCATTCTTATCTTTAAAGGAATCTTTTTAGAAAATAATTAATAATAATAATTAAAAGACAAACTGCCAACTCTTGAGCCACGATCGCCCTTTAATTGAACTGTAGTTACAAGGTTTCGCTTTTGAAGTAGTGTAGAAGGTCTGTTCCCTGACATTTGAAAGAGATCAATTTGTCAGAACTACAAGCACACCAGGAATATTTGAAAGATGACCAGCAGGTGTCACACTCTGTCCTAGTGATGTGCGCATCATGAACAAATTGTTCAGTACTCGAAAATCACTTTACTGAAGCCCAACTGACTCACTGACTCATCCCTGTTGCTAATTTCATTAGTAGAAATATATCTAGCTTATAATTAAAATTAATATTATTTAATTAACTTTATTTTAATAAAGTTTTATTTTATCTAATCTAATCTAATAACTTTAATCTCAGCCAAACCAATTTCCTCACAAACAAACAAAACACTGAAAAAAGCCAAACAATAACATTTTTAGGTTGTCTAAGTGACTTCTATATCACATTTAACCTGAGTAGCGAATGTCCACGGTTATCTGAAAATGATTTGCCGGGAGTTGTGCCGTTCTCTGCGGCTCTAGTGAACCCTCGACCTCTCGGCTAGCTATTGAGCTGGAGGGTAACAGACGTCTCAGAAAACTGTGAATTATGGGATATGGTGGGCCACGAAGGACACGCCCAACCCATCCTTCAAATTCGGGGAAAAGGAGGACACATTTGTCGGCTGCAGTCAGAGGAGTCTACGAATTTGGACAGCCTTCGGCGCATCACTGTAAATGGCCTGTATTTATATAGCGCTTTACTAGTCCCTAAGGACCCCAAAGCGCTTTACATATCCAGTCATCCACACACACATTCACACACTGGTGATGGCAAGCTACATTGTAGCCACAGCCACCCTGAGGCGCACTGACAGAGGCGAGGCTGCCGGACACTGGCGCCACCGGGCCCTCTGACCACCACCAGTTGGCAACGGGTGAAGTGTCTTGCCCAAGGACACAACGACCGAGACTGTCCAAGCCGGGGGTTGGAACCAGCAACCTTCCGATTACACGGCAAACTCCCAACTCTTGAGCCACGATCGCCCCACTGTGACGTAATCGGTCTACAAATGCGTCCTCAGGATGTAGCCCATGAATTTGGACACCCTCACTCACTCACCCCTCTCTCCTAGTTCACAGCTTCTTCTTCTTCTTCTTGGTTGGCAACGTTAAGGCGCATTACCGCCCCCTGGCTTACAGCTCAATGGACATTTAGATGAGAAAATATATATTTGACACATTTGAGGAAAATACTAATACAATAAAATAAAATAAAAATAAATAAAATAAATGTTCTTTTTTGCTCTATAAAAATAGTTGCTTTTCTTTTTCAATCATTCATCTTAGCAGTAGGATATACATGAAAAGAGAAAATACATTTTTTGCACTTTCTGGTCAACGGACTCAGTGACTCAAATGACTCAAAAAACCCGATTCACTTTGGTGGATGACTCATTCAAACTTGACTCAGTGAAAAGAATTGAATTTACCATCACTACTCTGTCCGCTACCTCATCAATTGTGGTGAGGTGTGAAAACCGGAAGAGAAATGTGAATATGTTGACAGGAACAACAGCTTCAACTGCTGCAACAGCTGCTCATATAGTGACTAATCTCCAACTAAATTTAATGTAATAATAATGTAAATTTTACATAACGTGGCAACATTTTTGCACTAAATGTGTGTATGCGTTGAAACCACTGTACAGGGAGTGCAGAATTATTAGGCAAGTTGTATTTTTGAGGAATAATTTTATTATTGAACAACAACCATGTTCTCAATGAACCCAAAAAAGTCATTAATATCAAAGCTGAATGTTTTTGGAAGTAGTTTTTAGTTTGTTTTTAGTTTTAGCTATTTTAGGGGGATATCTGTGTGTGCAGGTGACTATTACTGTGCATAATTATTAGGCAACTTAACAAAAAGCAATTTGGTAGAGTGGATTGGAGCCAGGTGATGTTGTGGTGAGGATCATCCCCGTAAGTATTTTGTAACCTGGGTTGTCGGTGTTGTCTGCCGTGACGCATCAAGGTCCATACACCTATTGTATGTGTCAAGTTAATTTTTTTTTAACAAATAATCGTTTTTTTAAGAAAAAGGTTATCAGTTGAATTTCAAATAAAAATAGTTTTTTAAAACTTTTCTGAATTCTATAGTATTTATGCATAAATTTGTTTGTCTGTGCCTTGTTTAAATAATTACAGCTACTTTATTAAGTTGAACAAAAACAACTGATGTCACCGAGTCAATGCGTTTCTCGCCATTATAATGGTGAGAAATGCATGTATACATGCACTTGCAATGGGTTATAAGCAAACTTTCTCGACTAAAGAAAAACACTTCTTCATTTTGTGAATAATTAGAAGCGTTAATTGAGACTAACATAAATCTGCTTCCTCAGTCAAGGTATAAATAAGATAAGATAAGATAAGATAAGATAAGATAACCTTTATTAGTCCCACACGTGGGAAATTTGTTTTGTCACAGCAGGAAGTGGACAGTGCAAGAGTTATGAGGCAAAAATTAGAATACAATAAGAATAAATACAGTACACAGCTGTACAGAATAGAATAAAATAATATACTATATACAGTAGAATAAAATAGAATAAAAATATACAATAAGATAAAAATAGAATACGAATGCTATATACAACTGAGTAAAAATACAACGATGCCAAAAAAGATTATTGCACTTAGTGTTATTGCACATGTGTGGATGTGTGTGTTTGTTCAGTTAAAGTCTTTGTTGTGGAGTCTGACAGCAGTGGGGAGGAAAGACCTGCGAAATCTCTCCGTCCCACACCGTGGGTGCCGCAGTCTCCCACTGAAGGAGCTGCTCAGTGCTGTCACAGTCTGCTGCATGGGGTGGGAGACGTTGTCCAACAGGGATGACAGCTTAGCCGCCATTCTCCTGTCACTCACCACCTCCACTGGGTCCAGAGGGCATCCTAGAACAGAGCTGGCCCTTCGGATCACCCTGTTCAGTCTCTTCCTGTCCCCAGCAGAGATGCTGCCGCCCCAGCAGACCACACCATAAAAGATAGCAGAAGCCACCACAGAGTCATAGAAGGTCTTCAGGAGTGGGCCCTCCACCCCAAACGACCTGAGTCTCCGCAGCAGGCACAGCCTGCTCTGCCCTTTCCTGTAGAGGGCGTCTGAGTTATGAGTCCAGTCCAGTCTGTTGTTCAGATGAACACCAAGGTACCTGTAGCTGTCCACAGCCTCAATGTCCATACCTTGGATGTTCAGTGGTTGCAGTGGAGAATGCTTGTGCCTGCGGAAGTCTACCACCAGCTCCTTGGTTTTACTGGCGTTGATCTGGAGGTAGTTCAGCTGGCACCAGTCCACAAAGTCTTGAGTCAGTCCTCTGTACTCCTTGTCGTCCCCATCAGTGATGAGGCCGACTATTGCAGAGTCATCAGAGAACTTCTGCAGGAAGCACTGGGTGGAATTGTGGGAGAAGTCTGCAGTGTAGATGGTGAAGAGGAACGGAGCCAGAACCGTTCCCTGTGGGGCCCCCGTACTGCAGACGACCCTGTCCGACACACAGCCCTGAGTCCTCACATACTGTGGTCGGTCGGTGAGGTAGTCCAAAATCCAGGTAGTGAGGTGATGGTCCACTCCAGAGTTCTCCAGCTTGTCCTTCAGAACCGAGGGAAGAATAGTGTTGAAGGCACTGGAGAAATCAAAGAACATGATTCTCACAGTGCTTCCAGCGGTCTCCAGGTGAGCGAGGGAACGATGTAGGAGGTGAATGACGGCATCATCCGCTCCAATGCCAGGCTGGTAGGCAAACTGAAGTGGGTCCAGTGATGAGCTTGTTAGGCGCCGAAGCTGAGCCAGGACCAACCGGAAGGAAATTACAAGGAAGGAAATTTTTGTTTACACAATGCTTGTACCCACTTACTCCTAATCAAAGGTTCTATATCCAAGCTTATATATGCACAAGGGGTCTAGTAGAGTGCATGTTTGGTGTTTGAAAGAGTCATTTTCAGTGCCTTTGGAATACACTTTGATTCATGCCAAGAAGATGCCTTCAATTCCAACAAACCACAGACAAGGACTTGAACATGTCATGGTCAAATTACTGCATTCTACTCTGTATTTGTGTCTGGTATATTAAAGAATCTTTCATCAGGTAAATTTTAAAGTTCAGTATTTCAAAGCAGGAGTTATGAAGAATCATACTGGCATTAGGACTGTAACAATATGTACTTACAAACTTAAAGTTTTTTAATTATGCTAGAATACTGGAAGACAATCAACTTTTAGTGTTTTCCCCATATTAATTATTCTGAAATAGAGACGGTGACCCTAACTGTACAGAAGCACACTAAACAACTAACAATCTAACAGACATCATTGGCCTGAGCTGTCATGCACAGTGAGTCTGATCCTTTGCTGTGAGAGTATAACAAGCATGTTTCTGGTCAGATTGGAAGAAATAATATCACAGTGTTGATCGTTTTTTCCAATATTCCTTCTCTTTTACAACATGAACTGTGATCAAAGCTACTTATGTTCACAGCATGTAATAATACTGACAGTCCAGGGCATTGTGGTCTGTTGAGCTAGGGTTAGGGTTAGCAATTCAGACATATGTTATCAATATTAAACGTCTCTGACGTGGGCAACTGTCCACAGTGTTGGGAAATCCATACCAGGCTGGAACGAGTCAAGGTAGGTGAGCATCCACGAGAAGACACAGCAGATGCATCCTACTGACAGGACCAGGAGACTCCAGAAACCGAGCATCTTCTCTTCAGTGCCATCCTCTCCGGTCACCCTCTCTGCCCGCAGCTCTTTGAGTATGGGGTGGAGAAGGGCGCAGAGAAACCCTTATTACTAATTTGTATTATAATTCAATTTTCATGGAATATTCATATTCAGTATCGGTCCTTTTATATTATAACCACGTATCCACCCAGGCTCATGGTGGGGCAGGGCTCTGTCCTGGGATGCTTGAGTACAAGGTAATGTAGACCTGGCCAGGTATCCAGTCTGTCAGAATTGTTTTCAATATTTGGTTCAAAAACATGAGTGACAACAAAAATCCAACTAGGATTCTTGCATATGATGAATGAAGTCTGTCTTTGACTGTATTGTCCAGCTGATCATTCATGACATAACATGGCAACAATGTGTGACCCGTGGTCAGTACCTATTTAAAATAGGACAGAGCCGTAGGCGCACAGTCAGTTTAAAAAGTTAAATTTTTAATACAAAATAAAAGAAACAGTGTAACAGCAGCACCTAAAAACAATTAAAAACGTTACCTTATTTAAAAAACGATAAGACTATACGATTGCCCGTGAGGCAGGACAAGCGCTGCGGAGAACAGTTTAAAAACAAATCAACATAGCACACAGGTTAAAAATGGACGGCAACTCACACACGACCCCAAATGGGTAAAACACTATAGAAAAAAAAGGCAAATCTTCGGTGCCGTCTTCACTCGGGCCCCCCGCGGTGCATGCAAGAGCGGGGAGACAAAAAGAGATTTGTTTTCCCTGCAGCGCCTTCACCGCCTGCGAATCAATATCTGCGGTGCCTACTGATACAGAAAAAGTAAAACAAAAAAAACCAAAACCATCGACAGCCGCAGCAGTCAGTCTGTCGGCTTACACCAATTTAAAACAAATTAAAACCCACTGATGTGTCGGGTCCTTTGCCCGCAGCCAGAAATCCACCTGGCAAAGCAGCAGTTCGGTACTCTGTGAATAAAAGGCAGGAGATCACTAGCTGGACAATAAAACACAGGAATATTCCTCCACTGAATTGGTTTTGTTACCTGTCCACAAGTTCGTGTCACACCCTAATAAATGTGGGTCAGTGGCGATGAAGTCCACTATACCGTTCTCACGGGAGCAATGTTTCCCACCTACAAGGGTGCAAATAACTGTAAACCTCTGCCAACAGCCAGAGCTCAAGTGGTACATTTTTGTGTAACCTACCGTTCTAACAGAAGTTTAGGGGAGGACGCGTATCAGACTTTCATAGTTAAGAAACACCAACGTGCCCAACTCGGACCACGCACTCACAGCTTCAGGTTTGCAAAGGAATACCCAATTCCCCACACCTGCGCTTATGAAAGGAGCGAAGACCAGCTCCGCCCACCAGGGGCGGTCCCAAGTCTCCAGGTCTCACCTGTCACAAATGTAAAAAATTAAACAGCAACAGTCTAAACGTAAAGTGCATTCTAAACTCCTTATATGCAAAGAGTCATTCAGGACTGTAAAACGTGAACTACAGAACCCATAGTATTCATCATTAAATCTCTGGTTGCTTCATTTTTCTATCCTATATCAGATACTTTAAGGTTAGGTTAGGTAAAGTTGCATTCTCATGGTGAGGCAAAGTGCTTTATGTGTGTGTGTGCGCGTGTCATGAACGGCTATAAAAGGCCTATAATTAAAGAACAAAGCGGGGTTTGAGTTCGAGTTGCGGCAGACTGTCACTACTTGTAAATGGAACGCAGCCTTCCTACGGCGGACAGCTAATAACAGGAATCGGACGCGGTCCACCCAAGTCCACAGCAACCACCATAGACCGCCTAGCATGACCTTAAAAACATATTCTGTCTTCATAACTATCAAAAACATGAAATGAGGGGGGGTGTGGTTATGGCGCTGAACTAGGCACACGTATTTTTGTGAGCTCCTGGCGATATTTTAGTAAGTTCCTGAAAACTGTCCTTTAACTGCGTGAACAGTGATAACTATTGCTTGTAACGAGTTATTATCATATATAAACATACACTCCAGCTGTAGTCATAAATTGGACACCCCTTGTCAACTTTGAAGTTTTTCAAGAATTACCGTCTTTGGAAAATGGCAGGTAATAACAAAGCAAACTTTTTTAAGGGAGCTACCACAAGGAAGAAGCAAGCTAGCATTAGCCTCGCTCCGGAGCCACCCGAAAATACACCTGCATCTGATGCCGCCTCTCCAGCAGTAGTTGAGGAAGGCATGGGGAGCGAGAGCAAAAAGGACATTTTTGAGGAAATTAAGAAAATGAATGCTACTCTTCAGGTCGTAGCAAAAGATGTCACCACTATTAAAGAAGCCACTAAAGAACTAAAAGATTCGGTGGAAGATATAAAAGTGAGGTTAGGAGAGGCGGAACAACGTATCTCAGACATGGAAGATGCCAGCGTGCTTACCGAGGCAAAAGTGGGCAAATTCCAGAAAAGGATGGAGGCGTTGTGGTCACGAGTGGAGGACCTTGAAAACCGTAGTAGGAGAAACAATGTACGGATTATTGGACTTAAAGAAGGTGTGGAGACACCTGGGAACGTGGACAAATATGTGACGGAGATTCTGGCCAAAGCACTTGAGCTTTCTGGAAGTGAATTTGAAATTGAACGTGCGCATTGTTCCCCTGTACCAATGCCGGAATCTAACGAGCTTCCCAGGGTGATACATGTCCGCTTTCTACGTTCATCTGCTAGGGAGAAAGTACTACGGGTGGCCAGAGAGAAGCGTGGAGTCGATTGGCAAGGCGCCAAGCTTTCCTTCTTTGAAGATGTTACAAGAGAGCTGGCGGAGAAGAGGAAGGCATTCAACCCGGTGAAGAAGCGACTCCGAGAGCTACAAGTGAAGCATAGGCTGATGTATCCTGCAACACTCATTTTTACGTGGAACGGACAGAAGAAAGCATTCAAAGACGGAAAGGAGGCCGAGAAATTCCTGCAGGAGTCGACTTAGAGGAGTGCGGGACATGATGTAACAGATCGGAGAAGTGTATGTGAATTTTAAAATAAGGTAACAAATAAATAATGGGCACAACGGGGCTGCGGCGGCGGTGCTGCTGTCGGACGATTAGCGTGTCTCACGGACCAAGGACAGTTTAGTGTCTCAAGCTAAAGTTAGTTAGGCTTGGGTAGGAGGGGAGGGAGGGGGGGCTTAGCAACGTTGTTTTGGGTTGCTATGCAAAGAAGGGTGTCCGTTTTGTTCAGGTTTGTTTTTGGGTTTTTTTTATGACAGTTACTTACCTTCAGGTATGAAGTATTTAGGAATATTATTAAAACCCAAACTGGAGGATATTATGCTTTCAAATATGGAACCTCTCCTCCTAAAGATAAAAACAAATCTGGATAAATGGGGTAAATTGAATCTTACACTATGGGGTAAAATTAATGTGATTAAAATCATGGTGGCCCCACAGTTCAATTATGTTTCCATGAAGAATTCCTTTACACATATTTAGTCAATTTGAGAAGTTAATTAAGATAAGATAAGATAAGATAGAACTTTATTAATCCCTCGGGTGGGTTCCTCTGGGAAATTCGATTTCCAAAAAAAGCACAGCAACGACCGAAGTTACAGTTACATTATTATTATTAAAGATATTTTAAAATCAGAATCAGAAAGGGTTTTATTGCCAAATGTTGAGCAGGTTTACAACATTAGGAAATTGCTGTGGTGCTTCAGTGCAAACATACTGTCATAAATTACGCTTAAATAGACTTGAAAAAATAAAAATAAGAATAAGAATTAAAGTGCTAAGTAGATAGATATATACATGAGTGCAGGTGGTGATCAGTGCCAAACATGGAATGATGCAGTGAACACAGCGTAGGGTCATGTGTTAGTGGTGGGAACAGTCATACGGTTATTGTTCATGTGTCCAACAGCAGAGGGGAAGAAACTGTTCTTATGGCGAGAGATTCTGGTCCGAATGGACCGGAGCCTCCTGCCTGAGGGGAGCAGGTCAAACAGACTGTGTCCAGGGTGAGAAGGGTCAGCTGAGATCCGAGCTGCACGCCCCAGTGTCCTGGAGGTGTACAGGTCCTGCAGAGATGGGAGTCTGCAGCCAATCACCTTCTCAGCAGAGCGCACAACACGCTGCAGTCTCTGTTTGTGCCTGATAGTGGCTCCAGCATACCACACGGTGATGGAGGAGGTGAGGATGGACTCGATGGTTGCAGTGTAGAATTGCATCATCGTCCGTGTTGGCAGGTTGAATTTCTTCAGCTGCCTCAGGAAGTACATCCTCTGCTGGGCTTTCTTAATGACGGAGGTGATGGTGGGCTCCCACTTCAGGTCCTGGGTGATGGTGGTACCCAGGAAGCGGAATGAGTCCACAGAGGTGATGGGGGTGTCAGTCAGAATGATGGGGGGGAGTGGGGCTGTGTGCTTCCTGAAGTCCACAATAATCTCCACTGTCTTCTGGGCATTCAGCACCAGGTTGTTGTGGCTGCACCAGGACACCAGATGTTCAACCTCCCTCCTGTATGTCTGTGAAGGTTCTCAGTCATCCAGGTCATCGTAGTCAAAGGAGCTTGCAAAGAAAAGCGTCTGGACTTCTTTAAGTTGCTTGAAGACGTTTCACCTCTCATCCGAGAAGTTTCTTCAGTTCTAAGGTCAAATGGTGGAGAGTCCCAGATATAAACCTAGTGGGAGTGACCCCCACAGAGGGACAAAAGGACCCCCTGATGATCCTCTAATCACCTGGGCCAAGGTGTGAAATTGGGTGTGGGACCCAATCAGCCAGAGTTTCAGGTGTGTTCATTGTGAAACCTGGCCCCACCTTATCATGCGAATTCCTGAGGTCAGATGGCCCAGGATGTGAGTGGGCGTTAAGGCGTCTGGGAAGGGATCTCAAAAACTGGATTATAGATGGCAGAGAGTTGGTGTGGTAAACCCCCGCCTCTGTTCAAAGATGGTCGCTCACAGTGGACATAGATGTCCACTGTGAGCGACTTTGCAAGCTCCTTTGACTCCCTCCTGTAGGCAGACTCATCCCCGTCCGAGATGAGTCCAATAACGGTGGTGTCATCTGCAAACTTGATTAGCTTGACAGACTGGTGGGTGGAGGTGCAGCAGTTGGTATACAGGGAGAAGAGCAGAGGAGACAGAACACAGCCCTGAGGGGAGCCGGTGCTGATGGTCCGGGAGTCCGAGACATTCTTTCCCAGCCTCACATGCTGCTTCCTGTCCGTCAGGAAGTCAGTGATCCACCGGCAGATGGGATCAGGCACATTCATCTGGGAAAGCTTGTCTCGGAGATGGTCTGGAAGGATGGTGTTGAAGGCAGAGCTGAAGTCCACAAACAGGATCCTGGCGTAGGTTCCTGGGGAGTCCAGATGCTGCAGGATGAAGTGTAGGGCCATGTTGATGGCGTCATCTACAGACCTGTTGGCTCTGTATGCAAACTGCAGGGGGTCCAGGAGGGGGGCCGTGAGGGTCTTGAGATAGGAGAGAACCAGGCGCTCAAATGACTTCATGACCACAGATGTCAGAGCCACAGGTCTGTAGTCATTTAGTCCAGTGATCCTGGGTTTCTTGGGGACAGGGATTGTGGTAGAGGACTTGAAGCAGGCAGGCACATGACATGCCTGCAGTGAGGAGTTGAAAATGCCAGAAAACTCTGGGGCCAGCTCGTTTGCACAGTGTCTGAGGGTGGCAGGAGACACACCGTCTGGGCCGGGAGCTTTTCGAGCATTCAGACTCTTAAACTGCTTCCTCACATCTGCTTCATGAATATGAAGAGTTGTGGTGGGAGGAGGTGGTGTGAAATCCTCTTTTGTGTGGGGTGAGGAGGGGGGTGTTGTAGGTGAACAGTTTGAAGGTGGTGATGGCTCTATGGAGGGGGGAGAGGTGAGGGAATGAGTGTCCAAAGTGCCTCTATTGTTGGAGGTGTGAAGGCTGCCTGATGGCTCGTCAAAACGGCAGTAAAAGTCGTTGAGGGTGTTGACCAAGAGCAAGTCATCAGTGGAGTGGGGGGTTTTAGGCTTGTAGTTGGTGATATTCCTAAAACCTTTCCACACAGAGGCCGAGTCATTGTCTGAGATCTGCTGCTGCATCTTCTCAGAGTGCTGATGTTTAGCAATGTCCACTTCTTTAGTGAACCTGTACTTGGCCTCTCTGTAGCAGTCCCTGTCTCCGCTTCTGAACGCCTTTCTCTTTTCCAGCCACAGCTTTTTGAGTTTAGGAGTAAACCAGGGTTTGTTGTTGTTATAACTCACCCTGGTGTGTGATGGCACAATGCTGTCCTCACAGAAGTGGATATAGGAGGTGACAGTGTCCGTAAACTCGTCCAAGCTGTTAGAAGCAGCCTTCATTGTGTCCCAGTCTGTAGACAAACACGTGCGAAGCTCCTCCACAGCCTCGTTGCTCCACAGTTTTTTGGTCCTCACGACAGGTTTGGAGAGCTTCAGCCTCTGTCTGTACGCGGGGATTAGGTGGATCATGACGTGGTCAGAAAGTCCGAGTGAAGCGCAGGGCACCACGCAATAGGCCCCGCTGATCGTTCTGTAACAGTGGTCTAATGTCCTCTCCTCTCTGGTCGGGCATTTAATATACTGCTTGTATTTGGGAAGTTCATGGCTCAGATTGGCTTTGTTAAAGTCCCCAAGAGCAATAACGAGAGAGTCCGGGAATGTCCGCTCCATGTGCAGTATCTGCTCCGCGAGTGCGCACTGAGCTGCCTGCACATCCATGGCGGGATGTAAACAGCGGCCAGGATGAATGAAGCAAACTCCCGCGGAGAATAAAACGGTTTGCAGTGAATAAAAAGGTATTCCAGAGAGGAAGAGCAGTGCTGAGCAATCACTGTTACATCTGTGCACCAGCCACTATTAATGTAGAAGCAGACACCTTCACCTTTGGTCTTACCAGAGAGAGAGGCCTGCCGGTCCGTGCGCAGCAGATGAAAGCCCTCCAGCTTGAGCGCGCAGTCCAGGATGTCCTCACAGAGCCACGACTCGGTAAAACATAAGACACAGGAGGAGGCAAAGTCTCTGTTCATGCTTCTCATCAGGGCCAGCTCGTCTATCTTATTCCTGAGTGAGCGTACATTGGAAAGGAAGATCCCAGGAAGAGCAGTTCGCAGTCCGCGTCTCCTCAGACGCACGAGTGCGCCGGCTCGCTTTCCTCTCTTTCGGCATCTCACTTTCCTGATCAGAGTCTGCAGTAAATCTGCTGCAGATGCGACAAATATTGGAAGTAAATCCACAGGTGTTGTAGTCCTGTAGTTAAGAAGCTCTTCTCTGGTGTAAGAATATCCAGAGGAGTGCCCAGACACAGAAGTTATGCACAAAAACAAAACAGAAGTAACGCACTGAAGCACCAGGGCATCCATACGCGGCGCCATGTTGGATGTGTAATCGGGGAGATGCTACACTCTCTCCTGAAGCTATTCGATCAATTTGGCAGTTTCTCTGGGTTCAAAGTGAACCAAGAAAAATCATCCATTCTGTTTTTAAATATGAACGACAGGTTGAAACCAGTTGTATCCCACCCATTTGTGAATGCCGCAGAGGGATTTAAATATTTAGGCATCAGAGTAACCCCAACGATAAGCAATCTTAGTTCAGCCAATTATGAGCCCTTGGTCAAAGGGTTGTCGGATGAGATCACTAGATTAATATCATTGCCTCTTTCTTTACTGGGAAGAATAAACATAGTAAAAATGACTAAATTCCTAAATACCTAAATTCCTATATATCTTTCAGTCAATTCCGCTGGCCCCTCCTCCTTCTTTTTTTTCCAAGACCAGAAAGCTTCTTTCTAATTTCATCTGGAACAATAGGAAGCCAAGACTCAGACTCTCCCTCTTGTATTTACCATATGATAGGGGAGGACTACAATTTCCAAATTTAAAATGGTACTATTGGGCTGCTCAGCTGAGGACCACTATGTTTTGGTTTTCAAACGATATTTCCCTTCCCTGGTTAGCAACTGAAAGAATGTCCTCAAAGGGTCTGTCGTTAAATAGCTATTTATACTCAGCACCCTTCAAAACTTTAAAGAGAATTACTACTAATCCCTTTGTAAAAAAAACACTGTTGTTGTTTGGCATGAAGTACAAAAATGTTGAATGACTCTCCTGGGTTGTCCTGTTTCTCCCCAATTTGGGGTAATGAACTCTTTGCCCCAGCTAAGAATGACATGGGCTTTAAAGCTTGGCTGAACAAGGGCATTGCGAAACTACAGGACGTATATGAGGAATATTCTCTAATGCCATTCAGTGAATTAAGGGCAAAGTTTGATTTACCGCAGAAACACTTTTTTAAGTATCTACAACTTAGAAGTTTTATTCTGGCACACTTAAACAATGCAGTGCATCAACCCCCACTCTCCATCCTAGAAACTCATGTTACAAAAAACTGTTTTAGTAAAAGACTGGTGTCCCAGTTTTATAGCATGTTAGTTGAAAACCATAAGGACAACTCTGATAGTAAAAGACGGGAGTGGATTAGTGACTTACAAGAAGATATTTCATATACTGAATGGGGTAAAATATGTTCAAAAACACACACTCAAACCATTAACACTCATTTGGGGATGATACAATTTAATTGGATAATGCGAACATACATATCCCCTGTACAATGAAATTAATTTGATCCTAATATAATTGATCTGCACGGTGGCACGGTGGTTAGCACTGTTGCCGCACAGCAAGAAGGTCCTGAGTTCAATTCCAAAATCAGGCTGGGGTCTTTCTGTGTGGAGTTTACATGTTTTGTGTGGGTTCTCTCCGGGTACTCCGGCTTCCTCCCACCGTCCAAAGACATATGCAGCTTGTGGGGATAGGTTAATTGGATAATCCAAATTGCCACTAGCTGTAAATATGTGAGTGCGAATGGTTGTCTGTCCCTGTGTGTTAGCCCTGCGACAGACTGGCGACCTGTCCAGGGTGTACCCCGCCTCTCGCCCTATGACAGCTGGGATAGTCTCCAGCACCCCCCCCCGCGACCCTGAAAAGGATAAGCGGAAGTGAATGGATGGATGGATAATTGATCTATGCTATAAGTGTAATAGACATCAGGGTACACTATACCACTGCCTGTGGAAATGTGAAGAGATCCAAAAATTTTGGAGCTCTGTGTTAAAATATATCTCTCAGATCACACCTTCTCCTGTACCGCTTTGCCCTAAGTTATGCATTTTAGGCTTGTATCCAGATGACTGCACTCTGGTCGATCTTTGTTTGCTACAGGCCAAACGCTGTATTGCCTTATGCTGGAAGAATGTTGGTTGCCCCTCTTTTAACCACTGGTTAAATAACTTAACATCGAGTTTAGCTCTTGATAAACTGACCTATATTGTTAGAAAGAAGGCTTCTGAATTTTACAACATCTGGAAGATATTTTTGGATCTACCGAGGAATGGGGATGTGGGGGGGGGGGGGGGGGGGGGAGTAAAGACATTACTTCAATATTGTTTTATATTGATATATATTTGCCTTCTGTTGACCATCACCTCAGGTTCACCATCACAGTTTCAGCATACAGATGCACACTGTGTAAATATGAACACATTCAAAAACTCATGTCTCAGAAATAAGCACAGCTGTTCATGTTTGTCATTAGTTTCATTTGTAAGTGATCAAAGTAGAAAACAGAACTGATGTTCAAGAACAAACCGTAGCTGCACTAATATTACAGATCTCCATTGTTGTGGTGAACAGACATGTTGCTTTTAAAAATACATGCAGTGTGTGACTGTTCACTGAGACCATGAACGCCACTTCGCTGAAGCATTCTTATTCTTCTTCTTCTTGCCATTAAATTGGAAGCAGAAGGAGCATGAGCTGATTTGATCTACTGAAAGGAAAAAACAGAACATCTGAGCTGAAACCAGTCAGCTGAAATCATTAAGACAGGAACAAATTCAATGCAGTGTCTCAAGTGGCTTAGCCTGTTACAACTGTTGATACAAGCTAAATACGGTTAACACACAGTGTCAGGGAGCTCCAGTGTGGGAACTAGTGGCTTTAGGTTTGTAGTCATTTAACTATCATCCATTCATTCATTTAATTCAGGAGGAAGAAATGCCAGGTTGGTGCAGGCATTTGGTCCCATGCTGTCTTTAACTAAATGACTTGGTTCATTTTATGGCTGGGCTGTATGTGGGGTTATATCATGTTATTTGGGCAGGAGTACCTGTCCCCTGTTAGACTTAGAAAGTTTCTCCATAAGTAGAGCTTCTAACTCTTCTAGCACATCTGTGGCTGACAGCTTTTTGGTGGCTCTTTTTACCCCACACTGGTTGTGAGTGTGTAAATAGCCCCACTAGTTCTTTTGGGTTGCAGTTAACTAGGGAGGAAGAGGTGGGTCTGCCATGACTAGATGAATAACAATTATCTGGGATACATAAATTTCATAATGCATGCATATATCTCTATCAATTAAACCTGGCCTGAGGGCTGCCGTTTTTTACATTCAGTTATTTCTCTTAGAAATGTTGAATCTAAATAATGAATGTGTTACAGTTAAAGTGAAACACTGGTCATTGTAAATGGCTCATTGGGACACAGAAACCTTTAAATTAAACCTGATATCGAGTGTCAAACAATATCAAAGCTGTAAAAGATGTTTACAGTCAGAATTTATAAAACTATGATTGTAAATAAATTCAAACAAGTGAGCTTTTCTCTTTGTGCTGAATATCAACACTGTGATTTCTTAGACTGTAAGCTTTACTTTAGCACAACCAGTTGTAGAAGCCGTCACTCCAAATGTCTTTGATAACAAGAAAAAAATACCTTTTCAGTCCACGGCCTGAAGTTCTTCTCCGACATCTTCTGCCATCAGCTTTGTCTGCTGGTTTGAAGACAATAAACCACAAAAAATATGATTTAGTCACTTTGTCTGCGTCATGCAGCTCAAAATGTGTCGTGTAACGATGATGTTGAATAGCCGTCGTTATCCCTCTGCTGTGTCAGTAGGATTGTACTGTACAGCATCTCATTGATATGTGAGGAATGCTAATGTAACACGATAACAGACTTACATCATTAAAACATAAAGGACAGTAGATATTTAGATATTTTTATATTTATATTACATTTTATAGCTGACGGATATTACTAAATAGATAGAATTTACTAAATAGCTGGATGAAGATGAAAAATATGTCTATAATAACAAATGACCATGAGAGCCAGTAGAATTAATTCAACTGGACACTCAAAAGACGTACTTAAATGCTCTTTAAGTGGCAGAACAGATGAACAAACAGTTAATTGCTTACTTGAGATGAAATCTGCTCAGCTACTTTGAAAACAGCTTCTAACTGGTTCCTCCTTTAACAGGATGACTGCTCAGGGGTAAGGCCATCATGCAATCCAGCAACCTTTATGGTTCTGCTTTGATTCAACAGGAGCTATTAGGGAAACCTTCCAGCGCCTCCTGTGAAAGACACAGGCATAAACACACAAACATTTATTAACATGTTCCACTGTCTCCCAGTTTGATTTTCTCATCCTGTGGACAACAACATACAGGGATGCAGGTTTATTGTTAACTTTTGTAAGGTTTATTTACTGAACATATCCAGCTGCAGCTCCACTGTGATCCTGAACTGGATAAGCACTTAAGAAAATGTGTCAATAAATGGACGTACATCAACTTACTATATTTATCCAAACAGACGGGACCAATAATGCTTCACTGAGTTAGAGACTTTAACGTCTCTTCTATGTAAGAATGTCTCGTGCTGATATACCTGCAAACTTGACAACAAAGGTTTTTCAGACTGCATGTAGCTGTCCTCTATGTCAGCTCACACATTTACATTCATGTCACACTTATTTCTGCTTTCCCATTTTATAATTATTACTTACATTTTGATTAGATACCTTGAGTTTGTAAATGATCAGATTACATAATTGGAATACAATGTATCCAATTCAGGATTGCGGGAGGATGAAGCCTATCCCAGCTGATACAGGACAGAGACAGGCTGCCAGTTTATTGCAGGGCTAACACAATATGTGTAACAGAAAATCCACTTAAATGTTTGATATTTCTTATAATAATCATAATTATGACTATTATTTAAAGGTTTCTTTATAAATACATTTTGATTTTTTTATAACACCTAAAATATAAACCTGAGCTGTTTCAGATTCTGACCTCTGACCTCAGTGACCTGGCTCTGTCCTCACTGCAGCTCCCTCTTGGAAGTACGTCTGCTTCTTGTCTTCCCTCAGTGTTGACCGCCTGCCCTTGATATCACGTACTGTAACTGAGGAACAAAAAAGGACAAACACTTGCCTTCATTGAAAAGTACATTCATACAGAGATAATCTATGGAAACACACTAGTTCACCCTTTGGGAGAAATCAGTTCCTGTGAAACATTTCTGTAAATGAACATCATGTGGAGAATGAATGAAATGAGTTCTTCAGGTGACTCAACAGTCCCACACTGACAAATGAAATCTAGTAAAACTATTAAGCATATTTGCTCTTCTGAAATCTGTGTTAAACAACAACAAACATAAATTAGTAACAAAAATACAGCTGAGTAGAGGCTTTACAAACTACCAGCAGCCATAATGCTAAATTTTAATCTTCAAATGTTTCTGAGCCGTTTTCAACCTGCTTTTAACACATTAAAGTCCCACAGTCAATGCAGCCTGACTCAATCCTAGATGTTCAGCACACAGAGGTGCCGTTTAAAGTTTAGTGTTAACCTGAGTCACTGATCATTTGCAGAATTACAGAGTCTGGCAGTCTTTGCATGATGTCCACGTCACTGTAAGTTTCTAGCTGACTCTCAGGTGTGACAGGTGTGCCAGCAGGAAAGAGTAATAATAACCTGCATCCTGAGGTTTGTCATGCAGGATTAAAGGAGCCAGGCTTTGTTCACACAGCTAGGATTGTATTTTACACTGACCCTGGGTCAGTATAAGTATCATACAGTTTAAACGAAGCACTGAAACTTGCACATATTTATTATAGATGCACTGAAGCTAATCGAGATATTTGCTGTCAATCTGTGGCTGCGATTAAACACTTTACTGGAAACTTTATTAACTAGTAACTTCATCAGTCATGACAGAAGCTAATATTTCTGTGCTAGCATCGTTTAAACAGTAACAGCTTTACTCCAATATAAGCTAACGTTTACACCGTAACTTTAAGCTAGCACCATAAAGACGGTAAAACACGTAATAATATCTACAAATGCATCTTAAAGCTGTTATATTAGCACTCGGTGTATTACTAACATAAGCACATTAACATTATTGACACTCGCTGACTTTTAAATGCTGTCCATTTAAATGGTCTTACCTGTACACACTGCATATCCACCGGATTCCAGCCAGAGTGGATTCTGGAGTCTTCCACGCTCCTGTTAGTGATCCTCCATCTGGATGGATGATAACAACCTTCTGAACAATCTAGCAGGAGATGGCCCATATCTATGGGACTGATTTGTGCTAATAACGCCCATTGTATGGACTGATAACAGCCGAAGCGGGTGAATAAAGTCACCCAGTCGCTAGCTGTGCCATTACCCAGCATACATCACTCCCTCCATAAATGCAATAAACGATACAAAAGTATCGTTCTACCTGTTTTTCAGGTAGTTGTTTACATTATATAATTTATTGTGTTCAGTATACGTCACTACAATGTGATTTCGGAAATATATAAATATACAGACAACAGGCTCTACCACGGCAATCTCTTGTCGTCAATAAGCAACGTTTAGGGAGCTCTATAGTATTCAATGAGAGGACCCTGCACATCAATTCTCGTCGCGAGGGGGGTACCCTGTGCGTCGATAAGTGAAGCAGAGGGAGCCTGACCATGCGTCACACGTTTGACGAGTTGGGAGTGAGAACGTGTTGGATAAAGCCATAAATATGTGTGTCTGAGTCTTCTATCAAAAGTTACAGCTATTTATATGAAGTTGTACAAAAATGCTTTATTTCGTCAAGACAGTGCGTTTCTCACTAATACATGCATTTGAATGGGGAACTCGCCCGAAACAAAGTATAGGTTTTCATTATGTGAATAACTTGAAAATCTTAGCTCAAACAGCTGCAAAACCGGGGACAACAGGACAACAGGGGACTGTGATGCCAGCTTCTACAATCCACATTACACCAGGGACAGTGCTTCCTGTGAGGCCATCTTCACCCCACCAGGGCCTGCTTGTTGATGCCATCCACATTAGGGCCTGTGGTGCTGGTCGATATCATGTACATTTCACCAGGGCCGGTGTTGTTGGCTGAGGCAATCCACATTGCATCATTGCCACTGCTCCCTGTGAGGCCATATTCACCACTCCAGGGCCTGTGCTCCTGGCTGATACCATGTACATTTCACCAGGGAGTATGTTGCTGGCTGAGGCCATCTACAATTCACCGGGGCTTGTGCTACTGTCTGAGGCCATCCACATTACACCAGGTCTTGTGTTACTGGCTGAGGCCAGCTAAATTTCACCTGGGCCTGTGTTGCTGGCTGTTGCCATCGACAATACACAAGGGAGTATGTTGCTGGCTGTTGGCATCCACAATGAACAAGGGCCTCTGCTAGTTGCTGATGCCAGCTAGGGCTGCTCAATTATGGCAAAAATGATAATCACGATTATTTTCACTGAAATTGAGATCTCGATTATTTGACGATATTTATTGAACCCTTTAAGACCTACTATAGAACCAAGTCCGCCAGAGCTTATATTATTTTTTTTACATGTTATAGTGCCATTGGGAGCATTTCAAGTTGCTATACATCAATACAACTATTATAGCCCATATTTTAATAATATGTATGCATTAAGTCCATAGTAACTACATTAATTGCAAAAAAGTGCAATAAACTACAAAAAAATTGAAAATCATTTTTGTTTTTGTTTTTTACATATATTTCTACTTGGAGAAATTTAAGAGGTTTATCCCTCAAAACTTTAAATACAAAAAATAGTTTACAACAACAGGAGATTTATTTTGAGTGTCTTCATAGTTTTGTTTTGAAGATAAAGCAATTTTTATATACTGCAGGAAAAACAAAAAAACAATCCCATGATTCAAATTAGCAAAGAAAACAGCATGTGCATCAAAATAAACTATTTCCAGCAGTGCAATATGAGTTCTAAGCATCACAGAAACTATTCAGAAAAGTCAAACATGACTTATAAAAACACCAGTATAGGCTTTTAAGGCCTACAAGTAAAAAACTACATTTTCCGCGAAGATGACGTCACTTCCGGTTTCTGGCAGGAAATGGTGGACATGCGATCGTTCACGCTGACGTCTGTTTCACTGTGGGAAGTGTTACGAACAGCTGATCGGATCGGCAAAGTTTCTGGAATATTATGTTTTTGTTCCTGCAAGTGCTTTTTATGCAATTTTTGCAAAGCTTTATGTGGAAGGAAACCGTGACCGAGGACAAGCTGATGGCATAAAATGTAAGTACAACTCCTCCGGTTTCATATGCAAAAAAAAAATTATTGCGCCAGCTTACACGGTTCAGGTTCTACAGGGATTTAAAAATAGTTACACAAAATGGAGGGTGCTGCTCTGACTGGCTTTAAAGGGTTAACAATAAAATGTATTGAATAATGACTTTAAAAAATAATATAAAATAGTGTGCAAATACTGATAACAGTGCAAATGTTTGCAATATAAGAAATAAATGAAAAATGTAAACATCTATGTTTAGTGAACTTTGCAGTGCTGCTATGTGGTACAGCTACGACACCGTAGCAAAGTTTACACACTGTGTCTACTTGATCCACGTCTGACTCCGCGAACCCATAATGTTTCCACACCACTGAAGTTTTTTTTACCCCTCTTTTCAACCAACGGCAGTCACTCTCCTCTCCAAATACAGTGGGGCAAAAAAGTATTTAGTCAGCCACCGATTGTGCAAGTTCCCCCACTTAAAATGATGACAGAGGTCAGTAATTTGCACCAGAGGTACACTTCAACTGTGAGAGACAGAATGTGAAAAAAAAATCCATGAATTCACATGGTAGGATTTGTAAAGAATTTATTCGTAAATCAGGGTGGAAAATAAGTATTTGGTCACCTCAAACAAGGAAAATCTCTGGCTCTCACAGACCTGTAACGTCTTCTGTAAGAAGCTTTTCTGTCCCCCACTCGTTACCTGTATGAATGGCACCTGTTTGAACTCATCATCTGTATAAAAGACACCTGTCCACAGCCTCAAACAGTCAGACTCCAAACTCCGCCATGGCCAAGACCAAAGAGCTTTCGAAGGACACCAGGAAAAGTATTGTAGACCTGCACCAGACTGGGAAGAGTGAATCTACAATAGGCAAGCAGCTTGGTGTGAAAAAATCAACTGTGGGAGCAATCATCAGAAAATGGAAGACATACAAGACCACTGATAATCTCCCTCGATCTGGGGCTCCACGCAAGATCTCATCCCGTGGGGTCAAAATGATCATGAGAACGGTGAGCAAAGATCCCAGAACCACACGGGGGGACCTGGTGAATGACCTGCAGAGAGCTGGGACCAAAGTAACAAAGGTCACCATCAGTAACACACTACAACGGCAGGGAATCAAATCCCGCAGTGCCAGACGTGTTCCGCTGCTGAAGCCAGTGCATGTCCAGGCCCATCTGAAGTTTGCCAGAGAGCACATGGATGATACAGCAGAGGATTGGGAGAATGTCATGTGGTCAGATGAAACCAAAGTAGAACTTTTTGGTATAAACCCAACTCGTCGTGTTTGGAGGAAGAAGAATACAGAGTTGCATCCCAAGAACACCATACCTACTGTGAAGCATGGGGGTGGAAACATCATGGGGCTGTTTTTCTGCCAAGGGGACAGGATGACTGATCCGTGTTAAGGACAGAATGGATGGGGCCATGTATCGTGAGATTTTGAGCCAAAACCTCCTTCCATCAGTGAGAACTTTGAAGATGAAACGAGGCTGGGTCTTCCAACATGACAATGATCCAAAACACACCGCCCGGGCAACAAAGGAGTGGCTCCGTAAGAAGCATTTGAAAGTCCTGGAGTGGCCTAACCAGTCTCCAGACCTCAACCCCATAGAAAATCTGTGGCGGGAGTTGAAAGTCCGTGTTGCTCGGCGACAGCCCCAAAACATCACTGCTCTCGAGAAGATCTGCATGGAGGAATGGGCCAAAATACCAGCTACTGTGTGTGCAAACCTGGTAAAGACCTATAGTAAACGTTTGACCTCTGTTATTGCCAACAAAGGTTATGTTACAAAGTATTTAGTTGTACTTTTGTTATTGACCAAATACTTATTTTCCACCCTGATTTACGAATAAATTCTTTACAAATCCTACCATGTGGATTCATGGATTTTCTTTTTCACATTCTGTCTCTCACAGTTGAAGTGTACCTCTGGTGCAAATTACTGACCTCTGTCATCATTTTAGGTGGGGGAACTTGCACAATCGGTGGCTGACTAAATACTTTTTTGCCCCACTGTAACTTCTGCTTAGCTTTCCGAGCTTCCCTCGGGTCCTCTTAATTGTTGTGACGCATGTTCGAAACGAGAGGTGCGCTCGATTTGCCACACGGAGCAGCGCGAGAGTAAAGCACGAGGGAGGGGCTAATAATCGGCTCAGTCACTTTTAATGATCGTTAAAAGCCCAGATCGCAATCGTGATTAAAATTCGATTAATTGAGCAGCCCTAATGCCATCCACATTTCACCACGGCCAGTGCTCCCTGTGAGGCCATCTTCACCCCACCAGGGCCTCTGGTGCTCGTTGATGCCATCCACATTACACCTGGGCCTGTGGTGCTGACCGATATCATGCACATTTCACCAGGGCCAGTGGTGTTAGATGATGCCATCCACATTACAACAGGGCCTGTGCTACTGGCTGAGGACATTTACATTTCACCAGGGCCTGTGTTGGTGGCTGATCCCATCCACAATATACAAAGGCCTGTGCTACTGGCTGATGCAATCCACATTACACCAGGGCAAGTGGTCCCTGTGAGGCCATATTCACCACACCAGGGCCTGTGCTGTTGGCTGAGGCCATCCACATTACACCAGGGACTGTGATGCCGGCTTCTACCATCCACATTACACCAGTGACAGTGCTTCCTGTGAGGCCATATTCACCACACCAGGGCCTCTGCTGCTTGTTGATGCCATCCACATTACACCAGGGTGTGTGTTGCTGACCAATACCATCCATATTTCGCCAGGGCCAGTGTTGTTAGATGAGGCCATCCACATTACAACAGGGCCTGTGCTACTGGCTGAGACCAACTACATTTCACCAGGGTGCATGTTGCCAGCTGAGGCCATCTACATTTCACCAGGGCCTGTGTTGCTGGCTGATCCCATCCACAATACACAAATGCCTGTGCTACTTGCTGATGCCATCCACATTACACCAGGGCCAGTGCTCCCTGTGAGGCCATCTTCACCACACCAGGGCCTGTGCTGTTGGCTGAGGCCATCCACATTACACCAGGGCCTTTGCTGCTGTCTGAGGCCATCCATATTACACCAGGGACTGTGATGCTGGCTTCTACCATCCACATCACATGCTGCTCTATAGACAATCCCACTCTCAGCAATCCTGCTCATGCTGGTCACTTTACTTTATCTCACTCAAGGTCACTTTCACTCACATTGTAAACTGTAAAGCTGCTATGTTGGCCATCTGAAACACGTCAAAGCCACTTTAAATCATGATTGTAAATTTTAAAATGTCATTTACCCTTTACCTCAAAGTGTATACAATTCTATTCTTGTTCTTGCTCTTACTGTATTTGTTGTTGTTCTTTTGCACTGGAGCCTCGTCATCTTGTCTCTCTATATACTGTACTGTGGGATGACAATAAAGTTTCCTTTGACTTTGACAATGTCAATGTTTTATTGCACGTGATAAAATTTACTGTGACAGAAAGTTGACAGTTAAAACACTGTTTGCACTTTCAGTGTAACATGTGGTAATGTCCTCCCAACAAAGCAGAGGACCTGCAAAAAACGAGTCATTTGTGTTACATCTCAGTGTCCACTCTCTTCCCGGCAGGACAAAAATACACTGGAGTGACGGCGTTGCAGAAAAGACATTTTCCAGAGGAGGTGACGAAATCTTGACATATTCAGGACCAGAGATGGAAAAAAGTAATCGGATTACAGTAACGCGTTACAAGTAACGCATTACTGTAATCCGATTACTTTTTTCAAGTAACGAGTAAAGTAAGGGATTACTATTGCAAAAACGGTAATTAGATTACCGTTACTTTCCCGTAGGAACGCTGCGTTACTGCGTTACTAAAACCGTGATTTTTTTGCGAGAATGTCTCATGACAGTGACAATAGCAAGTGCGACGTTTGTGACAACAGCTGTGTGCAGATCAACAATGGATCACATATCGAGTGCGGGAGAGAGTATGAGCGTGCAGCGTTTAAAGCGTGGAAGTACTGACCTTACTTTGAGTTTGATTCCATAAAAAGTGACAAAAACATTAGTGTCCGTTGTGCGTGGGAAGAAAACTTCTTTTTACAGCGAAAAAAACCTCCTAAACTTCCAAGCAAGCACCGAGTGCGCTAGACGTAATGGGAAACTCACAGAGAAACTCGCGGATTCTTCCACTGACCGCTGCGGCACACCTGCACCAGGATAATCCTCCGCCTACCCTACTCCCTCTTTACAGGTGAAAATAGAGCAAAAAGACCGCTAGTCTTTGACTTTATTTATTTTCTGCTGTGTTTTACTTGCATCTATTTGAAAGACTGTGTGTAAACACACAAAAAATATATATTTTATGTGCTGGAATGTGCAGAAAATAGGTTTAAATATTAAACAAATTTCTTCCAGTCAGAGAATGTTGCATATAATTAAATGTTTGCTTGATGCATAAAGTTAAAAGATTAAAAGTAATAAAACAAGTTTTAAAAAGAGACTTTTCATCTGATTACATTTTGTATGATGGATTATGTAGAAAAGGTAGAATTGGGCTGAAAGATCTATCGCTTTATCACCTATTCAGGTTGTAAATCGTGTTTTTAAATAGTAACTAAGTAACTAAGTAATTAATTACTTTTGAAAATAAGTAATCAGTAAAGTAACGGGATTACTTTTTTGGGGAAGCAATCAGTAATTAGTTACTGATTACTTTTTTCAAGTAACTTGACCAACACCAAAGAGAGTGAACATGAAAGCAGCATGCAGCTGTAGCTGGGGTATGGATAGAATTAAACCCAGAATTTTTTTCTTATTCTTATTTTATTAAATTATATTTTTATGTATGTACATGTTTAGAATTAATGTAATTATTTGGTAAAATATGTTTAAATGTTTTGTATTATGAAGTAAAAAAACGTTTTTTGATTGTGTTTATTTTGTTTTATTTTGATCTTGAACAAACTTGGTGGCTGTAGGGCAAATTTTATTGGATGGTGAAAATGATTGGCTTTTATCAGTTTATTCTTTCCTGTATTCGTGGCTGTTTGGTTTGGAGCTCGGTTTTACTTTGGTGGTTCGGACCGGAAGTGGTTTCTTTTCCTGAGTATTTTGACGCTCGGATGAGTCTGTGAGGGAGGCACAGTTGAAGAACGCTGGCAGTGTCGAGGGTCACAGGAATGTATAGTAAACACAGGCAGAAAAATACTCACACATCCCCGGCACAGTGTGGACGTGTGCTCGCTCTTCTTTGTTTCTTGGTGCTGAACGGCGCAGTGGAAGGAGCCCCCAGACACGGAGAGCGAGGTAAGAGTACCGCCGAAGAAACTTCTTGTGCTTAACAGTTGCTGTTGACCCGCAAAAGCGCCTGCCTCTGTGAGAAGGCTTTAGTTTAAGCAAGAAACATGTCACTTTGACACACAGAAGACCGTATTTTTGGTCTGTGTGATGACGTTTCAGTGAAAAAAGATGTTATCAAAGCTGTTATTAACGGCCAACACATGACCTGCAGACCTTTGCTGGGTGTCCTGTACTCAAGAGTACGCCACTGACTGCAGCAGCAGTGCGATATCTGTTAGATGTGATGTTACTGTGATGTTAATGGGGGAGGGGGCTCTTCTACTGAAATCTACCAAAGACTCGCCATGTTTAGGAAATCAGAGGCCAGATGTGTTCCAGGCGTTATGCTGGGCAGACACTGTGCGATTTTTTTTCAGTCGCGCGATTCAGCTCCTGCTCAAACTGCACGATTGACTCGCAGGAGTTCGTAGATCACGGCACAGGGTCTCACACTATACGACCCGATGCTCTGATGCGACCTGAGTGCTCAAACTGTGCGTCCATAAAATGAAGGTTATAACTGAAATTCTGTCGCTCGCTCTCTCTCTCTGTCTTTCACTCACACAGACACACCACCACCATCAACTTTGTTAAATTGCTAATGAAAAACATTGATCAGGCAGCTGTGATTGAGCAGGAGTGTAGATCCAACTATTTTCATGGTTGTTGTGGTCGTGATAATTTTGTGAGGCCACATCGAAAAGGCTCGGGTGAGCTTGCCATAGTTCTACAAGTTGTGCCTCCATCGCTTGTGTCCAGATCACACGCCGCACTGCCGTGCTGCGCCGTCTTTTTCGCTGACATTTGTGTTTGCGCGTGCGCAGTGTGAGAAGCTGCGACGACACCCTCGCGACCAAGCGATTGATGATCGCACGACTCAAAAATCGGCTCAAATGGGCCAAAAATCGCACAGTGTAAGCCCAGCATTAACGAGTTATTGTGAGCAGGCCAGATTCTAACTGTGGCATCGTCTGCGTCTCCCCAACACGGCGAGGGAATTTATCCATGACCTCTTTTACAAGTGTGTTAAGTTTGTTACAACTCAGTAATGTCTTTAGGGGAACTCGCATGTGTGAGTTCAGTATGAGGCCGGTCCATCTTCGTGCGCTGCCCATAAAAGGCAGGCTCAGAGAGTCGCTGGAGGATAGGCAGACTGATGCAGCCCAGAGCCAACAGGCTGGCTCCCACACTGGATTTATGTATGATTAAGGATGATATGAGAGAAGAAACGGCTAATTTATTGGTAAATAAATCAATGATGATGATGATATGATGCATCCACTGTTACTACTAATTTTAGAAGTAACAATAGTAACTGAAATAAAATTATTAATGATGATGATAACAATCATGAATGATAAGTTATTAATACAGTGTAGCTGCCACGTTTGTAAAGTGGTATGGGAGTGGTTGAGTTAGTGGTATTTCGTTAAGTAACCGGGTGATTCAGTCTTTGATGTCTGAGTTTTTTCTTTCTTTTTTGTGTGGTGTAAATGTGGCATTTACATTACTGTGGCAAGTTTAGATTCTTCACCTGCAACTGATTATAAGTGATAAAGTGTCAATCTAAAGAACATGTAAAGTCACCGGTCTAAGTGCCTTTAATCAGTTCTTGCGTGCTGCTTACAGCTCTCATCCCTGCATATGTCTTCTGTTTGGAATTCTGTTCTGCAGGACAGTCACCCACTTCCTCTCTAACTCTGGTGCCCTCTCAGACCCTCACTTATTCTCTCATGAATTTTGAATTACTTTTCACAGAGTTAACATCACAGGTACAGAGATATCATATCATATCTGTCATATCACGGATCTGAGAGAAGAAGGGAAGGAGCTATATGAAAATGATTTGTGATGTTGCAGAGCTGGATGACTGCACTTCTGTTCTGTAAGTGCTGATTTATGACTAAAAATCTTAAATCCTGTAACAAATCCCTAAAAGCTCACTTAAAAATATCTTAATTGGCTCCCCTGTGGGCTCTGAAAGGGAAACTCCAGCAAATACATATACCGTAATTGTCGGACTATAAGCCGCTACTTTTTGCACAAGCTTTGAACCCTGCGGCTTTTAGTCAGGTGCGGCTTTTCTATGGATTTTCCATGATTTTTGTCATATCGTAAGACGATTTGTTTTGTTTGTTCCGCTGTTGTACGGCACTACGTTGCCTGGCGGAAGGATCGGGGTTCAAGAGTGGTATGTTAGTCACATGTCCGTCCGCCAGGCAATGTAGTGCCGTACGAAGTAGCGCGAAAAACAAACTTCAAAGTAGCGCTACGCATTCAGCGGGAGGCATGGATGACGAGCGGCGATAAACTTGCGAAAAGCAAGTTATGCTCAACTCCACCGGTGGATTCTGACAGCGTGGAAAAGTGCGAAAACATCCACGATCACCAACGGATTTTGAAGGGCTGGACTGCTGCATGATGGAGAGGAGGACACCGCCACGGCCCTTCTGAGGGTGTTCGACTCTGACACTGACAACGAGGATTTCTTTGGTTTTGAAAGTGACAACGAAGGAGAGAAGCGGAGAGTGGATGACGAAGCCATCCTGAGCCTGTTCGTTTCCGACATTGGAGAAGAGGACTTTGGTGGTTTTAGAGCGCAGGAAGAAGAGAAAGATGGTGAATGACTGACTTTTCTTCTTGTTAAAGCCGTGTCACTGCACCTGAGCCTAAAAGGTAGTCCGAATCTATTTTTCTGGTGTGCTGTAGGTTACTGTTATGTACTACATGTGCAAATATGTACCCATAACTTGTTTTTCAAAATATTAATAAAAGGGGTGTGTCTCCAAACAGCCATCTCTTTCCTGACAATTCCCTTTGTGCATATTCTCTTACATATGATAAGTCAACATTGAAACACCTGCGGCTTTTAGTCAGGTGCGGCTAATGTATGTACAAAACAGGATTTTCCCCTGATTTTAGCTTGTGCGGCTAATATTCAGGTGCGCTTTGTAGTCCGGGAAATACGGTAACCGGTAGGAAAATCCTAACATCTATCAGCATGTCTACAGGTAATACAAATAAAGAAACAAAAAGAACAAAACAACAACATGCAGGTCATAAAGAACTAGATTTCCATACTGGATCAGATTTACTGGACAGAAGAGGAATGAATGTTAACAGAAGCAAGACAGAATACTTATGTTTGTGCATGCAAGGGAAATGGTTGTAAAAGTGAACACCAAAGGAGTGGAGAGAGTGAAGTTAGATGTTCAAATATCTGGGTCAACCATTTAAAGCAACAGAGAGGTGAAAAAGAAAGTGCAGGCAGAGTTGAGTGGGTGGAGACGAGTGCCAGTGTTGATTGGTGAGAGAAGGGTAACAGCAAGAATGAAAGGGATTTAAAAGAACCTACCCACCACTTTAATCACACATTGTTTTAACATATGGTATAGAAACTGAACATTTAGAATAGAATAGAATTGAACTTTATTGTCATTGCACATGTCACAGGTACAAGGCAACAAAATGCAGTTTGCATCCATCCAGAAGTGCTTTAGCCATGATATAGATATATTACAAATATATTAGGGGTGTGTATTGGCAAGAATCTGGCGATACAATATCTGTCATAATACAGGGGAGACGATACGATATATTGCGATACTAAAAGCCAGGCGATATTTGTGTTTAGGACTGAATTTAATTAGGAAAACTCACAGTAAACAGTCCAAACTGTTAAATGCTTGACATGAGCCATCTAAAACAAAAACACTCTCTCTAAGTTCAAAATGAATGGAGAAATTAACATCTGCCTTATGAGAAGTCATGTTAAATAAACAAACAAAAACTACTTTACTGAAATATCAACTATTTCTTTAACATGAAAAAAGGTAAACAATGTAACACTGAGGTCTTACTTACTAAGTACTATGATTGTAAAAAACGAAAACAAAGCACTTTTTATGTGACCTTAACATAAACAAATATAAATCAAAAATGAAACTGCTTGAAGAATCCAAGTAAACATTAACAAACAATGTAAAGTGCTATTAAAATTAAGTGTTAATAAAATAAAGTACAGCTCTGCAATGTCCAACAATGGAACACTTTTAGTAAAAGCTGAAAAGGGGAATTTACTCATTCAAATAAGTGCTTATGAGACTCAACCAAAATACCAAGCATTCTCAAATCTGAGATTTTACATGTTATAGTGTTTTCTCAGTGCTTATTTTTCAATTTCCAGATTTTTGTGCAGGAATACAAGCTGGTCGACATGGTCAGCTCTCAGGACACTTCTCTGTGCATTTACCATGTCTCCTGCAGAGGAGAAAACTCTCTCTGCAGAGACACTTGTTCCAGGAATGCATAGGAAACTCCTTGCTACTTTGGATAGTTGAGGGTATTCCTGTTCATGGTCCTTCCACCAACTGAGAGGATTTCCTGTGAGAGGCAAAGGGGTCTCATCTCTATACCTCTTGATCTCAGCTGCAGCAACATCATGTTCTGATTTTGGTGCAGTATTGTCACAAACATAGCTCCAAGCAAGTCCACCAATGCACATGAGGTCCTCTGTCTCTTTAGAGGTGGCAGAGGGATCGAGTCAAAGCTGTTTTTGTTATGTGGGTGATAATCCTCCTCTGTGGTATTCTCTTCCTCCACTTGTTTGTCAGACTCCTTATTCTTTTGCTCCTTAAAAACATTAAATTAAAATAGTATTAATGTCACAAAGTCAAAATTTAAAACCAAGATTCACCCTGTTCTGCTCTAATATCTGATGACAAATGTCATCAATATACTTCTTTTTTTTAAACTTTATTCACTTTCTTATAAATTCAGTTGAATTTTTCCAAGTAAATTCATTCATTTATTTACTTCCTTTTTCCCCCCTTCTTTATCACAGCCACCACAGTGTCCAACAGTCTGGAATAGGTCTCACTGGCCTCTGCTTCAGACAGGAAGGGCAGGTCCTTAAACCGAGGATCAACAGTTGATGCCATCCATAGTGTCTCCCTCTCATTTACATATCTCTTTCCCAGATCTTCTGCTATGGCAGTCTTAATGTCCCTTACTGTCGGTGTATCATCAACACTTTCTTGTGCACCCATCACAAGCTTGGCATGAAGAGGAGCAATGATGGACAGGGTTGGCATGCTCCCCTCTCTCACCAGGGTGGCGTCCTTCATAGGCTTGAGTGCCCTGACAACTTCTTCTGCACATATGATGTCAGACTCACTTAATGTGAAAATTTCTTTTTCACTCTTCCTAACTTCTGCAGAAAGCAGAGCCGCACAGATGGCTGGTTGCTGTTCTAAAAATCGATCTATCATATCATAGGAGCTGTTCCATCTTGTAATTACGTCCGTGATCAATCTGTGAGCTGGTAGCTGAAGGAGGCACTGTTTCTGTTTCTGCTTCAACTGATTGCTGGCTGTGGTGCTGCGCCTAAAAAAGGCTGTTACACGTCGGATCCTCCCGAGAAGTCGCACCACGGATTGTATTTTCATTGCTTTCTGTGAGGCGAGATTCAGACTGTGTGCAAAACATTGTATGTGCGTTATGCCTGCAAGTCTAGCCGTGAGAGCCATGTTTGGTGCATTATCGGTAACAACAACAACAAGGTCCTTTGCGTTCAATCCCCATTCAGCCACAGCGTCAGTTAGTAACGCTGCAATGTGTTCACCTGTGTGACTGTCATGCATGGCTTGGGTTTGTAGTACATGAGACTGAAGGTTCCACTGGTCCGTTATGTGATGAGCTGTAACAGTTACGTACGATTCAGTGGCTCTCGAAGTCCAAGAATCGCATGTCAAAGCAACTGTCTCTGCCGAGCTGAGAGAGTCCAGCACTGTCGCTTTGACTTCTTGGTACAACTTTGGCAGAGCGATGTCCGTGATGTGTTGTTGGGAAGGAACGGTGTAACGGGGCTCCAGCGTTTTAATCCTATTACGAAATCCTTTATTCTCCACAACACTCAGAGGGCGCATGTCTTTGCAAATAAAAACAAGTACTGACTGCGTTATTTTTGTTGCACGAGTTGAAGTTGCTGGTAGTTTCAAAAAGTTAACTTCTTCAATTGTCCGTTGAGCGAGATCACCTCATTTCGTTTTAAAATTAGCATTTGACGCTACATCGCTATGGTGTCTACACATGTGTGTTCGTAAATTTGTGGTGTTACCCGAATATTTGACTCTATTTGTCATAAATCCAAAATAAGTCCACACATCAGCTTTGAAAGCTGCTGGGGCCGGCTGTATCCTCTCCTCTTCGGTCATCAGTTAGCTAGCACAATTGGCCACTCATCCACTGTTCTACTTCGTTGGTTTTTGGCAAACTAGACGCTTCTACAGTTATCGCGAGACCTCATTTTTCCGTAACGTAAAGGCGGTAAAAACGGCAAGCAAGTGGCCGGAGTTTGAATTGCAACATACAAAAGAAATACACAGTAAATGCATGTAATTTTTCAATTAAAAAATCGATAACACTGATTTTGAATATCGATTCAGTATCATTACACGAAATATCGCGATATTTTAATGTATCGATATTTTCCTACATCCCTAAAATATATATTAGCAATAATATAGATATGTAAGTATATTACAGAAATGGGTCTATTATGGTATGTTATAATGTACACGGTATGAAGGTATGTTATGAATATGCTATAACTATAAGTATGTACAGGCTGTAGTGAGTACAAGCTATGTACAGGCTATGAACAGGATATAAATATGAAAAACTATACAGAATATGAGATGTACAGCTATACATAAATGTGAACTATGCAAGTAATAAACAGTTGTAGAATTAAAAATTATTGTATTTTACAGAATGATTATTTATACAGAATTATACAGTAGTGCAGTTAAGATAAGTGAGATATGTGGATAATTTCTACAGAGGCTATATAAAGTGCTAGTGGTTGAGATTGGTGGTTCAGACCATGTTATTATTGTGTCCGATACAGTTGTCCGTTGTGTGTGTGTGTGTGTGTGTGTGTGTGTGTGTCCAGTCCATGTGTTTAATGTGGGTCAGATGTCAGGAGGCAGAGTTCAGGAGTCTGGCAGCTGTGGGGAAGAAGCTGTTCCGGTACCTGGTGGTCTTAGTCCGGAGGCTCCTGTAGCGCCTCCCAGAAGGCAGGAGGGTGAAGAGTCCATGTGCTGGGTGACTGGGGTCTTTGATGATTTAACAGTGTTTCCTGAAAACCTTCTCTTTAAAGCCATAAAGCCTTTGAATGAAAACAAACGCTGTTGTGACAGTGATGTACAGTCTTGTGGTATTATTTCTATACATTTTACGTCAGATAAAAACTTTGGTTGTAAGCTTCAGATAATTATTTAATAAAAGCGAGACATTTTAAATGAGAATAAGAAAGTATTTCCTTGTGCCCACCTCTCCCTGTTAATTCCCTACCTGGCCCCTGGCAAAACTTTGCTAGATCCGCACCTGCACAGTTACCAGCTGTCAGCGTAAAAAAGGATCCTGGTGTTATTTGTCTCTCAGAAACTTCCCTTCAACTCATTCCTGTCACCTAAAAGGTAAACCTGTTTCTCCATCACCTGTTCAGCTCTGATGATTCAGTAAGGACATCTCCTGGTTTCATCTTCATGTTTCCCTCTCACCAGATAACCAAATGATATCATGACCAGCAGTTTTACAGCTGTGGCTCCAGCAAACATAAGCTAATCCTAGAAATTAATATTAAATAAATTCTAACAACAGCTGATCAAGCTTAAACGTGCTGCTGTTGCTGTTGTCCGGTGATTTCCTCTTTCTGGCGCAAAGTGGGCGATAAACAAACAAGAGAGACAGAACTTGCTCCAGAAAAACCGATCAGCTGATCATTGATCGGTTTCATGATTGAAGTAGCAACAGGAGAGGAGGGGGACAGAATGAGAGAAGAAGAGGCAGCTGTGCAGCGTAAAGACAGAATAACTCCAGCTTTGTGTCTTTTTCCATTCTAGCTGAAGTCCGGGACAAACTGTTCCTTTTCACCTCAATACGAAGCGCGTAATATTTTCTCTGAATGCGGGACGATTCCGTCTTTTTACAGGACGGTTGGCAACTCTACTAACTAACCTTATGAATAAAATAAAGTTCGCTCCAACAATTCTGATGAAAACTCCGTCATGCTAGCTAGTACGCAGTACGAGTTATTGTAACTGACTGTAAAAAGTCAGCACAACGAAAATAAACTCCACCTAAACTTGGTTTATATCTGACCCAGATAGACTGCAGGTCATAACTTCTTACCTGAAGTTCAATTCACCTGACACTCGGACCCGTGCTGCCTCGGGTCTCTCCTCCTCCTGCCTCCCCTCTCGCTCATCCACCTGCTGGCCTCCACCACTTGCTAATGTTACTGAATCTGTGGAAGCTCCGCCATAGCCACCACCAAACAAATGAGTTGTTTTTACACACCGGCCAGCATCTGGCCAATCCACCACCTCTCATTGTTTATACCGTTACAAAAAAAGAAAAAAAAAATCGGCCCACCGAGTTTGTCCGATGGCCAGTCCAGCTATGGTCATGCCATCACGCGTGCTTGCTCATAGGGGTCATATGTTTGTTGGGGTTTTCTGTTTCTTTATATTATTGTAGGGTTTTTATCTTACAACAACAGTTACCTTGAGATAGGGCTGCTCAATTAATCGAATTTTAATCACGATTACGATCTGGGCTTTCAACGATCATTAAAAATGACTGAGCCGATTATTAGCCCCTCCCTCATTTATCCGCGACACCTTATAAACCGGTCCTGGCGCAAAAAAGGTTGGAGACCGCTGATTAAGAGGACCCGAGGGAAGCTCGGAAAGCTAAGCAGAAGTTATTTGGAGAGGAGAGTGACTGCCGTTGGTTGAAAAGAGAGGTAAAAAAAACTTCAGTGGTGTTGCACACTATTTTATATTATTTTTTTAAAGTCATTGTTAACCCTTTAAAGCCGTCAAAGCAGCACGCTCCATTTTGTGTAACTATTTTTAAATCCCTGTAGAACCGGAACTGCGTAAGCTAGCGCAATAATTTGTTTTGCATATGAAACCGGAGGAGTTGTACTTACATCTTATGCCATCAGCTTGTCCTCGGTCACGGTTTCCTTCCACATAAAGCTTTGCAAAAATTGCATAAAAAGCGCTTGCAGGAACAAAAACATAATATTCCAGAAAGACGTTTTGCAGATCCGATCAGCTGTTCGTAACACTTCCCACAGTGAAACAGACGTCTGCGGGAACTATTGCATGTCCGCCATTTCCTGGCCGAAACCGGAAGTGACGTCATCTTCGCGGAAAATGTAGTTTTTTTTAACTTGTAGGCCTTAAAAGCCTATACTGGTCATGTTTGACTTTTCTGAATAGTTTCTGTGATGCTTAACTCAAATTGCACTGCTGGAAATAGCTTATTTTGATGCACCTGCTGTTTTTGCATCATAGGATTGTTTTTTGGTTTTTCCTGTAGTATATAAAAATTGGTGTATCTCCAAAATAAAACTATGAACACACTCAAAATAAATTTCCTGTTGATGTAAACTATTTTTTGCAACTTTTTTGTATTTAAAGTTTTGAGGGATCTTAAATTTCTCCAAGTAGAAATATATGTAAAAAAACCAAAAAACGATTTTCAATTTTCTTGTAGTTTATTGCACTTTTTTGCAATTAATGTAGTTACTATGGACTTAATGCATACATATTATTAAAATATGGGCTATAACAGTTGTATAGCAACTTGAAATGCTCCCACAAATGGCACTACAACATGTAAAAAAAATAATATAAGCTCTGGCGGACTTGGTCCTATGGTAGGTCTTAAAGGGTTAAATAAATATCGTCAAATAATCGAGATCTCAATTTCAGTGAAAATAATCGTGATTATCATTTTTGCCATAATCGAGCAGCCCTACCTTGAGATACCTATTGTTCTGATTTGTCGGTAATAAAAATGGAATAAATAATTGAATTCCTGCATCTTTTCCCCATTTTCCTGGCTTTGGTGTTTCATACAGCTTCGTGATTACTTCATTTGGGGGTGCAGTTAAAGGCTGAGCTCAGATTGATAAAAATGCTTGATTATGTTGTTGACAAAGCTTTAAAGGCTGTAACCTTCCAATTCTGGTTATAGTATTCCCGTATTTGGGAAAAGTCCTGTTCCAGATTATCTGTCTCTGTGTTTGGAAACTATCTAGTACTCCCTTTACATAGTTTCAGTTGTAAGGCCTTTTTTAAATTAGGAGGAAATTTTGTGTAATTCACTTTCAATGCGGTTTTGTTTATATAGAACCAAATCACAGCATCAGTCGCCTCAAGGCACTTTATATTGTAAGGTCGACACTACAATAATACCTACAGAGAAAAACCCAACAATCATATGACCCCCAATTAGCAAGCACTTTGTTGACAGTGGGAAGGAAAAACTCCCTTTTAACAGGAAGAGACCTGCAGAAACAGGCTCAGGGAGGATCTGCCATCCGCCACGACCAGTTGGGGTGAGAGAAGGAAGACAGGATAAAAGACATGCTGTGGAAGAGAGACAGATATTAATAACATAAAAAGAATAATATAAAATACATAGTAAAAAAAAAAAATTATACTGGGTTTAAAAGCCAAACCCAAAAGGTAGGTCTTTAGAGCAGATTTAAGAGAGCCAGAGATTAATAACAAGTATGACTCAATGAAGAGAGGTCTATTAACAAACATTCTTTAATAATTACATTTTTTAGTAAGGAATGTGACTTTCTTTAGCTAAGAAACACAATTCCAGAATAACAAATATATTTTTCTGCAACATATCTGAATAACAAAAAAGCTTAACTTAAGAAATGTTAAACATGACATATTTCACGCAGTAAACATTAAAATTTTTACATTTTCAAAGCAATGAGTAACATATTCATACATGATGTATGTGATCATGTCATGTGATTCAACAAAGTGAAGTTAACTCTGAACTTTGGTTAACAAACAGAATTCCTCTGAAACTTCCTCAAACCAATGAGCACCATATTTCCTGCATGCTGTATGCACTCATGTTTTCCAAAACATTTTTTGTACTACTTAGCTGTGTTGTTTTTGAAAAAGTTGTTGTATCTCATTAATGTAAGTCTCTCAAAGCATTCACTTGACAGTCTGTTCCTTCTGGGTGTAAGCACAAGATTGCCGAGGCTAAAAAGCCTTTCGGCTGGTGCGCTTGATGGTGTGGCTGTGTTGTACCTCAGTGAAATTGCCTTAATCCTGGGAAATTGGCGAAGAACACCCAGCTCAGACCCAGCAGATTTCAAATATTCCATCACCTCTGTTTCAGCAGAGTAGGTACAGTCGTCCTCCTCAAATGAAAAAAAGTCATCAGTGGAGTTAGCAGGGTTCTTGTGATCTTGAGCAGGTTGTTGGTCTTCAAGAGTCTTCAAGAGACAACCCACGGCACTCTGTAGTAAGCATTGCCCTAACCATGTCTTTTTTCTCTTCTTCTCTGATCTAGCGTAGCTTAAATTTAGGCAAAGTGACTGCAGCCAGGAGAGCTTCTTTATTGTCCATCATTGAGGAAAAGCGCACCTTGATCGCCTATGAGAAAAAAATACATCAGACACTTCACATAAGAGCATGATAAATAAAACAAAAATTTATTTTAGGGTAAGGGTATATATAGATTACCTTAACAATGATATCAGGGAGGGATGCTATCAGCTTAAGCTCGTCCTGCAGTGCCAGCATCCTGGACATCCAAAATAGCAGTTCTCTTCTCCTTGCAATATGTCTAGTGCAACAGTGAGTGGCTTCAACACGATACAATACTCCTTTAGGAACAGATACTCCCGATCAGTGAAGCATTTGACTCCAAACTGAGTGCAGACCGTATTTAATTCAGCAAGGGGAATGTCAGTGATCCTGGACAGAGCGTCGTGAAATGAATTCCATCGTGTTGAAACAGGCACTATGAGTTTTTTCTTGAAAAAATTATCTACCAACTCTGAAGCAACAGAAGAACGGTTTGCTTTTGTCCACATTGCAGAACACTTTGAAGCCGAATGTACTTGCTCGATTTCATTGCCGATGACATCATATGTGTGTCTCCCTCGAACTCTTTTACATGCTAGCGCTGCATGTCCTCGTACAAAAATAGAAGGAGCAATCCAGTGTGCCGTCATTCCGAGAAAACTTTTGTTATGGCTGGTCCAAATGTCAGCAGTCGTGGAAATATATTCCAAACTCTCGAATGTCTCTTTAAGCTCCATTTCCATGTCAGCATAACACTTAAGTAGAAAATGTTTTTCGATCATGCAGTGCTACTTTTTTGCCACAGGTATTGTGTTTAATATGCACCTAAAAGACGGAGACTCTACAGTATGCAGCGGTAGCATCTCTTCCACAATCATTTTCTTAAGCTCACCTTCAGACACTTTCTGTGCTGCTGAAGTGAAATCAAGTTTCGTCTGCTTAGCAGTAGTTGCCGCGGTGTTATCCATGGATGATGAACAAGAATCACTCAGAAGGCTTTATCTGTGCTGCCGTGTCAGGTGCTTCAGCAGATTACTCGTGCTATTGACTGCGGCCGATAATTTTTTCTCCCCAGGACATAGCTTACATATTACCGTAATGTTCTTGTCTGCTTGTTTTAGAAAAGTGAAGTGACGGGAATATTTCCATTTCATAAAACAGGCCCCCGCTTCAGCCGAGTCCGACATCTTCCGCTGTAGGATACGACTATGCGGCAAACTGGCGCGAAATGACGTACAGCTGCACTACAGTGATGTTAAAGCGGCAGAGTTTATTTTTACCTTTAGAAGATAAATTATTGAAATTAAATAATGATTTTCAGCGAGTTCAGTTATTTTACAATGTAACGCAAGTACATTGCGTTACATTGTAACGCAAACTTCACATTTACCTAATGACTGACACTATCACCACTATTGGGCAGAGAGGTCAGTTTCATGATGATTCATATGCAAATTGTCATGACCATCGATCAGTGGTTAGTGATCAATGACCATGAGTACCGTTCACAGAGAGTTGAGGAATGGCTGCAGTCACAGGATTGTAAGATGGTGAAAGATGTACCCTTAGGTCAGCTCCTCGATTCAGAGATGGTCTTTCCCAGTTCACATAAATGACAACAACAGTAGCAGACCCTGATCACAAGATGGCAGTAATTTATACTGGATTTAGTATAGGCTAGATGCATGCACCCGAGTGACACTGTTGTCTAAGATCAAAGGAGAGAGATCACTTTACTTTGGTATTTTTTCATTTGTCTATTTTTAGTTTCAACAAGATGAGCATTGCTTACCCTGCTTATCCTGCCAGAAGGCCACTGCTCCTATCTTAGTTGTTGTTGTATTTGTATTGTTCATGTTATATCAACCATAGTTTCTTTGTTTGATAAATCCCATCTAGTCCAAAAGTATACGTCAGGTGCAACTTTTTCCAGTCTGCATGCTGGTATAGCTTTGAATATCTTATAATCTACATTGCAAACACACTTACTCTCATGGTCCGGAGCAGAGATGGGCAGTAATGCATTACTGTAATCTGATTACTTTTTTCAGGTAACGAGTAAAGTAAGGGATTACTATTGCAAAAACGGTATTCAGATTACCGTTACTTTCCCGTAGGAACGCTGCGTTACTAAAACCGTGATTTTTTATTTTTTTTTGTGAGAATGTCTCATGACGGTGATGTAAGCGAGTGCGACGTTTGTGACAACAGCAGTGTGCATATCAACAATGGATTATATATCGAGTGCGGGAGAGAGTATGAGCGTGCAGCGTTTAAAATAGAGATGGCACGATACCACTTTTTTATGTCCGATACCGATATCATAAATTTGGATATCTGTCGATACCGATATGAATCCGATATAGTGTTTTTTAATCAACAAAACTGTTTTTTAAATATCTTGCTGCATTTTGTATAAGTTCATACTCAAGTTTAAAACAACAACTACACTAAAGCTATTCTGTTATACCTGTATGCAAAAAAAATATTTCATAGTTCAGCAATACTGATCAATCTAATAAACTTAAACCTACACCATCCTCCCTATTCTGGTATTTTAAAGAGTACTTATGGTAAATATTAAGCAATCTAACTAACAGGGTTCCAACTCCCAGCAACAACAAAAATAAATAAATAAAAAATAGGGAACCACCCCTCACGCTCCACCTCATGATGCTTAATCGACGTAATCAACCTTAATTTGATGCAGTGTGAAAAAAATGCACAGAAATCAATTATTTTTCAAGAAATATTAAATAGATTCAACATCTTTCTTCAACAAAATTGCAGACTGCACAGATGGTACCTTCCCAAAGGAAAAAGTACTATAGCTTACTAGGGTATTTATATTAGACTTAATAGTCACTATATACAGTAATTGACTTCTATTCATTTTACATCAAATTAAAACTTTGGGTGTCAGATAATTATTTATTAAAAGCTCGACATTTTAAATGAGAATAAGAAAGAAAAGTATGTCTTTGCCCCCTTTTCCCTGTTAATGCCCTATCGGCCTCCCTGGCTAAACTTTGCTAGATCCGCCCCTGCACAGTTACCAGCCGTCAGCTACGTAGAAAAGGATCCTGGTGTAGAAAGTAATATTAAATAAATTCTAACAACAGATTATCAAGCTTAAACGTGCTGCTGTTGTTCAACCGCTGGTTTCCTCTTTCTGGTGCAAAGTGGGCCAAAAACAAACAAGAGAGACGGACTCACGACAGAAAAGCCGATCAGCTGATCATTTAAGCAGTTTCATGATTTCATGATAGCAGCAGGAGAGGGAGGGGGAGAGAAGAGGCAGTCGCTCCATATATCGTTTGTTAAGCTTAACGCAGGAATGCTTTACAAACATTCAGAGATGGACTTACACACTTGCTTTACTTCTCTCGGAGATAACTTTGTCGGAGATGAAATGCCGGGTTGCTAGCGAAGCTCCACATGCTATCCAGACCACCGACAGGTCCCGCATGCCACAGCCGCTCTATCACGTGATGCATACTGCTCCGACGTGCTAACGTTCTGAGGTGAGTTACGGCGTGTTGCAAGTTTTGTGAGGTGCTTTCGTGATATTTAATGGATCGGATTACATTTTTTATTTTTCTCCGATATCCGATCCAGTAATTTAGGTCAGTATCGGACCGATACCGATACATAAACATCGGATCAGTCCATCTCTAGTTTAAAATGTTGAAGTACTGACCTTATTTTGAGTTTGATTCCATAAAAAGTGACAAAAACATTAGTGTCCCGTTGTGCGTGGGAAGAAAACTTCTTTTTACAGCGAAAAAAACCCCCTAAACTTCCAAGCAAGAACCGAGTGCGCTACCACGTAATGGGAAACTCACAGAGAAACTCGCGGATTCTTAAACTGACCACTGCGGCAAACCTGCACCAGGGCAAACCTCCGCCTACGCCACTGCTGCTTTACAGGTGAAAAAGAGCAACAGGACCGCTAGTCTTTGATGTTATTTATTTTCTGCTGTGTTTTACTTGCATGTATTTGAAAGAGTGAGTGTAAACACACACACACACAAAAAATATTTTATGTGCTGGAATGTGCAGAAAATAGGTTTAAATATTAAACAAATTTCTTCCAGTCAGAGAATGTTGCATATAATGAAATTTTTGCTTGATGCATAAAGTTAAAAGGTTAAAACTAATAAAACAAGTTTTAAAAAGAGACTTTTCATTTGATTACATTTTGTATGATGGATTATGTAGAAAAAGTAGAATTGGTCTGAAAGATCTATCGCTTTATCACCTACTCAGGTTGTAAATCGTGTTTTTAGAAAGTAACTAAGTAATTAATTACTTTTGAAAATAAGTAATCAGTAAAGTAACGGGATTACTTTTTTGGGGAAGTAATCAGTAATTAGTTACTGATTACTTTTTTCAAGTAACTTGACCAACACTGGTCCTGAGTCTGCTGGCTCAGTGTTTTGTGTTTCTTTATGCTTTTGTTTATTCTGAGTATGTATTCTGTTATGATTTGCCATTTGTTAGGTTTCTGTTCTGTGCCTGCCCTGGCCCCACTTCTGTGTTCTGTCTGTCTATGGTGTCACTCTGTCTGTTTAGTTCACTGCCTTGTCTGGTTCTCTGTGTCTGAGTTTCCTGTTTTATTCTGAAGGTCCCCGTCTCATGTGAGTGTGTTCTGTTTTCGAAGCTTTTCAACACAGTCCTCTCTGGTGACATCTGGTGGCCAAAAATATGAAGAGCAGCTTGAATCCACAAAATAAAACCAACTGCTTCATTAAGATTGCTCACTCTACAGAGTGGAATTCTGTCTGATATTGGGCCACCGTTGTGTTGCTTTAAACGTGTATTTTTTGGGATGACAAAAATGTTATTTATTTCTTTAATAAATAATTTTGACCAGTAAACTTTCCTTGTTTAAACATGCATCATGGTGTGGTCTTTCTTTGCTTGTGACGTCTTGATGTTGGTAAATACAATCATTGAAAAATACCACGTTACATATAATAATATACAACACATTATGGAGTATGCTTCTGCTGTGAGGTCCCGCCTCCATGTACTTATGCAGTTAATCGCTAGATGGTTATTTTTATAAATAATATTACATTAGGGAAATTTCCCTATAATTTTAATAAATTTCCCGTTTTTGACACGCACCGGAGCGTCAGCTTCAAGCGGGCCATCACTATTATTTAGTTTTCCCAGTTTAGGTTTCTTTAGTCATTTGTCATTCCTCACTGCCTCTTCCATCACCCTATTACTTGTAAATAAACGTCACTTGCATTATCAGTTAACTGCCTGCATTTTGGGTCCTTTTCCCTCCAACACAACACGGCCTCGCCTCGACAGCCGTGACACTGTCACCTGACCTCAAACAATAAAACAGAATACTGAAGTTTGTCTTATTCAACTTTCCTAAATTAGAAAGGAATGATATCTTTTATGCAGTCTGACTGCTATTTTTTTTCTTAGAGATGTAGTGATGCTACACTGTCAGCAAGCTGACCCAGTCTATGTAAGAAATCCCACATTATATTAATCTCCCTAATTCTTTTGTGTCTCCAAGGACTGCAGCAGGGAAGGACCGTGATGGTGGAATGGATTTCTCCAAGTCAAACGAAGAGGCATACAGAACCTGCCACAAAGGTCAGATATATGTATATATATATATATATTACCGTACACCCTGCCCTATATGAGACAACTGTTGTTGTCATTTGACACCATATTAATAAATTTAAAGGGAAAGGGAAAATATCTCATTAACCTTTCACTTACCTTTTATTTATTGTCACTAAGCTCCATGGCAGCTTAAAATGAAGCTAAAAAAGTGGTATAATAATTGGTCTGTTGTCCATGGCCAGTCATTTAACTGTTTATTATTAGGCCAGTTTATGTGGCTGGTAACTACTGTAGAATGAAAGTCCATGTCTTAGTCCAGCCTCATATTGCTAATTATAGATCAGTTTGTAGTTGTACTTGGTAAGTATGTCTGTTGCTGGACTCCGCCACAGGTGGGATCCAATGTATGAAGATGAAACAAAAAGTCCCAAAACATTATCTATACTTATGTCCAAATATATGTACATAATGACTGCACAATTGCTTGGTATCTGTACTTGTACCTGATTTTTGACTTTGAATATTTAAGCATGGCCATGGATGTTAGTGGCAGCAATGTTGTTGTTGTTTTGTTTTTTTTAAACCACCTCTGTCATTAAGGACATCTGTTATCATGATGGGATGCTTTCCTCTGTGGATTCTTTATTCACTTGAAAGCTTTTACTGCCTTCATCGCCAGCCGACACATTGTTTCAACCTCCACAACCTTTACTGTTTCAGATGGACACAAACATACTAAAAGATACACATTCAGGTGGGAGAATGAAGCCACTAAAGTTTTAAACTCATCTGCTCATCTTGTTTGCATGAAATTGGTAGTTTGGAAACGGTTTTCAGTGACTTGCTGTACTCAATCTCTGTTTGGCCTGATGGTACCTTGATGCCAACCAAGGAGGAAAAAATTATTGTAAAAAAATTGTTAATTTACAGTTTGTCCTACTCTTATTAGCGTCAGCTGTATTTAGTCCGCACCTCTTAGAAATAAATAGAATAGATCCGTCACTGTTACAAGAACAACAAAACACAGTATGGCATCTCTTCATTAGCTGCGTGTAGATTTTTACATTAAAAATCCTTTAAAATAAACAAACCAAAAAAAGTTATATATATATAAAATAAATAAATATAAGAAGCAATGTCATCAGTGGTAGTACACATTGAGTAAGAGGTAGGAATGTTGCAAAACTGTAAACGCTGGCAGCAAAACGTGAACACAACTTCAACACAGCTGTCATCTTTACACACAGCAACTCACAATTGAAAACACGTTTCTAATGGTGTGTTCAACCCCTTTGAACGAAACTGCAAGAGTTAAAGATCTACAATATCAGTATGTGCAAGTGTAACCTACACATACTTTCAGCAGCGACTCTTTGAGTACAATTCTATGTCCATAGGCCTACTGTTTGTATTCTAGATTGTTACAGATGGTACTCTTGCAGTACTGTAGACTATACTGTAATGCACATATATCTGGAGTGCATATACTGTAAATACACTATTTCACAAGTCTCTTTCTGCATCACTTACACACACTTATTTTTATAGAGAGTGTATTACATAGAAAATCTATGGATTACATAGAAAAGCCCCATGAATATATTTTCCATAGATGAAGTAGGGTTCAATCTGGCAAAAAGGAGGTGGAGAGGCAGGAACATAACTGGTCAATGTCCCTGGCCAAATCCCTCACCAACGTACTGGCAATTGTACCCTTTGTGCATTTTACACACCGGCCTGGGGGCGCTGGAGTGCAACACAAGAAAAATAATAAAAAGAAGTAAATCACACAGCGACAGTTTTACAATGACTAGTCGTTTTATTAACTTGACAGGTAGCGAGCGTCAGGGCGGGCATGGCCAAAACAACAAACAAAACACACTGGAAATGAATCAGAACTAACTTACCTATAGTGAATCAACCCCAAAAGAAAATACAAACCTCTAACCCAGGGGTGCCCAATCCCGGTCCTCAAGAGCTACCGTCCTGCAGCTTTTAGATGCATCCTTGTTCCCACACACCTGAATCAAATGAATGGCTTGTTATGAGGCCTTTGCCAAACATGATGGCATGCTGAAGAGATCAAACCATTTGATTCAGCTGTGTTGGAGTAGGGATGCATCTAAAAGCTGCAGGATAGTAGCTCTCGAGGACCGGGATTGGGCACCCCTGCTCTAACCTGTCTCCCTACCCGAAACAGGAGAAAAAGGTTGTAAAAGAAACGGCTTCCCACCCCTACAGCTACCATGTCCAGATACGACTCTCTAAACTGTTTTTACTGCAGCCCAGCTCTGTCACACGCCACGAAGGGCCCCAAACTCACTGGAAACAGGAAGTAGTAGGAGGGGCTGGCGGCCCAGTCAGGTCCCAATTTGTAGCTGGCCTCATTCCCTCTTCCACCAATGGTCAGCCTCCACCTGGAAACTTACATAACAGACATCACAGAGTACAAACAATGCCCCCCACATGGTGTGGCAAGTAACAGCACCACACGGCAACAATGACCTGGGTCATAACATGCAGCTATAGGTAACTGGGGTGGGAAGCATATTGCATTACAAGCATGTTGATTGTGATGTGGATGAGGTGCTCTGGCAGACTGAAAGAGAAGAGAGGATGCAGCAAAGTTGTTTTTTTTTTTTGTTTTTTTTTTACTGTAACTCTATGCAGTAGGTTCCTCTGTTGTATATGCAGACCAGGTATGCAGTGATGGGAGTACAAATAACGAGTACAAGTAAGTTACAAGTAATGCCGTTACTTTTTTCACTAACGGGTAATCTAACTAATTACTATTCCTATCGTTACAACGCCGTTACAGTTACTAACAAGAAAATGCGGTCCATTACTAATTTTTAAACAAACAGACGGTTGAAGCTGTGTTCAACTTACCGCATCTTATATCGGTTGTACGGAAGTAGCTGACTACGTAAGTAATCTGGACTCTACAGCTTTAAGCAGCTGCGCACGCTCCCAAGGACGGTAATCATGATCACTGTCTAGCACAACACCTGGAGCTCAGGGGGCAAAACTGAGCTCCAGGTGTTGTGCTAGACAGTGCTGGCATGAGTGCTTCGGCTCGACATCAGTAGCATCAAAGAACTTATGCACACAGGGACTATTCGGCACATCATATGGACATCTACCAAAGAGCAGCTCGCTAACTGCCTGACAAAAGTGGGGATATCAGCACTTGGACTGCTAAGAGCCCTGAGAGAAGGGGAATGGCAGCTAGAAAGCTGAAAGGACTAATGACAAAAAATAAAAAATTAACACTCATAAAAATGTTTCTTTTAAACACTAGTTTGGAATGTTAAATTATGTTTATGTTATATTGTTCAAAAAGAAAAAAAAATTGTTCTAATCTGTTTTCCTTTCCTTAAAAGAAAAAGGGAAGATGTTAAGATGTATCTGTCCCACTGCGCAAGTGTCCGGTGAAGGGGGGCATGGCTACACGCAGGCGGGAAGGGGAAGTAGGAGTTTTTGGAGTGTCAGTTTTTTCTTGTGTGAAGGAACGAAAGAAGGCAACCATTAAAGTTGGAGTTAACATACCAGTTGTGTGATTATTGGACTAACACGTTTACTGTCTAGGACAGCGCAGCGAGCACTCTCTGCTTATGAGTAAAAAAAAACAAAACAGGGGAAGTTTTAGGAGTGACGGAGGGAGAGAGCAGAAAAAGAAGGAGAGCAAGTTTTGCGATGTGAGAGATTTGTGACGTTTAGCGTGTTTGAGTGTGTAGTTAATGTGTTGTCTTGTGTAGTTAGTGTGTAGTGTTGTGAATAGTTTTGTGTTGTGTGTCAGAACAATGAGGCGAATGCTGTCTCCAGGTAGAAACAGGAGTGATACACCTGCTGCTTTCAGACCTGCAGGTATCAGGCTGTGATGTCTCCTTTATAGTGGACAGAAATAAATTTTTTGGAGTGGCGCAAATAATTTGTGTGGCATCTTATTGAAGAACAGCTGATTGTTCTGTAAATAGTTTGAAATGGTTATTTAAAAAATCAAGGTAAAAGGTAAATGGATGCAAATAACTTTGTTGTTTGCAAAACTTGTGCATAGGATTTTAAAATTGACAATTTATATTTGCATTTTAAGTTATGAAATATGATTCATTAAACATGTTTGTGGTTGTTACAGTAAAAAATATAACCTTTTCCACTCTGATTTTATGTTTTTTGTCTGATTTTTGATCAATTGCGTTAATACAGTATATCAAAATGAAAACATGACTGTAAATTCAGACACGTGAGGTTGTGCTGAAAAGGATGATACCAAACAAGGCAAAGGAAATAGTTTTTAAAGGTGAAATGTGGAGGAAACATCAAAAGTAGTTAAAAATGGCCAATTATACCCTGGACCCCAGAGGGTTAAACGTTTTCTTCAAAGTAACGCAATAGTTACTTTTTAAGTAATTAATTACTTTTCAAGTAATTAATTACTTTTAGAATCTTGTAACTCAGTTACTAACTCAGTTACTTTTTTTGAAGAAGTAACTAGTAACTAGAATTAATTACTTTTCAAAGTAACTTGGCCAACACTGATGGTATGCGCAACTTTGTTTTGGTTGGGATGAACACTGTACATTGTTTTTGTGGGAGAATACAGTAAAAATATATTTGGTACCATGTATTTGTGAGTTTTGTATACAAACATTCTGTAATCTTTTACAATGCACTCATGTAGGCCTATGTACTGTCTGTAGTAAGTGTTACACTGAACATAAAAAGGCTTACAGCAAGTCAATATGATGACTTTATTTTGCAGGTGAATTGAAGGGTTTTGCCCATTGTGTGTGTGTTTTTTGATTTGTGTTGAATTCTGACAATATGTCAGGGTCCCTGTGCCTACCCGGTCGGCTCAGTACGGCTACATATGTTTTGTATTCCTTTTTTTATTTTTTTCCTGCTCTCTCCTTTCCCCTCTTTCCCTCCTCCCTCTGCCTGGGCGGAGCTCACCTGCGGGCTCCTGCCCTTGGCCCACGCACCTGTGGCTCATCACGAGTGATCCAGCTCCTTTATAAGACGGCAGCCCTGTGTTTCTCGTCGCTGGACCGTTGCCGACCCTCGTCAGTGTAACCCCAGCTCAATGACTTCAGAAGTGTTTCATAGCGATTTACCTAACTACCCATTCGTGTCTCTGTGTACAGATTCCCTGGACCTACCCCTGTGTTACCCGAGTGAGTGGAGTGTGAGGAGGAGTGGACGGAGAGTGTGCGAGTGTGAAGAGGAGTGGACGGAGAGTGTGCGTGTCTTTCCCGTTCGTGTGTGGACCCCCGGAGCCCGGCTTTCCCCTCACTTTTGTAAATAATCACCTGGTGCATCATAATAAAGACTCTTGTGCTTTCAAGACCTAGAGCCTGCGCGTGAGTCCGTTCAGTCCCGTTGTGACAGAACGGTCCAGCCACAATGGACTCAGCAGGCTCGGCGTCACCCGCCCCAGCCCCGGTCTCGTTGGATGAGCTGTTGCAGCGACACGAGCATATGTTGATGCGGCTCAGTGGAGACGTTGCCGCTTTGTCTCTGGCTCTCGCCCAGCGGACCCCGTTGACTGACTCTCCGCCCCCGCCAGCCTCTCCGGCAGACGAACCCATCCCGGGCGCGAGCGCGTCTCAGCCCGCAAGCGCGGCCCAAACTACACCTGTGGTCGTCGGGCATCAGCCTCCCTCTCCTGAACTGTTTCATGGTGAGTTGGATAAGTGTGCAGGATTTCTCACACAACTCACTTATTTTTTTCGTCAGCAAATTCACTGGTACCCTGGCGATGGAGATAAGGCAGTGCTACGATCCCACCCCGACATCTCCTACCCCGAGTTTTTGTCTAAGTTTAAGAGCGTTTTTGACAAAGGATCCGAGGCTGCCGCCGCCGCTCAACGCCTGTTAAATCTTAAACAAGGTAGACGCAGGATGTCGGATTATTCTGTCAATTTCTGGGTTTTGGCTGAGCAAACGGGGTGGGGGAAGGAGGCGCTAAAGAGTGCCTTGCTTAATAACATCTGTGATGAATTAAAAGGCGAACTAATAATGCATGACCTGCCTGCCTCTCTTGACTCTCTAATGACTCTGTGCATTAAGTTAGATGATCGCCTTCAGGCTCGCAGAGACCTCCGGGGGCGGGCCTTTCAGGAGCCACGGGCGCTCTTGGGCCCACCAGCGGGGGAATGGAGGGCTAAACCCAGTGCTGCCCACAGTGGCGAGCTAAGCGAGGAAGGCGAGCAGCCCATGCAGCTGGGTCACTCACGGCTAACACCCGCGGAACGTCAGCAACGCATGGTCTCTGGTGAGTGCCTGTACTGCGGCCGTAAGGGCCACTTCATTGCCACCTGTCCATCTCGACCAAAAGGGGGCGCCCGCCCGTAGTTAAGGGAGTACTGGTGGGCGACCTGTCTAGTAAAAGCTCCCTTCCGCGCTTAATGTTACCGGCCAAGTTAACAGTTCACACAAAAACCCATTCTGTGATGGCGTTAATTGACTCTGGCGCGGAACAGAGCTTTATCGATTCAGCCCTCGCGGAAAAATTAGGGGTTGGGTCTGACCCTCTACCTCATCGTTTACATGTCACCGCCTTATCTGGGCAGCGGCTGCCTGATATAACCCATGTCTCAGAGCCCGTGTCACTCACACTCTCCGGCAACCACACCGAGGTTCTAAGCCTATTCGTGTTTAAAGCTCCTCAAACACCGCTTGTCTTAGGTCACCCCTGGTTGCGACAGCATAACCCTCATATCGACTGGAAATCTGAATGCGTGGTAGGCTGGGGAGTGGATTGTCACATGAATTGCCTCCGGGCTGCAACTCCGCCCTCCGCGTCTCCTCCAAATAACCTGTCTGAGCCTCCGGATCTCACCTCTGTTCCACCTGTGTATCACGACTTGGCTGAAGTTTTTCGTAAAGATCATGCACAATCGTTACCACCTCATCGGCCGTATGACTGCGCCATTGATCTTCTCCCAGGCGCCACACTCCCCACCTGTCGCCTTTATAGTCTCTCCCAACCTGAGAGAGCGTCTATGGAGAAATACATCACGGACTCACTGGCAGCAGGCATAATCCGGCCGTCCTCTTCCCCTGTGGCAGCCGGCTTCTTCTTTGTAGAAAAGAAGGACAAGTCTCTCCGGCCTTGCATTGATTACCGCGGCCTTAATAACATTACGGTTAAGAACAAATACCCCCTACCGCTCCTTTCCTCGGCTTTTGAACTTCTGCACGAGACAACGATCTTCAGTAAATTAGACCTCCGCAATGCCTACCATCTAGTTCGGATCAGGGAAGGCGACGAATGGAAAACAGCTTTTAACACCCATCTGGGGCATTTTGAGTACCTGGTGATGCCCTTTGGGCTGACTAACGCCCCAGCAGTTTTCCAGGCCCTCGTGAATGACGTCCTCCGGGACTTTATCAATCGGTGCGCATTTGTCTACTTGGATGATATCCTTATCTTCTCTAAAACAGTGGCGGAGCACGAGACACACGTCAGACAGATTCTGCAGCGTTTGCTGGAAAACAGACTGTTTGTGAAAAGCGAAAAGTGTGACTTTCACGTGGACTCCGTGGCCTTTCTCGGATACATAATAGAGCGGGGTGATCTGAAACCCGACCCGGCGAAGGTCCAAACAGTGCTTACCTGGCCCAAACCCCCAAACCGTCGACAGCTCCAGCGCTTTTTAGGCTTTGCCAACTTCTACCGCCGCTTCATCCGAGATTTCAGTAAACTCGCTCTGCCTTTAACCAGACTCACTTCTCCTAAAGTGTCTTTTCAGTGGGACCAATCCGCGCAGGAGGCCTTCCTACGTCTCAAAGAACGGTTCGCTACAGCACCTATCCTCTGCCAACCCGACCTCCAGCAACAGTTCGTCGTTGAAGTGGACGCATCGGATTCCGGGGTCGGGGCGGTGTTGTCCCAACGGAGGGAGGGTAAGCTCCACCCATGTGCCTTTTTCTCTCACAGTCTCTCCCCAGCAGAGCGCAATTATGATGTTGGAGACCGGGAACTTCTGGCTATCAAGTTAGCACTGGAGGAATGGAGACATTGGCTAGAGGGAGCCACTCAACCATTCATCGTGTGGACAGACCACAGAAACCTTGAGTATCTCCGAGCCGCAAAGCGACTCAATCCCCGGCAAGCGAGGTGGGCTCTCTTTTTCACGAGATTCAACTTTTCAATTACGTACAGGCCCGGGAGCCGCAATGTGAAGCCAGACGCCCTCTCCCGACTGTATGACTCCTCTGAAGCGGAACCCGAGCCAGGTCCGATTCTTCCTGCCTCCTGCTCCATCGGCACGGTGACCTGGGAAATCGAATCTCAGATTAAAGAAGCTCAGAAAACAGAACCAGATCCCGGGACCGGGCCCCCAGGTCAGTTGTTTGTGCCCTCCTCTGTTCGTTCTCAGGTACTGCAATGGGCACACGCCGCCCGGTTCACCTGTCACCCGGGAGTACACCGCACCATACGATTCCTCCAGCGTTACTTCTGGTGGCCCACTTTGGCTCGGGATGCACGGGAATACGTCGCCGCCTGCACGACCTGCGCCCGTAACAAGTCGTCCAACCAACCTCCCTCCGGTTTGCTACAACCGCTGCCCACTCCGGGACGGCCTTGGTCCCACATAGCCTTGGATTTCGTCACCGGATTACCGGCTTCAAAAGGTAACACAGTCATTCTAACCGTTGTGGACAGGTTTTCTAAAGCTGTCCATTTCGTTGCCTTGCCCAAGCTGCCTACGGCCCTGGAAACCGCTCACCTCCTCACCACGCATGTATTCCGCCTCCATGGAATTCCGGAGGACATTGTGTCAGACCGTGGCCCCCAGTTCACTTCACGGGTCTGGAGGGAGTTTTGCTCCGCCCTCGGCGCTAAGGTTAGTCTGTCCTCTGGCTTCCACCCTCAGACCAACGGGCAGGCTGAGCGGGCGAACCAAGAACTGGAGGCTGCTCTGCGGTGTGTGGTGTCCACAAATCAAACGACCTGGAGTGACCAGCTGCCATGGATTGAGTACGCCCACAATTGCCTGACTTCCTCAGCCACTGGAGTTTCACCTTTTGAGGCGTCATTAGGATTTCAGCCTCCGCTCTTTCCGGCCGTTGAGGGTGACCTCTCTGTGCCATCCGTCCAACACCACCTGCGTAGATGTCGCCGGGTGTGGAGAGCCACCCGAGCTGCCCTCCTCCGGACGACGGCACGTAACAAACAGCTCGCAGACCGCCATCGGACACCGGCTCCTGAGTATGCGGTCGGACAAAAGGTATGGCTGTCCACCCGCTATGTGCCCCTCCGGGCGGAGTCCAAGAAACTGTCTCCTACTTTTATTGGGCCATTCGAAATCGGTGCGCTTGTGAACCCTGTGTCTGTTCGGTTGAACCTTCCGCGCAACATGCGTGTCCACGACGTTTTCCATGTCTCCCAGATTAAGCCCGTGCTCTCCAGTCCTTTGTGCCCTCCTTCCGGGCCCCCGCCTCCCGCCCGGATCGTTGATGGGCTGCCGGCGTATGGGGTCTCCCGCATTATGGACTCTCGGCGCCGGGGGCGGGGGGTCCAGTATTTGGTCGATTGGGAGGGCTACGGGCCGGAGGAGCGCTCCTGGGTGCCTCGCTCGGCTGTTTTGTGTCGGCGCCTGCTCCGTGACTTCCATCGCCGGCACCCTGGTAAGCCCGGTGGGTCGCCGGGTGGCTCCCGTTGAGGGGGGGGTACTGTCAGGGTCCCTGTGCCTACCCGGTCGGCTCAGTACGGCTACATATGTTTTGTATTCCTTTTTTTATTTTTTTCCTGCTCTCTCCTTTCCCCTCTTTCCCTCCTCCCTCTGCCTGGGCGGAGCTCACCTGCGGGCTCCTGCCCTTGGCCCACGCACCTGTGGCTCATCACGAGTGATCCAGCTCCTTTATAAGACGGCAGCCCTGTGTTTCTCGTCGCTGGACCGTTGCCGACCCTCGTCAGTGTAACCCCAGCTCAATGACTTCAGAAGTGTTTCATAGCGATTTACCTAACTACCCATTCGTGTCTCTGTGTACAGATTCCCTGGACCTACCCCTGTGTTACCCGAGTGAGTGGAGTGTGAGGAGGAGTGGACGGAGAGTGTGCGAGTGTGAAGAGGAGTGGACGGAGAGTGTGCGTGTCTTTCCCGTTCGTGTGTGGACCCCCGGAGCCCGGCTTTCCCCTCACTTTTGTAAATAATCACCTGGTGCATCATAATAAAGACTCTTGTGCTTTCAAGACCTAGAGCCTGCGCGTGAGTCCGTTCAGTCCCGTTGTGACACAATATGCTTTTGGAAAATGTGTGTAAACAATTAGGAAAAACTGTAATGCTCATGATTATGCAAAGGGGAAACCCAAGTGAACAATAAAATTATGCATGAAATTATAAGTCAGGCTCACGTAACCAGCATACTAACGAGTGGCCAATGCTAACATAGAAGATGTGGGTACAGGTGAGATCTATGTAAATGACATATTCCAAGACATAGCAGGTCTGTTGCATTTGAAGCAGTTTACTCCTCACATGTGGAGTGATAAAATTCCTAATGACACATTTCCAGTTAAATGTCCTCCACCGCATGTTTTTAGTAGCCACACAAAAGCCTACCAAACTCTTTCTCATCAGTCATACGTCCCTGGTGTGAACCCATCGTCCTTGGAAATCCCCCTTATTAATGTTTGAGCATTAATATTTAAGTTGTTTAGCAAGAGAATATAGTGACACAGGGTCTAGTTTACTCCTGAGTGAGGTGTTCAGATTCCCCTCCCCGACTATAGTTGGAATTTTATCCATCCATCCATTCGCTTCCGCTTATCCTTTTCAGGGTCAGAGGGGGCGCTGGAGCCTATCCCAGCTGTCATAGAGTGAGAGGCGGGGTACCATCCTGGACAGGTCGCCAGCCTGTCGTGGGGCCAACACACAGAGGCTGACAACCATTTGTGCTAGCATTTACTCCCACATTCACACCTGTGGGCAATTTGGATTAATCAATTAACTTATCTAAGTATATTTAGGGCTTTGGAGCGTGATGTCACGGGGGTGGGCGTGGAAAGGATTTTGGCCTGATGTGCCATTTTCCGGGTCCAAAGTGCAAGCGAAAAAAGAGCGAAGGCACACACAACAGCCATGGTTCGTATTTGCTGTATTGGCTGCACAGTTCGATCGCACGACTGGCAAGAGAATAAGCTTGAAAATGGTTTATCTTTTCACTCTTTCCCAACCTGGAAGCAACACGAGGCAGCTCGTGTATCGATGTTACCAAACGAAGGCGTCTAGTCTGGATAGCAGCTGTGAGACAAGTTGATATCCAGTTCTCTTCTATCTCCAAATATCTGGTGGTGTGCTCCAGACATTTTCATTCCGGTAAGTTCTAACTATGTTCATATCACTCTTTATAGCCTATTAGTTTTATTTTCAATGCACTCTGAGGTCACAGCAAATTAGAACAAACATCCTAATGAGTGATTTTGCAGAACTACCCTCTATTTATAGAGTTGCTAATTATTTGGCATTATTGCAGCAAACCAGCCTATGACAAGGATGACATTGTGACTGGGTTCCAGCGCTACACAAGGGACCTGCTTCAAACATACCACCATGCCAATCAGATTACTTCTTCATGTGAGGGTGAAGAGGTGACCCTCCTGGATAAGATGGTGAAGGTTTGCTGCGTTTGGTGAACAGTGTGGTAGTAAAACCAGGGGAAAATGAAACTTGCTCCTGTTAAATATTCTTAAGTCTTTTGCTGTATAAATAGTGGTATTTTTTCAAAAGATACAGTAAATAAAGTGCTGGTAGTGGGTGACATCATGTAAACACTGTCATGATTTTGTGTAAACATTTTGTCATTTGTAAACTATAAATGACATGGATTCTACACTGTTACTGATGTGATGTTCTATAAAGTGGTTTTAATTTTTTTTTAAAAAAGAGGCAAAAATTAGTTTGTTTCTTTATTCCACTTTTGAACAGTGGTACTCAGTCGGGACATATTTGGTAAATGCAAATTATTTACACGGCAGTGCACTTCAGGCATAAATCTAGACCCCTAGATAAAACATTATTGGTCATTCCCACGACCCACAGCTTTACCGTGTTCCAGCAAAGTATCCAGTAGCAGTGACAACTCCTCCACAGTAGCAGGTGGGATTTTTCTGTTTTGAGGACGGCTCCTTTTACCTTTCAATATGGATGGTCTGTTTATGTTTTGATCAAGAGCCTTTTTTGGGCAGCTGAAGAGGAGAAGTATTATGGCCAACCTCTGGTCATATTACCCAGCAAAACCCAGTATGCATGTTCATCTGTAACAGTCCTTGTGCCACGGATCCGCACAGTTGCTTCTACATTAAACAGAAGAACAGTGACGTGGGTGCAGGTCTCCGCGACTCCGGCCATACAGCTGCAGTGGGCGGCTTCAACCTTCCCTGTGGTGCTCACAGTGACCCATGACTGCAATGCTGGTTCATTCAGTCTTTGAAAGTTGTCATGTATTTAATATATATTCTTAATGCTTATTTGCTGGTTATATTGTTTTATGTATAGGCCTTTATAAACCAGGCCCAGAGGTGACAAAGAACTAGGTCGCAGGCTGACAGGAAACTGCATGCTTTTGCAGAGCATATGAGGTGCAGACAGAAAGTGAAACTAAGCAGAGTGTTTGATTGAAACTTAAAGTGTGCGTGACGTCTAGAGAAAGTATATAACAATCAAGCTGGCTGCTGCTGCTTTAGACTTGAGCTGGTGTCTCTGTGTGCTCAGTCTCCTTTTCCGGAAATGTAAAATAAAGATCATTATTTGAGTTAGACCACTTTGAGCCATGAGTTTTTCTTCGCCGCCAAAAGTGGGAGTGCAGGACCTGAAACACACGCAAAGTTCATTTAAAGACAAGAACTATGAGCAAAGGCCGACACAAATGTGTTTTATCTACTTTATCATAACTGTAACAAAGTGTTTAGAAAGTTAGCACATACATGTAATTTTTCATTTCTTTATGTGTCCATCTATAGAACGCTGCATGTTATAGTGTAAATATGCCTGTTATCTCTCAGAAACCTGCCTGCAGAAAATGAACCTAAAGTATGTAATGCAAGGATGTAATCACTTTCAAGATGGAGAAAGCATAAAGTGACAATTATGAATCACTTAATATGATAAGGAGATTCTGCAGGTCATTAATCAATGTATAAAACTAAAATAAAATGTATTTTTGTGACACAGGATACAAACATGGAAGCAAGATGTATAATTAGAATTATTTATAATAAATATGAATAAATCATTGCCATTTCTTTAACCATAAAGAAAAATTAAATCCTCCAGGACAATGTTACATCAATGCACAGAACTCACTATGTTTTCCATCTAACAGAGCCTCCACATGTTCTCACTGTAATTTCCCCCTCATGAGTGAATTTATGCTGCACTAATTTGAATGTTCGGGGGAAAATCAAATGCATTTCACTCGCAGTACTCAAGCTGACTTACCTTTGTTTGAATGACGACTTGTACACGCTGACTCCACAGACAAGGTACGAAATATGTCAGGCTATGCCAATAGCGGTTGGTCTTCAGGGTTTCTACTCCATGGCCGTATTTCATACTGGTCCACATTTTCTGCAAGTACTGCCGCTTCACCTCTGGACGCAATTGGTCTCTATATAGTTGATTCTCTTTTGAGCTGCTTTTAAGTATCTTTCTTGTATTCGTCGTTCCAACACAGTGTGTTTGTTTTGATTGTGGACCCGGAAAATGGCGCCGCGCTCCCACAATGCATTGCGGCGTCAACTCCAAAGGCCTATAGTTCCAAGAAGATGGAGAAAATGCCAGGTCAGCTGAGGAGATATATGGTCTCCTCAGCTGAACTGGAAAAAATGTTCATGCATTTGTGTCATCGCGTTTAGATTATTGTAATGCCCTGTTTACCAGCTTGGACAAATCATCTCTCTCGCCTCCAAGCCATACAAAATGCACCGGCAAGGCTACTAACATGTTCTAGCAATCAGAGATGTTTTTTCATTCATATAGCACTATTGTAATCATACTGACCACTATAAACTTCAGGCACTTTATCTACCTCTAATTCATAGTAGATTTAAAATCACAAGTTAACCCAATAGGCATGGCTTTGAATAGTGAAAAGAAGACAAAGCACCTGGAGCTAACCCAGTTTTCATCATGACCTTACAGGAGGAATATCCAGTCAGAGGAAAGATCTTGCTCTCGTCCAGTGACCTCCAGCTGGTGCTACAAGTGGAACATAATCAGTAAGTTCTCATGTCAGCCTAATCTCTCATATATCCTTCTGTGCCTCTGATGTTATTGGTACACAGTGCTATCTGGTTGACTGCTGTCCATTTGTTGTCTAGCTGTTTTATTTATTTATTTTTTTGCTTGCCTTTGGTTTATTATCTGAATAATTAGACGGCTAAGATTTAATGGGCCTGTTAGTGGTCTTTTGCTCTGATGACTCTAGATCTTGGTAAACACAAATGAATTCTACTCCAGAGGTCCAGCAATATCAGCTGTCACCAGTGCCTCTAGTTACCTTTACTTCTGGTTGCTCAGGTGTCTTTGACTTAGCCAGAAAGAAGTCAACCTGGAGCCAGCTAGGGTTACCTTTTCTGTGCTCAACACACACTGCCTCACCAGCACTCATTTTTCCTTGTGACTTGCCGTCACTCCATCACACCCTCTGTCAGTCTGGTGCTGATGCACACTAAAATCAAATCAAATCAATTTATTTATATAGCACTTTTCACAGGATAAAAACCACAAAGTGCTTCACAGTAATATAAAACAGAAATACATAAAATACATTAATAATAAAACACACAGCACAAATCTAATTAAAAGTAGTCTTAATACCAAATAATAACTAGAAAAGGTTGCATTTCCTGTGAAAATGCAGTGTGAATGCTGTGTATAAATATTTTTATTTATCAAAAGTACTACAAAATAGCAGAAATACTATTATTTAGCAGAAATACTATAACATAGCAGAAGTACTATGATTTGTCACAAATACTACCATTTAGCACAAATACTATAATTTAAAACAAATACAGTGGAACCCCGACTTAAAAAATTAATTTGTTCCAGAGGGTCTTTTGTAAGTCAAAATTTTCGTAAGTCGAAGCACCTTTTTCCATCGCCTTTTGAGTGAGATGATGCTGGCTGAAGATGAGGTTCTTGGTGGAGGAGGAGTGGCAGTTTTCTATTTTATCTATTTCGTAACGTGGACATTTTGCCATACCACGGGCAGAAATTTCCTACCCTCAAACAAATGTAAGTCATGGCCAAACGGTAATAGGTAAGAAAAAAATTGTTGACTCATGAGCGTCAGGAGTGTCTGAAGATATATTGACACAAGCCTCATGTCTTAACTTCGTTTCGTTAAGGAGACATGACAATTAGAAAATGTGTCTCATTGGAGAATTCCAGCGCTGATTTTGAACAAAGTGTCCATTGAGTTTCTATGGAGAGTTTTCAGACTTTGTGCTGCTCTGAGTAGATTTTCCAAAAATCTCTAACTCCCACAACAATGATAGTGACATTTTCTGAAAGCCATAGAAAATACCTATGTTTTGATGTGAAATTGGTGAGGGTACAGAAAAAAAAACATGGCTCAGCCCAGCAAGCAAAGCTGGTGATCACACTGATAATGTTGTCCCATTCAGTAAAATGGGCCAAAAATGACATAAAAAGCTTAATATCTGAAAAAGTATAAAAGTTATGTGCACCAAAAGATATAGCACGCTTCACCTCTTTTTAGCACAATTTTCAGCCTCTTCTGCTCTTTTCAGCACAATTTTCAGGTTCTGTCTGTCTACTCTGTCTTTGCTGCACAGCTGCCTCTTCTCTCATTCTCTCCCTCTCTCTCGCCTGTCGCTACTAAAATCATGAAACTAATCAGTGATCAGCTGATCGGCTTTTCTCTCATGTTTGTTTATCGCCCACTTTGCGCCAGAAAGAGGAAACCAGCGGATGTCGCGCTAAACAACAGCAGCACGTTTAAGCTTGATCAGCTGTTGTTAGAATTTATTTGATATTCATTTCTAGTATCAGCTGATGTTTGCTGGAGCCACAGCTGTAAAAGCTGTTGAACATTATGTCAGTTTGGATATCCTAGTGAGAGGGAAACGTGAAGATGAAACCAGGAGATGTCCTTACTGAATAATCAGAGCTGAACAGGTGATGGAGAAACAGGTTTACCTTTTAGGTGACATAAATGAGTTGAAGGGAAGTTATGAACTGTTTCTGAGAGACAAATAACACCAGGATCCTTTTTTAGGTAGCTGACAGCTGGTAACTGTGCAGGGGCGGGTCTAGCAAAATCTTTGCCAGGGGCCAGGTAGGGCATTTACAGGACAAGGGGGGCGCAAAGAAATAATTTTCTTTCTTATTCTCATTTAAAATATCTAGCTTTTATTAAATGATTATGTGGATCGGATCTTTCAACCAAAGTTTTTATAATAATGTACGAAATTGACTGTAGATCATTGTCAGTCAATCAGAACGCTGTGTAAAAATAACAAAAAACAAAAAGGTGCATGCAAAACATTTCTTTACTCCCAAGAAAATCAATCTGCTACACTGTTTACTTTAAACCACTCCAAATTTAAATGGTAAATTCTAAATTGTGCCTTGTCTTTATCCCCTGAGACTTAAGCATATATTTATTTTCTTACTTCTTTTATTTCTATTTATTAGTTTTTTGGCTGTGATGTACCTGCAGCCTCGTCCTCTCGTCTCTCTGTATGCTGCGCTGCATATAGGAGAGATCAAAATACAGTTTACTATGATTAGCGCCTTGACCTGAATTTTAAAAATATTTGGCAAAAAGCACTATGCTGCTAAAAAAGGAAAAATAAATATTTGCAAAATATCTGGATAAATATTTATTTTACGTGTTTGATGTGTGTGGCGGGGCGTGGTCTGCAGTGCTGCTGCAGGGGAGGCGGACCCACCTGAGCGGCATCTGCAATCACGCCTCTCCGGCTTAGAGACTCTCAGCTGTTGTGTTGGTGTGTCGGGCTGTGTGGGTCAATAAAGAAATGCTACAAAGTGTGTTCATGCAAACATCGCCATGTCTGCCGTGGTACAATGGGACTTCTGCTCCTGAACCTGTGCGCACAGCATCTGCAAATCGGGGCTGTACGAAGTCACTTCATCTTTACGCAAGACTGTAAGCTGTCATCTGTGAGGAGCGAGCGGTGTTTGTTTTTACCGTAGTTCATGGTGGAGAATAGCTGCTCTGCTGCGTTTTGCTCCCTGTAGCCGTATGAATGGCAAACTGCACTCATTGGCAGCGGCATAGGCACACTTAAAATTTCTTCTGAAATTTTCGCTTTCTAGTTTTTTGTCACATTTCCAACCCACTTCCTTTATCCAGTCTTGTGACCGGCAAAAGTGACCCAAAATGGGCACTCTAGGTGTAGTTACTGTTTGTTTGTGTATTTTTAAGTCGTTTTAAACCTTGTGATCAACAAAAAGTAAGAGTAAAACAAGAACTGACTGCATTGCAGTCAGGGCAGGAGCAGGAGCTTCGCTCATGCGCGATTTATTTGCAGTTTGGACCTATAGGTGTGAGCATCTCCTGCTCTGACAGCAGCTCGGGTGGACTTCTGCGTGAGGACTATCTGCCACCTGTGAGCCCAACTGACAGTAAGAGCGATACTTGCTTCCACGTCAAAAAGTCGTCATAAGTCTCCCGATAAGACCAGAAAAAGTCGCCAGATTTGTCGCTAGTCGCTTTTTAGAAAAAAGTTACTAAGGGGGTTTGAAAACTCGCTAAATATAGCGACAAAGTCGCTAAGTTGTCAACACTGCGGCACTGTCTGCCGACTTGCAGTTTTAAGGCTCAGGGAAACGAGCCCGCCAGCACTCTCTAGCGGCTGCGACCACTGGCGATAAGGAAAGGCTGCTTTTCATAGAGGACTCGCTTGGGGAGATGTCTTCTGGTTGACGCCAGCTCCCAGAAGAGCCTCGGGAACTCTCGTGTGATCTTTGGATACCTTCAGAATGGATTATTATTTAATCTGAAAAATTCTGTTAGATTTCCCACTTACCACTACAGGGAGCCCAAGTACCACCAGTGGTACGTGTATCACAGTTTGAGAACCAATGATCTAGACATAAAATTAAAGTTTTGATAACTCTAAAATCTGAACACAGAAAATAATTGGCTAGGACCTGTAGATCTGCCTTAGCAGTGATTGAATGTAATGGATAAGTGGCTGGATATCTGGCTGCTTTACACATTACAATCAATAAATACAGAGAACCAGATTTTAAAGGGGGAAGAGGACCCATACAGTCTATTCTAGATGAGAGTACTCTTAAAAAAGGTGTTTGACTTCACTGAGAATGCTTGTCTAGCACAGCACAGAAAGTCTAAGATCAGGCAACAAAGGAGGTTTGAATTACAGGGTGGGCCATTTATATGAATACACCGTAATAACATGGGAATGGTTGGTGATATTAAAGTCCTGTTTGTGGCACATTAGTATATGTGAGGGGGCAAACTCGTCAAGATGGGTGGTGACCATGGTGGCCATTTAGAAGTCGGCCATCTTGGTTACAACTTTTGTTTTTTAAATAGGAAGAGGGCCATGTGACACATCAAACTTATTGGTAATGTCACAAGAAAAACAATGGTGTGCTTGGTTTCAACGTAACTTTATTCTTATGCACCCTTACAAACTCCAGCTACTGCAGCATCTTAACGAGGATGACCCAGATCGGCGCACAGAATTTGCAGAATGGGCAAAACAAAAATTGGAACAGGAACAGGAATCATGCAGAAGATTGTGTTCAGTGATGAGGCAAACTTTTATGTGAATGGTGAAGTTAACAAACAAAACCACCGCTATTGGTCTGACACTAACCCACATTGGATGGATCCCTCCAAGACTGTTGGAACAACAAAAGTGATGGTTTGGTGTGGTATATGGGGTACAACGATAGTGGGCCCATTCTTCATCAATGGAAACCTCAAGGCCACTGGATATTTGAAATTGCTACATGATGATGTGTTTCCCTCTTTGTGCACTGAAGCTTGCACGTTCCCTGAGTTTTTCCAGCAAGATGGTGCACCACCACATTATGGGTGCCAGGTCCGAGCATTCCTAGATGAACAGTTTCCTGGAAAGTCGATTGGTCGTCGTGGACCAGTTGAATGGCCCCCAAGGTCTCCAGATCTGACCCCCTTAGACTTTTATCTTTGGGGTAATCTGAAGGCAATTGTCTATGGTGTGAAGATACGAGATGTGTAGCACCTGAAACTATGGATACTGGATGCCTGTGCTGGCATTTCTCCTGCGGTGTTGCTATCAGTTTGTGAAGAGTGGGAGAAGAGGGTTGCATTGACAATCCAACACAATGGGCAGCACATTGAACACATTTTATAAGTGGTGAGAAACTCACCACCCATCTTGAGGGGTTTGTCCCCTCACATATACTAGTGCCACAAACAGGACTTTAATATCACCAACCATTCCCATTTTATTATGGTGTATCCATATAAATGGCCCACCCTGTACTATGTCTTCTAATGATACTGCCTAGGGGAAGTATGTATAATGTAAACAGAATTGGTCCTAGCACTGAACCCCGTGGAACGCCATAATTGACCTTAGTGTGTGAAGAGGACTCTCTATTTACATGTACAAATTGGAGTCTATTAGATAGATATGATACAAACCACTGCAGCGCACTACCTGTAATACCTACAACATGTTCTAATCGCTCTAATAGGATATTATGGTCGACAGTATCGAACGCTGCACTAAGGTCTAGCAGGACAAGCACAGAGATGAGTCCACTGTCAGAGGTCATAAGAAGATCATTTGTAACCTTCACTAAAGCTGTTTCTGTGCTGTGATGAGCTCTGAAACCTGACTGAAACTCTTCAAATAAACCATTCCTCTGCAGATGATCTGTTAGCTGTTTGAAACTACTCTTTCAATGATTTTTGATATGAAAGGAAGGTTGGAGATTGGCCTATAATTAGCTAAGACTGCTGGGTCTAGAAATGCTTTTTGAGTAAAGGTTTAACTACAGCCAGCTTGAAGGCCTGTGGTACATAGCCGATTATTAGAGATAGGTTGATCATATTTAAGATCGAAGAATTAATTAATGGCAGGACTTCTTTGAGCAGTTTTGTAGGAATGGGGTCTAAAAGACACGTTGATGGTTTGGAGGAAGTAATTATAGAAGTTAACTCAGAAAGATCAGTTGGAGAAAAAGAGTCTAACTTAACATCAATGGTACTAAGAGTAGCTGTAGATAATATTACATCTGTGGGATGATTATTGGTAATTTTTTCTCTAATGATAAAAATTTTATTTGTGAAGAAGTTCATGAAGTCATTACTAGTTAACGTTAAAGGGATGGTTGGCTCAACAGAGCTCTGACTTTTTGTCAGCCTGGCTACAGTGCTGAAGAGAAACCTGGGGTTGTTCTTATTTTCTTCAATCAGTGATGAATAAGATAAGATAACCTTTATTAGTCCCACACGTGGGAAATTTGTTTTGTCACAGCAGGAAGTGGACAGTGCAAAAGTTATGAAGCAAAAATTAGAATATAATAAGAATAAATACAGTACACAACTGTACAGAATAGAATAAAATACTATATACAGTAGAATAAAATAGAATAAAATATACAATAGGATAAAAATAGAATACAAATGCTGTATACAACTGAGTAAAAATACGATGCCAGAAAAGAGTATTGCACTTAGTGTTATTGGACATGTGTGGATGTGTGTGTTTGATCAGTTGAAGTCTTGAAGTTGGAGTCTGACAGCAGTGGGGAGGAAAGACCTGCAAAATCTCTCTGTCCCACACCGTGGGTGCCGCAGCCACTGAAGGAGCTGCTCATTGCTGTCACATTCTCCTGCATGGGGTGGGAGATGTTGTCCAACAGGGATGACAGCTTAGCCACCATTCTCCTGTCACTCACCACCTCCACTGGGTCCAGAGGGCATCCTAGGACAGAGCTGGCCCTTCTGATCAGCCTGTTCAGTCTCTTCCTATCCCCGGCAGAGATGCTGCCATCCCAGCAGACCACACCGTAAAAGATGGCTGAGGCCACCACAGAGTCATAGAAGGTCTTTAGAATAGTAAGATGTTCTGGCTTTGCAGAGGGCTTTCTTATAAAGCAAACAAAGGCTAAATGATGATCCTCTAAATTTGTGACACGCCATTTCTTCTCCAGCTTACGGGTTATCTGCTTTAGGCTATGCGTTTGAGAATTATACCACGGAGTCAGGTACATCTGTTTTGAGGCCTTAGTTTTCACAGGAGCTACAGTATCCAGAGTCGTACGTAGTGAGGAGGTAAAATTATTAACAAGATAATCGACCTCCGTTGGAGTAGCGTTCAGATAGCTGCTCTGCTCTATGTTGGTACAGGTCATTGAAGATGATAACAGTGAGTGGATTATATTCTTAAACTTAGTTACAGCGCTTTCAGAAAGACATCTACTGTGATAAAGTCTACTCTCCACTGCTGTGTATTCAGTTATTGTAAATGTAAATGTTATCAGGAAATGATCAGACAGGAGAGGGTTTTCAGGAAACGCTGTTAATGTTACGTTTCTATTTCATATGTTAACACAGTGGTTAACCTGTAGATCCTATTTTTCTAGGCCCCCCTTTTGTTTTACAAGACAAATGTCCCCCCCCCGCACACACACGCACACACAAACACGTCCTCCAACCACACACACCCATATTTTTCTCCATTGTGGTTTATTTCACACCTCAAACATTTAGCATTTAGTAGACAATTAAGTAAATACAAGTAAAAAGGAATAAATTACAGGTAGTAAGAAAATAAACTACTAACTTGTTTATGCTACATTCACACCTACACGGGTATTTTTGAAAACGCAGCTGTTTCGTCCACACGTAAATGAATTGCAGAATGGCAGATAGTCAGATTAACAGTATTTTGTCTCTATCTTCAGGTTTTACACGCTTACATACACACACCCAGTTACTGTCCCTCCATTTAGAAAGGCAGAGGCGTCATGATGTAATTATTTTATGTGTAGTTGTTTTTTTTCCTGTGTAATAATATTCAACATTGCTATCTATACATTTTTCGAAAAATGCCTCTCTGTGGAAATTGGTTTAAAAACACAAAAAACTGTTTGTCCGTGATTTGAATCGAGGGAACAAATCGTGGCAGGATCAGCCTGATATTATTTGTATCCCACTGTAACTTTACTGTATAAAGAGCTAACGTCTCCAAAATGTCAGGAGTAGTTGGTCATTACAACAAGTGTTTGTGAACTAAAAATCAAGAATGTGGGATCCTGTTTGTCCGTGATTTGAAGAGCCCAGCGTGTGATCCCGACGAAGGGAAAAGCAATTCTGCAGGGGAGACCTACCTTGGCACTTGTGCAGGTGAAACCAAAGGGAAGATATGCTTCACCATATTTTCTAGTCTTTGGCTTAGAATGAAGTTGGTTTGGAAATATACTCAGCGATGCTTCATCTCCTGCTTTGTGTTTGTGTGGGAGCCCCGTCAAAAACCTGTCAATTATGCTATTATTTACTTGTATGTTATTAAATTTTTTTTCCCCTTTTCATACTGCGCCTCCCCTGCAATGGCTCTGTGCCCCCCCTAGGGGGCGGGCTCCACACTTTGGGAAGGTCAGAGTTAACACAAGATCTAGAGTGTGATTAAAGTGGTGGGTGGGTTCTTTTACAGTTTGAGAGAAGCCAATTGAGTCTAATAACAGATTAAATGCCATGTTGAGGCTGTCATTTTTAGCATCTACATGGATTAAAATCACCCATAATAATTATTTTATCTGAGCTTAGCACTAAATCAGATAAAAAGTCTGAGAAATCAGACAGAAACTCTGTGTAAAGCCCAGGTGGACGATAGATGGCATTGGTGGGGACGGATGATTCAACCACCGAACCCTGCCCTGTTTCTTTTTTTCCACCCTTTTTATGTTTTCTTCTTGATAAAAAAAAGAAGAGAAATATACTTGCCTACATATGCTATTCTACAAGCTTTTAAACCATTAAAAATTACAATTAGTAATTTATAGTTGTATATGTGAATTATATAATGTTAAATTACTATTAAACAAATGACTGACTAAGTATTTTAGGCTTTAGTTTACTTCAGCCATATTCCATATAAATCAGATATCATACAAAAGCAAAAATAGCTTCAAATACAGTCATAACAATAAAAGAATATGACTTTAAGGACTTAACAACATTACTTCAGCTATAGTACACCAACATCTCTGATACATTAGCACTAAGGGAACACTGAATGACCCGGTGGTTTTTGTCCATAAAACTACTCATCTAAGATTACCATAAAGTAAAAGATCTCTCAGCAACATTATGCAACATTTTAGGCACTATTGCCCCTATCAAATCAGTGAGCTGGGATGTTTTCTTCTAAACATGAACTACTGTTACAGCAACAGACATGGACTACTGGTGCCCCACACAACAACTCAATGTCCACTATGTGAAGGAGCCAAACACATGCCTGCTCCTCTCGTTAATCTGTAGCACCAAAACATCAGTCAGGTACCAGTTACCTTGCCTCTTCACCTCTGTCCGAGCTACAACATGGCAGAGCTGCCTCTGTCACCTGATAAATAACAGTGAGACATTCCACATACATGCAGTCACACATGTGCTTCAGATACAGTAATGAACCAATAGGTCATCATCCAATTTCACGTGTGATCTTGTATCATCATTACTCTCTAAGCTTTGTGCTGGTTCTTCTGTCATCTGACAAATAGGACATACATGACAATAAGAATAAAATGGGTAGCTGCTTCAGTGTTTCTGTCAATTTGTGCAGATCTTGCCTCATCTGTAATGTTTGTAGGGTGAGTGCATTTTTAAAACAATTTGTGCAAACTGCACTACAAGGTGGAATATTTGCAAAATCATGCCTACCTCATGATATTTTGTCTCAAAAATTAACCCTATGAATATGTCAGTGCCATTAGGATGAAATTATTGTGTCACCAACATTTTAACATTAGACATATAATTTTAACAGCCTCTGTAAACTAATATCCTGGCTTGCTCAAGGCTGCCGTTTTCTCTGACAGTTTCAATCAAAATTAGAAATGCTACTCTGAGACTGAGATAACTAATAGTGCTGCCTGTGGTGCAGTCAGTTTCCAAAACACGTTATTCATTGTTACAATTTTAGACTGTGGGCCAAAGCCTAGCATAGCCTGTAACGTTATTATGACGGAGACATTTTATGAGTGAACTTGACTTTAAATGACTTACAGGTTTCTTTGAAAAGTGCTTTCTTATATCCAGGTTCTTCCTTTTTGTGGCATCCTCCTCTCCTCCTTGGAGGGCCTTGCAGCGCAGGCTTGCCGCTGCTAAAACTAAACAGAGCTCCCTGAGAGGCACAGCCAATCACATTGGCCATATTTGTCACATGAGGTAGGACTCCAGTAGCGAACGTAATTTAACTCTTTCTGCACCGCTAGGTGAATGAGATGTTGACAGATCTTTTTTTTTCTTTCTATCGGGTTTGTTTTTCTTTACTCAAAGAGATCAAATTATTGGTGGGGACAATTCAATAATCGTTGGATATTGGTAGGGACATGTCCCTTCCGTCCATGCCAAATCTACGCCCTTGGATGATAACAAATAAGACTGGTTTCTGAGTTTTACAGCTGGGGTGGACAATGTTAAGCATCAGGCTTTCAAATTAATTAAAAGTCTGTCTTGGTCTTTCATTAATTAATAGGCTGGTGTGAAAAATTGCTGCCACACCGCCCTCTCGGCCTGTGCTTCGAGATTTCTGGTAGTTAGAATGACTAGGGGGTTTTTGATTCATTTAAACTGACATACTCATCCTGCTGCAACCAGGTTTCTGTAAGGCAGAGTAAATCGATTTGCTGATCAATTATTAAGTCATGTACTAACAGAGACTTGGAGGAGAGAGACCTAATATTTAATAATACACATTTCACTGTTTTACTCTTTGGTTCAGATGTGGATACTTTATTGTTCTTTCTTTGTGATTTTTTTTATGTTTAAGTTTGTTGCTGGTTTTTAGTTTGTTTTTTGTCTGTTTAGGAGCTGACACAGTCTCAGTGGAGATGGGTTTTTTGGGGGAGTAGCAGGAGGAGAGAAGCTGCAGAAAGGCGTGTAAGACTGCAACTCTGCTTCCTGGTCCCAACTCTGGATAGTCATATTTTGGGGTTTTTAATAAATTTGTCCATATTTCTAGAAATGAGAGCTGCTCCATCCAAAGTGGGATGGATGCCGTCTCTCCTAACAAGACTCGGTTGTCTACAGAAGGTTTGCCAATTATCTATGAAGCCCACATCGTTTTCTGGACACCACTCAGACAGCCAGAAATTTAAGGAGAACATGCTGCTAAACATGTCACTCCTGGTCTGATTGGGGAGGGCACCAGAGAAAACTACAGAGTCCAACATTGTTTTGACAAAGTTACATACGATTCAATATTGATTTTAGTGACCTCCGATTGGCGTAACCGGGTGTCATTACTGCCGACGTGAATTATGATTTTACTGAATTTACGTTTACCCTTAGCCAGCAGTTTTAAATTTCCCTCAATGTCGCCTGCTCTGGCCCCTGGAAGACAATTGACTATGGTTGCCGGTGTCTCTAGCTTCACATGTCTGAGAACAGAATCACCAATTACCAGAGTTTGACCCCCGGCGGGTGTGTCGCCGAGTGGGGAAAAACGGTTAGACACATGAACGGGTTGGTGGTGTACCTGGGGCTTCTGTTTAAGACTATGCTTCCTCCTCACCGTCACCCAGCCACCCTCTTTCCCCAGCTGCTTGGGGTCTGCCGGGGAACAGCTAGCGGGGCCTACACTATCTTCGGCTGCAGCAGCTACAGGGGCCTGGCTAGCTACAGGTGAATGAAGCCGAGTCTCTAATTCAGTAATCCTGGCCTCCAGAGCTGCAAATATGCTACATTTGTTACAGATATCATTACTGCTAAAGGAGGCCGAGGAGTAACTAAACATCTGACACAATGAGCAGGAAAGTGCAGGAGGGACAGGTGAAGTAGCCATGGTGCTAGTGAGTCGGCTACGAGCTAAGCTAAGCTAGCGAAACAGTACAGACACAGCGAGTGAATACGTTGGCTATAAATTAGGTAGTGACTACACAGAAACTGTGCTTCGGATGAAACGTGAAAATTATACTATGAAAAATGAATGTATATAAAAGTTTTTAATTAAATTGCTAAGCAGATAAGCTACTCAAAAACACCACTGTGTTTGAGCAGGAACAGGAAGTGATACTCTACCGCAGAGAGAGCGAACACGAAGTGACAGTGCTACCAAGAGTTAGGAGCGATCCTTTTCAGTTTTTTCTTTCATCATCTCCAACTCTCTTTGCTGTTTAAATCTCTCATAGTTCAGCTGTAATGAAAATTCTTTCTGCTATTCAAATGTTAAGTTTGTGATTGCTGATACAAGTGTGTTTGGTAAAACCTTACCTTTAGTTCAAACCAAAATCCTTGCAGTGTTTTAATAGTTAAAACATTGAAATCCTGCCTCCAAGTATGGTTCCTGCAGGAAGACTGTGTGGATAGGGTCAATTCAGTAAAAATCTGTCACCAACCTTGACTTATCAAAGGATTATTAGCGAGTTCATTTAACTACATGTGTCTCAGATTTTGTGTGTCACTATCATTTTCTGTAGCACAGTTATGTGCTTTGGTCTCCTAAAATCCCCTGCTATATTCCAGTGTCTCATTCACATTCTTTTTGTACACATTGTTTTGTTGGTATAAACAATTATTAATTTTCACATATAAAGAGTGAAAAAAAGTTTATGACAAGAAAGTATTCTGTGTGATCTTGGCTTCAGGTTGTGTTTGATTTGCTGTCTGCCACTGATGCTGACACTTGCATTCAAAAGGGATTTTAAAAAATTAGGTATTTTATAATTACTTACACTTTCCTCTGTTTCTCTTTCTCTCCCCCCCCCTCCCCCCCTCTCTCTCAGTGAGCTTTTGGGTCAAGACTTTACAGAGACATACTACACAGAGGATGGGAAACCTGTTACTCTTACTAATCACAATTACACTGTAAGTATAAAGAAACAAGAAGGGGTAGATGCCTAAGAAAATTTCAGTTATATTATCAATCTATTCAGGCTAACTCATCTTAAAGAATTTCCTGATTGTAACATAAACTCAATTTATGTGCTCTAAACTTGGGTCTCTGTTTGTGAAGTTCATTGTTCCAAAAAGCAGGCAGATCAGTTCCCTCTCTTCATAGAATGATTCTTTTAACCCAGATTTTTGAGATAAAACTATATAAACAAACAGACTCTGGTAATGGTGCTAAAGTACTGAAACTTGTTTACTTCCTAATGCTAGCTGTTTCTATTTGAAGGGCAGTCTGAGATTATAGGAGAGCGAGAGGGTGAGATCACTTTACTTTGGTATGTTTGAATTTGTGTATTTTTAGATTTGACAATGCACGCACTGCTTCCCTTGGACCAGCTGGCGAGCACTGTGAGGGTCATGTTCTTTACTTTTCCAGCGCGTTCAGTACCACCAGGCTGACCCTCCTGGGTGATAAGCTGAGAGTGATGTGGGTGGATGCCTTTCTTGTTTCCTGGATTGTTGATTGTCTGTGATGACACAGTGTACCGGGCTGTGGTTGACTTCTTTGTCACGTGGTGCAAGCAGAATCATCTGCAGGTCAGCGTGACAAAGACCAAAAAAATGATTGTGGACTGTAACCTCTGGTACAATCCAGGGGGTCATTGTGGAGGACTATAAATAGCTCGGAGTACACATAGATAATAAACTGGAGTGGGTTAAAAATACCACTGCATTCTCAAGGAAGGGCCAGAGTCAACTCTATTTTCTGAGGTGGCTGAGAGGGTTCGACTTGGACAAAAAATTGGCCTGGGCATTTTGACTAGAGATTAGCTCACCAGGTATTATAGGAAAAGCCATGAAGCCTAATAAACTTAGACCTACACCATCCTCCCTATTCTGGTATTCTAACCCGTACTTAGTGGAAACCAAAAGACTGCTTTGTTAAGTTAAGCTCCTGAACTATCTATAGGGTGGGCCATTTATATGGATACACCATAATAAAATGGGAATGGTTGGTGATATCAAAGTCCTGTTTGTGGCACATTAGTATATGTGAGGGGGCAAAACCCTCAAGATGGGTGGTGACCATGGTGGCCATTTAGAAGTTGGCCATCTTGGATACAACTTTAGTTTTTTTCAATTGGAAGAGGGCCATGTGACACATCAAACTTATTGGTAATGTCACAAGAAAAACAATGGTGTGCATCTGTGTCTTGTCTCTTCTTGGGTTTGTTTCTCCTACAGATTAACCCTGTGATAGGACTCCTTGAACACTGTACTGCTCCGTTAGAGCTGGGCGATAGAACGATAACGATATGTATTGCGAAATAACTTTTTCTCGATAGAAAAGTTAAACTATTGCGATAGGCCTCATCTCTCTTGTCCTCTTAAAAAAAAAAAACGAACAGCCAATCCAAATTAAGTAGCGCAGAGCCGAACCAATCACAGCCGCAGCGTCACGTCACGTGACTTGTTACATACAGCACAAGTGCCAAGCCACACATGTCAGGGCTCTGTGTGCGGGCAGGCAGAGATGAGGATCCAAATGCAGGACTCGAACACGGAATTGAAACTCAAAAACCTCAGCTTTATTGCTGGCAGGAAAACAAACATGAAGTGATGATGGAACACTGAGACCAAGGACACACAGGCATAATCTGATGGTACGACGCGACACCGAGCATGGGAAAACACAGGGCTTATATACACAGGGTAGTAACGGGGGAATCGGCAACAGGAGGGAGACACAGCTGGGAGAGATCAGGGCTAACGAGACAGGGGGAACAAAGCTGCACACACTAACATCAGACAGGAACAAGAACCTTCAAAGTAAAACAGGAAACAAAACACACTTTACTAAGACACAGACTAGACAGAGACAGACTTGACACTGACCAAAGGCTACTAAATGATAATCATAATCACAACAGTATCAGATCATAAATCATAATATGGAAAAACACCAAGAACCAGAGAAACAAAGGAAAATCCATGATGCAAAAGCACCAAAACATAATGAACTCAAAATACTGGGTCCAACGGACCCAGAACCGTGACAGCACATGTGTATTTGTTTGGGAAGCATATATATATATATATATATATATATATATATATATATATATATATATATATATATATATATATATATATATATATATATATATATATATATATATATATATATATATATATTTTAGGGGTGCAATGATACTCGTATCGATATTGAACCGTTCGATACAGTGCTGTCGGTTCGCTATGCATATGTATCGAACAATACAACATTTTTAATTGATTAACTTTTCTTCTGACGATGCTGTCTGTGTTGAGCGTGGGTGGTGGATCTGCGTTCGACTACTCTGCCTTGGCTGCACTGTCGGGCGCAGATCCATTGAGCGCAGGGCAAGCTAACAAGACAGAAGCTACGCTCGTTGCAACATGGCAAATTGAACCTCCCCCACCCTCATTCAGATCTGGCCTTTGGGACTATTTTGGTCTTCATGTGAAGCATGACCCTGAAGGTAAGCATCTCAGGGACTGTTACGTTCCCCTGAGGGGTCTAGGCGGTGAGGGGGGAGTAACAAAAAGTGACCGGGTTAGAAAAAGGAGTCAAGGAGGCAAAAGGGTTAAATCAACGAGTTTTATTAAAGTAGCTCAACTAAAAAAGACAGACAAGCCGCTATCACCATTTAAGAAAACAAACAAAACTCAGGCGTGGTCAATAAAGTAAAACGTAAGCCAAAAAGAAAGAGAGCAGCTCACTAGCTGCAAACCACAATAACACAGCTCACTAGCTGTAACCACTCACAAACACACTCATGGCACTCTGGCCCAGAGCTCACCTTTCCCTGGGCTTAAATACTTTTAATTACTGATGTGAGTCAGCTGTGTTACAGGGAAAGGTGGCACCTCAGGCAGAAGAAGTGGTGGGACACGCCCACACAGGCACCTTCAGGAGGAGGCCCTGCTAGGGCCGTAACACCCCCTCCCATAAATACAAACCCGTGGTTTCTCAAATGATTATGATAACCAAAAAAACTAATCAAGTCCGTAACCGTCGCATCAACAAATTGCAGGCTTTCCACCTACCAAACCCCATAACAATGGTTAGGCATTGCCTGCGGAAGCTGCCAACCCCATCTCAATGGGTTCAAAATACTTACTGAGGGTGGCCGCAGACCCTCAAAACAATGTCTCATGTGATAGCCAGGGCTTTTTTGAGCCATCACATGTGGAGAACACAGCAGGCAGTCAGAAGACCTTACTGCAACAGTTTTCAGACGATTGCTCAGGTCACCGATACAGGCATGTTTGTTAGCCAGGGTTGCGGGTCTTACTGGTGGTTTTATACACAGCCTGTCCCCCTGCAGGTCATTTTGAGGACCTGGGAAATTGTCAACCAGTGGCAGCTCAGGGTCAGTTGACCTCTTACACTGACTACATGACACTACTGAGCAATTATGCTCCAAGTGTAGCCTCTTCGTAGGCCTGGCAACCTTGTCGGTTTGAGAGCCACGACTGACTTTTCTCAAAGCAGGCCCTTTTTGCTTTGAGTGTGCTTTCTGTTTGAGTTTCAGTCTCAAACAGTTAGCAACAAGGTGTCCAGGTTTGTGGCAGAAGAAACAAAGCTTCGTTCTGGGTCTCGAAACCACAACTTTTTCAGCCTCGTTAGCTGGCTCCCTCCTAGCTCTCCAAGATGTATTATAGTGAGAAGGGATGTCACATTCTACCGCATTTGTTTTATGAGTTAGGGTAAACTCATCGGCCAGTATGGCAGCCTGCTGTAAAGTGGAAACCCTCTGTTCGCTTAAATAAAGAGCAATGCACTTAGGAACAGAGTTTTTAAAATCCTCCACAAGCATGAGCTCACGTAACGACCCAAAATTGTGAACCTGGCTTGCAGAGCACCACCTACCAAAAAGCTTTGCCTTCTCCCGAGCAAAGTCAAGGTAGCACTGACCCTGTGCCAACTCCAAACCTCGAAAGTTCTGCCTATAGGCCTCAGGCACAAGTTCATAGGCTTGGAGGACAGCACTTTTGATCTTTTCATAAACTAGGCCGTCATGCCTAGACAGACCAGAACAAGCTTCCTGAGCCTTACCCGTGAATTTACACAGCAACATCAACCCCCACACGTCTTCAGGCCACTGTAATGCAGTTGCTATGCTTTCAAACACACTGAAGAAGCTCTCAACACTGGATTCACAGAAAACGGGAACCAGGTGGATGTTATTGCCCACAAACGAGCTTCTAGACACCTGTGCACTGATAGCTGTATCATCCATTTCGGGGGTGGAGAAGGCTTAGCAAACACACCCTAATTAAGACACTACCACACCCGTCTGCCAACTCACTCAGCAACTACTGAACAATTAACAGAAAACTACACAACTTACTTTAACTGACCAACTTACCTCTTGCCACACACACACATTAACAAATACAACTTACCCAGTTCCTAAGCACAACAACCTTTACCTACCTATCTTCTGGAGCATGCTGGGCTCGAGGCAACTTTAAAGGCAGAACTTCAGCGACCGGAGCCCTGAATTGCCTACCCCCAACAGGGAACTAATCCCCGCCCAGGATTACTCCGAAAATAAAAAAGGCAAAACAACAAAAGAGTGCCCGAAGGAAGAACTTAATAAGCTCAGCTGGACACTCACCTAACTTAACTGGGAAGTTGAATCTCTAAAGGTGAACAAAGCAAGATAATCAAAAACCAATTCCAACTCAAAACTCCCTTTTCAACAATCCCGGACGAGCCCCCACTTGTTACGTTCCCCTGAGGGGTCTAGGCGGTGAGGGGGGAGTAACAAAAAGTGACCGGGTTAGAAAAAGGAGTCAAGGAGGCAAAAAGGTTAAATCAACGAGTTTTATTAAAGTAGCTCAACTAAAAAAGACAGACAAGCCGCTATCACCATTTAAGAAAACAAACAAAACTCAGGCGTGGTCAATAAAGTAAAACGTAAGCCAAAAAGAAAGAGAGCAGGTCACTAGCTGCAAACCACAATAACACAGCTCACTAGCTGTAACCACTCACAAACACACTCATGGCACTCTGGCCCAGAGCTCACCTTTCCCTGGGCTTAAATACTTTTAATTACTGATGTGAGTCAGCTGTGTTACAGGGAAAGGTGGCACCTCAGGCAGAAGAAGTGGTGGGACACGCCCACACAGGCACCTTCAGGAGGAGGCCCTGCTAGGGCCGTAACAGGGACAAAAGTAAAACAATATGTCGGATGTGCCACGCAATGCTCAATTACATGGGTGGGAACTACTGCGTTAGCGCAGTTTGCTCGTTAACACGCACGAGGCGATACGCCGTAGCTCGTTAACAGAGATTTGCCGTGTTGTGGCGTTAACGTCACGGGTGGGAACAAAATGAATATGACTGCACATTTACGCCGACATCATCCTAGTGTAAAGACAGGTGGAAGCAGACAAAAACAACAAGCACGCATGCTACAAACTTTACCCGAGTCATTTAGACAGCCGTTAGCATGTGATTCTCCTTATGGGGACCTGATATGTTTAATATGCTGCTGAGAATATAGCCCAGAAGAAGTGTATAGTATAGCTTTTATTTTGGAAAGAGACATTTCTCTGTAATAAACTCTCTTTTCCAAAGATGAGTGATGTCTCGATTAGATTGACTTATTATTTTATCCCTTTGTTGTTTCAGCAACATTAAATTTAAAAACTGTACGTTTGAGTTAAAATATATATTTATTATTTTAATAAATGACAAATTAAAAAAGCATGAACATTTTTTTGTATCGAAAACATATCGACTCTGGTGTCACAGTTCGATATTTTTTCGATACAAAAAAAATGCGCTAACGCACTAGTTCCCACCAATATAATTGAGCATTGCGTGGCACATCCGACATTTTGTCCATGACGCGCTTACCTTCAGGGTCATACGTCACATGAAAACCAAAATAGTTCCAAACGCCAGATCTGAATGGGGGAGGGGGGGGGGGGGGGTTTCAATTTGCCATGTTGCAAGGAGAGCTTAACTTCGGTCTCCTAGCTTGCCCTGTGCTCAGTGAATCTGCGTTCTACTACTCCGCCTAGGCTGTACTGTCGAGCGCAGATCCACTGAGCACTCAACACAGACAGCATCGTCAGAAGGAAAGTTGATAAAATTAATTAAAAATTTTGTATTGTTCGATACATATGTGTACCGAACCAAAAGCACTGTATCGAACGGTTCAATATCGATACGAGTATTGTTGCACCCCTAAGATATATATATATATATATATATATATATATATATATATATATATATATATAACTCTGTCATGCTAGCTACTACACAGTACGAGTCATTGTAACTGACTGTAAAACGTAACGTTAGCACAGCGAAAATAAAATACACCTAAGCTTGGTTTATATCTGACCCAGATTGGCTGCAGTTCATAACTTCTTACCTGAAGTTCAGTTCCCCTGCCCCTCTGCCCAGCGACCTTGGGTCTCCCCTGCTCCTGCCTTCCCTTTCCCTCATCTACCTCTTGGCCTCCACCACTTACTAATGTTACTGAATCTGTGGAAGCTCCGCCATAGCCACCACCTGCCTGAAGGGCTTGTTTCTTATTGGCCCTTATTTTTTCCGCACCTCCTTTTCACTTTTTGTTCACCATTTTCTTGTCTTTGTCTGTGATAAGATTGCTTTCAGAGCCGTTGCCCGAGCAAGGGGGGGGCTGTAATTGTGCCAGCCCAGAGTCGATCATGACCAATTAGCCAATCCACCACCTTTCATTTTTTTAAACCGTTACAACCCCCCCCCCCCCCCAAAAAAAAAAAACAAACAAAACAAAAAACAAAACAAAAAACATCGGCCCATAACAACAAAAAATCACCAATGGCCCACCAGGAAAATGCCCGATGGCCAGTCCAGCTGTGCTGGGGTCCATTAATATCTATCAGACAATGCTCAGGAGATTTCTTTATGAGTCTGTTGTGGCCAGTGCCATCCTCTATGCTGTTGCATGCTGGGGCGGCAGGTTGACGGTCTCAGATGCCAATAGACTCAGTAAACTAATTCACAAGGCCAAGAATGTTGTTGGGACAGAGCTGGACTCCCTTAAGGTGATGTTGGAGAGGTGGATGTTGTCTAAGACAAGGACAATGCTGGACAAAACCTCCCACCCACTTCATGATATGCAGGACAGTCATAGGAGAACGTTCAGTGAGAGACAAAGGCTACGTTCACACTGCAGGTCTTAATGCTCAATTCAGATTGTTTTGATCAAATCTGACTTTTTTTGTCTGCTTGTTCACACTACAAATAAAATGTGACCGCAAACGCGCTCTAGTGTGAATCCTCAAAGCGGCCCACATGCCCAAAAGAAGACATCACACACAACACCCTCTGTTTAGACCCAGACCAAACAGTATTGTTTGACTGATGGCCCTTAATATAAAGACTTGTTGCGGACTTTACGTTTCCCAATTTTGCTTTAAGTTATAAAGTTATTTTGTTATTTACATATGGCCTACTACTATACTACTACTACTATCCTTATTGCTGTTTTAGAGGAGCGGTGCTGTTGGGTCTAAACTCAGACCCCGCTGTATCCAGGACTTATTCCCATGAAAGAAAAACAAGGCAACAGTGCTCGATCGATTTCTTGCGCAAGGGAGGCCCTTCCATCTGTGACCAGCACGTCGAAATGACCACAATGGTGGCCCTCCTCTCGCTGCCTTTTATTGACAAACTTCAAACAATAGTTTACAAAACACCTCCCCCTGCAACCCCGTTTGGTTACATAGACAAGGACTGTATGTAAATGTATACACTGTGTGTGTGTGTGTGTGTGTGTGTGTGTGTGTGTGTGTGTGTGTGTGTGTGTGTGTGTGTGTGTGTGTGTGTGTGTGTGTGTGTGTTAGACCTCCTGCTGACCAAAGGGTCGTAAACCCAGGAAGCTTACATCAAAAGAAACAGATCTTTCAGATAGGATGTATCTACAATAAAACCTCCCCCAGCACAGAGTGGCTGGAGAGGTGGTCAGAATCAAAGAGATGGCTTTGATCCTACTGCTTAAACTAAGACTATACAAATTTAAGAAACACAATGGCAACATTCAACAATTAGACTTAACATTTCCCTCCTTTTTGTCATTGTATACTTAAATTTCAACTTATGCACCCTTTGTTTGGACAGTGTTAGTATAGATTTCATTCATACACAGTAAACTACATCCTATACATAAGCAAATCAGTATCAACAGTTCAAAAACAGGAATTACTATTTTCAAAAGAAGATGCCACCAAGGACCAGACAGTAACCAAGCTATCCAGCCTTGTGGCAGATCTACTCCTGTCGTGCAATTCATTATGTATTTCTTCAAGTAAACAACTGAATGTCAAAGGTCAAACAAGAAGAATCATCATTCTCAAAAATCATATGTCTCTACAATCCATCTGTATACAGACATAGGCATTTAACCACATCAGTTGACTTTATTGTTTGTCCATGTGGCTCTCAGCTAACTTCAAAGTTGCAGCCTGGTCAACACCCTTCTTTATGACTCCTATCAACCCCCCAAATCTTCTCACTGTAGGCATCCTGTGGGGGTTAGAGTCAACTGGTGAATTATCTGCATTTACGACTCTTCTCCTGTCCTGTTGTCACCACAGAAAAAGCTTTGTAAAGGAAATTGGATCAAGGTGTTTTGATCTTCTTGGCTCAAAACCTCAAGTGTTCATGATGTAAATGTAGACAAAAGGCTTCTCTGTTTACATCCTTCTTGCAGAAGACAAAAGAATAGGTGATGTTGCCATGTTCCATGGTTAATCTCCAACTTGGGCTAATCCATTGTCCTTCATACACATAGGCAATTGGCCTGTTTCCAGTTCGTTTAACTGTATAATGTCCTGCAGCAAGTCATATTCTTTGAGTCAGACGAGCAGGTCTGTCCTACCAGAGCAGTTCACCTTCCCAGCTACTGGTGAATCAACCTTCCATTCAGGTTCAGAGCAGTTGAAAAGTTGGCAGTGTTCCTGGATGTGTTGCCAAAGCAACCAAACAAACTGTCTCGCTCTCAGTGATGCTATAGGGCCACAGTCCAGAAGAATATGTAGCCAGTGGCATCACAAGCATAACCATTGGTCTCGTTGTTTATGTGAGCGGTTGTGTTCTTAAACTGCCACCAGTAGTTGTTGAAAACCCATGCAGGTACTGGGTGTGGTTTGCTCTGTTCCAGTGCGTTCCCTGTCATCCCACTCAGGGTCCACAGGCACAAGAAGATGCACAGCACATTCCCAGCCATTCTGATGAGTACCTGTGGCTCAGTTGGTTTCTTCACCGGATTGAGACGAGGGGCCCTGGAGGCTTTCCCCCCCCTTTGTTCCCGGTCTTCCTGCCACTTACTCCGAGCTGGCCTGGATGTGTGTCACCTTCTTGCAGTGCGCTTGATATATCCAAGTGTTCCTTCCAGCAATCTTCACTGCTGTGGTCGTCGTCAGCAGCATCCGATATGGACCTTTCCATCGTGGACTGGACCAGCACTTCCTCTCCATGGCCTTATCATCATCCAATCTCCAGACTTCAGACTCTGCTCCTGCGGAGAAACAGAATCATCTTGCATTTGTGCTGTTCACAGAACCACAAGTCCATCGCTGGACCTCCTCTGCACTGTCACTTTTTGGAGCTTGGCACGCTCCCTCAGGTTCCATTTTGTGGGCGATCCTCTCAGCCACTCCTTCTCGTCATGGCACCCCACGACATCTACAAATTGAAAAAATGACACTCCTCTCGCCACACGGCTTTCGCCATGCGTCAACTCCCCAATGAGACATGTACAAGAGTGTTGCACCGTCTCCCTAAAACAATCTCCAGGGTTGGTCCCTTGGAGCAGCTTCACTCCAAGCTGTAACCCTGTGTAAAACATTAATCAGCACTTAAATGTTCAGCTTGTTTAACTCCCAGCTCCTGTATCTTAGAAGACAAAGTCTTAAATTTAAAACAACTTCACATTTGCAACCAACTATAGATCATAAGAGTAATAGAGTATTCAGCATCACAGAGACAAGTATCATTGCAGGTTTATTCTAAACTCATTAAACTCCTATTTTTCCCCATAATTTGTTCCAAATTATTTAACATCTCAACGTTATTCCACATTGTAATCAGTGAACTTCACTTATAGGCCATCAAAGCCTCATCTGAACATGGATGCACCACTTGCATAGGTTTAATACTTGTAAATAAACAGCTAATCACACAAATCACTGCAACAATAATAGAAAACATTGTTTAATGTTACTTCTGGACCCCACCTCTTGACGCATGGACACTCTCATGCGTCAACTCACCAAACCTGGATCCCTGCCTTAAAAACTGGCTCCACCAGGAGCCTGCATACTCAAGATCTGGAAATAAAATCAAACTTCACACGTATAAACAAGTATATCACAAGGGTAACAAGCATTCAGCATCAGCGAGACAAGTGTCATGTGCAGGTTTTCTCAAATCATTAAATCACTATTATTACCATAATTCGCCTCAAACATGGATCATCCCATGTGCTCAGTTAACATTAATGTAGTCGGTGACTTCTCTTAAGCAAAGTCACTCCACTCATATATTATTATGGGTCCAAAAGTGGCCAGCAAATGAGCCCATAATAAACTATTCCATAAACACCGTAATCTCTTATTTGTTTTACTCATGTCACTTGTCCGCTTCTGCCGAATCCTCCACAGCATTCTCAAAGAAACAAACATTAGCAATACACATTGACTGTGGTCAGACGGAGGTCAGACACAGGTCAACAGGTTCCAGAGGTGCCATAAAAACACCATAAAGTTAGCCATCCCTAGCCGTGGAAAGAATGTCATTCACATATAAACCCAGAAATCCTGTAGTGGGAAAGAACATCAACCAGTTGTCCTGGTATAAATCGCATCATCAATTCACATGAAGAACTGGCATGCTGTAAGAAAAGAAAATGCAAATATCAGCGCTTGTGCAGGCGTATGCATACTTTGTCACAGTTATCTCTGTGAGCAACACAAGCCTATGAATAACACACACATGGTAAATTCACAGACAGAGAATTTAAACTAAAAAGGTTAAATTTTCAGAGTTCACATAGTCATGTGACCCACAGGAGGAATCCTGTGGTCTCCTTCTGCTCCTGCAACAGAGACACACACAGAGATACATCCACACCTTTATCAGGTGGGGGTTGACTTCACAGAATGGTGTTAAGTCAGTCAGTCTTGTCAGCTTTTGTCAGTCAGTCAGTTCCCCATTTATTTTAAAATTCTCACTCATTCACTCAGTGATTCCTTCTTTTGCTAATTGTGGAAATTATCGTCGCATTCGTTTCCACGCTCAGCAAAACAACGTCATTTCAAAAAGAAAAATAATTTAGACTGGATTTCCTTGTTGAATCCTTTTGGACAGGAACTTGTTTCCTGATTGTCCCAAATAAGAGCCCATTTTAATTTTGGAGAAGCTCACTTTGCAACAGTTTTCTCGACGACGCTTCGGTTCTAATCGTGCAGATCTGCTCAAACAGAGATCATCAAACAAAACTTTCAGTGCACCATGAAAGTAACAAAATAAAAGAAAGAAAATAAAGGAAATCAAAGGAAAGAAAGGCCTTGTTTAAGTCATGACACGTGTTCTTCATGCCAGGGGAATAAATCGTAACAACCCAATTGGCAGGTTCAACTTTAGTAATAAAAGACAAATCAAACAGCCAGTTTAATCTCAAACATTCATCCAATCAGCCATACACACAACATACAGCTTAACCCTGTTGTCTTAGCACATAATAAGTTTCTTCTCGTGTGTCATGGTAAAACTTCTTCACACACCAGAAACTCACAATCAGCTCACTCAACTCACTCATTTAAGACCTCTCATCAGCATTCTGTTTTCTCCTCTATGATGCAACCATCTGTCCTCCTATAATATTCAGTCCACTAGTCTATGTATCACTTTCATCTCACTGGTGACTTGGACAAGATGACAAACAGAATCTCATGCTTACGATGCTGTCTGGTCTTCATGAGTATCATTGTATGTGTATATGCATGTATGGTTAATGCATTTTGCATTAACCATACATGAAAATCAGTATGTTTTTATGTTCATCTCTCATCACACTTTCATTATTCTCATCACTGCTTAAAACAACACACATCTCTCTCTGTTTTTCTTCTTTAACTGTACTTTTCTCCAAAACAGAAAATAGCATTACAGCTGTTTCAGACTGAGAAACACCAAACACTCTTCGTGCTATCATTCATCCACACAACTATTTTATTTCTTTTTGTCCACTGGGCAGGTGACCTGCAGAATCACGTCTGCCCCAGCTGGATACCTTTCACACACACCATGACGTCAGACACTCTCACACTCGCGGAATTGATCAGGAGAAAAACTTTCTTCATCTTCATACTCTGTTACAGAAACAACATATGTTTTTTTTTTTTTTATGTGTTGTGTCAGGGATGGATATGTAGTTGTAACGTTTGTGTTCACTAACTTTACTTTCTGTTTCCTACCCTGCCTACTCTGTCTTGGACTCAATGCTGCTCCTAATGTCTCTCCATACTCAGCCTTTAATTTCTCCTCCACCTCTGCCTCTGCTCTCTCACACTCTTCTCTGGCTCTACTTTCTGCTAACATTCTTGCTCTTCCTAATGCTTTTCTACGGTGTTGTTCTAAAGTAGTTGCAGTGGATTGAGCTGTTTCATCCTCAGGTTTCACAACTACTGCTTGCAATATTGCTCTTTTAACATTCTGTGCTTCTCTCGTCTTCTGAGTCTGCTCCAGCCACAACTTAACAACTGCTAACTGCAATTCCTTCCTCTGCTTCGCTTTACCTGTGTTACCTGCTACACTTACAGCTATTCTTTCTACCAGCATTTTACACTTAACTTCCACTAATGTCCCTTCAAATCCATATTTCTTACACCAACAACCTACATACTGCGTGCTGCCTGGTGAAAATTTCTCCATAAATTTTACATCTCCTTCTAAGGCATACTTACACATTTTATTCTCCATTACAAGACAACAATCAGCCACACTCACGCAGACCACGTCTGGCCCGCACACACACACAACATAGGCCTATCGCTTGCGTCTGCACGCACAGCTAGCGCTCTCTGTTGAAAACTCTCAAACGCCCCATATGGCGGAGAATTCAACTTTCGGACACTCTCCAATGCCCCAAATGGCGGAGATTCCAGACTCCAAACCTAGGTTCTCTCCACGCCCCAAATGGCGGAGAACTCTCTACGCCCCAAATGGCGGAGAAGCCTGCGTCTCTCTCACGCGGCTAGCGCGCTCCCGGACTCACGTTTAACGCACAGCCCGTAGCCGCTCTCTATTGTTTTGGGTCCACGTGCGCTCTCGTGACCAGCGCTCCCCCGGACTCAAACGTTTCACGCAGAATCACGGTGACGCGTTTTCTATCTAGGATCCTAAATTCATTCACACGGTTATAGAGACGCTCTCCGATTGCTTACCGTTGAGTTTCGTTTCGTTCACAGGAGAGTCCTAGAATCCCGTCAGTCGCCGTCCATGAGGGGAGTTCAGACGCTATTCCACCGGCCTGGTCATGAATTTAACACTCCAGGTCTTTGTCAGGCGGCGTGTCCTCTCTCCCCTCAGTGTGCGGCGAAATTCTTGGACTCCGGCTCGAAGGACCAATTAATGTTGGGTCTAAACTCAGACCCCGCTGTATCCAGGACTTATTCCCATGAAAGAAAAACAAGGCAACAGTGTTCGATCGATTTCTTGCGCAAGGGAGGCCCTTCCATCTGTGACCAGCACGTCGAAATGACCACAATGGTGGCCCTCCTCTCACTGCCTTTTATTGACAAACTTCAAACAATAGTTTACAAAACACCTCCCCCTGCAACCCCGTTTGGTTACATAGACAAGGACTGTATGTAAATGTTAGAGATGGCACGATACCACTTTTTTATGTCCGATACCGATACCGATATCATAAATTTGGATATCTGCCGATACCGATATGAATCCGATATAGTGTTTTTTAATCAACAAAACTGTTTTTTAAAATATCTTGCTGCATTTTGCAAGTCTGCAAGTTCATACTCAAGTTTAAAACAACAACTACACTAAAGCTATTCTGTTATACCTGTATACAAAAAAATATTTCATAGTTCAGCAATACTGATCAATCTAATAAACTTAGACCTACACCATCCTCCCTATTCTGGTATTTTAAAGAGTACTTAGCGTAAATATTAAGCAACCTAACTAATAGGGTTCCAACTCCCAGCAACAACAAAAAGAAATAAATAAAAAATAAGGAACCACCCCTCACGCGCCACCTCATGATGCTTAATCGACGTAATCAACCTTAATTTGATGCAGTGTGAAAAAAAATGCACAGAAATCAATTATTTTTCAAGAAATATTAAATAGATTCAACATCTTTCTTCAACAAAATTGCAGACTGCACAGATGGTACCTTCCCAAAGTAAAAAGTACTATAGCATACTAGGGTATATATTAGACTTAATAGTCACTATATACAGTAATTGACTTCTATTCATTTTACATCAAATTAAAACTTTGGGTGTCAGATAATTATTTATTAAAAGCTCGACATTTTAAATGAGAATAAGAAAGAAAAGTATGTCTTTGTGCCCCCTTTTCCCTGTTCATGCCCTATCGGCCCCCCTGGCTAAACTTTGCTAGATCCGCCCCTGCACAGTTACCAGCGTCAGCTACGTAGAAAAAGATCCTGGTGTAGAAAGAAATATTAAATAAATTCTAACAACAGCTTATCAAGCTTAAACGTTCTGCTGTTGTTCAGCCGCTGGTTTCCTCTTTCTGGTGCAAAGTGGGCCAAAAACAAACAAGAGACACGGACTCGCGACAGAAAAGCCGATCAGCTGATCATTTAAGCAGTTTCACGATTGAAGTAGCAGCCGGAGAGCGAGAGGCAGTCGCTTGTTAAGCTTAACGTGGGAATGCTTTACAAACATTCAGAGATGGACTTACACACTTGCTTTACTTCTCTCTGGGATAACTTTGTCGGAGATGAAATGCCAGGTTGCTAGCGAATCTCCACATGCTATCCAGACCACCGACAGGTCCGGCATGCCACAGCTGCTCTATCACGTGATGCATACTGCTCCGACTGCTAACGTTCTGAGGTGAGTTACGGCGTGTTGCAAGTTTTGCGAGGTGCTTTCGTGATATTTAATGGATCGGATTACATTTTTTTATTTTTCTCCGATATCCGATCCAGTAATTTAGGTCAGTATCGGACCGATACCGATACGTAATATCGGATCGGTCCATCTCTAGTAAATGTATACACTGTGTGTGTGTGTGTGTGTGTGTGTGTGTGTGTGTGTGTTAGACCTCCTGCTGACCAAAGGGTCGTAAACCCAGGAAGCTTACATCAAAAGAAACAGATCTTTCAGATAGGATGTATCTACAATAAAACCTCCCCCAGCACAGAGTGGCTGGAGAGGTGGTCAGAATCAAAGAGATGGCTTTGATCCTACTGCTTAAACTAAGACTATACAAATTTAAGAAACACAATGGCAACATTCAACAATTAGACTTAACAGGTGCTTCAAAGGATAGCTGCAGATTTCTGTCAGAATCTGCAGATTATACAGTACAAATATAATGTTCACGTTTCTCCAGCGCTGTCTTCCCAGCAGTTTCACTAACATCTACACGGGATGGCCAGGAAGCATTCACAATGTCTTCTCGGGCGCTGATAATTGCCGTCTGTCAGTTGTGACATGGCCATTCAAACAGCAGTCGCTTTCTAAAACATCAGATGTGTATCAGATTCAGTACCACATACGAAAGTGACCCAGGTCGGATTTGAAAATATCGGATTTGTGCTGTTCACACTGTCATACCATGATCACTATCATACCATGGGTCACATAGGGTCAAAAAAGTCGGATTTGATGCGCTTTCGCCTGCAGTGTGAACGTAGCCTAAGATCACCCAAATGCACCACTAAATGACACATGAAATCATTCCTGCCTGTGGCTATCAATGCTAACTCTAACCCTGTACAACTCCTCCACCTAATGCACAGTGCAGTAGTTACACCCTATTGCATATGCTCTACAGGGAAAATAACAAGCTTATAGTTTAGAGTAAAATGTCAATCATATATTCACCTCTGTAATATTCTTGATATTAATTATTTAGCTATTTATATATATTTGAGCTATTTGTTATATTTTGTAAACTTTGTAATATATTGGTATCATTTATTTTAGTTCAGTCTTTTCCTGATATTGTCTTGGAGCAACTGTAACCACATAATTCCCTTGGTGATTAATAAAATATTCTGATTCTGATTACTTGTCCTGATGGAAAACCACTGCCATGTCCTCAAACCAGAGATGCCAGTGTGAAACTAGTCAAGGTTAGGATTGTGAATACAAAGCCAAGGGTCCCCGAGAATTAGAGGTGTCAGCAGGGCTTAGTTTTTAACACTTCTTGGCCCACCCTAAAGCTCTTCTTTGTAGTAATTCCACCAGGCAGGCCATTCTTATGCTGTCAGAAATACAACTGTGCTGTTGAAACACAGGGAAACACTGAAAATCCACTACTAGTCTCTATTAGGACTGGGCGATATGACCCAAAAATCATATCTTGATATTCTTTAACTGGATGGCAACATATGATATATATCTCGATATTTTTTTAAAGCCATAAAGTAAGAATAAAAAGAGGGTTCTTAGTCAAAGCTGTGTCTATAAGATGTTAAACTGTGTGTCTTTTTCATAACAGTGACATGGTTGTATTTTCCTTAACTGAACGAGTCGTCAGTCATTTTTGCACAATGGGAGGAGGTGATGTCGCGTCGTCCATGTTTTCTACAGTCATTGGTAAAGACAAACGAGGCCCTGGTTGATGTGACTTCCTTGTTACGTGATTTGAATTGTTGAAAAGATGCAGGAAATACAGGAAATGTTTCGCATGATCTGGATCCGAGTTTAATGTAAATTAATAAAACACACCCTCCCAACTTGCCAAATGTCAGTTATGTCCAAGTCAGACAAGGACTTCCTTTAATTTTTGTGGACATATATAAATCAATATGTATTTATTTAAGTGTGTGTGTGTGTGTATTTCAATTGTCTAAGTATATATCTTTCCAAATGTGCTATTGGTATTAAATTCTCACCAGATGTAAGTAAAAAAAAACCATACATCCACACATACAAAACCCCCCCCCCAAAAACCATAGATATCTGTAAAAATGTGTAATAGTAGGAAATATATAAATCAATATGTATTTATTTAAGTGTGTGTGTGTGTGTATTTCAATTGTCTAAGTATATATCTTTCCAAATGTGCTATTGGTATTAAATTCTCACCAGATGTAAGTAAAAAAAAACCATACATCCACACATACAAAACCCCCCCCCCAAAAACCATAGATATCTGTAAAAATGTGTAATAGTAGGAAATGACAGAAAAAGTATTGAACACATTAAAAGGAAATCAACATAAACCAGACATAACCAGAGGGAAAACTGTTCCGGTTGATGGAAAACACTGGGGAAAACTGTGGCGTCACAAGAACAGTTTTTTTACGAGAATGGGAGCAAACACTTGCTCAGGTGAGGAATTGCTACTCTTAATCCACTGCTGTGAGACCTGCCTTCCTGAACAGACAGAAAGAAGGATGGTTGCGGACAGGAGCTGGCTGGCAGTGGTGAGGATGGAAGCTGGTGAAAGGTACCCTTAACTGTACTGGTAATATGTCCATATACAGGACATGGGCGAGGTTGCAATGGAATGGGCGAGGTTGTAAATTTTCTGAGTTAAAGGAAACTAACAAACCTAAAATCAATCATACAGAACAATACAGAAATAGAACAATATGGGAATCAGGAAAAATCATAACCACAAGGAAAACAAATTATATTTATAGAAACTACAAGCATAAATGACTTCTCAAAACTCAAAACAGTGAAGACTTAAAAGACTTCTCTGATGTTGTGCAGCCAGATGCAACCAAGTGAAAGGAGGAGCTGTTCAACTTTGTCTATGGTGACATCCTGAATAACATCCAGAAGTCTCTCTAACAAAATCCATCACACCGAAGAAACAATTCTGTATTTTTGTAGAGCTTTTTTGCTAATGAAAGATGGAGATAATGTTTCTAAATCTTTTCTCTTTCAGGATCATTGCTTTTACCATGGCCATGTAAGAAAACATCCAGATTCCTGGGTTGCACTCCGCACATGCTCAGGATTCAGGTACTGTCCCTACCTCATGATTAATTGTTGTTACACTGTATCAAGTGTTATTAGGTGAACATAAACAAACATTAATCTATCTTTTTTTCATTTATCTGGTGCCACGTCACTGGTGTTATATATGTGTTATACAAGCTATCGCCAGTAGTGGTCACCATGTAATGTGTGTGTATCTTCCTGAGGTATAATGAATAAAAAGAAGAAGCCTGAATGTAAACAGCTAACGTGTTTATCTGTCTGGCTCTGTATAACTCCTGCTTAGTTAATGACACAAACAGGGGAAAACATAACAGCGGGGATAACCTCCACCTTTAGGCGTGCTGGCATACTATCCGCCACCTGATCCAACTCACCACCTGGTTGGGATCAGCTGACAGTTCAGCTCTTTTCTTCATCTGTGTCCAGAACTTATGGGTATAGATCCGATGATACAATTACAAAAGCAATCGTGTATTCCACAAATAGGAATGCACATTGTATTGCCTATTGCTGCACCTGTAAGAGACAGAAAAAGCAAAACAAAACAAATGTACAGCACACAAAAAAATACAGAGATACATAAATCTACAATATTCCTATAGTGTGTGTGTGTGTCTGTGAGAGGGAGAGAGTGAGTGAGTGTGAGAATGCCTGTGTCTTTGTGACAAATTTACTTGATAATGAGGGTGAGAAGCTGCAGCAATGCCCTGCAGAAACCTGGGGCAGACAGAGATAAAACCAGTACAACCACGCTATCCGCAGCTTCCAAGAGTACCAAAGGCCACCACTAGCACCCCAGGGCCACATCTCAAGACCGTCAAGCAGCACCCACCCCAGTCCTCCACCACCACCAACTGAGGTAGATGCACAGGCCAAACAGCAACCGCAGCTCTCCAGCCCTCAGGAAGACCGCCAGTCACCTGCAGCCCAGGAGACCACCACCATCCACCTCCAATTCAAATAGGGAAACGAGACTACAGCAGATCACCCCCACTAAGTAATGGAATTGATCAGTGGGAACCAGAGAGAGATAAATTCATCCAGTTGGTGTTTTGAGGAGACAGACATTTTCTCCAGACCAATGTGGTCAAGAACTAAATCTTTATATTGAACACATAAGCATCAGGCTTTTCTTGGTGATGCATAAGGAAGTAAGGAGTACACATGATGTATTTGCTTCCATATCTAGTTCACTTATGTTAACTATGTTATGTTGCACAGTGAGGTTGAGATATAGCAACTAAACCACGTGGTTAGGTCTTCACATATCTTCTGCAAGAACTGTTGGACAGGCATGCAGAACCATATAGCATGCACATAGCTCTCAACAGAGTTGTCTTTGCAATAGGTGCATATGTTCGATTGTGTAAGACCCATTGGGAACAACCTTTGTACCGTGTAGTGTGTTCTATAGAGATTATTGTGTAAGTTGTAAGTTGGGGCATTTAGTCATTTTTAAACAATAGCTTATAGCATTTTTGATCACCGTTTGGGCAGGTATTTAAAACATTTTGTTACCCAAGTAGGTATTTCTTGATTCAGTTGACCAGGATTGAATGTTTCTTCTATGATGGATTTCAGTTGATGATATTCAAGAATGTCACATTTGCTCAGTCTATGTTTTGATAGTTCTTCAAATGAAATGAATTTTCCATCTTGTATAACATGTTCTAAATTTTTTAAATCCCTTTCTCATACCATGATAAAAAACTTAGTATACCCTTTTTCTGAAAAAACAACTGGATTGTTCCAAAAGGGTGTTAGTTTACATGGAATAAGCGAAGACTTAGTTGTTTTTAGGAATTCCCACCAGGCTGTCAGAGAAGTGTTTATGTTGAGGCTTTTAAAGTAGTTATGCTGCTTAATACTGGAGATGAGGAAAGGCAGATTACAGATTTTTGCTTTTGCACAGAATGCTTCTTCTAGGTCCAGTGAATGATTGTCTAATAATTTTATTTTTCAATTTTTCAAATTATTTTATTTATACAGCACCAAATCATAACAACAGTTGCTTTAAGGTACTTTATATTGTAAGGTAGACCCTACAATAACTCATACAGAGAAAAACTGCCTTCTGCGATGACCCGTTGGGGTGAGAGAAGGAAGACAGGATAAAGACATGCTGTGGAAAAGAGCCAGAGCATAACTAAGGGAGGATTCAGGGTCACCTGATCCAGCCCTAATTATATGCTTTAGCAAAAAGGAAAGTTTGAAGCCTAATCTTAAAAGTAGAGAGTGTCTGTCTCCTGAATCCAATGTGGAAGCTGATTCCACAGAAGAGGGGCCTGAAAACTGGAGGCTCTCCCTCCCATTCTACTTTTAAATACTCTAGAAACAACAAGTAACCCTGCAGTGTGAGACCAAAGTGCCCTAATGGGGTGATTTGGTACTATAAGGCAGCTGTTCCCAACCCCCGGGCCAAGGACCGATACCGGTCCATGAGTCGTTTGGTACCGGGCCGCAAAAGTTGAGGCTCGAGTGTGAAATATATGGTTTTCAGGGTTTTTATCGTTAACTTGGTTTCCCTGGGTCTTTCCCATGTTGTAATTGTGTGTCTTATTTTGAAAGAAATATTTGCATGTTACCATAGCAACCAGAGAGCATTAAAGGGCAAGAAGAGGATGTTACTCTCAATGTTGTTGCCGCATTTCAGGAGGACGCTGCTAACGGAGTTACACAATTACACAGTGATTTCGCGGTTATTATTATATTTACAAAATACCACAGTTTTTGTCTTGGTCGTATCATTTTATTTTGTTGTAATTATCCGTGACACCTTAAACGGCGGTCCGTGAAAATATTGTCTGATGTTAAATCTGTCCGTGGCACAAAAAAGGTTGGGGACTGCTGCTATAAGGTCATTAGCCCTTTAAACCCAAACCTGCAGGACACCGGCCCTCGAGGCCTGGAGTTGGACACCCTTGCTAAAAAGGGGTTAGGGTTTAAAGGGTTAAGATAAGATGGGGACTGATTATTCAGGACCTTGTATGTGAGGAGCAGGATTTTGAATTCAGTTCTGGATTTAACAGGGAGCCAATGAAGAGAAGCCAATATAGGAAAAATCTGCTTTTTCTAGCCTCTGTCAGTACTCCTGCTGCAACATTTTGCATCAACTGAAGGCTTTTCAGGGAGTTTTTAGGAAATCCTGATAATAATGAATTACAGTAGTCCAACATAGACTTAATAAATGCATGAACTAGTTTTTAGCGTCACTCTGAGACAGGATATTTCTAATTTTAGAGATTTTGCACAAGTGAAAGAAAGTAGTCCTGCATATTTGTTTAATATGTGCATTGAAGGACATGTCCTGGTCAAAAATGACTCCAAGGTTCCTCACAGTGTTACTGGAGGCCAAGGTAATGCCATCAAGAGTAAGAATCTGGTTAGATACCATAGTTCTAAGATTAATAATAAGCTTAGTTTAATCATTTTGAAACGTATATCAATCTTTTGGATTGGATGTAGTGATAAATGTCTGTATTTTAATGTCTGAGTTGGCTGGAAGTTTCACTCACATGTAACTGCTTCACTTCTTGCATGCATTACCTGGCTACAAGCACAAGTTAACTGAGTAGGCTAGTAGCAGGTCAAATTAGCTTAGCCTTAAGAACGATGATGCATCTCCTTTTGTTTGCTGGTAGTATGGTGATGCTTTAGTCTTTAGTCTGGGATGTGATATCCTTCTTTTCCTAAATGGCAAGATTGGAGGGAGGTCTGAAGAGAGCCACAGATACTTCATCCTAATTTGTTCTGCTTCATGCCGTACTAGTTTATTAATCCTTATTCCCGTGGCTGTTATATGAGCAGCTGTTGTGAAGATATGGCAAATAAAATCCTTTTGGCTACAACAGGGGTCGGCAACCTTTCTGATGATGAGTGCCATCTAAAATATTCTCAAAAGCAAATGTGCTATGTCAACCGTTGCATAAACAATAAATTTAATAACGCTGCATATCAACAGTTAAACACTACATAGAGCAACTTTATTGAACTATATTTTTTGACACATGTTGGCAAAGTGCAGATCAGCTATTTTCAAAAAACACGTTTTTATACATAACAAGAACACCAAAGGAAGCATACAACAGAAAATGCAAATGCTATTTAAGGTCTCATCACAACAGTGACATGAAAAAATAAACTGGGCCTATATGACATTGGTTAATACAGGGATGTACATGTTAATGTGAATCCTGCCCCTGCTTTGCATTTGCCGGTTGTGTTATCTGGGGATCACATTTTGTAACTCACACAGGTCTTCAGCAGTCAGACTGCTATGGGAGGCAAAACAAGTCTGTATTTTTTGTCTATCTTTGTGCTTCAATTCAAACTGCAACACTTTTTCCCCCTTTTACACAGAGGGCTGATATCACTGAATTCTAGTGACACCTACTACCTGGAGCCAATCAGCAGTGTAGATCCAGTCTACCACTCACTGTTGAGTACCATGAAGCTGCCAATTAAGGGTGGAAGCTGCTACCACATGCATCACACCACACAGCCCAACCTTTTCTCTAATCTGCTCTCATCATTTCATTCAAGGGTGAGTCTTCCAGAAATCAGTGGTACACCTTTTCTAAACCAAATTGGGTTGATTAAGTCAAAAATTACATTAGGTTTATATAGACAGATCTGGAACAGAGAAAAATAATGAATTACTCCCCCAAAAGGGAGAAAGCACAACCAGAATATGTGTAGCCACCTCAAACAGGATTTAAACCAGAAACCTTCTCTCTGTGAGCGAATTTCTAAACCACTCCACCACCATTCAGTCTATTTTGTAGCTTTCATGTCTGTGTCAAAGCACTTTCTCTAAAGGTACCACTGGCGTCTATGTTCTCTTGCTAAAAGTATTTACTTACCTGCCTTCACACACGAATTACTTGAGTGACATCTCATTCTTAATCCATAGGGTCTAATAAAACGTTGGCCATCCCTTTGCAGCTATAACAGATTCAGTTCTTCTAGGAAAGCTTTTTACGAGGTTTAGGGGTGTGACACAATAAGACCTAATTTATTTCAAAGATGTTTCATTGGACTAAGGCCAGGACTCACTGCAGGCAAGTCAAGTTTGTTTGTTTGTTTGTGATGCAACAACAAAGAAAAGAAAAAACACAATCAAACAAAGCATAAGGAAAACAGGAATATTTTAAATGTAATTCTTCCCTCAAATTGTATCCCACATTCCTTTTAGAAAACAGATTTATAATATTGTCAGGAAGGTTGTATATTGCTTAATACATAATTTGTTCAGTGTAAAAATGAACCAGAAACCAAGAAACTCATGATCTTTTTCTATTTCCACACCATCTTTGTGAATCTGTGCTTATGAGTTAATTTGAAAATTCCCAAATAACATGATTTTAGTTTTGCTTAGATTCAATCATATTTTGTTCTTGTCAAACCATGTTGTCTTTTTGTACATTTCTAAAGCTACCATGGAGGTGCTGTGTAGCAGTCAGAGGTAGGACTTAAATACAGGACTCCAATGAAACGGTTCAACTGAGAGAGGCAGCTTTTATTTGCTGTGGAAAACTTTAAATGGAACACGGAGACGAGTCACTAATACGAGAAATGTGGAATGCAGAGACCACACCCCTGCCTCACACCCCCACTGCCCAATAAGGCCGGGGCTCTGGGTCTCTTCCACAGTGTATGTTATGTTTAGCTTTGTCGTCCTCCTGTCAGCCCCAACAGGGCAGTTGGCAGCCTTCAACTGCTTGATCATAGGGGGTTAACTGTTGACTGTTGTTGCTATTTCATATAATATAATATAATATAATATAATCATATAAATACAATTGATTGATTCAATATTTTGTTTTTGTTTACTGCTTTAAAGGATCTCTTTTAGTGCTGAGCAGTTATATCTTCATCCAGTGTTTTTCCCCATAGTTCACTGTCTAAATATGTATAATATTTCATGTCAAGTCTGTGACAGCCTTTTTACACCTTTTCTGCACATTCGTCCACTCTAATGGACTGACAAGTATGTGTCTCTTAACATTTTAGGTATTCCCTATCTCCTATCTTTGTTTGAGAGTGTTTTAGCCCATCAGTTTATGTTACTGTATTTATAAACATGTTGCTCCTTCCTTCTTCTCTTTAATGACAGGTTAAAAGGAATACCTTGGGTACGACTAAGTACATTGAACTGTACATTGTGGCGGATAATACATTGGTAAGATGACTCATCACCTGCCTTATTCATGCCCAAGCCGATTATTCCTGTGCAACTACAGGAATAATCTACTACTACATTTGTCTGCTAAGATCAAACTCACACAGCAGGATGGACACTCAGTTACATACTAAACAATTATGTAATTCAAGATAATATGACTCTTTTATATGGACAATTCTAAGCTTATCTAGTAGTTGTACTGAGGCAAAAGTAAGTGGAGTTAGTATTTGTCTGCTTAATGTGGGGATAGATTTAGGTTGAATTGCCAGGTGGACGGACTTTCAAATGGTTGTTCCGCAGTAATTAAATACTATGTCTCAATTGAAGTACACTTTGGGCTCCTGCCACATTTAAGGCGACTGGAACACAATTCATTAAAAAATACTGACAGTATTCTCGCCAGTATTCTTCTTGATGTTTATTAAAGGGAAAAACACATTTTAGTTGTAAACCACCATCAGCATTACTAAGATCCAGCAGTGTATACAATGTTCAGAGATTCTAAGTTGGGCAAAGTGTTATAAAATATATTTACCAATAAGAAGACTGAAGTCCTCTCCCACTCTAATTGGTATCAGTCGGGATTAATTGTTTCTAAAATGTTTTACATTTTCCCCTCATGGCTAACATTCATTTATGTAATCGTGCAGTTTCAACGGCAGAATCAAGATTATGAAAAGACTAAGGCGAGGATAATGGAAATTGCTAATTATGTGGATAAGGTAAGGATGAGGGCTTCTGCAGTTCACTCCTGTTCTCCAGAGAACAGACAGTTTGATTCAACAAGCTATTGTTGCTGGGTCCACATATATTTCCTTGTCATGTATTAGTTATCTACTTTGAGATAACTTTTATGTTCTAAATCCGTAGTGATTGAAAACACACAAATACAGTACTTAATATGACTTCACCTGTCAGTAGTTTTAATATTGTGACAGTCACTAGTAATAGTTGTTGTTGTTTTTTTTTATTTGCCATTTGGAAAAATGTAGAAAAATAATATCTGTTGTGTCTATGTTCAGTTCTACAGGGCTCTGAACATCCGTGTGCCTCTCATTGGTCTGGAGGTTTGGACTAAAAGAGATCAGTGCATCATCACCGAGGAGCCAAATGCAACCCTTTGGTCCTTCCTCCAATGGAGACAGAAGCTAAAATCACGCAAGAAGCATGACAATGCCCAGTTGCTTACGTAAGAAACATACCACAGCACTGAGCCAACACCAGACATGTAGAAAACAAAATCATGTTGTTTACATCGGGTCTTTCACCTCTGTCTGAAGCATTTTTGTATTTCAAGCAGGAACTTTAAATCATTTTCATACCTGTTGGAATCAAAATAATATTTTTCTTGTCAGTTCACAGCTACCTTTTCAGTGATCAGTTGGAAACAGAGTGGATATGCCGACTGTGGTTTTTCATTAAAAAAATAGTTATACTATACAGTCAAGGGAAAAATAATGTGTCAAGTATACCCAGTGATTTAACAGTGTGTAAAACCAGTAGCAAGTAGTAACTTGCAGTAATCACTTTCTGAATGACTCTCACATCATTGTGAAGAAATGTTTTACAGTTACTCAGGAAGATTGTGACATTTTGTTAACATACCACTGAATGCCAAAAATTCAGCTTCTATCGAGGTGACTACATTTTCTCAAAAATAATTAATGAAATGATTAGCAGCACCTGGCTGTTACTTATCCTTTAAATTCCTGTGTACTCAGTTTTACACATATATGCCTCTGCATAAGGTCCTGTGAAAACATATTTTCATGACTTTAGTATACAAATTCAGTATGGCTTCATTGCTGTCTGCGGAATAAATGCTAAATTTATTTTATGAATCCATTCAAGTGGTTTACATAATAGACATTTGTTCACTTTTTCATATTCTTAGTGACTTTACATGGACTTGCATGACAGAAAATGTGACCTTTTTTTCATTGACAAGAAGTTTAAAAAAAATATTATTTGTTAAAGGTCTATGAAAGAATGTGTGACTTTCTTTTGTCAAATAAGTCAAGAATTGGGGTGGCTGTGAAACTGATTAGGCTCCAACGTTTATCTTTTGTTTATCTGAAACTGGGTCACAGTGTCAGCAGACTAAGTGGAGTATTTCCAGCAAGCCTTTACAGTGTTGTGATACAATACTGCAATGGCAGGAAGTAATATCTCTTATTTCAACCACCTACAAATTATATTTTTAGTATTCTTAGAATTTACTGCTCCTATCACAAGACGACAAAACAAAAAAACAAGAGGAGAAAAACAACATCCAGGACTCAGACTCTGTAGAGGCTCTCTCAGTGAGGCCTGTGATTAAAATCACTGTTATTCTTCATTTTTAATTCAACATATTTATTGTTTATGTATTTTATTTATATTCAACATGCCAGTATTGAGCAATTGAGCCAAGCCAACTTTATTTATAAAGCACTTTAAAAACAGGGAGTACTGACCAAAGTGCTGAACATAATTCAGTTCAATTCAATTTTATTTATACACAACAACAGCAGCCTCAAGGTTCAAGAGAAGTAAGCCAGGATAAAAGAAATGCTGTGGAAGAGAGCCAAAAGATTAATAAAATATAAGTACTATAAATAAAATACATAGTAAAAAAAACCAGTAAAATTATAGAACATCAATATCAAAATGAACATTCTAGACTGGGTTTAAAAGCCAAACCGAAAAGGTCGGTCTTTAGACCAGATTAGAAAACACAAGCAAAACTTTAATCATGATGGAGAGGTGATGGCATCTCTGACCATGTTCAGTCTAATAAATCAGGGAAGTTGAGCAGGTGCAGGTTCAGCAGCATGTCTGAATGTAATACATTTAATTATTACATTTTTGTTGTTAAGCATTTTCACAGCGACTCTAAAGTGGCCTGCCGTCTGTCACTGCCATTTGTGTTTGTGTTTGTGCTGTTTCTGGCACTTGTTACTCAAATTGTAAAATCAATAATATTGGATCACCATTCACGGGGGAAACGCAGTGGTAAGCTGGAAAGTGGACATCTTCGTCTGCTTATGGATTGGCTCATCGCCTCTTTCCTTCCCGGTCTACACCTGGTAGGTACCTGCTGCCGGACCCAAAGAGCTATTCCGGCTGTCACAGCCCCGTTGCTTGGCACCAGAGAAAGCACCAGGTGATCCAGGAGAGAAGGACAATTGCTGCCCAAGCATCATAACATTGGTGTAACCTTGGTGTAACACTCCCACTTTCCCATGTGGTTACTTGGGAAAATGAATTACCCATCCATGCATTATACTGTGAAAGCATCCGATGTAACAGGATTGATCTGTAATTGTTTCACTGAATATCAAGCTCAGGAGAATTGTATTAAATCAGTTGCACTCAACCTCTGTGATGTTTAGACCTGGGCTGATAATTAGCACAGTGCCATGTGTCTCTGCACTCACCATTGTATGATGAGCCTCTGGCAGTTGGTTAATATATAAACTAATAAATGCTTATAAAACAAACAAAAGATTTTGCTTCCAATAGAGCAAAAAACTCAAAATAGTAGCAGGAGCAGCACAAATGTTAATTAGAAAAATGTAGACTCGGTGATTAGATGTGCTGATACATTAGGATCTGTTTTGTTTTCATTATTCAGTCAGAGCTTGATTCTGTTTTAGCATGCCAAGAGACCAACTGCATTCAGTGCATCCACTGTGGACCCCGAAGTGAACAGGAAGAAGGTTGAGGTTAAGTCATAATTCACTCTGTTTCTCGTGTTTTTTCTCTGTGTGAAAGGGGTGTGACATTCAAGGGGACAACTATCGGCATGGCACCACTGGAGGGGATGTGCAGCCTGGAAAACTCTGGAGGCATCAATGTGGTATGTGGAAATACATTTCTACTTTTCTTTCCTTCTTCCTCCTCTTTTTCTCTGTCTTCACGTCATGTAATTTTTTCCTGCTCGCTTCACTGTCTGTTTTTGGGCATGGAGAGTATCCACTGAAATATCACTGACCATCTTATTTGTATTATCAGATGGTCAATGATCCAGGTTAAAAGCCCACTAATTAACAGGCTTATATAAACAGGTAAATTACAAATCCAGAGGGTTTTTTTTCTAATTTTTAGCTTTTTCATTTTCTTATAATAATTCACAGCTGACATCATTCTGCTTTCTAGCAACAGCTGAATTCAAAAGAAAAACTTGCTGTACTGCTCAGATAGCGAGACAGCCGCTGCTCCTAGAGAAGCCTTTAGTATCTGACTCAAAATAAATGTTGTTGATGTACCCCACATATTATTGGGATCACTGCAGTCTGAAATAATGGAATAAAAATCCCAAAAAAGTTTATTCTGTTCACCTGGACGTAGCGTTTTAAGTGGGAGAAACATTTTGTCACTCATCGAAGTGATGATAAATGAGCCGCTCAGTCTCAGCTGACTGCAGGTTTCCCTAACCTTTTAAACCATACATACTGACTGAAACTAGTACAACTGGCAAAAAATGGGCTATGAGGTCAGTTTCTTCATTAATATGCAAATTGTCATGACCTGGTTGACTGAGCATCCATTTAGACACTAGAAAAATAATTTTATTTTGTTTATCAAGCTATTGTTAATGGGACATGGACATGCCCACGAATTGAGGCATGTGTAAACCGTGTGTAAATCGTATGTGCGTGTTATGCCTGTTGATGTCTACATTATTTTCTGACATGAAATTTTGAGACAGGAGAAAGTACTGGAGATGGTTCTTTGGTATTAACGAACTGTAATATAGAAGTTTTAAAAAAAATCAAGAGCTCTGTGTGTTGCGAGTCTTCTAGGCTTAGCACCCCTCTGGCCATGCTGGAAACACACTCACTCATTTTGTTACTTTAATAAAGATATAATTTAATGTATGTTAAAAGTAACAAATTCATTCTTTAAACATGTCAGTTTGAAAAGTTAACAATCAAAAAAATAATATATCACTGAAAAAGGAACACAAAGTTAGACAATCAGTCAAACAAATACAAATTTATAACCAGGAGTTTTGAGATACAACATACAAATCCACAGTTCAACTTTTAACTTAGATGCACTAAAATCATTTTAATAGACTTAACAATAACCATAATAACCTGGCCCAACCATGAAGTCAGCTTACTTTGACACACCCATATTAAATTAGTTTGAACATATTGTTGATAGACTGCATCACATAAGTGACAGCTCCTTTTGTTATTCCTCTACAGGACCACTCAGAGCTGTCCATTGGTGCTGCAGCCACCATGGCCCACGAGATTGGCCACAACTTTGGGATGAGCCATGACCATGACAGCTGCTGTGTGGAGGCCACTGCCGATCAAGGAGGCTGTGTGATGGCCGCTGCCACCGGGTTAGCCACGAGCTCTGCACAGGACTAAAGAAACATCCTAGTCACCCTCAGATGTTGTTACTAACACCTTGATTTCAACTCAAGTCAATTTTATTTATATAGCACCACAACAGCAATTCCCTCAAGCTTCCTTATAAAGACCCTACAATAATATAGTAAACATGACAAGGACGTGGCAACAACGAAAGGAAAAAACCTTTTAACAGGAAGAAATGTTTTATAGAACGAAGCAGCCATAACACACTGACACATTACATTACTTGACACATGAAAAACAGTTCTAGCTGCTGAAATACTAGCATGGCTGTTTAACAAACTATTCCCTTGATAATTTTTTATTAGATTTTTATATTTTGCCTTTGAATTTGTTTTTCTTGTGTTGTCCTGTAAATAGGTACTACAAATCTGAATGAAGGAAAACAAGTATTTGTGTGAAAGACTTTGTTCCTTGATAAACATGATAAACAACTTAGTTCAATAAAAATTACAATATAACAAACTGACATAATACAATACAATATCAGACAGAAAGCGTAGAATCAAAATATCATGTAAGCTTTTCACGGTTTACAATAAGTAGCAGTGGCTATAGTGGAGCTAAACTGAAACCTAAGGATTGCTTTCCTCCAGCACTGTCTAAGACAGGGGTCTCAAACCCGCGGCCCGGGGACCATTTGCAGCCCACGTCACCCCTACTTGCAGCCCGCATATTGAGGTGAAGAAATATATATATATATACACTCAACAAAAATATAAACGCAACACCTTTGTTTTTGCTCCCATTCCCCATGGGATGGACGTAGAGACCTAAAATTCATTCCAGATACACAATATAACCATCCCTCCCAAACAGTGGTCACAAATCAGTCCAAATGTGTGGTAGTGGGCACATCTGCTATATTGAGATAATCCATCCCACCTCACAGGTGTGCCACATCAGGATGCTGATCTGACATCATGAGTAGTGCACAGGTGTACCTCAGACTGCCCACAACAAAAGGCCACCCTGGAATGTGCAGTTTTTTGCGCTATTGGGGGTCTGGGGACCCAGAACCGGTCAGTATCTGGTGTGACCACCATTTGCCTCATGCAGTGCAACACATCGTCGCATGGAGTCTATCAGATTGTCAATTGTGGCCTGTGGAATGTTGGTCCACTCCACTTCAATGGCTGTGCGAGGTTGTTGGATATTCGTGGGAACTGGTACACGCTGTCGTATACGCCGGTCAAGCACATCCCGAACATGCTCAATGGGTGACATGTCCGGTGAGTATGCTGGCCATGCAAGAACTGGGACATTCTCAGCTGCCAACTGCCCTGAACAATGTGAACCATGATTCATCCGTGAAGCGCACACCTCTCCAACGTGCCAGACGCCATCGAATGTGAGCATTTGCCCACACAAGTCTGTTACGGCGACGAGCTGGAGTCAGGTGAAGACCCCGATGAGGACGACGGGCATGCAGTTGAGCGTCCCTGAGACGGTTTCTGACAGTTTGTGCAGAAATTGTTTGGTTGTGCAAACCAATTGTTCCAGCAGCTGTCTGGGTGGCTGGTCTCAGACGATCTTGGAGGTGAACCTGCTGGATGTGGAGGTCCTGGGCTGGTGTGGTTACACGAGGTCTGCGGTTGTGAGGCCGGTTGGATGTGCTGCCATATTCTCTGAAACGCCTGTGGAGACGGCTTATGGTTGAGAAATGAACATTCAATGCACGGGCGACAGATCTGGTTGACATTCCTGCTGTCAGCATGCCAATTGCACGCTCCCTCATTGCTTGTGGCATCTGTGGCATTTTGCTGTGAGACAAAACTGCACATTCCAGGGTGGCCTTTTGTTGTGGGCAGTCTGAGGTACACCTGTGCACTACTCATGATGTCAGATCAGCATCCTGATGTGGCACACCTGTGAGGTGGGATGGATTATCTCAATATAGCAGATGTGCCCACTACCACACATTTGGACTGATTTGTGACCACTGTTTGGGAGGGATGGTTATATTGTGTATCTGGAATGAATTTTAGGTCTCTACGTCCATCCCATGGGGAATGGGAGCAGTAACAAAGGTGTTGCGTTTATATTTTTGTTGAGTGTATATATATATATATATATATATATATATATCCAGCAGATCCCGGGAATAACATCGGAGATCTCTGTCCAGAAGAGCGCAGTCCTGGGAACAGCTAAGATACTGCGCAGGACCCTCAAGCTCCCAGGCCTCTGGTAGAGGACCCGAGCTTGAAGGATAAACCGCCCGCAGGGGCGTGCTGGGTGTTTTTTATATATATATATATATATATATATATATAAATATATATATATATTATTTAAAAAAAATGATTTAACATGAAGGCAATATGAGCAGTGTTACAGGCATAGCCCTTTGTGACAGTGTATGGACAGTGTAGTCCGTGCTGCAAGGAGAATGTGTGGGACTGCCCCTCCCTTTGTGTGTGTGTGTGTGAGTGCGAGGCACGGAGGAAAAGGAGAGTTGAAAAGTACAAGTTGCTACTGGTGAGAAACAGAAGATGAAAGCATGTAAATATAATAATAACCACTGCAAGTGTAGAGTGCCTGACGAGCCCAGTTGTAAGTAAACTGTTAAGACTCGTCTATACACGGTTTGTGTTTTCCAATAACGTTCAGTCATAGGTTTTTTTGTCATATTTAAAATAAACAAAAACACTAAATTTTTGGAAATATTTGTGGACTTTCCCTCTGATGAGATGACAGTGCCAGCAGTGGCCCCCAGCTCCTCTGAGTTTGAGATCCCTGGTCTGTCAGCTTATACACGTGACTAGTTTACAAAGGAAGTGGCTTAAAAGTCTAGGCAATAGCTGAGAAGGCCACGGGATTAAGATAAGTGCAGAACTGTTCTAGAGTCAGTGCATCTTCTTTATATATCACCTTGATGATTATGATGACCATGGATTTAGCCTCTAGATGAGCATCTATGTTGAGAAGAGGGAGGTAGCTGAATAGTACTTGGAAGGTGTTTTGCCCATGCACGCTTTTTCCTTCTTTTTTTCTTACACCCATGTCCAAGATTACTGTGGTAGTCGTACATTCAATATTAATGGTTTCTGTGATGGGAGCAGGGATGGTAAAGAGCCATGTTTAAGCCTAACTGCAAAATATATTAAAATACTTCATCATTCACAGCTTCACCTTTGTTTTTTTATCTTTGAAAAAAAAATAGTTCAAGTTATACAAAGCAGTAACACACAGCTCATTCAGAACCTGTGACCTCTGTCTCTCACATGCTCTCTCTCTCCCTCTGCTAATTGCTAATGACTTAAATAGTATATCAGTCAAAATACTTACAGATTGAATAATTGTAAAATGTACAAATGCATGCATAACATTGATATTTTTTTACTTTCTGTTCAATGTTAATAATATGATAATGTCCCTGTCCAGGCACCCATTCCCTCGAGTCTTCAGTTACTGCAGCAAACGCGATTTGGACCGCTATTTCCAGAAGGGAGGGGGCATGTGCTTATATAACATTCCCAACATGAACGATCTGGTGGGGGGCAAGAAGTGTGGCAACGGCTTTGTGGAGGACGGAGAAGAGTGTGATTGTGGAGAACCAGATGTGAGGACAAGTATTCAATTTGAACTTATATTAACTTTCCCTACCAGATAAAAGGATAAATAAAGCAGAGGTGGGAAACTCCAGGCCTCAAGGGCTGGTGTCCTGTAGGTTGCAGATATATCACCCTGGGTCAATACACCTGCATCGAATGATTTGTTCATTACCAGGCCTCTGGAGAACTTCATGACAAGTGGGGAGGTCATTTAGCCATTTGAATCAGCTGTGTTGGACCAAGGACGCATCTAAAACCTGCAGGACACAGGCCTGACCCCTGCAATAAAGTAATGCATTATGTTTAATTCTCGTAAGTTAAAAAACTTTTTTGATGCTCATTTACTTTTTGTAACAGCTTTAAACCTTGGTTATGATTTACTTGTCCTATTATTAAATTATTTTGCAGACAATTGTCAGCTGATTTTCACACAAAACTTAGCTGAAGAGAAAATATCCAACTTTTGACAAAACCATCTCATCATCATGTCCATTCTGTAGTTTTTTCAGCTTTTAAAAACAGATGAAATGCTATGCTATGTTGTTATAGATAATCGGATTTTTAATTGTCATACCACTGTGCAGAGTTCTCATCTTTGTCGAATGTAGGTTTAAATAGAAGAGAAAAGCCAGAGTATTCTTATTATGAAAGTAATGACTTCACATCACTGCATTTCAGATGCATTTATTTACTGTATTGTTTAAAAAAATTAAACAGCACTTTTTTGAGACTGTGATACGACGCCCACTGCGGTGGCTGTACCTCAGGAGGTAGAGCAGATCATCTACTAATCAGAAGGTTGGTGGGTTAGGTTATCCCTAACCCTAAAGTTGGCATGCCTTAGGCATGAGGTTAACCCCAAGTCTGTTTCCGATGCATCCATTGGAGTAAGGAGTAATGTTAGATAGAAAGCACTTCTGCATAGAAATAGTGCTTGTGCCCATTGTGATTCAGCATACAAGCCTTTGTTAGGGAGTATGGATGTACTGCGATCACTGTTGTTTTCTACTGGTGCCAAAAGCGGTGGTCCACTGACAGTCTTGAAAGAAAATAAGGAGACTTCACACACACTTCTATACTTATTCACCACTATGCTAGTACTAATGCAGCTAGTTCATGTTATTTACACCAAATATTGATCCCGTCATCTGAATGTCAAAGTGGAAATCAAGACTCGAGTCCTGATTTCGGTGAGTGGATTAAAAGTGCGTTTTTAAGCCTTCCTTATGTGCAGATAAGATAAGATAAGAAGAACTTTATTTATCCCGAGGGAAATTCTTTTGTCATACACATTGCAGTCACACATTGCTCAACAATTTTGGAGCCGCAACTGCGAAGGCCTGTCCCCTCGAGTATCCATTATGTCTTTAGAACAAGGAAAAGCATTTGGTCTGCTGACCTGAGAGAACGAGGCAGAACAAGGCAGCAGCTCAGACAGATACTCTGAACAGAGAAGTATGTGTGTGTGTGCGTGTGTGGTTGCTTTTGCTTATTGGTTAAATATAGTTCTTTTTACATAACTGAGCTTACTCTGTAAAAAAGGTGATTAAACATAACCTTCAAATCATTTATGAAATCCGTTTTATTCGAATCATTAAAGTTAAAGCAGAAGTTATTATTTTATTATTATTGTTTTTCGTTATATACGCTTCAGTGTTTAAACCTTGATATTGTATGTTATTGTATGATTGTCAACAGGAATGTGAAAACGACTGCTGCAATCCCAATAACTGTACCTTGAAGGAGGCGGTCCAGTGTGCCCATGGAATGTGCTGCGAGGGGTGCAAAGTAAGAGAAAGCCGAGAAAGACAAAGCTGATTCTGATGCGTCGGGTCTGTGTTTACATCTTTGTGTGGAATCCGTGTACCTGCTCTCATCTGCTGTTTGGTTGTTGTTGAAATGGTTTTGTGAGCTTTAATCTGAGAATCTGGCGTTTATGGCAAAACACAGTTATATTTAAAAGTTGATTCTGGATTTAATGAATTGATATCGCTTTATTCAAGCTACTCACCTCCCACTTCCACCTGCACTTTCAACTGGACCACGGCCAATCAGAGAGGTCCCGCCCCTGACTATCTCTGATTGGTTTAGTCCACGATAGGGGCATGATGTGTGTCTGTTGTTGACCACAGGGAAGGTTGCAGATTTTTTTTTTTTTTTTTGCTACCTGAACAGTTGGTCGCACAGGTGCAACCAAATATTTTTTTTTTAGTCGCACCACTGAAAAATTTGGTCGCACTCTAGAGCCCTGTATTTGTTGTCTTGTGAGTATAATGGTTAACACACTCGCCTTACAAGTGAAGGATTAGTGTTGCAAGATAATCTCGTGTACTCCAAGTGCAGGTCCCGAGGTTGGATAAATGGTAGGGCTGTGTCAGGGGATGTGGGTTAAAAATCAGGTCCAAATCAGATGTGCTGGTCCATCCATTGTGGCAACAATTTGTTTGTTCTCCTTTATACGTTTGCATTTTAAACCTAATGGTTTTACTTAAAAACTCTTTTAATACTGTTTTTAGTTTTTCTTCTCATTTAGACTAAAGAGTATTTCATATAAACATTGGTTCAAATAACTATTTGTAATGTGTAAGTGTGCTTTTAGATTTAAACCACCTCCAGGATTTTGTTTTTTACATCAACAATGAACACACAAAGATATTTTCTAGAAAAAAGCTTTCATAAACCTTCTGTATATTGCCTACCCCTATGGTGATGGGAGGTAGAGCTGTCATTTGCTTGGGAAAATCTGTTTGCTTTGGGAAAATTCTAGTTAAACGCATCAGAAATCAAATTTGAAGTATTTGTAGGCAGATATTTACACTTTAATCCTTATATGTAGAAGGCTTCAGTGTGCATCATTTTGCTAAGTATCACTAAACTAAAGATGCTTCTCCATGTCTTGTGCTCCTTTCCTCCTTCCTCACCCTCTGTTCCCTACGCATGTCAGTTGAAGCAGGCGGGTACCATGTGCCGGCGCCCAGCAGGAGCATGTGACCTTCCAGAATACTGCACTGGGGCTTCTCCTTACTGCCCTGCCAACGTTTACCTGCTGGATGGCTCCTCTTGTCAATACGGAATGGCCTACTGCTACAATGGCATGTGCCTCACCCATGAACAGCAGTGCTTGCAGCTCTGGGGCTACGGTAATGAAAATGGTTTTACATGCACTTCATCACCTCCCTCAATATGACATTAATTTACTGCACATGCCTATAAACCACTAAGTCTTTGTTGAAGGTCAGTATTTAATAAAACTACAAATGAAATGTCTATACTGTCAGCTTACCAAGGTTAGTTAGTTGACATTGTATTCCAACTTATGTTTCCTAAAAGTGATGTCTTCAATTTCTTGTAACTCTTCCGTCTAGTCATCCAAACATCTGTGTTCTCTTCTCAGGAAGTTTAGTACATAGTAAATAGCCTGGTACTTGGAAAGGTCTATCCTTACTTTCACAAAGCACTCAAAGCACCAAACATTCACATATCCTTACATTTCTAATGTTACTCAACTTTTGATGTAGTGACTTTTGCCTTTGGGGTATTTTGGGAAAATAGAGTTAATTGGGTATGATATGTTTCCAGGAGCTCAACCGGCCCATGATGTCTGCTTTGAAGATGTCAATGCAGCAGGAAATGATTTTGGAAATTGTGGGAAAGATGAATATGGCACCTATGTGAAGTGTAAGAAAAGGTAAGTGAAGCTTCACATATCAGGTATCACCGCATGTGTTAAATAGCATCAGCTATTTACCGTAGGGTTATCCACACTGATAACAGATACAACTAATATTGGAAATGCTTTTGTTGAACATATCTTTACAGTACTATACTTTGACACATCATGGAGCCACACAGCTTTCAAATGTAGTGTAACAGTTTATTTTTAGTGTGTCAAAGAGTCTGATGGCAGCAGAAGGAACAACCTGCTGTAACGTTTCCTCAGACAGCCTTTCGTCCTGGGAGCTCAGCCACATAGCTTCCTGGTCGGCAACTCGACGCCTTTGGACAGCTTTCCAGCTGTTCCTGCACACACACACACACACACACACACACACACACACACACACACACACACACACACACACACACACCCTCTCTGGTCCTCAGCATCACTACAAAAAGAGAGAGCGTTCGTTAGTGAAATCCCCTCCACCTGGCCCTCAGCTTCCCTGTTCCCTGCTGCAGCACGCCTCCACTGCAGCAGAGCCAGGGACCACACCCCTGCCACCCACCCCCACCACCTGACTGAGGCTGGGGCTAGATCCTGCCGAACCTACTCCCCCACCGGGAGGAAATCGGCCACGACCATCTGCCTTCCCGACCTGTGGACCACCTTGAACTTAAATGGGTGCAAAGCCAGATATGAGGGTAGAAACAGAGTTATGATGAATATTAAGATAAATATTAAAATAAATAGATGAATATAGCAATATAGGTAAAAACATGTGGGCAAATATGTCATGGTGTACAAAAGTGATGGGGTGCATCAAAGTGTCATTAATACTGTTCCACATGTGTGGATCTGTGGATGAGTTAAAGAGTCTGATGGCAGCAGAAGGAACGAACTCCTGTGATGTTCTTGCGAGACTGCGAGGTTGAAGGAACCTGTTGCCGAAACTGCTCTTCAGATTGTCAGGTGTGTTATCAAGGAGGTGGGAGTCATTGTCCATGACTGCCAGCATTCTGTCACTGATCACCTCCTCCTCATGCCAACAACAGACGGATAAAACATATAGAGCAGGCTGCTGCATACATTGAACCTTCGTAAAACCCTTTTTGTAGGCAGCTCCGTGTCCAATCCAGTAATGGCCGTGTCATCAGAGGCTTTCTGGAGGAGACAAGTTTTTGTGATGTACTTGAAGTTGGCCGAGTAGATGGTGAAGAGGAAAGGGGACAGAACAGTTGATTGGGATGCTCCTATTTTGCTGTTAAGACTCTCTGACACACAGCTCTGCAGTCTCACAAACTGTCGTCTGCCTGTCAGGTAGTCGGTGATCCACTGGACCAGTGGAGCCTCCGCCTGCATGTTCTCCAACTTCTCTCAGCAGCCCTGCCTGGATCGTATTAAAGGCACTAGAGAAGTCGAAGAACATTATCCGAACTGTGGTGTTGGGTCTGTCGGGGGAGGAATACCCTCTCTGCAGCAGATGTATCACTGCATCATCCACCCCTAAGTGGGGCTGGTATGCAAAGTGCAGAGGGTCTTGCTCACAAGGAGTCTGAGGTGTTCCAGGATAAGCTCTCTGTAACTTTCATAACATGAGAGGTTAGTGTTACAGGCCTGTAGTCATTTATTGCCCTGGATGATTTTCTTAGGCACTGGGACCACTCGTGATGTTTTCCATAGCACTGGGACTCTCTGGAGGTACATGCTCAGGTTGTATAGGTGATGAATTATTCCACACAGCTGGCTAGCACAGGCCTTCAGCATATAGTAGTAGATAGAGCAGTTACTTTAGACTCTAAGACCAGATTGACCAACCTGTGCGCCTCCTGGATTGATTACAAGAAAGCCTATGACGTAATGCCCCACACATGGATACTAGATTGCATTGAACTTTACAAGGTCAACAGGATCCTTGGACTCTTTAAGAAAGCTGCTGATCTCAAACCTGCACAGCATCTGCTTTAAACACTAAATGTAGTTAAAGATCTTCACTTGTATGTTGATCTGTAATTATTAGAGATGGACCGATCCGATATTACGTATGGGTATCGGTCCGATACTGACGTGAATTACTGGATCAGATATCGGAGGGAAATAAAAAATGTAATCCGATCCATTAAATATCAAAAAAGCACCTCACAAAACTTGCGACATGGCGTAACTCGGCTCATAACCGTAGCACGTGGCAGCAGTGTGCCTCACGTGATAGAGCAGCTGTGTGTTTTTGTAGCCTCGTTACCAATGCGGCATTTCATCTCCGAGGAAGTTATCCCAGAGAGAAGTAAAGCAAATGTGTAAGTTCATCTCTGAATGTTTGTAAAGCATTCCGGCGTTAAGCTTAATAACGATATACGGATCTAGCAAAGTTTAGCCAGGGGGGCCGATAGGGCATGAACAGGGAAAAGGCATACTTTTCTTTCTTATTCTCATTTAAAATGTCTAGCTTTTAATAAATAATTATCTGAATCTTACACCCAAAGTTTTAATCTGATGTAAAATGTATAGAAGTCTATTACTGTATATAGTAACTATTAAGTCTAATATACCCTAGTAAGCTATAGTACTTTTTCCTTTGGGAAGATACCATCTGTGCAGTCTGCAAATCTGTTGAAGAAAGATGTTGAATCTATTTAATTATTCTTGAAAAATAATTGATTTCTGTGCATTTTTTCACACTGCATCAAATTAAAGTTGATTACGTCGATTAAGCATCATGAGGTGGAGCGTGAGGGGTGGTTCCCTATTTGGTTTTTTGTTTTTTTTGCTGGGAGTTTGCAACCCTATTCGTTAGGTTGCTTACTCTTTAAAATACCAGAATAGGGAGGATGTTGCAGGTTTAAGTTTATTAGATTGATCAGTGTTGCTGAACTATGAAATATTTTGGGTGCAGTGTATTTTTTGCATACAGGTATAACAGAATAGCTTTAGTGGGGTTTTTTTGTTTGTTTGTTTTTACTTGAGTATGAACTTATACAAAAAGCAGCAAGATATTAAAAAACTGTTTTATTGATTAAAACACACTATATCGGATTCATATCGGTATCGGCAGATATCCAAATTTGTGATATCGGTATCGGACATAAAAAAATGGTATCGTGCCATCTCTAGTAATTATTTCACACTATGTTTTGCTAATAGTGTGTTATTTACCACAAGTGTTCAAAGTCATTCTGTGTAATCAGAGAGCATGCATAACTTATTCAATGCCATGTGCTAACAATAGGAGCAATAAGCTACATAGATGATGTTTCCTTTCCATGCTTGGATAACATGTTCTGCCATTTGTTAGATTAGAAAGTAAACAATATTGCACATGGTGGAGCTTATTCTTTGGGTTAACTCGTCTATGAACATTATACACTTTCAATACGTAGATATCCACATCATCATAAATTTACAGTGATGAGCAAGTAAAGTTAATCACAAGTACCACTATATCATTTTTTTTCAATCCCTCGAGGACATATTCATTCATTTATTCATAGGTTGTGTCTTAATCTTTATTCCAAGTTGTCACATTTAGTTTATAACCATGTCCTTTGGTGAAAGACTCTGAGCCTTTCCTCATTTGTTGCTAAAAGAAACTAGTTCTCACCACTACTTCCACTATATTTACTTTTTTATCCAGGGCTAGTTTTAATCCCATGTACAGAGCTATTCGTCCTACCATATGGCATCTCCCCTACCATTATATCTCAAGCAGTGGATAATTGATGTATTTTTGAACCCAACTGCGCTACTGTGGCTGTTCATCAACATTCAGAGGTTATTTGAAATGGTTTCTCAGAGTTTAAATGACTGGCCATTGAAAAATTAAGTCTTATGTGCTTGTATCTTTGTTTAGCGATGCCAAGTGTGGGAAGATTCAGTGCCACAGTGCTGCCACAAAGCCAAAAGGCACCAATGCTGTGTCAATTGACACTACCATCAAGACTGGAGGAACAGAGGTGAAATGTCGTGGCACATACGTCTACAGCACCCAGGATGGCCAGGGTGACCTGCCTGACCCGGGTCTTGTCATGACCGGCACCAAGTGCGGAGAGGGCAAGGTGGGTTCAGACCAAGCTGGAATTTTGTGGTCAGGCAAATATTGATTGAAAACATGAAAACTTGATACTTACTGCATGTTGAAGTTGCCCTGTGGCTGGGGCCCTATCCAGATCAGTCAAATGTGGCATGCATGGAGCAGACATCAACGGATCACTGGGTCATGGTCTGTGGTGTTGCTATTGAGGTGCCAAGCATGCACCCACTTGTCACCACCTAGAGTACCAGAAGCCCAAAACAATAGCAGGATAAGTTGTTTAGTATAACCTCAAAAGATTTGGCAAACCACATACTCACCTCTATTCCTTAATACATAGATGTATTTTCCTTAAGAATATGGCAACATTCAAGAAGAAATAAACAGGCTTTCCAACGGTAGAAGATTCATTGCCAAGAAGCATTGTTAGAACAAGGAAACAAGTGTAAATTGCCATATATTTATCAGTTTTAATATAACCTCCTGCCAAATATAAAGTTAAATGTTTAGAGCCAGTTAGTCTGGCCCCAAGTGGTCTACACGTTGACTAATATGGCTTTAATGTCACTTACATCTCTTTGATGTTGGCTTCTGAATTGAACTGAATTAAATATTTTGTAATTTCGAGATTACACTTTATACCCAGATATAATATAACGGTATTAGGTAATAAATAATTTATTAAATGTTTTAAATGAAATTAACGAGCATTTAAATCATTATTGAAATATTTAATTAATGAATTCCATTTTTTATTAATTAATAAAATTGTAATTAATTAGTAAGTAGCATATTTAATTCATCATTTTGTCATTCCTGGCTCCCTTATAGGCCTAAGTTAACAGACTCATTCAGATGTGGTCTGAATGTAACTGAAACTTCAAGGAAAGTTTGATATCTCTGACTCTTTAAGTATAAGCTGTTTGTGGTTTTTATTTACTGTGTAAAGGAGCATGGTTTATAGTTGTCACCTGTTCCCTTTGTCAAAATTTACTGATCTAATATAATGCACTGATCATTCGATCAATGCATATTATTGATCTAATAAAAAGGGCTACTGGGGGTTAAGGAGGCCTGTTTGTGTATCTTGTTTATTTGGCACTTTGTCGAATGGAATATAAAGTTGTAAGTAAATTCCCCACATACACCCTACAAAATAAGAGCTGAATTATGTGTGAGATACAAATGGATGAAAATGTACCCATCTGCAAATTGTCTTTCTGTATATATTGCTTTCTCTCTGTAGTATCCCCACAAGAGTTAGGCCAAGGAGCCCCTTTAAACTCTGCGTGTACCTGCTCTGTAATCGTTATGTAATCTTTGTCCTTCTGTTGCCAAAGGTGTGCAGAGACCGCAGATGCCAAAATGCCTCTTTTACTGAGTTAGAGACTTGCCTTGCACGCTGTCACAACAATGGGGTAAGCATACAGACACACACACCAATATAAATGTATCACACAGAGTCACACAACAAAACATGGTGTCAAAACAGATGCTTACTCTGGATGGCATTACCTTGGCCTCCAGTAACACTGTAAGAAGTCTTGGAGTCAATTTTGATTGTCCTTCAGTGTGCATATGAAACACTGTCTTCTTCCATGTGTGGAACATCTTAAAACTAAAAACATCCTGATGCTGAAAAACTAGTTCCTGCACTTCCAATAATTCATTATTATCATGCACTCCTAAAAGCTCCCTGAAAAGCCTTCAGTTTGATTAAAAAATGCTGCAGCGAGAGTACTGACAGGGTCTAGAGAGAGAGACTATATTTCACCCATACTGGCCCCCTGTTAAATTCAGTAAGATTAAAAATTCTTCTCCTGACATACAAGGTCTTGAATTGTCAAGCCCCATCTTATCCTTGAGACCTCAAGTACTATATCACCCCAATACAGTACTTCTCTCAGAGACCACTTGTTTACTTGTTGTTCCTAGGATATTTAAAAGTACAATAGAATGGGAGGCAGCACCTTCAGTCTTTACAGGACGGAGGCAACGGAGCACCAGGGAGGAGGTCTATGGCACAGTCATAGGGCCTGTGCAGAGGAAGAAATAATGTTTTATCTTTATTAAAAACCTCATGTAAGTCATGATGTGCTAGTGGCACAGAGGATAAATCAGGCTTAGGCTCGGGTTCTGTCTGGGGACTATTTAAAGCAGGGGGCAGAGCTGATTTTAAATAGTGAGCCAGGCAAAACAAACTCCAGCTCTTCACTCGCCCTTTTGACCAGTCAGTATGTCTTGCTAACCAAGGAGTCTTGGAAACAGAAAAGGTGACAAAGGTGACAGATTCCCTGTGATTGCCAGAGACTAGGTCCAAGTGGACAGGTTCTGTCTGGTGTGTTATGGTTGCATAATGAAGGTGTTTGATAGATTTTGTTAGCGAGCCTAGAGGTGAATTGAGTCCAGAGGGCAGGCAAATAGGTGACTGCAAGGTAGCTTAGTCCAGACTTGTCAAAAACAAAATCATTTGGAGGCCAAGTTGCCAGTGATTAGCAGACAATCTGGCAGAGAATGGAGGCTGGAGCTGGTATTTGTGTACCCGTGCTTGATTGTAGCTTGGTGTGTCTTGACCAGGGCAAAGTTTTTCCAATGCCCAGTTTTACACATATGTTATGAGAATAACCCTAGTTGGCACAGCCTAGTTTGTGTTTTGAACTGCTCAGCAGCTTTTTCGAAGTGGATCCTGTCTCACCTGACAGAGTCTATTATATCAGGATTGAATGAGTATTTGAAACAATATGAGTAACAAGAAAATGCAAGCATAGAGTCTCCTTTAATCTCTTTCTTCCCCGCTGTCAGTGAAAATATTAGAAATTAGCTGAAGTCAGGAATATTTAAAATATTCAATATGCAGTTTTTTCTCCAGTATGAAAATTTCATAGTGTTGAGATAAATGCGCATATAAATAAATACAAGCACACAATGCCTTAATGCATTGACTAATACACCTCCAGGTAGTCACAAATATCCAAGCATGCACACAATCACACACACAGACATGTATACAAAGGGAGAGAAAGGGGTCAGAGACCAACTTAAGACATTTCTTTTGTGTGTATAATATTCAGGTGTGTAACAGCAATGGGAACTGCCACTGTAATCAAGGCTGGGCACCACCCTTCTGTGAGAAGCCAGGACTTGGTGGCAGTGTGGACAGTGGGCCGGTTCAGTATGGCAGTGAGTATACAACATAAACCTATGCCTTAAAGAAAATGTTTTTTCACCTTCAATATATTTGAACATTTTTGGTGTGCTGGATGGTAAAAAGCATTATCGCCATGATCCTGCAACACTGGGTGTTTCATCTCTGTTTGCTGTTTCCTTTCTTGATGGCTTCCTCTTATGTGCAGGGGTTGAGGGTAGCCTCCTTGAATGTGAATGGGTGCAGGGATGCAAATAAGAAGTAATCAAGCAGAAGAGACTAGATATAGTCTTCAAGAAACACATACTGACAGTACAAATGAAGTAGACGGGTCTGTGGTGGGGTAGCAGTTTTTTAGCCATGGGACAAATTTTAGCACAGGTGTTGCTATTTTATTTTCTCCTTCTCTAAATGCAAATATTACTTTCAGCATGGAGTAAAGCGCAGAGCTGAAATAGACGTTTTTATTTTTACTTTGATTAATGTCTATGCACCAAACTTAGGGTCTGAGCGTAAGGTTTTGTTTTTAAACATTAAAAGAGAAATTAAGAGGTGCTGATCAAGGGGACTGTGTTGTATTGGGTGGGGACTGGAATTGTTGTCTTGATTTTACTTTGGATGGGACTGGGGAGGACCCGCATCTTCAGTCGTCTTCTGATGATTCTGGTGATTTTAATTCCCTTACTCAATAGTGGGAAGTAGGAAAGGCCCAGATTTGTGTGTTTTGCAGCAGCAATATGGTTTTAATTTGACAGCCAATATCAAGAGAACTCTGCAGGAGTTAAAGAAGAGATAAAACATAAAAAGAATGTCTCTGGTTCACAGTTAGATCAGCAGAATAATGACTGTTGTAATGTAATGACTGTTTAAATTCTAAAAGACAAGAGCTTGATCATTTTCAATATGAGAGAGCTAAAGGAGCTTTGGTTCGAGCATGCTTCACCAGACTCCAGGACATGGACGCCTCAACCTTTTCTTTAATTTGGGGAAGTCTGTAGCCCAGAGAAAACAAATGGTGTGTCTTCGTCTTTCGAATGAAAATGTGATCACAGATCCAGCTGAGATGAGAAGGCATGCGGTGGACTTTTACACAGACTTGTTCAGGGCAGATAGCAGCGATGTAGACTCTGCTTCAGAACTTCTGCAGGGGCTTCCTCAACTCGGTCCAGAGGATCGGGACATCTTAAGCATGGATATAACTTTGAATGAGCCGTCTGCTGCTGTATCTCAGATGGCTTCAGGCAAAGCTCCAGGAATAGATGGTTTCCCGTCAGACTTTTTTAAGCACTTCTGGAGTCTTCTGGGTCTGGACCTTCTAGAAGTGTTTAAGGAATGTTTTAAAGAAGGGAAACTTCCAGCTTCCTGTAGGCATGCAGTTATTTCTCTCATACCAAAAAAGGGAGATTGAACCCTTCTTAAAAACTGGAGACGAGTGGCCCTGGTACAGATTATAAGATACTTTCCAAGGTCCTATCAGATAGACTGGTCATTTAACTGTTGACTGGTGTGGATCAATCTTATTGTATTCCAGATAGGTCTATGATAGATAATTTATTTTTAATGAGAGATGTATTTGACATATGTAAACTACACTATACTAGAGTTGGCTTTTGACCGTGTAGACCATGCTTTTCTTTTTTCCACCCAGAAGACCTTTGTTGTTGGGCAGGGGTTCCAGACATGGGTGAAGCTGTGGTATAGCGACACTTGCTGTGTTGTGAAGGTGGGAGGAGGGTTGAGTTGCCCTGTGCCAGTTAGGAGAGAGATTAGGCAGGGTTGCGCTATCTCAGCCAGCTCTATAGCATTGCTATTTAGCCTTTTCTGTGCAGGTTGAGGAACAAGCTGAGGGGTTTCTCTTTGCCAGATCTGCCTCAGAGCCCTCCTGTTATTGTGTCAGCATACGCTGATGATGTTAATGTTTTATATGAAAAAGCTTCTTCAGCCAGGGTTAATTGGGAGAAGAGTGAGGTGTGTTTAGTGGGGCAGTGGAGTTTGGCATGTATTACTAGACTCCCTGGGAATCTTTGATGGGGTTAAAGGGCTATTAAAACTCTTGGGTTTTACTTGGGGAGTGATGACTTTCGCACAGACTCCTGACCCCAGACCTGGGATGTGGCTTTTTGAAGAGCCGCTGTTTTTTAATGACTTTTTTCCAAGTACTGTGTTTTCTACTGCCACTATAAGGAGCAAGTTTGTGGAGACTGGTATTATCAAACTGGGCCATCTCACAAGGATGTCAATGGGAACTCTTGGGTGTGTCACAGGCCTCCAGAGTGCTGGGAAGGATTGTGGAGGAAACTTGGCAATCCCTGTCGGCATCACTGGGAGAGTTTACTGGAAACTGTGTCCTAGCTGATCAATGGGCTGATGACAGCGGATATGTTTTTCTCTCCTTGATGGTCTTTAAGGAGCAGCCTGAGGGGAGCCTACTTCTCTCCCTGAGAACATCAGTGCTAGATAGTTTCAGCTCTTGTGGAAAGAAGCAGCTATATTACAGCTGTGTTACCTGCAGGTGGAGGGTCCATATAAGCCTCCTGTTGAAAAACGGATGGCTGACCTCCAGTGGAGGATTATACATTGAGCAATAGCCACAAACAGACACAGAGCCCACCTGGATCCAAGCACTGGGGAGGGATGTCCTTTCTGTTCACAAAGGGAGACGCTGGAGCACTTAGTGGTTCATACAGTGGAGCACTGTAACAAAAAATAATTTCCCCCAGGGATCAATAAAGTATTCTGATTCTGATTCTGATTGTCTGCGGCTAGTGGGTTTATTTTCTTTGTTGCAGGAGTGGGTGGAATCTCTGCAGGAGAAATTCTCTGTACCCTTGTTTGTCTTTGGTCCTAAGTATTCAGTGAAGAAAGGACGGACTCTGGTTCGGATTAATTTTTTGTTTGGTACATCCAAGCTGGCAATATAGAAGACTAGGAAGAACCAGAAGTTAGGTCAGGGTTGGACTGATGCTGTGCATAGTTTAAAGGGATTGTTCAATTTCAACTCAGTTTTATTTATACAGCACCAAATCACAACAAAAGTCGCCTCAAGGCGCTTTATATTGCAAAGTAGATACCCAACAATCATATGACCCCCTATGAGCAAGCACTTTGGCGACAGTGGGAAGGAAAAACTCGCTTTTAACAGGAAGAAACCTCTGGCAGAACCAGGCTCAGGGAGGGGCAGGGCCATCTGCTGCGACTGGTTGGGGTGAGAGAAGGAAAACGGGATAAAAATTGTTGGCATTGCGTCTGACAGTACAGCATGATTTTAACTCTCTGACTAAAGATCTGGACTCCTTTACAACTATGTGGGGGATTGGACAGGTTTTGTGTTCGATAGGAGCAGATGGGACATTTGTCCTTAATTTTTAAGTAGGTGTGTGTGAGTTTGGTTGGGGTTAGTAAATGGTTAGTGCATATTGATGTTGCTGATGATGTAGTAGCAACTTTGTGTTAGGTTTGACTTTTTCGTGGTTTTTCTTTTTAATGTGGTGTAAATAAAGTTGTGTTAAAAGTCAAAGTCTCTCTCTCTCCCTTTCTCTTTCTCTGTCATGTCCATTTCTTTTTTCTATTCCTCCTCCTTTTTCTCCTCTTTCACAAGCCTGGGCTTCACCCGCTGCCTGCTACAGCTTAATACTCACTCTGAAAATAAACAAAACATAACTTTATAGTTAACATTGTTTTTCGCTCTGACTCGCTGACAGGCTCAGAATGTTCGATCACTAGAAGTAAACAGAAAATTTTGACATGGATGGCCCTTTTTCCTTGATACTTGCTGATCTAAATTAAAGTGTTTCAATTGCCATATAAATATACTAGTAAACACATTAGTGTGTATGTATATATGTGTTTGTGTATGTCAACAGGTCAGGTGGGGCTGGTGGCTGGACTGTTGTTTGCCTTCTTGGTGGTTTTACCTGCAGTGCTGCTGGTCTTCTACTGCCACAGGATCAAGACGTCTTATTACCATAAGTGGCTTTCCCAAAGAAAAAAGAACACATGCAAGAAGTACTGTCTGTCTTTCACTGTTTGTCTGTTTCTTAACACTACATTTTCTTGATACAACAAAAAGAGGAAAGCCTAGAATTTAAAAAAGTAGCATTTTCATTTTGGGGTCTAGCAAGTAAAACTATATAATATGCACTGATGTATTATGATGCTCAAAACTGAAAAATAATGTACATTTTAGAATGACAGAAAAATGCCTTTTTTCAGGGAACACAAAACGGGTTAACAATTTAAAGCAGTTCTGCAGCAGTGGAGGTTGATTGAGCGTTAAAAGCTGGTACTACTAATTCCTACAGGTGTTCGCAACTTTTCTGGATTACTTCCAACCCCCTCTGTCTGCATAAAAGTAGTGTTGGAACACACTGTGGTTTCTTTCACCATCAAAAGGCACTCAGAAGCAAACTGACAGGAAGAGATCTGCAGACCCAAAACCACAAATGAATCAGAGGACAAGTTTCTGAGAGTTAACAGCTTGCATAATAGGTTGCTCACAGGAAAACAGCTTCAAGTACACTTTAACAGTGGTCTTCAAGCTGTAGGTTTCACAGGACGAGTTGCGGCAAGAAAGCCATTGCTAAGGCGTCAGAATAAGACAAAGAGGCTTGCCTCAGCCATGAAACACTGCAATTAGACTACTGAAGACCAGAGTATAATGGGCTAATGAATCAAAATTTGTAGTCTTCGATTCATCATACAGGATCTTTGTACACCGTCGAGTAGGGTGATTCCACAGTGTGTGGCATCAACTGTCAAACATGGAGGAGGAAGTGTGATGGTCTGGGCTGTTTTGCTGATCCAGGGTCAATGACTTGTACAGAATGAGAGGCAAAATGGTGCCAGTAAACCATTTTAATATGATTTGTTGATTGGTTCGCCTCTGTCTTTGTAACAGACCATAGTGCTGCCCCCTCCATTGGCGTACTTATCAATCGCTAATGTCTCACTTGTAAGCTGAAGGTTGTCAGTGTGATACAGCATGGGGCATTTTTAAGAATGAGGTTTTTTTTCTCTCTTTTTGTTTCTCAGTACAAACAGTAAAGGTATCACAAACACAAACACAAACAGAAATTCCATAGACTGGTTAGAACAAATTATTTCTAAGATGGTAGCTTAGTCAAAGAACCATCTCACTCAGTTAGACTTGTCTAATCACTGGATGGAAGCATTTGTTTAATTTCATTTCCACTAACATCAGCTGGATAAGAAGCTTCATGTTCCGTTCTAGTTTTCTTATCTCTCAATTTGGGCCATAAAACCAGAATGTCAGAATGAGCGAAGTGATGAAGCTGTACATCTTCCATGCAACAGGCTCTTGTTTATTTTTTTGTCTTTCTGTGCTCAGGATGGAGGGATCAGCAGATAAGCGAAAGAATGGCCATCTTAATCCTGCCTTTCACCTGAAAGTTGTAGGACCAATCAACACAGTTAATGGCCACAAGGGGGTGAGTGATATGTGTGTTTCTAGTGTGTTACAAAATAAAGCAAAAGAAAGGGAAGGAGGAAATGGGAGTAGGGTGATGACTGTTTTTCTGTGAATGAATAACTGAGTGTCCATGAGGTTAACCTTCATATTGAATTAAATATTCAGTTTGTCAAATTATTGTTTAAGCATCCTATGTCTTAATATCAGCCTGAAGTTAACATTTTAATATCTGACTTATAAGATACAAAATGCACACATGTACTGCACACATAACAAATTGGTATCTCAGAGTTTTTACCCCTCAGCCATAAATAGCCGATGGAGTTTTGGCATCACCCTGTCAGGTTGGTGGATGAACAGGCGGCATGAACACCCAAGTTTGTGAATGTGGTAACTTGAGAATGAGGTGGTATAAGAGTTTCAAATAGGAAAGTGGAGAAGGAGACTCCCTTACTGATACAGAGTGAGTAGAAGATTGATGATGAAAGCTTCCACTGCATGGATTTCATTTTTTTATGTTTTATGTTGCTTTTATCTAGCTTTAATTTCTCTTAGGAAATACTAACACAAAAATGTATACAAAAAAATACTTTAAAATGGTGAAATGATAAAATTACATGAGAGATGTGAAGAAGAACGTCAAAGGTGAGTAGATAAAGAGGACAGTGGCATTATTCATCACCGAAAGAGATGGAGCTACAAAGAACATTTCAAAAAGGACTGCTTTAATGAAAAAGAAGCAAGAAAATAAAAATGAAAATAATTATTTTTCAAACGTGTGTTTGGTTTGTTACTAAAATGACTACATTTTTTTTTAATGTTGCAAACTTTTCAATTTCTTTCCAATAATACCAGTAGTGACTAAAAACAAAAGGAGTTTTTACCTCTGAAAGGCTAAAAACATTAGCATGGAGTGTATAAATTAAACCAAAGAGTCATAAGCCAAATATCAATTACATATAGGGCACCAGTGAGTGCATAAAACAATATATAAATAAAAATAATATGCAAAAAAAAGCAGCTAGTAAATTATAAGATTAAAAAACCTCCTGAATCATGGGACAAATTTTGCAGCAGAATGGTAGATATCATTTAGTGATCCAAATTTTAATTTAAGATTATTGGATTTATGTTTCCAGAGTGTTTCTAGGACTACGAATTAACAAGTGGCAGTAGACAGAAATAAAAATATCAATTGAGAATATAAGTCTAAGATTTTGAGAAAAAAAGTTCAACTTTGGTTTTTCTGTGCTTTGCTATTCAGGGCACATCAAAGTACAGACAATGTTAATACAATCAAAATCGCCAAATAAAACTATTTTTGGCTTGTTTTCCCAATAATACATAGAATTAATATTACCTGAGAAAGAAGAAGGTACAGATGCGTGTACTTTCATGGAGAAGTTTATAGCGGACATTTTTAAACCCCCCCCGTCCTTGAGAGAGCACAAAGGATAACCACAAGTCAAAGTTCTATTGCAAACCGATCGAGAACTTTCATAATTAAGTGCTTAAGTTACAGAGATCGTGGAAGGCAGAGAAAATGTTGACATGTGAAAATATGCGTCCTATAAGCTTAGTCAATACAGATAATAAAATTCTCTGTAAAATTCTCTCCAAAAGATTAGAAAATGTTTTTCCAGTTATTATAGGAGATGATCAAAATGGATTTGTTAAATATAAGCAGGGTTTTCATAATGTAAGACGAGTCCTCAACATTCTTCATAATCAAAGTGAACAGGAAGATACAGCCATTCCCTCGCTCAAAGCGGAGAAGGATTTTGATCGAATCGAACAGCCATATCTCTTTGATGTCATTGTTAGATTTGGGTTTGGTAAATCATTTTTGCATTGGATCAAACTACTGCACTGTCATTCTGTTCCTCAGGTTATGACTAATGAGATAATTTCGGAACCATTTGAGATTAAAAGAGGGTGTCTGCAGGGTTCACCATTATCTCCACTTTTATTCCTTTTAGCTATTGAACCTTTGGGAATAGGTGTTAGAACCAGTGGACAAATACAAGGTGTTACGATTGGTAGAAAGGAGCATAGAATCGCTTTATTTGATGATGATGTCATATTATTTTTAAAGCAACTAAAATTTTCTGTGCCTGCAGTAAAGGATTTAATAGACCGGTTTGGGGCCTTCTCAGGGTAGAAAATAAATGTAACAAAATCATCATTAATGGTACTTAAACAAGAATATAGTCAAAACGTAAGTCAGAATATAACTGGCTTTACTGTTAATTCTGAATTCACTTATCTAGGCATTAAAATAGTTCCTTCACTAAAAGATGTGGCCCTACTTAACTATAATACAATTCTACAGAAAGTTTCCAACTATCTGGAGCGTTGTATAAGTTTACCATTATCTATTATTGGAAGGATAAGTGTTCTTAAAATGAATGTATTACCTAAACCAGGTGTCGGCAACCTGCGGCTCTTTAGTCCTTATACTGCGGCTCCGCGTGGTTTGGGAAAATAAGTTAGAAGTATTTAGCTGAAGTGTATTTTCTTTATGTTAGTTCTTTTTAACTTGTAGTTCTAAATTGGAAGATTATTGTGATATTGAAATACATGTATAAACATAAAATTATATTCTATTATTTTTTCATAGCTCAAAATTAGTCACACTCACGGAAGCCGGTATACCCGCAGAAACGCCGTGCATTTATCGAGACTTTCAACCACAGAGAGGCCAATTATGGATCTTCGGATCCACATTATGTCAGCAGCTGTTCTCCACCGTGAACTATGTTAAAGACAAACACCGTTCACGCCTGACAGATGACAGCTTACAGTCCTGCGTAAACTGACTTCGTACATTTGCAGACGCTGTCTGCAGAGGATCAGGAGCAGAAGTCCCATTGTAAACATATCACAGCAGACCCAACGATGTTTGCATGAACACGCTTTTCAGCATCTCTATACTGACCACTTTTCACACACGGTTGCTGTACGCATGCAGCCGGCTGTAGCTTTTCAGCTCACAGCTGACATACACCACCAACAACACAACAGCACAGATAGCGCAGACGTAAAGGCAGCAAGGCGTGATTGCCGTTGTGTCGCTCAGGTGCGTCCGCCTCCCCTGCAGCGGCGCCGCAGACCACACCCCGCCGCACACATTAACCAGGGAAAATACATATTTAGGCAGAATTTTGCAAATATCTATTTTTCATTTTTTAGCAGCATAGTGTCTTTTTTTTCCAATTATTTTTTAAAAGTCAGCTCAAGGCTCCAACAGCCCAAAGGCAATATAAGGGTGGCGGCTCACAACAGTTTTTGTTTGCTACATGGATCATTTTAGTTCAGCTGGGTGTCTTTTTTCTTTTGTTATATTTCTTTAAGAGTTCAAAATGTGTTAATTACATAAATAAAATGTAATTTTCTCTGTAGCACTTCATGGATTTCATAAGCAGCACACCTTAGTTGTTCACACAAAGCATAAAGGTAAAAAACAATATATAAAGTGTTATCTTCATTTTAGATGTTAAAAAGTATTTGCGGCTCCCAGTGTTTTCTTTTGCATGGAAACTGGGTGTAAAAGGTTGCAGACCCCTGACCTAAACTCTTGTATATGTTTCAGACTGAATTGTTTACCAAAGTAGCATGATTAATCAGAGAGTTTATTTGGAACAAGAAGCGTCCCCGCATTCGCTTGTCTTTGTTGTATCTTCCCTTCGATACAGGGGGGTTGAAATGCCCCAATTTTTACTGGTACTATCTGGCTATTCAACTAAGGACAATAATGTGTTATTTTTCATCCCAAAATATCCCTTCTTGGGTGGGGATGGAAGCAAATTCTCTTAAAATTCCATTAAACTTGTACTTATACTCTGCACAGCCAAAACAATTAAAGAAAGAAACAAATAATCCTATAGTCTGAAATATGATTGAAGTTTGATTTACAATAAAAGAAATGGTGAATATTAAGAACAATCTCTCTCAGTTTAGTCCTATTTGGGGAAATGCTTTATTTGTACCAGGAAAATGATCTTTTCTGTGATGGAATAATGGTTTCATTTGAGGATTTAGTCTCAAAATTTCAAATTCCAACAAAACATTTCTTTAAGTATTTACAGATTAGAAGCTTCATTTCTTCCATGCATGTTCCCCAGTTAACTAATTTAGAGGCGTTAATGGTGAAAAAATGTTGTAACAAAGACTTAATTTCAACATTTTATAACTGGATTGTCTCTGCCTCTCCAGAAACATCAGCTTCTCAGTTAGAAATGATCTAAATATTAATATTTCTGAGGAGACATGAAGTCAATTTGCTTAAAATCACAAAATCGGTTAATAGTAACCTAAAGCTATTACAAAACAACTGGATCATGCAGACATATGTAACACTGGTGAAATTGAATAAATATAACAACAAAATTCCAAATACATGCTTTCCACTGTATATGGGAATGCAGAATTGTCCGCGCATTTTGGCAGGAAGTGATAACCAAAATAAACCAAATTTTAACTACAAAGAATGCTTTAGATGCAGAAATGTTGCTACTACATATGTATCCTAAAAATCTTAAACTAAGAGCCCATCAAATTAAGTTTATGGATTATTGTACATTACAGGCAAAACGTATAATTGCATTAAACTGGAAAAAATCAGATCCTCCTGCTATTGGTGCTTGGATAAATTCTTTGGCACAATGTATGGCAATTGAAAGGATAACATATTTTCTTAAATACAAGTTAACATATTTTGATGATATTTGGAAGCCATTTAAAAACTTTATAAAAGAAGCAAATATCAGACAACTCCTGCAGGAGTGTCGATGAGGTGAAAATTGTTTTGTTTGTGCTAGCTATTTCTATTTTGTTTTTTGTTTTTTTTCCTTCTTTTTGTTTCCTTCAATTGTATAAATGCCACATATTGTACTAATGTATGTATACTTCATGTGTTTTTATTTGATGTAGGTTTGGGAGAGAGCAGGGATGGGAGGTGAGGGGGTAAAAGTGTTCTTACTACTGCGGCATATTACTGTGAAAACAAATCTTTGTATGCTGTTGCAAAACCAATAAAAATATTGTAAAAAAAAAAGAAAAAAAGAATTAATATTACCATTATCATGAAAGTCATGAATTTAATCTGCACGCTTTACTTGATGATATCTCATTATGTAGCAAATGCCTCTGACAGAAACATGTCCAGGGGCCCATTGGTACACACATACAAGCTCATTCTCTAACCTCTGCTGGCTTTGAAATGGAATTTACATCGATCACTTATCATCATCAAACAAGCAAAAACGTCTCTGTGTTGACTTATTTTGCATAAAAGTGTTTTCACAGATCCTAGTTAATCTCTTAATAGTTTTATTTATAACTGTAGGTCTAAAGAAAAAGCAAAGAACCAAAAAATGTCATGAATTAATGTGAAGTCTATTATCTCACTGTTGTTTTATGAATAAGATTCTCCTATTGGTAAAGTATGCATTCTTTCTCTTCATGACCAAAGTAGGAAATGAATGCCCATATGAGTTCTTCTCTCTGTGAAATGATTTGAAGCTGTTTTTCTGTTAGGTTTGTTAACATTTGTTAACATAAATGCCTTGAAGTGACTGTTGTTGTGATTTGGTGCTATATATATATATATATATATATATATATATATATATATATATATGGGATTTAACTGAATTTCTTGTAATTGTAGATTTCTCACACCAGCAAAGAGGTCCCATCTCTTAGACCAGGCCCAAATGGCACCCACCCAGTCAACATAGTGCGACCTCTGAGACCTGCCTCATTTGCCAAGGGTGGTCCACGGACTCTTCCAACTGGCAAGCATCCAGTAGCACCACCCAAATCCCCATCAACACCTCAGAGACTGAGCCCGCCACAGAAACCTCTACCCCTTACTCCAGCACGATCTCCCCTGGTAAGGCCCTTTATAGAGTGTAAAGAAAAAGTCAGGGCATATAAACTCAAAATAGTCTACAGAGGACAGGAGCTTTAGACAAGCAAAAATGCAAAATTACCTAGACAAGGGAAGGTATCCTAGACAGATGCCCAAATCACCTCAATTGCCTCCTTTGATATGGAGGAGCAGCAGCTGTTTTCTGTAACCTTCTCAAATGACTGAATTCTTCACCCTCTCTCTAAGGGAGTGTCTAATCAACCTTTGGAGAGAGCTAATTTCTGCCGCATGTATCTGCAATCTCAATAAAAACTCCGGCAATGGAAGGAGCGGTGGGCTCTGTGCTTCATGACTGGTGTATTAACAGTAAAATTGTAGACCCTTACTGCTCACTGGACTTAAACGCTTTGTCTATTCAGTACAGGCCCTTTTCTCGACCTCGGAAGCTAACAGTAGCAATAATTACCATTGTTTAGCAGAGAGAGCACCCAGAGGGCATCCATGTTGTTGCTTGCGACTTTAATATGTTTGAAATCTGATAATACCTCCCACCCACTCCACGACGCGCCGGCTAGTCACAGGAGCACATTCAGTGGGACACTGAGATTCCAAAAAAGCACCACTGAACGAAACAGGAAATCATTACATCGTTACACCCTTTATTGCACACGCTCTTTTCTGCTCAGTAATATTCTTCTAAACATTCTTGAATATTTATTTATAATCACCTCCGTCAATTCCTGATTCCTTATTATTGAGTGATTTGTATATGTTGTGCTATTTCTTAAATTTGTAAAGCTGTAACATATTGTATTATATTGTTAAATAGTTTAGTCTGTTACTGTTTTACTATATTGAAGCAACTGTAACCCACATAAAGTAAAAATTCCCCTCTCGCTCCTGCGGGCGGTCTGTCCTTCAAGCTTGGGTCCTCTACCTGAGGCCTGGGAGCTCGATGGTCATACATATGTATGTATATGAGAGAGAGAAGATCTTAGTGCTGTTTTAAGTGCAAGAGCTAATAGTGCTGCATTAAAGCATATTAGAAGAACAAAAATATACTTTATATAATGTTTACCTTTAGTCAGTAATTTTTTTGATTTATAAGTGGATATAAGCTACCAACCTCCAAAAACATTTTGCATGTCACTGTTCAGTAATGTACATAAAGCTAATATCTTTCTTTTAGTTGGTGTCTGAGCTGCAGCCCACACCCAAATTCCCTCCTCAGAGGCCTCTCCCCTTGAGCCCTACCAGAGCAGTCTCCCCCCAAGTGAGTCCAGTCCCGACCTCACTCTCCAAAGCCCCTCCAGGCCTACTGGTCATGATGCCCTCAGCAGCAGGACCGAAACCTGTGGGCAAAGTCTCTGCCATCCCACCTTTGAGAGCTATCAGGTGGGTTAACACAATGATTCTGCAGAGTCACGTACAGTGGGGAAAATAATTATTTGTTCACTTCTGTATATACAGGCCACTTATAAGTGAGCAAACTTACAATCAGTGGCTCAGTCTCTAATTTGTATCCAGTTTTATTTTATTGGAAAGACTGAATGTCAAAAAAAGTCTCTCTCTCGATTCAGAGATGGTCTTTCCCTTTTCACGTAAATGGCCGCTTAACAGCATACACTTAGTTTTACACTTGCGTACACTTGTTAAGTGCAGGAGGATTGCCAGGATTTATACATCGGGGAAACCAAACAACCTCTGGGTAAAACACAGCAGAGCCACCTCGTCAGGCCAGGACTCTGCAGTCTATTTACACCTACAGGCCAGTGGACACTCTTTCAATGATGAGTATGTAACATCCTGGACAGGGAGGAACGCTGGTTTGAGGGCGGAGTCAAGGAGGGCATTTACGTGAAAAGGGAAAGACCATCTCTGAATCCAGGAGGGGGCCTAAGGGTACATCTGTCACCATCTTACATGCTGTGATGGCAGCCATTCCCCAACTCTCTGTAAATGGTACTCATGGCCATTGATCAGTGGGTTTTGGTCAGTGGTTGTTGATCAATGGTCATGAGAATCTGCATGATTAAGATTAAGGAACTGACCTCCCAGCCCATTGTCCCTTCAGTGAGCTGGTTTCAGTCATTATGCAAATGTACTGTTTATAAGGTTTGGGGAAACCTGCAGTCAGCTGAGACTGAAGAAGTCACTTGGATGATGACGAAACGTTTCTCCCACAAAACGCTACGTCCAGATGAACAGAATCAACTTTTGGAGATTTACTTTCCTGGATGATTGAGAATGGATCAAGTAGAAGATAAAGAAATCTTAAATAGAAATGTGACTGCTGACATGTATTTGGGTGTGGGTGGGGTGGTATTACAAATGGGATAAAGTGGCAGGATTGAGCAGCAGTGCAGACTGAGCAGTACACGATTTTAGAGTGGCAGTTAGTACAGTAATGCACGGAGTAAAGGTTTTTATTTTTATTTAAATACTAATAAAAATTAATTTAAAGATCATCAGTTATACCACAATCTTTGTTTTTCTCTGCTCTTTTCAGACCGGTTCCAGGCACCAAATTAAACACAGCTTCACATCCAGCATGAAAATGATCTTCTTCTGGCCTCTCCTCTCTGTTTTGAGGTGGCAGTAGCTGACAGCCTATTTGCACTAAAGAGACTTTGGCTGTTGAACCACAGAGATCTCACAGAAGTTAGAGGAGAACAAAACACAAAACTGAAAATGGAGAGACAGGGGAGCAAACTAACTTAACCACAATGATTAAGTGGTCAAGTGGTTGTGCAAATAGGCCTTGCAGACTAACACAAGTGTAATTGTTGGGGGATGGTCAAATTTACCCAGTTAATTTTTAGGGTTTTGTTTTGTTTTTGCTAATGTCCATCTATAAAAATGCATTTTGTACTGACTTATGTTTTGTTTACAGTTTGTTTCGTGTCACGTGGTATGATTTATTATATCCACCAAAGAGATCTCGTCATTCCTGAGTAGGGATGGGTACCGGTATCACATAAACGGTAATAACCAGACCGAAAAGCAGCGCACATTTCGGTGCTTTATTTCGGTGCTTTCTTTTCCTGAGATGTCATACACTTTAGATTCTAGCCAATCATTTTACGTTTCCGAGGATAGTAGGCGAGCCCAGGTACGTATGTTCTTTTAGAGCAGAGCTACAGATTAAAAACGCCCAAGGCGAAGCGGTCAAAGTCTGGCTGTACTTCACAGCAAAAGATGCAAACTCAGCAGCCTGCAACAAGTGCTTTAAGGTGATACTGTGCAAAGGAGGTAACACCTCGAATCTGATGAAACACCTGGCAACGCATAGCGTTTTTTTAAAAGCAGAGAAATGCACCGTATTTGATAGCTTGCTGCAAGACCTCACACCGTGCACATCTACTGCGGGTGTGGTGTCTGTTATCGGTCCCGGAGTTAGCAACATCCCCCAAGAACCCGAAGAGTAGAGTCCTGGCCCCTAGCCCTGCCAGTGTAGCAGAAATGATGAGGATGATGATGCAGCAGCAGCCGTTCTTCTCTGCGTGAGTAGCTTATTGTTGTTCGTGTGTAATTTACGTTGAGTAGGCTAACCACGTTATTACATTAATGCATGTAAGGTGAACTAGCAAACACCGTCGTAGTTACATGAGGCTGTCTTCTTGTTTGATGGCAGATACTCCCTTCACCCTGGCCAAAAAGGCTAAAATGACCAAAGAAAAAGTGGAAAACAGTTAAACATGAAAGGTTTTTGGACAAAGTTGGTGTTTTTTTCCCCCCATTGATTAAGCACTGCTTCCAGCCAAGAGTGATACCATAAATCCCCTATAGCTGCAGAAAAGGCTAACATTGTTATCTTTTTACAAAAAAACAGCTGAACATGAGAAGTTTGTGTTCTTCATTCTTTAAGCACCGGTTTGAGCAACGTTTAAGCACCGGCACCGTTTCAAAACTATCAGTTTGGTACTGGTATTGGATAAAACCTAAACGATACCCATCCCTATTCCTGAGGTGTCCTGAAAGCTTGAAAATAAGTTGAAAAATAGTTTACTATGAGTCACCTCATCTATACTTCTAGGTTTTCTAATTTATTCTATCATAAGAGCAATGTTTGAGGTCTAAATTCAGAAATACTGGCACATGAGTTGATAGAAAAGCTAATGACACAGCAGCTTTTTATCAACACTGTTTACATGCTGGAGGGGTAGATGAGGCCTGCAGGACACACATGGGTGGTTTTTCTTGATTTAAATTTGTTTTCCTATCATAAAATTACATAAAATATTTTTTACAAAACTATCAAGGTTTATTTTTCTCCTTTTTTTTTTTTAACTTTCATGAATCTAAAATAAAGATTTTGTGGAAATATTACAAAGGATTTTTCTCTCTTTTGTCTGCTTGTAAGATCTGTTTCACGAATTCCCATGGCCCTCAAACTTATGCAGAGACAAAATCTACTTCTGTTTCAGCCTAATCCAAATATAGTGTAGATGGCTTTTATACTACCCCTATCTGTATATAATCTGCTCCTATTGCACTTACTTCTCTTGCACTTCTGATTAGATGCAAATTGTATTTCGTTACCCTGTATTTATACATGTGTAATGACAATAAAGTTGAATCCTAATCCTAAAGATCAGAGCTTAGTAAACAGGAAAGTTGGTTGTTTTCCTATTGTGGTAGACTGTTAACACTGAGGTCTTTTGTCACATCCTGAGATGTGTAACCATGCCAAAGTTCAACAAAAGAAAATACAATGTAGTGTTTCTCATGTTTACACATTTCCCATTGGATCAGGTAATTATTATAAACTGCTGATGGCAGTCAGGTGTCATTTAGGCTTAGCAGCAGAAGAGGACATAGCAAGATGACATATTTATAACCACTGCTGTCAAAGCTTTATTTCAGGAAAAGTTAATAGAATCCCATTGAAAAAGTGTATGAATACAGAGTTTTATATCTTAGGGTAAGGTCTTTGGCTAGTCCATTGAGCTCCAGTCTTTTGAGAAGTATTAGTAGTAGGGTCTACTTAAAAAGAAAATGGATAGAAAAATATCAAGGACAGGATTATGAAGATGTCAGCGTTTGAGTTGAAGAGCATCATAGGCATAGCAACACAGAATGTTAGAATAGTGATGAAGAAAAGATGTGGGTTTGAATCTCAGGTTACTATGAATAAAAATTAAAATCAATCAAAAATTTCAAAGTTAAATCAAAAGTAATTTATATTATTTCAGACTTTCTTTCAAATCAAGTTCAGAGTACCAGTGACATTAGCTTTGAGGAAAAAACAGTTGAAGTTGAATGTATCTATTGCAGTGAGTCTGCCAATTTGGTAGAGTGGATTGCAGCCAGGTGATGTTGTGGTGAGGATCATCCCCGTAAGTATTTTGTAACCTGGGTTGTCGGTGTTGTCTGCCGTGACGCATCAAGGTCCATCCACCTATTGTATGTGTCAAGTTAATTTTTTTTTTAACAAATAATCGTTTTTGAATTTCAAATAAAAATAGTTTTTTAAACTTTCTGAATTCTATAGTATTTATCTTTATTAAATTGAACAAAAACAACTGATGTCACCGAGTCAATGCGTTTCTCGCCATTATAATGGTGAGAAACGCATGTATACATGCACTTGCAATGGGTTATAAGCAAACTTTCTCGACTAAAGAAAAACACTTCTTCATTTTGTGAATAATTAGAAGCGTTAATTGAGACTAACATAAATCTGCTTCCTCAGTCAAGGTATAAATGAGTACAAGGAAGGAAATTTTTGTTTACACAATGCTTGTACCCACTTACTCCTAATCAAAGGTGCTATATCCAAGCTTATATATGCACAAGGGGTCTAGTAGAGTGCATGTTTGGTGTTTGAAAGAGTCATTTTCAGTGCCTTTGGAATATACTTTGATTCATGCCGAGAAGATGCCTTCAATTCCAACAAACCACAGACAAGGACTTGAACATGTCATGGTCAAATTACTGCATTCTACTCTGTATTTTTTTTATTCATTGCTGGTATATTGAGACTGATGCATCTCACATTTTCATTTCTAATTCTACTTGGAGTATCTTCTTTTTCATTTCATGCTCCTCCTTTAGATACTTCAACTTGTGTTAATGAAATTCAATAGCCAGCTTTTCATTCATCGTAAGTCTTCTGTTCGAGCAGTGCTGGCACACATCATAGCTTCTGAGGAAGCTATGCCTTGCAACTCTGCAGTTCTGTCCATTTCACTTCCACCTACACACAAGAACAGTTCATATGATCAAATGAACACATTAAACGAGACACCTGTTGATGAAAAACAATAATCTGAAATGAGAGAATAGCTAAATCAATGCACTAATATACTCAAATCAGGTGTGCTTGATCCCTCATCTGAACTGGCTCTCTGTCCTGGTCGTTGTGTCCCTGGGCAAGACACTTTACCCTACTTGCCTACTGGTGTTGGCCAGAGGGGCCGATGGCGCGATATGGCAGCCTCGCTTCTGTCAGTCTGCCCCAGGGCAGCTGTGGCTACAACCGTAGCTGCCTCCACCAGTGTATGAATGTGAGAGTGAATGAATAGTGGTATTGTAAAGCGCTTTGGGTGCCTTGAAAAGCGCTATATAAATCCAATCCATTATTATTATTATTATTAACTGTCTAGATGGCCATTATAGGATATGTTCGCCAAAGGTTGTTGGTTCTCTATTATTCCTGTCAGCAATTCACTCAACTGCTCAGTGTCCTTATTTGCAGGTCCTTCAGCAGTCTTAAACCTCTCTCTTCAGGTTTCTGCAACAGTCTTTTTTAGATTTTTTTTTATATTCGTCCACAAAACTTGTATAACATAAAATATGAAATGAAAACCCTTTAACATCACATAACAGTAACAGAAGTAGGGCCGCTAACACGGTCACATAAAGTTAACAATCCTTACCTAAAGCTGGTGAATTACCCTGTAAAAATTTGTTCATTGCACTGAACTCATTACAGATGGATTGCCATGAAAAAGAAACTGATTCATCTCTGATAATATTTAATATTATGATCAGTCTGTCATAATGTTGAAATCAGCTGGAGATGCACTGATTACAACTCCTTTTCCAAAAAAGCTGGGGCACAGTAAAATGGAGATAAAAACCAAATGCAATTCACAGTGAACAACACATCATGAAGCTTTAATTAGAAGCAAAACCCAGACTGTAGAATGTAATCCAGTCTGATTTCAGAATCCCTTTTCTATTTGGAGTAACCATGTTCAGACCTCATGTGATCCTATAGCTAAAATTTGTTCAGATTAATTCTGGCGAACTCAGACTTAAACTCTAAAGAAAGTCTTTGTGGCAACAAGAACAGGAATATTTTCAAACAGGTATGCACAGGTGAGCTCAGCTGTAATTAATGGCAAGTATTCTGCATGGGTGTGGGTGTGCGTGGCTCATATTTAATTTACATTTCATTTCACTACATTTCACTGTGTGTCGCTACATTTCACTGTGTGTTATACTTGTATAACTATGCATGTGACAAATAAAGAACCTTGAAACCTTGAACCTGAACATAAGACCACACTCCAAATAAAATAAAGATGGCAACCCATTTCCATGTAGATTCCTTTAATGTTATAGTTTTTTCTGAAACGTTTGAAAACAAGGCCCTGATGAACAAAGCAGAGCCAACTAAATAATAAAACAGCTTTATATGGCATAGTTTGGTGGTGGACTATCAAAATAAATGAATCATAAATAATAAATAGCTGGACTGAAGAATGTCTTCCACAAGGAGGCTGAACAAAATAACAGCTGTAAAATGATCACCTGGCAAAAAAAGCAGTTAGAATAAAACCTGTGTACACAAATTACTTCATTTAGCCTCCAGATGATATTACTGGTTTATCCTCATGTAAGACAAGCACAGTAACTCTTTGCTTTATTTTTAGCAACCTCTAAAACCACATTCTTTAGCTACTCTTTTTTTTCCAGAGTTATTTGGGTGTCTAAGTGAAAACATGGGGCAGTGGTAACAAGATTGTTCATAAATTTTGTGTTAATCCTGATTCTTTTGGTTAACAGCTGCTTGATATCTGTCTTCTTTTTCATTACATTCATTCATTTCATGTCTTTGGGAATGTAAGCCTGGCTGCATCATAGTATTTCACATGTAGCTCTTGGCAGCCGTGTGGTCAGCTAGCTCCAGTTGGCTACACATAATTCAGCTAATTTGAACCTCAATCAAGCATACGAGAACCTAAACCATGTGTTTCACACAGTGCCATGACTGAAAGGAAACCATCACAATAAGGCAAAATTGCCTGCCACACTCCAGCCAGATCAAAGCCTTGTGGTTTTGCCATCCATAAGGTTTATTTTCTCCTATCATTCCCAATGAGCACTGATGGGCATTTTTAAAGTGAGATAGCAGCTTGATGTGTTGCCTTATAGCTTAGTTACAGCTCTTTTTCCCATAAGCGGGATGCTAATGCCCATAAGTGAAAGCAAATGTGAATTCCAAGAGAATCCAGGGTTTAAGTGTTCCCATGGCCCACAGGAGGGGAAATTTTGCAGAGAAAATAAGAATCTGATTTTCTATACTCTCAGCTGTAGCTCGAGATACTCGAGATGCCATCACCTGCGTTTTATGGTGAGAAATAAATTTGAGCTTAGCCAGGTAAATTCTGTTCCCATGGGTACAATCTGCCTGTAGACATAAATGACTGTGAATGAGCCAGTATCATAAACTGAAACTGACCTCACCTTCTTCACATTTATGGGGATTAAGAATCAAAAGAACCATGCTCATATCAGCATAAGCTGTGTACACAAATGCTGCTGTAAAAATTGAGTTAGTCTGAGGTCACAAGTTGGCGCTTGCAGAGAGAGGGGGATGTGCAAAGCAACCTGGCAGCCTTTCTTGGGGGAAGCCCTATTTTGATCCCTCAGATTGTACCAGATCCATGCATCTGGTTAACAGAGGATCTTCTAGGAAGTGGTGTACTTCGAGGCCATTTTTTGTTATTAAAATAGTTAAGTGGCTCATAAAAGTTTGATCAATCATATACTGGCAAAGCTTGCAATCAGCTCAAGTCAGTCGTCAGACTTCCAACTGTTTCCATGGGTGCCAAGCAACAGATGTATAAGAAAATATTGCTGTAAAGGTTGTATGTATGTGTGTTCACTTCATATAAATAGCTGCATTCTTCGTTTTTCTTCGATCCCAACTTCTTGTACAGTACACTCTAAGTGATGAGGGAGAGATTTTTTAAGGACTCCACAAAAGCAATTCACTTTTTACTCACCTGTAAAAGCCAAAATTACTGTATTTTCTATAAATAACTATACCCAGAAGCTGCCTTTCAGTTTCTAAACATGAAAAACATACACAAGGTTTTCAAATTACAAACGTAGTTGTTAGCAGAATAAACAAAATCAGGATATAGTAAAATGCAAGTAAAACAGAACTTGAAATGTTGTGTCTAGGGCTTTTATTTTGTTTATTTGTCTCACATTCAGTTTGGTTTGTGCTCAACCAGATATCATCTAAGAATAAGGGAACAAATGCTATTATCTTAAAGTTCACACTGGCTATGCTTATAAAAAACAACACACATCTACTTGCACATCTGTTTCCACAGTACCTTAGTGCTACAATCAACAACACAATAGAACTATGTTTTATTTTATTTGTCTGTCACCAAACATATATGGCAACTGTCTAGTGAAATTTGTTTTCTACTCTAAGTGAAACGTCAATCTATAAGAAAAATCTGACAACAGGTCAAGCATGCAACAGAATCTAGAAAAATAAACATTCTTTAAATGCCCTTGTCACTTACATGAGGTCTTAGTTTTGTCTGGGCATAGCAGTAGTGTTTGAACAACTGATCTTTTAATTGTTCTCTCGAGGAACTCTGAAAATGTCCATCTGCATTTTGTTCATACAGTATTTTCTGGAGTCAAGTTAAAACTACCTGGAATTAGAATGTCTGACAGCACAATCCTGTAAGAGTAAGCATTAATCCCTGAGTAAATATAACTTAAGGCATTCACAAACGTGGTATGTAATGTGCTACTCTTCTACTCTCTTCTCAACTTTGTGTTCTTTGATTTTTTTTCCCATCTTTTTTTACCGAGATGGTTGGTGAACAAGTTATTATACATCTCATCCTCTTCCTGCTGCTCCCTCATGTCTTTGTGCCAGGGTCCCCACACCCCACCGTTGTACTGAGGATTAGAACGCAGGTCTTTAGTTGGGTAGCACACCGGCACAGCAGTCTTGTTGTACTGAGCTAGCCGCATTAGCATCTTCTTTACTATATGCGGGTAGCGCTGAGACAAGTCCACTCTCTCATAGGGGTCCGCTGTAATGTTGAACAGCCAGATGGACTTACCTCGGTCCCAGCGGACACGTTCATTATGCAAGCGAGTGGTTAGCCGCTGATTCAAAAAAGTTTGTGGGGGCACCCAGTCACTGTAACCAGGCACACCTGTTAGTAGCTTCCAGTGGCCAACTCGGAGTGCAGCCTGAATAGCTGTGTTCCATAGGCCGTACCCAGCCTTCCACGATCCATTTTTGGCTTTGATGTAAATTGGGTCAATATTATGGAGAATGTCATGACGAGGTGATGGGCGGCCTTCACTAATAGTTTCCCAGACGTCATACCCATCCAGATTCAGATCTTCATCTAAAGTTCCCTCACCTAGGGTTACCAGTGTAGGGAACCAGTCAGTAATATGGATCAAAGATCGACATTTTGTTCCTTTGTTCATTAACAAGGGACTGTGAACAAAGCCCACTGCCTTGATCCCCCCTTCCCAGTATGTGGCCTTACTACCCCTCAAGGGCCAGTTACTTCCTCCTGCTAAAGGCTGGCCCCCATTGTCAGAAGAGTACACTATAACTGTGTTGTCATAATAACCATAGTGTTTTAGTGCTAATGTGAGGTTATGAATGGCTTCATCCAGGCAGGAAACCATGGCAGCATATTTACGACGGTACGGGTTTGGGATGCCCTTGTATCGCTCGAGGTAGCGAGCAGGAACTTGCAGTGGGGAATGAACCGCCTGGTAAGCCAAGTACAGAAACAAAGGTTGCTTACGAGGGTTGTGATTTGCTAAAATACTGACAGCCTTTTGTGTAAACATCACAGTAGAGTACAAGCCGCGGTCCTGTTCCCAAGCTGCTTCTTCCCCTTCATACAGATCATAGCCACACATGCTAGGGCCTTGGCATTTGTAATGACTGTAGTAGTCCCCACTTCCTAGCAGGGAGCCAAAGAACGTGTCAAAGCCACGCTGGGTAGGAAGGCATCCACGTTTGTAGAAGCCCAGGTGCCACTTCCCTACCATGTGGGTGGAGTAGCCTGCGTTCTTTAGCTTCTGGGGCAGAGTGATATTTTCCAGGGGTAGGCAGTTGGGCTGAGCAGCTCGGATGACAGAATGCTGAAGGCCTGTGTGGATCTGATATCTAAAGGAAAAAAGAAAAAAGAGATAAATTGTCATATATTAACCACAGTAGCCCTACACACCCCAATAGGGTGACTTTTCACAGAGAGGATCTCTGTACTGAAAATTTTACACCAATATGTTATTATCCAAAGCAGAAGAGGGCTTATAGGCCTGCAAGGGCAGGGTAATGTTGAGAAGTCCAGTGAAAAGAAGTTGATGGGTAATGGGAGGCAAAAATAACAGACCAAAGACCAGACAGTAAACTATGATTTGTAGCAAAGGGTGACCTGCAGCCAACTTGGCAGCAGGTCACCCTGTACTTCATCTGATAAATGAAGAACAGATACTATACTAAATGCAAATATAAACTCCTAATTTTGGTGTGCAAGGGAATTCATTTTTTTTAGATGGGTGATTTATTTGACTTTTAATGCTACTTTGCAAAAACTTGGACCTGCAGGAGTTTTATAGAATCGTTTATGAGTTCTAACTCAAAACACAGATTTTCCACGTACAGAACTTCCAAGAATGTCCCAGTCATATGCCTCCACACAATCAGTTACTCAACAATTGAAAACATCACAACAGAGGAGGCTTGACATAAGTTTCCAAAGTGACATAAACACTTTCTTTATACACTTAAAAAATAAGTGAAAACACAAAGTGTTATTGTAATATGTCCTATAAATTATTATATCTGAATTCCCTTAGTATGCTACACTCCACCTTAAATGAAAGCAGTTTGCTTCATAATTGCTTCATTCCAGTACACTTCAATAATGTACACTCAGCAGACAATGGCTTAAATAGTAATCACTTATTATTGCTATGTAGTTTCAGTAAGTTTGTACTTCTCTTCTCAGGTACATAAATAGCAGAGCTGTTGAATAGGTTCCCAGCTTCAAGTTCTTCAGAACCCCCAGATCTCTAAGAATCTGTCCTGGTCAACTAACACCTCCAGCCTGGTCAAGAAGACCCATCGGTGCCTCTTCTTCTTGAGGACATTGAAGAAGAACAACTGACATACTGGGTAATGTCTACCGCTGTGCGATAGAGAGCATTGAGAGCATGTCACAGTCTGGTATGGTAATTGCTCTGTCGCTGACCACAAAGCACTCCGGCAGGTGGTGAAAACTGCCTAACACATCACAGTGACTCCACTTTCCTGCCATTGAGGATGTCTACAAGAAGAGATGTCTATGCCGAGCACGCATCATTCTCAGGGATTCCTCTCATCCTGCCAATGAAGTCTTCCAGCTCCTCCCCTCTAGAAGGCGCTACAGGACCTCACAGACTAAAACCAGCAGGATTAGGAACAGCTTCTTCCCAACTGCTGTCACCCTACTGAACTCAGTCCCCACTGAACCTTTCCATTCACACTCAACTTAACCCGTCTACACTGCTCCTCCCCCCTATCCCTCCCAATGACCACAATCATGACTGTCATTTATTCTAATCATTCACCGTATGCTCACACTGGTTACTGCTATAGTTTTAGGACACTGGCATAGCATAGTCTCTGTCATAGTGCGTACACTGTTCACTATTATAGTCTGTTCAGATCGCTAGGCTTTCACTACTGTAGATGTCTTGATGCATGCTCAATCATCCAGGTAAGTAAATCTCCAAAAGCGATTCTGTTCATTTGGCCGTAGTGTCACAATTAACCTTAACAAGCAACATGCAACTAACCATAACATGTCTTTAATATGATTGTGACGGAACTCACAATCATATTAATTGTGACGGAACTGGAAGTGGATTTGAAGAGGTGACAGTACAAACCACTGCACTACTCTACCAGTCCAAGTGAATATTTGTAGCAAATTGATTGGGATGAAGGGATTTCTGGGATATGGTTGGACGAAAAAATGGTACTTCCCTGCAAGCATAAAATACCAGACCTTTTCGTATAAAAATGTACTTCTGGCTGGCTATAGCACAACTGGAACACAAACTATTACATGACCTACATGCAAAACTGGTGTGGTTCTAAAGAGAAATGTTAAATCAGATGTACAATGAAAAACTGACTTTGTATCTAACATCATTTAACTTGCGACACAGCATTCTGTGTATTATGTAGAACTGCTTTTCAAATTTGTCTGATCTTTTCATTTTATCATTAAACAAAAAGTTGTGCATATTGCATTGCATATGGGTGTAACCTTTCAGCCATTTGATCATAAGCACAGAGCTTTCTAGGCTGAGCACATGTGTGATGAATTGATGGGATTATAGCTGTTATACAGTTTCATGGAGCCAACAGCTGAAGTAAATACTCTTCAGATGCTAAGGATTTTGCTTAAGTGGAGAATATTTGTATGATTATTTCTCACCATCTCTGCTAACTTGTTCCTGGGAAATCCTAACCTACCTCATCACCAGTGTTTCAGTGCCAGCTGCAGCTGGCAGAATTATGCTTTTGGCCTTACACTGTGCTTTGCTAATTCAAAATGTGTTTTTGGCCCTTTTCCAAAACTACTGGGGACTGCAAATGCAATCTTTATAACATAGAAAATATTTTTGACTCATATCCAAAGCTGGTTCCCATGACTTTTGAAATTTCAAACTTTACAGGATAATAGTAAGGCCCATATCTGAATCTGATGTTTCTAGGCATTGCAAGTCTTTGAGGTGGATTTAAAACGAGACCATACCAGACCTTATTGTATAATATGGCAATGGGTCGACTTTCTTGTCAATTGGTGGTCTAGGCAGGTGAAGCACTGTAACTGTAACCCAGCTACATTCAGTGTTCAGCTGACTGCATAAGGTATGATTTATGCAACCACTGCCTTAAACAGTCCTTGTAATTTTTGTTATCTGTGACTTTTCAGATTTACTGCTTAGATGCCAAAATACAGTTACTTGCATTAATAAACAGAAAAATTTGTGGTTGAGTGTTATACTTTCTGACATCTCAGAGAAGTCCAGTGTACCAGTTTAAATTTGGGTATAAAATGTGAATTCATTTTGCTGCCTAATAAATAAAATATATTGTCACAAATTAATCTGAAGGTCAAAAAAAAATAATAACAATAATAATAGCACTGTCATTATGCTCTTAAATAGCATATTGACAGTGCTATTGAAGTTTGATTAAAACCATGTTTCCTACTGCCATTGTATTGAGAAAATATAGGAATATATTGATTGATATGTGGTATTTCCCCAAAGTACAGTGGTATTTCTTTCATATATATATATATATATATATATATATATATATATATATACACATGTATGTATATATATATATATATATATATATATATATATACATACATGTGTATATATATATATATATATATATATATACACATGTATGTATGTATATATATATATATATATATATATATATATATATATATATATATATATATATATTTATATATATATATATATATATATATATATATATATATATATATATATATATATATATATATATATACCCTAGCCGCCATAACCAAGTGGCCGGCATAGTGTACAGGAACATCTGTGCCGAGTATAACCTAGAAGTCCCGAGGTCAAAATGGGAGATGCCCCCAAGGGTGGTGGAGAATGACCAAGCTAAGATCCTGTGGGACTTCCAGATACAGACGGACAAAATGGTGGTGGCTAACCAACCGGACATAGTGGTGGTAGACAAACAGAAGAAGACGGCCGTAGTGATCGATGTAGCGGTTCCGAATGACAGCAATATCAGGAAGAAGGAACACGAGAAGCTGGAGAAATACCAAGGGCTCAGAGAAGAGCTCGAGAGGATGTGGAGGGTGAAGGTAACGGTGGTCCCCGTGGTAATCGGAGCACTAGGTGCGGTGACTCCCAAGCTAGGCGAGTGGCTCCAGCAGATCCCGGGAATAACATCGGAGATCTCTGTCCAGAAGAGCGCAGTCCTGGGAACAGCTAAGATACTGCGCAGGACCCTCAAGCTCCCAGGCCTCTGGTAGAGGACCCGAGCTTGAAGGATAAACCGCCCGCAGGGGCGCGCTGGGTGTTTATATATATATATATATATACATACATGTGTATATATATATATATATATATATACATACATGTGTGTATATATATATATATATATATATATATATATATATATATACATATATATATATATATATACACATGTATGTATGTATGTATATATATATATATATATATATATATATATATATATATATATATATATATATACATACATGTATATATATTCAAAAGGCAGAAGGAGAAGAGTAATCTTTATTTAAATATATACATGTATATATATATATACATGTGTATATATATATATATATATATATATATATATATATATATATATATATATATATATATATATATATATATTGTTAAAAACTAACTGAGAACTTGGATCTAATACTCTAAATTATCTTCAATCTCTTTTAATTCTATTTAAATAAAGATTACTCTTCTCCTTCTGCCTTTTGAATCAGTCCCGATAGAACAAAAGAGAAAACTACAAGACAACAATGTCAAATGTATTTAGACATATACATGTGCGTTAAGACTTGACCCTAAAGAGCCCCAAAGCAGCTCCTGCAGGTTTGATGGTGTTCACATACCAAAAGGTTACAGCCGTGTAATTGGCATGTCATGCTAAGAGCAGCCTGGGCTCGCTCCACAAATCAGTAAAACCAGCTTGAGGTCTTGATGGAAAATGCTACAGAGGTAAAGACTTTCAAAGTATGTCTGTGTTGTTTCTTTTTGACATACACGAGGGTGAATATGATTTGACTTTATAGGTTTTGGAGCACCTGAAGGACATTTCTAGGTCTTTAGTGTTTATAAGGACTTAAATAATGACTGCACTAACTACTGCTCTCTTGAGACCAGCAGGGCATAAGCCGAGGATCTAAAGCTTTGGGGGCTGGCTCTTTTATCTAGCCTGGACTCAAGCCTCACATAGCCAGAAAAATATTTCCAGCAAAGAGTGGCTCACTTCCAGTTCTTATCATGTACAGACAGCTGTTGTATTTGCCCAGGAAAATGCAAGTTCTGCTTTCAAACACAGCTATAATCATGCTATCTCTCTGGTTTATTTACACAACCACTAAGCCAAAACGCCAGCAAATCATACACGTCATTAAACTTGAATCACAGAGCCCTGACAATCGCTAAGGTCCCACATGGCAAGTGAATTGGTGACTCCTTCAACCACTGAGGTTGAGGAGGTTCCCGGACAGACTAGCTGCCCAAACTGGGAGCTTTTCCTAGTGTTTCTGCACAACTTTCTCATCAAACATGGCTCAAATAAGAAGCCTCAGCCTAATGATCTGCATTTAATCAAAGTCAGCCTCGAGTAGTTCATCTTACTTTGCTCTTCCTTATAGCAGCTTCTTTGTTAATTTCCTTGCTATCTCTGCAGTTCTATTGCTCCCTTGGCTTGGATTTTATGTTGTGTATCTTAGATTACTCTTGGAACTAACATTGCTGAGTCGTTCCATGCACTTGTACCATGCACTATCATAGATAACAGTCACATACTGAAAGTGTTAACTTGTGGCACTGACGATGTTTTAATATTGCCCATACGCTGTATATTTGCTCCAGACCAGTCGATCCCCAGTTATCATTTAACTTCCTTTGTTTGATTAACTTGAGCAAAGCTGTGATGGCTGGCAGTCCCTTGGGCAGTTTTGTTGGATTAAAAACATTCTGTCAACCTTGGCAGAATAACTCCATTATCCTGCCCTTTTTACAAGTTTGCCTGGGTAGGTTATCTTGTCCAATTAGGACAACATCTCCTATATTCACCAGAGTAGGCGTAGGAGTTTCATACTTGTGACTAGATTTTACATCCATCAAGAAGTTTTTCCACCAGCAGTTCCACCCCCATCTTGGACCCATGTCCTCCTGGCTTTTGCTGGTCACCTGAGATGGCAGAAGAGAAATTAGTCTCCCACCAACCAGGAAATGAGAGGGTATAAGTAACTGGAGCTCTGACGCTTCACTGTATACAAAGAACAGAGGTCTGGGATTTAAAACTGCCTTTCCTCCTATCAGCGAACTCAGGGGATCCTATCCTATCAGGGGCGATCATGGCTTAAGAGTTGGGAGTTCGCCTTGTTCCTTGGGCAAGACACTTCACCCATTGCCTACTGGTGGTGGTCAGAAGGCCCGGTGGCGCCAGTGTCCGGCAGCCTCGCCTCTGTCAGTGCGCCCCAGGGTGGCTGTGGCTTGCCATCACCAGTGTGTGTGAATGTGTGTGGATGACTGGATGTGTAAAACCCTTTGGGGTCCTTAGGGACTAGTAAAGCGCTATACAAATACCATTTACCATTTAACTCCTCAAAGTTTAGTGAAGCCCTCCGTAGGACCCTCTTTAGACTTGTTTTATAGACCCCAAAAGTCTTTCCCACAAGCAGCCCCACAAAGCAGCATGCATGACAATAAATTTCTAGGTGATCCTGTTATCACTGAAAAATCTTGTAATCTCTGATTCTTTAATTGACTTCCAAAAACTTAAATCATAAAACTTGGTCTGCTCAAGCAAACGTTTTGGCATTGTCGCTCGGTAATGGAGATGTGACTTGCTATGCTAGTTTCACCTTCATTCACCTGCAACTCTAACAACATGACACTAACCATCTGCCCCTTAACAACCAGTACATCTCCCTCACTTGCAAAAGAGTATCTCTGACCCCATCACACAATACACTACTGAATAAGAAGCTGAGAGTATCTATTACTGGTAGGCAGTACCACTAGCTCAAACTAAAATCAGGATACTGCAGCCTGTCTCCCACTATCTGTGTTTATCTAATAATGGCTTCAAATCTTTGATTGTTGAGTCTCTCTTGACATCTTGCTCGTATTTCAGGTTTAAGATTTCCTTTGCTGAAATTATGTTCTTGGGTAACTTTCCTCTAAAAAACATCTGCCATGGTGAGCTACTCTGGAATTAGTGCTCCCTTTATTGTTTGACTACAGTGGGAATTGACCATGAGCCTTTTAACCCATAGTTATTCTCAGTACTGTTTTTAACCTTCTGTACTTCTCTAGGTCTAGCTGTGGTTCAGCTCATTCAGTGGTGGTAAGCTATACTGTAGCCTACAAGGTAGATCTTAGCTCAGAGTTCACCTCATCTTGAACACATCAATCCTTTTTAACTTCATCAGTGAAACATGTATTCCACCACAGCTTACTTTGAATAAGGTTCTGAACACTGTCATGTGGTGTTTAGCTCAGCAGGATTGCTTTTGCTAGCACAGTGTGACCACAGCTCTGGATTTGTGAAACTTTGTAATTGAGTCACAATGTTGAGGCAGCAGCACTGTCACTGGAATCCAGTGTTGGGGAGTAGCGGAATATATGTACCGGCATTATGGATTTTAAAATACAAAATATGAGTAACTGTATTCTGTTACAGTTACCGTTTAAATGGGCGGTAATCAGAATACTTTATATTGTATTGTAATGCTCCTAAAACATCAGAATGATGCATCAAACACCACTCTTAATTTATCTCATAATGTGGCATGTAGTATTTCACAGTCAGGCTGTTTGCCAGTTGTCTCAGTGACACTTGATGCTGAAAGTGGTCCAAGCAATGTACATCCTAAACTGCTTTCAACAGCTATTAGTGATTTTGTTATTTTCTCAACCTTGCAACACACTACTTGCCATTAATAATTCACTCCTATTGATAATAAGAGTTCAGTGCCTTTTATTGTGAAACCAACAAGCTGCTCTGACCTTTTCAACTCTTTGCTGTGTATTCACCACATTTTCCAGTGACACTCCCACATGAGCGGATGATCCGAAGTTGTGCCTCAGCAATGATAGCATTAGCTCTTTCACTATGCTCTCATGAACTATGCGTTTTTGGCTGCCTCCATCTGGCAAGCAATGACACCAAAGCATTTGTTCTGCTACTATCAGTACTCAAATGTACTTCTTTTTGATCGCAAACTAATTGATGATGTCAGGAGGTGAAACACTCAACTCTGCAGAATTTCACTATGTGTTAAGGCAGACATAACACTATGCCAGTTTTCTTGCTTCCTCTTTGTGAGCAGTCACAGAATGTTCTGGATAATATTCTCTTTCATGTTTGTACTTGCACAATATATCCAGTGTGATAAACTCCATTTGCTGTGTGTAGCTCTATGTATGCCCTTAGGGCGACTTTTTCACTGGGGTACTGAATTTTGTTTATTGGTTCTGAAGAGGTTCTGTTGGCGCTCTTGTTAATGTTCCAGTCAGATAGCTTCTCCCATTTACACAGTACATCACTGTTATGAATAACTGTTTTATACTGAGACCAGAATTCATGCCGCTAACTTGTTTTTCTATCAGCAACATAACTGATTGTTTGTCTGATGACCTGAGTGAACTTGAACTTGCATCACTACCCTGTACACTCGTAGATTTGCACGCCTTCTGAATTAATCTACTGGTGCAAGCTTGCCATGCAAGACTATGGTCGTGGTATCCCTGAATACTTGCAATCTCTACCTACAGATCATCCATTGGCATTATAACATCAGTGCCATGATCCATTAAACTTTCCTCCTTGGCTGACAAGACGGACAGCATTTTACAGTGATGTGGATTGTTCCCTGCTTTCTTCGAATCTATTCAATGTACTCGGCCACCTCTGCAGCTAGTGTAAGCTAGTGTTAGCTTCTTGTGTCATGCAGAAGTCAGGTTTCTAAACAGCTCTCGACAACTGTTAGAATTCAAAAGGCAAGAAGCAATCAGCTAAGTAAAGAGAAACAGCTGTCCATCATTACTTTAAGAACTGAAGGTCAGTCAGTGAGGAAAATTGCTAAAACTTTGAATGTGTCCCCAAGTGCAGTCACAAAAACCATCAAAAAGGGAAAGGGAAAGGAAAACCAAGAGTCACCTCTTCTGCTGAAGATAAATTCATCTGACTGCTGGAAAACCATTTCAGGTGACGACCTCATGAAGCTCATTGAGAGAATGCCAAGAGTGAGCAAAGCAGTAATCAAAGGGGTGGCTCTCTTGAACAATCTAAAATCTAAAAAATGTTTTGAGTAATTTTTAACTTTTCTGTTTACTTTATAATTCTATATGTGTTCATTCATAGTTTTGATGCCTTCAGTGAGAATCTACAATGTAAATAGTCATAAAAATAAGGAAAAACCATTAAATGGTTGCCCAAACTTTTGACTGATAGTGTATAATGTGAGTATGGTGAACAAGAAGATGGTTCAGATGCAGCTGGTAGCCAAGGTAACCAGTCTAAACAACCTGTAAAAACTCAGTCAGGAGCTTAAGAAGGTCTTATGTTTTGGATTCAGTCCTTTAGTGACTTAAATTTGTCATGACAAGTCTCTCCAAGTATGCCAGTGAGACTTGAGACAATTTTGTTTTCTGAGCTTTTGTGAATATCCAGTTTACACAGACATGTAATGTTTTAGTCTCAACACAGGAAGAGATGCTTTTCTTTCACCCATATTCAACCTCATCATGCTTATCTCGCCATCAAACTGTTTAACTCCTCACTGGAGGGGAGAGGGAGGAGAAACAGGGGGACAAGGGAGGGCGGGAACAACTGAGTTGTAGGTACTTTTCTACACTGTGCAATATTTGCAATATTTGACTTTTGTTTTTTGTTTTGTCTTTTTTCTTATATTTGACTGTGCAATAATCGCTGTGCAATATACTCACTCAAATGAGCAATCCTATTTATCCATATTGTATATTCTGTATCTATATATGTGTATATATGGTGTATTTATGCTTATATCCTTACTCTCATTCCCCTTAATGTATCTGTAACATGCAACTTCTTTCGGTGCTTTGCTACTGGAAACTGAATTTCCCGGAGGAATCCACCCGAGGGATTAATAAAGTTTCATCTAATCTAATCTAATCTCTCTGTGACCACCTGCTCATTATCAGAAGCATGGAACCATAACTGAATCTACACCTAGATGGATCCTAAGGTCGCGGCTCCACTTGGTGATCAGAGCAGTGGGCAGCAGCCAGGGGTGCTAGAGTTTTCTCATTATTGTCTTGGACACCCATCAATGTGATGCAAAACATTGTATAAACTCTTGTTAGCTCTTTTGGTTTGGGCCCAACAGGGCCTTCAAAGACAGCAATAGTTAGATCTGCAAATCAATGTTTAGGTGGAAAGTCTGAAAAAGTGTTATAGTTGAGTAGTAATGAAATTGTTACAATTCAAAGAAAGCATCAAACTATGTAATTGTTTGCCATATCCTTTTAATCTTCAAAGCTCTTCAAAGTTTGATTAATTTCCTGATGCTTAATTTCCTGCCTTGTGTCTTCTTTGTAAATTTAAAAATGTTTGGAAATAAAAGATTTATGGCATAATTTTTTTTTACTCTTACTGTAATCTTGTACTTGGAAGCGACTTACTTCACTTTAAAGTTAAGAAAAATGTAGAATGGGAAAATGCTGTTCCCAGAAAGGGGTGGTCAGGTGGCCTAATTCCTCCTGAAAGATGATTTGTCTCTAGACTACAGTACTTGAGTAATCTTGCCATAGGCATAGATTGGATAAGAGCATGTATATGACCAGTGCATGAATGTAACTTCAGTAATTGTTTTGGGGTACAACTTTAATGTACTTTAAGGTACTTTAAGGTACTTTAATTTTTTATATAATGTACTCTAGGTGTTTCTCTTATGCTGATATATGCTTCTAATGCACTATAATAATGGACTTTGTACCCCACACAATGTTTAAGCTTTAGTCAGTTATTATTTTTCAGATTTTAAGATACGAATATGACACTGTAATATTATAAAATAAAGCTACACTGCAGATAAGTAGTTATATTGATCCCCAGCTGCAGCAAGAATGTAATAAAAACAATAAAGATTATAACAATAAATATAGTATAATGTGTATATGTATTTATCACCGCTCACTCAAAACAAAGCACTTTTTCAGTGCACTTTTCGCGTGACAGATCTGTATGAGGGCACGGACAGCCATGAGCCTGGAGATCGTTTCCTCTAGTGTATTTATTTCTGACCAAACACGTCCTTGATCTTCCCAGACGCCAATAGTTTCTCCTCTAAACTCCACGACGCATGGTTACTACAACCGGGACAGAGCAGAGAACAGTCTCTATAATGCACTCTACCTTCCCGTCATGAGCTGGCTCCTGGACGGGCTGCAGAGAGGTTGGACGTAGTAATTCTCCAGTTTGACTCCCTCTGCTGCCAACCGGTCCAAGGTCGGGGTTTTGATCTCCGAGCCGTGGTACCCGACATCCCGGAAGCCTTGATCATCCACCAGGATAAAAATGATATGTGGCTGAGAGCTCGATTTCCCAAACTCATTCCCTTGGTTGTGCAGCTCAGCGTTCCAGTTTTCCCACGACATCTGAACGCTCCAGGTCTGCGAAATAATACAACCGAAGAATAAACTTAACGGTACCCACAAGATAAACATGTTTCAGGCAGATTTAGATTCAAGTCGGCGTTAACTGTTGGCCCATAACGCTGTGTATGCGGGCGGCGGCGTTTTGCACATGTTCAGGGGGAACGGCAACACTTGGAAATCGGGTTCAGTCTTTCTCTCCACGCCAACAATCCTCTGAGAGCTCCAGGATTTGAGGAAAGGTCCCAGAAAACAAACACATCTGGCGTAGCTGCTTTTTTCCTTTTACCGCGGGCGAAAACGTTCATACCGTGATAGACACACAAGCCCATGCTGAGGTTTGTCGCAGCACAGCTTTAGTCATTCTTCCGGTTGCGTAGTTTTTGTCAGAAGACGCGCTGGACTTCCAGAGCTAACTCGCAGCGTGTAACAGCTGCTCCACTGCAGATGTTCTCCATCCTGTGACTGAGCCGCGTTTCCAAGCTGTCAGCGCTCTGAGGACTGAATCCACACGCTGAGGAGGCAGGTCCTTCTCTCTTTGCAGCTCCCAGAGCAACGTTTTACCAAGAAACATCCAGGAGCGGCCCTTAACCCCCGTGTGTGTTAGCCACAACTACAAAAATTATGTTTGTAGTACTCATCTTTAAAGATGAACTAAAACTCGAAAAAATTACCCCCCCTCCCAAAGAATAATTAATAATTATATCTTAAGTTAATGCTCAACCCTGTTAAATCACATGCAAGTGAGACTAGCAAGATGAGGGCACGAAGACGACAGAAAAACTGATGAATACCAGTATTTTCAGCTGTATAACTACAGCTAATGAGGATTTGATAACTTGAAGGACTTTTGTAGGTAAACTAAAAAAGTAAGTAATGGTTTTGAAGTGCCGTGTTTCACTTACAGAAACAACAATATACGATCAAAATGTTCTGAGACTGTCTGGTTGCAATATGTTTATGCACATGCAAGATCTACTGTTGGGATTCTGGGATAAACATAAAAGGACTGGTTCTTATACAACCCATTTCTACTTACTCTTCTTGAGCACTCAAAGTGCTTGATACAACTCGTCTCATTCACACCTATTCATACAAGCACTTTTTGATGGTTTTCTATTTAAATGCTTCCAGTCTAACATTCTCACATTCAAACTCTGAAGTATTGAAGTTGCCAGCATTCTTGCAAAAAACATTTTAGATGGTGAGTGTGTTACACTGACAGTTACATCTGGCTTCATCAAATTGCTGATAGATTTCTGAAATTAATACATGATTTTTACATTTACATTTCTTATCTCTGTATTAAGACCATTATAGAAAAGGGCTGTGTCCTTTTTCAGAAAACAAGCTAGTAGGGTATTGAAATAGCGTTGCATTTTAGCAGGCGCTCAAAGTTCTATGAAAAATGTGCACTAGTGTTGTGACATCTAAATGAGGTGGGACTTGGCAGCCTGGTTAATTAGAAAATAAAACATTCTAATGTTATAAAGTTATTTTTATAGGGTAACCTTAGACTAACCAAAAGAGGCTGAACCTTGAAAACACTCTTATAGAAAGGCAAGAAAAAAAACCCAAGCACCTGGCTAATAGTTGATATGTTTATTTGTAAAATTGTTGCTGTGAGTTTGACAGAAAAGTGAGGACTGTGCTGATGCAGGCAGAAGGTCTTAACTGTACCATGCAATTGTTCATTTGCCAAATATAAAAGCCATTAAACTTATCCATAAATCCATTATCCATGACACATGGTGATGCACTGTCATGTAATGTGCTTGTGCAATCAAATTTTTTGTGATGTAGCGTTCTTCAAACATTATTCACTTACTCTCAGTTAAGTTAGGTTGGGGATGAAGATTTTTCCTGCTTTCACTGTCACCAGGACCTGAATTAAAAGCAGAAATGTCATACAAGTTGGTAGAAGGCATTCGAATTGAATAGAGGTTGCAGCTTTGCAAGCTAATAGTTCCCTCATAAATCCCAGAAAGAAATGTTTAGGTATCTAAGCTGAAAAATCTTAAAAGAATAAATTTAGCCTCAATGTAACCTTGACAGAAATAGGAGTGGGTTTTTTAAAAACCGTTTTTCTAAATATGAGACTCATTTAAGGTGTTTGTTTGCTCCCAGGTGATACAGCAGTCTCTATCTGGTGCTGACCTAAATCTCTCCATATGATCCAATTGTGCTATGTAAAGAAACCTGCTGTAAGTCAATGACCTGGGCCAGAGATGTTAGGAAAGACTGGAGGTGCTGTGAAAGGCCCTCACATTCTGTAACTTTAAGTATACAAAGTATACTTCACCTACCGCCTACTGGTGTTGGCCAGAGGGGCTGATGGCGCGATATGGCAGCCTCGCTTCTGTCAGTCTGCCCCAGGGCAGCTGTGGCTACAAGTGCAGCTTGCCTCCACCAGTGTGTGAATGCGAGAGTGAATGAATAGTGGGATTGTAAAGTGTTTTAAGTGTCTTGAAAAGCGCTACATAAATGCAATCCATTATTATTATTATTATTATTATTATTATTATTATTATTATTATTGTATTCGCATGCACATACACACCAGTCAACAGAGTAGTGTGTAGACAAATTATTTTTCTTGTTAGAAAAAAAGCTGATAGATTTAAGCATCCAGAGCAAAGATTGTGCAGGAGAGTTCATTTAGCATGTCTGCACGTGTTACTAGAATAGAAATGATTTATGAATCATCAGTCCATGATAAAAATCAAATGTATTCAGTTTCCTAAATAACACAATTCACAAACTTAATGTTCAGCATTGAAAGAGGTACAATTACTTAGTCGTGCTATTACAAAGAGATGAATATAAGGTTCAGAAACAGGATGTGACCTCAAGTTCTTAGAATGTTTTAGGAACTGAGCTCATCAAAAGTCACTTTTACTATGTGGTGGGATAGTTTTCAAGCAACACCTCATTTGATAGTCTGAAACAAATAATAAATGGTTACAAAAAAGAACAGTCTCGCCACATTAAATGGACATTATGTGCAATTGCTAAGTTTTCATGAGTCTCATTGTTTTCATGAGTCTCTGCAACTGCATTATGCTTAGGAGCTATCAGACACAGCTATTAATTATGATGATAAATGCATTTGAGATGCAGTATTTTTTTTTTTTACTTAGTGCTTCTTCCCCTAAAATCTAACCAGGCTTTATAATCTATACTGCAACAAGGCACTGAGAAGTCAGATATTAAATACTTTAATGTTCAGTTTAGAAAGTTGTTTTTATCTTTGAACATAGTTCAGGAGTCTGACCAAGAAAATATAGATGACTAAGTTAAAATAACTACCATTCGATGAACACTAGTGCAGTAGCCTGGAGCGCTGCAGGCACTGAAAATGAAAATGAAGATACTGGCGTCCCAGTCCAACCAAGTCATAGCTTATGTTTTCCAAGTGGAAGTTTGTTAGGCAGTTTGCTGACTTTAAGTTTGTCTAACCAAAACCTCAATAGCACAGGTGTTCAGTCTTATAAATTAGGTGACTTTTCAATCGTTTGATGGGAAATAATGCTTTGGAAGGATTAACATGGCATAATGTACTCATACCCTACAAATGGAAATGCCTACCTAGAGGTCATGTGCCATATAGGCCGCCAAGCTATTTCATTTTCTCCTGAAAAACATTATTCTTATTTTTTCCATGAACAAAAAGCAAGGAAAATCAGGGCAAATGTCAGATCTTGTAAAATGTATTCTGTGTTTCATCAAGAGTGGCAGGCTAAATTCTGTCAGGGAGCTGCAACTTTTTGTGCCAAGTGCGAACTACAACCACATTTTAATACTAAATAAACACTTCCAACACATGTAAAAATGTAACCTTTTAGAGTGCTTTTACCTGTATACAACAGCAATGTAGTGGATGATTTCATTGTGTGAGCAGAATGAGATCTGAAGTGGATTACCCATATGAGCTCCCACCCCAGCTCTGTTATTGTCTCACACATTCCAGAGTGAGTTGATGGTGAACCAGATGGAGTCTACAAAGCAACTGTGTCTCAGTGGAGAGAACCCATGATTAGCTGATAGAAGAGAAATGTCAGCAATGCTGAGAGCTGCCTTAGTTCAGCTTTTGGCCCATTTAAGTTATGTTAAACTTTATTAACTGTTTGAAAAGCAAAACATTGTTCAGAGACTTTCAGCTCTTTTTGGAGAATCTGAATTAGCAATTTTGGGCCACTGGGGATAATCCAAACAGGTACGCTGTGTTCACACTACAACTGTGGACACTGGTTGGACTGGCTTTCCAACCAAAAATGTATAAATAATGTTGTCAGTCTTTTTTGAGTGACCTTTCTAGAAAGTTGAGAATGGCTTTAATATACTCTTTGCTTTTAATTCTGTTTGGTCTTCACTACTTCTAAACACGATGTTTAGAAGTACACACTGTGTTTTCAGCTAACTTTTTTAAACTATACAGTATAATCCACTGGCTAGTTGCTGAGTTTTAACTTTGTACAGCAGTGTAAATTAGGTTACGTCAAAACAGTGAAACTGCTGATCATAAAATGAAATCTGTGGATAAGGATTGTTTTTGTCAGGATACCTTGGCATTACATATGAACCTGTTATGCACGCTTTAATGTTATTTTCGATGTTAAATGTACTGGGTTAACAATCTAAACAAAAGTAAGCAGCAAGAAACAAACAAACCAAGTCAACTAAGCTTCAAGGATGGGAAACACCATTAGAAGCCTTGTGATTTGCACTAATCCTCACCCGTTTATCTCCTTATTTGAACTTTGTCTCTCTTTAAAACCAGAGTTTGCTTTCAGTGCTCAAATTTGTCACAAGTATGGCATCAAGGGAACTATGTCAGAGGACCTTTTGTGTGTTTCTCAGAGACACTAGTGGGCGCTGAGTGATGGGTTTTAATGAGATCATCTATATATGGTCAAGAAAGAGAGATTCTGCAATATTTTAGTACAACCTTTGATGCATTTTCTTCTGTGTATAACACCATCTATCACCATCTGGAAACTTTTTCTCTCCCCTACAACAATCTAGCGAGTCAGCTTATCTTAAAAGGCTAAAGGCAATGCTTTGACCTTTCAGCAGATCCACTCCAAATCTGGGGTGAGTTAAAAGTTATAATGAACAGCAGGCGATCCCAATAAAGAGTGATTAGGAAAAACAACACAGCAGACGCCTCCACAATAAATTAGTATTCAGCTCTAGGCTCCTGGGTTTTACGGGACTGACTGGGCAGAAACAAGCTGTTTCTTGCTAACATTTCGTGTCTACCAGCCATTTTAGTTTAATAATAAGCTGTACCATTTTACACAAAGGACAATGTTGTTTAAAAGATCACTTTTTCCAGCTTGTGTTGTGTAGGTTCTGTTGTGTTTATTAACCAGATTCAGTAAAATGATGATGGCTGTAACACAATCTTAAAATGATATTCAGTGTATTGCTCCATCAAAGCCACAGTCCTAACCTGCTGTTGCCTGCATTGTCTGCACGTCAGACAAGCCACAGCAAAGAAACCTTACTGGGTTAACAGAAGGGGCCCTGTTTGTTTCTGCTTGGCTGACTTCAGACATACTCTTCTGTTCAGATACAATCGCTATCTGCTTGGTTTCCATGATGTTGCTCAGGTGAACAAGAATCAGAATTCTCACCTGTCACCCACAGTTGCAGATGTTTGAACAGCTTTAGTCTGTGCGGATGCAGATGGATGATAGATTGCAGTGAAGCAAATTCAGAGAACAAAAGACAGAGTGAAAATTCTTAAAGCACAAGAGCAGTCAAAGAGCATAGAAAGACTGTCACCATTTAGCATATACAATTACCATATAATTGTAAAGTGACTTTTCCCCCGATATTTAATTTATTTTAATTTTTGGAGATTGCTTAGATGGCTTAGCAGTTTCAGTGCTTTCTATTCAGATCATTTGGGGGAGTCATGATCGAAGCTTGTTTCATCACACAGACCAAAACAGTCAGTAAATACCACTATGTTTAGTTTTATACCAGGATGTGTGCCTTAAATTTACAGGTGAAACGTAATGTATGAATCCAAACAAAATAAAAGTGACAGGAAGTTTTTGTCCTTAATTTAATTTTTGAAATTCAAGTTTCATGGTCAATGCCAGGAATGTTTACACAGTCCCTAAGAGCAAGAAGCAAGAAGAAAGATCTGTGCCATTGTCTCCTCACTTCTGAAAACCACTAAAATTAAGGGGACATTCCAAGCCACAAAAGAGGCTGGAGAGATGAACACGATGATAGTTGTAATGGTGGCCTTGACACCCTGTTCAGATGAAGAACAGATAAGGACGAGCTGTTGAGAAAATCCTCCACACAGACCTGTTGCCTTTTGAAATGTGGGCAAGTGTTGATGCAAAGGTATGCATGGTAAGTGGAAACCCTTATTTCGTTCTTGACTTTCAGGTACATAACACAGCTAGAGGGAAGACGCTACACACACAGGCCACTGGGGCCAAGGGCAAAGGCAGACAAAACAGATTGTGAGGCAGATAGTGTATTGCAAAAAGAGATACAGTGGGGCAAAAAAGTATTTAGTCAGCCACCGATTGTGCAAGTTCCCCCACTTAAAATGATGACAGAGGTCAGTAATTTGCACCAGAGGTACACTTCAACTGTGAGAGACAGAATGTGAAAAAAAAAATCCATGAATCCACATGGTAGGATTTGTAAAGAATTTATTCGTAAATCAGGGTGGAAAATAAGTATTTGGTCAATAACAAAAATACAACTCAATACTTTGTAACATAACCTTTGTTGGCAATAACAGAGGTCAAACGTTTACTATAGGTCTTTACCAGGTTTGCACACACAGTAGCTGGTATTTTGGCCCATTCCTCCATGCAGATCTTCTCGAGAGCAGTGATGTTTTGGGGCTGTCGCCGAGCAACACGGACTTTCAACTCCCGCCACAGATTTTCTATGGGGTTGAGGTCTGGAGACTGGCTAGGCCACTCCAGGACTTTCAAATGCTTCTTACGGAGCCACTCCTTTGTTGCCCGGGCGGTGTGTTTTGGATCATTGTCATGTTGGAAGACCCAGCCTCGTTTCATCTTCAAAGTTCTCACTGATGGAAGGAGGTTTTGGCTCAAAATCTCACGATACATGGCCCCATTCATTCTGTCCTTAACACGGATCAGTCGTCCTGTCCCCTTGGCAGAAAAACAGCCCCATAGCATGATGTTTCCACCCCCATGCTTCACAGTAGGTATGGTGTTCTTGGGATGCAACTCAGTATTCTTCTTCCTCCAAACACGACGAGTTGAGTTTATACCAAAAAGTTCTACTTTGGTTTCATCTGACCACATGACATTCTCCCAATCCTCTGCTGTATCATCCATGTGCTCTCTGGCAAACTTCAGACGGGCCTGGACATGCACTGGCTTCAGCAGCGGTACACGTCTGGCACTGCGGGATTTGATTCCCTGCCGTTGTAGTGTGTTACTGATGGTGACCTTTGTTACTTTGGTCCCAGCTCTCTGCAGGTCATTCACCAGGTCCCCCCGTGTGGTTCTGGGATCTTTGCTCACCATTCTCATGATCATTTTGACCCCACGGGATGAGATCTTGCGTGGAGCCCCAGATCGAGGGAGATTATCAGTGGTCTTGTATGTCTTCCATTTTCTGATGATTGCTCCCACAGTTGATTTTTTCACACCAAGCTGCTTGCATATTGTAGATTCACTCTTCCCAGTCTGGTGCAGGTCTACAATACTTTTCCTGGTGTCCTTCAAAAGCTCTTTGGTCTTGGCCAAGGCGGAGTTTGGAGTCTGACTGTTTGAGGCTGTGGACAGGTGTCTTTTATACAGATGATGAGTTCAAACAGGTGCCATCCATACAGGTAACGAGTGGGGGACAGAAAAGCTTCTTACAGGAGACGTTACAGGTCTGTGAGAGCCAGAGATTTTCCTTGTTTGAGGTGACCAAATACTTATTTTCCACCCTGATTTACGAATAAATTCTTTACAAATCCTACCATGTGGATTCATGGATTTTCTTTTCACATTCTGTCTCTCACAGTTGAAGTGTACCTCTGGTGCAAATTACTGACCTCTGTCATCATTTTAAGTGGGGGAACTTGCACAATCGGTGGCTGACTAAATACTTTTTTGCCCCACTGTAGTTAAGATAGTCTTCATCCAAACATGGAATGTTGATGAGGGGGAAGAGAGGAAAGAGAAGATTCAACTTAAATGCTTTGATACACTGTGTTTTCAGCTAATCTTTTTGGTTTCATTGGTCTCTACAATATTTATTTAAAAAAAACTGTTCCCTTGCTACTGTAATTTGCTATCCACCTGTACTTTCACTGTGTGTGGATTAAGAGGAAATAATTACACATAAGTAATATAATGTTCTTCTGTATTATTTGAACCCACTAAGGTGAGCAGGAGATTAGAGTTGTAAGACGGCAGTGATCTGAATCGGGAACCAGCCTAAACCTAACTTTTGATCCCAAATTTTCTGGCCAGACATTATGGCAAAAGAACTGTCTCATAGATGGTCTAACATTCTTACCAAACCCCAACTAACTTATGTCCTACAAAACCAGCAATATTTCAAGACCACTGATAATCGATAAATTAGTGTCTCAGTGATGTACAGAACAGGGAATGTAATCTCTGTCAGTCTTAGCTTTTGCTATTATTTCACAGTGGTTTCTATTTGTTATGTATGGCTGGTCCCCTGCATGGTGCTCATTTAGTATTTAATTAAATAAAACAAAGAAAGTAAAATTCAGCAAACATTTAACAGTGTGTCTTGACGCCTACTCAATCACCTAGCAAGTAAACAGTACATTTCCACAAAGACTGAAACTAGCCCACAGAATGAACAATGGGCTATGAGGTCAGTTTCTTGATCATTAATATGCAAATTGTTGTGATACAGTCTAAAATCTAAGCAGCAGATCTAACAGGGACTTACCATGCTTCTAGATGAAAATACTCTTAAAAAGGTGTTTGAATTCACTGAGAAGGCTTGTCTATAACAGCATGAAAAGTCTAAGACCCAGTAACAAAGGAAGCTTGACTTAATTGTTGTGCGTCAGAAACCACAGTGATATAGGGAGAGTGTCCAAAGCGGCCAGACGAGAGAGGAGGATGCCACACCGAGGATGGGGACAAGTGGGTTAAAAATTTGTTTGACAAACCAGTCACCCAAGCAGAGAAAAACGACGCCACTTCGACGCCGAGCCAAATCCTGCTAGTGCAGTGGATCCCAAACTTTTTTTGCTAGGCCCCCCTTTGTTTTACAAGAAAAATGTCCCCCCCCCCATGCGCACGTGCACAAACACACAGAGATTTTTTAAAACTCCTTTTTTGCATTTACGAGTGGACGAGGAATACAGAGTTCGTATGTGCCTTTTTTCACGTCATGCTGTGCGCCACGTTATTGTTTACATGAGATGAATTGCATATTCTGTCTTATTTTGGATATTTCTATTTTGTCTCTATCTTCAGGTTTTACATGCTTACACACACACACACGCAGTTACTGTCCCTCCATTTAGAAAGGCAGAGGCCTCATGGTATAATTATTTTACATGTAGTTGGTTTTTTCCTGTGTAATAATATTCAACATAGCTATCAATACATTTTTGCTAAATGGGTTTAAAAACATAAACAACTGTGGGATACTGTTTGTCCGTGATTTGAACCGGGGGAACAAATCGTGGCAGGATCAGCCTGATATTATTTGTATCCCACTGTAACTTCACTGTATAAACACCTAACATCTAGAAATGTCAGGAGTAGTTAGTCATTACAACAAGTGTTTGTGAACTAAAAATCAAGAATGTGGGATCCTGTTTGTCCGTGATTTGGCACTTGTGCAGGTGAAACCAAAGGGAAGATTTGCTTCACCATATTTTCTAGTCTTTGGCTTAGAATGAAGTTGGTTTGGAAACATATTCAGCGATGCTTCATCTCCTGCTTTGCGTTTGTGGAGGCACCCCGTGCTAGCAGTGTCCAAGCAGTGATTTGAAACATTATCATTACAGACATGGAAGCAGAGCAACTACAGCAACTATCGGCCTGTCTCAGCAATGCAAAGCCCCCAGCATCCAACATCAGCATGGAGGAGAGGAAGGCACTCACATCACTTAGTAATTACAATAACATTATCATCCTTCCAGCAGACAAGGGTAGGTGCACAAGAAAGACTATTATTATAAACTTTTGTCAAGTAAAAATACTTATGAGCCCCTGAAACGAGACCCAGGAAGTGGGTGATAGATTGTCTGAAGCAGTTAGAACAAGACAATGCTATTGATCGGACCTCATACCACAGGCTTTACCCAGGGGAATCAACACCAAGTCTGTATGGTTTACTGAAGATACATACACATATGATAAATGTACCAATTATCATACAGACAATTGGTACATTTAAGACCAATTGTCTGTATGATAAACTCGGTCACCTATAACATTTCAAAATTTCTGGCTTCTGTTCTCAACCCCTTGGTGGGCAGCAGAGATGGGCAGTAACACGTTACTTCTAACGCGCTACTGCCCATCTCAGTAACGCGTTACTGTAATCTGATTACTTTTTTCAAGTAACGAGTAAAGTAAGGGATTAGTATTGCAAAAACTGTAATTAGATTACCGTTACTTTCCCGTAGGAACGCTGCGTTGCTGCGTTACTGCGTTACTAAAACCGGGATTTTTTTCCGAGAATGTCTCATGACAATGACGTAAGCGAGTGCGACGTTCGTGACAACAGCTGTGTGCAGATCAACAATGGATCAAATATCGAGTGCGGGAGAGAGTATGAGTGTGCAGCATTTAAAGCGTGGAAGCACTGACCTTACTTTGAGTTTGATTCCATAAAAAGTGACAAAAACATTAGCGTCCGTTGTGCGTGGGAAGAAAACTTCTTTTTACAGCGAAAAAAACCCCTAAGCAAGCACGAGTGCGCTACGACGTAATGGGAAATTCACAGAGAAACTCGTGGATTCTTCCACTGACCGCTGCAGCACACCTGCACCAGGGCAAACCTCCGCACCCACACCCAGAACACCTGGATTTTGTTGAGAAGGTGAGAGATGTCATTATGGAGGCAGATAAAACAATGATCTCGTACAATGTTACATCTCTCTTCACTTGCGTTCCAGTCGCTGATGACCCCAACCTCAGCAACAGGACCACTCTCAGCCCCGACCAAGTATGTTTGCTTTTGGAACTGTGTCTTAATTCCACCTATTTCACATGCAAGGGTCAGTACTAGAGGCAGAAACATTGGTGTGCCATGGGCTCCCCAGTTTCACTCATTGTACATGGAAGAAGTGGAAAAGAATGCTTTGCTATCCTACCCTGGAACACCACCAAGTCAATGGTTCACGTATGTGGATAAAACCTGGGTGAAAATCAAATTTCATGATGTACAACAATTCATGGAGTTGACCATGGATCAACTCGGTGGACCAACACATCAAATTCACCAGGGAGGATATGAAGTGGGAGGTTAGCCTTCTTAGACTTTGAGATTTCCATCAGTAATGGGCAGTGTTGGGTAAGTTACTTTAAATTAGTAACTTAGTTACATTACTAGTTACTTCTATCAAAAGTAACTCAGTTACTTCAAGTTACTCGTTACTTTCAAAGTAACTAGTTACTAGGGAAAGTAACTTTGATTTTACTCAGAATTCTCTTGTTAATGTGTTGCTTCCATAACTTTGCCAGTCTTCTAACTTGCTTACTTGCCACAAGTGCACTGTGCCACCTACCAATAGAAAGGAAAAGATAATGTGCATATTTCCACGAGAGAAATCCCACGCCTGGACCGTCATTGACTGCTGCCATGACTCTAGCCTACGTCACAGCGTCATGTGCGCTTTTTACATCCAACACAAAAACTGCAGTCGTGGTGCTTTCAATTGTACTCAGAACTCGGAAATTCTGCCTTCTGAATAGGAAGATGTAGGTAACACCAGACTGCAGATGAGCTGCATACAGGGCTGGACTGGGACAAAAAATTGGCCCGGGCATTTTGACTAGAGACCGGCCCACCATTATAGGAAAAATCTTAAAGCCTTTGAATGAAAACAAACACTGTTGTGACAGTGATGTACACTGTTCTGATGGTATATATATGTATCAATCTATCAATCGTTTGCTGTAAGATTCAGATAATTATTTTTTAAAAGCTAGACATTTTAAATGAGAATAAGAAAGAAAAGTATTTCCTTGTGCCCCCCCTTTCCCTGTTAATGCCCCACCTGGCCCCCTGGCAAAACTTTGTTAGACCCGCCCCTGCACAGTTACCAGCTGTCAGCTACCTAAAAAGGATCCTGGTGTTATTTGTCTCTCAGAAACAGTTCATAACTTCCCTTCAACTCATTCATGTCACCTAAAGGGTAAACCTGTTTCTCCATCACCTGTTCAGCTCTGATGATTCAGTAAGGACATCTCCTGGTTTCATCTTCATGTTTCCCTCTCACCAGATAACCAAACGATATCATGACCAGCAGGTTTACAGCTGTGGCTCCAGCAAACATCAGCTGATAGTAGAAACTTCTTACCTGAAGTTCAGTTCACACTTGGACCGCCGGCCACCTCGGGTCTCTTTTCCTTCTGCGTCCCTTTTCCTTCATCCACCTGCTGGCCTCCACCACTTGCTAATGTCACTGAATTTGTGGAAGCCCCGCCATAGTCACCACACGAAGTAACGAGTAACGACCCTATCTAAATCGTAGTAACGACTAACGCGTTCCTGATTTTGGAATAATAACAAGTTACCGTGCTCGTTACCACAATAATAACGTAGTTACTGTAACGCGTTACTTAATAACGCGTTAGTCCCAACATTGGTAATGGGGGACATTTAAAAGTTTATGTGTACTGTAAATCTAGGCATAGGGTTCAGTATTTAAGATTTGAATCTCATCGTCCACTGGAGCACAAACTGGATGCCATCAGGACACTAGAACATAGAGCGAACACCATCCCCACAGACACAGTGGCCAGGGAAGCAGAAGGACATCACATCAAGAATCTCCAAAGGTTGATTCTGTTCATCTGGACGTAACGATTTCAGTGGGAGAATCTCTCCTTAAAAGCTGAGAAGCATTTAGAGAGATTCTCCCTCCCACTGAAAGTATTACGTTCAGATGAACAGAAACAACCTTTGGAGATTTAATTACCTGGATGATTGAGAATGCATCAAGATCACATCAAGAAGGCCCTGAGTAAAAGTGGTTATCCCAGTTGGACATTTTTCAAAGCTGGGAAAGAAAGCTCCAGTGAAGGACAATTGCTGCCTAAGCGAAAACCCTTAGTGATCCCTTATGTGTGAACAAGTAAACATGAGACAGAGCAACTGGTAAAGGACAAAACTGAGATTTGCACTGAGATTTTCCTTATTTTACTTCTCTTTAAGATGCTGCACCATCAGGTGGGACGAGGTTCCAGGCTGACTCCTGCAGATAGTTGTGTCAACATTTTGCATCGATCATTGCATGGAATCCCTTGATTTGAGCAAACCATAATCTTAATCATAATCTTGTTTTTCTTGCATATTTACTATGCTCAACATAACATTCTCTCCATGTTTCATCATTTTGCCATTTCAGAAAGTAGTTTTCTGTAGAGTGATGGAAAGTAACGGTATGAAGGTATAAAATCAGATGCTGGAAGTGAAGTGAAATAACTGTTTTGCTAATCATCAGTCAGAGTCAACTCTCAATTCAGTTTTAAGAACTTTGTGTCTTAAAATGAACTTTGTTGACAGATCTGTCAATTGAGTTTTTAAACGCCTTTGCATTGACCAGATGCTGAATCCTTATGATTAGATTCATACAAATGAATAGTTGTGGGCTCCTTACTTTTGTAGCTAAAAACAAAATTGCAAGTTGTGTGCAAGTAAGAATGATGAGTCAGCAGGGTTGATCAGAAAAACATCTGCTTTCATTATTCTTTAACCTGTCCCCACTTAGGAACAACCTCTTTGCTGTCCTAGATTCTAATCCAACTCATTCTCCAAATATACACCCACACACTGGGTGCAGCACCGGGAACCAATCAGGGATTTCTGTTGGCTCCAAGCCGGTGACCTGCAGTGAACAGAGTGATTCATATCCACAAGTAAGGTAGAAAAGTGTATAATAATTAATGTCTTAAATTAAATGTATTCATTGTGTGACTTAACTCTGAGGGAACAGACAGAATTGTACTTTTTACAAAGGAAGTCTCACTAGCAGGAACACTTTTGTTCCCTGATCTCTTTCTGTTAATTTACTTCACCATCTTCTTCTACCTTCGAGGTGCTCCCTATTGGTGGCTCGGTTCATCACCCTATCTCTTGCATCCTCCGTTGGCACAACAACCCTCCTTTACTACATTCTTGAATCTTCTTTTGCTCTTACCTGGCCACTTCATCTTCAACATTCTTTATGCGCTATATTCACACTCTGTCCTCTGTGCATGTCCAGTCCACCTCAAGCTTGAGTCTCTGTCATAGTCCTGGGTTTTTAGACCTTGAGTTTAGAGTTCATCTTTAAACTCTAAACTTTTAGAGTTTAGAGTTTAACCTGTCAACAAATATTCTCTATTCTCTCTTGTCATTAGCTTGTTTGTTGTTTATATTTTAATCTTCTTGTATTTTCATAGCATTTCTTCCAGTTACAACTTACAATAGCATATTTTTCACAATTACCCAGGTGGAAAGAAATGTAGAGGAATTTGAATCATAGTCTGCCTGCACCCTCAATTTCACATTTCACAATTTACACTGCTGCCTGGCCTAATGGAGGTTTTGTTGCCCAGCCTGAAGGCCCAACAGAATTCTGGTCATATCTCCAACAGTGCCTGCATTTTCCCCAGGTGTGTTGGATAAAACTAGGCACCACTCTTTCTCACCACCCAGTTCTGAGGACACCTTAACCACCCTGTCTTTCTCTTTTGGTCTGAGGATGCCAAGCACCTACCTGCTACTCCACATAGGTCCACTGATGCGAGGCATCAGTCTGCTGGCTGCTCTGCCCAGGGCCAACCCAGAGACCGCTCCGCTCTGCAGCCTCCCCTGAGACCCCATTCACTGTAGTTCTGCCCCTTAGGTTCTGCTTCCTGAGATTAGCCTAACCTTGAAGCTGCTTCCTCAGAGCTTGCCACATCCATGACTGAGTGTTCTGACACTTCTGAGTTTCCTAGTTCTGACTCTTCTACTGAGACAGCTAACTGTATCTTTTGTGCCTGCTAATCGGGACTATCCTGAACCCAGTGAGTCCAAAATGACCTGCACAGCCCCAGCTAGTAAATCCAGTCTGTCCTGTGGAGCTCCAGCCAGGCCCTGAGGAACCATTGTGCTCCGTACAGCTCTAACAGCCTCTGCCTGTGGTCCTGCCTGAGGGTTCCTGTCACCTGAGGGAGGAGGTTCAATGTTGCCTGATTCAGGTCTGCTGCCCTCTCCACTCCTCTGCTTGCCTCCAGCAAGCCTGGGTTTCCGTTCCAGTACTGTGCATGCATGAAACGCAAGAAGATTTGACCTGCCTCATTTCTGTCTGCCGCTTATTTACTTTCCAGCTCTTTGAAATGCTGCGGCAAAATGTTGAGGAAAAGCACCGAGTTGTTTAAATGGACTAACAATGAGGTGGAGTTGTTGCTGCGAGTAACACAAAGGTACAAAGTTGCAAAAGCAAGTGAGAATTAAAGAATTTGAAGAAAAGCTATCTGGAGCATATACAGACCGATATTAATCTTTAATAGGGTTAGAGCAAAAACGCGGTCTCAGTGTGGACAGGAGGCTAAAATGAAGAGAAAACGATGTGTTTTCAAACGAAAACCCATTAGTGTGGACGTAGCCTGGTCTCCACCCCTGCTGTTCCAGGGGGGTCTCCAACAGCTGTTGGCTGTTTTCTGGACTGTTCTTTAGCTACCTTGGCATCAATTTTCATGCTCACTGTCGAGGGTTCGAACCCTGGACTTGCAGTCACAGAAAGTATAATCCCAGCCATCTGCAAAGAATTTACATTACAATACACCAACTATGCATATGCCTCATGGACTTTAAGTGTGACTGGAGCTCAAGAGGTAGAGTAGGTCATCTAATAATCAAAAGGTATGAGGCGCCTTGAGGGGACTGTTGATGTCCGTTGTCACCATATAAATAAAATGAATTGAAAATAGAATTGAAGGTTGGTGTTAAGTTTGCTGCCTTTTGTTTATTAATTTTACAGTCGGCATGACATTTATGATCAGAATGACTACACTATGTTGTGAAAAATTATACTTTGATGCCACCTGTCCAACAGAAAAAAATCCTCTTGAGAGTGAACCAAGTGCCCTTAAAGGCACGGGGCTGTGTATTTTGGGCCCTCTGGACTGTAACATTTTCACTCCACAGTTTGCACATTTCTTGTGTAGTAAATTTAATTAGAAATTGATATTATTTTTATCCACAAAGTACATTTATCAGGGCATGGTGGCGATCAAAAACAAGGAAAAACACACAATTTTATTTTTAAAATATGAAATATATATATATAAAAAAAAATTAAATACATAAAAATATAAAAAGGCCAACATCTAAGACCAAATACCTCAAAAATAAGCTGCTACAGTGCTCGCTATGTTATAAGTAATGAGATGTCCTAGTCATAACTTGGACTTGGGGCTATTTGTTGACAGAATGTCTTGCTCCAGTTAATGCAAATACACTCAAATTATGCACTGATAACAAAAGAAGGCAGTCTGGAGAGTGCTACTGGAGTTTTAAATAGTTCAGCCAGCAAGAAACTAATTACTGCTCAGCATTATAGACAATGGTGTCCTCTGCAGTGGCTTGGTCTCTTGGGAAGTTTCATTTTCCCTCTCCTTCCACCCCCTGACTGCCAGAGGTCAAAGACTCTACAGAGACAGAGACTCTGTTGTGTCACACCAAAACATGTCCTAGAGCTCCAGTTTTAAACAGCTGAATTTGAGTATAGATAACCTTTAAAGTCAGTCTGCATTCACTGAGGCATTACTGAGTCAGATTGCTGACTTTAAGACATTCTTATTCACTCTTATCCTACATTGCATTCATGTGAGATAAAAGACAGGACAAGATGGATTCAAACATGACAATAAAATAAACTTCAAAACAACAAAATTTAAAAGAGACAATATAAAAACACTGCATCAAAATCAAACAACCAAACAACCAAACAAAAGCAACATATGTAACTGGCTGACATGATGTGAATGTCGATATTATTCAGTCAGAAGAAAAACTTTGCTGTAATGCCAGTGAAATATGATGCAGAGGAAAGAAAAAGAATAGTTAAAAAACACTATGGTGGGCAAACAACATGTGGAGTGAAAAAAAGGGTATTTGTGTAATTTTGCAAATGATCATATTTCGGAATAAGAACACCTTAAAATACGGCTATGGAAAAGCTGACCTGACAGCTCTGGATTCTGAGCCATAGATGAGGAGAATGGATTTTGCTAGCTTGGAAATGGAGAAGGAGTTGAAATAAGGACATCGTCCCTCACAAAGGAAGCACTAATTTAGCAGTGTAGACTGGGAAAGTGACATTAACACATCCCGAGTCCCTGAGTTTTTCTTTTTACTTGATTTATTTTATTTTTTATTTTTAAACCCTTATAGGCCCACGCCAGGGAAATTTTGTAGTCCTCTGCATTTAACCCATTCACTGGGGAGCAGTGTGTAGAGACGGTACCTTTACGGTACCTTGCTCAAGGGTAACTCATACCTCAGGGTAGCCGTTCGGTGGATTCAAACCCCCTGACCCCAGCCTTCAAATCATGGGGCGAACACTCTACCTACTGAGCTAGCCCTGCTCAGTTGCATACAGGACTCCAAATAAAGATTCAGAAGCTAGATGTGTTACTTTACTGAAATAAATATAGGTGTCAGCATAGTCATTTTAATTTGAGTGTATGGGTTTAAATCACTGTAATTTTCATTAAGCTTGAAATATGCTATTTCAAGAAATTCTCTCATTTCATCAGATTTTCTAATTAAACACTCTTTATGCTTATATTCTATTTACATTCATTCCTTTTCATTGTGGACTTTTACATTTCTAGGCTTTCATATCAGCAATTGTCCCAATCATAGAGTAGTTTGATGGTGATTCAGTGTCTCTTAAAGGTCCCTGTTTTCTTGCAATCACTTCTTATTGTAAAATAAGTTTGTTTTTTGCAGAAACTTGAGAATTACATCTCGAAATCAAGTGTTAAACGCCTTTATTATGAAACCTGCTTTTATTATTATTTATTTATTATTATTTAGTGAACAGGAGAGGAACCTGACACACAAACTTGTTACCAATGTTCCCTCTAAGCTGCGTGCGTGCGCAATTGCGCACTGGTGGCACGACCTCTGCGTACAGAAAATCTGCGTTGCGCACAAAAAAAGAAAAAAAAAACTAACCTGATTTGAAAATAAAACTTTAACAATTCTGTTTTGCAGTGTTAGTCAGTAAGTGACTGGCTGCTCCCGCATCGGATTAGAACGAAGCCACCTTATCCTGTAGTCCAGCCAGTAATGCGATCCACATTCGTATATAAGCAGTTAATTAACGTCGTTGACAGGCTATGACAGCGTCCTTATGTGCAACACCGGTGTTTTAGCTAGCAAAGCGGCGTGGCTGATGTGGAGTTTATGGCAACGTGTACAACCATTGGAGATGTGAGCAGGACAGACGGAAATTGACGGAAAAAGTGTGGACTTTATACCAGTTTTAAATTGTGTTGATAGGCCACGTAAAACCAGAGTTATGATAAAAAAATATCTGCAATGTTTGTTTTTCCTGAATACTATCGTTTATATTTACTGTGGTAAGAAACGGTAAAAACTGCATTTTATAAGGAAAACACTCTCCGCCTGTGAGCAAAACCAACCCCCCCCCCCCCCCCCACCACCACCCTTTCCTATTCGTTGGAAAAAGTACCCTGATGACCAATCAAAAAATGACATGGCAACATGGCATTTAGTTGTTTAGGAAAGGGGGAAGTTTTAGGAGTGACGGCGGTGTTTTGAGATGAGAGATTTGCCACTGTAATGGGCTAAGTTTCCATTCAGCTTAAACACTCCCAAGAAAATCTCCAGGACTCAGACGATTGGATTCCAGAAGTTTTTACTGGGCACTTTTGTGAAACTGTAAACACAATACAATGAAATATACTGTAAACACAATACAATGAAATATACTGTAAACACAATACAATGAAATATATGAAATGTATTATAGATGCAATAAGCTCAAAGCATCTGGCTAATTATCACAGCTTGACAGCCTAGCCGCATAGCTTATATGAGACACAATAAAGTTAACCGAATAACAGACAACGGTTCAAAACGCTTCACCGCTTAATTGTACAAAATGAATTATACTCACAGACTATGCCTTAGCGAAGAGAAAAGGATTAATCCTGTAACGGCGGAGCTGGCGGTTGAATGAGCCCACACGCTAATATCCCGAGTCACACAGTAGATTCTCTTCCTGACTCTCAGCGTAAACTGCTCTCGTGTTGTCATGGTTACGAAAATACACACACCGCTCTAAGCTACGATAGCGAGATAAAGAGAACACAAAGAACACATTTCTGGGGGCATAACACTCCCCGCTTGGGGTCTTTAAGAGCCCACATCAATTGGCAGAGTCAGACTTTGGAGAAAGAAGCAGAACTACTTCTGTAATGGGACGAGAGAATCCTCTTCTATTTCCATCTTTAACGACCTCCACTTCGACTCTCCGGACCAGACCGTCCTTCCCTGGAAAGGCTTTCGTGATGATGCCCATGGGCCACTCATTTCTCTCTGCATAAGCGTGGTCAGAACCTCGTGCGTCAGGCGAGACTTTCTCTGTTCAAGCAGCATGCAGTCCAAGATACGGCGGGCAATGCCGATCATCCTCTCCCATGCGCCACCCATATGGGATGCATGGGGTGGGTTAAACACCCAGGTGCAGCTCTGTTTACTGAGGTACTTCTCCACCCTGTCGAACCCTGAGTTTTCCTTGTCCATCCCCAGCTCACGGGAAGCGCCGACGAAGTTAGTTCCGCAGTCCGAGCGTATCTGCTTCGCGGGGCCCCTGACCGCAAAGAATCTCCTCAAGGCGTTAATAAAGCTGCTGGCACTCATGGCTTCGATCACCTCAATGTGCACTGCCCTGGAACACATACACGAGAACATCACCGCCCATCGCTTGGAGTTCGAAACTCCTCCTCTTGTGCGGCGTGAAACGATGCCCCACGGTCCAAAGACATCGACACCTATGTAGGTGAAGGGAGGTGCTACTTGTAACCGTTCTGCCGGCAGGGCTGCCATCCGTTGATGTTCGGCCTTCCCTCGCAGCTTCTTACAAGTGATGCATCCGTAGAGCAGACTGCTGATACAGCGTTTGGCTCCCACGAGCCAAAAACCTGCGGCCCGAACGGCACCTTCAGTAAGATGTCTCCCCTGGTGTTTTACTGCTTCGTGATAGTGGGACACAAGCAGAGTTGCGAGGTGATGCCGGCCAGGAATGATGATGGGATGAGTCTCGTTCATGCCTAAGCCTGACTGCTCGATCCGACCTCCTACCCTGAGTAGTCGATCCTGGTCCATAATGGGATGCAATCTCCACAAGCTGCTGGAAGATGGTATGTCGACTCCAGAACCGATACACTTGAGCTCTTCCGCGTAGCACTCACCCTGGACACTCTTTACGATGCACACTTTGGCTTTCAGCAGCTCCTCTTCTGTAGGACGACAGATGTGCCAGCCTCGACATTCGCCCTGCGTCGAGCGAGCGAAGGAGCTAGCTACGTGGATCAAATGTGCAATGGCTGCATGGAGTGTGCTGAACTTGGAGAAGCGTTCAAAGCGTTGAGGGCGTACCACGCCTTTAGCAACATGGGTGAGTTTCGTTGTCACCTGTGGACGCACTTCGGCATCGATGTCGGGGTCGACAAGATTGTACGTCTCTTGAAGCTCGGATGGATGCCCTGATGCGTCGCAAAGAAAGGCTGGTCCTTTGAGCCATGGTGTACTGCTGAGCAGGGCTGATGCTACAGCTCTTGACCCAACGTCAGCTGGGTTAAGATGCGTTGGAACGTACTTCCACTGGCCGGGACAGGGTGACTGAAGGATACGTTGGACCCTATTGTGTACGTAGACATAAAATCTCCTTGACTGGTTATGGATGTATCCCAGTACGACCTTACTGTCTGTGTAGTAGGTGATGTTGTCATACGTTGTGTCCATCTCTGCGACTATCATCTCGGCGATCTCGACGGCGAGCACAGCAGCACAAAGTTCAAGTCTAGGGACAGTTAGGCTAGGTTGGGGAGCCAACTTCGATTTCCCAAAGACAAACCCAATCTCAGTTTGTCCCTGCTTGCCAGTTACCCTGATGTAGGCTACGGCCGCTATTGCTCTGACGGATGCGTCGGCAAAGACGCAGAGTTCTCTCCTTAGGGCTCCTGTGGTGGAGAGGGACGTATAAGGCCGTGGTATTTGGAGCCCCTCCAGGTCTTGAAGAGACTGTTTCCATCTAGTCCACTCGGTCTCCATGTCTTTGGGAAGGGGTGCGTCCCAATCTTCCGCTTGCAAGGTGAGTTCTCTTAGGATCCGTCTTCCATCAACTGTGATGGGTGCTAGAAACCCTAGGGGGTCGTATAGACTGTTCACGGTCGAGAGTACCCCTCTGCGGGTGAACGGCTTCTGATCGATCTCGATCTGGAACGTGAAAGTGTCCGTGCGCATGTTCCAGAACAGTCCCAGGCTACGCTGGATAGGCAGATCATCGATGGAGAGATCCAGGCCATTGAAATCCTGAGAGCGATCCTGGGAGGGGAATGCTCTGATGACCGCGGAACAATTTGATGCAACCTTGTGCAGCCTGAGGTTGGAAGCCGCGAGCATCTTCTGCGCTCGCTGGAGAACTGCGATGCCTTCTTCCTCTGTACTGAAAGACTTTAAGGCATCGTCGACGTAGAAATCGCGGTCGACGAATCTCCTAGCATCGCTGCCGTAGTCGGCCTCTGCTGCCTTAGCCGCCCGCCGCAGGCAATACACTGCGACGGCAGGCGAGGGGCTGTTACCAAAGAGATGCACCCGCATCCTGTAATCCACGACGTCAGAGGTAGGGTCATTGTCTCTATACCACAGGAAGCGGAGAAAATCCCGGTGGTCTTCTTTCACGATGAAGCAGTGGAACATGTGCTCGATGTCGGCGGTGATCGCAACCTGTTCCTTCCTAAACCTCATAAGAACACCTAGTAGGCTGTTATTAAGATCGGGACCACTGAGTAAGACATCGTTGAGCGATACTCCCTCATAGGATGCACTGCTGTCGAAGACCACACGGATCTTGTCCGGCTTCCGGGGGTGGTACACGCCGAACAGGGGCAAGTACCAACGCTCCTGACCGGGTTGCAAGGGAGGGGCAGCTTCTGCGTGCGCCTTCTTGAGCGTCTTCTCCATAAACTCTAGGAAGTCGGCTTTCATCCGTGGTCGTTTTTCCAGTGAGCGCCGAAGTGAGACGAGGCGTTCGAGAGCCTGTTTCCTGTTGTTAGGGAGTCGCTGCCTCGGTGACCTAAACGGCAAAGGTGCGACCCAACTGTTGGAGCTGTCTTGGCAACACTCGGCTTCCATTATCCTTAGAAACTCCAAATCTTCCCTGGATGGAGCAAGTTTGTGGTCGTTGGGAGTGCGAGCGAAGACGGTTTGCCCCAAATTGTCTCCGATTAGCGTCGTCGGGGTTCGCGCTGGATGTTGTTGATAGTCACGTGCTTGTTCAAACACCTCTGTTACTTTCATCTGGTTGTTACATGGCTGGAGATGGCTTGTACGACCGTTCCCTAGAACGGCTGTTTTGTAGCTTCTCACCTCCGGTGGTCTGTGAGCACCTCCGAGGCACACGTCTCCGACGATGACCCATCCCAGGTCAAGCCTTTGGGCGAAGGGAGCATCTCCTGGGCCGCTTATTTGCTCTCGGACCTTGTGGACCCGTAAGATATCTCTGCCCAGTAAGAGAAGAATGCTGGCGTCTGGGTCCGGAGGTGGTATCTTGTCAGCGATGCGTTTTAGGTGGGTATGATGATAGGCCACACCGGGGGTGGGAATCTCCGCGCGGATGTTGGGAATTTGGTTACACTCGAGGAGTGTAGGCAGAGAGATACTCAGTTTCTCGTCCAACGGCTCTACGGTGTAGCCGCTGGCTCTCCTTCCTGATGTCTCCGTACGTCCCGCGCAGGTCTTTAGTGTGTATGAGTACGAGCGCCCGGAGATCTTGAAGGCTTCGAAGAACTCTGACCGCGCGAGGGAGCGATTACTCTGCTCATCCAATATAGCGTACATTCTCTTGGCTTCCTCTCTTCGTCCGTTTGGGAACACCCTGACGAGACAGATCTTAGCACACGCTCTAGCACTCAGACCTTCCCCACATACCTGTGTGCACGTTGCGTTGACCTCCTGGTTATCAGCTTTGTCCTCCTCCCCGCTATCCTCTGAGATGGAGGGGAACGATTTAGATTTCCAGGTAGGTGGGTGAGGGTGGAGGGCTGTCACGTGGGCAGCGCTACCACACTCGGTGCATGTTATCTTGGCTGTGCAGTTCTTTGCAAAGTGTTCTGTTGACGAGCAACAGCGAAAGCAGACGTAGTGTTCTTTCAGAAGCTGTTTGCGATCATCTAAGCTCTTCTCGCGGAAACCTCTGCATTTCCTCAGAGGATGGGGTTTTTTGTGCAGGGGGCAATGTTTATTCGGGTCAATACGTTCCCTGCTTTCCTTAGACTCGAACTTGGCAGTGCCTGAGACTTGTGTTTTGTGGGTGTGAACGGACGTCTTCGTGGGCCTCTCCCATTTATTCATTCTCTCGTTTGGGGGGCTTGGCGTGAAGAGGTTGAAACTTGGGTCCGTACGTGCTTTCGCCTCGGTGCGGATGAAGTTCACCAACACGGAGAAAGGTGGGAAGCTGACGAAATGTTCTTGTTTGTATCTCGTCCCGTGGTATAGCCACTTTTCTTGTATGCTGTATGGAAGTTTCTCGATGATGGGCTTAATTCCTCTGGAGGTATCCAAGTACGACATGCCCGCGAGGTAGCCATCTTCTTTAGCGGCTTGTAGCTCTGACAACAGGTCGGCTAGATCCCGGAGTCTCCGTGGATCTTTTGTCGTGAGCTTTGGGAAGCTTTCTAGTTTGCTGAACAGAGCTTGTTCGACGGCTTCTGGGGAGCCATATAGTTCGTCGAGGCGCCCCCATGCTGAGCACAGTCCAATAGTTGGATTCCTGATGTTGACCGTTTTTATTCTTCTTACCTGCTCTGTTGACTCCTTTCCCAGGTGTCTGGTTAGGAGGTCGAGTTCTTCTGCAGCAGACAGGTCTAGATTGGCAATGGCGTTCTGGAATGATGTTTTCCAGGCCCAATAGTTTATTGGCTGGTCGTCATATGCGGTGAGACCTGAAGTCACCAAGTGGTTACGAGCGAGATATTTGATGAGGTCAGTGGTTGTAGAATGGTCGTAATCACCTCCGTAGAGTGTCCCGTGGATGGGCTGATGCGTGGGAAACGTAGAATCTCGTTTGGGGTTCTGCTGTAGGAGTGGAGTTGGAGGGGGGTAGAAGGGTGACTTGGAGCTCTGTCGTGTTGGTGCGTCGCTTCTCCAGGGGCCCTGAAGAGCTTGGTGTGGCGTAATAGCAGCAGGAGCGGCAGCTTGGGTCTGAGCCGCGTTATGCGGGTGAGTGACTGGCTGAGAAGGGGGAAGGTTATTTTCTGTAGCCGATAGACCCTTGGCGCTCAGGCTGGCCTGTTCGGAGACAAAGGCGGCTACGCGCTGGTCTTTGACAGACTGGTGGACCAGGCTGTTAACTTCGCTGCGTACTTCGAGACCCATATCCTGCAGACCAGCTACTAGGGAGTTTGCCTCAGCAACGGCGGCATCCCTTTCTTTTTCATCGATTAGTGCGTCGAGGCTGGCTTGAATACGTGCTTGCTCCACTTTAAGCTCGATTTCTCTTTTTGAATGTGCCGCTCTAGCTTGCGCGGCTTCAGCCTTTGCTTTTGCCATGGCAATGGCTATGCTGATTTTTGAGCCAGACGATGTACCAGATGAGCGACTGCTCCTTGAGCGCACACACTCTGACTGGTTGTCTCCATTTCCTTTGTCAGCATTGCTACGTTGTGACATTGCGTGTCGTTGGGTCTCCAGTATCGGGAGATGTCGGCTGCGGCGAAGTTTTCCGAGGCTATATTGGAGGCTGCTTATCTCTCGATAATGAGTAGCTCCGTACAGCGGCGATCCTCGTATCCCTATTAGCTGCGTTGCAGTCTTTTCACTGTAATGGGCTAAGTTTCCATTCAGCTTAAACACTCCCAAGAAAATCTCCAGGACTCAGACGATTGGATTCCAGAAGTTTTTACTGGGCACTTTTGTGAAACTGTAAACACAATACAATGAAATATACTGTAAACACAATACAATGAAATATACTGTAAACACAATACAATGAAATATATGAAATGTATTATAGATGCAATAAGCTCAAAGCATCTGGCTAATTATCACAGCTTGACAGCCTAGCCGCATAGCTTATATGAGACACAATAAAGTTAACCGAATAACAGACAACGGTTCAAAACGCTTCACCGCTTAATTGTACAAAATGAATTATACTCACAGACTATGCCTTAGCGAAGAGAAAAGGATTAATCCTGTAACGGCGGAGCTGGCGGTTGAATGAGCCCACACGCTAATATCCCGAGTCACACAGTAGATTCTCTTCCTGACTCTCAGCGTAAACTGCTCTCGTGTTGTCATGGTTACGAAAATACACACACCGCTCTAAGCTACGATAGCGAGATAAAGAGAACACAAAGAACACATTTCTGGGGGCATAACAGCCACGTTTAGCGCAAATCTTGTGTAGTTAGTGTGTAGTGTAGTCAATAGTTTTGTTGTGTGTGTCAGAACAATGAGGCAACTGCTGAATGTTACAGGTGTTACAGCAGTGATACATCTGTTGTCAGGCCTGCAGGTATCAGGCTGTTGTTCTCCTTTATCTCATAGTGGACAGAAATTATTTTTTGGAGTGACACAAATGATTTGTGTGGCATCAGATTTGATGCAGAAGTAACTATATAATTAATTACCCAACATTGGTCATTATATACTGTATTTTGCAGACAGAGAGTTACAGGACTCTCTCCCAGACCACAGACTCATAATACAAGACAGAGCTTTACTGAAGTTCAAGTTATTTTTACTTCCAATATTGTTAACATACATACATAACACAGGTCATGAACAAGATTTTTTAAACATTTCATGGTAAGTGGGCTAAAGCACTTAATTAAAAGTAGTCTAACATAAATGTAAATGCTGTAATTTTATTATTTTAATTAACCATGTAACTTGAATGGATTCGATGCTGCTGTGACCACAGTGCACACGTCTGCTGTTACTCACAGTGGTCCAAGGGGCCGCTCAGGGAGTTTGTGTGTTCGCTCAGACACATGAAAAATTAGAGGGAACATTGCTTGTTACTACATTAAACAAGTGTAACATGAAGTTAAACTTGTGTAAATAACAAAGCAAAGTAAAAAGCTACCTATTCAGTGTACTTTTCACTCACATTTAGATTATATCGACTATGTACAGGGCACTGGAAACTGTAAATAAAGCTTTACTTATTTATATTATTTTGAAAAATAAAGCAATATTACATCACTCTTATTCTATATTTTATTTTATTTTTCTTTTCTTATTCTACTTTAAATGCTGCTTAATGTTCACATTAAGATTATATTTCTGGTTGTTTCCATAAATCTTGACTTAAAGAAAGTCCATCCATCCATCTGGGACCCGGTCACAAAAACCCCAGTGGTATTTAATTTTTTTCTGGGGACAGCATGACAACAGCTGTAATGTTTCAGTTTCAGTTCCAGTTTTGATGTTGCAGATGCATTGTCAGTATTTTATCATTACTTTTTAATAACATAGCTCTTTTTTCTGTGGGATAGTTCTTGAAGTCCTGCTGGTGCATTTAACTGAGACAGGTCTGAGGGTTGGTCGGTAATCAACCCCTCCCAAACACACACACACACACACACACACACACACACACACACACACACACACACACACACACACACACACACACACACACACACACACACACACACACAGAATTTAATAACATCCCAGCCAAACTCACACAAAGGACGCTCACAGTAGCCCTGCTCAGTTATTTTTAGCAGCCTTATTTGCTGGCTGGTCGAAGTTGGAGTTGTGTGAAGTGGACTTGGCACTGCAGTCAGTACACATATAGCTATATATATGGATGTGTGTGGGTATGTGTGTGTGTGAGCCCTTGTTGACACAAAAAAGATGAGGAGTGTTTCAGGCAACACACTGACTTTCTTTCACCATGCATGAACTGTGCTGAAAAGAGCTTTTTCATTGCCGCTCACCTGCTCGCACTGGATACACAAAACTGCAACGATACCACGGCTCTGTGTGTATATGCCTACCTCAGGTTATGATGGATCTATGGATGTGTGGTTGAGATTCTGGTCAGACCGGAGTATGAGCATGACATATTCCTGAAAAAACACAGATCCCTGAATTTAAACAAACACATATACACAATTTTGATTGGGGTACATTTGTGGTACACTTAACATTTTAGACTAGTGAGTACTGTCTTAGTATGAACTTTATTTCATATGTTTTTGATATTGTCATATTTGCATTTGCTGTTGATTATCTTTGCATTTATGTTAAAAGACTGTAAGTGAAATAAAAAAAACAACACGATTGAGCAAGGTGATTTCATTTCAGCAGAGTGCACAGATGGTAAAATAGAGAACAGTAGAGAGAAGCTTCGGGCTTGAAGACACTTTCATTACAAAGAATCTTTTGTTAGTGTAGCAGGATAGTTAGGATAGCTAATATATTTTAGAATACGAGCACAGACTGGTGCTTGCTTGTGAAATGTTTTTAGTTATACAGCCTTTTAAGTTCTGTGCCTGAAATGCCAATTGGTTTTCAGTCTCTATAACATGATCTCAGACAGTTTTGAATTCTACTTTTTTATTTTGCTGTGACAAAAAAAGGGGTCTGAAAAACAACCAAAAAGTAAAAACAATAACAACAACATTGTTAAAAAACAAAACAATACTACAAATGTCCCTTTGGTCAGTGAAGCATCCTCCTTCATTAAAAACTGATAAGATATTTCTCTCTTTTATGTCACTACTTTGACACTGAAGTTTCTTTGGGGTTTTTTGTGATGCTAAAACACCACACATGTCTTTAATAAAACAGACAAAGTCATAGTGGCTGTAATGCTCTACATCACTTAGTCATTCAGTTCTTCTTAGAGCAAGTAATGCTAAAAATCTGTGTTGCAGTGGAGCCACATGTTGTGCATTATGTTGAGTAATGTGCTGTTAAAACTGAGGAAAAACTGACATGTGACCTTAATGAGGTCTGTGCACATCTCAAATAATAAGCAACAGAATCATTTTACTTATGGGGGTGTTTGACACTTTGTAAAAACTTGTTCTATTAGAAGTCTTGGATAAAAGCCTCCCCCAAATGACACCTAAACTCAGTTTTTTCCAAAGCATGATTTCATTAGTTGCTGTTCCAGGATACATTTAGCCACATAAATGTCACTTTGTGTTGCACCAAACCTACTATCAAATAACGGCAGCACAATGAGAGCTGCAGTGATCCACATGCAAGTTGCGTGGCTAAACCAGAGCCAGCTGAGTATGTTTTTGTGTGAGTGTGTTGCATCATTGCTGCAGCGACGGAAGAGAGACAGATGTGCCATAAAAGTTAAGGAACCTCCTTTCCTCTGTCTCCTTCAGAGATCCTCCCCATTCCCCCTCCCCCTGTGCTCCTTATGCCCGGCGATTTCATCCTCCCTCTGTTTATCCATGCCCTCAGAGGTCAACAGGTGTGTTTCTCATGAAACATTTATTGTGTTCATTAACAGAACAGAGGGCAGCATACATAAATCAGATTTGTTCACCCCGGGAAGAATGCCGATATGAGAGTGTAACCATGCATGGGAAGTGTGACTACTAAGGCGTGTAGAAAAGTCTTTGAAGACCAAGATGCGCACATGCTTGATTTAGAGAGTGACTGATGGAAAGATGAGGAATATATTTCTACAAAAAATATGGATTTATCAAACCAGGGCCACAAAACATGAGAAATGTGCATGAAGAGAGAAACCTAGGTGAAATATCACCTTCTTGTCTCACTAGCCTAGATGAGTCTTGACAACACACAATGGAAACTCTGAGAATGAACTCTTTCAACTGCTGCAGGCTGAAAGATAAATAGCAGCTGCTACAGGGGCAATTCCAGAGTCAACAGAGACCCAAAGGCAGGCCTTCTGCAAATGCTGGACTACAAATGAAAATATTAAGGGGCCTAATGACTAACATTGACTGGCCACCGTGTTAAGCACACTTGCTCAAGTGCGCATTAACACAAATATCTAGTCAGCCGCTAACATGGCTCACATGGAAGTACAGACAGTATAGACATGGTCACGATGACCCACCGATTTCCAACTTGAGCATCAAAATCGTGGGAAGAAAAGGTGATTTAAGTGACTTTGAACATAGAATGGATTGTTCAGTAATGTGAATGCTGATTAAGCTTATTCCGCATTCACTGACTGAGATTCTAGTTTTATTTCACACATTTTTCGCCGGCTGTCTCCTTCAATACCGTCCAGCCACCACTAAACCACCATTAGATATCTCTTCTTTTCGAAATGTGTGCTTGTATTTTTCTCATTTCTAACTTTTATATATTTTTAAAATATTCAACTTTATTTCAACAAACATTTATAATGTAATTCATTTGTATTTCAGGGCTGCTGTGTCCACAGTTTTCGCTCTACAGCCATCATTGTACCCTCAAAACGTAACCACCATTGTGTCTTTCCAATGACATGTCTCTCAGTGCTAAGAGATTATTTGAAATGTGTGGATCCAAGTGGAGGGAGTACCTTCTAACAGACCCATTGATATACATTGTATTTTCAGTTAGGAGCTCATCCCAACAGCAGGAAAGACTGCACTCTTTAAATTGCTCCTGTGACCACATTTTCTACACCAGGAACATAAAACACACACTGTTGTGTAGAACAAGTCCTTGAGACCCTCGTGATTCAAACAGTATTTTGAGTTACGGTCTTGGATTTAGAAGCTGTTTTTCAGCAGGTGGGCCACAGAGTAGCAGCATGTCAGTATTTGCTGCAGTCCAACTGAAAGCTGTTGGCAGCTGTTGGTGAAATTAAATGCACGGGAATGACAGAGCATTTGGATTGGCACATTCATTTCAGGGTTAGTTTTAACTGGTGGGTTTGTTTTCAGCAGACAGGTGGTTCAAACCTGGGCAGTTGAAGCAGCTGATGACTTTTACTATAATCTTTTTTGATTGGATGATTAGAACTGAAACCATTTACCTGTCTGTAGTGGATTCTCCCAAAATCTTCTAACCTAACCTAACTAGTGTTCCTGTTTTTTAGTCTTTATAGTTTATCTCCCCTCTGATAGGTTTGTAACTTAAACCTATTCGCTGGAACGTTGAAGACAATATAATTACACAGCATAGCAAGACACGAGTAGGCAAAGTTCTTCATGTTTCTCGTGCACGGGAGAGAACCGGACAAGCGCTGTTCCTTCACTTGACCCCAGTTGCTCTTGTCCGCTCTCCCGTAACACTGCTCTTTTATTGAGGTTACATGAATATACATAGGTTCATTAACATATGACGTATACATACACACAAAGAGTACCTTGCCTGTGCGTTGTGTAAGCGTGTGTGTGTGTGTGTGTGGGGGGGGGGGGGGGGGGGGGGGGGGGGGTCAGAGTGTGACCCTATAAGGACTTCCCTAAACCTGCTGGTCTGGAAGTTTATCCTACCATAAAACAATAAGACAAGGTACGACCTCTCCCATGCTCCCAGAGTGCTCTGGAATGCACACAAAGTTTGCAGACTATTAAGGATCAAACCTCTACCAATCTAAAACTAATTATAAAACTCTAAGCATATATAAGTAGATATTTCTAAGCATAAATGATAATCAACAATACAAAACCTGACACCCTCTAACAGTCTTAAAATAAACCCCCCAAACAGTTAAAAATTAACAATGATTTTACCTGCAAAAACACAAACACTCAGCAAGTTAGTTAGTGTCAGCTGATAGCTTTCAAAATATTTCAATGAGCAACAAGATTAGAGTGAAATTTTCCCAGGCTATATTGGCAGATTTCCGTTCCCTTCAGTGACCATGTACAGTATTTATACTAGTATAAAGTACAGTGCAGTATAAAGTAGAATTCAGTGAATGAATCTAGCACTGACCATGAAAACCACAGCTGCTGTGCACCACGCCAACATAGTGGATTGCTATAAATTAACTACAGTACGGCAAGCTAACCTGCTTTTCCAACGTTACCACAAAGTTATTAGTATATAGGCTAGGTTAGTTAGTATACCTCAGTTTGTTCTGCAGGGTGTTTGACAAACAAAAATACATAGTTTATCAAAATAATTCATATAGACCCAATCTGAGTAATTTTCAGTTTGCCAGAGAGGGGAAGACATGAGGCAAAGGGCTGCGGGTCAGATTCAAACCCGGGGTGGCTGCTTTACGCCATATGGTCGGCTGATCAGATGGCGAACTAAACCGGCTCCCACCAATAAAGTGCCTTACTTTTAAATATTACCCCTCTTCTTCCCTTCCTGCCCTGTGTTTCTTACATCTTTCACCAGTAAAGTTATTTCTCACTCTTTCCTCTCCCAGACACACTGTGTGAAAGTGCACAGAAACCGTTTGAGTGATTTTTGTTGAGCTGTTAGATATGTTGAAATTACATGCTACAGTGTTTTACTCCCTTTATGCATGCTGCTTTTCTGCAGCGCTTGCTGAAGTACCACAGCAACAATTTTGGGACATCTGCACTTTTTCTAGCTCGCTTAAAACCCCTCAGTATAGCCCTATAAATGATATGTAAATATACTGTATGGTTGTGCCTGTGATAATCTTTTATGTGTTATTGTTCTCTCCATTTAGCTTAATGTTTGATGGCACACAGTGATGTGCAACAACAACAACAACAACTCAAATTAAACTAAAGTAGAGAGCATTTTTGACAATGTAAGGAGCAAAAAGTACACATACTATAAAAATAAACAACAACAACAACAACCACAACCACAACCACAACATTCAATAATCAAGTAACTCTAATAAAGTAAGCAAAGACGTATTTGTACTTTGTCAAAGATTTGGGACTTTGTGGGAAAACTTTCAGGGCTTAACCCCAATAAGACAGTGATGCTGGGAAAGGCAGATGTTAGTTTGCTGTTCCTACTGTTTACCCTGACAATTAAATATTTTCTCTCACCTGTTATAAATAAGACAATTGCCAGACTGGATCCTAAAGCTAGTTTATTGACGAGGCAGCATTAAAACTGTAATTTAGTCATATGAGTGGACAGTAAAAGTTTTTTTTTTTAAAAAAGGGGGAAAAAATAGGTAGACAGTGTGGTTCACGCTTGTCTTGAATGGACAGCTAGAAGATAACATTGTCACATTGTCAAGTCTAATTCTCATTTGGTTTCAGTCTGCAAACACACACATGTGTAGTACTTAACTGACAAATAAGCCCTGGACAACTAAGCTTGCCATGCCATGCATGGTGAGAACATTTACATGTAGACTAAAAAATGCATATACAAGCACCTACCAGCATTTCACTTTCAACTCAGACTTGGTGATGGTTCAATTTACAAATCCATAGTGAAACTTTGTGATTCCTTTACAGGAATAAAAATGCTTCACCAAACTGTGCATGTTTACCATTTCTTAATGTCAAAGCTTTGAGGTATTTTTGAAACCTAATCATCTTTGGGGCGATATACATATGCTTAGGGCTAAGTTATTGTCTTTGGATATAGTGCAGGTGGTTTCTAATAAGGCTGTAGGCCAACATATGAACTCGTTTGTAAAAGCAAGGAACTATGCATCTTTAAAAGAAAATCTCAACCACAGATTTTACAAGAAAATACCTTTTAAATGGTCAAATGGATATACTTAAGACACTTGGACTAAATAAACAAGCTGAAAGATGGAGCTCCAGCTTGACAAGAAAGGTTTTAATTGAGATGGTACCTTTGTTTATCTTGGCACAAAAACCAGAACCCATAGTTGTAGATAAGGAGAAATAAACTTACATACACAGGGTCTTATTTTCAACAAACCTTTTTTGGTTACATTTTTTCCAGAAATTTAGTTTTGGTTTTTTTTTTAGTTAACTAAAATGTTATTTCACATTTAGTTTTCGGTTTAGTGTTATAGCTAATTATAACAACCTTGACTGTGTGTCTGTAAAAACTATGCTTGCATTTGGTTTCTACAGGAAATACAGGAATGTGTGCATCTGCGTGTGAATGAGACATGAAATGTCACTTGCAGAACTCCAGCTGTTGCACAAAGAGCGCCAAGAAATATGAGGCACAGAGCCAGCCTGACTGAGGGCTGCACACCAATTGCTGCAGCCAGTCTTTTAAGGTAAGACAACCATAACACAGGAGAAGAATGTGAAGGTAAATTATTACACTATGCAGTATTTCATCATATTCTCTGCTGTGAATATGTACTTGACAAAGAAACGAATATGCCCTTGCTGTCACGGTCCGCTGTGACGGACCGAGTGGAGAATGCGTGTAATGGACCCAGGTGCGTACACAAGTGAACAGACGGGAGTGGGCTTTAACAGAAGGCGAGCCTTTATTATGGCTGAAAACAAGGTGTGCAAATACAGCAGGGATGGCGTGGCTAAACAAAAACCTAAACTGGGAACAAACTATGGTGAGGCTATGGCTTGGAAGACAACAGACCAGGCATGGAAACACGGAGGGTGGGAACACAGACGACGCGACACAGACTGTAAGAAACACAGAGACTAAATACACATGAGGGATGATCAGGGGAAGTGGCCACACATGGGAACACAGCTGACACACATGAACTTAACGACAGGACAGGAAGAGTGAGCTGAATACACAGACAGTGAATGCAGGCCTTCAAAGTAAAACAGGAAACATGAGACATGAACCGGGGAGACGTAGTACAGGGGGAGGTGACATAACTGACAGCATGAACTTGACAGTACAAGACACACAGACATAAACACACGAAGGGCAAGGGAGACGTAATGCAAGGGTAACATAATTACAAAAAGGACTGGACTACCTTAAAGAACCTAAGCAAACAATAAACATCAAAATAGGTTAAGCATAACACACTGGGTCACACGACCCAGGACCATGACTCTTGCAGGTTACAGGAGAGGAGAAATGTGAAAAAGGTGAAAAAGTGTTGTGTGTTCCAGTGTAAGAGCTGATCTGGCCAGTAAATATGCTGAGAATCTGTGCATAAAAGCCTACCAAAACACTCACTTTCTAAAAGTGCAGCAATTTCACCAACTTTCTTTTCTCCTGGATATCACTTCTAAAACTACTTACAGCTTAGATCAGAAGGCACAGTTCAGGGTTCTTTAAACTTTCTGTGTTTTGTTCTTACAAAAATCCTTTTGTAGTGGGTCTAAAGCTAGCCTTCCCAGAGACTAACAGTTCATTTCCTGTACTCTCGCATGCCCCATAGAAGCCAAGCATTACTTCTGTGATTAATTCAGAAGTAAAGATCCAGACAACCTTGTCATCTTGTTCAGTGCTTCAGTGCTAAGCTGTACCTCAACACAACTGAAATGAAGAAACTGGCTGTATGCCCGGTCTAACACACAAACAATGGGATTTATGAATGTTGATGAAAGACAATACAATATGTATTCCACGTGCACTTCCTGGTCACTGTTCACTGTGGTGTTTATTAATCTCATTTAAGAAGTGAAGACTTTGTTCCAGAACCACCAGATGAAGCTTAGGAGGCAAAAGACAGATAACACCTGGTTATTAGAAAGCTATTTCCTCAATAAGAATGGCCCATTTTTTGTGCATGTAGTCACCTTCCCTCACACAACTCACAACACAGTGGGATGTGTGTTCCTATATTTGTAGAAACACAAAATAAACAAACAGTTGTGATAGACTAAACTTCAATTCAGTTTTATTTATACATTTACTAATTCTGAAATTAATTTAAGTCATTACCTGTTTGTGTTATAGTTTCTGAGCTGAAATGAGGCCTAGCATAAAAAATGTTTCAACCAGCATGCAGGAGGTGGGGGTGACCTTTAAACAGACATCCCCACTGAGTCTGGCCTTCTCTGCATCTGCTAGTTACTCCACCAGGTTCTGAAAATAGTAACAGACTGAAAAGCTCAACAGGCCCCACATGGTTTGCTGGGCACAGGTATCAGCCATTATGAACGTAGTGCATTCAGCTCAGCGGATGCAGATCTGATATAGATATAATGTACTATATTTTTTCAATTAAGAGATGTTCATTTTAGCAATAAAAATATTGTCTCTCCATTGGCTTATTTAGCTAAAAACTGAGCTGAATATTATCAGTGACTCTGTGGTGTAGTTGTTAACACATTTGCATTACATTTAAAAGATTATGTAAGGTTTTTTAGAGTAGTTATAAAATGCTAAATTGTCTGATCGCATCTAACGAAATGGCTAACAGGCTTTGATCAAAGTCCAGTATCTGTTGGTGTTCTTGCCAGATTCTTCAGTTCTGTAGGGACTTAAGGGTTAAGGTCTGATCACATGTTTAAGCACAGAGAACAAGTGAAGTGTATGAGTTTCATGGCGCCAGAACAATTCCTGAGAGGGCTTGATGCCAGCACCCACAGTCTCTATTATGAAACATGACTGGGACTGTAGTCCTTTGATACAAAACCAGAGAGCTGTTAATACAGACCAACAGAGGCTTTGCAAGTGATACCAGTTTGGCTCTCGGAGATGAGGGCTGGACTGAAGTTACAAATGACCTCAAGCCAACCAACACTATTTGAGAGATTACAGTTCTCCTAACACTATGTCTCTAGATTTACTGCCTGCATGTGGCTAATTACTGTGATTGCAACTGGTTTAATTCAACCTGGAATATAGATTGATCGTTTATCCTACCATCTCCCACTTAAACTGGTTAATAAAATGGTCACACAGGAATGACAGCAAAAACTTTAAAAATCAGATCTGAGTGATGGACTGCATACTGGTTTTGCAATGAGAAAAGGCCAATCATTTTACGGAAGAGTAACAACTGAAAAGATAAAGAAAGATGAAATTAAACATTTGGATATAATTTAACCCAAAATTTAACTTATGATAAACAACATATCAAATGCTAACTTTCACACAGTATTGCTATTCTAACACTTTGTCTGACATTAATCCTTTGTGTAACATAAACACACAACTGCCCACAATTATAAAATAATATCAGATGTCAACAGCACAAAATACTGTCAATTTTAAATATGATAAATATTTCACTGGCAAGAAGGTCATCACTGCTTCTCCACCCCAATTTGTTGCTGCTATCAAAATCAAAATGTTCTCATTTTTTTCCTGTTTACAGGTTCTGTATGTCTATTATTATTATCTATTATGAATAAAATATGGGTTTCAAATCATTGTATTTTGGTTTCACACTGCGTCACAACTTTTTGGATGCTGAATCAGCTGATGCAAGATATACAAGTTGAAGACTGCACATTGTGTCATAGAGAAAAAGACTTTACTGAGCTTTTGGAGAGTCCAGTGATGAATGGCAACATGCTTGTGGTTGAGGAAAAGACATCAGGCTATGACATGTGTGATGAGTTCACTCCTGTGGTTTTACACACTCGTTACTTCCTATAGCTAGGAGGAAAGCTGAAGGGATTGCATTAAGAAGTGCTTTAGAACATCTACAGGGAACTTGAAAAAGGTCGTTTATGGAAGGATGTGTTGTTATGGGTCCATTGAATGTGTTTAATCCTCTTGAGCCTTTTTATGTGAGGATGCGTGCAAGGGTCTGTGGCTCATAGTCTGTGACTGCAATTAATGCAGAGTTGTGTGGCTTCAAGTAATTCTATTCTCAAGTAGTGAGAATAGAATTTATTTTCTCCTGCTAATCTGGGTCCCAGTTGCAGCCTTTGTTTCAGTCTAAGCAGAGACCCTGGGACCTCCCTTTCTTTGGCCATCTCCTCCAGGTATTCTGGGTGGGACACTGAGATCTTCTCAAGCCAGCTTCAGTATGTTCTTAGTCTGCCTAAGGATCTCTTCTCAGTTGGTTGTTCCCAAAACACTTTACCTAGGAGGTATTTTGGGAACTTCATTCTGATCAGAATGAGGAACGTAGTCATTCTGATCAGGTGCCCAAACCACCTCAAATGGCTCAACTGTAGAAAAGCAGCAGCTCAACTTGTTTGTTTAGCATATGTGCAAATGTCCAAAACAGTCAGGACCCATTCCCCAACCTGAAGATGCAGGAAGCAATGTCTTATTCACTGGAGAGAACCCTAACATATAGGCACCTAACTGCTGGCATATGAGCATACACTTTTCTGCATTCATCTTCCATTAAAACGAACTCTAGTTGTGGGCTGTACTTCACAAAAAGATTAGTTTCAGAACCTAATATCTCCACTGAGGTGAGGCCACACATGTGTATTTCCTATCTTGCAACCTGTGGTGTAAGTTCCAGCTGTTTCTCCTCCTCCTACAACCAGTCCACCCCCTCCCTAGGCAAAATAGCGCCTGACTCCTACAGGTGGTGGGCCCACTAGAAAGATGGGCCCATGTGGATAATTCAGTCAGAGCCTGGCTGGTCCCCACGAGTTACCACAGTTCATTTTAAAAGATGTGTAAATAAAAATACTTTCTGACAGATTGATGTGTGGTGTTCATATCCTGTGTCAGTCTGGGGACCTTGTTAATGACACCAGCTGCAGCTGGAAAGAAGCCATTTTTCATGAATCACAAGTTTCCCAAAGAAGGTTCGAAGCTTTTCATTAATTTTGGAAGAAGTTTGTCAAATCTCATCTGCCCACTTAGTGGTCCTGGAGGTGTGCAGGTCCCGCATGGCTTTCCTCCTGAAAGAAAAAGACAATTACTGACTGAGAAAAAAAAACAACTATGATAAAATAATAATAATAATTTAAAAAAATAGCACATAGACAAACATAGCAAAAAGAGAAGTACAGAGCCAACAAGACTTAAAAGCTAGCATTAACTGAAGTTGTCTTTCTTTTGTTTTGCAATTTTCTGTTTTGCAGAGTGACTTTTCCAAGTCTGCATACAATGGTTGTTTGGACCCCTTTAGGATTAACAAAACGTGGTATCTACAATATTAACTTATTAATTCAGTCATTTGTGCAGTGACACATTACATTAATATACAGTCAATTACAAGGTAGAAAGGTCTTTAATTATTCTACACTGCTCTCTAGTGTCGAAAAAATTGTAATTGTAAGCGTAACCTAAAACGTCATCAAAATCGCGACGCAATCTCACACGCATGCGCAATAGTGTGGAAGCTGACAAAATTCAAACTGGGTGGCGGGTAGTTGAAGTCGGTAGACGTAGAAGAAGAAGAAAATAAAGAGTACAATCTATTTACTGTTGAGAGCTAGACCAAAGCGTTAAGAAAATGACAAGCACGTTGAAGGGAATTACTCTCAAAGGAAGCGCGGAGTTAGTAGCCGAGTTCTTTTGTAAGTATTTCTGTTATTTCGTCTTTTAGTCGCTCGTTTTCGACACCGAATAATTTGTAAAGACTGTCTAGTTGTCTGCCCTTCTATTGAGAATCGTGAACGTACCCCATACATCGTTTCTATTCTACCGAGCTAATATATTAATTGATTCCCAGTTAGTTTTCTCTCGTGTTATTCGCTTTCTTGTGTAGTTGTTTTTGTAATCTTCTGTGCCTTTCAAGTTTGAATCATATAAGCCTCTAAAGTTTACGAATACTGGAATTCCGGCGTATTTGAAGCCTTTGATTTCCCCATTGTCATTCACAGCTTTCGGCATCAACAGCATCTTGTACCAACGGGGCATCTATCCTCCAGAGACATTCACCAGAGTTACCCACTATGACCTGAGTCTCCTACTAACTACCGACCCCAAGCTGAAGAGCTATCTGACTAACGTGGTGTCTCAACTTAAAGGTATCTCAATAGTGGGCTTCCCCACTCGTGACACAACTAAGGAGAAAGTGGAATAACTGTGGAACTGAGTGAGCTAACCAACTGCGGTCTGAAGGCACTCCAGTTGTAGTTTTGGGCTTCGAGTTCTGTAGCTATATCTACAAGGCTGCTGGCTTACGGCAAGAAATCTTACTCACGGTTATTTTGGTCACTATGGAGATGCTTTTTTTCTTCGTTTTACATATTTACTCTTAGACCTTGAAAAAAATGTGGACATATTGTACTTAAGAAAAAAAACAAAACTTCAGTCTACTTTACTTTAAGTGGATTTCCTTGAACACCAGATAGAAAAGAAAAAACGTAATTGGTGAGAACTGAGCTCACAGCTTGGTGGGGAGTGACTTTGGATTTTTATGGAGAAGGCAAAGTAAAGGCAAAATCCGTAGTGAAGTACAAAATAAGATGATGTTTGTGAACAATGAATGATTTTGTCAATTTATTTTGCTAATTCGGTGATCGTCTTTACTCAATAAATAGTAACTTGTTAGTTGCGATTGCTGAGTAGGGCCACGTGGTGGTGCATTTCCCCCTCCCCTTTTTGTTGCGTTGAATTAGATCAGAGTCAGAATCGGAAAGACTTTATTTATCCCCAAGGGGCAATTAACGTACAGCAGAGCAGCATGATGTTGAAGATGAACGCAGATGCCTATGAGACTCGTGCCTGAGATTTTAATTGGTATGACCTGGCATCTTATGATCAATGTTAAGTAACATACAAAGCAGCACACGTGAGTTTCCATTCCCATGTTACACAAATTTGTGTTAAGCTACTCTTAGGCTCTTGTCAGGTGAACTACAAGCTATTTCTGGTTAAAAACGCTAGATTTTTAATTTTTGATTTACCAATTTTTGATTTTGCCATAAATACTTATGTATGTGAATGAGGAAGGAGATCGGTGCACCCTTTTCTGTCCAAGGTGATGCCATTGTAATATTTTATTTTATTTTTTTCCTAAATCCAATGCAATGCAACTGTTGATGGCTGCCTCCTCAGGTTTCTTCCTGTTAAAAAGAAGTTTTTTTTTATTCCCATCAATGCCTAGTGCTTGCTGTTCTGGGATCCTCTGACTGTTTTTCTTTTTAGGCCTGTGGGGTCTTTACTTTAAAGTATAAAGTCTCTTGAAGCAACTGTTGTGATTTTTAGTGCAATGTAAATAAAACTAATGGAGTAAATATCTCTGGATTGTCAGTTCAAGTTTAATGTAATTCGTACCAGAATATTCATATTTTTGGGTGCATATGTCAAATCACTCAAGCTCTCAATTGTGTAATGCTAAGAGTAGTGAAATTACAGAATACAAATCAATCATCATTTTTCTCACAGAAATTGTGATCTCTTGGATACTATATCCAAGAGATCAATATTTTGTATCCACAACTATTGTGGATACAAAATTCTGTGCATGTTTGTATTATGTTTTTAGGGTATTTAACTACCTCTCACTTTGCATAACAAACTTTAATAAGTGTTGCTTGCTCTTTTGGTGTTGCAGAGTGGCTGTTTGAGTGCACTGTGCAAAAGCTGGTGTTGGTGATCACGTGTCTGGAAACCAACGAGGTGCTCGAGAGATGGCAGTTTGACATTGAGTGTGACAAGTCTGCTAAAGAGAGCAGGTCAGGACCTCTATTACCTTTTTTGTTTGTTTGTTTTGTTTTAAAGGCTCCATGCTAATGGTCATTAATTTGCTGTCTTCTAATTCCAACACCTGGCATGTTGCACTTGTACTTCCCCCACCGTCAGTTTGAGTGGAGTGATATATTATCAGAATCAGAATGGGTTTATTGCCAGATGTTGAGGTTTACAACATTAGGAAATTGCTGCGGTGCTTCAGTGCAAAACAATAAGAATTAAAGTGCTATGTAGAAAGAAAGATATGTGCATGAGATATACATGAGAATAAGAATTAAGAGTGCTACGTAGAAAGATATATACATGAGTGCAGGTGGTGATCAGTGCCAGACATGAAATGATGCAGTGACACAGCGTAGGGTCATGTGTTAGTGGCGGGGACAGTCATGTGGTTATTGTTCATGTGTCCAACAGCAGAGGGGAAGAAACTGTTCTTGTGGCGAGAGGTTCTGGTGCGAATGGACCGGAGCCTCCTGCCTGAGGGGAGCAGGTCAAACAGACTGTGTCCAGGGTGAGAAGGGTCAGCTGAGATCCGGGCTGCACGCCTCAGTGTCCTGGAGGTGTACAGGTCCTGCAGAGATGGGAGTCTGCAGCCAATCACCTTCTCAGCAGAGCGCACAACACGCTGCAGTCTCTGTTTGTCCCTGATAGTGGCTCCAGCGTACCACACGGTGATGGAGGAGGTGAGGATGGACTCGATGATTGCAGTGTAGAATTGCATCATCGTCCGTGTTGGCAGGTTGAATTTCTTCAGCTGCCTCAGGAAGTACATCCTCTGCTGGGCTTTCTTGATGACGGAGGTGATGGTGGGCTCCCACTTCAGGTCCTGGGTGATGGTGGTACCCAGGAAGCGGAATGAGTCCACAGAGGTGACTATATAAATTGTTTTGAGCTTCAGGTACCCCAGGTGTGGACTATCAGGTTCCTGATTGGCAGTACCTGTGCGCATGGACTCTGCAACAGTGATTAGCTTGTCTCATTACAGAGAGATATTGAGATGAGATTCTGCAACCAGTGGCAATCTGGGACATGAAAGATGATAATGCTCAGCCCACCGAAGAGTGTGGTTTATCAAACTACCGCCAGAATTTGGGAGTAGGGAGGATGCAATGGTCTGCCTACAGTCTAACCAATTGTCGTTTAGTTTTGTGCTGTTTGTGCCAAAGTGATCAACATAATTAAGCTGGCTGGCTTACAACAAATGCTGGTGTGATCAGTATGAGAAGGAGCTGCCAGGCTGTTCTCCAATCAGTTGTAGCAGATGACTGCCTCTTCCTGAGCCTGGTTCTGCTGGAGTCGTCTTCCTCTTTAAGGACAGTTTTTGAGAATCTGCTATATCTTGACATGATTGTGTTGCACAGTTCTTAGATGCACATTCATGCTGTTGTTACTCAAGCAATGATATTAAAACCTTAACTGGTATTTGGCAAATTAAGGTCAACCCCTGCAGCAGCATGAACTCATGCTGTGTGTCATCTGCAGCCTCAGTAGCAATCTGACCAGGTTGTGTTCAGTTTTATATAAGCCCTTTCCACTGCAGTGTCAGATTTCCGTGGCTTGCAAGAGAGAATCCATTGTTGGCTTCTTAGGTTGCATCCCATGAGCCTCAACATTAGATGTGTTGTGAGTCTGACTGCTTTTATGCTTGGCACTACTGTATAGAATTAATATAGCCATTCTGTCAACTTCACCCAATTTGGTAATTCTCCTCTGACCTCTTCAATTAGCACTGGATCTTTTAGATCAGTAGTTTAGTTTCTTAAATCAGAATAACTCGTACTGCTACTAGCTAGCATGACGGAGTTTATACAGCTGGGTGGATGCTATGATGTTACTGATAGTGAACTTTATTTTCTTCATAAGGTTAGTTAGTAGAGTTGCCAAACGCCCCGTTAAAAAAAAGAATCGTCCCGCATTCAGAGAAAATATTACGCGTTTCGTATTGAGCTGAAAAGGAGCACAGTTTGTCCCGTACTTCAGCTACAATGAAAAAATAAACACACAAAGCTGGATTTATTCTGTCGTTACGCTGTACAGCTGCCTCTTCTTCTCTCATCCGCTCCCCTCCCTCTCCTGTTGCTACTTCAATCATGAAACTGATCAATGATCAGCTGATCGTCTCTCTTGTTTGTTTTTTTTATTGCCCACTTTGCGCCAGAAAGAGGAAACTGCCGGATGTCGCGTTAAACAACAGCAGCATGTTTAAGCTTGATCAGCTGTTAGAATTTATTTAATATTAATTTCTACTATCAGCTGATGTTTGCTGGAGCCACAGCTGTAGAAGCTGCTGGTCATGGTGTCGGTTTGGATATGTGGTGAGAGGGAAACATGAAGATGAAACCAGGAGATGTCCTTACTGAATCATCAGAGCTGAACAGGTGATGGAGAAACAGGTTTACCTTTTAGGTGACATGAATGAGCTGAAGGGAAGTTATAAGGGAAGGAAGAAATACACAGATACATCTGTAGATTTGAGACAGAATTCACAATGTGTTTTTGGGACTTTCAGGTGTTTGGACCAATGTTTTATTTTCTGATCAAACCAGAAAGCTTTAATGAGCAGCTAGACTTGTCTCGCATTAACTGGCTGAGTTAATGCCAGTTAATGCAACGTCGAAGCAGCTGGAATCCATATATGTGCGTGTTCATGGAGCTGCATTTTCACCTGCTGGACATCACTACCTGACAAGTTTAACTGTCTTCAAAACATTACAGAGGCCTTATTGACAGTATTTGGTTCTACATATCTGTGTGAGCAGATTTCCTCTCACATGAAGAGTGTCCTCAGGTAGCCGTCTGAATGCTGGATGCTCGGAGCCCTGTGTCTCTGAGTGGGAGACCAGAGATCAGAGTGTATTAACAAACATGCCATATTGGCTCAGTTTATTTTTCTTATCATTGTTGCGAGGAGACCATAAATAGCATTTGTATTTTCTGTTGTACAGTTCATTTGCTGTTATGGATGAAAAGTGTCTTTTTATTTTTTTGTTTCAAAATAGCTGAAAGCTATTCGCTGATAGCTGCGAACTATAAAGTGGTTCTATATAGTGTGTAACTGTTAATATAGAGCGTTATTCAATTTCTTGCTAATACAATCATATGGCACACTGACTTCTGAGGACATTTTAGATGCACTCATCATCAGAAAGGTTGCCTACCCCTGCTCTAAGGCATCTGGACAGATCTGTTTACTTACACTTATTGACAGAAGTTGAATGGTGCAGACTTTGGGTTGGTTGGCTGATTTGTCAACACAGATGTGAATTTGTATGTTTGCAGTGGATTAGTTTTTTTGTTTTGGTTTTTTGCAGTAAAATGACATGAAATTTGTACTTTAGAAGAGTCTTTACAACATGAGCATCTGTCATTACACTCAACTATTGTTTGACTAATAAATAATGCATGTTAACTGAGTTCTCATGTGTCTCCCAGTGCACCCAGAGAGAAGTCCATTAAGACAATTCAGCATGAGATCCGCTCAGTTATCAGACAGATAACAGCCACTGTTACTTTCTTGCCCCTGCTGGAGACGCCATGTGAGTAATGAGACTTTTGACATTTGAGCCTTTGATGTGGTGGTTGGGTAATAATTTCAACTCCTCCCCTCAGGTGCTTTTGACCTCTTGGTTTATACAGACAAGGACCTGGTGGTTCCAGATAAATGGGAAGAATCAGGGCCGCAGACCATTGACCAGCCAGAGGAGGTGCGTTTGCATTCCTTCACCACTTCGATCCACAAGGTGAACAGCATGGTGGCGTACAAGAAGACTGAGTCAGCTTAAACTTCTAAACCACATGAGCTGTTACAGCACCGACCACTGATTCTCATAGAAACCAGTAGATCTAACACTGCCGTGTCTTTGTTCACTGCCTGTGCGTGACTGGACAACGAGGACCTGTTTTCCTTTGTTGAGCTTCACTGTGTCTTATTTGTCAATATGATAAGGACATGAAGGAAATGTGTTCTTTCTACATTGATGTAAATATTTCTGCCACGTGGCATTTGTCTGTAGAAAACAACTGTCTTTTCTTTAGTCTTTTGCTTTCTTTCATTCTTTCAGTCTGTTTTAGAAGATAGTGGTATATATGTTGAACTTTTATAAAATGACATAAATAAATGCATTTTGCTTTTTCCCAAAGAAGTGATTCTGTGGTTTTCTTTTGTTCAGGAGGTGCCAAGGTTTTTCATCGGGTTATTTATTTTGGAGCATTATATAAAAGATATCACATGGTTTTTGGAGCCTTGAGACGATGCCGTCTTGGGGTGCATTTCAATAGTATAAGCTGACCTTTTCATCAAGGTCAAGAAAGAGAAGTTAGTTTGGAATGCACTCTTTTTGTAATGTGTTTTAATAACTGGAAAGCACACTGACATCCATCCATCCATTCATTGCTTGTTTAGTACATTTGAGAAATTATAGACAGCACACAGGAGACATAGTAAATAAGTATTATTTAATGGGACATACTATTCACTTCGCTCACAGTGTTGAAAGGTGTCGACAGTTGCAGATGTGTAACACCATCATAGTACCGTATCAGCATATTACATTTTGCAAAAGAAAACCCACAATTCTCTTACCTAAAAAAATCCATCCATCTGTCGTGTAATGCCCTCTCATATACATGCAAAAGAAAAAACTGACAACCAAGCAGTGAGGGGTTTTTTTTTTTTTTCTCCAGAGAGCACAGAGGCTAAGCTACAGGCACAAGTAAAATAGTCCTGGAGACTTATTCAATGTACAAATGACAACCACGGACACAAATTAACTTTCTGAGCATGTACATCTACAAAAGTGCTTGAGTTTAAATGAGTCTGTCATGTCCATTAGTAAGCTGTTCATTAAATGCACCTATGTGGCTTCCAGACCTCTGTGACTCCTCATCAACAGTTTATTGGCTGGACAATTAACTGTTTTACCAGTTCTGCTGATTCAGCAGTTTCATTTACCAAAACATTTCAGAACTTTTTCTTTTCTGCATTAAAAAAAAAAAAAGTTCTGAAGGGTAACAGTAGCATCCTTCAAAACTAGATATTAAACATTCTAGGTGTAGAGAAAAATGTCATAGTAATGTTGCATTTTCTATTTATTCCTAGTGTGGACATGCTGAAATCACTTTTATTGAGGAGTAATTGTTCCTTCTTGCAGGATCAGCAAAAACCTGCATTTCTAGATAACATTTTCTAGATAATTGTGTGCTTTGACAAAAGAATGACCTTACAATATAGACTCTAATAAATATATAAAACAAAAATAAATATGCAATAGTTAAGACAGTGAATAAAATGTACGAAAGACTCAAACCCACGTCGTGTGTGTGTGTGTGCCGTGAAGACATATAACAAGTCTATAAGATTATGGTGACACTAGTATACTACTAAGTATATAGTAGTTGCATTGTTTTCATCCCACTAGAATGGTGCTAATGGTGCTAAAGCTCCATGAACACTGGAAGCGACATACTGAATATAGACCATTCCAAGTGAATCACATCCCACAACTTCAAGTGATTACAGATGAAATAACCACAGGCAAATTCTTTGACTGTTCAGGCAGAGTAGAAAAGTGCTAAATAAGAATCAGTCCGTTTACCATTTCCTATTTGCTAAGGGAAGATTTTTTTTTTTAACCGAAGCAACTACCAATAGGAATAAAGAATACATATGAACTGGAAGGAAATATGTAGAGCTTCCAGTGTATGCAGCTTAACCATTCAGTGTTCCCTAAAGTTCACTACCTTTCACAGATAGTGTAGGTGAGACCATCAATATGAAAGCCACTCTATGCAAAAATAACAATGTCTATGGTAATAAATATAGCTTAGTGCTGACTTTGTTATTATCTCTGGTGAGTGAGAAAAAAGGGTGGTGACAGGATAAAATGACCATGACCTCAGAAACCATGCTTTCTTGTTATGGACACATTTCATTCCTTTCTGTTCATGGTAGGGCTTAGCTGTAAAACTAGCATACAACTTTTTAATGAATGTTTGATAGTGGGGGTGGAAAGGTACAACTTTGATGTTATTTAATAGTTTATCTATTTTTATCTGTTGTGAAAAGTACTCACAAGAATTACTGATACTGAAGAGAAACCTGGGGGTTGTTCTTATTTTACAGTAAACCTGACCTCTGACCTTGAGATCACCTTGACTTGAGAAGGTCACAGGACTCAGACTTATACACTATTTTAGGTAGCTGCACCTGTGGTATCAATTTCAGAATCCTACACAAGTTATCTGATTCACAAACTTGGGTGTTGATGCTGCCCGCCCGTCTGGCAGCGTAGCCCCAAAATGATGAGGAAGATAAGGAACATTTCTTTGAATTAAAATTTTTCTAAAGTGTTATACTTTATAGGGAAATTGGTGAATTTAACATGGAAAAATTTCTTTATTTGCATAATTTTCAGTTTAGAAATCTGAACTTTGAGGCATCAGACAAAGAGCGATTCAGAAGACCCCTATGAGCAGAACACCAAGGGAACAGTTCACCCTGCCCGGGATAGGGTTACTGGGGCCCTGCCCTGGAGCCAGGCCTGGGGAGGGTGCCCGCGGGCAAGTGTCTTGTGGCCAGACCTTAGTCCATGGTGCCCGTCCGGTCACAGCCCGAAAAAGTGACATGGGCCCATCATCCTGTAGACCAACCAACCCCACGGCTTGGGCTCTGGAACCAGTCCCCTGGAGAGGGCTTGGACTCTGTCTCAGTCTAGTTGTCCCTGGTGAGAGGCGGGCTGGAGTGGGTATCCTAGTATTCCCTCAGGTTGCTGCCTGTACGTGGTGAAGAGAGAGCTGAGTGTAAAAGCAAAGCTTTCAATTTACCGGTCGATCTACGTCCCTACCCTCACCTATGGGTATGAGATGTGGGTAGGGACTAAATCCTTGGCTCCTCTGTGAGGTGTACCGGGCACGTCCCACCAGGAGGAGGCCCCAGGAGAGACCAAGACCACTGGAGGGATTATATCTCTTGGCTGGCCTGGGAACGCCTTGGTGTTCCCCTGGTCAAGCTGGAGGAGATGGCAGTAAATGGTTCTTAACAGTGCTTTTCTACTCTTCTGAGCACTCAAAGTGCTTTACACAACTTGTGCATTCACCCATTCACACCCATTCGCACAAACACATTTCCTTAGTGCTTTCTAACTAACATTCACACAATTCAATTCAATTTTATTTATAGCGCCAAATCACAACAAAAGTTACCTCAAGGTGCTTTATGTTGTACAGTATATCCTATAATAATAGATACAGATAATAGATATCTATGTTTTTAGATATAAATAGTGAAACCAGCATTACCAGAAGGATATCTCATATGTTGATCTCCTCAGTAAGGAGTGTTTGCTTGTTGTGTCACTGTAACATCACGAGCTGCAGAGCTGCTGAGAGAAACTGAATGACTGACCTTATGTCCATAAGTTTACAACCCAACTATATCTTCTGTGGGTATTTAAATATTTAAGGAGAAAATAAGAATTAATTTCTTTCAGGTCCATCCATCCATCCATCTTCATCCGCTTTGTCCGGGGCCGGGTCGCGGGGGCAGCAGCCTAAGCAAAGAGGCTCAGACCTCCCTCTCCCCAACCACCTCCTCCAGCTTATCCGGGGGAATACCAAGGCGTTCCCAGGCCAGCCGAGAGATATAATCTCTCCAGCGTGTCCTGGGTCTGCCCCGGGGCCTCCTCCCGGTGGGACATGCCTGGAACATCTCACCCAGGAGGCGCCCAGGGGGCATCCTTGTCAGATGCCCGAACCACCTCAGCTGGCTCCTTTCGATGTGGAGCAGCAGCTGCTCTACTCTGAGCCCCTCCCGGATGGCCGAACTTCTCACCCTATCTCTAAGGAAGAGGCCAGCCACCCTTCGGAGGAAGCTCATTTCTGCCGCTTGTATCCGCGATCTCGTTCTTTCGGTCACTACCCACAGCTCGTGGCCGTAGGTGAGGGTAGGGACGTAGATCGACCGGTAAATTGAGAGCTTCGCTTTTACACTCAGCTCCCTCTTCACCACGACGGACCGGTGCAGCGTCCGCATTACTGCAGCTGCAGCCCCAATCCGTCTGTCGATCTCCGGCTCCCTTCTCAATTTCTTTCAGGTTCCAATGTAAAATAAGTAATCTATATAATATATCAGGCATTACCCCTTTTTGCTTCTGTTTTGGTTAAAAAAAATGCTGAAATAGGAGAGAAATGATCAGACTATCAGAAAAGAAGGAGCATGTGCCTCTGTCTGCTATCATCTGGCCAAACCATGGTCACACTGCCACCTGCTGGGACAAAGATGTTATGACAGCTACAGGATTGTTTAGAAAATAGAGAGGCCTATTTAGTTGAAATTAATTATTTTAGGGCATTTTCAAATGAAAGTATTTCAATATGTAGTAAAATGATGTATAAATTATTTTTTAAAGTATAAATTATTTCACACAAACTTGATCACATATAAATATAAATGAACCCCAAATCAACTGTGTAGTATATTCATTTCATAATTTTTCAGCACTAACTCATAATATTTTACAAGGACATGGTTTCTTTATATATATTCTAATCTTAAGCACTTAAAGTGTTCATGACACATTCATTCAATGCTTCAAACATGGGGGCTATAGGTGGCGTGTACTGTCTTACCCACGGGCACTTTATCATGCAGAATGGAGGAACCTGGGACTGATCCACTGATTTTCTGAATATTGGATACGTGCCCCATAAACATTACAGGGTGTATAACCCACTTAATAAATAATTAAATAATAATAATAATAATTTTCTTAGCAACATATTCAGTCATGGTTGTAGGTGCACCCAGGAGAGCACGCCATGTCATCACAGAGCCTCGGTTTATGTTAACATAAATGTAGCAATTTCAAATTTGACCTGATGATGGCAGTGGTTTTTCACACCTACACTGCCAAAAGCCAGTTAGTTAGAAGTGTGTGTGTGTGTGTGTGTGTGTGTGTGTGTGTGTGTGTGTGTGTGTATGTATGCCTTATTTTCACACTTACTGTCAAATTTGGTAGAGAACGACTCTGTTGACCTGCAGCCCTGATCATAGGCTCTGAAAATGGATTTGTATAAAAACTCTCAGTCATTCCAATATTTTTCTCAGCTCCACTAAAACAAGATGTAAGTCTGCACTATAATCCCATCTTGGCAAACATCTGGACAAAAAGGAACGAGGATGAAAAGATAGTGTACTGTGAAAAAGCCTTAAGCCTAAAAGTCTTTATTCCCTTATTTCCTAGGACTCAAAGTTTTAGTCTAGCCTTTGACCTTTGTGAGGAGTTGTGCTTTCTGAGTGCTCTTGTTATTTTTAAAGTGTTATTGACTGTTACGTGCCTGTGTTGGTGGGTTATCTGTTTCTTAATGTGTGTATGCAAATTCACCTGTGCAGGGGCTCGGCTGTGATTGGTGGATCTAAGGAACGGCCTGATGTAACTGGTTCCTGCTGTGGACATGGACTATAAAAGGGCGACCGAACAGCTGCGGTGCGGGGGGTGTGGCAGACTTCAGCAATAGCTATTTGGTGAAAGGGTCGGGCATGTGTGTGAAGTGCGGGGCAAGTAGGGGTGAGCTGCCGATTATTTTGGGAAGCCTTCTTTTCTCCTGTGTTTTTAGACCAGGGAAGTCAGACTGTGTCATTTCTTTCTTTTCTTTTCCGTAAACAGGTCAGAGGGGAACCGAAGCCCAGGTTGAGTTTTGTTTGTTGTGTTGGCCTTAGCTCACCCCAAAATTATACACTCCCACTACCGTGAGTGCCATTGTTGTCAATAAACTGTTGTTAAAAGTCCGATGCTGTGGCTGTGTCTGTTTGGGCGTGGGAAGTCACGGGACACCCCGCTCTTGTTACGGTCATTTCGAGCCGGGTCGTAACATTGACCTACAGATCTCCAGGCTTTCTGAAGGTCTTTCAGAATTTACCTTTGGCTGCTTTTTCACTTACTTCAGTCCAGTCCTTGTGCCTGAGCATTTTCTTGTTTGTTAAATCACCTAACACTGACCTCTGTATCATTTAAGCATTAGAAATGTGCTTAACTCAAAGGATGAATCATCACTGTGGAGGACAAAAGAAAATTCCAGATTACATAAGAAGTGGGTCAGATCATTTCGTATGTCAGTGTGGAGGATGTCAGGAGAGAGGTGCAATGTCTACAGACATCCGTGAAACACAGTGGAGCCTCCATTATGGTCTGAGGCTTAATTTCAGCCAGTGCTGTTGGAATCTTGTCTTGTTGGAATACATTTACCTAACAAGCAAAATATTCCTGGTTCAATTCCTTAAGGCAGGGGTAGGCAACCTTTCTGATGATGAGTGCCATCTAAAATTTCCTCAGAAGTCAGTGTGCCATATTTCATTTACCATTTACCATATGATCACATTAGCAATAAATTTATTTACGTTCTATATTAACTGTTACACACTATATAAAACTCTCTTATAGAATTATATTTGTTCGCAGATTTTGTCACCTAGCAGCGAATAGTTATCAGCTATTTTGAAACAAAAAAAGACACTTTAAACATAAAAACTCCATAACAGCAAATGAACTGTACAACAGAAAATGGAAATGCTGTTTATGGTCTCCTCACAACAATGATAAGAAAAATAAACTGGGCCAATATGGCATGTTTGTTAATAGAGGGATACACATGTTAATCTGATCTCTGGTCTCCCACTCAGAGACACAGGTCTCCGAGTGTCCAGCATTCAGACGGCTACCTGAGGACACTCATGTGAGAGAAAATCTGCTCACACAGATATGTAGAACCAAATACTGTCAATAAGGCCTCTGCAATGTTCTGACTTGTTGGTATATGTATGATTTCTGTACATTTTACGTCAGATAAAAACTTTGGTGTGAGATTTAGATAATTATTTAATAAAAGCTAGATATGTTAAACGAGAATAAGAAAGAAAAGTATTTCTTTGTGCCCCCCTTTCCCTTTTAGCCCTACATGCCCCCCTGGCAAAACTTTGCTAGATCCGCTCCTGCACAGTTACCAGCTGTCAGCTACCTAAAAAAGGATCCTGGTGTTATTTGTCTCTCAGAAACAGTTCATAACTTCCCTTCAACTCATTCATGTCACCTAAAAGGTAAGCCTGTTTCTCCATCACCTGTTCAGCTCTGATGATTCAGTAAGGACATCTCCTGGTTTCATCTTCATGTTTCCCTCTCACCAGATAACCAAACCGACATCATGACCAGCAGCTTTTTTGCAGCTGTGGCTCCAGCAAACATCAGCTGATAGTAGAAATTAATATTAAATAAATTCTAACAGCTGATCAAGCTTAAACGTGCTGCTGTTGTTTAACACGACCTGCGCTGGTTTCTTCTTTCTGGCGCAAAGTGGTAACATCAACAAATTAAATTTCTTTTAGCAATTTTTTTTTAAATGTCACAATTCCATCCCTGCTCCTTTATCCGGGCTTGGAACGGCAAAAGTGACCTGAAATAGGCACTCTGGTGGAGTTACTTTGTGTGTGCGTGTTTATAAGTAGTTTTAAACCTTGTAATCAGCATAACAGTAAAAGAAGAACTGACTGCGTTACAGTCAGTGCGGGAGCAGCGGCTTCGGTCATTTGCAGTTTGGACGCATAGGTGTGAACATCTCCTGCAGCGGGGGGAGGACTATCCTCCGCCCGTGAGTGCTTTGGCCTACAGCAGCACCCGCTGCTTACTGAGAGTAAGAGCAATACGCCCTTTCACGTCAAAACGTCGTCATAAATAAGTCTCCAGTAACACCAGAAAAAGTCACCAGATTGGTGGCTAGTTGCTTTTTAGAAAAAAAAGTCGCTTAGGGGGTCTGAAAACTCGCTAAATATAACGAGAAAGTCGCTAAGTTGGAAACACTGCTGGACCGGCGGCCGCCTCGAGTCTCTCCTCCTTTTATCATAGGTGATCATTTTCTTCACTTATTGAATGTGATATGAAAAAAGTGTGATGATCCTCTGCTCTCTCATTGCTTTTAAATACAGTTCCTACAAAATCATGTAAGGACACGCGATGATCATTTAACTCACAAAATAATAGATATATATACAGTGGCTTGCAAAAGTATTCGGCCCCCTTGAACTTCTCCACATTTTGTCACATTACAGCCACAAACATGAATCAGTTTTATTGACTGGCAGCTGTACTCGCAGCAAAAGGTGGTTCTACAAAGTATTGACTCAGGGGGCTGAATAATTACACACACCCCACTTTGCAGTTATTTATTTGTAAAAAAAAATGTTTGGAATCATGTATGATTTTCGTTCCACTTCTCACGTGTGCACCACTTTGTGTTGGTCTTTCACGTGGAATTCCAATAAAATTGATTCATGTTTGTGGCTGTAATGTGAGAAAATGTGGAAAAGTTCAAGGGGGCCGAATACTTTTGCAAGCCACTGTATACAGCCCCTGATGAGAATGTAATGACATTGAAAACAATATAAAGCCTGGATGTTGCTCATTAATACCCTCGAAAGTTCCCCAGTATGACAAACTTTGGCCTTTGTTTTGGTTGGAGTTCCAGTAAATACGCTGCTAACGCTTCTAGAAGGCCTTCCTGGAAGGTTTTAGTCTGGCCTCTGACTGGTACCGTCAGGCCAAACCACGGTCGCACTGCCATCTCTTGGTACAAAGATGTTACGACAGCTACAGTCCCGTTTAGAAACCAGATCTCCAGCTGATCTCCAATTTTTTAACCACTAACCACTGATAGTTTGTAAGCAGATGGCATATGGCAGGACTTTTGAAGATTTATGATTATTATTTATTTAGTATTTTCTAAACGTAATAAAAAGGACTTAAAGTGATTAAGAAACATTCATAGAGTTCCTTATCTATCACACAAACACTGTATAGTACAAGAGTGTATATCTTATCTACCATTAAATGAGGCGTTGTTGTAGCTCAGAGGGGAGAGCAGGTCATCTACTGTTTAAAAAAAACCCTGTTTCAGTCTGCATGCCCAAACTCCACATTTCTCTCCGATGTGTTAATTAGAATGTGAATATTAGCTAGAACACACTTTGGCAATGAATGAGTGTGAATGAGGTAAATTGTGTAAAGTGCTAAACCAGAGTAGAAAAGTAGAAAAATTCTTTTACAGCACTTTGGTCAACAGCTGTTATTTTTACATGTGCTATAGAAATACATTTGACTTTGAATATTTGATGACCTGCTCTACTTTCAAGGAAATAAAGAATCCATAATGTATATAAAAAAGTATTAATATCCATTTTCTTAACGACATATTCAGCCATGGTGGGAGGGGACCATAACCCAGCAAGAACAAGGATAGCTGCAGTGGACAGTTGCCATCACAAAGCTTCAATAACAATTTGCAGAGTAAAATTTGTAGAGTAATTATGAAATTTCAAGTTTGGCCTGATGATGGCAGTGTTTTTTCACTTCCACACTGCCAAAAGCCAGTCACTGTTACACAGAAGTGTGTGTTAGTCTTATTGTCGTTTGAATAACACATTTAGCACAGAACAGCTCTTTAGCTGTTGTACAAGTGTAGTGTCACGGTCATGGTCACACCACATGTGCTAATCATTAAAACCTTTGTATTACCCACAATTGTTTGTGGATCAACTTCAGACTTCACAACAACAAAATAGTTTGCCTTGTGGGAAATGTGTAACTAGGATGACTAAGCACTGACCTTGACCATCATTGTTAGAATCCAAGGTAAAAGTTGATCTTGGAAAAATATAAAAATATATCAAGAAACCATGTTGTTGTGCTTTCTGAGTGCACTTGTTAATTTTAAAGTGGTCCTGAGCTTCAGTTCTCCAGGCTTTTTTATTTTAAGTTTTCCTTTCACCACTTTGTCATTTATTTCAGTCCAGTCATTGTACCTTCCATTTTCGGAAAAATGTTTTCATGTTTGTTAAGTCACCTGATGCCCACTGATTCCCAAGGAGCTTTTTGTCAAATCTTAGCATTTCTTTATATGGTGAATAGTGTGTTCCCCCCCAAAAAATAAAGAAACTGGACGGCAAGCATAAAAAAACAGTCTACAGAAGATAAACAGAATCTGAAAGTGTTAAGAAATAGAAAAAAATCCAGTAAAAACTTGGCAAAGAAGGTCTGAGTGCTGCATCTGCACCCCCGATTCATCTAGCTGTGAGTGGCTCACTCACATGCTGGGCCATCTGACCTCAGGAAATCCCATGATAGGGTGGGGCTAGGTATCATGATAAGCTCAACTGAAACCTTGGCTGATTGTAAGCTACACCCGTTTTCACACCTTGGCTCGTGTGATTAGGTAGAGGATCATTAGGGGGTTGATTTTCCCTCTCGGGGGTAAACTCCCACAGGGCTTAAATCTGGGACTGTCCACCATTTGACCCTAGAACTGAAGAAGCTTCTCGGATGAGAGGTGAAACATCTTCAAGGAAACTTACAGAAGTCCAGATGCTTTTCTTTCCAAGCTCCTTAGACCACGATGACCTGAGAACCTTTACAGAGAGATATAGGTCAAAGGTCAGGCACTGGTTTAAAAGCAGGCTGATGTCAGCATGTTGTAATAAAAACAATTAAAAATATCAAAATGTTTGTGTAGCTCTTGTCCTTCGAGGGCAGTTGTGCATTCTGAGTGCTCTTGTTATTTTTAAAGTGGTCTTGAGCTTCAGTTCTCCAGGCTTTCTCAAGAGATGAACCACTTTTGTGTACAAATAACAGACAACTTAGCAAAGAACCTATTTTAAATCGTATCTTTGTTATTAGAAGCCTGTCACAAAACAAACGTTTGTTCTTATTATTTTAATTACTTATTTTAATTACTTTAATTACTTAATTTTAACTACAACAAATGCCAAGGGCAACACAATTTGACAGGAAAAAAAATCTGCATTTTATGCCCACTGATTCCCGAGGAGCTACTAGTCAAAGCTTAGCATTTCTTGAAATGGTGAGTAGTGTGTTCTGAAAAAAAAGGAATGAAAATGGACAAGAACAAAACAAAAATCGAAAAGCATAAAAAAAACTTGATACAGAAGATCTGAGTGCTGCATCTGCACCTTCGATTCATCTACTGCTCGCCAAAGCATCATCAGAAATGATCTGAGTGAAGCCATAAAGAAGCCATTCTTAAGAAAAGGAAAGTAGGAGAAAAGCTGAGGTATGACAAATTACACAAGAGCTAGAGTATCAGTATTAAAAGGCCTCATGGAGTTATGAATGCAAATTGGAAATGTTTTATTTAAATTAAGTCAGTATGTACAGAGGCAGGTCAGGAGAGAGGTACAATAATGTGCTTTTACAGACATCTGTGAAACATGGTGGGGCTTCTGTCCTGGTTTGAGGCTTTGTTTCATTTCACAGGAGTACGCTTTGACAATAAACTGGACTGGGATAAAAACACCACTGCACTCTACAGGAAGGTCCAGAGTCGTCTCTATTTTCTGAGGCGGCTGAAGTCTTTCAACATCTGTTCGACAATGCTCAGGATTTTCTATAAGTCTGTTGTGGCCAGTGACGTCCTCTATGCTACCTCAATGCTGAGATTACCCAAATGCACCACTGAACGGCACAAGAAACCGACGTCTGGTTCCATCCCAGGAGACATGAACTGCTTTAGGGTTGTGTCAGGAAGGGGATCTGTTGTGAAAACTCAAATCAAATATGAAGAGCTACCACTCATGAATAAAGAATCAGCTGAGAGTAACTCCATCTATACATTACCATGTGGAAAGTGTTTAATTGGCAAGTGGCTTCAATTTTCACAATGATCCCAGACACACTGCCAATGCAGTGTAAGTGCACCTGGATACAAAATTACACAATAAAACACCATAAGGCATGAAATGGCCTCCTCAGAGTTCAGACCCTGTAATATAGATCAAGCAAGTCAGTTTAGGCTCTGTGTAAATCAGGAAAAACTGTTTATATTTAGATACTGGATGCCACTGTCATGGTCCTCCAGTCCTCTCTGGTGTTGTGTTCTTGTTGTTCTGCCTTCCTCTTCACTCCTCGCCAGGGCGGCTCCTGCTCCCCGCCTTGATCCTCCGCTCCTGGTCGCAATTACTCACCTGCCTTTCATTACTTGTGATTGGTCCTGGCACTCTAGGAGGAACATCCTTCAATTGGTGCAGGAGTATGAAAAGGAATCAAGCAAACTAGTGGATTAGAGTAACCATCTCCATTTCAACCTAAGCTGTAGACAAAGCAGACTTGTTCCCAAGAGTTTGCACCTCAGATCTACTGTCAGGGGACACAGCAGAGTTGATTCTATGGAAAGCACAAAATCAACTTCTAAGTGAAAGAGTGAAATAGGTCAGTTTTACTATAGATGCACTCTGGAAAAAGATTGTTCAGACTGCAGGAACTCAAAGCACTTTGCACGCTTCTGCCACTTAAGCCAATGCGAGGTGAAAAACATCACCTAGTTAGTGTAGCCCTGGTGCTCTTTTTGAATCTGATCATGTTTTTCTAATGAACGTTTCATTTCTCTGTACAGATCTTCCTGGACCCTTTCTTGTTTCCCTTGAACCCTGTTGGATGAACGTGAGTGGATTCCAGTGTTGACTGGGTTTGAGTGAGTCACAGACTGTGTGAAGAGGAGTGTGGACATGTTACCCTTACCCTGGATCCCCCACCCCCACAGGCCCCGATCCTTCGTCACTGTATATATTACTGCTAAATATTCCATCAGTACAGTACATAAAATGTGTTATTTTGCCTTATTTTAAACTGTATCAAAGGAAAATTCGATTTGACATCTCTTGATGCTTCTAAGGCTACGTTCACACTGCAGGCGAAAGCGCATCAAATCCGATTTTTTTGACCCTATGCGACCCATATCCGATCATGCTATGACAGTGTGAACGGCGCAAATCCGATATTTTCAAATCCGATCTGGGTCACTTTCGTATGTGGTACTGAATCCGATACATATCCGATGTTTTAGAAAGCGACTGCTGTTTGAACGGTCAGGTCGCATTAAATCCGTCTTTTACGTCACTGACACAAGACAGACGCCAATTATCAGCTCCGGAGAAGCGCCCGAGAAGACATCGCGAACGCTTCTCTGGCCATCCCGTGTAGATATCAGTGAAACTGTTGGGAAGACAACGTTGGAGAAACGTGAACATTTTATTTATACTGTGTAATCTGCAGATTCTGACAGAAATCTGCAGCTATCCTTTGAAGCACCGCTCCTCTCTAAAACAGCAATAAGGATCATTATTAGGTTATTTACATTATTATGTAAACAACAAAATAACTTAAAGCAAAAATTGGGAAACATAAAGTCCGAAGTCTTTATATTAAGGGCCATCTATCAAACAATACTGTTTGCTCTGGGTCTAAACAGAGCGCGTTGTGTGTGAAGTCTTCTTTTGCGCATGCGGGCCGCTTTGAGCGTTCACACTAGAGCGCGTTTGCTGTCGCATTTTATTTGTAGTGTGAACGAGCAGACAAAAAAATCGGATTTGATCAAAAAATCGGAATTGAGCATTAAGACCTGCAGTGTGAACGTAGCCAAAGAAACGAAGAAGAGAAAAAAGTTTCAGACTCTTTGTCGTATTTGTGAGGTGTTTATTTTGGAGCATAATATATATAGCACAAAGCATCCACGAGACATTACACAATCAAAGAGCGTGACTGTTCAGTGGATTATTTCAGGCTTATAATCGCTTGAAAGATAAACTTTGGACCACATGTAAAAGAACTGTCATTATAAAAAGTTTGCATGCGTTTTATATGATATTATCTGACAAAGCAGAACAATGTGTAAGGATGAGCAGGCAGCTGGTTCAGAAAGAGCTCTGGTCCAGTCTTTTCATGATGCGTTGGGTTCAGGAGGCAGACGCATCCACACACACTGAACGAGACTTTTTGGTAATGAAGCTGAAACAAAGAGGTGGAAATTCAGAAATCTGAATTTTAAATAAGCTTCAAAATTCTCTCAGTAAATATGTTGTAAAAGTAACAATAATAATAATAATAATAATAACGTATACTTTATTTATCCCAGTAGGGAAATTACTCTCTGCATTTAACCCATTCACTCTAGTGAAGCAGTGGGCAGCCACCAATCAGGCGCCTGGGGAGCAGTGTGAAGAGACGTTACCTTGCTCAGGGGTACCTCAGGGTAGCCGTTCAGTGGTTTCGAATGCCCGAATATGTACTTTTTTTTTTTTTTTAAATGACCAGTAGACAAAATGTCATAATATAAACACTTAAATGTGTATTTCAAACAATTTACAAGCAAAGTAGCCAAACATCCACGTAAAATTGAGCAAATTATAAAAACAAGTTTGTGCATTTTTCTTGAACATTTACAGGATAAAATTAAAAGACAATAGTAGGAGAACAAATACAAGTTCAAATAAAAAGTATCAAACTTATACTATGTCCTGAGCATCATGTGTAAAATGACAAGTTTTAATTATCCAAAAAACGTCCTGTTACAATGATCATACTGCATAATTTTCAGTCACTGTGTTAAACATTATAAATTAAAATAAACCCAGTTTTCTTCACTTACATGACAGACTTTGGGCATCGGTGATCAGTCAGTCGATACGACTTGATGAGGTTTGCTTGAATTCTTCCCGGGTACAACTTGAAACAGCAGTTGTCGGGACCATTTGCATCTGAGAAAAAGACTTTTCATTACACTTACTCAAAAAACAAAACCTCTCTTTTAATGATGACATTTAAGGTAATCTTACTGTTGCAGTTAACTGCAGACAACAAAGCAGCTCCAAGGATGCACAGCAAAAGGAACTGAGTGGTTTTCATTACGATTCCTCAGGAGTTGATGATGATGATGACGATAAAGACAACAGCTGCTCTTCAGACGCAAGCAAGGGCTTCTAAATATTAGGTGGTGTGCTGTTACATTTATCAAGATCGATACTTTTTTTTTTTAAAGGTACATAGGGTGTCATTGGTGTGAAATTTCAAAAATTGCTGAAAATGCCTCTGACAGAACTTTTCATTCGGTTACATTGACAGGAAATGAAGCTGTGGTTTAACCCAGCGATGCAGCTCAAAGCATGACACTGTTAACAAAAAACAACTTCTACACCCCCCTCGCCCAAAAGTTAAAAAAAATATATGTCACAAAATATTAGGACCACAAAAAAAAAACACTAAAAAATTGGTGATCAGTCAGCTAATATGACTCCATGAAGTGTGCTTTAATTCCTCTTGGTACAACCTTCAGCAGCAGTTATTGGGACTATTTCCATCTGATTAAAGAAGATTAAGATCAAACTGTTTAAAACGTATAAAAATAAAAAAATATTGATGATCACCAGAGCTACCCCTCATCCTCCTTGTAGATAAGCAAATGGTATGAATTTCAAAGTCCACAGCTCTTTGTTCTCAAATTATCGCATTCCCAAGACTTTCAGAAAACTTGACCTCTGACCTTGAGATCACCTTGACTTGAGAAGGTCACAGTACTCAGACTTATACACTATTTTAGGTAGCTGCACCTGAGGTATCAATTTCAGAATCCTACACAAGTTATCTGATTCACAAACATGGGTGTTGATGCAGCCCGCTCATCTGGCAGGGTAGCCCCAAAATGTTGAGGAAGACAAGGAAAATTTCTTTGAATTAAAATTTTTCTAAAGTGTTATACTTTATAGGGAAATTAGGGAATTTAACATGGAAAAAATTCTTTGTTTGCATAATTTTCAGTTTAGAAATCTGAACTTTGAGGCACCAGACAAAGAGCGATTCAGAAGACCCCTATGAGCAGAACACCAAGGGAACAGTTCACCCTGCCCAGGATAGGGTTACTGGGGCCCCGCCCCTGAGCCAGGCCTGGGGAGGGTGCCCGCGGACGAGCGTCTGGCCACCAGACGTCGGTCCATGGGGCCCGTCCGGGCACAGCCCGAAAAAGTGACACGGGTCCATCATCCTGCAGGCCAACAGGAGGCACCGTGCATTGTATGCCGGGCTGCAATCAGGACCAGAGGCCCTGGCGGACCAATCCCCGGCTACCAAGACTGGCAACTGGGACATGGAATATCACCTCTCTGGTGGGGAGGACCCTGAGTTAGTGTGTGAGGTTGAGAGGTGCCGGCTAGATAACTATTCTCCTGGAGAGGGCTTGGACTCTGTCTCAGTCTGGAGTTGCTCCTGGTGAGAGGCGGGCTGGAATGGGTATCCTAGTATCCCCTCAGCTTGCTGCCTGTACGTGGTGAAGAGAGAGCTGAGTGTAAAAGCAAAGCTCTCAATTTACTGGTCAATCTAAGTCCCTACCCTCACCTATGGCCGTTCAGTTGTTGTCTCGCTCTAACATCACAAGCTGCAGAGCTGCTGCGAGAACAGGAGTACACGAAAAGCTGAAACTTTCTATTTAAAAACTGTGTTTTATATTCAATTTCGATCTTTAGGAGGGGGAAAGACCCTACTATCTCAGTGTTGCAGAAGAAATCGAGACTAATTACATCAGCTTCTATTGTCCAATTTTTTGTAAGCCTGTTTGACTTGCAGCCTCAGTTTCCCATTCTTAGCAGCCGGTCTTGTGCTGCTCTATCCCATCTGCTCCAATTTATGACATGCTGTTCATTCAGAGATGCTCTTCTTCTTCTTCATTACCATGCAAAATTCAAATTTACTTGAATGACCTTATGTCCATAAGTTTAGAACCCAATTATATCTACTGTGGCAATTTAAATATTTAAGGAGAAAATAAGAATTAAAGTCTTCCAGGTTCCAATTTAAAATAAGTCATCTATATAATAGATGAGGCATGACCCCTTTTAGCTTCCGTTTTGGTTACATATATATATATAATATATATATATATATTATATATATATATATATATATATATATATATATATATATAAAACAAGCCGAAAAGCAGCACGAGGGATCAGTAAAGCTGCAGAAGAAGATCAGCAGTAGCTTGGGGGTATGCTGACAAATCCATGGATACAGATTGCTTCTAATTTCTTTCATTATGAGCAATAGCATTTGTTGTCTCTCTTGTATCAGTGCCTGTCACATATAAAGGAGAAGCTGCGCTGGTGCCAGATGGAGGTCAAGGTGAAGAGAGAACAACTGACTGAGGTGGAGGCCATGGTGGCTGGGAAGAGGGACCACCTAACCAGGGTCAAGCAAGAAAACAGTCGCCTGCACAGACAAAACCTGAGGTTGAAGGAGCAGCGTGGGCTTCTGGGCAACAGGGTCCTGCTGCAGGACTTTGAGGATACTGTGAATGCCTCTGACCAACTGGAGGAACAACTAGAACATCTGAAGTGCCGGCAAGCCGAGATCCTCTTCAGCTGTGGCGGGTGGAAGAGTCAATAATGACTAAAACTTTATCTCAGGTTTCAAAAAGCTATGAAAAAAATGAGAAAAGAACACATTTAGCTGGAGCTACCAGGAATGAGAACGAGCACTAGCCTTTACAGTTTGATACAGTGTAGAGTCTCACTGTAAACTAAGCCTGCGTGCAGTAAAACTTGGAAAACCATAATCTGGATAAGAAGTCATGGTCGGAATTCCATGCATCCTCTCAAAAAAGATTATCATCTTAGATAAGGTGACTCAGACATGTTGAAGCAATCTTAAAAACATTGATAGAAATAAAGATACATTTTTGCGCAGTTTTTGTATTTTAATATGAAAATTTACTTTTTTTTACCAGAAGGTTTTAGTGTATTTGTCCTGTAGTAAAAAGAAAAATAATTAATTAAATTTAATTTTACAAAGAAAACGTAGTAGCGGTTAATACTGTCACCTCACAACTAGAAGGTTGTATATTTATAGTTCATGGCTGGCTTCAGCTTCTGTGTGAGAATAACTGGTGATTTTGAATTGCCTGTAGGTGAAGATGTGAGAGCGACTGGTCGTCTGTCTTCTCTGCCACATGTGGATTTCATACTTCTTAAACGTTACCTTGACATCTTTGATAGACTTTCTAGCCAGAGATTGTGTTCAGCAATATTTAATCCAACTATTTATGGATTAAAAAGACAAAAAGACTTTGACAGCAATTGTATGAAATCCATAAATTATATGTATATATATATATATATATATAAAACACCCAGCACGCCCCTGCGGGCGGTTTTATCCTTCAAGCTCGGGTCCTCTACCAGAGGCCTGGGAGCTTGAGGGTCCTGCGCAGTATCTTAGCTGTTCCCAGGACTGCGCTCTTCTGGACAGAGATCTCCGATGTTATTCCCGGGATCTGCTGGAGCCACTCGCCTAGCTTGGGAGTCACCGCACCTAGTGCTCCGATTACCACGGGGACCACCGTTACCTTCACCCTCCACATCCTCTCGAGCTCTTCTCTGAGCCCTTGGTATTTCTCCAGCTTCTCGTGTTCCTTCTTCCTGATATTGCTGTCATTCGGAACCGCTACATCGATCACTACGGCCGTCTTCTTCTGTTTGTCTACCACCACTATGTCCGGTTGGTTAGCCACCACCATTTTGTCCGTCTGTATCTGGAAGTCCCACAGGATCTTAGCTCGGTCATTCTCCACCACCCTTGGGGGCATCTCCCATTTTGACCTCGGGACTTCCAGGTTATACTCGGCATAGATGTTCCTGTACACTATGCCGGCCACTTGGTTATGGCGTTCCAAATTCAAATTCAAATTCAAATTTTATTTGTCACGTACACAGTCATACACAGTACGATATGTAGTGAAATGCTTGGACAACTGCTCGTGACCTAAAGAAAACAAAAAAGGAAAAGGCTATGAATAAGATAGGAAATAAATATGAAAAATTAAAAAGGGTAAATTTAACTAGGAAGGAATAGAATATAAATTAAGGTTAAAAATGAAATAACTGTACAACACAAATTAGAATGAAGGGTAAATTTAACTGGGAAGAATAAGATAAAGATAAATATATAAATTAAAGTTGAAAATAAAATAACTGTACAACAAAATACACAATACACAATATAGAACTATATAAGAATGTATGAAGAAATCTAAATCTAAATAAATATATACACAATAACAGCAGCTGTACAAGTATTAACTGGAAATGAAGAATATAGTGAGCAGTGTTGTGCAAAACCAAAGTCCAGAAAGTCCAGTGTGTGTGTAAGAACTGTATGTGTGGGTCAGTACTGTGTGGTGGTGTGATTGAGAGACCGTATCGCCTGCGGGAAGAAGCTCCTCCTCAGTCTCTCTGTGTTGGTCTTCAGGGAGCGGAATCGCTTTCCTGACCTCAACAGAGAGAACAGTCTGTTGTTGGGATGGCTGAGGTCCTTCACGATCTTCCTGGCCTTGGTCCGGCACCGCCTGCTGTAGATTGAGTGCAGGTCAGGCAGCTCGGAGCGGATGGTGCGCTCAGCTGACCGCACAACCCTCTGTAGAGTTCGTCTGTCCTGCATGGTGCTGTTCCCGAACCAGGTTAAGATGTTTCCCGCCAGGATGCTCTCTATGGTGCACGAGTAAAAGTTCCTGAGCACCTTGGAGGGCAGTTGGAAGTCTCTCAAGCGTCTGAGGTGGTAGAGACGCTGTCGGGCCTTTTTCACCACGGTGTTGATGTGACAGGACCATGACAGGTCCTGCGTGATGTGAACTCCGAGGTATTTGAAGCTGTCCACTCTCTCCACTGGGCACTCGTTGATGACGGGGGTCTGGTAGTTCCTCTCCTGCTTAGTGCTGAAGTCCACTATCAGCTCCTTTGTCTTACTGACGTTTAGAAGGAGGTTGTTCCTCTGGCACCAGTTCTCCAGATTCCTAATCTCCTTCAGGTAGGCCGTCTCGTTGTTATCAGAGATCAGGCCCACCACGACGGTGTCGTCAGCAAACTTGATGATGGTGGTGGAGCTGGTAGTGGCCACACAGTCATATGTGTACAGAGAGTACAGCAGGGGGCTCAGAACACACCCCTGGGGGGCTCCAGTGCTGAGAGTGGTGGAGGCTGAGACATGTCCGCCCATCCTTACTGCCTGTGGTCTGCCAGTTAGGAAGTTGGAGATCCACTGACACATAGATGAGCTGAGTCCCAGATGCTCCAGCTTGGTGGTGAGTGTGGAGGGAATTATGGTGTTAAATGCAGAGCTGTAGTCTATGAAGAGCATTTTAACATAATTCCCCCTTCTAGTGTCCAAGTGAGTGAGTGATGTGTGGAGGAGATGAGAGATGGCATCGTCTGTGGAACGATTTGGACGGTAAGCGAACTATAGTGGGTCCAGTGTGTCTGGTAGTGAAGAAATGATGAAGTCTCTGACCAGGCGTTCAAAGCACTTCATCACTACTGAGGTGAGGGCTACAGGGCGATAGTCATTGAGAGAAGCAGGGTGGGGTTTCTTCGGGACAGGAACAATGATGGACTCTTTGAAGCATGTGGGGATCACCGACTGAGATAAAGAGATGTTGAATATCTCAGTGAACACAGGAGCTAGCTGGTATGCGCAGTCTCTTAGGATACGACCTGGGATGCCGTCTGGTCCTGCTGCTTTCCTGGTGTTCACTCTCTTGAAGGCTCTCCTTACTTCATGCTCGGAGATGACGAGCACGTTTCCGGTGCTGGCAGTATCTTCCTGTCTGCAGCCGTTAGCGCCGCTAACACTAGCATTGTTGGAGACCTTAGCTGCAGCCTCGAAGCGAGCATAGAAAGTGTTCAGCTCGTCTGCCAGAGTCACGGCCGCGTTCGTCATACCGGTTGTTGGTGCTTTATAGTCCGTTATTGTCCTTAGTCCCCGCCACAGGCTCCTAGAGTCACTCTGTTGGAGTTGTGACTCTAGTTTCCTCCCGTAGCGCTGCTTCGCCTCTTTCACCGCCCTCCATGTATGCCTTGCCTGCTAGCATCTTGCACCCTGCTGTTATGTGCTGGATTGTCTCTGGGGCATCTTTACACAGCCTGCACCTGGGGTCTTGCTTGGTGTGATAGACCCCAGCCTCTATGGATCTTGTACTCAGAGCTTGTTCTTGTGCTGCCATGATTAGTGCCTCTGTGCTGTCTTTCAGTCCAGCTTTGTCCAGCCACTGGTAGGATTTCTGGATATCAGCCACCTCCTCTATCTGCCGGTGGTACATACCGTGCAGGGGCCTGTCCTTCCATGATGGTTCCTCGTCTCCCTCCTCTTTCTTGGGTTTCTGCTGCCTGAGGTATTCACTGAGCACTCGGTCAGTTGGGGCCATCTTCCCAATGTATTCTTGGATGTTTGTTGTCTCATCCTGAACTGTGGTGCTGACACTCACCAGTCCCCGGCCCCCTTCCTTCCGCTTAGCGTACAGCCTCAGGGTGCTGGACTTGGGGTGAAACCCTCCATGCATGGTAAGGAGCTTTCTTGTCTTTATGTCAGTGGCTTCTATCTCCTCCTTTGGCCAGCCTATTACCCCAGCAGGGTACCTGATCACGGGCAGGGCGTACGTGTTGATGGCCCGGATCTTGTTCTTACCATTCAGCTGACTCCTCAGGACTTGCCTGACCCTCTGCAGGTACTTGGTGGTTGCAGCCTTTCCAGCGGCCTCTTCATGGTTCCCAAGGTATTTATAAATCAGTCTCTAACACTGCAAGTTTACACTTAATGTAAAAGAGCTAGCGTCACAGCAAGAGAGTTACATGATGCTGATAGGACACTGAGGTGACTGTTTTTTTTAACTTCAGGCACAGAATCTTCTTTGGTTCAGTCTTTTTTTAAGACAGAATCATCCTAGTGAATGCACATCTCTATAGGGCAAACCTTAAAACTGTAACCTAACACAAAATACATTTCAGTGACGACCACATTTATTTAATTCCATATACATGTAAAAACCATCAGCACATATCTCCACCCTTTCTGCATACATTGAGAATCTGAAACATGGAAAACTGCACCAAGACCCAGTGCAGAAAAGAGTAGGCTTCACAGATAAGACAATGATTAAATCAGACACAGTATAAACCGAGGACCTGGAGTGGAAGTGGATTGCTAGGTGTCATGCAGGTGCACGGCAACTGTGGGCAGGCTAAAGCAGCTTAAATAACACACCCTATAGACAACTGCATAGAGACATCAGTTGTTGTGTGAATGGCAGCTTATAACAACCAATGTCTTTTAGTTTTGAAAAAATGTATACACATCATACACATGCTGTAGTGTAGTGATGAATATATCATGGCTATCCTCCTGGCACTTAACAGCGTACACTATATTACAGGTACAGAGTAATATAGTACTGTGACTGTTTGTGCCGGGGGACCTCATCCTTGTGAAAGGTACAGAGACACGGTGTTTAGAGAAAATGTGCCTTAGCTGTTCCAATACTCCTGACACATAAGCATCACTGAGTGTTTTCACTTAGGCAGCAGTTGTCCTTCTTTCTTGCATGGGCTGGAGTTTTCTTTAGGTGCCTTTCCAGCTTTGACACATGTCCAGCTGGGATAGCCTCCATTATCATTAATGGAGCTCCAGTGGAGAGCGTGCAGTCCTTCAAGTATCTCGGTGTCAACATCTCCTCAGACCTGACATGGTCTGCCCACATTCAGGTCCAGACCAAAAAGGCTAGGCAGTGCCTGTACAACCTACGACAACTGAGGAAGTTCAGGGTCTCTCCAGTGATCCTCAGGACTTTCTATACAGGTGCTGTGGAGAGATGTGAGAGATTTTGAAGGACCCATCCCATCTGTTGCTGGGATGGGACGGGTGCCCCCCACCCCCCTATTATCCTTAAGTGACTGAGACAGGACTCATTACCATATTCAAATCAAATCAAATCAAATCACTTTTATTGTCACATCACATGTGCAGGCACACTGGCACAGCACATGCGAGTGAAATTCTTGTGTGCGAGCCCCACAAGCAACAGAGATGTGCAAACACAACAACACAAACGAGCAAAATACAAGAATGGCCAACCTGAAACTAATAAATATATGTACAATATATAATAGTGTATGCATTTCTGGATGTGTATACTAAATATTTTCCTACGAGTGTGTGTGTGTGTGTGTGTGTGTGTGTGTGTGTGTGTGTGTATACACATTTTTACAAATTAAATAGTAAAAATAAATAAATAAATAATAAAAATAATAAAATATATAAAATATACAGAGTTGAATATGTGCAAAACAAGTGGCATTTATATACAGTGTGTAGTGCAGTGCATATATTCTCATATCATCCTGATTCTTCTGGCCTCGCTATAGCACATGACATTTTAACACCCTTCCCACACAATGTGCACAAGATGTAATTTTCCATATTGTTTTATTTTATTTTATTTCTATTTATATAATGTACATAACTCACCCACTTGCAACACATAATGTCCTCTTTGTATATACTCATTCACTGTATATAAAGTTCTGTCTTTCTCTTTTTTTCGTTGCACAGTCGAGGAGTGTATCAGGTCACATTTCACTGTGTGTTATACCTGTATAGCCATGCACGTGACAAATAAAGAATCTTGAATCACATTTACTCTGGGCCTTCTTGATGTGATGTTCTTCTGCTTCCCTGGCCACTGTGTCTGTAGGGATGGTGTTCACTCTATGTTGCAGCGTCCTGGTGACACCCAGTATATGCTTCAGTGGATGAAGAGAGTCAAACATTAAATTCTGATCTGTATGCGTAGGTTTACGGTACACATCAACTTTTAAATGTCCCAGATTACTGATGAAAATCTCAGCCAGATGAACAGAATCAACCTTTTAGGAGTGTGGATAAAAGTTTGTTAGGTTGCCAGCTGTGCCACGTTTTGATCTAGTTGCCAAACCTGGAAACCTACAATCCATCAGCCCAAGTGTTTCCTGTATAATCTGTTTATACAGAATAAATATTACAGAAAGAAGTATTTTCTGTTCATCAGAACATTTTGTCTCATCAAAATATTATTTGTCAGAAAAATGAAATAAATCCAATGAGTGAAATGGTCTAAAAATTATTTTAGACCATTTTAAATTCATCCATTTGCTTCAGCTTATCCTTTTCAGGGTTGCGGGGGGCACTGGAGCCTATCCCAGCTATCTTAGGGCAAGAGGCAGGGTACACCCTGGACAGGTTGCCAGTCTGTCGCAGGGCTACCACACAGAGACAAACAACCATCCGTACTCACATTCACTCATGGATTCACACTTATGGGCAATTTAGATTTTTCAATTGACCTATCCCCTCTAACTGCATGTCTTTGGACGGTGGGAGGAAGCCGGAGTACCCGGAGAGAACCCACACAAACATGGGGAGAACATGCAAACTCCACACAGAAAGATCCCGGCTTGATAGTGGAATTGAACTCAGGACCTTCTTGCAGGTAACTGTGCTACCCCATTTTAAATCACACTAAAATACTATTAGTGTATTTGAGTGCATTGCTGACCACTATTAATCATGTGCTTCATAACATGAGCCAAGGTGTGAAAAAAAGTGTGGGTCATTATCACCAGAGGTTTTGGGTGAAACCAGTGGCACCAGTGTCTGGCAGCCTCGCCTCTGTCAGTGCGCCCCAGAGTGGCTGTGGCTGCAATGTAGCTGCCATCACCAGTGTGTGAATGTGTGTGTAGATGACTGGATGTGTAAAGCGCTTTGGGGTCTTTAGGGACTAGTAAAGCACTATACAAATACAGGCCATTTACCATTTATATGAAAAAAGTGTGATGATCCTCTGCTCTCCATTACATTATTTAAATACAGTTCTTACAATATCATGTAAGAACACGTGATGATCATTCTCATTGAGTGGTAAATGGCCTGTATTTATACAGCGCTTTACTAGTCCCTAAGGACCCCAAAGCGCTTTACATATCCAGTCATCCACCCATTCACACACACATTCACACACTGGTGATGGCAAGCTACATTGTAGCCACAGCCACCCTGGGGCGCACTGACAGAGGCGAGGCTGCCGGACACTGGCGCCACCGGGCCCTCTGACCATTGTGAATCTACACAATACTAGATTTAAATACATTAAATAGAAACAAAGAATAGTGCTGCGGAAACGACACACTCTTCACTAATCGGGATAATTTCAGAGTTTTCTTCAAAGTTTTCTTCTTTATCAATGAGTGATACACGTTTTTATTAAACATTTGAACATAATACAAGACAAACTCTCGTACAGGATATAAAGTCGGAGAGCTACATGTTTTGAAATACACGCAGACATACCAAGACATTTTTGACAGTTTCATGCTCCCAATTTTGTGGAAACAGTTTGGAGATGACCCCTTCCTGTTCCAACATGACTGTGCAGCAGCGCACAAAGAAGGGTCTAGAAAGACATGTATGAGCGAGTTTGGTATAGAAGAACTTGACCAGTCTACAGGGAGTGCAGAATTACTAGGCAAGTTGTATTTTTGAGGAATAATTTTATTATTGAACAACATCCATGTTCTCAATGAACCCAAAAAACTCATTAATATCAAAGCTGAATGTTTGTGGAAGTAGTTTTTAGTTTGTTTTTAGTTTTAGCTATTTTAGGGGGATATCTGTGTGTGCAGGTGACTATTACTGTGCATAATTATTAGGCAACTTAACAAAAAACAAATATATACCCATTTCAATTATTTATTTTTACCAGTGAAACCAATATAACATCTCCACATTCACAAATATACATTTCTGACATTCAAAAACAAAACAAAAACAAATCAGCGACCAATATAGCCACCTTTCTTTGCAAGGACACTCAAAAGCCTGCCATCCATGGATTCTGTCAGTGTTTTGATCTGTTCACCATCAACATTGCGTGCAGCAGCAACCACAGCCTCCCAGACACTGTTCAGAGAGGTGTACTGTTTTCCCTCCTTGTAAATCTCACATTTGATGATGGACCACAGGTTCTCAATGGGGTTCAGATCAGGTGAACAAGGAGGCCATGTCATTAGTTTTTCTTCTTTTATACCCTTTCTTGCCAGCCACGCTGTGGAGTACTTGGACGCGTGTGATGGAGCATTGTCCTGCATGAAAATCATGTTTTTCTTGAAGGATGCAGACTTCTTCCTGTACCACTGCTTGAAGAAGGTGTCTTCCAGAAACTGGCAGTAGGACTGGGAGTTGAGCTTGACTCCATCCTCAACCCGAAAAGGCCCCACAAGCTCATCTTTGATGATACCAGCCCAAACCAGTACTCCACCTCCACCTTGCTGGCGTCTGAGTCGGACTGGAGCTCTCTGCCCTTTACCAATCCAGCCACGGGCCCATCCATCTGGCCCATCAAGACTCACTCTCATTTCATCAGTCCATAAAACCTTAGAAAAATCAGTCTTGAGATATTTCTTGGCCCAGTCTTGACGTTTCAGCTTGTGTGTCTTGTTCAGTGGTGGTCGTCTTTCAGCCTTTCTTACCTTGGCCATGTCTCTGACATCACAAGGTGTGCAATAGCACACCTTGTGCTTTTGGGCACTCCAGTGATGTTGCAGCTCTGAAATATGGCCAAAACTGGTGGCAAGTGGCATCTTGGCAGCTGCATGCTTGACTTTTCTCAGTTCATTGGCAGTTATTTTGCGCCTTGGTTTTTCCACACGCTTCTTGCGACCCCGTTGGCTATTTTGAATGAAACGCTTGATTGTTCGATGATCACGCTTCAGAAGCTTTGCAATTTTGAGACTGCTGCATCCCTCTGCAAGATATCCCACTATTTTTGACTTTTCTGAGCCTGTCAAGTCCTTCTTTTGACCCATTTTGCCAAAGGAAAGGACGTTGCCTAATAATTATGCACACCTGATATAGGGTGTTGATGTCATTAGACCACACCCCTTCTCATTACAGAGATGCACATCACCTAATATGTTTAATTGGTAGTAGGCTTTCAAGCCTATACAGCTTGGAGTAAGACAACATGCATGAAGAGGATGATGTGGACAAAATACTCATTTGCCTAATAATTCTGCACTCCCTGTAAAATTGGGGTTCATAAAAATCCAAATGAACTCCCTTTGTGTAGTACATTCATATATAAATTTTTTAAGTACTAACCCCTGACAGTTTGCAAGCAGATCAAGCAGAATTTTTGGAGGTTGTTTATGATTATTTATTTAAAGTGATTAAGAAACATTCATAGAGTTCTTTATCTACACAAACACTGTATAGTACAAGAGGTTCTAGGTGGTATTTATCTTACTTAATGTTACATTAGGAGTTGCTGTAGCTCAAGAGGGAGAGCAGGTCACTTTGGTCAACAGCTACAGAAATACATTTTACTTTGGCTTTGATCCACTTTCAAGGAAATAAACATTCCATAAAATTTTTTCCTGTCATTACAGAACCTCAGTGACAATTTGCAGGATAAAATTTGTAGAGTAATTTTGAAATTTCAAGTTTGACCTGATGATGGCAGTGTTTTTTCACTTCTACACTGTCACCGTTACAAAAAAGTGCTTAACTCAAAAGAATCAACCATGTTGTGTGTACAAAAAACAGACAATGTTGCAAATAATTAATTTTAAATTATCTTTAGGTGCTTGTTATTAATAGCCTGTCACAAAACAGATCATTTGTTCTTAATTCTTTAAATTAATCTACAAAAATTCAAAATGTAACACAGTTTGGCAGGAAAAAATACTATTTTATGCCCAGTGATTCTCAAGCAGTCATTAGTCAAATCTTAGCATTTCCTGATATGGTGAGTAGAGTGTTCTAAAAGACAAATTGAAGAGACTGGAAAAGCGGAGAATTAAAGAAAAAAAAAAAGTCGTCCTCTGGTTTAATATATTTCTTCAACATTAAATGATCCAGTGACAGTTGTCAGTATTCCCACTGCTGCACAGCAACAACAACTGTTGATCATTCATTCAGCAAATTTTATTTTTCAAATTGTTAACAAATACAGTTTAAAGCATTAATTAGTCATTGTCAATTTGTGATTTGTCCTGTTCTCATTGTGTGACGAATTATGATGGCTGTTTGGTAGCCGTCTGCATACAATGCATACTCTCTCTCTCTCTTCATGTGTGTGTGTTTCTCTGGTGAATTTCGACAACAGTTTTATGTTAACATACAATCCTTAATATGTTTTATGTGTGTGTGTGTTTGTGTGTGGGGGAGGGGGGGGGGGGCACCATAGAGAGTGTTTGCCCAGGGCGCCAAACAGGCTAGGACCGCCACTGACCATCACGTTAATCTAGCTAAGTGTAAACAGCAGTAAATACTAAATATTGAATGTTCTTGTGTAGCAAGCAGGACCGACAGCGCACAATGTGCTTGGAAATAGCACCAATAAAGGTGTAGTTTATGTCTATGAACAGTGACAGTGACTTCCTGACAAATAGACCACAGTCTGTCAGACCCGCCCCCCACCGGTCCAGCACCATCACACTCAGCACCGGGTCTCCACAAGGATGTGTTTTGAGTCCCCTCCTGTTTACGCTCTACACATCCGACTGCTCCCCTACTCATCTCTCAAACACCATCATAAAGTTCGCGGATGACACCACAGTGGTTGGACTCATCTCAAGGGGGGATGAGTCGGACTACAGAGATGAGGTCAACAGACTGACTGAGTGGTGTTCAGTTAACAACCTCCAACTGAACACCACGAAAACTAAAGAACTTATCTTGGACTTCAGGAAGGGCAGAGCAGACCCGGCCCCACTTTACATTCACGGGAGCTGTGTGGAGAGGGTACACTCCATGAGGTTTCTGGGTGTGCAGATATCTGATGACCTCTCCTGGACTGCAAATACTACAGCGGTGGTTAAAAAGGCCCAGCAGCGTCTCCACTTTCTGAGAGTGCTCAGGAGGAACAACCTGGAGGAGAGGCTGCTGGTGACATTTTACAGAGCCACCATAGAGAGCATCCTAACGTACGGCGTAACAACATGGTATGCAGGGTGCTCAGCTGTGGACAGGAAAGTACTGCAGAGGGTCATCAACACAGCCCAGAAGATCACTGGCTGCTCTCTGCCCAGCCTGGAGGTCACTGCAAACTCTCGGTACCTCAGCAGAGCTGGTAATATCATCAAGGACCACTCTCACCCCAGCAACCAACTGTTTGAACTATTACCGTCAGGCCGACGGTACAGGTCACATAAAACCAGGACAAACAGATTCGGGGTTGACTTCTTTCCCAGAGCTATCACCGTAGTAAATAAGCACAAAAACAATTGAACCTATTCCATACCGTCACTGTCATTATATTATGCTGCTATTCATACTGTCATTATATTATGCTGCTATTCATACTGTCATTATATTATGCTGCTATTCATACTGTCATTATATTAATGCTGCTATCCTGTATATATTGTACATACTATTGTTTGAGTACTTATGATTGGTTTTTTTTGTACTTTTTATATCTTACATTTATATTTATTATTGAAACTTGCACCAAGGGAGTGGCACTCCAATTTCGTTGTACTCTGTACAATGACAATAAAGGCTATTCTATTCTATTCTATTCTATTCTACAGCTGCTGGATGGGATTAGCATGTCATAGCTATCTACCAAACTGCTAATTGGGGGATTTCAGGCCATCTATGGATCATTTTTGCTAACTGTTTATTCAGCTTAGGCTCAAAGAGCTGCAGCCTGTGCCCTAGCTGTCATAGGGCAAGAGGCGTGGTCCACCTGCACAGGTGAGCAGTCCATCACAGGGCCAACAGAGAGAGACAGAGAAGCACTCTCTCACATCCACACCTACAGCCAATTTAGAAGCACCAATGAACCTAAGCAGCATTTCATTGGACTGTGGGAGAACATCCAACCTCCACAGAAAGGCCAACAAGCTTCAACCTACAACCTTCTTGCTTTAAGGCACTAGTGCGAACCACTTTTCCCCATTTCAGCCCAAATCCTGCATCTTCCTGTTTCTGACTCCAGGCCAGCTCCACTAACACTTTCTCATCAGACACTGCCACCTAGTGGAGGAAGTCTTAGTTCCATTTGAAGCTTCAGATTACAGTTAGTTCCTTTACAAAGAGGTGGAGGTGGTGGGGCCACAGCACCATCATCACTGAGTGCCATAGGACACTTAACCTTTGTTTCCATATGCTGGGAACTTCCTGTTGTTCCAAGGAGGACTGGAAAATGTGTGAAAATCTCCCAGTCAGTTCCTCACAGCACACTTCAATCATTTCCCTCCCACAGCATCAGGACCAGGGCTTTTTCTCTCTTTGGTCCCACTAAGAGATTTCCACACAAACACCTCATCAGTGGGACTCTCAGAGCTACCAGCCCTTTGCTGCAATCACAAAGCTCTTCATTGAAATCAATGATATCAAAGCTGGAATCAAATGAGTCCAAGTCTTCTGCTGATTCAGCATCACATTCATCTTTGCTCCTTGTTCTGCATCCCCACCATGGACTTCATTCCTTTCCAAGCCAGCCTTGAGTGTCCTTTATTCAGCTCATCCTCTGCTTTACTTTTACACCTGATTTTAGCTGCTTTATCTCTCTTTCAACAAGTTTCTGTGCCTCAATCTTTTTCTTTTCTCCCTCATAACAAGACAGCTTCTTCTGCCTGAGAACATGTTGGAGTGATTTACTAATCCAGGGCTGCTTATTGGGGAAAATACTTCCTGTTTTCAAAGTACTCCCCATTTTTCCCAGAAAGAAATGTAAGTAGAAATCGATGATCTAAGTGAGAACATGAGCCTTTAAAAAGTCCCAGTGGGTGCAGTCAAAGCAGTCCCTCAGTCCCAGTATAGAGTCTTTGGTCCAGACTGGAACAACTGTGTGCCCAGTTTGAGCTCTCTTCAGTGCTGTGACCTGACAGACCCAGAGGGGCCATCACATCACATTTAGAAGCTCCCCTAATGGAGCCACAACACATGTCCAACACTTAGTCTGTCTTGTTGGACCAACTGGAAGAAATGATTCAAGGACTTAGTCACAGAACAGAGATTCAAATCTCCAAAATCCAACTGGCTGCATCAGGACATATAGTCTGAAACTCTGCACAGTTTCCTGTTTGAAGCTGCTTCCTGTTGGCTTCAGCTGTTTGGAGTTTCCATTTTCTAAACTTCTACATTCTGAACCTTCTTCAGCTCTGAACAGATGATGAAACACTGAATGATTTCAAGCTCACACTTTGTCTAATAAACTTACATCTTTCATTCTTTATACAGATTTAGTCGCTGTGGTTTGTCAGAGATCAGCTGTGATTATCTGGCAGCAGCACTGAAGTCCAACCCCTCCCATCTGAGACAGCTGGACCTGTGGGACAACAACCTGAAGGATCCAGATGTGAAGCAGCTGTCTGATCTTCAGAGTCCAGACTACAGACTGGAGACTCTGAGGTCAGTAGAGTGATGGAGTGATGGAGCTTCTCAGTGAAGCTGTGAGAGGAGAATGGTGACAGACTTCAGGATTGGACACAAACACTTCCTGTTTCTGACCTTTATGGTCACCATAGTAATGGCTGACACGCTCTGATCAAACACTGTCAACAGCCAATCAGCTCTCTGAACAAAGCAGCACGCAGACCAATGACTGCATTCATTTCCAAGTTTAAAGCAGTGAAGAACACAGTCTGTAGGTGAGGAAGAATTTAGTGAGAGCAGATGTTTGGATGGAATTCCTCCAGTTAACAGCTGGAACTGTCCATCTGGATTGTTGGGCTTGTTGTTGGGGTTCCTACAGAGCTCAGAGTGGACACACCAAGGTTCTTCTAATGAATGAAAGTCCAAACTCAAACTAGGAGGGAAAAACATTTTCATCAACTTCAATAAAAATCCAAAGATTAGAAAAAGTGAAGCAACAATGAGTCCTAGTACAGTCCGAGCACTGAAGTCCCTGCTGCTCTTTATACTGGATGTGCTGCATCACTGACTGACAGCTGATGAAGAGTCTCTGGAAACACTCGTTTATCTCCTCTGCTCTTCCTTCTTCTCTCTGCAGGTGGAGGATATGATGGTAAACAGGACGGTGTGTGTGCTGAGAGAGGAGGAGCTGTGTCCTGATGATCCAGAGAGGTTGAAGCAGCAGCAGCTTGTGTGTAGAGACGCTCTGACTGGGCCATGTTACTGGGAGGTGGAGAGGAGAGCTTCATCCAGCAGTGACTGACAGAGGAATGAGAAGAAGTGCAGATGACTGTCAGTGCTGCAGAGTGAACTGCTCTGAGAACAGCTCCACTGTCAGACACAATGTAGAGTCCAGCATCATCCCTGTGTGTCCCTCTGGATCTGACAGAGGATCATCAGTGTATCTGGACTGCTCTGCTGCTGCTCTGTCCTTCTACAGTCTCTGCACAGTCTCTGTCTGACTCTGGCTTCAGACCCTCCTGGATCAAACTCACCTGGAAAGACTTTCAAACATCACTCAATAGATTTAAATACAGAATATATTTGATATATACTGTAGATGTACTGTAGAGTTGCAGTTTGTCACTTGTAAATACAGTCTGTGAGCAGCTATGAGCTGAAAGATCTTTCTAGAAACACGAAATGTTTTCACTCTTCTGTTGCTTTTTCAGTTCATTTTATTAGATAGTTAAGTTTGAAACAATAAGTAGTTGAAATATTAAGAAATAATACATAAGAAATAAATAGTAATCCATGTTTGTTGATTAGATTTATATGTTTAAATGTGTTATTTGTGCTAATTGTGCAATTATAGAGGAACCTTTTCTAAAGTTGTGTTGTGGCTAAGAGGGCATTTTTTGGCTGTCACACTCAGCAAGCTAATTAAGAGACGAGCCACGAGGTTTGCACGTCTGCAGAAAGATAAATAAAGAGTGCCTTTTCTGGACATCCCCACCGAGTAAAAATGAAAGTTTATTCCCTTTGAGTGAGGCCAATGAGGTAAATGTTTTGTTTATTATCGTTGTATGTAAATTCACGAGTTTTGCATGGTATTCAAGTGCAATAGCCGCAGTGTGAAGTGTAATGTGTACTTTATTGATCATTTTGTTGGAATGTTTCGTTGTATATAATGCTTAAGGACTTTAGTAAGAATATTCATTTAAGTTTGTATTTCCTTTTAGTTCTGACGGCATTGTATCGGCTGTGGTTGAACATCATTACATGTTAAGACATGTGGAAGAATCCTCCTGTCCGAAATAAATGTCAGTTTAAACACAAAGAACAAGTTGAGCTTTATTAAGACTCGAGGGGAGTAACAATGATCATTGTTCTGACAGCATTTTGAGTGGGAACAGTTCAAAGTTATTTACTGATTGAAACGAGCTGAATGTTTCTGTGCACGATGAAGAAGATCAGCAGCAGCAGCTCAGCTGATCAATGAGTTGACATCTATCAGTCGTTTCATGAGATGAAGTCATCAGCAGACATTTGTTCTAACTGTGTGATGAATGTCAGAACGTCAGGGCTCTGCTTTAGTCACTACTTGATGATCATTGGCTCATTGTTGAATCCAGTGGCCCAGTCTGACCTCTGAGGAGGAAACACATGTTTACTGAGTGAATCGCTGCCATTAGGAACTAGTTTTTCATATCACAGCCTAGAAATCACACAGGACCATTTCTGCAAGTGAAAAGTCGTGATTGGAGGAAAATAATTGTATCGTTTGTGCAACTGTTGTTTGTAAATTAAGAATTGTCCCAACTACATGTGCTGCTGACCTTTGACCTTTTCTTTAGGTGCACAGAGGCCAGAGGAGTCTGTGGAAACATCCAGAACTGAGGCAGTGCTACAGATGTCTTCAAATAAAGTGGTGTATTATCCATGGATGCGTTCCATTCCTGTTCAGACCTGCTCGCTGTCAATGGGCTTCATTCCCAGTGTTGGGGAGTAACGGAGTACATGTACCGCCGTTACATATTTAAAATACAAATATTTTTGTTGTTGTTGTTGTTGTGCTAAGCTAACAGGCAGAATGCTACAGGCATAGCCCTAACGAATGTAGCCTCATGGGCAGTGTAGTCCGTGCTGCAGGGAGAATGGACTGCCATACCCGTCTGTGAGCGCGAGGAGGGAGAAAAAGGAGAGTGGAAAACTACGAGTTGTCATCGAGCAGAAACGGGAGCTGGAAGCATGTAAATATAATAATAACCACTGCAGCCAAGAAGAGTGCCTGACGAGCCCAGTTGTAATGAGCTATTAAGACTCGACTGTACGCTGTGTTCGTGTTTTCCTCCGAAACAATAAGCTCCGTTGGAGCAGCCTTTCAACGCCTCTCTCTGTCTCTCGCTAGCAAACTTGACCCAGTCAACAAAGTAATTTTTCGGCTCCGAGCCCGACACGGACCCCGACGTATTAGCCAGAGGTCCCTTTACTACGGTTCGGAGCTGCGGAGCTTCAGTAATAGTAATAAATCACATTCATGTAGTTGTAAACAGCATGATAATATATTAAGTAATCCAAAGTATTCAGAATACGTTACTCTCATTGAGTAACGTAACGGAATACGTTACAAAATACATTTTGGGGCATGTATTCTGTAATCTCTAGTGGAATACATTTTAAAAGTAACCTTCCCAACACTGTTCATTCCATTTCAGACTGCCGGTGGTCGGCTGGAATCCAAACTCAACATGGCTCCTGTGTTAGAAGAGCCTCTGATTTTAAAATATGCACATTTAATAGTTTCTTTCCAACACTATGGAGCTACTAGCCCAGTATATGTAGCCCACAGTAGATGGAGTTATCAAGCTGCACTGACAAACATCATGACTCATGTAATCTCTACATGTGGACCTTTCACAGATGGATCCAAGTGCAGATTCAACTCTGCATTACATTTGACTTCAGCTGTTACACACTTTCATTTTCTAGCTGTGTCACTTCCTGCTTTTTGGATCAGATAGTTTATCCATGTCCGCAAATGTTTGGCTGCATATTTTTATCATCTATATTTTCCAGTCTTCATACAGCCGATATTTCATGTGAACTCCAATATGCCACCTGCCATCACGTTTTCAGGGTTCATTCAGTGTTGGAAATGTAGGACAAACAGCAGCACATGTTCTCTAAATGTTTGCAGTAATTTTTAAATGAAGCTGATACTACATGAGACATTTTCCACATTTATTGTCTTTGAACAGAGAATAATAAAGCCATCAAACATATACAGGTTTGTGCAAATACAAATGCCTGTGGTGCATTTGATGACCTGCAGAGGAGAACAAGTCGGGCTTTTCAGCCCTAACACAACCTCTTTGTTCTCAATACTACAAAACCTTAAAAGGCTGATATGCAAGTTTGCATGAATCACCAACACAGTTGTATTTTTTCTACTATAGTTATATTTAAGGTGATCAAATATCTGCTGACTGATTAGATCCAGTATCTATTACAGATGAACTGGATATCACAGCGCATGCTGTTAATCCGTCATATCAAACTAAACAGTGTTGCTGGTGTAAATATCCTCCAATAAAGTCAGATTGTTGTGATTATGCTTCATTTTTATGTACTGGGGTATCAATGACCCCCACGCTGCCGCAGCAGCGCCTGTGCGTGGCCCCCAAGTGCTACGTTTTCTTTCCCGATCCCCTGACGAACCCATTAGAATCGCTCTGGGGCACTCTTCGACCCCAAATGATCGTTCTGTTTTTTTCATTCTCATTCACCTGTCTCTACTGAGGGTGGGGTACTTTGGGACCCCCGGGGTCTGGGGCTGCCCCGAAGGGGAGCAGGGGGCATATAAGTCTGTGGACGGACCTGCGCTAGGTTCTTCGGATCACAATGTTATTCATCTCCTCCCTGCTTACAGATCTGTGATTAGGAGGGAGAAGGCCTGTGTGAAGCGGACTAATGTCTGGACAAAAGACAGTTGTGTTGCCCTTCAGGGGTGTTTTGATTGCACTGATTGGTCCTTGTTTCAAGAGAGCACTTCTGATTTGGATGAACTCACTGATGTGGTGTGTAGCAAAGACTCTGTGATTCCAGTCAGAGAATTTAAGACTTTCCCTAATAACAAACCGTGGCTCTCTAAAGATATTAAGGATCTGATACTTAAAAGGAAACTTGCTTTTAACGAGGGAGACGTTCCCACTATGAGAATATTGAGGAAGGAGGTGAGGGCTGCACCCTCTGTCAGAGTCAAAGTCTTTAGGTCTGTAAGGGATATAATACTCTTCATCTTTGCCTGACTGCCTCTTTTTCTTGGTCTTTGGTCGCTCTTCGCCATCTTCCTGCTGACCTCTTCTTTTACCACCTACCATCTCTGAAAACACCCCCTGGTGGAAATAGAAAGAATTACATGGTACAAAGTGACAAAACATGATACAGAGATCCTACTATCTTCCTCTTCTAGTTTGTATACAACATCATCTACATCAAAACTGCACTTTATTTTGCTTCTTCTTTATCAGACAGCACAAACAACTTTCTCATTTTGACTCAAATATTGGTTTTGAATGAAAATTATGCAACAATCCTGGGTGTTTATTCAACTTGTGAGCAGGTTTTCTAATCCACCGTACTATTATTATTGACACTAGTACATGTTCGTGCTGCTGGCAAACTAATAAACTCAAGAGCATATAGCAAAGCAAAAAAGTGAAAAGTAGGTCTTGCCTACATAAATAAACATAAGACAGTTGTGAGACTTTGACATAGTAACATGTGCAGTAATATTTACACCTGTGATGACATCTCACAAGCATTAGCCTTATTTTGAAACCAAGATTGTTTACACAGAGTTTGTAATTGCAGAGAAATGCTCCATTTATTTTGGTCATTTCATTTTTGAGCAGGAAGCTCACCTTTTTTGTTATAGCCTTTAGCTGAATAGAGAGTTTTCCAATTAAATACATATTCTTTAAATAATGTTCCCTCTTATAAGAAGTAGGATAATTAAATTTAAAAAAAAAAAAACGTATTATACCTCTATCACTTAGAAAAAAACCCTGTTTTTTTTCTGTTGTCTGTTATATAACGTTAGTGATGCTCGTTTCAATTCATTTCTTAATCAGCTAAACAAGTCAGTTAAGAAACAGTCAAATATTAAGTTAAATTTGAAAACGGTTTAAAAAAAAAACATCCCCATTCCAAAATGTCACATGACAATCTCATTGGCTCACGGAGTTATGATGTCACTACACTTTGATCTTTTGAAGTTTTTCCTTAAACAGGGGTGAGAAACAGCAGTTTTTTAGTTCGTGTCTTCGCAGCATTTGTGTTTGCAGCCTTCACACGTTCACCACAGAAACTTTTGGAAACCTTTGCAGAGTTGTCGTGTACAACCTTCAACATGTATCCAACAAGACACCAACTGTTGGGGGAAAGCTCTGCAAAAACCCAGGAGAAATAAAGACACAATGAGACAAAGTTACTTTTTATGCTTTAACGTGCACACGGGTAAGCTGTTAAGAACAACTCACACCCATGAACAGAGGCTTGGCATTTTTATAGGCACAAATCACAGAGACGGTGAGAACAGGATAAGAAAATAATAAACAGATAAAATAAACAACTCCATATGTGGCGCTAGTCTCGTCAGCAGAGAGCTGGGAGAAAGATAAAATAATCTAAAACAATATGTCCCAAAACAATATGTCTTCGCTGGGAAAGTCTAAAAGGATAATTCTAAACTAATCTAACCATAGACAAAGGGCATCTTTGTACATTTAAAAGAAGGTAAAGAAACATAGAATCATTTTCCACTAACATATTCCCTCCTGTTTTAACTTATTTTAAATGTATACAACAATTGTCTGTAAAGGTTATTTATTAAGTATCTTTAGCAATTTTTTAATTGTCAAAATGTCAGCATAGCATAAATGTAAATCATGTGGTCTAAAGAATGAAACAAATAAAATAATAAAAAGAACAAAGAAAAGTATAGTAAATAAAATAGCAACAGGAATAATCAAGAGAAAACAATAAAACTAAAACTACAAAAAATAAAAGGATAAAACCTTATATTGTACCTGCATAAACTACTAATGTGTTAATCAGTGCATGATCACTTGACAAGTCATTTTTAATCACCACGTCATTTATTAGCAGCTATTACAAGTTGTCCTCTAACAGAATTGCAACGGGATGCTGTTCTTTTTGAGACACGGCAACATAAGCAGTCATTGTAGGTGTGTGGTCAGTGACATATTTTTGCAGAACGGTCAAATTCTGCAAAACTTAATAAATGTCTCCTCCAGCTTCGTATCCATCAGGGATAAAAGTGCAACATGTCTCCCCGATCAGCTTACAAACTCCGCCTTGTGATGCTGTTAGCAGGTCTAGTGTCAGTCTGTTCTGCAGCACCATCATTCTGATGGCCTTCTGTTCTCCTGCTAAGGCCGTTCCCAGGGTCTTAGTTAAGTTGATGTGTCGTAGCAGAGCATATCGGTTGATTTCCACGTGATCCCGCACCTCGGCAACTCCAATGCTGGGGATCAAGCTCTGTAAGAATTTCACTCCTCCTCAGATGTGAAACTCTGGTTCCTTTACTGCTTGGTGCCGTCCGTGCACATCCTGTCTGGTACTGAGTCTTTGTTTGTAGTGGCATCCGGTAGATAGGTGAGTAGGCAGCTCCCCCACTGCCCGCGATCCATTGTTCATCACACATACTGGCAGTTGTGCTGCGTGCAGTTTGTTCAGTAGAATTACATCAGGCAGTGGGTCTGAGACTTGGGGCCAGGTCAGTAGCTAGGTCTGTCCGGAACAGTTCACATTTGTGGGTCATGATGACCTCCAGGTTGCTTTTGCTGGGATGCTGTAGTTGGCCTTGGACCAAAGAGTACCGTAGCCTGGATGTGTTGCCAGGCCCAACAGGCACCAACTGCGATCTTCAGGCGATCTTCAGGTATGCTGTAAGGCCAAACGTCTGTGAGGATAGGGGCATATGGGTACATGCAAAGCAGTCAGTTTTATTATTCAGGTGAGCTGTAGTGTTCATAAACTGCCACCAGAAATTAGTGGCGTAGCCATGGGGAAACTTGGTGTACTTTCCTTTGTCATACAGTGTCTGCCTTTTCTTCATATAGCGTGACTTGTTGTCCCTCACGGAAGCAAAGATGAGGAGCCCGGTCAGGGTCAGGGCCGCTGCAGCTATTAGGAGCCACCACCTCATGACAACAGGACACACCCTCCTGTCGTGAGTAGACCCCCCGGCCAGGAAGGCTGACCCCTCCACCGGGCGAGATCACAACGATTGGGCGAGCCTGTGTCGGCTGAGTTTAGATGGCTTCACTTACTCGCCTGCAGTGACTCTGATGGATCCAGGATGGTCGTTCCGCAATTTTGCAAGCGGTGGGCGTGGTGAGGAGAACCTGATGTGGTCCCTCCCACCTGGGTGTGCTCCAGTTTTTCCTTTGGAGCACCTTGATCAGAACCCAGACACTGGGCTGTAATCTGCAAGACACTTGATAGACATCATTACATTCTTCGTTATTTACAATCATCTCTTTATTTTCCTACAACTTAGACATACATTTTGCTACTGAAATTGTATCTGCCTTTTTCACTGGGTAGATTTCCGGCCACTTTGAGAACACGTCTATGACCACTAGGGCGTATTTCGACCCTTGGCATTCATTTAGCTCAATAAAGTCCATATGAATTGTGTGAAAAGGATAAGGTGGTGTGGGAAAACGGCCTCTTTTTGGTCTCAGGTTCCCCTGAGCATTCTATTTTTGACACGCCATGCATGTTCTGACAAATTGTTTTGCTGAAGTTCCAAAATTTACAGTGTAGAAATGAGAGTTGACAATACAGGTCATTGCCCCCGTTGACAAATGCGTACAGCCATGAGTCACTAACGCCGCCATTTTGTGGAGGGATTTTGGCAACACTGGCTTGCCATAACACATCATTAAGTCGTTTGTCAGAACTGCACCGTGTTTTAGCCATTTTGCCTGCTCGGCTGTGCTTGCTGCTTTTTGTTCATTTTTCAACACATCCAGTGGAATCTGATGTGTGTCTACTGCCATCAATGTGATGTTTGTCGTTTGTGCCGCCTGTTTTGCTGCTCTGTCAGCAAAGTTATTGCCTGTAGTAATGAAAGAGCCATCAGTTTTGTGTGCTGCACATTTACACAATGCGAGTTGTTGTGGTAAATGTATTAGGCGTAGGCGTTGTAGCAGGCTGGCATGCTGAACCGGTGGATGTGGTTGATGTAATCATTCCTCTGTTTTGCCAAATATTCTGCAAAATGATGCACAGCAGAGAAAACATACTGGCTGTCTGTATAAATGTTTATTTGTTTATCTTTGTGTATTTCACATGCGCGAATCACAGCTATCAGCTCAGCGCTCTGTGCAGAATATGAAGAAGAAAGTGGTTTTGCTTCTATTATCCTACTATCTGTGGTTACTGCGTAACCTACACAATTTCGGCCTGTGCTGTAAGGTCAAATAAGTTCTTAAGTGGCTGCCTCAAAACTGTTTTGCATTATTTCTCTGTGGCCTACTCCTACAATCTCGTGTGAAGTGACCTTCCTCTCCACGGTTCTAGCAGGCGTTGTCTCTATGTTATCTGCTGTTTCTGCGTGACTGTCTGCAGCCTTGGTGTTTGTGACTTTGCTCGCCTCTCTGTTCCTGATAGCCACCTGCGGATTAGTGTTTTAGTCTATTGTCAACACGTCAGCCTTATTTTTAAGTTACAGAATGCTTCTTCTTTTTTTTGTCTTGGTTTGGGAGAATAGATGCAACACTACATTTTCACTTAAGGCAGTTTGAAATAATTTCTAGTTTTCAAACAAATCATGGATCTCACACATTTCAAACTTTCAAGTTGTTTCCCATTTATACATATATATATATATATTTAACTTTGCATTGCTCATAGCTCATAGCTCTAAACCTAGGCATTTTTCAATCATATGCCTAATCACCATGTGTCACTGTGATTCTCAAGTATTGTCACAAGTTCGTTTCTGTAGTTTTAGCTGTTGTCTACAGGGTTTTGCTTATTGGTTGTTATTATAGGTGTGCTCTATATCTCAGCAATGTGTCATGCTAGAATGATAGCTGTGAAGCTGGTCAAGTGCCTCTATGCACTTCATTAGTTAGTTATTCTCTGTATTGTCTTCATCTCACATGTCATTACACTGAGTTTCAGCAAACCTTAAGCTTGATGCAGACTACTGCTTAACAATTATCCACCTCACATCATAACCGACTAAGGTGCCTCTTCATATTAACATTATGTCATTGTTAATATTATCCTCTTTGTCTTATATAACAGCAATAGCATATTATAATATTTTATTAGTGTGTACCACTATACTACTACTGAGCCAATTTGATAGTTAGGATCATCTTATTTAGCAAACAGATAATTTAGAATTCATCCAATCTGCGGTCACATTTGTTCTCTCTGTTGCATGGCGGACCAGGCAGTTCTATTATAATATATTATTTATATTTTATTTTGTATCCATCAAGGGCTTCAGATGACCTGCAGTATCATCCTTTTCCCAAGGTGGAGACAGTTACCTTTTCACACACTGTCCTTGGCTGAACAGTGACACAGCCTTAATATACTTTATTTATGTTATTAAAATATTTTCGTGTGAATTATTTGCTTTATATCCATTTTATACATTGTGGGCATGGTCATCATGCCAACTGTGTTTCATTGATAATATCACTTTACAGGTTGTTATCCTTGCTATTATTAATTTCAAATACTCTAAAGATAATTTCTACTGTAATTTTCCCTTTGTTTATCTTTATTTCGTACTTTTTATATTTATATCTACTCAGTGGGGTCTGTTTTCAACCCTTTGGCAAAAAGATTACGCCGCTTCTCCTTCCTGTCGTGGCCGGCCAAATGACCTCTTAGCCATCCAAAGGGCATTACATGACAGTAAGAAGGAAAACTACCATCTCCAGAATAAAATTCAACAGATTGAAGATGAGAAACTTCAACTGGAGGAGAAGTGTAGACAGATGGAAGTGAAATATAAAAACCTGGAAGAAAGACAACAACGCCAGCCCGACATAAATATTATTAATGACGGTTGGGGAATCAAGTTTGGACAAGCCCGAGACCAGATTGTCTTCCTAATTAAGGAAAACAAGCAAAAGAGCGCGGAACTAAAGGAGATGTCCAACCAGCTTAAAGACAGCAAAGCTACGGTTGAGAAGACAGAATGGGATCTCCAATATATGGACCAAAAGAATCGGCTGCTCCAAACAAACTTCGATGAAGCTGTGAAAAAAAATAAAGAAATCCTCCAACAGAAGGAAGAACAGGAGAAAAAGCAAAGAGACATGGAGCACAAACTCAAAGTCACGGAGGAAAAATACACAATGCTGAAAGAAAAGGTGGATGATACTCTGCGCCAAAATAAAGACCTTCTTCAAGAGAAAAAGCAACTAGAAGGGGAAAAAGAAAAACTGGACAAACAATGCTCACACATGCAGAAAAGGATGGATCAAATGGCGAGAAACAACTCCGAGCTCACTAAGGGGATATTGTTGGGATACAACAACTTGAAGCGCAAACACACTGAAATGCAGGCGCAAAAGCAAGAACAAGACAACATACATGGCGACCTGCAGCGTACGCTCCAAGATATCCACAGAAGAAATGAGGAGCTACAAGACATGTACAAAGAAGTACAACAGAGAAACACAGACATGCACAAGGACAAGATAATGCAGGAGGAAACATCCAAAGAGCTCAAGGAAAAGCTTGAAGAAAAACAAGCAACATTGGAAGAGGTGGAGAAAACATGCAAGAAGCTTGAGAAACAAAACGTAGAAACCATCGATGAGTTGAGAACCCTCATCCTGGAAAAAAAAGCTCTTGTAGAAAACTGCATGAAAAAGAAGAACAAACGCTTCCGCTGGCCCTGGAGGAGGAACTCTACTGCTTCCTCACCTGGTGTAGCCTCGTCTTGCTTCACCTCTGTTCACCCCCCCAACCAGTCCCGGCAGTTGACTGTCCCCTCCTGAGCCTGGTTCTGCCGGAGGTTTCTGCCCGTTTAAAGGCAGTTTTTCCTCCCAACTGTCGCCTAGTGCGTGCTCAGAGGGGATTGTTGGGGATTTCTCTCCTCTACCTTGTTTCATTATTTACTTAACTTTTTGTTCTTACTTCATTTTACCTTGTTTCATTATTTACTTGTTAACTCTTTCTTTTTCAACTTATTTATAAAACAATAAACAATTGAATTTATCCTTTGAGTATTTTTCATCTATACCTTTTTCAAACATTCATATCTGTCGTTTATCTTCTTCTTGAAACCTCATAAATGGTGAAGGAAAAATCCAACAGTTCATCTATATATAAAGAAGCACTTAAACTAAAACTGACATAGCTACGTTAATCCTACCGTAAAACAATAAGACGAGGTACGACCTCTCTCATGCTCCTAGGATGTGGGGGTGAACGCCAGAACACCCTGGAATGTTACAGACCTCCTAGGATGAGACATTCTTTCAATATGCCACCAACTATATACTTCTACACACAAATGATTACATGCAGTATTCTACCATATGCAAACTTATATCATTAAAAGACTATACTGACTACTAAGTAAAATTTTCCATTGACATACTTCATCATGAGAAGTATGGCTGCTGTGCCAACCTTGTTGTTGGTCAAAACTCCCTCACTTTCTATCTGCTGGATGAGTGTCCTTATACCAAGGTTCCATTTGAGCTTCTGGCTGGAGAAATAGTTAATAATCCTTCTGCCTTTGGTTATGAGGGCCTGACCTAAGCGCTCACTGATATCGATGCCTGTGAGTTTGTAAAAGTGGTTCGAAAGACCTTTCCGAGTAAACAAGAATGGCCACTGCTCCTGAATTTCAGCTACTGAAGGTGAGGGACAACTGTTGATAAGCTGCCGCTGAGAAATATATGTGAGGCACATGAAGTCATCCACATCAGGTCTCTCCACAGCTCCAGGTCCTTGTGAATTGAAAATTGTTAACAAGATGTGTTTCTTTTCCTCTAAAGAAGTTGGCGTTTCCCCCTCAGGAAGTTCAACTGGCTGCCAATTTATACAACCATAGCTATCAACAAGGCATCTAACTTTTTTAGGTGGGGTTGCACTACTGTTGGGACTGCAGTCTTCCTCATTCCTGGTTCTCTTTGTTTGACGAAGACGATTTGATGCTTCTTAGTAGTGAATAATGTCCACAACCCAGTCTTTCTGACCATACTTCTCCTGTCCTCTGGATGAGCTCTGTCTCCTCTTGTGATTGCATGCGACAGTCGGAGTGGAAATCTTTCCCAAGGAATCTGGAAGTGTGAGACCCAAGAGCTGGAGTAATGGTTGTACATAGTGGTGGACGTGGAGGAGGAGGGGTGAGGTGGATGGCTTGATGTTTCAGCTGATGCAGCAGGGCAAGGCTCCAGAGTAATGGTGTCATTCAGGTTCTCTGGTCTGTTGCCATCTAAAAAAAAATAAATAAATAAAGATCATTGGAAAAGCTACCTTAAAAAGCTACTATGTCAACAAATATGTCCTCACTAAAAGATGAACCCTTCAATTAGGATTGAGTAGTAACGGCAAGGCAGTTTTGGGGACCTTGTCTGAAGATGAAAAGAAGCAATCCCAGGACTGCAAAAGAACTACAAACTCAAGGTCTTGCATTGAAAAGACCTTGAGTCAATATGTTTTACAGCATGTCACAATTTCAAACCCTTAGTTGTACCACTACCAATGAAAGGTTAATGGTGTTAGATTTAGTGTCTACTTTTGTTTATGTTTTCCGTGTTAATTATCTACCGGACAATGTGAGCCCCAAAAACGCTCTTCAATATTATACCGTTAAAGTACATGTGTAGTATGGTGAAGAGAACAAAAAAGCTAATCAAGCTAATCAGTGACATATGAGTCTATGAGTGACCTTCAAATCATAGACTCAAGTCTATGATTTATACAGAACCTACACAAACCTCCTTTAAATGCAAGAAGTAGTTTACATATTTGAATTGGTGTGAGAAAGGGTTTGAGATCTTCTGCCTCCACAAACAAAAGATCACTTTTTTGTTGTACACCAATAACGTCCGTCAGATGTTCTACAATGCAGATTATTTTCTCTCTGTCTAGTGCCGGCAGGAGCCTTGTGAGTTCCTCTTCAATTTCCATCCCTGAAAAAGAATTAAGAGGAAACTGAATGGTGTAGGGAGACAACAAAAAGACCTGCCATGTTATAAAGTGGTAGTGGGTAATAATCCATCAGACTGTCAGCATTTACACACACACTTCTTTCTGGAGGGCAACGCAAGCAGTGAAGTCCAAGGTCAATGAGAAGTACTGAGTGATGCAACTCGAGCACAAAGTACAATCCAGAATCATTAACAAGTATAACAGCTATCTTCCCAAAAACCAAGCCATCATCACTGTCATCTACAATGGAAACATAGCCTTTCACATACTTGGTACCTTTGTGGACAACTGCTGACACATCCAAAGTGGTCTGATTAGTGCAGCCGGCTTTTGCCACAGCTTCTTGAATGACAGCGTTGTAAAGATGATGATTGTAATCACTTGCTTCTCCAATGATTTGAACTGTAGGTGGAAACAATTGGCCCACTGAGAGGTAGGACTGCAGTAACTGATGCCGTTCTGTCAGAGTCTTGCATAAGTTGACGAAGTTGTGCACTGTTCTTGTACATGCTTTGAAATACGAGTGCTTGCTCTCAAACCTAAGGGTCCACAAACGAATGTGTGGTCCAAAGTGAAGGATAAGCTCTGCATAATGTAACAAATAGTGAGTTCATAGTGACTAATAGTGACTTCAGTGCACGGTTGCAGGCATCAGCTGACACAGAATCGCTGGCACAGGCTGGTTAGTTATTTAATGGTTTCAGCTTAGTTTATTTGATCTAAGACTTCAGTGCATGGTCGCAAAGATCAGCTGACACAGATCCCTGGCACAGGCTGGTTAGTTATTTAATGGTTTCAACTTAGTTTATTTTCTCTAAAACTTCAGTGCACGGTCGCAGGGATCAGCTGACACAGATCGCTGGTTAGTTATTTAATGGTTTCAGCTTTGTTTATTTGATCTACAACTTCAGTCCACGTTCGCAGGGATCAGCTGACACAGATCTCTGGCACAGGCTGGTTAGTTATTTAATGGTTTCAGCTTAGTTTATCTAAAACTTCAGTGCACGGTTGCAGGGATCAGCTGACACAGATCGCTGGCACAGGCTGGTTAGTTATTTAATGGTTTCAGCTTAGTTTATTTGATCTAAAACTTCAGTGCACGGTTGCAGGGATCAGCTGACACAGATCCCTGGCACAGGCTGGTTAGTTATTTAATGGTTTCAGCTTAGTTTATTTGATCTAAAACTTCAGTGCACGATTACAGGGATCAGCTGAAACAGATCGCTAGTACAGGCTGGTTAGTTATTTAATGGTTTCAGCTTAGTTTATCTAAAACTTCAGTGCACGGTTGCAGGGATCAGCTGAAACAGATCGCTGGTACAGGCTGGTTAGTTATTTAATGGTTTCAGCTTAGTTTATCTAAAACTTCAGTGCACGGTTGCAGGGATCAGCTGAAACAGATCGCTGGCACAGGCTGGTTAGTTATTTAAATGGTTTCAGGTTAGTTTATTTGATCTAATACTTCAGGGCATGGTCGCAAAGATCAGCTGACACAGATCGCTGGGACAGGCTGGTTAGTTATTTAATGGTTTCAGCTTAGTTTATCTAAAACTTCAGTGCACGATTGCAGGGATCAGCTGACACAGATCGCTGGCACAGGCTGGTTAGTTATTTAATGGTTTCAGCTTAGTTTATTTGATCTAAAACTTCAGTGCACGGTTGCAGGGATCAGCTGACACAGATCCCTGGCACAGGCTGGTTAGTTATTTAATGGTTTCAGCTTAGTTTATTTGATCTAAAACTTCAGTGCACGATTGCAGGGATCAGCTGAAACAGATCGCTAGTACAGGCTGGTTAGTTATTTAATGGTTTCAGCTTAGTTTATCTAAAACTTCAGTGCACGGTTGCAGGGATCAGCTGAAACAGATCGCTGGTACAGGCTGGTTAGTTATTTAATGGTTTCAGGTTAGTTTATTTGATCTAAGACTTCAGTGCACGTTCGCAAAGATCAGCTGAAACAGATCGCTGGCACAGGCTGGTTAGTTATTTAATGGTTTCAACTTAGTTTATTTGATCTAAAACTTCAGTGCACGGTCGCAGGGATCCGCTGACACAGATCGCTGGTTAGTTATTTAATGGTTTCAGCTTAGTTTATCTAAAACTTCAGTGCACGATTGCAGGGATCAGCTGACACAGATCGCTGGCACAGGCTGGTTAGTTATTTAATGGTTTCAGCTTAGTTTATTTGATCTAAAACTTCAGTGCACGGTTGCAGGGATCAGCTGACACAGATCCCTGGCACAGGCTGGTTAGTTATTTAATGGTTTCAGCTTAGTTTATTTGATCTAAAACTTCAGTGCACGATTGCAGGGATCAGCTGAAACAGATCGCTAGTACAGGCTGGTTAGTTATTTAATGGTTTCAGCTTAGTTTATCTAAAACTTCAGTGCACGGTTGCAGGGATCAGCTGAAACAGATCGCTGGTACAGGCTGGTTAGTTATTTAATGGTTTCAGGTTAGTTTATTTGATCTAAGACTTCAGTGCACGTTCGCAAAGATCAGCTGAAACAGATCGCTGGCACAGGCTGGTTAGTTATTTAATGGTTTCAACTTAGTTTATTTGATCTAAAACTTCAGTGCACGGTCGCAGGGATCCGCTGACACAGATCGCTGGTTAGTTATTTAATGGTTTCAGCTTAGTTTATTTTATCTAAAACTTCAGTGCACGGTCGCAGGGATCAGCTGACACAGATCGCTGGTTAGTTATTTAATGGTTTCAGCTTTGTTTATTTGATCTAAAACTTCAGTCCACGTTCGCAGGGATCAGCTGACACAGATCGCTGGCACAGGCTGGTTAGTTATTTAATGGTTTCAGGTTAGTTTATTTGATCTAAGACTTCAGGGCATGATCGCAAAGATCAGCTGACACAGATCGCTGGCACTGGCTGGTTAGTTATTTAATGGTTTCAGCTTAGTTTATCTAAAATTTCAGTGCACGATTGCAGGGATCAGCTGACACAGATCGCTGGCACAGGCTGGTTAGTTATTTAATGGTTTCAGCTTAGTTTATTTGATCTAAAACTTCAGTGCACGATTGCAGGGATCAGCTGAAACAGATCGCTAGTACAGGCTGGTTAGTTATTTAATGGTTTCAGCTTAGTTTATCTAAAACTTCAGTGCACGGTTGCAGGGATCAGCTGAAACAGATCGCTGGTACAGGCTGGTTAGTTATTTAATGGTTTCAGGTTAGTTTATTTGATCTAAGACTTCAGTGCACGTTCGCAAAGATCAGCTGACACAGATCGCTGGCACAGGCTGGTTAGTTATTTAATGGTTTCAACTTAGTTTATTTGATCTAAAACTTCAGTGCACGGTCGCAGGGATCCGCTGACACAGATCGCTGGTTAGTTATTTAATGGTTTCAGCTTAGTTTATTTTATCTAAAACTTCAGTGCACGGTCGCAGGGATCAGCTGACACAGATCGCTGGTTAGTTATTTAATGGTTTCAGCTTTGTTTATTTGATCTAAAACTTCAGTCCACGTTCGCAGGGATCAGCTGACACAGATCGCTGGCACAGGCTGGTTAGTTATTTAATGGTTTCAGGTTAGTTTATTTGATCTAAGACTTCAGGGCATGATCGCAAAGATCAGCTGACACAGATCGCTGGCACTGGCTGGTTAGTTATTTAATGGTTTCAGCTTAGTTTATCTAAAACTTCAGTGCACGTTCGCAAAGATCAGCTGAAACAGATCGCTGGCACAGATCCCTTGCACAGGCTGGTTAGTTATTTAATGGTTTCAACTTAGTTTATTTTATCTAAAACTTCAGTGCACGGTCGCAGGGATCCGCTGACACAGATCGCTGGTTAGTTATTTAATGGTTTCAGCTTTGTTTATTTGATCTAAAACTTCAGTGCACGGTCGCAGGGATCCGCTGACACAGATCGCTGGTTAGTTATTTAATGGTTTCAGCTTAGTTTATTTTATCTAAAACTTCAGTGCACGGTCGCAGGGATCAGCTGACACAGATCGCTGGTTAGTTATTTAATGGTTTCAGCTTAGTTTATTTGATCTAAAACTTCAGTCCACGTTCGCAGGGATCAGCTGACACAGATCGCTGGCACAGGCTGGTTAGTTATTTAATGGTTTCAGGTTAGTTTATTTGATCTAAGACTTCAGGGCATGATCGCAAAGATCAGCTGACACAGATCGCTGGCACTGGCTGGTTAGTTATTTAATGGTTTCAGCTTAGTTTATCTAAAACTTCAGTGCACGTTCGCAAAGATCAGCTGAAACAGATCGCTGGCACAGATCCCTTGCACAGGCTGGTTAGTTATTTAATGGTTTCAACTTAGTTTATTTTATCTAAAACTTCAGTGCACGGTCGCAGGGATCCGCTGACACAGATCGCTGGTTAGTTATTTAATGGTTTCAGCTTTGTTTATTTGATCTAAAACTTCAGTGCACGATTGCAGGGATCAGCTGAAACAGATCGCTGGTACAGGCTGGTTAGTTATTTAATGGTTTCAACTTAGTTTATTTTATCTAAAACTTCAGTGCACGGTCGCAGGGATCCGCTGACACAGATCGCTGGTTAGTTATTTAATGGTTTCAGCTTTGTTTATTTGATCTAAAACTTCAGTGCACGATTGCAGGGATCAGCTGAAACAGATCCCTTGCACAGGCTGGTTAGTTATTTAATGGTTTCAACTTAGTTTATTTTATCTAAAACTTCAGTCCACGTTCGCAGGGATCCGCTGACACAGATCGCTGGCATAGGCTGGTTAGTTATTTAATGGTTTCAGCTTAGTTTATTTTATCTAAAACTTCAGTGCACGATTGCAGGGATCAGCTGAAACAGATCGCTGGTACAGGCTGGTTAGTTATTTAATGGTTTCAGCTTAGTTTATTTTCTCTAAAAATTCAGTGCACGGTTGCAGGGATCAGTTGACAAAGATTCCTGGCACAGGCTGGTTAGTTATTTAATGGTTTCAGCTTAGTTTATTTGATCTAAAACTTCAGTGCACGGTCGCAGGGATCCGCTGACACAGATCGCTGGCACAGGCTGGTTAGTTATTTAATGGTTTCAGCTTAGTTTATTTGATCTAAAACTTCAGTGCACGGTCGCAGGGATCCGCTGACACAGATCGCTGGCACAGGCTGGTTAGTTATTTAATGGTTTCAGCTTAGTTTATTTGATCTAAAACTTCAGTGCACGGTTGCAGGGATCAGCTGACACAGATCGCTGGCACAGGCTGGTTAGTTATTTAATGGTTTCAGCTTAGTTTATTTGATCTAAAACTTCAGTGCACGGTTGCAGGGATCAGCTGACACAGATCGCTGTCACAGGCTGGTTAGTTATTTAAATGGTTTTAGGTTAGTTTATTTGATCTAAGACTTCAGTGCATGGTCGCAAAGATCAGCTGACACAGATCCCTGGCACAGGCTGGTTAGTTATTTAATGGTTTCAGCTTACTTTATTTTCTGTAAAACTTCAGTGCACAGTTGCAGGGATCAGCTAACACAGATCCCTGACACACGCTGGTTAGTTATTTAATGGTTTCAGCTTAGTTTATTTTATCTAAAACTTCAGTGCACGGTTGCAGGGATCAGCTGACACAGATCTGTGGCACAGGCTGGTTAGTTATTTAATGGTTTCAGCTTAGTTTATTTGATCTAAAACTTCAGTGCACGGTTGCAGGGATCAGCTGACACAGATCGCTGTCACAGGCTGGTTAGTTATTTAAATGGTTTCAGGTTAGTTTATTTGATCTAAGACTTCAGTGCATGGTCGCAAAGATCAGCTGACACAGATCCCTGGCACAGGCTGGTTAGTTATTTAATGGTTTCAGCTTACTTTATTTTCTGTAAATCTTCAGTGCACAGTTGCAGGGATCAGCTAACACAGATCCCTGACACACGCTGGTTAGTTATTTAATGGTTTCAACTTAGTTTATTTTCACTAAAACTTCAGGGCACGGTCGCAGGGATCAGCTGACACAGATCGCTGGTTAGTTATTTAATGGTTTCAGCTTAGTTTATTTGATCTACAACTTCAGTCCACGTTCGCAGGGATCAGCTGACACAGATCTCTGGCACAGGCTGGTTGGTTATTTAATGGTTTCAGCTTAGTTTATCTAAAACTTCAGTGCACGGTTGCAGGGATCAGCTGAAACAGATCGCTGGTACAGGCTGGTTAGTTATTTAATGGTTTCAGGTTAGTTTATTTGATCTAAGACTTCAGTGCACGTTCGCAAAGATCAGCTGAAACAGATCGCTGGCACAGGCTGGTTAGTTATTTAATGGTTTCAACTTAGTTTATTTGATCTAAAACTTCAGTGCACGGTCGCAGGGATCCGCTGACACAGATCGCTGGTTAGTTATTTAATGGTTTCAGCTTAGTTTATTTTATCTAAAACTTCAGTGCACGGTCGCAGGGATCAGCTGACACAGATCGCTGGTTAGTTATTTAATGGTTTCAGCTTTGTTTATTTGATCTAAAACTTCAGTCCACGTTCGCAGGGATCAGCTGACACAGATCGCTGGCACAGGCTGGTTAGTTATTTAATGGTTTCAGGTTAGTTTATTTGATCTAAGACTTCAGGGCATGATCGCAAAGATCAGCTGACACAGATCGCTGGCACTGGCTGGTTAGTTATTTAATGGTTTCAGCTTAGTTTATCTAAAACTTCAGTGCACGTTCGCAAAGATCAGCTGAAACAGATCGCTGGCACAGGCTGGTTAGTTATTTAATGGTTTCAACTTAGTTTATTTTATCTAAAACTTCAGTGCACGGTCGCAGGGATCCGCTGACACAGATCGCTGGTTAGTTATTTAATGGTTTCAGCTTTGTTTATTTGATCTAAAACTTCAGTGCACGGTCGCAGGGATCCGCTGACACAGATCGCTGGTTAGTTATTTAATGGTTTCAGCTTAGTTTATTTTATCTAAAACTTCAGTGCACGGTCGCAGGGATCAGCTGACACAGATCGCTGGTTAGTTATTTAATGGTTTCAGCTTAGTTTATTTGATCTAAAACTTCAGTCCACGTTCGCAGGGATCAGCTGACACAGATCGCTGGCACAGGCTGGTTAGTTATTTAATGGTTTCAGGTTAGTTTATTTGATCTAAGACTTCAGGGCATGATCGCAAAGATCAGCTGACACAGATCGCTGGCACTGGCTGGTTAGTTATTTAATGGTTTCAGCTTAGTTTATCTAAAACTTCAGTGCACGTTCGCAAAGATCAGCTGAAACAGATCGCTGGCACAGATCCCTTGCACAGGCTGGTTAGTTATTTAATGGTTTCAACTTAGTTTATTTTATCTAAAACTTCAGTGCACGGTCGCAGGGATCCGCTGACACAGATCGCTGGTTAGTTATTTAATGGTTTCAGCTTTGTTTATTTGATCTAAAACTTCAGTGCACGGTCGCAGGGATCCGCTGACACAGATCGCTGGCATAGGCTGGTTAGTTATTTAATGGTTTCAGCTTAGTTTATTTTATCTAAAACTTCAGTGCACGATTGCAGGGATCAGCTGAAACAGATCGCTGGTACAGGCTGGTTAGTTATTTAATGGTTTCAGCTTAGTTTATTTTATCTAAAACTTCAGTGCACGGTTGCAGGGATCAGTTGACAAAGATTCCTGGCACAGGCTGGTTAGTTATTTAATGGTTTCAGCTTAGTTTATTTGATCTAAAACTTCAGTCCACGTTCGCAGGGATCCGCTGACACAGATCGCTGGCACAGGCTGGTTAGTTATTTAATGGTTTCAGCTTAGTTTATTTTCTGTAAAACTTCAGTGCACAGTTGCAGGGATCAGCTAACACAGATCCCTGACACACGCTGGTTAGTTATTTAATGGTTTCAGCTTAGTCTATTTGATCTAAAACTTCAGTGCACGGTCGCAGGGATCCGCTGACACAGATCGCTGGTTAGTTATTTAATGGTTTCAGCTTAGTTTATTTTATCTAAAACTTCAGTGCACGGTTGCAGGGATCAGCTGACACAGATCTGTGGCACAGGCTGGTTAGTTATTTAATGGTTTCAGCTTAGTTTATTTGATCTAAAACTTCAGTCCACGTTCGCAGGGATCCGCTGACACAGATCGCTGGCACAGGCTGGTTAGTTATTTAATGGTTTCAGCTTAGTTTATTTGATCTAAAACTTCAGTGCACGGTTGCAGGGATCAGCTGACACAGATCGCTGTCACAGGCTGGTTAGTTATTTAAATGGTTTCAGGTTAGTTTATTTGATCTAAGACTTCAGTGCATGGTCGCAAAGATCAGCTGACACAGATCCCTGGCACAGGCTGGTTAGTTATTTAATGGTTTCAGCTTACTTTATTTTCTGTAAAACTTCAGTGCACAGTTGCAGGGATCAGCTAACACAGATCCCTGACACACGCTGGTTAGTTATTTAATGGTTTCAACTTAGTTTATTTTCACTAAAACTTCAGGGCACGGTCGCAGGGATCAGCTGACACAGATCGCTGGTTAGTTATTTAATGGTTTCAGCTTAGTTTATTTGATCTACAACTTCAGTCCACGTTCGCAGGGATCAGCTGACACAGATCTCTGGCACAGGCTGGTTGGTTATTTAATGGTTTCAGCTTAGTTTATTTGATCTAAAACTTCAGTGCACGGTTGCAGGGATCAGCTGACACAGATCGCTCGCACAGGCTGGTTGGTTATTTAATGGTTTCAGGTTAGTTTATTTGATCTAATACTTCAGGGCATGGTCGCAAAGATCAGCTGACACAGATCGCTGGGACAGGCTGGTTAGTTATTTAATGGTTTCAGCTTAGTTTATTTGATCTAAAACTTCAGTGCACGGTTGCAGGGATCAGCTGACACAGATCTCTGGCACAGCCTGGTTGGTTATTTAATGGTTTCAACTTAGTTTATTTCATCTAAAACTTCAGTGCACGATTGCAGGGATCAGCTGACACAGATCGCTGGCACAGGCTGGTTAGTTATTTAATGGTTTCAGCTTAGTTTATTTGATCTAAAACTTCAGTGCACGGTTGCAGGGATCAGCTGACACAGATCCCTGGCACAGGCTGGTTAGTTATTTAATGGTTTCAGCTTAGTTTATTTGATCTAAAACTTCAGTGCACGATTGCAGGGATCAGCTGAAACAGATCGCTAGTACAGGCTGGTTAGTTATTTAATGGTTTCAGCTTAGTTTATCTAAAACTTCAGTGCACGCTTGCAGGGATCAGCTGAAACAGATCGCTGGTACAGGCTGGTTAGTTATTTAATGGTTTCAGGTTAGTTTATTTGATCTAAGACTTCAGTGCACGTTCGCAAAGATCAGCTGGCACAGATCCCTTGCACAGGCTGGTTAGTTATTTAATGGTTTCAACTTAGTTTATTTTATCTAAAACTTCAGTGCACGATTGCAGGGATCAGCTGACACAGATCGCTGGTTAGTTATTTAATGGTTTCAGCTTAGTTTATTTTATCTAAAACTTCAGTGCACGGTTGCAGGGATCAGCTGACACAGATCGCTGGCACAGGCTGGTTAGTTATTTAATGGTTTCAGCTTAGTTTATTTGATCTAAGACTTCAGTGCACGGTTGCAGGGATCAGCTGACACAGATCGCTGGCACAGGCTGGTTAGTTATTTAATGGTTTCAACTTAGTTTATTTTATCTAAAACTTCAGTGCACGGTCGCAGGGATCAGCTGACACAGATCGCTGGTTAGTTATTTAATGGTTTCAGCTTTGTTTATTTGATCTAAAACTTCAGTCCACGTTCGCAGGGATCAGCTGACACAGATCGCTGGCACAGGCTGGTTAGTTATTTAATGGTTTCAGCTTTGTTTATTTGATCTAAAACTTCAGTCCACGTTCGCAGGGATCAGCTGACACAGATCGCTGGCACAGGCTGGTTAGTTATTTAATGGTTTCAACTTAGTTTATTTTATCTAAAACTTCAGTGCACGGTCGCAGTGATCAGCTGACACAGATCGCTGGCACAGGCTGGTTAGTTATTTAATGGTTTCAACTTAGTTTATTTTATCTAAAACTTCAGTCCACGTTCGCAGGGATCAGCTGACACAGATCGCTGGCACAGGCTGGTTAGTTATTTAATGGTTTCAGGATAGTTTATTTGATCTAAGACTTCAGGGCATGATCGCAAAGATCAGCTGACACAGATCCCTGACACAGGCTGGTTAGTTATTTAATGGTTTTAGCTTAGTTTATCTAAAACTTCAGTGCACGATTGCAGGGATCAGCTGACACAGATCGCTGGCACAGGCTGGTTAGTTATTTAATGGTTTCAGCTTAGTTTATCTAAAACTTCAGTGCACGTTCGCAAAGATCAGCTGAAACAGATCGCTGGCACAGATCCCTTGCACAGGCTGGTTAGTTATTTAATGGTTTCAACTTAGTTTATTTTCTCTAAAAATTCAGTGCACGGTTGCAGGGATCAGTTGACACAGATCGCTGGCACAGGCTGGTTAGTTATTTAATGGTTTCAGCTTTGTTTATTTGATCTAAAACTTCAGTCCACGTTCGCAGGGATCAGCTGACACATATTGCTGGCACAGGCTGGTTAGTTATTTAATGGTTTTAGGTTAGTTTATTTGATCTAAGACTTCAGTGCATGGTAGCAAAGATCAGCTGAAACAGATCGCTGGTTAGTTATTTAAGGGTTTCAGCTTAGTTTATTTGATCTACAACTTCAGTCCATGTTCGCAGGGATCAGCTGACACAGATCTCTGGCACAGGCTGGTTGGTTATTTAATGGTTTCAGCTTAGTTTATTTGATCTACAACTTCAGTGCATGGTCGCAAAGATCAGCTGACACAGATCCCTGGCACAGGCTGGTAAGTTATTTAATGGTTTCAGCTTACTTTATTTTCTGTAAAACTTCAGTGCACAGTTGCAGGGATCAGCTAACACAGATCCCTGACACACGCTGGTTAGTTATTTAATGGTTTCAACTTAGTTTGTTTTCTCTAAAACTTCAGTGCACGGTCGCAGGGATCAGCTGACACAGATCGCTGGTTAGTTATTTAATGGTTTCAGCTTTGTTTATTTGATCTAAAACTTCAGTGCACGGTTGCAGGGATCAGCTGACACAGATCGCTCGCACAGGCTGGTTAGTTATTTAATGGTTTCAGGTTAGTTTATTTGATCTAATACTTCAGGGCATGGTCGCAAAGATCAGCTGACACAGATCGCTGGGACAGGCTGGTTAGTTATTTAATGGTTTCAGCTTAGTTTATTTTATCTAAAACTTCAGTGCACGATTGCAGGGATCAGCTGACACAGATCGCTCGCACAGGCTGGTTAGTTATTTAATGGTTTCAGGTTAGTTTATTTGATCTAAGAATTCAGTGCACGTTCGCAAAGATCAGCTGAAACAGATCGCTGGCACAGATCCCTTGCACAGGCTGGTTAGTTATTTAATGGTTTCAACTTAGTTTATTTTATCTAAAACTTCAGTGCACGGTCGCAGGGATCAGCTGACACAGATCGCTGATTAGTTATTTAATGGTTTCAGCTTAGGTTATTTTATCTAAAACTTCAGTGCACGATTGCAGGGATCAGCTGACACAGATCGCTGGCACAGGCTGGTTAGTTATTTAATGGTTTCAGCTTAGTTTATTTGATCTAAAACTTCAGTGCACGGTTGCAGGGATCAGCTGACACAGATCCCTGGCACAGGCTGGTTAGTTATTTAATGGTTTCAGCTTAGTTTATTTGATCTAAAACTTCAGTGCACGATTGCAGGGATCAGCTGAAACAGATCGCTAGTACAGGCTGGTTAGTTATTTAATGGTTTCAGCTTAGTTTATCTAAAACTTCAGTGCACGGTTGCAGGGATCAGCTGAAACAGATCGCTGGTACAGGCTGGTTAGTTATTTAATGGTTTCAGTTTAGTTTATTTGATCTAAGACTTCAGTGCACGTTCGCAAAGATCAGCTGAAACAGATCGCTGGCACAGATCCCTTGCACAGGCTGGTTAGTTATTTAATGGTTTCAACTTAGTTTATTTTATCTAAAACTTCAGTGCACGGTCGCAGGGATCAGCTGACACAGATCGCTGGTTAGTTATTTAATGGTTTCAGCTTAGTTTATTTTATCTAAAACTTCAGTGCACGGTCGCAGGGATCAGCTGACACAGATCGCTGGCACAGGCTGGTTAGTTATTTAATGGTTTCAGCTTAGTTTATTTGATCTAAGACTTCAGTGCACGGTTGCAGGGATCAGCTGACACAGATCGCTGGTTAGTTATTTAATGGTTTCAGCTTTGTTTATTTGATCTAAAACTTCAGTCCACGTTCGCAGGGATCAGCTGACACAGATCGCTGGCACAGGCTGGTTAGTTATTTAATGGTTTCAGGTTAGTTTATTTGATCTAAGACTTCAGGGCATGATCGCAAAGATCAGCTGACACAGATCGCTGGCACTGGCTGGTTAGTTATTTAATGGTTTCAGCTTAGTTTATCTAAAACTTCAGTGCACGATTGCAGGGATCAGCTGACACAGATCGCTGGCACAGGCTGGTTAGTTATTTAATGGTTTCAGCTTAGTTTATTTTATCTAAAACTTCAGTGCACGATTGCAGGGATCAGCTGAAACAGATCGCTGGTACAGGCTGGTTAGTTATTTAATGGTTTCAGCTTAGTTTATCTAAAACTTCAGTGCACGTTCGCAAAGATCAGCTGAAACAGATCGCTGGCACAGATCCCTTGCACAGGCTGGTTAGTTATTTAATGGTTTCAACTTAGTTTATTTTCTCTAAAAATTTAGTGCACGGTTGAAGGGATCAGTTGACAAAGATTCCTGCACAGGCTGGTTAGTTATTTAATGGTTTCAGCTTAGTTTATTTGATCTAAAACTTCAGTGCACGGTTGCAGGGATCAGCTGACACAGATCGCTGTCACAGGCTGGTTAGTTATTTAAATGGTTTTAGGTTAGTTTATTTGATCTAAGACTTCAGTGCATGGTCGCAAAGATCAGCTGACACAGATCGCTGGTTAGTTATTTAATGGTTTCAGCTTACTTTATTTTCTGTAAAACTTCAGTGCACAGTTGCAGGGATCAGCTAACACAGATCCCTGACACACGCTGGTTAGTTATTTAATGGTTTCAACTTAGTTTATTTTCTCTAAAACTTCAGTGCACGGGCGCAGGGATCAGCTGACACATATCGCTGGTTAGATATTTAAGGGTTTCAGCTTAGTTTATTTGATCTACAACTTCAGTCCACGTTCGCAAAGATCAGCTGACACAGATCGCTGGCACAGGCTGGTTAGTTATTTAATGGTTTCAGCTTAGTTTATTTGATCTAAAACTTCAGTGCACGGTTGCAGGGATCAGCTGACACAGATCCCTGGCACAGGCTGGTTAGTTATTTAATGGTTTCAGCTTAGTTTATTTGATCTAAAACTTCAGTCCACGTTCGCAGGGATCAGCTGACACAGATCGCTGGCACAGGCTGGTTAGTTATTTAATGGTTTCAGCTTAGTTTATTTGATCTAAAACTTCAGTGCACGATTGCAGGGATCAGCTGAAACAGATCGCTGGTACAGGCTGGTTAGTTATTTAATGGTTTCAGGTTAGTTTATTTGATCTAAAACTTCAGTCCACGTTCGCAGGGATCAGCTGACACAGATCCCTTGCACAGGCTGGTTAGTTATTTAATGGTTTTAACTTAGTTTATTTTATCTTAAACTTCAGTGCACGGTCGCAGGGATCCGCTGACACAGATCGCTGGTTAGTTATTTAATGGTTTCAGCTTTGTTTATTTGATCTAAAACTTCAGTCCACGTTCGCAGGGATCAGCTGACACAGATCGCTGGCACAGGCTGGTTAGTTATTTAATGGTTTCAGCTTAGTTTATTTGATCTAAAACTTCAGTGCACGGTCGCAGGGATCCGCTGACACAGATCGCTGGTTAGTTATTTAATGGTTTCAGCTTTGTTTATTTGATCTAAGACTTCAGTGCACGGTTGCAGGGATCAGCTGACACAGATCGCTGGCACAGGCTGGTTAGTTATTTAATGGTTTCAGCTTAGTTTATTTGATCTAAAACTTCAGTGCACGGTTGCAGGGATCAGCTGACATAGATCGCTGGCACAGGCTGGTTAGTTATTTAATGGTTTCAGCTTAGTTTATTTGATCTAAGACTTCAGTGCACGGTTGCAGGGATCAGCTGACACAGATCGCTGGCACAGGCTGGTTAGTTATTTCGTGGTTTCAGCTTAGTTTATTTTGATCTAAGACTTCAGTGCACGTTCGCAAAGATCAGCTGAAACAGATTGCTGGCACAGGCTGGTTAGTTATTTAATGGTTTCAGCTTAGTTTATCTAAAACTTCAGTGCACAGTTGCAGGGATCAGCTGACACAGATCCCTGGCACAGGCTGGTTAGTTATTTAATGGTTTCAGCTTAGTTTATTTTCTCTAAAACTTCAGTGCACGGTCGCAGGGATCCGCTGACACAGATCGCTGGCACAGGCTGGTTAGTTATTTAATGGTTTCAGCTTAGTTTATCTAAAACTTCAGTGCACGGTTGCAGGGATCAGCTAACACAGATCGCTCGCACAGGCTGGTTAGTTATTTAATGGTTTCAGCTTAGTTTATCTAAAACTTCAGTGCACGGTTGCAGGGATCAGCTGACACAGACCGCTGGCACAGGCTGGTTGGTTATTTAATGGTTTCAGCTTAGTTTATTTGATCTAAAACTTCAGTGCACGATTGCAGGGATCAGCTGAAACAGATCGCTGGTACAGGCTGGTTAGTTATTTAATGGTTTCAGCCAAGTTTATCTAAAACTTCAGTGCACGGTTGCAGGGATCAGCTGAAACAGATCGCTGGTACAGGCTGGTTAGTTATTTAATGGTTTCAGGTTAGTTTATTTTATCTAAAACTTCAGTGCACGGTCGCAGGGATCCGCTGACACAGATCGCTGGTTAGTTATTTAATGGTTTCAGCTTTGTTTATTTGATCTAAAACTTCAGTGCACGGTCGCAGGGATCCGCTGACACAGATCGCTGGCATAGGCTGGTTAGTTATTTAATGGTTTCAGCTTAGTTTATTTTATCTAAAACTTCAGTGCACGATTGCAGGGATCAGCTGAAACAGATCGCTGGTACAGGCTGGTTAGTTATTTAATGGTTTCAGCTTAGTTTATTTTATCTAAAACTTCAGTGCACGGTTGCAGGGATCAGTTGACAAAGATTCCTGGCACAGGCTGGTTAGTTATTTAATGGTTTCAGCTTAGTTTATTTGATCTAAAACTTCAGTGCACGGTCGCAGGGATCCGCTGACACAGATCGCTGGCACAGGCTGGTTAGTTATTTAATGGTTTCAGCTTAGTTTATTTGATCTAAAACTTCAGTGCACGGTTGCAGGGATCAGCTGACACAGATCGCTGTCACAGGCTGGTTAGTTATTTAAATGGTTTTAGGTTAGTTTATTTGATCTAAGACTTCAGTGCATGGTCGCAAAGATCAGCTGACACAGATCCCTGGCACAGGCTGGTTAGTTATTTAATGGTTTCAGCTTACTTTATTTTCTGTAAAACTTCAGTGCACAGTTGCAGGGATCAGCTAACACAGATCCCTGACACACGCTGGTTAGTTATTTAATGGTTTCAGCTTAGTCTATTTGATCTAAAACTTCAGTGCACGGTCGCAGGGATCCGCTGACACAGATCGCTGGTTAGTTATTTAATGGTTTCAGCTTAGTTTATTTTATCTAAAACTTCAGTGCACGGTTGCAGGGATCAGCTGACACAGATCTGTGGCACAGGCTGGTTAGTTATTTAATGGTTTCAGCTTAGTTTATTTGATCTAAAACTTCAGTCCACGTTCGCAGGGATCCGCTGACACAGATCGCTGGCACAGGCTGGTTAGTTATTTAATGGTTTCAGCTTAGTTTATTTGATCTAAAACTTCAGTGCACGGTTGCAGGGATCAGCTGACACAGATCGCTGTCACAGGCTGGTTAGTTATTTAAATGGTTTCAGGTTAGTTTATTTGATCTAAGACTTCAGTGCATGGTCGCAAAGATCAGCTGACACAGATCCCTGGCACAGGCTGGTTAGTTATTTAATGGTTTCAGCTTACTTTATTTTCTGTAAAACTTCAGTGCACAGTTGCAGGGATCAGCTAACACAGATCCCTGACACACGCTGGTTAGTTATTTAATGGTTTCAACTTAGTTTATTTTCACTAAAACTTCAGGGCACGGTCGCAGGGATCAGCTGACACAGATCGCTGGTTAGTTATTTAATGGTTTCAGCTTAGTTTATTTGATCTACAACTTCAGTCCACGTTCGCAGGGATCAGCTGACACAGATCTCTGGCACAGGCTGGTTGGTTATTTAATGGTTTCAGGTTAGTTTATTTGATCTAATACTTCAGGGCATGGTCGCAAAGATCAGCTGACACAGATCGCTGGGACAGGCTGGTTAGTTATTTAATGGTTTCAGCTTAGTTTATTTGATCTAAAACTTCAGTGCACGGTTGCAGGGATCAGCTGACACAGATCTCTGGCACAGCCTGGTTGGTTATTTAATGGTTTCAACTTAGTTTATTTCATCTAAAACTTCAGTGCACGATTGCAGGGATCAGCTGACACAGATCGCTGGCACAGGCTGGTTAGTTATTTAATGGTTTCAGCTTAGTTTATTTGATCTAAAACTTCAGTGCACGGTTGCAGGGATCAGCTGACACAGATCCCTGGCACAGGCTGGTTAGTTATTTAATGGTTTCAGCTTAGTTTATTTGATCTAAAACTTCAGTGCACGATTGCAGGGATCAGCTGAAACAGATCGCTAGTACAGGCTGGTTAGTTATTTAATGGTTTCAGCTTAGTTTATCTAAAACTTCAGTGCACGGTTGCAGGGATCAGCTGAAACAGATCGCTGGTACAGGCTGGTTAGTTATTTAATGGTTTCAGGTTAGTTTATTTGATCTAAGACTTCAGTGCACGTTCGCAAAGATCAGCTGGCACAGATCCCTTGCACAGGCTGGTTAGTTATTTAATGGTTTCAACTTAGTTTATTTTATCTAAAACTTCAGTGCACGATTGCAGGGATCAGCTGACACAGATCGCTGGTTAGTTATTTAATGGTTTCAGCTTAGTTTATTTTATCTAAAACTTCAGTGCACGGTTGCAGGGATCAGCTGACACAGATCGCTGGCACAGGCTGGTTAGTTATTTAATGGTTTCAGCTTAGTTTATTTGATCTAAGACTTCAGTGCACGGTTGCAGGGATCAGCTGACACAGATCGCTGGCACAGGCTGGTTAGTTATTTAATGGTTTCAACTTAGTTTATTTTATCTAAAACTTCAGTGCACGGTCGCAGGGATCAGCTGACACAGATCGCTGGTTAGTTATTTAATGGTTTCAGCTTTGTTTATTTGATCTAAAACTTCAGTCCACGTTCGCAGGGATCAGCTGACACAGATCGCTGGCACAGGCTGGTTAGTTATTTAATGGTTTCAGCTTTGTTTATTTGATCTAAAACTTCAGTCCACGTTCGCAGGGATCAGCTGACACAGATCGCTGGCACAGGCTGGTTAGTTATTTAATGGTTTCAACTTAGTTTATTTTATCTAAAACTTCAGTGCACGGTCGCAGTGATCAGCTGACACAGATCGCTGGCACAGGCTGGTTAGTTATTTAATGGTTTCAACTTAGTTTATTTTATCTAAAACTTCAGTCCACGTTCGCAGGGATCAGCTGACACAGATCGCTGGCACAGGCTGGTTAGTTATTTAATGGTTTCAGGATAGTTTATTTGATCTAAGACTTCAGGGCATGATCGCAAAGATCAGCTGACACAGATCCCTGACACAGGCTGGTTAGTTATTTAATGGTTTTAGCTTAGTTTATCTAAAACTTCAGTGCACGATTGCAGGGATCAGCTGACACAGATCGCTGGCACAGGCTGGTTAGTTATTTAATGGTTTCAGCTTAGTTTATCTAAAACTTCAGTGCACGTTCGCAAAGATCAGCTGAAACAGATCGCTGGCACAGATCCCTTGCACAGGCTGGTTAGTTATTTAATGGTTTCAACTTAGTTTATTTTCTCTAAAAATTCAGTGCACGGTTGCAGGGATCAGTTGACACAGATCGCTGGCACAGGCTGGTTAGTTATTTAATGGTTTCAGCTTTGTTTATTTGATCTAAAACTTCAGTCCACGTTCGCAGGGATCAGCTGACACATATTGCTGGCACAGGCTGGTTAGTTATTTAATGGTTTTAGGTTAGTTTATTTGATCTAAGACTTCAGTGCATGGTAGCAAAGATCAGCTGAAACAGATCGCTGGTTAGTTATTTAAGGGTTTCAGCTTAGTTTATTTGATCTACAACTTCAGTCCATGTTCGCAGGGATCAGCTGACACAGATCTCTGGCACAGGCTGGTTGGTTATTTAATGGTTTCAGCTTAGTTTATTTGATCTACAACTTCAGTGCATGGTCGCAAAGATCAGCTGACACAGATCCCTGGCACAGGCTGGTAAGTTATTTAATGGTTTCAGCTTACTTTATTTTCTGTAAAACTTCAGTGCACAGTTGCAGGGATCAGCTAACACAGATCCCTGACACACGCTGGTTAGTTATTTAATGGTTTCAACTTAGTTTGTTTTCTCTAAAACTTCAGTGCACGGTCGCAGGGATCAGCTGACACAGATCGCTGGTTAGTTATTTAATGGTTTCAGCTTTGTTTATTTGATCTAAAACTTCAGTGCACGGTTGCAGGGATCAGCTGACACAGATCGCTCGCACAGGCTGGTTAGTTATTTAATGGTTTCAGGTTAGTTTATTTGATCTAATACTTCAGGGCATGGTCGCAAAGATCAGCTGACACAGATCGCTGGGACAGGCTGGTTAGTTATTTAATGGTTTCAGCTTAGTTTATTTTATCTAAAACTTCAGTGCACGATTGCAGGGATCAGCTGACACAGATCGCTGGCACAGGCTGGTTAGTTATTTAATGGTTTCAGCTTAGTTTATTTGATCTAAAACTTCAGTGCACGATTGCAGGGATCAGCTGAAACAGATCGCTAGTACAGGCTGGTTAGTTATTTAATGGTTTCAGCTTAGTTTATCTAAAACTTCAGTGCACGGTTGCAGGGATCAGCTGAAACAGATCGCTGGTACAGGCTGGTTAGTTATTTAATGGTTTCAGGTTAGTTTATTTGATCTAAGAATTCAGTGCACGTTCGCAAAGATCAGCTGAAACAGATCGCTGGCACAGATCCCTTGCACAGGCTGGTTAGTTATTTAATGGTTTCAACTTAGTTTATTTTATCTAAAACTTCAGTGCACGGTCGCAGGGATCAGCTGACACAGATCGCTGATTAGTTATTTAATGGTTTCAGCTTAGGTTATTTTATCTAAAACTTCAGTGCACGATTGCAGGGATCAGCTGACACAGATCGCTGGCACAGGCTGGTTAGTTATTTAATGGTTTCAGCTTAGTTTATTTGATCTAAAACTTCAGTGCACGGTTGCAGGGATCAGCTGACACAGATCCCTGGCACAGGCTGGTTAGTTATTTAATGGTTTCAGCTTAGTTTATTTGATCTAAAACTTCAGTGCACGATTGCAGGGATCAGCTGAAACAGATCGCTAGTACAGGCTGGTTAGTTATTTAATGGTTTCAGCTTAGTTTATCTAAAACTTCAGTGCACGGTTGCAGGGATCAGCTGAAACAGATCGCTGGTACAGGCTGGTTAGTTATTTAATGGTTTCAGTTTAGTTTATTTGATCTAAGACTTCAGTGCACGTTCGCAAAGATCAGCTGAAACAGATCGCTGGCACAGATCCCTTGCACAGGCTGGTTAGTTATTTAATGGTTTCAACTTAGTTTATTTTATCTAAAACTTCAGTGCACGGTCGCAGGGATCAGCTGACACAGATCGCTGGTTAGTTATTTAATGGTTTCAGCTTAGTTTATTTTATCTAAAACTTCAGTGCACGGTCGCAGGGATCAGCTGACACAGATCGCTGGCACAGGCTGGTTAGTTATTTAATGGTTTCAGCTTAGTTTATTTGATCTAAGACTTCAGTGCACGGTTGCAGGGATCAGCTGACACAGATCGCTGGTTAGTTATTTAATGGTTTCAGCTTTGTTTATTTGATCTAAAACTTCAGTCCACGTTCGCAGGGATCAGCTGACACAGATCGCTGGCACAGGCTGGTTAGTTATTTAATGGTTTCAGGTTAGTTTATTTGATCTAAGACTTCAGGGCATGATCGCAAAGATCAGCTGACACAGATCGCTGGCACTGGCTGGTTAGTTATTTAATGGTTTCAGCTTAGTTTATCTAAAACTTCAGTGCACGATTGCAGGGATCAGCTGACACAGATCGCTGGCACAGGCTGGTTAGTTATTTAATGGTTTCAGCTTAGTTTATTTTATCTAAAACTTCAGTGCACGATTGCAGGGATCAGCTGAAACAGATCGCTGGTACAGGCTGGTTAGTTATTTAATGGTTTCAGCTTAGTTTATCTAAAACTTCAGTGCACGTTCGCAAAGATCAGCTGAAACAGATCGCTGGCACAGATCCCTTGCACAGGCTGGTTAGTTATTTAATGGTTTCAACTTAGTTTATTTTCTCTAAAAATTTAGTGCACGGTTGAAGGGATCAGTTGACAAAGATTCCTGCACAGGCTGGTTAGTTATTTAATGGTTTCAGCTTAGTTTATTTGATCTAAAACTTCAGTGCACGGTTGCAGGGATCAGCTGACACAGATCGCTGTCACAGGCTGGTTAGTTATTTAAATGGTTTTAGGTTAGTTTATTTGATCTAAGACTTCAGTGCATGGTCGCAAAGATCAGCTGACACAGATCGCTGGTTAGTTATTTAATGGTTTCAGCTTACTTTATTTTCTGTAAAACTTCAGTGCACAGTTGCAGGGATCAGCTAACACAGATCCCTGACACACGCTGGTTAGTTATTTAATGGTTTCAACTTAGTTTATTTTCTCTAAAACTTCAGTGCACGGGCGCAGGGATCAGCTGACACATATCGCTGGTTAGATATTTAAGGGTTTCAGCTTAGTTTATTTGATCTAAAACTTCAGTCCACGTTCGCAGGGATCAGCTGACACAGATCCCTTGCACAGGCTGGTTAGTTATTTAATGGTTTTAACTTAGTTTATTTTATCTTAAACTTCAGTGCACGGTCGCAGGGATCCGCTGACACAGATCGCTGGTTAGTTATTTAATGGTTTCAGCTTTGTTTATTTGATCTAAAACTTCAGTCCACGTTCGCAGGGATCAGCTGACACAGATCGCTGGCACAGGCTGGTTAGTTATTTAATGGTTTCAGCTTAGTTTATTTGATCTAAAACTTCAGTGCACGGTCGCAGGGATCCGCTGACACAGATCGCTGGTTAGTTATTTAATGGTTTCAGCTTTGTTTATTTGATCTAAGACTTCAGTGCACGGTTGCAGGGATCAGCTGACACAGATCGCTGGCACAGGCTGGTTAGTTATTTAATGGTTTCAGCTTAGTTTATTTGATCTAAAACTTCAGTGCACGGTTGCAGGGATCAGCTGACATAGATCGCTGGCACAGGCTGGTTAGTTATTTAATGGTTTCAGCTTAGTTTATTTGATCTAAGACTTCAGTGCACGGTTGCAGGGATCAGCTGACACAGATCGCTGGCACAGGCTGGTTAGTTATTTCGTGGTTTCAGCTTAGTTTATTTTGATCTAAGACTTCAGTGCACGTTCGCAAAGATCAGCTGAAACAGATTGCTGGCACAGGCTGGTTAGTTATTTAATGGTTTCAGCTTAGTTTATCTAAAACTTCAGTGCACAGTTGCAGGGATCAGCTGACACAGATCCCTGGCACAGGCTGGTTAGTTATTTAATGGTTTCAGCTTAGTTTATTTTCTCTAAAACTTCAGTGCACGGTCGCAGGGATCCGCTGACACAGATCGCTGGCACAGGCTGGTTAGTTATTTAATGGTTTCAGCTTAGTTTATCTAAAACTTCAGTGCACGGTTGCAGGGATCAGCTGACACAGATCGCTCGCACAGGCTGGTTAGTTATTTAATGGTTTCAGCTTAGTTTATCTAAAACTTCAGTGCACGGTTGCAGGGATCAGCTGACACAGACCGCTGGCACAGGCTGGTTGGTTATTTAATGGTTTCAGCTTAGTTTATTTTATCTTAAACTTCAGTCCACGTTCGCAGGGATCAGCTGACACAGATCGCTGGTTAGTTATTTAATGGTTTCAGCTTAGTTTATTTGATCTAAAACTTCAGTCCACGTTCGCAGGGATCAGCTGACACAGATCGCTGGCACAGGCTGGTTGGTTATTTAATGGTTTCAGCTTAGTTTATTTGATCTAAAACTTCAGTGCACGGTTGCAGGGATCAGCTGACACAGATCGCTGGCACAGGCTGGTTAGTTATTTAATGGTTTCAGCTTAGTTTATTTGATCTAAAACTTCAGTGCACGATTGCAGGGATCAGCTGAAACAGATCGCTGGTACAGGCTGGTTAGTTATTTAATGGTTTCAGCCAAGTTTATATAAAACTTCAGTGCACGGTTGCAGGGATCAGCTGAAACAGATCGCTGGTACAGGCTGGTTAGTTATTTAATGGTTTCAGGTTAGTTTATTTGATCTAAAACTTCAGTCCACGTTCGCAGGGATCAGCTGACACAGATCGCTGGCACAGGCTGGTTAGTTATTTAATGGTTTCAGCTTTGTTCATTTGATCTAAGACTTCAGTGCACGGTTGTAGGGATCAGCTGACACAGATCGCTGGCACAGGCTGGTTAGTTATTTAATGGTTTCGGTTTGGTTTATTTTATCTAAAACTTCAGTGCACGGTTGCAGGGATCAGCTAACACAGATCGCTGGCACACGCTGGTTAGTTATTTAATGGTTTCAACTTAGTTTATCTAAAACTTCAGTGCACGGTTGCAGGAATCAGCTGACACAGATCGCTGGCACACGCTGGTTAGTTATTTAATGGTTTCAACTTAGTTTATTTTCTCTAAAACTTCAGTGCACGGTTGCAGGGATCAGCTGAAACAGATCGCTGGCACAGATCGCTCGCACAGGCTGGTTAGTTATTTAATGGTTTCAACTTAGTTTATTTTATCTTAAACTTCAGTGCACGGTCGCAGGGATCCGCTGACACAGATCGCTGGTTAGTTATTTAATGGTTTCAGCTTAGTTTATTTTATCTAAAACTTCAGTGCACGGTCGCAGGGATCAGCTGACACAGATCGCTGGTTAGTTATTTAATGGTTTCAGCTTTGTTTATTTGATCTAAAACTTCAGTCCACGTTCGCAGGGATCAGCTGACCCAGATCGCTGGCAAAGGCTGGTTAGTTATTTAATGGTTTCAGCTTAGTTTATTTGATCTAAGACTTCAGTCCACGTTCGCACGGATCAGCTGACACAGATCTCTGGCACAGGCTGGTTGGTTATTTAATGGTTTCAGCTTAGTTTATTTGATCTAAAACTTCAGTGCACGGTTGCAGGGATCAGCTGACACAGATCGCTGGCACAGGCTGGTTAGTTATTTAATGGTTTTAACTTAGTTTATTTTATCTTAAACTTCAGTGCACGGTCGCAGGGATCCGCTGACACAGATCGCTGGTTAGTTATTTAATGGTTTCAGCTTAGTTTATTTGATCTAAAACTTCAGTGCACGGTTGCAGGGATCAGCTGACATAGATCGCAAGCACAGGCTGGTTAGTTATTTAATGGTTTCAGCTTAGTTTATTTGATCTAAGACTTCAGTGCACGGTTGCAGGGTTTAGCTGACACAGATCGCTGGCACAGGCTGGTTAGTTATTTCGTGGTTTCAGCTTAGTTTATTTTGATCTAAAACTTCAGTCCACGTTCGCAAAGATCAGCTGAAAGAGATTGCTGGCACAGGCTGGTTAGTTATTTAATGGTTTCAGCTTAGTTTATTTTGATCTAAAACTTCAGTCCACGTTCGCAAAGATCAGCTGAAACAGATTGCTGGCACAGGCTGGTTAGTTATTTAATGGTTTCAGCTTAGTTTATTTGATCTAAGACTTCAGTGCACGGTCGCAGGGATCCGCTGACACAGATCGCTGGCACAGGCTGGTTAGTTATTTAATGGTTTCAGCTTAGTTTATCTAAAACTTCAGTGCACGGTTGCAGGGATCAGCTGACACAGATCGCTCGCACAGGCTGGTTAGTTATTTAATGGTTTCAGCTTAGTTTATCTAAAACTTCAGTGCACGCTTGCAGGGATCAGCTGACACAGATCGCTGGCACAGGCTGGTTAGTTATTTAATGGTTTCAGCCAAGTTTATCTAAAACTTCAGTGCACGGTTGCAGGGATCAGCTGGCACAGATCGCTGGCACAGGCTGGTTAGTTATTTAATGGTTTCAGCTTAGTTTATTTTCTCTAAAACTTCAGTGCACGGTTGCAGGGACCAGCTAATACAGATCCCTGACACACGCTGGTTAGTTATTTAATGGTTTCAACTTAGTTTATTTTCTCTAAAACTTCAGTGCACGGTTGCAGGGATCAGCTGACACAGACCGCTGGCACAGGCTGGTTGGTTATTTAATGGTTTCAGCTTAGTTTATTTTATCTTAAACTTCAGTGCACGGTTGCAGGGATCAGCTGACACAGATCGCTGGCACAGGCTGGTTAGTTATTTCGTGGTTTCAGCTTAGTTTATTTGATCTAAGACGTAAGTGCACGGTTGCAGGGATCAGCTGACACAGATCGCTGGCACAGGCTGGTTAGTTATTTAATGGTTTCAGCTTAGTTTATTTTGATCTAAGACTTCAGTGCACATTCGCAAAGATCAGCTGAAACAGATCGCTGGCACAGGCTGGTTGGTTATTTCGTGGTTTCAGCTTAGTTTATTTTGATCTAAGACTTCAGTGCACATTCGCAAAGATCAGCTGAAACAGATCGCTGGCACAGCCTGGTTAGTTATTTAATTGTTTCAGCTTAGTTTATCTAAAACTTCAGTGCACGGTTGCAGGAATCAGCTGACACAGATCGTTGGCACAGGCTGGTTAGTTATTTAATGGTTTCAACTTAGTTTATCTAAAACTTCAGTGCACGGTTGCAGGAATCAGCTGACACAGATCGCTGGCACAGGCTGGTTAGTTATTTAATGGTTTCGGTTTGGTTTATTTTATTTAAAACTTCAGTGCACGGTTGCAGGGATCAGCTAACACAGATCGCTGGCACACGCTGGTTAGTTATTTAATGGTTTCAACTTAGTTTATCTAAAACTTCAGTGCACGGTTGCAGGAATCAGCTGACACAGATCGCTGGCACACGCTGGTTAGTTATTTAATGGTTTCAACTTAGTTTATTTTCTCTAAAAATTCAGTGCACGGTTGCAGGGATCAGTTGAAAAAGATTCCTGGCACAGGCTGGTTAGTTATTTAATGGTTTCAACTTAGTTTATTTGATCTAAAACTTCAGTGCACGGTTGCAGGGATCAGCTGACACAGATCGCTGGCACAGGCTGGTTAGTTGTTTAGTGGTTTCAGCTTAGTTTATTTGATCTAAAACTTCAGTCCACGTTCGCAGGGATCAGCTGACACAGATCGCTGGCACAGGCTGGTTGGTTATTTAATGGTTTCAGCTTAGTTTATTTGATCTACAACTTCAGTGCATGGTCGCAAAGATCAGCTGACACAGATCGCTGGCACAGGCTGGTTAGTTATTTAATGGTTTCAGCTTAGTTTATCTAAAACTTCAGTGCACGGTTGCAGGGATCAGCTGACACAGATCGCTGGCACAGCCTGGTTGGTTATTTAATGGTTTCAGCTTAGTTTATTTGATCTAAGACTTCAGTCCACGTTCGCAAAGATCAGCTGAAACAGATCGCTGGCACAGATCGCTCGCACAGGCTGGTTAGTTATTTAATGGTTTCAACTTAGTTTATTTTATCTTAAACTTCAGTGCACGGTCGCAGGGATCCGCTGACACAGATCGCTGGTTAGTTATTTAATGGTTTCAGCTTAGTTTATTTTATCTAAAACTTCAGTGCACGGTCGCAGGGATCAGCTGACACAGATCGCTGGTTAGTTATTTAATGGTTTCAGCTTTGTTTATTTGATCTAAAACTTCAGTCCACGTTCGCAGGGATCAGCTGACCCAGATCGCTGGCAAAGGCTGGTTAGTTATTTAATGGTTTCAGCTTAGTTTATTTGATCTAAGACTTCAGTCCACGTTCGCAGGGATCAGCTGACAGAGATCTCTGGCACAGGCTGGTTGGTTATTTAATGGTTTCTGCTTAGTTTATTTGATCTAAAACTTCAGTGCACGGTTGCAGGGATCAGCTGACACAGATCTCTGGCACAGGCTGGTTGGTTATTTAATGGTTTCTGCTTAGTTTATTTGATCTAAAACTTCAGTGCACGGTTGCAGGGATCAGCTGACACAGATCGCTCGCACAGGCTGGTTGGTTATTTAATGGTTTCAGGTTAGTTTATTTGATCTAAGACTTCAGTCCACGTTCGCAAAGATCAGCTGAAACAGATCGCTGGCACAGATCGCTCGCACAGGCTGGTTAGTTATTTAATGGTTTCAACTTAGTTTATTTTATCTTAAACTTCAGTGCACGGTCGCAGGGATCCGCTGACACAGATCGCTGGTTAGTTATTTAATGGTTTCAGCTTAGTTTATTTTATCTAAAACTTCAGTGCACGGTCGCAGGGATCAGCTGACACAGATCGCTGGTTAGTTATTTAATGGTTTCAGCTTTGTTTATTTGATCTAAAACTTCAGTCCACGTTCGCAGGGATCAGCTGACCCAGATCGCTGGCAAAGGCTGGTTAGTTATTTAATGGTTTCAGCTTAGTTTATTTGATCTAAGACTTCAGTCCACGTTCGCAGGGATCAGCTGAAAGAGATCTCTGGCACAGGCTGGTTGGTTATTTAATGGTTTCTGCTTAGTTTATTTGATCTAAAACTTCAGTGCACGGTTGCAGGGATCAGCTGACACAGATCTCTGGCACAGGCTGGTTGGTTATTTAATGGTTTCTGCTTAGTTTATTTGATCTAAAACTTCAGTGCACGGTTGTAGGGATCAGCTGACACAGATCGCTGGCACAGGCTGGTTAGTTATTTAATGGTTTCAACTTAGTTTATCTAAAACTTCAGTGCACGGTTGCAGGAATCAGCTGACACAGATCGCTGGCACAGGCTGGTTAGTTATTTAATGGTTTCGGTTTGGTTTATTTTATCTAAAACTTCAGTGCACGGTTGCAGGGATCAGCTAACACAGATCGCTGGCACACGCTGGTTAGTTATTTAATGGTTTCAACTTAGTTTATCTAAAACTTCAGTGCACGGTTGCAGGAATCAGCTGACACAGATCGCTGGCACACGCTGGTTAGTTATTTAATGGTTTCAACTTAGTTTATTTTCTCTAAAAATTCAGTGCACGGTTGCAGGGATCAGTTGAAAAAGATTCCTGGCACAGGCTGGTTAGTTATTTAATGGTTTCAACTTAGTTTATTTGATCTAAAACTTCAGTGCACGGTTGCAGGGATCAGCTGACACAGATCGCTGGCACAGGCTGGTTAGTTGTTTAGTGGTTTCAGCTTAGTTTATTTGATCTAAAACTTCAGTCCACGTTCGCAGGGATCAGCTGACACAGATCTCTGGCACAGGCTGGTTAGTTATTTAATGGTTTCAGCCAAGTTTATCTAAAACTTCAGTGCACGGTTGCAGGGATCAGCTGGCACAGATCGCTGGCACAGGCTGGTTAGTTACTTAATGGTTTCAGCTTAGTTTATTTTCTCTAAAACTTCAGTGCACGGTTGCAGGGACCAGCTAATACAGATCCCTGACACACGCTGGTTAGTTATTTAATGGTTTCAACTTAGTTTATTTTCTCTAAAACTTCAGTGCACGGTTGCAGGGATCAGCTGACACAGATCGCTCGCACAGGCTGGTTAGTTATTTAATGGTTTCAACTTAGTTTATTTTCTCTAAAACTTCAGTGCACGGTTGCAGGGATCAGCTGACACAGACCGCTGGCACAGGCTGGTTGGTTATTTAATGGTTTCAGCTTAGTTTATTTTATCTTAAACTTCAGTGCACGGTTGCAGGGATCAGCTGACACAGATCGCTGGCACAGGCTGGTTAGTTATTTCGTGGTTTCAGCTTAGTTTATTTGATCTAAGACGTAAGTGCACGGTTGCAGGGATCAGCTGACACAGATCGCTGGCACAGGCTGGTTAGTTATTTCGTGGTTTCAGCTTAGTTTATTTGATCTAAGACGTAAGTGCACGGTTGCAGGGATCAGCTGACACAGATCGCTGGTTAGTTATTTAATGGTTTCAGCTTTGTTTATTTGATCTAAAACTTCAGTCCACGTTCGCAGGGATCAGCTGACCCAGATCGCTGGCAAAGGCTGGTTAGTTATTTAATGGTTTCAGCTTAGTTTATTTGATCTAAGACTTCAGTCCACGTTCGCAGGGATCAGCTGACACAGATCTCTGGCACAGGCTGGTTGGTTATTTAATGGTTTCTGCTTAGTTTATTTGATCTAAAACTTCAGTGCACGGTTGCAGGGATCAGCTGACACAGATCTCTGGCACAGCCTGGTTGGTTATTTAATGGTTTCAGCTTAGTTTATTTGATCTAAAAATTCAGTGCACGGTTGCAGGGATCAGTTGACAAAGATTCCTGGCACAGGCTGGTTAGTTATTTAGTGGTTTCAGCTTAGTTTATTTGATCTAAGACTTCAGTGCATGGTCGCAAAGATCAGCTGACACAGATCCCTGGCACAGGCTGGTTAGTTATTTAATGGTTTCAACTTAGTTTATTTTCTCTAAAAATTCAGTGCACGGTTGCAGGGATCAGCTGACACAGATCGCTGGCACAGGCTGGTTAGTTATTTAATGGTTTCAACTTAGTTTATTTGATCTAAAACTTCAGTGCACAGTTGCAGGGATCAGCTGACACAGATCGCTGGCACAGGCTGGTTAGTTGTTTAGTGGTTCCAGCTTAGTTTATTTGATCTAAAACTTCAGTGCACAGTTGCAGGGATCAGATGAAACAGATCGCTGGCACAGGCTGGTTAGTTATTTAATGGTTTCAACTTAGTTTATTTGATCTAAAACTTCAGTGCACAGTTGCAGGGATCAGCTGACACAGATCTCTGGCACAGCCTGGTTGGTTATTTAATGGTTTCAGCTTAGTTTATTTGATCTAAAACTTCAGTGCACGGTTGCAGGGATCAGCTGACACAGATCGCTCGCACAGGCTGGTTGGTTATTTAATGGTTTCAGGTTAGTTTATTTGATCTAAGACTTCAGTGCACGTTCGCAAAGATCAGCTGAAACAGATCGCTGGCACAGATCCCTTGCACAGGCTGGTTAGTTATTTAATGGTTTCAACTTAGTTTATTTTATCTTAAACTTCAGTGCACGGTCGCAGGGTTCCGCTGACACAGATCGCTGGTTAGTTATTTAATGGTTTCAGCTTTGTTTATTTGATCTAAAACTTAAGTCCACGTTCGCAGGGATCAGCTGACCCAGATCGCTGGCACAGGCTGGTTAGTTATTTAATGGTTTCAGCTTAGTTTATTTGATCTAAGACTTCAGTGCACGGTTGCAGGGATCAGATGAAACAGATCGCTGGCACAGGCTGGTTAGTTATTTAATGGTTTCAACTTAGTTTATTTGATCTAAAACTTCAGTGCACAGTTGCAGGGATCAGCTGACACAGATCTCTGGCACAGGCTGGTTAGTTATTTAATGGTTTCAGCCAAGTTTATCTAAAACTTCAGTGCACGGTTGCAGGGATCAGCTGGCACAGATCGCTGGCACAGGCTGGTTAGTTATTTAATGGTTTCAGCTTAGTTTATTTTCTCTAAAACTTCAGTGCACGGTTGCAGGGACCAGCTAATACAGATCCCTGACACACGCTGGTTAGTTATTTAATGGTTTCAACTTAGTTTATTTTCTCTAAAACTTCAGTGCACGGTTGCAGGGATCAGCTGACACAGATCGCTCGCACAGGCTGGTTAGTTATTTAATGGTTTCAACTTAGTTTATTTTCTGTAAAACTTCAGTGCACGGTTGCAGGGATCAGCTGACACAGACCGCTGGCACAGGCTGGTTGGTTATTTAATGGTTTCAGCTTAGTTTATTTTATCTTAAACTTCAGTGCACGGTTGCAGGGATCAGCTGACACAGATCGCTGGCACAGGCTGGTTAGTTATTTCGTGGTTTCAGCTTAGTTTATTTGATCTAAGACGTAAGTGCACGGTTGCAGGGATCAGCTGACACAGATCGCTGGCACAGGCTGGTTAGTTATTTAATGGTTTCAGCTTAGTTTATTTTGATCTAAGACTTCAGTGCACATTCGCAAAGATCAGCTGAAACAGATCGCTGGCACAGGCTGGTTAGTTATTTAATTGTTTCAGCTTAGTTTATCTAAAACTTCAGTGCACGGTTGTAGGGATCAGCTGACACAGATCGCTGGCACAGGCTGGTTAGTTATTTAATGGTTTCAACTTAGTTTATCTAAAACTTCAGTGCACGGTTGCAGGAATCAGCTGACACAGATCGCTGGCACAGGCTGGTTAGTTATTTAATGGTTTCGGTTTGGTTTATTTTATCTAAAACTTCAGTGCACGGTTGCAGGGATCAGCTAACACAGATCGCTGGCACACGCTGGTTAGTTATTTAATGGTTTCAACTTAGTTTATCTAAAACTTCAGTGCACGGTTGCAGGAATCAGCTGACACAGATCGCTGGCACACGCTGGTTAGTTATTTAATGGTTTCAACTTAGTTTATTTTCTCTAAAAATTCAGTGCACGGTTGCAGGGATCAGTTGAAAAAGATTCCTGGCACAGGCTGGTTAGTTATTTAATGGTTTCAACTTAGTTTATTTGATCTAAAACTTCAGTGCACGGTTGCAGGGATCAGCTGACACAGATCGCTGGCACAGGCTGGTTAGTTGTTTAGTGGTTTCAGCTTAGTTTATTTGATCTAAAACTTCAGTCCACGTTCGCAGGGATCAGCTGACACAGATCTCTGGCACAGGCTGGTTAGTTATTTAATGGTTTCAGCCAAGTTTATCTAAAACTTCAGTGCACGGTTGCAGGGATCAGCTGGCACAGATCGCTGGCACAGGCTGGTTAGTTATTTAATGGTTTCAGCTTAGTTTATTTTCTCTAAAACTTCAGTGCACGGTTGCAGGGACCAGCTAATACAGATCCCTGACACACGCTGGTTAGTTATTTAATGGTTTCAACTTAGTTTATTTTCTCTAAAACTTCAGTGCACGGTTGCAGGGATCAGCTGACACAGATCGCTCGCACAGGCTGGTTAGTTATTTAATGGTTTCAACTTAGTTTATTTTCTCTAAAACTTCAGTGCACGGTTGCAGGGATCAGCTGACACAGACCGCTGGCACAGGCTGGTTGGTTATTTAATGGTTTCAGCTTAGTTTATTTTATCTTAAACTTCAGTGCACGGTTGCAGGGATCAGCTGACACAGATCGCTGGCACAGGCTGGTTAGTTATTTCGTGGTTTCAGCTTAGTTTATTTGATCTAAGACGTAAGTGCACGGTTGCAGGGATCAGCTGACACAGATCGCTGGCACAGGCTGGTTAGTTATTTAATGGTTTCAGCTTAGTTTATTTTGATCTAAGACTTCAGTGCACATTCGCAAAGATCAGCTGAAACAGATCGCTGGCACAGGCTGGTTAGTTATTTAATGGTTTCGGTTTGGTTTATTTTATCTAAAACTTCAGTGCACGGTTGCAGGGATCAGCTAACACAGATCGCTGGCACACGCTGGTTAGTTATTTAATGGTTTCAACTTAGTTTATCTAAAACTTCAGTGCACGGTTGCAGGAATCAGCTGACACAGATCGCTGACACACGCTGGTTAGTTATTTAATGGTTTCAACTTAGTTTATTTTCTCTAAAAATTCAGTGCACGGTTGCAGGGATCAGTTGAAAAAGATTCCTGGCACAGGCTGGTTAGTTATTTAATGGTTTCAACTTAGTTTATTTGATCTAAAACTTCAGTGCACGGTTGCAGGGATCAGCTGACACAGATCGCTGGCACAGGCTGGTTAGTTGTTTAGTGGTTTCAGCTTAGTTTATTTGATCTAAAACTTCAGTCCACGTTCGCAGGGATCAGCTGACACAGATCGCTGGCACAGGCTGGTTGGTTATTTAATGGTTTCAGCTTAGTTTATCTAAAACTTCAGTGCACGGTTGCAGGGATCAGCTGACACAGATCGCTGGCACAGCCTGGTTGGTTATTTAATGGTTTCAGCTTAGTTTATTTGATCTAAAACTTCAGTGCACGGTTGCAGGGATCAGCTGACACAGATCGCTCGCACAGGCTGGTTGGTTATTTAATGGTTTCAGGTTAGTTTATTTGATCTAAGACTTCAGTCCACGTTCGCAAAGATCAGCTGAAACAGATCGCTGGCACAGGCTGGTTAGTTATTTAATGGTTTCAACTTAGTTTATTTTATCTTAAACTTCATTGCACGGTCGCAGGGATCCGCTGACACAGATCGCTGGTTAGTTATTTAATGGTTTCAGCTTAGTTTATTTTATCTAAAACTTCAGTGCACGGTCGCAGGGATCAGCTGACACAGATCGCTGGTTAGTTATTTAATGGTTTCAGCTTTGTTTATTTGATCTAAAACTTCAGTCCACGTTCGCAGGGATCAGCTGACCCAGATCGCTGGCAAAGGCTGGTTAGTTATTTAATGGTTTCAGCTTTGTTTATTTGATCTAAGACTTCAGTCCACGTTCGCAGGGATCAGCTGACACAGATCTCTGGCACAGGCTGGTTGGTTATTTAATGGTTTCTGCTTAGTTTATTTGATCTAAAACTTCAGTGCACGGTTGCAGGGATCAGCTGACACAGATCTCTGGCACAGCCTGGTTGGTTATTTAATGGTTTCAGCTTAGTTTATTTGATCTAAAAATTCAGTGCACGGTTGCAGGGATCAGTTGACAAAGATTCCTGGCACAGGCTGGTTAGTTATTTAGTGGTTTCAGCTTAGTTTATTTGATCTAAGACTTCAGTGCATGGTCGCAAAGATCAGCTGACACAGATCCCTGGCACAGGCTGGTTAGTTATTTAATGGTTTCAACTTAGTTTATTTTCTCTAAAAATTCAGTGCACGGTTGCAGGGATCAGCTGACACAGATCGCTGGCACAGGCTGGTTAGTTATTTAATGGTTTCAACTTAGTTTATTTGATCTAAAACTTCAGTGCACAGTTGCAGGGATCAGCTGACACAGATCTCTGGCACAGCCTGGTTGGTTATTTAATGGTTTCAGCTTAGTTTATTTGATCTAAAACTTCAGTGCACGGTTGCAGGGATCAGCTGACACAGATCGCTCGCACAGGCTGGTTGGTTATTTAATGGTTTCAGGTTAGTTTATTTGATCTAAGACTTCAGTGCACGTTCGCAAAGATCAGCTGAAACAGATCGCTGGCACAGATCCCTTGCACAGGCTGGTTAGTTATTTAATGGTTTCAACTTAGTTTATTTTATCTTAAACTTCAGTGCACGGTCGCAGGGTTCCGCTGACACAGATCGCTGGTTAGTTATTTAATGGTTTCAGTTTTGTTTATTTGATCTAAAACTTAAGTCCACGTTCGCAGGGATCAGCTGACCCAGATCGCTGGCACAGGCTGGTTAGTTATTTAATGGTTTCAGCTTAGTTTATCTAAAACTTCAGTGCACGGTTGTAGGGATCAGCTGACACAGATCGTTGGCACAGGCTGGTTAGTTATTTAATGGTTTCAACTTAGTTTATTTTCTCTAAAACTTCAGTGCACGGTTGCAGGAATCAGCTGACACAGATCGCTGGTTAGTTATTTAATGGTTTCAACTTTGTTTATTTGATCTACAACTTCAGTCCACGTTCGCAGGGATAAGCTGACACAGATCTCTGGCACAGCCTGGTTGGTTATTTAATGGTTTCAGCTTAGTTTATTTGATCTAAAACTTCAGTGCACGGTTGCAGGGATCAGCTGACACAGATCTCTGGCACAGGCTGGTTAGTTATTTAATGGTTTCAGGTTAGTTTATTTGATCTAAGACTTCAGTGCATGGTTGCAATGATCAGCTGACACAGATCCCTGGCACAGGCTGGTTAGTTATTTAATTGTTTCAGCTTAGTTTATCTAAAACTTCAGTGCACGGTTGCAGGGATCAGCTGACACAGATCGTTGGCACAGGCTGGTTAGTTATTTAATGGTTTCAACTTAGTTTATCTAAAACTTCAGTGCACGGTTGCAGGAATCAGCTGACACAGATCGCTGGCACAGGCTGGTTAGTTATTTAATGGTTTCGGTTTGGTTTATTTTATCTAAAACTTCAGTGCACGGTTGCAGGGATCAGCTGACACAGATCGCTGGCACAGGCTGGTTAGTTATTTAATGGTTTCAGCTTAGTTTATCTAAAACTTCAGTGCACGGTTGCAGGGATCAGATGAAACAGATCGCTGGCACAGGCTGGTTAGTTATTTGATGGTTTCAGCTTAGTTTATCTAAAACTTCAGTGCACGGTTGCAGGGATCAGCTGACACAGATCGCTGGCACAGGCTGGTTAGTTATTTAATGGTTTCAGCCAAGTTTATCTAAAACTTCACTGCGCGGTTGCAGGGATCAGCTGACACAGATCCCTGGCACAGGCTGGTTAGTTATTTAATGGTTTCAACTTAGTTTATTTGATCTAAAACTTCAGTCCACGTTCGCAGGGATCAGCTGACACAGATCGCTGGCACAGGCTGGTTAGTTATTTAATGGTTTCAGCTTAGTTTATTTGATCTAAATCTTCAGTGCACGGTTGCAGGGATCAGCTGACACAGATCGCTCGCACAGGCTGGTTAGTTATTTAATGGTTTCAGCTTAGTTTATTTGATCTAAAACTTCAGTCCAAGTTCGCAGGGATCAGCTGACCCAGATCGCTGGCACAGGCTGGCTAGTTATTTAATGGTTTCAGCTTAGTTTATTTTGATCTAAGACTTCAGTGCACATTCGCAAAGATCAGCTGAAACAGATCGCTGGCACAGGCTGGTTAGTTATTTAATTGTTTCAGCTTAGTTTATCTAAAACTTCAGTGCACGGTTGCAGGGATCAGCTGACACAGATCGTTGGCACAGGCTGGTTAGTTATTTAATGGTTTCAACTTAGTTTATCTAAAACTTCAGTGCACGGTTGCAGGGATCAGCTGACACAGATCGCTGGCAAAGGCTGGTTAGTTATTTAGTGGTTTCAGCTTAGTTTATTTGATCTAGAACTTCAGTGCACTATTGCAGGGATCAGCTGAAACAGTTAAAAGAGCAGTTACGTCACCATGAATCTGTGGACAGGTAATATCCATATTTTGATTTATGATGTTCTGGAGTTAAATGGGAACCAAAGCATATTTTCAAAGGTGTTATATGCTATAAAATACTTTGAAAAATTAGGTGAGGGAAATGAAAAAGACATTTTTCTATGTTTGAGTCACAGTAACTTTGACATAGTAACATCTGCAGTAATATTTACAGCTCTGATGACATCTCACCAGCGTTAGCTTTATTTTGACACCAAGACTGTTTACACAGAGTTTGTAATTGCAGAGAAATACATTTATTTTGGTCATTTCATTTTGGAGCAGGAAGCTCACCCTTCTTGTTATACCCTTTAGATGAATACAGAGTTTTTAATTAAATACATATTCTTTAAATAATGTTCCCTTTTATAAAAAGTAGGATCATTAAAAAAACAAAACATTTATTATAGCTCTGTCACGCAGAAAAAAGCTGTCTTTTTTCTGTGGTCTGTTATATAACATTAGGGGTGTTCGTGGCAATTAACTTTTTAATCGACTAAGCAGGTCAAGTAAGAAACACTTAAATATTAAGTTAAATTTGAAAACTGTTTAAAAAAAAAAACATATCCCCATTCCACATTCCAGAATGTCATGTGACAACCTGATTGGCTTAGGAGTGATGATGTCACAAGGAAGTTTTTCCTTAAATAGGGGTGACAAACAACAATTTTTAGTTCGTTACTTCGTAGCCTTCGTGTTCGCAGCTTTCAAACATTCACTACAGAAACATTCGGAAACCTCTCAGAGTCATCGGATACAAACGCCAGCATGTATCCAAGATTACGGCAACCGAGACAAAACGATTACGCCGCCTCTCCTTCCTTGCGTGGCCGGCCAACTTCTCCAAATGGCCTCTTATCCACCCAAAGGGCATTACAGGAGAGTAGGAGTGAAAACAACCATCTCCAGAACAAAATTCAACAACTTGAAAAAGAAAAAGTTCACCTGGAGAAGAAGTGCTTACAAATGGAAGCACAAAACAAACACCTGGAAGAAACACTACAGCGCCAGCCCGACATCAACATTATTAATGAGGGCTGGGGGATCAAGTTTGCTCAAGCCAGAGAGCAGATTGTATTCCTCATCAAAGAAAACAAGCAAAAGAGCGCTGAAGTGAAAGAAATGTCCGAGCAGCTTCAAGGCAGGAAAGCCACGATTGATAAGCTAGAGTGGGATCTCCAATACATGGACCAACAGAATCACCTGCTCCAAAGAAAGCTTGATGAAGCTGAAGAAAAAAATAAAGACCTTCTTCAAGAGAAGGAGCAACAGCAAGAAAGACTGTCAGAAGAAAAGTGCACTATCAAGGACTTTGAGAGTAAAAATCAAAAGTTGCAAGGATTCTGTAATGAACTGAAGGTCAAAACAAGTGAGCTGCAGGGAGAAAAGGAAACTCTGGAAAAACGATGCTCACAGATGCAGAAAAGGATCGATCAAATGGCCAAAAACAACTCAGAGCTCATTAAGGGGATATTGTTGGAATTCAACAACTTGAAGCGGGAAAACACAGAAATGCAGGCGCAAAAGCAAAAGCAAGACAAAATGCATGAAGACCTGCAGTGTACGCTCCGCGACACCCAGAAAAGAAATGAGCAGCTAGAAGGCCTGCACAAAGAAGATCAAGTGAGAAATGCAGACCTGCAGAAGGCAAAGCTGACACAGGAGGCAACATCCAAAGAGCTCAAAGAACAGCTTGAAGAAACACGAGCAACATTAGAACAGGTGGAACAAACATGCAAGAAACTTGAGGAGCAAAACACCGAAACCATCCATGAGTTGAGAACCCTCATCCTGGAGAAAAAGGGGCTCGTGGAAAAGTCCATGAAAAAGAAGAAAAGATTCTTCAGCTTTTTCCGGAAGAGGGACAATACTGCTTCTTCAACTGATGTAGCCTCGTCTTGCTCCACCTCTGTTCACCCCCCCAACCAGTCCCGGCAGTTGACTGCCCCCTCCTGAGCCTGGTTCTGCCGGAGGTTTCTGCCCGTTTAAAGGCAGTTTTTCCTCCCCACTGTCGCCTAGTGCTTGCTCAGAGGGGATTGTTGGGGTTTCTCTCCTCTGCCTTGTTTCTTTATTTACTTGTTAACTTTTTGTTCTTACCTCATTTAACCTTGTTTCTTTATTTACTTGTTAACTTTTTGTTCTTACCTCATTTAACCTTGTTTCTTTATTTACTTGTTAACTTTTTGTTCTTACCTCATTTAACCTTGTTTCTTTATTTACTTGTTAACTTTTTGTTCTTACCTCATTTAACCTTGTTTCTTTATTTACTTGTTAACTTTTTGCTCTTACTTCATTTAACCTTGTTTCGTTATTTACTTGCTCGTTTACCTCTTTTTTCAACTTATCTAACAAAATAAAACAGTTGAATTTATCCTTTGAGTATTGTTCATCTAATCTTTACAGAGTTTTTCCAAAACACTTTCAAACATTCAGATCTGTCTTTCATTTTCTTCTTGAAACCTCATGAACGGTGACCTAAAAACTCTGGAACATGGTTTGAAACACTGAAATTGTTTCAGCTGAAACTGGCAAAGTCATACGTGCGTGTGTGTGTGTCACAGGTGATATGGTGTCACTAGTCCGCTCATCATGTTTAGGCTCATTCACGCCAAAATGATTTAGGCTAAATCTTTAAAACAGTGTCATTGCACACACTTTTCAATCACACAAATGCAGGATTAACTATTTGCAGTATCTTATCTGATTTATTATGAGAATGTCATGCCTGATCATTTGTACCCACACCATCAAAAATGGGGGCAAAAGGGAGGAGATCGCGTTTAATCGATTATAACACGAGGTCAGAAATATAAGTGCTGACATGAGTAGTGTCCACAGAAACCTCTGAGTCTCAGCTAAAAGCTCATGTAAACCATTTCTACAAACACCAAACAAAGCAAAGACACCAAACAGTTAAAAGAGCAGTTACGTCACCATGAATCTGTGGACAGGTAATATCCATATTTTGATTTATGATGTTCTGGAGTTAAATGGGAACCAAAGCATATTTTCAAAGGTGTTATATGCTATAAAATACTTTGAAAAATTAGGTGAGGGAAATGAAAAAGACATTTTTCTATGTTTGAGTCACAGTAACTTTGACATAGTAACATCTGCAGTAATATTTACAGCTCTGATGACATCTCACCAGCGTTAGCTTTATTTTGACACCAAGACTGTTTACACAGAGTTTGTAATTGCAGAGAAATACATTTATTTTGGTCATTTCATTTTGGAGCAGGAAGCTCACCCTTCTTGTTATACCCTTTAGATGAATACAGAGTTTTTTAATTAAATACATATTCTTTAAATAATGTTCCCTTTTATAAAAAGTAGGATCATTAAAAAAACAAAACATTTATTATAGCTCTGTCACGCAGAAAAAAGCTGTCTTTTTTCTGTGGTCTGTTATATAACATTAGGGGTGTTCGTGGCAATTAACTTTTTAATCGACTAAGCAGGTCAAGTAAGAAACACTTAAATATTAAGTTAAATTTGAAAACTGTTTAAAAAAAAAATATATATCCCCATTCCACATTCCAGAATGTCATGTGACAACCTGATTGGCTTAGGAGTGATGATGTCACAAGGAAGTTTTTCCTTAAATAGGGGTGACAAACAGCAATTTTTAGTTCGTTACTTCGCAGCCTTCGTGTTCGCAGCTTTCAAACGTTCACTACAGAAACATTCGGAAACCTCTCAGAGTCATCGGATACAAACGCCAGCATGTATCCAAGATTACGGCAACCGAGACAAAACGATTACGCCGCCTCTCCTTCCTTGCGTGGCCGGCCAACTTCTCCAAATGGCCTCTTATCCACCCAAAGGGCATTACAGGAGAGTAGGAGTGAAAACAACCATCTCCAGAACAAAATTCAACAACTTGAAAAAGAAAAAGTTCACCTGGAGAAGAAGTGCTTACAAATGGAAGCACAAAACAAACACCTGGAAGAAACACTACAGCGCCAGCCCGACATCAACATTATTAATGAGGGCTGGGGGATCAAGTTTGCTCAAGCCAGAGAGCAGATTGTATTCCTCATCAAAGAAAACAAGCAAAAGAGCACTGAAGTGAAAGAAATGTCCGAGCAGCTTCAAGGCAGGAAAGCCACGATTGATAAGCTAGAGTGGGATCTCCAATACATGGACCAACAGAATCACCTGCTCCAAAGAAAGCTTGATGAAGCTGAAGAAAAAAATAAAGACCTTCTTCAAGAGAAGGAGCAACAGCAAGAAAGACTGTCAGAAGAAAAGTGCACTATCAAGGACTTTGAGAGTAAAAATCAAAAGTTGCAAGGATTCTGTAATGAACTGAAGGTCAAAACAAGTGAGCTGCAGGGAGAAAAGGAAACTCTGGAAAAACGATGCTCACAGATGCAGAAAAGGATCGATCAAATGGCCAAAAACAACTCAGAGCTCATTAAGGGGATATTGTTGGAATTCAACAACTTGAAGCGGGAAAACACAGAAATGCAGGCGCAAAAGCAAAAGCAAGACAAAATGCATGAAGACCTGCAGTGTACGCTCCGCGACACCCAGAAAAGAAATGAGCAGCTAGAAGGCCTGCACAAAGAAGATCAAGTGAGAAATGCAGACCTGCAGAAGGCAAAGCTGACACAGGAGGCAACATCCAAAGAGCTCAAAGAACAGCTTGAAGAAACACGAGCAACATTAGAACAGGTGGAACAAACATGCAAGAAACTTGAGGAGCAAAACACCGAAACCATCCATGAGTTGAGAACCCTCATCCTGGAGAAAAAGGGGCTCGTGGAAAAGTCCATGAAAAAGAAGAAAAGATTCTTCAGCTTTTTCCGGAAGAGGGACAATACTGCTTCTTCAACTGATGTAGCCTCGTCTTGCTCCACCTCTGTTCACCCCCCCAACCAGTCCCGGCAGTTGACTGCCCCCTCCTGAGCCTGGTTCTGCCGGAGGTTTCTGCCCGTTTAAAGGCAGTTTTTCCTCCCCACTGTCGCCTAGTGCTTGCTCAGAGGGGATTGTTGGGGTTTCTCTCCTCTGCCTTGTTTCGTTATTTACTTGTTAACTTTTTGTTCTTACTTCATTTAACCTTGTTTCGTTATTTACTTGTTAACTTTTTGCTCTTACTTCATTTAACCTTGTTTCTTTATTTGCTTGTTAACTTTTTGCTCTTACCTCATTTAACCTTGTTTCGTTATTTACTTGCTTGTTTAACTTTTTTTTCAACTTATCTAACAAAATAAAACAGTTGAATTTATCCTTTGAGTATTGTTCATCTAATCTTTACAGAGTTTTTCCAAAACACTTTCAAACATTCAGATCTGTCTTTCATTTTCTTCTTGAAACCTCATGAACGGTGACCTAAAAACTCTGGAACATGGTTTGAAACACTGAAATTGTTTCAGCTGAAACTGGCAAAGTCATACGTGCGTGTGTGTGTGTCACAGGTGATATGGTGTCACTAGTCCGCTCATCATGTTTAGGCTCATTCACGCCAAAATGATTTAGGCTAAATCTTTAAAACAGTGTCATTGCACACACTTTTCAATCACACAAATGCAGGATTAACTATTTGCAGTATCTTATCTGATTTATTATGAGAATGTCATGCCTGATCATTTGTACCCACACCATCAAAAATGGGGGCAAAAGGGAGGAGATCGCGTTTAATCGATTATAACACGAGGTCAGAAATATAAGTGCTGACATGAGTAGTGTCCACAGAAACCTCTGAGTCTCAGCTAAAAGCTCATGTAAACCATTTCTACAAACACCAAACAAAGCAAAGACACCAAACAGTTAAAAGAGCAGTTACGTCACCATGAATCTGTGGACAGGTAATATCCATATTTTGATTTATGATGTTCTGGAGTTAAATGGGAACCAAAGCATATTTTCAAAGGTGTTATATGCTATAAAATACTTTGAAAAATTAGGTGAGGGAAATGAAAAAGACATTTTTCTATGTTTGAGTCACAGTAACTTTGACATAGTAACATCTGCAGTAATATTTACAGCTCTGATGACATCTCACCAGCGTTAGCTTTATTTTGACACCAAGACTGTTTACACAGAGTTTGTAATTGCAGAGAAATACATTTATTTTGGTCATTTCATTTTGGAGCAGGAAGCTCACCCTTCTTGTTATACCCTTTAGATGAATACAGAGTTTTTTAATTAAATACATATTCTTTAAATAATGTTCCCTTTTATAAAAAGTAGGATCATTAAAAAAACAAAACATTTATTATAGCTCTGTCACGCAGAAAAAAGCTGTCTTTTTTCTGTGGTCTGTTATATAACATTAGGGGGGTGTTCGTGGCAATTAACTTTTTAATCGACTAAGCAGGTCAAGTAAGAAACACTTAAATATTAAGTTAAATTTGAAAACTGTTTAAAAATATATATATATCCCCATTCCACATTCCAGAATGTCATGTGACAACCTGATTGGCTTAGGAGTGATGATGTCACAAGGAAGTTTTTCCTTAAATAGGGGTGACAAACAGCAATTTTTAGTTCATTACTTCGCAGCCTTCGTGTTCGCAGCTTTCAAACGTTCACTACAGAAACATTCGGAAACCTCTCAGAGTCATCGGATACAAACGCCAGCATGTATCCAAGATTACGGCAACCGAGACAAAACGATTACGCCGCCTCTCCTTCCTTGCGTGGCCGGCCAACTTCTCCAAATGGCCTCTTATCCACCCAAAGGGCATTACAGGAGAGTAGGAGTGAAAACAACCATCTCCAGAACAAAATTCAACAACTTGAAAAAGAAAAAGTTCACCTGGAGAAGAAGTGCTTACAAATGGAAGCACAAAACAAACACCTGGAAGAAACACTACAGCGCCAGCCCGACATCAACATTATTAATGAGGGCTGGGGGATCAAGTTTGCTCAAGCCAGAGAGCAGATTGTATTCCTCATCAAAGAAAACAAGCAAAAGAGCGCTGAAGTGAAAGAAATGTCCGAGCAGCTTCAAGGCAGGAAAGCCACGATTGATAAGCTAGAGTGGGATCTCCAATACATGGACCAACAGAATCACCTGCTCCAAAGAAAGCTTGATGAAGCTGAAGAAAAAAATAAAGACCTTCTTCAAGAGAAGGCGCAACAGCAAGAAAGACTGTCAGAAGAAAAGTGCACTATCAAGGACTTTGAGAGTAAAAATCAAAAGTTGCAAGGATTCTGTAATGAACTGAAGGTCAAAACAAGTGAGCTGCAGGGAGAAAAGGAAACTCTGGAAAAACGATGCTCACAGATGCAAAAAAGGATCGATCAAATGGCCAAAAACAACTCAGAGCTCATTAAGGGGATATTGTTGGAATTCAACAACTTGAAGCGGGAAAACACAGAAATGCAGGCGCAAAAGCAAAAGCAAGACAAAATGCATGAAGACCTGCAGTGTACGCTCCGCGACACCCAGAAAAGAAATGAGCAGCTAGAAGGCCTGCACAAAGAAGATCAAGTGAGAAATGCAGACCTGCAGAAGGCAAAGCTGACACAGGAGGCAACATCCAAAGAGCTCAAAGAACAGCTTGAAGAAACACGAGCAACATTAGAACAGGTGGAACAAACATGCAAGAAACTTGAGGAGCAAAACACCGAAACCATCCATGAGTTGAGAACCCTCATCCTGGAGAAAAAGGGGCTCGTGGAAAAGTCCATGAAAAAGAAGAAAAGATTCTTCAGCTTTTTCCGGAAGAGGGACAATACTGCTTCTTCAACTGATGTAGCCTCGTCTTGCTCCACCTCTGTTCACCCCCCCAACCAGTCCCGGCAGTTGACTGCCCCCTCCTGAGCCTGGTTCTGCCGGAGGTTTCTGCCCGTTTAAAGGCAGTTTTTCCTCCCCACTGTCGCCTAGTGCTTGCTCAGAGGGGATTGTTGGGGTTTCTCTCCTCTGCCTTGTTTCTTTATTTGCTTGTTAACTTTTTGTTCTTACCTCATTTAACCTTGTTTCTTTATTTACTTGTTAACTTTTTGTTCTTACCTCATTTAACCTTGTTTCTTTATTTACTTGTTAACTTTTTGTTCTTACCTCATTTAACCTTGTTTCTTTATTTGCTTGTTAACTTTTTGTTCTTACCTCATTTAACCTTGTTTCTTTATTTACTTGTTAACTTTTTGCTCTTACTTCATTTAACCTTGTTTCTTTATTTACTTGTTAACTTTTTGCTTTTACTTCATTTAACCTTGTTTCTTTATTTACTTGTTAACTTTTTGTTCTTACCTCATTTAACCTTGTTTCTTTATTTGCTTGTTAACTTTTTGTTCTTACCTCATTTAACCTTGTTTCTTTATTTACTTGTTAACTTTTTGCTCTTACTTCATTTAACCTTGTTTCTTTATTTACTTGTTAACTTTTTGCTTTTACTTCATTTAACCTTGTTTCTTTATTTGCTTGTCAACTTTTTGTTCTTACCTCATTTAACCTTGTTTCTTTATTTGCTTGTTAACTTTTTGTTCTTACCTCATTTAACCTTGTTTCTTTATTTACTTGTTAACTTTTTGCTCTTACTTCATTTAACCTTGTTTCTTTATTTGCTTGTCAACTTTTTGTTCTTACCTCATTTAACCTTGTTTCGTTATTTACTTGCTTGTTTAACTTTTTTTTCAACTTATCTAACAAAATAAAACAGTTGAATTTATCCTTTGAGCATTGTTCATCTAATCTTTACAGAGTTTTTCCAAAACACTTTCAAACATTCAGATCTGTCTTTCATTTTCTTCTTGAAACCTCATGAACGGTGACCTAAAAACTCTGGAACATGGTTTGAAACACTGAAATTGTTTCAGCTGAAACTGGCAAAGTCATACGTGCGTGTGTGTGTGTCACAGGTGATATGGTGTCACTAGTCCGCTCATCATGTTTAGGCTCATTCACGCCAAAATGATTTAGGCTAAATCTTTAAAACAGTGTCATTGCACACACTTTTCAATCACACAAATGCAGGATTAACTATTTGCAGTATCTTATCTGATTTATTATGAGAATGTCATGCCTGATCATTTGTACCCACACCATCAAAAATGGGGGCAAAAGGGAGGAGATCGCGTTTAATCGATTATAACACGAGGTCAGAAATATAAGTGCTGACATGAGTAGTGTCCACAGAAACCTCTGAGTCTCAGCTAAAAGCTCATGTAAACCATTTCTACAAACACCAAACAAAGCAAAGACACCAAACAGTTAAAAGAGCAGTTACGTCACCATGAATCTGTGGACAGGTAATATCCATATTTTGATTTATGATGTTCTGGAGTTAAATGGGAACCAAAGCATATTTTCAAAGGTGTTATATGCTATAAAATACTTTGAAAAATTAGGTGAGGGAAATGAAAAAGACATTTTTCTATGTTTGAGTCACAGTAACTTTGACATAGTAACATCTGCAGTAATATTTACAGCTCTGATGACATCTCACCAGCGTTAGCTTTATTTTGACACCAAGACTGTTTACACAGAGTTTGTAATTGCAGAGAAATACATTTATTTTGGTCATTTCATTTTGGAGCAGGAAGCTCACCCTTCTTGTTATACCCTTTAGATGAATACAGAGTTTTTAATTAAATACATATTCTTTAAATAATGTTCCCTTTTATAAAAAGTAGGATCATTAAAAAAACAAAACATTTATTATAGCTCTGTCACGCAGAAAAAAGCTGTCTTTTTTCTGTGGTCTGTTATATAACATTAGGGGTGTTCGTGGCAATTAACTTTTTAATCGACTAAGCAGGTCAAGTAAGAAACACTTAAATATTAAGTTAAATTTGAAAACTGTTTAAAAAAAAATATATATCCCCATTCCACATTCCAGAATGTCATGTGACAACCTGATTGGCTTAGGAGTGATGATGTCACAAGGAAGTTTTTCCTTAAATAGGGGTGACAAACAGCAATTTTTAGTTCGTTACTTCGCAGCCTTCGTGTTCGCAGCTTTCAAACGTTCACTACAGAAACATTCGGAAACCTCTCAGAGTCATCGGATACAAACGCCAGCATGTATCCAAGATTACGGCAACCGAGACAAAACGATTACGCCGCCTCTCCTTCCTTGCGTGGCCGGCCAACTTCTCCAAATGGCCTCTTATCCACCCAAAGGGCATTACAGGAGAGTAGGAGTGAAAACAACCATCTCCAGAACAAAATTCAACAACTTGAAAAAGAAAAAGTTCACCTGGAGAAGAAGTGCTTACAAATGGAAGCACAAAACAAACACCTGGAAGAAACACTACAGCGCCAGCCCGACATCAACATTATTAATGAGGGCTGGGGGATCAAGTTTGCTCAAGCCAGAGAGCAGATTGTATTCCTCATCAAAGAAAACAAGCAAAAGAGCGCTGAAGTGAAAGAAATGTCCGAGCAGCTTCAAGGCAGGAAAGCCACGATTGATAAGCTAGAGTGGGATCTCCAATACATGGACCAACAGAATCACCTGCTCCAAAGAAAGCTTGATGAAGCTGAAGAAAAAAATAAAGACCTTCTTCAAGAGAAGGAGCAACAGCAAGAAAGACTGTCAGAAGAAAAGTGCACTATCAAGGACTTTGAGAGTAAAAATCAAAAGTTGCAAGGATTCTGTAATGAACTGAAGGTCAAAACAAGTGAGCTGCAGGGAGAAAAGGAAACTCTGGAAAAACGATGCTCACAGATGCAGAAAAGGATCGATCAAATGGCCAAAAACAACTCAGAGCTCATTAAGGGGATATTGTTGGAATTCAACAACTTGAAGCGGGAAAACACAGAAATGCAGGCGCAAAAGCAAAAGCAAGACAAAATGCATGAAGACCTGCAGTGTACGCTCCGCGACACCCAGAAAAGAAATGAGCAGCTAGAAGGCCTGCACAAAGAAGATCAAGTGAGAAATGCAGACCTGCAGAAGGCAAAGCTGACACAGGAGGCAACATCCAAAGAGCTCAAAGAACAGCTTGAAGAAACACGAGCAACATTAGAACAGGTGGAACAAACATGCAAGAAACTTGAGGAGCAAAACACCGAAACCATCCATGAGTTGAGAACCCTCATCCTGGAGAAAAAGGGGCTCGTGGAAAAGTCCATGAAAAAGAAGAAAAGATTCTTCAGCTTTTTCCGGAAGAGGGACAATACTGCTTCTTCAACTGATGTAGCCTCGTCTTGCTCCACCTCTGTTCACCCCCCCAACCAGTCCCGGCAGTTGACTGCCCCCTCCTGAGCCTGGTTCTGCCGGAGGTTTCTGCCCGTTTAAAGGCAGTTTTTCCTCCCCACTGTCGCCTAGTGCTTGCTCAGAGGGGATTGTTGGGGTTTCTCTCCTCTGCCTTGTTTCTTTATTTGCTTGTTAACTTTTTGTTCTTACCTCATTTAACCTTGTTTCTTTATTTACTTGTTAACTTTTTGTTCTTACCTCATTTAACCTTGTTTCTTTATTTACTTGTTAACTTTTTGTTCTTACCTCATTTAACCTTGTTTCTTTATTTACTTGTTAACTTTTTGTTCTTACCTCATTTAACCTTGTTTCTTTATTTGCTTGTTAACTTTTTGTTCTTACCTCATTTAACCTTGTTTCTTTATTTACTTGTTAACTTTTTGTTCTTACCTCATTTAACCTTGTTTCTTTATTTACTTGTTAACTTTTTGTTCTTACCTCATTTAACCTTGTTTCTTTATTTACTTGTTAACTTTTTGTTCTTACCTCATTTAACCTTGTTTCTTTATTTACTTGTTAACTTTTTGTTCTTACCTCATTTAACCTTGTTTCTTTATTTACTTGTTAACTTTTTGTTCTTACCTCATTTAACCTTGTTTCGTTATTTACTTGTTAACTTTTTGTTCTTACCTCATTTAACCTTGTTTCTTTATTTACTTGCTCGTTTACCTCTTTTTTCAACTTATCTAACAAAATAAAACAGTTGAATTTATCCTTTGAGTATTGTTCATCTAATCTTTACAGAGTTTTTCCAAAACACTTTCAAACATTCAGATCTGTCTTTCATTTTCTTCTTGAAACCTCATGAACGGTGACCTAAAAACTCTGGAACATGGTTTGAAACACTGAAATTGTTTCAGCTGAAACTGGCAAAGTCATACGTGCGTGTGTGTGTGTCACAGGTGATATGGTGTCACTAGTCCGCTCATCATGTTTAGGCTCATTCACGCCAAAATGATTTAGGCTAAATCTTTAAAACAGTGTCATTGCACACACTTTTCAATCACACAAATGCAGGATTAACTATTTGCAGTATCTTATCTGATTTATTATGAGAATGTCATGCCTGATCATTTGTACCCACACCATCAAAAATGGGGGCAAAAGGGAGGAGATCGCGTTTAATCGATTATAACACGAGGTCAGAAATATAAGTGCTGACATGAGTAGTGTCCACAGAAACCTCTGAGTCTCAGCTAAAAGCTCATGTAAACCATTTCTACAAACACCAAACAAAGCAAAGACACCAAACAGTTAAAAGAGCAGTTACGTCACCATGAATCTGTGGACAGGTAATATCCATATTTTGATTTATGATGTTCTGGAGTTAAATGGGAACCAAAGCATATTTTCAAAGGTGTTATATGCTATAAAATACTTTGAAAAATTAGGTGAGGGAAATGAAAAAGACATTTTTCTATGTTTGAGTCACAGTAACTTTGACATAGTAACATCTGCAGTAATATTTACAGCTCTGATGACATCTCACCAGCGTTAGCTTTATTTTGACACCAAGACTGTTTACACAGAGTTTGTAATTGCAGAGAAATACATTTATTTTGGTCATTTCATTTTGGAGCAGGAAGCTCACCCTTCTTGTTATACCCTTTAGATGAATACAGAGTTTTTAATTAAATACATATTCTTTAAATAATGTTCCCTTTTATAAAAAGTAGGATCATTAAAAAAACAAAACATTTATTATAGCTCTGTCACGCAGAAAAAAGCTGTCTTTTTTCTGTGGTCTGTTATATAACATTAGGGGTGTTCGTGGCAATTAACTTTTTAATCGACTAAGCAGGTCAAGTAAGAAACACTTAAATATTAAGTTAAATTTGAAAACTGTTTAAAAAAAAATATATATCCCCATTCCACATTCCAGAATGTCATGTGACAACCTGATTGGCTTAGGAGTGATGATGTCACAAGGAAGTTTTTCCTTAAATAGGGGTGACAAACAGCAATTTTTAGTTCGTTACTTCGCAGCCTTCGTGTTCGCAGCTTTCAAACGTTCACTACAGAAACATTCGGAAACCTCTCAGAGTCATCGGATACAAACGCCAGCATGTATCCAAGATTACGGCAACCGAGACAAAACGATTACGCCGCCTCTCCTTCCTTGCGTGGCCGGCCAACTTCTCCAAATGGCCTCTTATCCACCCAAAGGGCATTACAGGAGAGTAGGAGTGAAAACAACCATCTCCAGAACAAAATTCAACAACTTGAAAAAGAAAAAGTTCACCTGGAGAAGAAGTGCTTACAAATGGAAGCACAAAACAAACACCTGGAAGAAACACTACAGCGCCAGCCCGACATCAACATTATTAATGAGGGCTGGGGGATCAAGTTTGCTCAAGCCAGAGAGCAGATTGTATTCCTCATCAAAGAAAACAAGCAAAAGAGCGCTGAAGTGAAAGAAATGTCCGAGCAGCTTCAAGGCAGGAAAGCCACGATTGATAAGCTAGAGTGGGATCTCCAATACATGGACCAACAGAATCACCTGCTCCAAAGAAAGCTTGATGAAGCTGAAGAAAAAAATAAAGACCTTCTTCAAGAGAAGGAGCAACAGCAAGAAAGACTGTCAGAAGAAAAGTGCACTATCAAGGACTTTGAGAGTAAAAATCAAAAGTTGCAAGGATTCTGTAATGAACTGAAGGTCAAAACAAGTGAGCTGCAGGGAGAAAAGGAAACTCTGGAAAAACGATGCTCACAGATGCAGAAAAGGATCGATCAAATGGCCAAAAACAACTCAGAGCTCATTAAGGGGATATTGTTGGAATTCAACAACTTGAAGCGGGAAAACACAGAAATGCAGGCGCAAAAGCAAAAGCAAGACAAAATGCATGAAGACCTGCAGTGTACGCTCCGCGACACCCAGAAAAGAAATGAGCAGCTAGAAGGCCTGCACAAAGAAGATCAAGTGAGAAATGCAGACCTGCAGAAGGCAAAGCTGACACAGGAGGCAACATCCAAAGAGCTCAAAGAACAGCTTGAAGAAACACGAGCAACATTAGAACAGGTGGAACAAACATGCAAGAAACTTGAGGAGCAAAACACCGAAACCATCCATGAGTTGAGAACCCTCATCCTGGAGAAAAAGGGGCTCGTGGAAAAGTCCATGAAAAAGAAGAAAAGATTCTTCAGCTTTTTCCGGAAGAGGGACAATACTGCTTCTTCAACTGATGTAGCCTCGTCTTGCTCCACCTCTGTTCACCCCCCCAACCAGTCCCGGCAGTTGACTGCCCCCTCCTGAGCCTGGTTCTGCCGGAGGTTTCTGCCCGTTTAAAGGCAGTTTTTCCTCCCCACTGTCGCCTAGTGCTTGCTCAGAGGGGATTGTTGGGGTTTCTCTCCTCTGCCTTGTTTCTTTATTTGCTTGTTAACTTTTTGTTCTTACCTCATTTAACCTTGTTTCTTTATTTACTTGTTAACTTTTTGTTCTTACCTCATTTAACCTTGTTTCTTTATTTGCTTGTTAACTTTTTGTTCTTACCTCATTTAACCTTGTTTCTTTATTTACTTGTTAACTTTTTGTTCTTACCTCATTTAACCTTGTTTCTTTATTTACTTGTTAACTTTTTGTTCTTACCTCATTTAACCTTGTTTCTTTATTTACTTGTTAACTTTTTGTTCTTACCTCATTTAACCTTGTTTCGTTATTTACTTGTTAACTTTTTGTTCTTACCTCATTTAACCTTGTTTCTTTATTTACTTGCTCGTTTACCTCTTTTTTCAACTTATCTAACAAAATAAAACAGTTGAATTTATCCTTTGAGTATTGTTCATCTAATCTTTACAGAGTTTTTCCAAAACACTTTCAAACATTCAGATCTGTCTTTCATTTTCTTCTTGAAACCTCATGAACGGTGACCTAAAAACTCTGGAACATGGTTTGAAACACTGAAATTGTTTCAGCTGAAACTGGCAAAGTCATACGTGCGTGTGTGTGTGTCACAGGTGATATGGTGTCACTAGTCCGCTCATCATGTTTAGGCTCATTCACGCCAAAATGATTTAGGCTAAATCTTTAAAACAGTGTCATTGCACACACTTTTCAATCACACAAATGCAGGATTAACTATTTGCAGTATCTTATCTGATTTATTATGAGAATGTCATGCCTGATCATTTGTACCCACACCATCAAAAATGGGGGCAAAAGGGAGGAGATCGCGTTTAATCGATTATAACACGAGGTCAGAAATATAAGTGCTGACATGAGTAGTGTCCACAGAAACCTCTGAGTCTCAGCTAAAAGCTCATGTAAACCATTTCTACAAACACCAAACAAAGCAAAGACACCAAACAGTTAAAAGAGCAGTTACGTCACCATGAATCTGTGGACAGGTAATATCCATATTTTGATTTATGATGTTCTGGAGTTAAATGGGAACCAAAGCATATTTTCAAAGGTGTTATATGCTATAAAATACTTTGAAAAATTAGGTGAGGGAAATGAAAAAGACATTTTTCTATGTTTGAGTCACAGTAACTTTGACATAGTAACATCTGCAGTAATATTTACAGCTCTGATGACATCTCACCAGCGTTAGCTTTATTTTGACACCAAGACTGTTTACACAGAGTTTGTAATTGCAGAGAAATACATTTATTTTGGTCATTTCATTTTGGAGCAGGAAGCTCACCCTTCTTGTTATACCCTTTAGATGAATACAGAGTTTTTAATTAAATACATATTCTTTAAATAATGTTCCCTTTTATAAAAAGTAGGATCATTAAAAAAACAAAACATTTATTATAGCTCTGTCACGCAGAAAAAAGCTGTCTTTTTTCTGTGGTCTGTTATATAACATTAGGGGTGTTCGTGGCAATTAACTTTTTAATCGACTAAGCAGGTCAAGTAAGAAACACTTAAATATTAAGTTAAATTTGAAAACTGTTTAAAAAAAAATATATATCCCCATTCCACATTCCAGAATGTCATGTGACAACCTGATTGGCTTAGGAGTGATGATGTCACAAGGAAGTTTTTCCTTAAATAGGGGTGACAAACAGCAATTTTTAGTTCGTTACTTCGCAGCCTTCGTGTTCGCAGCTTTCAAACGTTCACTACAGAAACATTCGGAAACCTCTCAGAGTCATCGGATACAAACGCCAGCATGTATCCAAGATTACGGCAACCGAGACAAAACGATTACGCCGCCTCTCCTTCCTTGCGTGGCCGGCCAACTTCTCCAAATGGCCTCTTATCCACCCAAAGGGCATTACAGGAGAGTAGGAGTGAAAACAACCATCTCCAGAACAAAATTCAACAACTTGAAAAAGAAAAAGTTCACCTGGAGAAGAAGTGCTTACAAATGGAAGCACAAAACAAACACCTGGAAGAAACACTACAGCGCCAGCCCGACATCAACATTATTAATGAGGGCTGGGGGATCAAGTTTGCTCAAGCCAGAGAGCAGATTGTATTCCTCATCAAAGAAAACAAGCAAAAGAGCGCTGAAGTGAAAGAAATGTCCGAGCAGCTTCAAGGCAGGAAAGCCACGATTGATAAGCTAGAGTGGGATCTCCAATACATGGACCAACAGAATCACCTGCTCCAAAGAAAGCTTGATGAAGCTGAAGAAAAAAATAAAGACGTTCTTCAAGAGAAGGAGCAACAGCAAGAAAGACTGTCAGAAGAAAAGTGCACTATCAAGGACTTTGAGAGTAAAAATCAAAAGTTGCAAGGATTCTGTAATGAACTGAAGGTCAAAACAAGTGAGCTGCAGGGAGAAAAGGAAACTCTGGAAAAACGATGCTCACAGATGCAGAAAAGGATCGATCAAATGGCCAAAAACAACTCAGAGCTCATTAAGGGGATATTGTTGGAATTCAACAACTTGAAGCGGGAAAACACAGAAATGCAGGCGCAAAAGCAAAAGCAAGACAAAATGCATGAAGACCTGCAGTGTACGCTCCGCGACACCCAGAAAAGAAATGAGCAGCTAGAAGGCCTGCACAAAGAAGATCAAGTGAGAAATGCAGACCTGCAGAAGGCAAAGCTGACACAGGAGGCAACATCCAAAGAGCTCAAAGAACAGCTTGAAGAAACACGAGCAACATTAGAACAGGTGGAACAAACATGCAAGAAACTTGAGGAGCAAAACACCGAAACCATCCATGAGTTGAGAACCCTCATCCTGGAGAAAAAGGGGCTCGTGGAAAAGTCCATGAAAAAGAAGAAAAGATTCTTCAGCTTTTTCCGGAAGAGGGACAATACTGCTTCTTCAACTGATGTAGCCTCGTCTTGCTCCACCTCTGTTCACCCCCCCAACCAGTCCCGGCAGTTGACTGCCCCCTCCTGAGCCTGGTTCTGCCGGAGGTTTCTGCCCGTTTAAAGGCAGTTTTTCCTCCCCACTGTCGCCTAGTGCTTGCTCAGAGGGGATTGTTGGGGTTTCTCTCCTCTGCCTTGTTTCTTTATTTGCTTGTTAACTTTTTGTTCTTACCTCATTTAACCTTGTTTCTTTATTTACTTGTTAACTTTTTGTTCTTACCTCATTTAACCTTGTTTCTTTATTTACTTGTTAACTTTTTGTTCTTACCTCATTTAACCTTGTTTCTTTATTTACTTGTTAACTTTTTGCTCTTACCTCATTTAACCTTGTTTCTTTATTTGCTTGTTAACTTTTTGTTCTTACCTCATTTAACCTTGTTTCTTTATTTACTTGTTAACTTTTTGTTCTTACCTCATTTAACCTTGTTTCTTTATTTACTTGTTAACTTTTTGTTCTTACCTCATTTAACCTTGTTTCTTTATTTACTTGTTAACTTTTTGTTCTTACCTCATTTAACCTTGTTTCGTTATTTACTTGCTTGTTTAACTTTTTTTCAACTTATCTAACAAAATAAAACAGTTGAATTTATCCTTTGAGTATTGTTCATCTAATCTTTACAGAGTTTTTCCAAAACACTTTCAAACATTCAGATCTGTCTTTCATTTTCTTCTTGAAACCTCATGAACGGTGACCTAAAAACTCTTGAACATGGTTTGAAACACTGAAATTGTTTCAGCTGAAACTGGCAAAGTCATACGTGCGTGTGTGTGTGTCACAGGTGATATGGTGTCACTAGTCCGCTCATCATGTTTAGGCTCATTCACGCCAAAATGATTTAGGCTAAATCTTTAAAACAGTGTCATTGCACACACTTTTCAATCACACAAATGCAGGATTAACTATTTGCAGTATCTTATCTGATTTATTATGAGAATGTCATGCCTGATCATTTGTACCCACACCATCAAAAATGGGGGCAAAAGGGAGGAGATCGCGTTTAATCGATTATAACACGAGGTCAGAAATATAAGTGCTGACATGAGTAGTGTCCACAGAAACCTCTGAGTCTCAGCTAAAAGCTCATGTAAACCATTTCTACAAACACCAAACAAAGCAAAGACACCAAACAGTTAAAAGAGCAGTTACGTCACCATGAATCTGTGGACAGGTAATATCCATATTTTGATTTATGATGTTCTGGAGTTAAATGGGAACCAAAGCATATTTTCAAAGGTGTTATATGCTATAAAATACTTTGAAAAATTAGGTGAGGGAAATGAAAAAGACATTTTTCTATGTTTGAGTCACAGTAACTTTGACATAGTAACATCTGCAGTAATATTTACAGCTCTGATGACATCTCACCAGCGTTAGCTTTATTTTGACACCAAGACTGTTTACACAGAGTTTGTAATTGCAGAGAAATACATTTATTTTGGTCATTTCATTTTGGAGCAGGAAGCTCACCCTTCTTGTTATACCCTTTAGATGAATACAGAGTTTTTTAATTAAATACATATTCTTTAAATAATGTTCCCTTTTATAAAAAGTAGGATTGTTTAGTTGGTTTAGTTAGCTGGTTAGTTAGATCAGCTGACACAGATCCCTGACACACACTGGTTAGTTATTTAATGGTTTCAACTTAGTTTATTTTATCTAAAACTTCAGTGCATGGTCGCAAAGATCAGCTGACACAGATCCCTGGCACAGGCTGGTTAGTTATTTAATTGTTTCAGCTTACTTTATTTTCTGTAAAACTTCAGTGCACAGTTGCAGGGATCAGCTAACACAGATCCCTGACACACACTGGTTAGATATTTAATGGTTTCAACTTAGTTTATTTTCTCTAAAACTTCAGTGCACGGTTGCAGGGATCAGCTGACACAGATCGCTCGCACAGGCTGGTTGGTTATTTAATGGTTTCAGGTTAGTTTATTTGATCTAAGACTTCAGTGCACGTTCGCAAAGATCAGCTGAAACAGATCGCTGGCACAGATCCCTTGCACAGGCTGGTTAGTTATTTAATGGTTTCAACTTAGTTTATTTTATCTTAAACTTCAGTGCACGGTCGCAGGGATCAGCTGACACAGATCGCTCGCACAGGCTGGTTAGTTATTTAATGGTTTCAGCTTAGTTTATTTGATCTAAAACTTCAGTGCACGGTCGCAGGGATCAGCTGACACAGATCGCTGGTTAGTTATTTAATGGTTTCAGCTTAGTTTATCTAAAACTTCAGTGCACGGTTGCAGGGATCAGCTGACACAGAACCCTGGCACAGGCTGGTTAGTTATTTAATGGTTTTAACTTAGTTTATTTTATCTAAAACTTCAGTGCACGATTGCAGGGATCAGCTGAAACAGATCGCTGGTACAGGCTGGTTAGTTATTTAATGGTTTCAGCCAAGTTTATCTAAAACTTCAGTGCACGGTTGCAGGGATCAGCTGACACAGATCCCTTGCACAGGCTGGTTAGTTATTTAATGGTTTCAACTTAGTTTATTTGATCTACAACTTCAGTCCACGGTTGCAGGGATCAGCTGACACAGATCGCTCGCACAGGCTAGTTAGTTATTTAATGGTTTCAGCTTAGTTTATTTTATCTAAAACTTCAGTGCATGGTCGCAAAGATCAGCTGACACAGATCGCTCGCACAGGCTGGTTAGTTATTTAATGGTTTCAGCTTAGTTTATTTGATCTAAAACTTCAGTGCACGGTTGCAGGGATCAGCTAACACAGATCCCTGACACACACTGGTTAGTTATTTAATGGTTTCAACTTAGTTTATTTTCTCTAAAACTTCAGTGCACGGTTGCAGGGATCAGCTGACACAGATCGCTGGCACAGGCTGGTTAGTTATTTAGTGGTTTCAGCTTAGTTTATTTGATCTAAAACTTCAGTGCACGGTTGCAGGGATCAGCTGACACAGATCGCTGGCACAGGCTGGTTTGTTATTTAGTGGTTTCAGCTTAGTTTATTTTGATCTAAAACTTCAGTACACGTTCGCAGGGATCAGCTGACACAGATCTCTGGCACAGCCTGGTTGGTTATTTAATGGTTTCAGCTTAGTTTATTTGATCTAAAACTTCAGTGCACGGTTGCAGGGATCAGCTGACACAGATCGCTCGCACAGGCTGGTTGGTTATTTAATGGTTTCAGGTTAGTTTATTTGATCTAAGACTTCAGTGCACGTTCGCAAAGATCAGCTGAAACAGATCGCTGGCACAGATCCCTTGCACAGGCTGGTTAGTTATTTAATGGTTTCAACTTAGTTTATTTTATCTTAAACTTCAGTGCACGGTCGCAGGGATCAGCTGACACAGATCGCTGGTTAGTTATTTAATGGTTTCAGCTTAGTTTATCTAAAACTTCAGTGCACGGTTGCAGGGATCAGCTGACACAGATCGCTCGCACAGGCTGGTTGGTTATTTAATGGTTTAGGTTTGGTTTATTTAATCTAAAACTTCAGTGCACGGTTGCAGGGATCAGCTGACACAGAATCGCTGGTACAGGCTGGTTAGTTATTTAATTGTTTCAGCTTACTTTATTTTCTGTAAAACTTCAGTCCACGTTCGCAGGGATCAGCTGACACAGATCCCTGGCACAGGCTGGTTAGTTATTTAATGGTTGTAACTTAGTTTATTTTATCTAAAACTTCAGTGCACGATTGCAGGGATCAGCTGAAACAGATCGCTGGTACAGGCTGGTTAGTTATTTAATGGTTTCAGCCAAGTTTATCTAAAACTTCAGTGCACGGTTGCAGGGATCAGCTGACACAGATCCCTTGCACAGGCTGGTTAGTTATTTAATGGTTTCAACTTAGTTTATTTGATCTACAACTTCAGTCCACGGTTGCAGGGATCAGCTGACACAGATCGCTCGCACAGGCTAGTTAGTTATTTAATGGTTTCAGCTTAGTTTATTTTATCTAAAACTTCAGTCCACGTTCGCAGGGATCAGCTGACACAGATCGCTGGCACAGGCTAGTTAGTTATTTAATGGTTTCAGCTTAGTTTATTTTATCTAAAACTTCAGTCCACGTTCGCAAAGATCAGCTGACACAGATCGCTGGCACAGGCTGGTTAGTTATTCAGTGGTTTCAGCTTAGTTTATTTGATCTAAAACTTCAGTGCACGGTTGCAGGGATCAGCTGACACAGATCGCTGGCACAGGCTGGTTAGTTATTTAGTGGTTTCAGCTTAGTTTATTTGATCTAAAACTTCAGTCCACGTTCGCAGGGATCAGCTGACACAGATCTCTGGCACAGCCTGGTTGGTTATTTAATGGTTTCAGCTTAGTTTATTTGATCTAAAACTTCAGTGCACGGTTGCAGGGATCAGCTGACACAGATCGCTCGCACAGGCTGGTTGGTTATTTAATGGTTTCAGGTTAGTTTATTTGATCTAAGACTTCAGTGCACGTTCGCAAAGATCAGCTGAAACAGATCGCTGGCACAGATCCCTTGCACAGGCTGGTTAGTTATTTAATGGTTTCAACTTAGTTTATTTTATCTTAAACTTCAGTGCACGGTCGCAGGGATCAGCTGACACAGATCGCTGGTTAGTTATTTAATGGTTTCAGCTTAGTTTATCTAAAACTTCAGTGCACGGTTGCAGGGATCAGCTGACACAGATCCCTGGCACAGGCTGGTTAGTTATTTAATGGTTTTAACTTAGTTTATTTGATCTAAAACTTCAGTGCACGATTGCAGGGATCAGCTGAAACAGATCGCTGGTACAGGCTGGTTAGTTATTTAATGGTTTCAGCTTAGTTTATCTAAAACTTCAGTGCACGATTGCAGGGATCAGCTGACACAGATCGCTGGGACAGGCTGGTTAGTTATTTAATGGTTTCAGCTTAGTTTATCTAAAACTTCAGTGCACGGTTGCAGGGATCAGCTGACACAGATCGCTGGCACAGGCTGGTTAGTTATTTAATGGTTTAGGTTTGGTTTATTTAATCTAAAACTTCAGTGCACGGTTGCAGTAATCAGCTGACACAGATCGCTGGCACAGGCTGGTTAGTTATTTAATGGTTTAGGTTTGGTTTATTTGATCTAAAACTTCAGTCCACGTTCGCAGGGATCAGCTGACACAGATCGCTGGCACAGGCTGGTTAGTTATTTAATTGTTTTAGCTTAGTTTATCTAAAACTTCAGTGCACGGTTGCAGGGATCAGCTGACACAGATCGTTGGCACAGGCTGGTTAGTTATTTAATGGTTTCAAGTTAGTTTATCTAAAACTTCAGTGCACGGTTGCAGGAATCAGCTGACACAGATCGCTGGCACAGGCTGGTTAGTTATTTAATGGTTTCAGCTTAGTTTATTTGATCTAAAACTTCAGTGCACGCTTGCAGGGATCAGCTGACACAGATCGCTGTCACAGGCTGGTTAGTTATTTAAATGGTTTCAGGTTAGTTTATTTGATCTAAGACTTCAGTGCATGGTCGCAAAGATCAGCTGACACAGATCCCTGGCACAGGCTGGTTAGTTATTTAGTGGTTTCAGCTTAGTTTATTTGATCTAAAACTTCAGTGCACGGTCGCAGGGATCAGCTGAAACAGATCGCTGGCACAGCCTGGTTGGTTATTTAATGGTTTCAGCTTAGTTTATTTGATCTAAAACTTCAGTGCACGGTTGCAGGGATCAGCTGACACAGATCGTTGGCACAGGCTGGTTAGTTATTTAATGGTTTCAGCTTAGTTTATTTGATCTAAGACGTAAGTGCACGGTTGCAGGGATCAGCTGACAGAGATCGCTGGCACAGGCTGGTTAGTTATTTAATGGTTTCAGCTTAGTTTATTTGATCTAAAACTTCAGTGCACGGTTGCAGGGATCAGCTGACACAGATCGCTGTCACAGGCTGGTTAGTTATTTAATGGTTTCAGCTTAGTTTATCTAAAACTTCAGTGCACGGTTGCAGGGATCAGATGAAACATATCGCTGGCACAGGCTGGCTAGTTATTTAATGGTTTCAGCTTAGTTTATCTAAAACTTCAGTGCACGGTTGCAGGGATCAGCTGACACAGATCCCTGGCACAGGCTGGCTAGTTATTTAATGGTTTCAGCTTAGTTTATCTAAAACTTCAGTGCACGGTTGCAGGAATCAGCTGACACAGATCGCTGGCACAGGCTGGTTAGTTATTTAATGGTTTCGGTTTGGTTTATTTTATCTAAAACTTCAGTGCACGGTTGCAGGGATCAGATGAAACAGATCACTGGCACAGGCTGGCTAGTTATTTAATGGTTTTAACTTAGTTTATTTGATCTAAAACTTCAGTCCACGATTGCAGGGATCAGCTGAAACAGATCGCTGGTACAGGCTGGTTAGTTATTTAATGGTTTCAACTTAGTTTATTTTATCTAAAACTTCAGTGCGCGGTCGCAGGGATCCGCTGACACAGATCGCTGGCACAGGCTGGTTAGTTATTTAATGGTTTCAGCTTAGTTTATTTGATCTAAAACTTCAGTGCACGCTTGCAGGGATCAGCTGACACAGATCGCTGTCACAGGCTGGTTAGTTATTTAAATGGTTTCAGGTTAGTTTATTTGATCTAAGACTTCAGTGCATGGTCGCAAAGATCAGCTGACACAGATCCCTGGCACAGGCTGGTTAGTTATTTAATGGTTTCAACTTAGTTTATTTTCTCTAAAACTTCAGTGCACGGTTGCAGGGATCAGCTGACACAGATCGCTGGCACAGGCTGGTTAGTTATTTAATGGTTTCAACTTAGTTTATTTGATCTAAAACTTCAGTGCACGGTCGCAGTGATCAGCTGACACAGATCGCTGGTTAGTTATTTAATGGTTTCAGCTTTGTTTATTTGATCTACAACTTCAGTCCACGTTCGCAGGGATCAGCTGACACAGATCTCTGGCACAGCCTGGTTGGTTATTTAATGGTTTCAGCTTAGTTTATTTGATCTAAAACTTCAGTGCACGGTTGCAGGGATCAGCTGACACAGATCGCTGGCACAGGCTGGTTAGTTATTTAATGGTTTCAGCTTAGTTTATTTGATCTAAGACGTAAGTGCACTGTTGCAGGGATCAGCTGACAGAGATCGCTGGCACAGGCTGGTTAGTTATTTAATGGTTTCAGCTTAGTTTATTTGATCTAAAACTTCAGTGCACTGTTGCAGGGATCAGCTGACACAGATCGCTGTCACAGGCTGGTTAGTTATTTAAATGGTTTCAACTTAGTTTATCATAAAAAACTTCAGTGCACGGTTGCAGGGATCAGCTGAAACAGATCGCTGGCATAGGCTGGTTAGTTATTTAATGGTTTCAGCTTAGTTTATCTAAAACTTCAGTGCACGGTTGCAGGGATCAGCTGACACAGATCGTTGGCACAGGCTGGTTAGTTATTTAATGGTTTCGGTTTGGTTTATTTTATCTAAAACTTCAGTGCACGGTTGCAGGGATCAGCTGACACAGATCGCTGGCACAGGCTGGTTAGTTATTTAATGGTTTCAGCTTAGTTTATTTGATCTAAAACTTCAGTGCACGGTTGCAGGGATCAGCTGACACAGATCGCTGTCACAGGCTGGTTAGTTATTTAAATGGTTTCAACTTAGTTTATCATAAAAAACTTCAGTGCACGGTTGCATGAATCAGCTGACACAGATCGCTGGCACAGGCTGGTTAGTTATTTAATGGTTTCAGCTTAGTTTATCTAAAACTTCAGTGCACGGTTGCAGGGATCAGCTGACACAGATCGTTGGCACAGGCTGGTTAGTTATTTAATGGTTTCAACTTAGTTTATCTAAAACTTCAGTGCACGGTTGCAGGAATCAGCTGACAGAGATCGCTGGCACAGGCTGGTTAGTTATTTAATGGTTTCAGCTTAGTTTATTTGATCTAAAACTTCAGTGCACGGTTGCAGGGATCAGATGAAACATATCGCTGGCACAGGTTGGTTAGTTATTTAATGGTTTCAGCTTAGTTTATCTAAAACTTCAGTGCACGGTTGCAGGAATCAGCTGACACAGATCGTTGGCACACGCTGGTTAGTTATTTAATAGTTTCAACTTAGTTTATCTAAAACTTCAGTGCACGGTTGCAGGAATCAGCTGACACAGATCGCTGGCACAGGCTGGTTAGTTATTTAATGGTTTCAGCTTAGTTTATCTAAAACTTCAGTGCACGGTTGCAGGGATCAGCTGACACAGATCGTTGGCACAGGCTGGTTAGTTATTTAATGGTTTCGGTTTGGTTTATTTCATCTAAAACTTCAGTGCACGGTTGCAGGGATCAGCTGACACAGATCGTTGGCACAGGCTGGTTAGTTATTTAATGGTTTTAACTTAGTTTATTTGATCTAAAACTTCAGTGCACGGTTGCAGGGATCAGCTGACACAGATCGCTGTCACAGGCTGGTTAGTTATTTAAATGGTTTCAACTTAGTTGATCATAAAAAACTTCAGTGCACGGTTGCAGGAATCAGCTGAAACAGATCGCTGGCACAGGCTGGTTAGTTATTTAATGGTTTCAGCTTAGTTTATTTGATCTAAGACTTCAGTGCATGGTCGCAAAGATCAGCTGACACAGATCCCTGGCACAGGCTGGTTAGTTATTTAATTGTTTCAACTTAGTTTATTTTCTCTAAAAATTCAGTGCACGGTTGCAGGGATCAGGTAACACAGATCCCTGACACACGCTGGTTAGTTATTTAATGGTTTCAACTTAGTTTATTTTCTCTAAAAATTCAGTGCACGGTTGCAGGGATCAGCTAACACAGATCCCTGGCACAGGCTGGTTAGTTATTTAATGGTTTCAGCTTAGTTTATTTGATCTAAAACTTCAGTGCACGGTTGCAGGGATCAGCTGACACAGATCGCTCGCACAGGCTGGTTGGTTATTTAATGGTTTCAGCTTAGTTTATTTGATCTAAGACTTCAGTGCACGTTCGCAAAAATCAGCTGAAACAGATCTCTGGCACAGGCTGGTTAGTTATTTAATGGTTTCAGCTTAGTTTATTTGATCTAAGACTTCAGTCCACGTTCGCAGGGATCAGCTGACAAAGATCTCTGGCACAGGCTGGTTAGTTATTTAATGGTTTCAACTTAGTTTATTTTATCTTAAACTTCAGTGCACGGTCGCAGGGATCCGCTGACACAGATCGCTGGCACAGGCTGGTTAGTTATTTAGTGTTTTCAGCTTAGTTTATTTGATCTAAAACTTCAGTGCACGGTTGCAGGGATCAGCTGACACAGATCGCTGGTTAGTTATTTAATGGTTTCAGCTTTGTTTATTTGATCTACAACTTCAGTCCACGTTCGCAGGGATCAGCTGACACAGATCTCTGGCACAGCCTGGTTGGTTATTTAATGGTTTCAGCTTAGTTTATTTGATCTAAAACTTCAGTGCACGGTCGCAGGGATCAGCTGACACAGATTGCTCGCACAGGCTGGTTAGTTATTTAATGGTTTCAGCTTTGTTTATTTGATCTACAACTTCAGTCCACGTTCGCAGGGATCAGCTGACACAGATCTCTGGCACAGCCTGGTTGGTTATTTAATGGTTTCAGCTTAGTTTATTTGATCTAAAACTTCAGTGCACGGTTGCAGGGATCAGCTGACACAGATTGCTCGCACAGGCTGGTTAGTTATTTAATGGTTTCAGCTTAGTTTATTTTATCTAAAACTTCAGTGCACAGTTGCAGGGATCAGCTAACACAGATCCCTGACACACACTGGTTAGTTATTTAATGGTTTCAACTTAGTTTATTTTCTCTAAAAATTCAGTGCACGGTTGCAGGGATCAGCTGACACAGATCTCTGGCACATGCTGGTTAGTTATTTAATGGTTTCAGCTTAGTTTATCTAAAACTTCAGTGCACGGTTGCAGGGATCAGCTGACACAGATCCCTGGCACAGGCTGGTTAGTTATTTAATGGTTTTAACTTAGTTTATTTGATCTAAAACTTCAGTGCACGATTGCAGGGATCAGCTGAAACAGATCGCTGGTACAGGCTGGTTAGTTATTTAATGGTTTCAGCCAAGTTTATCTAAAACTTCAGTGCACGGTTGCAGGGATCAGCTGACACAGATCCCTTGCACAGGCTGGTTAGTTATTTAATGGTTTCAACTTAGTTTATTTTATCTAAAACTTCAGTGCACGGTCGCAGGGATCCGCTGACACAGATCGCTGGCACAGGCTGGTTAGTTATTTAATGGTTTCAGCTTAGTTTATTTGATCTAAAACTTCAGTGCACGGTTGCAGGGATCAGCTGACACAGATCCCTGGCACAGCCTGGTTGGTTATTTAATGGTTTCAGCTTAGTTTATTTGATCTAAAACTTCAGTGCACGGTTGCAGGGATCAGCTGACACAGATCCCTGGCACAGGCTGGTTAGTTTTTTAATGGTTTCAGCTTAGTTTATTTTCTCTAAAACTTCAGTGCACGTTCGCAAAGATCAGCTGAAACAGATCGCTGGCACAGGCTGGTTAGTTATTTAATGCTTTCAACTTAGTTTATCTTGATCTAAGACTTCAGTCCACGTTCGCAGGGATCAGCTGAAACAGATCGCTGGCACAGGCTGGTTAGTTATTTAATGGTTTCAGCTTAGTTTATCTAAAACTTCAATGCACGGTTGCAGGGATCAGCTGACACAGATCGCTGGCACAGGCTGGTTAGTTATTTAATGGTTTCAACTTAGTTTATTTGATCTAAAACTTCAGTGCACGGTTGCAGGGATCAGCTGACACAGAACGCTGGCACAGGCTGGTTAGTTATTTAATAGTTTCAACTTAGTTTATTTTATCTAAAACTTCAGTGCACGGTTGCAGGGATCAGCTGACACAGATCGCTGGCACAGGCTGGTTAGTTATTTTGTGGTTTCAGCTTAGTTTATTTTGATCTAAGACTTCAGTCCACGTTCGCAGGGATCAGCTGAAACAGATCGCTGGCACAGGCTGGTTAGTTATTTAATGGTTTAGGTTTGGTTTATTTCATCTAAAACTTCAGTGCACGGTTGCAGGGATCAGCTGACACAGAATCGCTGGTACAGACTGGTTAGTTATTTAATGGTTTCAGCTTAGTTTATCTAAAACTTCAGTGCACGGTTGCAGGGATCAGCTGACACAGATCGCTGGCACAGGCTGGTTAGTTATTTGATGGTTTAGGTTTGGTTTATTTAATCTAAAACTTCAGTGCACGGTTGCAGGGATCAGCTGACACAGATCGCTGGCACAGGCTGGTTAGTTATTTAATGGTTTCAACTTAGTTTATTTTCTCTAAAACTTCAGTGCACGCTTGCAGGGATCAGCTGACACAGATCGCTGGCACAGGCTGGTTAGTTGTTTAGTGGTTTCAGCTTAGTTTATTTGATCTAAGACTTCAGTGCACGGTTGCAGGGATCAGCTGACACAGATCGCTGGCACAGGCTGGTTAGTTATTTAATGGTTTCAACTTAGTTTATTTTATCTAAAACTTCAGTCCACGTTCGCAGGGATCAGCTGACACAGATCCCTTGCACAGGCTGGTTAGTTATTTAATGGTTTTAACTTAGTTTATTTTATCTTAAACTTCAGTGCACGGTCGCAGGGATCCGCTGACACAGATCGCTGGTTAGTTATTTAATGGTTTCAGCTTTGTTTATTTGATCTAAAACTTCAGTCCACGTTCGCAGGGATCAGCTGACACAGATCGCTGGCACAGGCTGGTTAGTTATTTAATGGTTTCAGCTTAGTTTATTTGATCTAAAACTTCAGTGCACGGTCGCAGGGATCCGCTGACACAGATCGCTGGTTAGTTATTTAATGGTTTCAGCTTTGTTTATTTGATCTAAGACTTCAGTGCACGGTTGCAGGGATCAGCTGACACAGATCGCTGGCACAGGCTGGTTAGTTATTTAATGGTTTCAGCTTAGTTTATTTGATCTAAAACTTCAGTGCACGGTTGCAGGGATCAGCTGACATAGATCGCTGGCACAGGCTGGTTAGTTATTTAATGGTTTCAGCTTAGTTTATTTGATCTAAGACTTCAGTGCACGGTTGCAGGGATCAGCTGACACAGATCGCTGGCACAGGCTGGTTAGTTATTTCGTGGTTTCAGCTTAGTTTATTTTGATCTAAGACTTCAGTGCACGTTCGCAAAGATCAGCTGAAACAGATTGCTGGCACAGGCTGGTTAGTTATTTAATGGTTTCAGCTTAGTTTATCTAAAACTTCAGTGCACAGTTGCAGGGATCAGCTGACACAGATCCCTGGCACAGGCTGGTTAGTTATTTAATGGTTTCAGCTTAGTTTATTTTCTCTAAAACTTCAGTGCACGGTCGCAGGGATCCGCTGACACAGATCGCTGGCACAGGCTGGTTAGTTATTTAATGGTTTCAGCTTAGTTTATCTAAAACTTCAGTGCACGGTTGCAGGGATCAGCTAACACAGATCGCTCGCACAGGCTGGTTAGTTATTTAATGGTTTCAGCTTAGTTTATCTAAAACTTCAGTGCACGGTTGCAGGGATCAGCTGACACAGACCGCTGGCACAGGCTGGTTGGTTATTTAATGGTTTCAGCTTAGTTTATTTGATCTAAAACTTCAGTGCACGATTGCAGGGATCAGCTGAAACAGATCGCTGGTACAGGCTGGTTAGTTATTTAATGGTTTCAGCCAAGTTTATCTAAAACTTCAGTGCACGGTTGCAGGGATCAGCTGAAACAGATCGCTGGTACAGGCTGGTTAGTTATTTAATGGTTTCAGGTTAGTTTATTTTATCTAAAACTTCAGTGCACGGTCGCAGGGATCCGCTGACACAGATCGCTGGTTAGTTATTTAATGGTTTCAGCTTTGTTTATTTGATCTAAAACTTCAGTGCACGGTCGCAGGGATCCGCTGACACAGATCGCTGGCATAGGCTGGTTAGTTATTTAATGGTTTCAGCTTAGTTTATTTTATCTAAAACTTCAGTGCACGATTGCAGGGATCAGCTGAAACAGATCGCTGGTACAGGCTGGTTAGTTATTTAATGGTTTCAGCTTAGTTTATTTTATCTAAAACTTCAGTGCACGGTTGCAGGGATCAGTTGACAAAGATTCCTGGCACAGGCTGGTTAGTTATTTAATGGTTTCAGCTTAGTTTATTTGATCTAAAACTTCAGTGCACGGTCGCAGGGATCCGCTGACACAGATCGCTGGCACAGGCTGGTTAGTTATTTAATGGTTTCAGCTTAGTTTATTTGATCTAAAACTTCAGTGCACGGTTGCAGGGATCAGCTGACACAGATCGCTGTCACAGGCTGGTTAGTTATTTAAATGGTTTTAGGTTAGTTTATTTGATCTAAGACTTCAGTGCATGGTCGCAAAGATCAGCTGACACAGATCCCTGGCACAGGCTGGTTAGTTATTTAATGGTTTCAGCTTACTTTATTTTCTGTAAAACTTCAGTGCACAGTTGCAGGGATCAGCTAACACAGATCCCTGACACACGCTGGTTAGTTATTTAATGGTTTCAGCTTAGTCTATTTGATCTAAAACTTCAGTGCACGGTCGCAGGGATCCGCTGACACAGATCGCTGGTTAGTTATTTAATGGTTTCAGCTTAGTTTATTTTATCTAAAACTTCAGTGCACGGTTGCAGGGATCAGCTGACACAGATCTGTGGCACAGGCTGGTTAGTTATTTAATGGTTTCAGCTTAGTTTATTTGATCTAAAACTTCAGTCCACGTTCGCAGGGATCCGCTGACACAGATCGCTGGCACAGGCTGGTTAGTTATTTAATGGTTTCAGCTTAGTTTATTTGATCTAAAACTTCAGTGCACGGTTGCAGGGATCAGCTGACACAGATCGCTGTCACAGGCTGGTTAGTTATTTAAATGGTTTCAGGTTAGTTTATTTGATCTAAGACTTCAGTGCATGGTCGCAAAGATCAGCTGACACAGATCCCTGGCACAGGCTGGTTAGTTATTTAATGGTTTCAGCTTACTTTATTTTCTGTAAAACTTCAGTGCACAGTTGCAGGGATCAGCTAACACAGATCCCTGACACACGCTGGTTAGTTATTTAATGGTTTCAACTTAGTTTATTTTCACTAAAACTTCAGGGCACGGTCGCAGGGATCAGCTGACACAGATCGCTGGTTAGTTATTTAATGGTTTCAGCTTAGTTTATTTGATCTACAACTTCAGTCCACGTTCGCAGGGATCAGCTGACACAGATCTCTGGCACAGGCTGGTTGGTTATTTAATGGTTTCAGCTTAGTTTATTTGATCTAAAACTTCAGTGCACGGTTGCAGGGATCAGCTGACACAGATCGCTCGCACAGGCTGGTTGGTTATTTAATGGTTTCAGGTTAGTTTATTTGATCTAATACTTCAGGGCATGGTCGCAAAGATCAGCTGACACAGATCGCTGGGACAGGCTGGTTAGTTATTTAATGGTTTCAGCTTAGTTTATTTGATCTAAAACTTCAGTGCACGGTTGCAGGGATCAGCTGACACAGATCTCTGGCACAGCCTGGTTGGTTATTTAATGGTTTCAACTTAGTTTATTTCATCTAAAACTTCAGTGCACGATTGCAGGGATCAGCTGACACAGATCGCTGGCACAGGCTGGTTAGTTATTTAATGGTTTCAGCTTAGTTTATTTGATCTAAAACTTCAGTGCACGGTTGCAGGGATCAGCTGACACAGATCCCTGGCACAGGCTGGTTAGTTATTTAATGGTTTCAGCTTAGTTTATTTGATCTAAAACTTCAGTGCACGATTGCAGGGATCAGCTGAAACAGATCGCTAGTACAGGCTGGTTAGTTATTTAATGGTTTCAGCTTAGTTTATCTAAAACTTCAGTGCACGGTTGCAGGGATCAGCTGAAACAGATCGCTGGTACAGGCTGGTTAGTTATTTAATGGTTTCAGGTTAGTTTATTTGATCTAAGACTTCAGTGCACGTTCGCAAAGATCAGCTGGCACAGATCCCTTGCACAGGCTGGTTAGTTATTTAATGGTTTCAACTTAGTTTATTTTATCTAAAACTTCAGTGCACGATTGCAGGGATCAGCTGACACAGATCGCTGGTTAGTTATTTAATGGTTTCAGCTTAGTTTATTTTATCTAAAACTTCAGTGCACGGTTGCAGGGATCAGCTGACACAGATCGCTGGCACAGGCTGGTTAGTTATTTAATGGTTTCAGCTTAGTTTATTTGATCTAAGACTTCAGTGCACGGTTGCAGGGATCAGCTGACACAGATCGCTGGCACAGGCTGGTTAGTTATTTAATGGTTTCAACTTAGTTTATTTTATCTAAAACTTCAGTGCACGGTCGCAGGGATCAGCTGACACAGATCGCTGGTTAGTTATTTAATGGTTTCAGCTTTGTTTATTTGATCTAAAACTTCAGTCCACGTTCGCAGGGATCAGCTGACACAGATCGCTGGCACAGGCTGGTTAGTTATTTAATGGTTTCAGCTTTGTTTATTTGATCTAAAACTTCAGTCCACGTTCGCAGGGATCAGCTGACACAGATCGCTGGCACAGGCTGGTTAGTTATTTAATGGTTTCAACTTAGTTTATTTTATCTAAAACTTCAGTGCACGGTCGCAGTGATCAGCTGACACAGATCGCTGGCACAGGCTGGTTAGTTATTTAATGGTTTCAACTTAGTTTATTTTATCTAAAACTTCAGTCCACGTTCGCAGGGATCAGCTGACACAGATCGCTGGCACAGGCTGGTTAGTTATTTAATGGTTTCAGGATAGTTTATTTGATCTAAGACTTCAGGGCATGATCGCAAAGATCAGCTGACACAGATCCCTGACACAGGCTGGTTAGTTATTTAATGGTTTTAGCTTAGTTTATCTAAAACTTCAGTGCACGATTGCAGGGATCAGCTGACACAGATCGCTGGCACAGGCTGGTTAGTTATTTAATGGTTTCAGCTTAGTTTATCTAAAACTTCAGTGCACGTTCGCAAAGATCAGCTGAAACAGATCGCTGGCACAGATCCCTTGCACAGGCTGGTTAGTTATTTAATGGTTTCAACTTAGTTTATTTTCTCTAAAAATTCAGTGCACGGTTGCAGGGATCAGTTGACACAGATCGCTGGCACAGGCTGGTTAGTTATTTAATGGTTTCAGCTTTGTTTATTTGATCTAAAACTTCAGTCCACGTTCGCAGGGATCAGCTGACACATATTGCTGGCACAGGCTGGTTAGTTATTTAATGGTTTTAGGTTAGTTTATTTGATCTAAGACTTCAGTGCATGGTAGCAAAGATCAGCTGAAACAGATCGCTGGTTAGTTATTTAAGGGTTTCAGCTTAGTTTATTTGATCTACAACTTCAGTCCATGTTCGCAGGGATCAGCTGACACAGATCTCTGGCACAGGCTGGTTGGTTATTTAATGGTTTCAGCTTAGTTTATTTGATCTACAACTTCAGTGCATGGTCGCAAAGATCAGCTGACACAGATCCCTGGCACAGGCTGGTAAGTTATTTAATGGTTTCAGCTTACTTTATTTTCTGTAAAACTTCAGTGCACAGTTGCAGGGATCAGCTAACACAGATCCCTGACACACGCTGGTTAGTTATTTAATGGTTTCAACTTAGTTTGTTTTCTCTAAAACTTCAGTGCACGGTCGCAGGGATCAGCTGACACAGATCGCTGGTTAGTTATTTAATGGTTTCAGCTTTGTTTATTTGATCTAAAACTTCAGTGCACGGTTGCAGGGATCAGCTGACACAGATCGCTCGCACAGGCTGGTTAGTTATTTAATGGTTTCAGGTTAGTTTATTTGATCTAATACTTCAGGGCATGGTCGCAAAGATCAGCTGACACAGATCGCTGGGACAGGCTGGTTAGTTATTTAATGGTTTCAGCTTAGTTTATTTTATCTAAAACTTCAGTGCACGATTGCAGGGATCAGCTGACACAGATCGCTGGCACAGGCTGGTTAGTTATTTAATGGTTTCAGCTTAGTTTATTTGATCTAAAACTTCAGTGCACGATTGCAGGGATCAGCTGAAACAGATCGCTAGTACAGGCTGGTTAGTTATTTAATGGTTTCAGCTTAGTTTATCTAAAACTTCAGTGCACGGTTGCAGGGATCAGCTGAAACAGATCGCTGGTACAGGCTGGTTAGTTATTTAATGGTTTCAGGTTAGTTTATTTGATCTAAGAATTCAGTGCACGTTCGCAAAGATCAGCTGAAACAGATCGCTGGCACAGATCCCTTGCACAGGCTGGTTAGTTATTTAATGGTTTCAACTTAGTTTATTTTATCTAAAACTTCAGTGCACGGTCGCAGGGATCAGCTGACACAGATCGCTGATTAGTTATTTAATGGTTTCAGCTTAGGTTATTTTATCTAAAACTTCAGTGCACGATTGCAGGGATCAGCTGACACAGATCGCTGGCACAGGCTGGTTAGTTATTTAATGGTTTCAGCTTAGTTTATTTGATCTAAAACTTCAGTGCACGGTTGCAGGGATCAGCTGACACAGATCCCTGGCACAGGCTGGTTAGTTATTTAATGGTTTCAGCTTAGTTTATTTGATCTAAAACTTCAGTGCACGATTGCAGGGATCAGCTGAAACAGATCGCTAGTACAGGCTGGTTAGTTATTTAATGGTTTCAGCTTAGTTTATCTAAAACTTCAGTGCACGGTTGCAGGGATCAGCTGAAACAGATCGCTGGTACAGGCTGGTTAGTTATTTAATGGTTTCAGTTTAGTTTATTTGATCTAAGACTTCAGTGCACGTTCGCAAAGATCAGCTGAAACAGATCGCTGGCACAGATCCCTTGCACAGGCTGGTTAGTTATTTAATGGTTTCAACTTAGTTTATTTTATCTAAAACTTCAGTGCACGGTCGCAGGGATCAGCTGACACAGATCGCTGGTTAGTTATTTAATGGTTTCAGCTTAGTTTATTTTATCTAAAACTTCAGTGCACGGTCGCAGGGATCAGCTGACACAGATCGCTGGCACAGGCTGGTTAGTTATTTAATGGTTTCAGCTTAGTTTATTTGATCTAAGACTTCAGTGCACGGTTGCAGGGATCAGCTGACACAGATCGCTGGTTAGTTATTTAATGGTTTCAGCTTTGTTTATTTGATCTAAAACTTCAGTCCACGTTCGCAGGGATCAGCTGACACAGATCGCTGGCACAGGCTGGTTAGTTATTTAATGGTTTCAGGTTAGTTTATTTGATCTAAGACTTCAGGGCATGATCGCAAAGATCAGCTGACACAGATCGCTGGCACTGGCTGGTTAGTTATTTAATGGTTTCAGCTTAGTTTATCTAAAACTTCAGTGCACGATTGCAGGGATCAGCTGACACAGATCGCTGGCACAGGCTGGTTAGTTATTTAATGGTTTCAGCTTAGTTTATTTTATCTAAAACTTCAGTGCACGATTGCAGGGATCAGCTGAAACAGATCGCTGGTACAGGCTGGTTAGTTATTTAATGGTTTCAGCTTAGTTTATCTAAAACTTCAGTGCACGTTCGCAAAGATCAGCTGAAACAGATCGCTGGCACAGATCCCTTGCACAGGCTGGTTAGTTATTTAATGGTTTCAACTTAGTTTATTTTCTCTAAAAATTTAGTGCACGGTTGAAGGGATCAGTTGACAAAGATTCCTGCACAGGCTGGTTAGTTATTTAATGGTTTCAGCTTAGTTTATTTGATCTAAAACTTCAGTGCACGGTTGCAGGGATCAGCTGACACAGATCGCTGTCACAGGCTGGTTAGTTATTTAAATGGTTTTAGGTTAGTTTATTTGATCTAAGACTTCAGTGCATGGTCGCAAAGATCAGCTGACACAGATCGCTGGTTAGTTATTTAATGGTTTCAGCTTACTTTATTTTCTGTAAAACTTCAGTGCACAGTTGCAGGGATCAGCTAACACAGATCCCTGACACACGCTGGTTAGTTATTTAATGGTTTCAACTTAGTTTATTTTCTCTAAAACTTCAGTGCACGGGCGCAGGGATCAGCTGACACATATCGCTGGTTAGATATTTAAGGGTTTCAGCTTAGTTTATTTGATCTACAACTTCAGTCCACGTTCGCAAAGATCAGCTGACACAGATCGCTGGCACAGGCTGGTTAGTTATTTAATGGTTTCAGCTTAGTTTATTTGATCTAAAACTTCAGTGCACGGTTGCAGGGATCAGCTGACACAGATCCCTGGCACAGGCTGGTTAGTTATTTAATGGTTTCAGCTTAGTTTATTTGATCTAAAACTTCAGTCCACGTTCGCAGGGATCAGCTGACACAGATCGCTGGCACAGGCTGGTTAGTTATTTAATGGTTTCAGCTTAGTTTATTTGATCTAAAACTTCAGTGCACGATTGCAGGGATCAGCTGAAACAGATCGCTGGTACAGGCTGGTTAGTTATTTAATGGTTTCAGCCAAGTTTATCTAAAACTTCAGTGCACGGTTGCAGGGATCAGCTGAAACAGATCGCTGGTACAGGCTGGTTAGTTATTTAATGGTTTCAGGTTAGTTTATTTGATCTAAAACTTCAGTCCACGTTCGCAGGGATCAGCTGACACAGATCCCTTGCACAGGCTGGTTAGTTATTTAATGGTTTTAACTTAGTTTATTTTATCTTAAACTTCAGTGCACGGTCGCAGGGATCCGCTGACACAGATCGCTGGTTAGTTATTTAATGGTTTCAGCTTTGTTTATTTGATCTAAAACTTCAGTCCACGTTCGCAGGGATCAGCTGACACAGATCGCTGGCACAGGCTGGTTAGTTATTTAATGGTTTCAGCTTAGTTTATTTGATCTAAAACTTCAGTGCACGGTCGCAGGGATCCGCTGACACAGATCGCTGGTTAGTTATTTAATGGTTTCAGCTTTGTTTATTTGATCTAAGACTTCAGTGCACGGTTGCAGGGATCAGCTGACACAGATCGCTGGCACAGGCTGGTTAGTTATTTAATGGTTTCAGCTTAGTTTATTTGATCTAAAACTTCAGTGCACGGTTGCAGGGATCAGCTGACATAGATCGCTGGCACAGGCTGGTTAGTTATTTAATGGTTTCAGCTTAGTTTATTTGATCTAAGACTTCAGTGCACGGTTGCAGGGATCAGCTGACACAGATCGCTGGCACAGGCTGGTTAGTTATTTCGTGGTTTCAGCTTAGTTTATTTTGATCTAAGACTTCAGTGCACGTTCGCAAAGATCAGCTGAAACAGATTGCTGGCACAGGCTGGTTAGTTATTTAATGGTTTCAGCTTAGTTTATCTAAAACTTCAGTGCACAGTTGCAGGGATCAGCTGACACAGATCCCTGGCACAGGCTGGTTAGTTATTTAATGGTTTCAGCTTAGTTTATTTTCTCTAAAACTTCAGTGCACGGTCGCAGGGATCCGCTGACACAGATCGCTGGCACAGGCTGGTTAGTTATTTAATGGTTTCAGCTTAGTTTATCTAAAACTTCAGTGCACGGTTGCAGGGATCAGCTGACACAGATCGCTCGCACAGGCTGGTTAGTTATTTAATGGTTTCAGCTTAGTTTATCTAAAACTTCAGTGCACGGTTGCAGGGATCAGCTGACACAGACCGCTGGCACAGGCTGGTTGGTTATTTAATGGTTTCAGCTTAGTTTATTTTATCTTAAACTTCAGTCCACGTTCGCAGGGATCAGCTGACACAGATCGCTGGTTAGTTATTTAATGGTTTCAGCTTAGTTTATTTGATCTAAAACTTCAGTCCACGTTCGCAGGGATCAGCTGACACAGATCGCTGGCACAGGCTGGTTGGTTATTTAATGGTTTCAGCTTAGTTTATTTGATCTAAAACTTCAGTGCACGGTTGCAGGGATCAGCTGACACAGATCGCTGGCACAGGCTGGTTAGTTATTTAATGGTTTCAGCTTAGTTTATTTGATCTAAAACTTCAGTGCACGATTGCAGGGATCAGCTGAAACAGATCGCTGGTACAGGCTGGTTAGTTATTTAATGGTTTCAGCCAAGTTTATATAAAACTTCAGTGCACGGTTGCAGGGATCAGCTGAAACAGATCGCTGGTACAGGCTGGTTAGTTATTTAATGGTTTCAGGTTAGTTTATTTGATCTAAAACTTCAGTCCACGTTCGCAGGGATCAGCTGACACAGATCGCTGGCACAGGCTGGTTAGTTATTTAATGGTTTCAGCTTTGTTCATTTGATCTAAGACTTCAGTGCACGGTTGTAGGGATCAGCTGACACAGATCGCTGGCACAGGCTGGTTAGTTATTTAATGGTTTCGGTTTGGTTTATTTTATCTAAAACTTCAGTGCACGGTTGCAGGGATCAGCTAACACAGATCGCTGGCACACGCTGGTTAGTTATTTAATGGTTTCAACTTAGTTTATCTAAAACTTCAGTGCACGGTTGCAGGAATCAGCTGACACAGATCGCTGGCACACGCTGGTTAGTTATTTAATGGTTTCAACTTAGTTTATTTTCTCTAAAACTTCAGTGCACGGTTGCAGGGATCAGCTGAAACAGATCGCTGGCACAGATCGCTCGCACAGGCTGGTTAGTTATTTAATGGTTTCAACTTAGTTTATTTTATCTTAAACTTCAGTGCACGGTCGCAGGGATCCGCTGACACAGATCGCTGGTTAGTTATTTAATGGTTTCAGCTTAGTTTATTTTATCTAAAACTTCAGTGCACGGTCGCAGGGATCAGCTGACACAGATCGCTGGTTAGTTATTTAATGGTTTCAGCTTTGTTTATTTGATCTAAAACTTCAGTCCACGTTCGCAGGGATCAGCTGACCCAGATCGCTGGCAAAGGCTGGTTAGTTATTTAATGGTTTCAGCTTAGTTTATTTGATCTAAGACTTCAGTCCACGTTCGCACGGATCAGCTGACACAGATCTCTGGCACAGGCTGGTTGGTTATTTAATGGTTTCAGCTTAGTTTATTTGATCTAAAACTTCAGTGCACGGTTGCAGGGATCAGCTGACACAGATCGCTGGCACAGGCTGGTTAGTTATTTAATGGTTTTAACTTAGTTTATTTTATCTTAAACTTCAGTGCACGGTCGCAGGGATCCGCTGACACAGATCGCTGGTTAGTTATTTAATGGTTTCAGCTTAGTTTATTTGATCTAAAACTTCAGTGCACGGTTGCAGGGATCAGCTGACATAGATCGCAAGCACAGGCTGGTTAGTTATTTAATGGTTTCAGCTTAGTTTATTTGATCTAAGACTTCAGTGCACGGTTGCAGGGTTTAGCTGACACAGATCGCTGGCACAGGCTGGTTAGTTATTTCGTGGTTTCAGCTTAGTTTATTTTGATCTAAAACTTCAGTCCACGTTCGCAAAGATCAGCTGAAAGAGATTGCTGGCACAGGCTGGTTAGTTATTTAATGGTTTCAGCTTAGTTTATTTTGATCTAAAACTTCAGTCCACGTTCGCAAAGATCAGCTGAAACAGATTGCTGGCACAGGCTGGTTAGTTATTTAATGGTTTCAGCTTAGTTTATTTGATCTAAGACTTCAGTGCACGGTCGCAGGGATCCGCTGACACAGATCGCTGGCACAGGCTGGTTAGTTATTTAATGGTTTCAGCTTAGTTTATCTAAAACTTCAGTGCACGGTTGCAGGGATCAGCTGACACAGATCGCTCGCACAGGCTGGTTAGTTATTTAATGGTTTCAGCTTAGTTTATCTAAAACTTCAGTGCACGCTTGCAGGGATCAGCTGACACAGATCGCTGGCACAGGCTGGTTAGTTATTTAATGGTTTCAGCCAAGTTTATCTAAAACTTCAGTGCACGGTTGCAGGGATCAGCTGGCACAGATCGCTGGCACAGGCTGGTTAGTTATTTAATGGTTTCAGCTTAGTTTATTTTCTCTAAAACTTCAGTGCACGGTTGCAGGGACCAGCTAATACAGATCCCTGACACACGCTGGTTAGTTATTTAATGGTTTCAACTTAGTTTATTTTCTCTAAAACTTCAGTGCACGGTTGCAGGGATCAGCTGACACAGACCGCTGGCACAGGCTGGTTGGTTATTTAATGGTTTCAGCTTAGTTTATTTTATCTTAAACTTCAGTGCACGGTTGCAGGGATCAGCTGACACAGATCGCTGGCACAGGCTGGTTAGTTATTTCGTGGTTTCAGCTTAGTTTATTTGATCTAAGACGTAAGTGCACGGTTGCAGGGATCAGCTGACACAGATCGCTGGCACAGGCTGGTTAGTTATTTAATGGTTTCAGCTTAGTTTATTTTGATCTAAGACTTCAGTGCACATTCGCAAAGATCAGCTGAAACAGATCGCTGGCACAGGCTGGTTGGTTATTTCGTGGTTTCAGCTTAGTTTATTTTGATCTAAGACTTCAGTGCACATTCGCAAAGATCAGCTGAAACAGATCGCTGGCACAGCCTGGTTAGTTATTTAATTGTTTCAGCTTAGTTTATCTAAAACTTCAGTGCACGGTTGCAGGAATCAGCTGACACAGATCGTTGGCACAGGCTGGTTAGTTATTTAATGGTTTCAACTTAGTTTATCTAAAACTTCAGTGCACGGTTGCAGGAATCAGCTGACACAGATCGCTGGCACAGGCTGGTTAGTTATTTAATGGTTTCGGTTTGGTTTATTTTATTTAAAACTTCAGTGCACGGTTGCAGGGATCAGCTAACACAGATCGCTGGCACACGCTGGTTAGTTATTTAATGGTTTCAACTTAGTTTATCTAAAACTTCAGTGCACGGTTGCAGGAATCAGCTGACACAGATCGCTGGCACACGCTGGTTAGTTATTTAATGGTTTCAACTTAGTTTATTTTCTCTAAAAATTCAGTGCACGGTTGCAGGGATCAGTTGAAAAAGATTCCTGGCACAGGCTGGTTAGTTATTTAATGGTTTCAACTTAGTTTATTTGATCTAAAACTTCAGTGCACGGTTGCAGGGATCAGCTGACACAGATCGCTGGCACAGGCTGGTTAGTTGTTTAGTGGTTTCAGCTTAGTTTATTTGATCTAAAACTTCAGTCCACGTTCGCAGGGATCAGCTGACACAGATCGCTGGCACAGGCTGGTTGGTTATTTAATGGTTTCAGCTTAGTTTATTTGATCTACAACTTCAGTGCATGGTCGCAAAGATCAGCTGACACAGATCGCTGGCACAGGCTGGTTAGTTATTTAATGGTTTCAGCTTAGTTTATCTAAAACTTCAGTGCACGGTTGCAGGGATCAGCTGACACAGATCGCTGGCACAGCCTGGTTGGTTATTTAATGATTTCAGCTTAGTTTATTTGATCTAAGACTTCAGTCCACGTTCGCAAAGATCAGCTGAAACAGATCGCTGGCACAGATCGCTCGCACAGGCTGGTTAGTTATTTAATGGTTTCAACTTAGTTTATTTTATCTTAAACTTCAGTGCACGGTCGCAGGGATCCGCTGACACAGATCGCTGGTTAGTTATTTAATGGTTTCAGCTTAGTTTATTTTATCTAAAACTTCAGTGCACGGTCGCAGGGATCAGCTGACACAGATCGCTGGTTAGTTATTTAATGGTTTCAGCTTTGTTTATTTGATCTAAAACTTCAGTCCACGTTCGCAGGGATCAGCTGACCCAGATCGCTGGCAAAGGCTGGTTAGTTATTTAATGGTTTCAGCTTAGTTTATTTGATCTAAGACTTCAGTCCACGTTCGCAGGGATCAGCTGACAGAGATCTCTGGCACAGGCTGGTTGGTTATTTAATGGTTTCTGCTTAGTTTATTTGATCTAAAACTTCAGTGCACGGTTGCAGGGATCAGCTGACACAGATCTCTGGCACAGGCTGGTTGGTTATTTAATGGTTTCTGCTTAGTTTATTTGATCTAAAACTTCAGTGCACGGTTGCAGGGATCAGCTGACACAGATCGCTCGCACAGGCTGGTTGGTTATTTAATGGTTTCAGGTTAGTTTATTTGATCTAAGACTTCAGTCCACGTTCGCAAAGATCAGCTGAAACAGATCGCTGGCACAGATCGCTCGCACAGGCTGGTTAGTTATTTAATGGTTTCAACTTAGTTTATTTTATCTTAAACTTCAGTGCACGGTCGCAGGGATCCGCTGACACAGATCGCTGGTTAGTTATTTAATGGTTTCAGCTTAGTTTATTTTATCTAAAACTTCAGTGCACGGTCGCAGGGATCAGCTGACACAGATCGCTGGTTAGTTATTTAATGGTTTCAGCTTTGTTTATTTGATCTAAAACTTCAGTCCACGTTCGCAGGGATCAGCTGACCCAGATCGCTGGCAAAGGCTGGTTAGTTATTTAATGGTTTCAGCTTAGTTTATTTGATCTAAGACTTCAGTCCACGTTCGCAGGGATCAGCTGAAAGAGATCTCTGGCACAGGCTGGTTGGTTATTTAATGGTTTCTGCTTAGTTTATTTGATCTAAAACTTCAGTGCACGGTTGCAGGGATCAGCTGACACAGATCTCTGGCACAGGCTGGTTGGTTATTTAATGGTTTCTGCTTAGTTTATTTGATCTAAAACTTCAGTGCACGGTTGTAGGGATCAGCTGACACAGATCGCTGGCACAGGCTGGTTAGTTATTTAATGGTTTCAACTTAGTTTATCTAAAACTTCAGTGCACGGTTGCAGGAATCAGCTGACACAGATCGCTGGCACAGGCTGGTTAGTTATTTAATGGTTTCGGTTTGGTTTATTTTATCTAAAACTTCAGTGCACGGTTGCAGGGATCAGCTAACACAGATCGCTGGCACACGCTGGTTAGTTATTTAATGGTTTCAACTTAGTTTATCTAAAACTTCAGTGCACGGTTGCAGGAATCAGCTGACACAGATCGCTGGCACACGCTGGTTAGTTATTTAATGGTTTCAACTTAGTTTATTTTCTCTAAAAATTCAGTGCACGGTTGCAGGGATCAGTTGAAAAAGATTCCTGGCACAGGCTGGTTAGTTATTTAATGGTTTCAACTTAGTTTATTTGATCTAAAACTTCAGTGCACGGTTGCAGGGATCAGCTGACACAGATCGCTGGCACAGGCTGGTTAGTTGTTTAGTGGTTTCAGCTTAGTTTATTTGATCTAAAACTTCAGTCCACGTTCGCAGGGATCAGCTGACACAGATCTCTGGCACAGGCTGGTTAGTTATTTAATGGTTTCAGCCAAGTTTATCTAAAACTTCAGTGCACGGTTGCAGGGATCAGCTGGCACAGATCGCTGGCACAGGCTGGTTAGTTACTTAATGGTTTCAGCTTAGTTTATTTTCTCTAAAACTTCAGTGCACGGTTGCAGGGACCAGCTAATACAGATCCCTGACACACGCTGGTTAGTTATTTAATGGTTTCAACTTAGTTTATTTTCTCTAAAACTTCAGTGCACGGTTGCAGGGATCAGCTGACACAGATCGCTCGCACAGGCTGGTTAGTTATTTAATGGTTTCAACTTAGTTTATTTTCTCTAAAACTTCAGTGCACGGTTGCAGGGATCAGCTGACACAGACCGCTGGCACAGGCTGGTTGGTTATTTAATGGTTTCAGCTTAGTTTATTTTATCTTAAACTTCAGTGCACGGTTGCAGGGATCAGCTGACACAGATCGCTGGCACAGGCTGGTTAGTTATTTCGTGGTTTCAGCTTAGTTTATTTGATCTAAGACGTAAGTGCACGGTTGCAGGGATCAGCTGACACAGATCGCTGGCACAGGCTGGTTAGTTATTTCGTGGTTTCAGCTTAGTTTATTTGATCTAAGACGTAAGTGCACGGTTGCAGGGATCAGCTGACACAGATCGCTGGTTAGTTATTTAATGGTTTCAGCTTTGTTTATTTGATCTAAAACTTCAGTCCACGTTCGCAGGGATCAGCTGACACAGATCTCTGGCACAGGCTGGTTGGTTATTTAATGGTTTCTGCTTAGTTTATTTGATCTAAAACTTCAGTGCACGGTTGCAGGGATCAGCTGACACAGATCTCTGGCACAGCCTGGTTGGTTATTTAATGGTTTCAGCTTAGTTTATTTGATCTAAAAATTCAGTGCACGGTTGCAGGGATCAGTTGACAAAGATTCCTGGCACAGGCTGGTTAGTTATTTAGTGGTTTCAGCTTAGTTTATTTGATCTAAGACTTCAGTGCATGGTCGCAAAGATCAGCTGACACAGATCCCTGGCACAGGCTGGTTAGTTATTTAATGGTTTCAACTTAGTTTATTTTCTCTAAAAATTCAGTGCACGGTTGCAGGGATCAGCTGACACAGATCGCTGGCACAGGCTGGTTAGTTATTTAATGGTTTCAACTTAGTTTATTTGATCTAAAACTTCAGTGCACAGTTGCAGGGATCAGCTGACACAGATCGCTGGCACAGGCTGGTTAGTTGTTTAGTGGTTCCAGCTTAGTTTATTTGATCTAAAACTTCAGTGCACAGTTGCAGGGATCAGATGAAACAGATCGCTGGCACAGGCTGGTTAGTTATTTAATGGTTTCAACTTAGTTTATTTGATCTAAAACTTCAGTGCACAGTTGCAGGGATCAGCTGACACAGATCTCTGGCACAGCCTGGTTGGTTATTTAATGGTTTCAGCTTAGTTTATTTGATCTAAAACTTCAGTGCACGGTTGCAGGGATCAGCTGACACAGATCGCTCGCACAGGCTGGTTGGTTATTTAATGGTTTCAGGTTAGTTTATTTGATCTAAGACTTCAGTGCACGTTCGCAAAGATCAGCTGAAACAGATCGCTGGCACAGATCCCTTGCACAGGCTGGTTAGTTATTTAATGGTTTCAACTTAGTTTATTTTATCTTAAACTTCAGTGCACGGTCGCAGGGTTCCGCTGACACAGATCGCTGGTTAGTTATTTAATGGTTTCAGCTTTGTTTATTTGATCTAAAACTTAAGTCCACGTTCGCAGGGATCAGCTGACCCAGATCGCTGGCACAGGCTGGTTAGTTATTTAATGGTTTCAGCTTAGTTTATTTGATCTAAGACTTCAGTGCACGGTTGCAGGGATCAGATGAAACAGATCGCTGGCACAGGCTGGTTAGTTATTTAATGGTTTCAACTTAGTTTATTTGATCTAAAACTTCAGTGCACAGTTGCAGGGATCAGCTGACACAGATCTCTGGCACAGGCTGGTTAGTTATTTAATGGTTTCAGCCAAGTTTATCTAAAACTTCAGTGCACGGTTGCAGGGATCAGCTGGCACAGATCGCTGGCACAGGCTGGTTAGTTATTTAATGGTTTCAGCTTAGTTTATTTTCTCTAAAACTTCAGTGCACGGTTGCAGGGACCAGCTAATACAGATCCCTGACACACGCTGGTTAGTTATTTAATGGTTTCAACTTAGTTTATTTTCTCTAAAACTTCAGTGCACGGTTGCAGGGATCAGCTGACACAGATCGCTCGCACAGGCTGGTTAGTTATTTAATGGTTTCAACTTAGTTTATTTTCTGTAAAACTTCAGTGCACGGTTGCAGGGATCAGCTGACACAGACCGCTGGCACAGGCTGGTTGGTTATTTAATGGTTTCAGCTTAGTTTATTTTATCTTAAACTTCAGTGCACGGTTGCAGGGATCAGCTGACACAGATCGCTGGCACAGGCTGGTTAGTTATTTCGTGGTTTCAGCTTAGTTTATTTGATCTAAGACGTAAGTGCACGGTTGCAGGGATCAGCTGACACAGATCGCTGGCACAGGCTGGTTAGTTATTTAATGGTTTCAGCTTAGTTTATTTTGATCTAAGACTTCAGTGCACATTCGCAAAGATCAGCTGAAACAGATCGCTGGCACAGGCTGGTTAGTTATTTAATTGTTTCAGCTTAGTTTATCTAAAACTTCAGTGCACGGTTGTAGGGATCAGCTGACACAGATCGCTGGCACAGGCTGGTTAGTTATTTAATGGTTTCAACTTAGTTTATCTAAAACTTCAGTGCACGGTTGCAGGAATCAGCTGACACAGATCGCTGGCACAGGCTGGTTAGTTATTTAATGGTTTCGGTTTGGTTTATTTTATCTAAAACTTCAGTGCACGGTTGCAGGGATCAGCTAACACAGATCGCTGGCACACGCTGGTTAGTTATTTAATGGTTTCAACTTAGTTTATCTAAAACTTCAGTGCACGGTTGCAGGAATCAGCTGACACAGATCGCTGGCACACGCTGGTTAGTTATTTAATGGTTTCAACTTAGTTTATTTTCTCTAAAAATTCAGTGCACGGTTGCAGGGATCAGTTGAAAAAGATTCCTGGCACAGGCTGGTTAGTTATTTAATGGTTTCAACTTAGTTTATTTGATCTAAAACTTCAGTGCACGGTTGCAGGGATCAGCTGACACAGATCGCTGGCACAGGCTGGTTAGTTGTTTAGTGGTTTCAGCTTAGTTTATTTGATCTAAAACTTCAGTCCACGTTCGCAGGGATCAGCTGAAACAGATCGCTGGCACAGGCTGGTTAGTTATTTAATGGTTTCAGCCAAGTTTATCTAAAACTTCAGTGCACGGTTGCAGGGATCAGCTGGCACAGATCGCTGGCACAGGCTGGTTAGTTATTTAATGGTTTCAGCTTAGTTTATTTTCTCTAAAACTTCAGTGCACGGTTGCAGGGACCAGCTAATACAGATCCCTGACACACGCTGGTTAGTTATTTAATGGTTTCAACTTAGTTTATTTTCTCTAAAACTTCAGTGCACGGTTGCAGGGATCAGCTGACACAGATCGCTCGCACAGGCTGGTTAGTTATTTAATGGTTTCAACTTAGTTTATTTTCTCTAAAACTTCAGTGCACGGTTGCAGGGATCAGCTGACACAGACCGCTGGCACAGGCTGGTTGGTTATTTAATGGTTTCAGCTTAGTTTATTTTATCTTAAACTTCAGTGCACGGTTGCAGGGATCAGCTGACACAGATCGCTGGCACAGGCTGGTTAGTTATTTCGTGGTTTCAGCTTAGTTTATTTGATCTAAGACGTAAGTGCACGGTTGCAGGGATCAGCTGACACAGATCGCTGGCACAGGCTGGTTAGTTATTTAATGGTTTCAGCTTAGTTTATTTTGATCTAAGACTTCAGTGCACATTCGCAAAGATCAGCTGAAACAGATCGCTGGCACAGGCTGGTTAGTTATTTAATGGTTTCGGTTTGGTTTATTTTATCTAAAACTTCAGTGCACGGTTGCAGGGATCAGCTAACACAGATCGCTGGCACACGCTGGTTAGTTATTTAATGGTTTCAACTTAGTTTATCTAAAACTTCAGTGCACGGTTGCAGGAATCAGCTGACACAGATCGCTGACACACGCTGGTTAGTTATTTAATGGTTTCAACTTAGTTTATTTTCTCTAAAAATTCAGTGCACGGTTGCAGGGATCAGTTGAAAAAGATTCCTGGCACAGGCTGGTTAGTTATTTAATGGTTTCAACTTAGTTTATTTGATCTAAAACTTCAGTGCACGGTTGCAGGGATCAGCTGACACAGATCGCTGGCACAGGCTGGTTAGTTGTTTAGTGGTTTCAGCTTAGTTTATTTGATCTAAAACTTCAGTCCACGTTCGCAGGGATCAGCTGACACAGATCGCTGGCACAGGCTGGTTGGTTATTTAATGGTTTCAGCTTAGTTTATCTAAAACTTCAGTGCACGGTTGCAGGGATCAGCTGACACAGATCGCTGGCACAGCCTGGTTGGTTATTTAATGGTTTCAGCTTAGTTTATTTGATCTAAAACTTCAGTGCACGGTTGCAGGGATCAGCTGACACAGATCGCTCGCACAGGCTGGTTGGTTATTTAATGGTTTCAGGTTAGTTTATTTGATCTAAGACTTCAGTCCACGTTCGCAAAGATCAGCTGAAACAGATCGCTGGCACAGATCGCTCGCACAGGCTGGTTAGTTATTTAATGGTTTCAACTTAGTTTATTTTATCTTAAACTTCAGTGCACGGTCGCAGGGATCCGCTGACACAGATCGCTGGTTAGTTATTTAATGGTTTCAGCTTAGTTTATTTTATCTAAAACTTCAGTGCACGGTCGCAGGGATCAGCTGACACAGATCGCTGGTTAGTTATTTAATGGTTTCAGCTTTGTTTATTTGATCTAAAACTTCAGTCCACGTTCGCAGGGATCAGCTGACCCAGATCGCTGGCAAAGGCTGGTTAGTTATTTAATGGTTTCAGCTTTGTTTATTTGATCTAAGACTTCAGTCCACGTTCGCAGGGATCAGCTGACACAGATCTCTGGCACAGGCTGGTTGGTTATTTAATGGTTTCTGCTTAGTTTATTTGATCTAAAACTTCAGTGCACGGTTGCAGGGATCAGCTGACACAGATCTCTGGCACAGCCTGGTTGGTTATTTAATGGTTTCAGCTTAGTTTATTTGATCTAAAAATTCAGTGCACGGTTGCAGGGATCAGTTGACAAAGATTCCTGGCACAGGCTGGTTAGTTATTTAGTGGTTTCAGCTTAGTTTATTTGATCTAAGACTTCAGTGCATGGTCGCAAAGATCAGCTGACACAGATCCCTGGCACAGGCTGGTTAGTTATTTAATGGTTTCAACTTAGTTTATTTTCTCTAAAAATTCAGTGCACGGTTGCAGGGATCAGCTGACACAGATCGCTGGCACAGGCTGGTTAGTTATTTAATGGTTTCAACTTAGTTTATTTGATCTAAAACTTCAGTGCACAGTTGCAGGGATCAGCTGACACAGATCTCTGGCACAGCCTGGTTGGTTATTTAATGGTTTCAGCTTAGTTTATTTGATCTAAAACTTCAGTGCACGGTTGCAGGGATCAGCTGACACAGATCGCTCGCACAGGCTGGTTGGTTATTTAATGGTTTCAGGTTAGTTTATTTGATCTAAGACTTCAGTGCACGTTCGCAAAGATCAGCTGAAACAGATCGCTGGCACAGATCCCTTGCACAGGCTGGTTAGTTATTTAATGGTTTCAACTTAGTTTATTTTATCTTAAACTTCAGTGCACGGTCGCAGGGTTCCGCTGACACAGATCGCTGGTTAGTTATTTAATGGTTTCAGTTTTGTTTATTTGATCTAAAACTTAAGTCCACGTTCGCAGGGATCAGCTGACCCAGATCGCTGGCACAGGCTGGTTAGTTATTTAATGGTTTCAGCTTAGTTTATCTAAAACTTCAGTGCACGGTTGTAGGGATCAGCTGACACAGATCGTTGGCACAGGCTGGTTAGTTATTTAATGGTTTCAACTTAGTTTATTTTCTCTAAAACTTCAGTGCACGGTTGCAGGAATCAGCTGACACAGATCGCTGGTTAGTTATTTAATGGTTTCAACTTTGTTTATTTGATCTACAACTTCAGTCCACGTTCGCAGGGATAAGCTGACACAGATCTCTGGCACAGCCTGGTTGGTTATTTAATGGTTTCAGCTTAGTTTATTTGATCTAAAACTTCAGTGCATGGTTGCAGGGATCAGCTGACACAGATCTCTGGCACAGGCTGGTTAGTTATTTAATGGTTTCAGGTTAGTTTATTTGATCTAAGACTTCAGTGCATGGTTGCAATGATCAGCTGACACAGATCCCTGGCACAGGCTGGTTAGTTATTTAATTGTTTCAGCTTAGTTTATCTAAAACTTCAGTGCATGGTTGCAGGGATCAGCTGACACAGATCGTTGGCACAGGCTGGTTAGTTATTTAATGGTTTCAACTTAGTTTATCTAAAACTTCAGTGCACGGTTGCAGGAATCAGCTGACACAGATCGCTGGCACAGGCTGGTTAGTTATTTAATGGTTTCGGTTTGGTTTATTTTATCTAAAACTTCAGTGCACGGTTGCAGGGATCAGCTGACACAGATCGCTGGCACAGGCTGGTTAGTTATTTAATGGTTTCAGCTTAGTTTATCTAAAACTTCAGTGCACGGTTGCAGGGATCAGATGAAACAGATCGCTGGCACAGGCTGGTTAGTTATTTGATGGTTTCAGCTTAGTTTATCTAAAACTTCAGTGCACGGTTGCAGGGATCAGCTGACACAGATCGCTGGCACAGGCTGGTTAGTTATTTAATGGTTTCAGCCAAGTTTATCTAAAACTTCACTGCGCGGTTACAGGGATCAGCTGACACAGATCCCTGGCACAGGCTGGTTAGTTATTTAATGGTTTCAACTTAGTTTATTTGATCTAAAACTTCAGTCCACGTTCGCAGGGATCAGCTGACACAGATCTCTGGCACAGCCTGGTTGGTTATTTAATGGTTTCAGCTTAGTTTATTTGATCTAAATCTTCAGTGCACGGTTGCAGGGATCAGCTGACACAGATCGCTCGCACAGGCTGGTTAGTTATTTAATGGTTTCAGCTTAGTTTATTTGATCTAAAACTTCAGTCCAAGTTCGCAGGGATCAGCTGACCCAGATCGCTGGCACAGGCTGGCTAGTTATTTAATGGTTTCAGCTTAGTTTATTTTGATCTAAGACTTCAGTGCACATTCGCAAAGATCAGCTGAAACAGATCGCTGGCACAGGCTGGTTAGTTATTTAATTGTTTCAGCTTAGTTTATCTAAAACTTCAGTGCACGGTTGCAGGGATCAGCTGACACAGATCGTTGGCACAGGCTGGTTAGTTATTTAATGGTTTCAACTTAGTTTATCTAAAACTTCAGTGCACGGTTGCAGGGATCAGCTGACACAGATCGCTGGCAAAGGCTGGTTAGTTATTTAGTGGTTTCAGCTTAGTTTATTTGATCTAGAACTTCAGTGCACTATTGCAGGGATCAGCTGAAACAGTTAAAAGAGCAGTTACGTCACCATGAATCTGTGGACAGGTAATATCCATATTTTGATTTATGATGTTCTGGAGTTAAATGGGAACCAAAGCATATTTTCAAAGGTGTTATATGCTATAAAATACTTTGAAAAATTAGGTGAGGGAAATGAAAAAGACATTTTTCTATGTTTGAGTCACAGTAACTTTGACATAGTAACATCTGCAGTAATATTTACAGCTCTGATGACATCTCACCAGCGTTAGCTTTATTTTGACACCAAGACTGTTTACACAGAGTTTGTAATTGCAGAGAAATACATTTATTTTGGTCATTTCATTTTGGAGCAGGAAGCTCACCCTTCTTGTTATACCCTTTAGATGAATACAGAGTTTTTAATTAAATACATATTCTTTAAATAATGTTCCCTTTTATAAAAAGTAGGATCATTAAAAAAACAAAACATTTATTATAGCTCTGTCACGCAGAAAAAAGCTGTCTTTTTTCTGTGGTCTGTTATATAACATTAGGGGTGTTCGTGGCAATTAACTTTTTAATCGACTAAGCAGGTCAAGTAAGAAACACTTAAATATTAAGTTAAATTTGAAAACTGTTTAAAAAAAAAAACATATCCCCATTCCACATTCCAGAATGTCATGTGACAACCTGATTGGCTTAGGAGTGATGATGTCACAAGGAAGTTTTTCCTTAAATAGGGGTGACAAACAACAATTTTTAGTTCGTTACTTCGTAGCCTTCGTGTTCGCAGCTTTCAAACATTCACTACAGAAACATTCGGAAACCTCTCAGAGTCATCGGATACAAACGCCAGCATGTATCCAAGATTACGGCAACCGAGACAAAACGATTACGCCGCCTCTCCTTCCTTGCGTGGCCGGCCAACTTCTCCAAATGGCCTCTTATCCACCCAAAGGGCATTACAGGAGAGTAGGAGTGAAAACAACCATCTCCAGAACAAAATTCAACAACTTGAAAAAGAAAAAGTTCACCTGGAGAAGAAGTGCTTACAAATGGAAGCACAAAACAAACACCTGGAAGAAACACTACAGCGCCAGCCCGACATCAACATTATTAATGAGGGCTGGGGGATCAAGTTTGCTCAAGCCAGAGAGCAGATTGTATTCCTCATCAAAGAAAACAAGCAAAAGAGCGCTGAAGTGAAAGAAATGTCCGAGCAGCTTCAAGGCAGGAAAGCCACGATTGATAAGCTAGAGTGGGATCTCCAATACATGGACCAACAGAATCACCTGCTCCAAAGAAAGCTTGATGAAGCTGAAGAAAAAAATAAAGACCTTCTTCAAGAGAAGGAGCAACAGCAAGAAAGACTGTCAGAAGAAAAGTGCACTATCAAGGACTTTGAGAGTAAAAATCAAAAGTTGCAAGGATTCTGTAATGAACTGAAGGTCAAAACAAGTGAGCTGCAGGGAGAAAAGGAAACTCTGGAAAAACGATGCTCACAGATGCAGAAAAGGATCGATCAAATGGCCAAAAACAACTCAGAGCTCATTAAGGGGATATTGTTGGAATTCAACAACTTGAAGCGGGAAAACACAGAAATGCAGGCGCAAAAGCAAAAGCAAGACAAAATGCATGAAGACCTGCAGTGTACGCTCCGCGACACCCAGAAAAGAAATGAGCAGCTAGAAGGCCTGCACAAAGAAGATCAAGTGAGAAATGCAGACCTGCAGAAGGCAAAGCTGACACAGGAGGCAACATCCAAAGAGCTCAAAGAACAGCTTGAAGAAACACGAGCAACATTAGAACAGGTGGAACAAACATGCAAGAAACTTGAGGAGCAAAACACCGAAACCATCCATGAGTTGAGAACCCTCATCCTGGAGAAAAAGGGGCTCGTGGAAAAGTCCATGAAAAAGAAGAAAAGATTCTTCAGCTTTTTCCGGAAGAGGGACAATACTGCTTCTTCAACTGATGTAGCCTCGTCTTGCTCCACCTCTGTTCACCCCCCCAACCAGTCCCGGCAGTTGACTGCCCCCTCCTGAGCCTGGTTCTGCCGGAGGTTTCTGCCCGTTTAAAGGCAGTTTTTCCTCCCCACTGTCGCCTAGTGCTTGCTCAGAGGGGATTGTTGGGGTTTCTCTCCTCTGCCTTGTTTCTTTATTTACTTGTTAACTTTTTGTTCTTACCTCATTTAACCTTGTTTCTTTATTTACTTGTTAACTTTTTGTTCTTACCTCATTTAACCTTGTTTCTTTATTTACTTGTTAACTTTTTGTTCTTACCTCATTTAACCTTGTTTCTTTATTTACTTGTTAACTTTTTGTTCTTACCTCATTTAACCTTGTTTCTTTATTTACTTGTTAACTTTTTGCTCTTACTTCATTTAACCTTGTTTCGTTATTTACTTGCTCGTTTACCTCTTTTTTCAACTTATCTAACAAAATAAAACAGTTGAATTTATCCTTTGAGTATTGTTCATCTAATCTTTACAGAGTTTTTCCAAAACACTTTCAAACATTCAGATCTGTCTTTCATTTTCTTCTTGAAACCTCATGAACGGTGACCTAAAAACTCTGGAACATGGTTTGAAACACTGAAATTGTTTCAGCTGAAACTGGCAAAGTCATACGTGCGTGTGTGTGTGTCACAGGTGATATGGTGTCACTAGTCCGCTCATCATGTTTAGGCTCATTCACGCCAAAATGATTTAGGCTAAATCTTTAAAACAGTGTCATTGCACACACTTTTCAATCACACAAATGCAGGATTAACTATTTGCAGTATCTTATCTGATTTATTATGAGAATGTCATGCCTGATCATTTGTACCCACACCATCAAAAATGGGGGCAAAAGGGAGGAGATCGCGTTTAATCGATTATAACACGAGGTCAGAAATATAAGTGCTGACATGAGTAGTGTCCACAGAAACCTCTGAGTCTCAGCTAAAAGCTCATGTAAACCATTTCTACAAACACCAAACAAAGCAAAGACACCAAACAGTTAAAAGAGCAGTTACGTCACCATGAATCTGTGGACAGGTAATATCCATATTTTGATTTATGATGTTCTGGAGTTAAATGGGAACCAAAGCATATTTTCAAAGGTGTTATATGCTATAAAATACTTTGAAAAATTAGGTGAGGGAAATGAAAAAGACATTTTTCTATGTTTGAGTCACAGTAACTTTGACATAGTAACATCTGCAGTAATATTTACAGCTCTGATGACATCTCACCAGCGTTAGCTTTATTTTGACACCAAGACTGTTTACACAGAGTTTGTAATTGCAGAGAAATACATTTATTTTGGTCATTTCATTTTGGAGCAGGAAGCTCACCCTTCTTGTTATACCCTTTAGATGAATACAGAGTTTTTTAATTAAATACATATTCTTTAAATAATGTTCCCTTTTATAAAAAGTAGGATCATTAAAAAAACAAAACATTTATTATAGCTCTGTCACGCAGAAAAAAGCTGTCTTTTTTCTGTGGTCTGTTATATAACATTAGGGGTGTTCGTGGCAATTAACTTTTTAATCGACTAAGCAGGTCAAGTAAGAAACACTTAAATATTAAGTTAAATTTGAAAACTGTTTAAAAAAAAAATATATATCCCCATTCCACATTCCAGAATGTCATGTGACAACCTGATTGGCTTAGGAGTGATGATGTCACAAGGAAGTTTTTCCTTAAATAGGGGTGACAAACAGCAATTTTTAGTTCGTTACTTCGCAGCCTTCGTGTTCGCAGCTTTCAAACGTTCACTACAGAAACATTCGGAAACCTCTCAGAGTCATCGGATACAAACGCCAGCATGTATCCAAGATTACGGCAACCGAGACAAAACGATTACGCCGCCTCTCCTTCCTTGCGTGGCCGGCCAACTTCTCCAAATGGCCTCTTATCCACCCAAAGGGCATTACAGGAGAGTAGGAGTGAAAACAACCATCTCCAGAACAAAATTCAACAACTTGAAAAAGAAAAAGTTCACCTGGAGAAGAAGTGCTTACAAATGGAAGCACAAAACAAACACCTGGAAGAAACACTACAGCGCCAGCCCGACATCAACATTATTAATGAGGGCTGGGGGATCAAGTTTGCTCAAGCCAGAGAGCAGATTGTATTCCTCATCAAAGAAAACAAGCAAAAGAGCACTGAAGTGAAAGAAATGTCCGAGCAGCTTCAAGGCAGGAAAGCCACGATTGATAAGCTAGAGTGGGATCTCCAATACATGGACCAACAGAATCACCTGCTCCAAAGAAAGCTTGATGAAGCTGAAGAAAAAAATAAAGACCTTCTTCAAGAGAAGGAGCAACAGCAAGAAAGACTGTCAGAAGAAAAGTGCACTATCAAGGACTTTGAGAGTAAAAATCAAAAGTTGCAAGGATTCTGTAATGAACTGAAGGTCAAAACAAGTGAGCTGCAGGGAGAAAAGGAAACTCTGGAAAAACGATGCTCACAGATGCAGAAAAGGATCGATCAAATGGCCAAAAACAACTCAGAGCTCATTAAGGGGATATTGTTGGAATTCAACAACTTGAAGCGGGAAAACACAGAAATGCAGGCGCAAAAGCAAAAGCAAGACAAAATGCATGAAGACCTGCAGTGTACGCTCCGCGACACCCAGAAAAGAAATGAGCAGCTAGAAGGCCTGCACAAAGAAGATCAAGTGAGAAATGCAGACCTGCAGAAGGCAAAGCTGACACAGGAGGCAACATCCAAAGAGCTCAAAGAACAGCTTGAAGAAACACGAGCAACATTAGAACAGGTGGAACAAACATGCAAGAAACTTGAGGAGCAAAACACCGAAACCATCCATGAGTTGAGAACCCTCATCCTGGAGAAAAAGGGGCTCGTGGAAAAGTCCATGAAAAAGAAGAAAAGATTCTTCAGCTTTTTCCGGAAGAGGGACAATACTGCTTCTTCAACTGATGTAGCCTCGTCTTGCTCCACCTCTGTTCACCCCCCCAACCAGTCCCGGCAGTTGACTGCCCCCTCCTGAGCCTGGTTCTGCCGGAGGTTTCTGCCCGTTTAAAGGCAGTTTTTCCTCCCCACTGTCGCCTAGTGCTTGCTCAGAGGGGATTGTTGGGGTTTCTCTCCTCTGCCTTGTTTCGTTATTTACTTGTTAACTTTTTGTTCTTACTTCATTTAACCTTGTTTCGTTATTTACTTGTTAACTTTTTGCTCTTACTTCATTTAACCTTGTTTCTTTATTTGCTTGTTAACTTTTTGCTCTTACCTCATTTAACCTTGTTTCGTTATTTACTTGCTTGTTTAACTTTTTTTTCAACTTATCTAACAAAATAAAACAGTTGAATTTATCCTTTGAGTATTGTTCATCTAATCTTTACAGAGTTTTTCCAAAACACTTTCAAACATTCAGATCTGTCTTTCATTTTCTTCTTGAAACCTCATGAACGGTGACCTAAAAACTCTGGAACATGGTTTGAAACACTGAAATTGTTTCAGCTGAAACTGGCAAAGTCATACGTGCGTGTGTGTGTGTCACAGGTGATATGGTGTCACTAGTCCGCTCATCATGTTTAGGCTCATTCACGCCAAAATGATTTAGGCTAAATCTTTAAAACAGTGTCATTGCACACACTTTTCAATCACACAAATGCAGGATTAACTATTTGCAGTATCTTATCTGATTTATTATGAGAATGTCATGCCTGATCATTTGTACCCACACCATCAAAAATGGGGGCAAAAGGGAGGAGATCGCGTTTAATCGATTATAACACGAGGTCAGAAATATAAGTGCTGACATGAGTAGTGTCCACAGAAACCTCTGAGTCTCAGCTAAAAGCTCATGTAAACCATTTCTACAAACACCAAACAAAGCAAAGACACCAAACAGTTAAAAGAGCAGTTACGTCACCATGAATCTGTGGACAGGTAATATCCATATTTTGATTTATGATGTTCTGGAGTTAAATGGGAACCAAAGCATATTTTCAAAGGTGTTATATGCTATAAAATACTTTGAAAAATTAGGTGAGGGAAATGAAAAAGACATTTTTCTATGTTTGAGTCACAGTAACTTTGACATAGTAACATCTGCAGTAATATTTACAGCTCTGATGACATCTCACCAGCGTTAGCTTTATTTTGACACCAAGACTGTTTACACAGAGTTTGTAATTGCAGAGAAATACATTTATTTTGGTCATTTCATTTTGGAGCAGGAAGCTCACCCTTCTTGTTATACCCTTTAGATGAATACAGAGTTTTTTAATTAAATACATATTCTTTAAATAATGTTCCCTTTTATAAAAAGTAGGATCATTAAAAAAACAAAACATTTATTATAGCTCTGTCACGCAGAAAAAAGCTGTCTTTTTTCTGTGGTCTGTTATATAACATTAGGGGGGTGTTCGTGGCAATTAACTTTTTAATCGACTAAGCAGGTCAAGTAAGAAACACTTAAATATTAAGTTAAATTTGAAAACTGTTTAAAAATATATATATATCCCCATTCCACATTCCAGAATGTCATGTGACAACCTGATTGGCTTAGGAGTGATGATGTCACAAGGAAGTTTTTCCTTAAATAGGGGTGACAAACAGCAATTTTTAGTTCATTACTTCGCAGCCTTCGTGTTCGCAGCTTTCAAACGTTCACTACAGAAACATTCGGAAACCTCTCAGAGTCATCGGATACAAACGCCAGCATGTATCCAAGATTACGGCAACCGAGACAAAACGATTACGCCGCCTCTCCTTCCTTGCGTGGCCGGCCAACTTCTCCAAATGGCCTCTTATCCACCCAAAGGGCATTACAGGAGAGTAGGAGTGAAAACAACCATCTCCAGAACAAAATTCAACAACTTGAAAAAGAAAAAGTTCACCTGGAGAAGAAGTGCTTACAAATGGAAGCACAAAACAAACACCTGGAAGAAACACTACAGCGCCAGCCCGACATCAACATTATTAATGAGGGCTGGGGGATCAAGTTTGCTCAAGCCAGAGAGCAGATTGTATTCCTCATCAAAGAAAACAAGCAAAAGAGCGCTGAAGTGAAAGAAATGTCCGAGCAGCTTCAAGGCAGGAAAGCCACGATTGATAAGCTAGAGTGGGATCTCCAATACATGGACCAACAGAATCACCTGCTCCAAAGAAAGCTTGATGAAGCTGAAGAAAAAAATAAAGACCTTCTTCAAGAGAAGGCGCAACAGCAAGAAAGACTGTCAGAAGAAAAGTGCACTATCAAGGACTTTGAGAGTAAAAATCAAAAGTTGCAAGGATTCTGTAATGAACTGAAGGTCAAAACAAGTGAGCTGCAGGGAGAAAAGGAAACTCTGGAAAAACGATGCTCACAGATGCAAAAAAGGATCGATCAAATGGCCAAAAACAACTCAGAGCTCATTAAGGGGATATTGTTGGAATTCAACAACTTGAAGCGGGAAAACACAGAAATGCAGGCGCAAAAGCAAAAGCAAGACAAAATGCATGAAGACCTGCAGTGTACGCTCCGCGACACCCAGAAAAGAAATGAGCAGCTAGAAGGCCTGCACAAAGAAGATCAAGTGAGAAATGCAGACCTGCAGAAGGCAAAGCTGACACAGGAGGCAACATCCAAAGAGCTCAAAGAACAGCTTGAAGAAACACGAGCAACATTAGAACAGGTGGAACAAACATGCAAGAAACTTGAGGAGCAAAACACCGAAACCATCCATGAGTTGAGAACCCTCATCCTGGAGAAAAAGGGGCTCGTGGAAAAGTCCATGAAAAAGAAGAAAAGATTCTTCAGCTTTTTCCGGAAGAGGGACAATACTGCTTCTTCAACTGATGTAGCCTCGTCTTGCTCCACCTCTGTTCACCCCCCCAACCAGTCCCGGCAGTTGACTGCCCCCTCCTGAGCCTGGTTCTGCCGGAGGTTTCTGCCCGTTTAAAGGCAGTTTTTCCTCCCCACTGTCGCCTAGTGCTTGCTCAGAGGGGATTGTTGGGGTTTCTCTCCTCTGCCTTGTTTCTTTATTTGCTTGTTAACTTTTTGTTCTTACCTCATTTAACCTTGTTTCTTTATTTACTTGTTAACTTTTTGTTCTTACCTCATTTAACCTTGTTTCTTTATTTACTTGTTAACTTTTTGTTCTTACCTCATTTAACCTTGTTTCTTTATTTGCTTGTTAACTTTTTGTTCTTACCTCATTTAACCTTGTTTCTTTATTTACTTGTTAACTTTTTGCTCTTACTTCATTTAACCTTGTTTCTTTATTTACTTGTTAACTTTTTGCTTTTACTTCATTTAACCTTGTTTCTTTATTTACTTGTTAACTTTTTGTTCTTACCTCATTTAACCTTGTTTCTTTATTTGCTTGTTAACTTTTTGTTCTTACCTCATTTAACCTTGTTTCTTTATTTACTTGTTAACTTTTTGCTCTTACTTCATTTAACCTTGTTTCTTTATTTACTTGTTAACTTTTTGCTTTTACTTCATTTAACCTTGTTTCTTTATTTGCTTGTCAACTTTTTGTTCTTACCTCATTTAACCTTGTTTCTTTATTTGCTTGTTAACTTTTTGTTCTTACCTCATTTAACCTTGTTTCTTTATTTACTTGTTAACTTTTTGCTCTTACTTCATTTAACCTTGTTTCTTTATTTGCTTGTCAACTTTTTGTTCTTACCTCATTTAACCTTGTTTCGTTATTTACTTGCTTGTTTAACTTTTTTTTCAACTTATCTAACAAAATAAAACAGTTGAATTTATCCTTTGAGCATTGTTCATCTAATCTTTACAGAGTTTTTCCAAAACACTTTCAAACATTCAGATCTGTCTTTCATTTTCTTCTTGAAACCTCATGAACGGTGACCTAAAAACTCTGGAACATGGTTTGAAACACTGAAATTGTTTCAGCTGAAACTGGCAAAGTCATACGTGCGTGTGTGTGTGTCACAGGTGATATGGTGTCACTAGTCCGCTCATCATGTTTAGGCTCATTCACGCCAAAATGATTTAGGCTAAATCTTTAAAACAGTGTCATTGCACACACTTTTCAATCACACAAATGCAGGATTAACTATTTGCAGTATCTTATCTGATTTATTATGAGAATGTCATGCCTGATCATTTGTACCCACACCATCAAAAATGGGGGCAAAAGGGAGGAGATCGCGTTTAATCGATTATAACACGAGGTCAGAAATATAAGTGCTGACATGAGTAGTGTCCACAGAAACCTCTGAGTCTCAGCTAAAAGCTCATGTAAACCATTTCTACAAACACCAAACAAAGCAAAGACACCAAACAGTTAAAAGAGCAGTTACGTCACCATGAATCTGTGGACAGGTAATATCCATATTTTGATTTATGATGTTCTGGAGTTAAATGGGAACCAAAGCATATTTTCAAAGGTGTTATATGCTATAAAATACTTTGAAAAATTAGGTGAGGGAAATGAAAAAGACATTTTTCTATGTTTGAGTCACAGTAACTTTGACATAGTAACATCTGCAGTAATATTTACAGCTCTGATGACATCTCACCAGCGTTAGCTTTATTTTGACACCAAGACTGTTTACACAGAGTTTGTAATTGCAGAGAAATACATTTATTTTGGTCATTTCATTTTGGAGCAGGAAGCTCACCCTTCTTGTTATACCCTTTAGATGAATACAGAGTTTTTAATTAAATACATATTCTTTAAATAATGTTCCCTTTTATAAAAAGTAGGATCATTAAAAAAACAAAACATTTATTATAGCTCTGTCACGCAGAAAAAAGCTGTCTTTTTTCTGTGGTCTGTTATATAACATTAGGGGTGTTCGTGGCAATTAACTTTTTAATCGACTAAGCAGGTCAAGTAAGAAACACTTAAATATTAAGTTAAATTTGAAAACTGTTTAAAAAAATATATATATCCCCATTCCACATTCCAGAATGTCATGTGACAACCTGATTGGCTTAGGAGTGATGATGTCACAAGGAAGTTTTTCCTTAAATAGGGGTGACAAACAGCAATTTTTAGTTCGTTACTTCGCAGCCTTCGTGTTCGCAGCTTTCAAACGTTCACTACAGAAACATTCGGAAACCTCTCAGAGTCATCGGATACAAACGCCAGCATGTATCCAAGATTACGGCAACCGAGACAAAACGATTACGCCGCCTCTCCTTCCTTGCGTGGCCGGCCAACTTCTCCAAATGGCCTCTTATCCACCCAAAGGGCATTACAGGAGAGTAGGAGTGAAAACAACCATCTCCAGAACAAAATTCAACAACTTGAAAAAGAAAAAGTTCACCTGGAGAAGAAGTGCTTACAAATGGAAGCACAAAACAAACACCTGGAAGAAACACTACAGCGCCAGCCCGACATCAACATTATTAATGAGGGCTGGGGGATCAAGTTTGCTCAAGCCAGAGAGCAGATTGTATTCCTCATCAAAGAAAACAAGCAAAAGAGCGCTGAAGTGAAAGAAATGTCCGAGCAGCTTCAAGGCAGGAAAGCCACGATTGATAAGCTAGAGTGGGATCTCCAATACATGGACCAACAGAATCACCTGCTCCAAAGAAAGCTTGATGAAGCTGAAGAAAAAAATAAAGACCTTCTTCAAGAGAAGGAGCAACAGCAAGAAAGACTGTCAGAAGAAAAGTGCACTATCAAGGACTTTGAGAGTAAAAATCAAAAGTTGCAAGGATTCTGTAATGAACTGAAGGTCAAAACAAGTGAGCTGCAGGGAGAAAAGGAAACTCTGGAAAAACGATGCTCACAGATGCAGAAAAGGATCGATCAAATGGCCAAAAACAACTCAGAGCTCATTAAGGGGATATTGTTGGAATTCAACAACTTGAAGCGGGAAAACACAGAAATGCAGGCGCAAAAGCAAAAGCAAGACAAAATGCATGAAGACCTGCAGTGTACGCTCCGCGACACCCAGAAAAGAAATGAGCAGCTAGAAGGCCTGCACAAAGAAGATCAAGTGAGAAATGCAGACCTGCAGAAGGCAAAGCTGACACAGGAGGCAACATCCAAAGAGCTCAAAGAACAGCTTGAAGAAACACGAGCAACATTAGAACAGGTGGAACAAACATGCAAGAAACTTGAGGAGCAAAACACCGAAACCATCCATGAGTTGAGAACCCTCATCCTGGAGAAAAAGGGGCTCGTGGAAAAGTCCATGAAAAAGAAGAAAAGATTCTTCAGCTTTTTCCGGAAGAGGGACAATACTGCTTCTTCAACTGATGTAGCCTCGTCTTGCTCCACCTCTGTTCACCCCCCCAACCAGTCCCGGCAGTTGACTGCCCCCTCCTGAGCCTGGTTCTGCCGGAGGTTTCTGCCCGTTTAAAGGCAGTTTTTCCTCCCCACTGTCGCCTAGTGCTTGCTCAGAGGGGATTGTTGGGGTTTCTCTCCTCTGCCTTGTTTCTTTATTTGCTTGTTAACTTTTTGTTCTTACCTCATTTAACCTTGTTTCTTTATTTACTTGTTAACTTTTTGTTCTTACCTCATTTAACCTTGTTTCTTTATTTACTTGTTAACTTTTTGTTCTTACCTCATTTAACCTTGTTTCTTTATTTACTTGTTAACTTTTTGTTCTTACCTCATTTAACCTTGTTTCTTTATTTGCTTGTTAACTTTTTGTTCTTACCTCATTTAACCTTGTTTCTTTATTTACTTGTTAACTTTTTGTTCTTACCTCATTTAACCTTGTTTCTTTATTTACTTGTTAACTTTTTGTTCTTACCTCATTTAACCTTGTTTCTTTATTTACTTGTTAACTTTTTGTTCTTACCTCATTTAACCTTGTTTCTTTATTTACTTGTTAACTTTTTGTTCTTACCTCATTTAACCTTGTTTCTTTATTTACTTGTTAACTTTTTGTTCTTACCTCATTTAACCTTGTTTCGTTATTTACTTGTTAACTTTTTGTTCTTACCTCATTTAACCTTGTTTCTTTATTTACTTGCTCGTTTACCTCTTTTTTCAACTTATCTAACAAAATAAAACAGTTGAATTTATCCTTTGAGTATTGTTCATCTAATCTTTACAGAGTTTTTCCAAAACACTTTCAAACATTCAGATCTGTCTTTCATTTTCTTCTTGAAACCTCATGAACGGTGACCTAAAAACTCTGGAACATGGTTTGAAACACTGAAATTGTTTCAGCTGAAACTGGCAAAGTCATACGTGCGTGTGTGTGTGTCACAGGTGATATGGTGTCACTAGTCCGCTCATCATGTTTAGGCTCATTCACGCCAAAATGATTTAGGCTAAATCTTTAAAACAGTGTCATTGCACACACTTTTCAATCACACAAATGCAGGATTAACTATTTGCAGTATCTTATCTGATTTATTATGAGAATGTCATGCCTGATCATTTGTACCCACACCATCAAAAATGGGGGCAAAAGGGAGGAGATCGCGTTTAATCGATTATAACACGAGGTCAGAAATATAAGTGCTGACATGAGTAGTGTCCACAGAAACCTCTGAGTCTCAGCTAAAAGCTCATGTAAACCATTTCTACAAACACCAAACAAAGCAAAGACACCAAACAGTTAAAAGAGCAGTTACGTCACCATGAATCTGTGGACAGGTAATATCCATATTTTGATTTATGATGTTCTGGAGTTAAATGGGAACCAAAGCATATTTTCAAAGGTGTTATATGCTATAAAATACTTTGAAAAATTAGGTGAGGGAAATGAAAAAGACATTTTTCTATGTTTGAGTCACAGTAACTTTGACATAGTAACATCTGCAGTAATATTTACAGCTCTGATGACATCTCACCAGCGTTAGCTTTATTTTGACACCAAGACTGTTTACACAGAGTTTGTAATTGCAGAGAAATACATTTATTTTGGTCATTTCATTTTGGAGCAGGAAGCTCACCCTTCTTGTTATACCCTTTAGATGAATACAGAGTTTTTAATTAAATACATATTCTTTAAATAATGTTCCCTTTTATAAAAAGTAGGATCATTAAAAAAACAAAACATTTATTATAGCTCTGTCACGCAGAAAAAAGCTGTCTTTTTTCTGTGGTCTGTTATATAACATTAGGGGTGTTCGTGGCAATTAACTTTTTAATCGACTAAGCAGGTCAAGTAAGAAACACTTAAATATTAAGTTAAATTTGAAAACTGTTTAAAAAAAAATATATATCCCCATTCCACATTCCAGAATGTCATGTGACAACCTGATTGGCTTAGGAGTGATGATGTCACAAGGAAGTTTTTCCTTAAATAGGGGTGACAAACAGCAATTTTTAGTTCGTTACTTCGCAGCCTTCGTGTTCGCAGCTTTCAAACGTTCACTACAGAAACATTCGGAAACCTCTCAGAGTCATCGGATACAAACGCCAGCATGTATCCAAGATTACGGCAACCGAGACAAAACGATTACGCCGCCTCTCCTTCCTTGCGTGGCCGGCCAACTTCTCCAAATGGCCTCTTATCCACCCAAAGGGCATTACAGGAGAGTAGGAGTGAAAACAACCATCTCCAGAACAAAATTCAACAACTTGAAAAAGAAAAAGTTCACCTGGAGAAGAAGTGCTTACAAATGGAAGCACAAAACAAACACCTGGAAGAAACACTACAGCGCCAGCCCGACATCAACATTATTAATGAGGGCTGGGGGATCAAGTTTGCTCAAGCCAGAGAGCAGATTGTATTCCTCATCAAAGAAAACAAGCAAAAGAGCGCTGAAGTGAAAGAAATGTCCGAGCAGCTTCAAGGCAGGAAAGCCACGATTGATAAGCTAGAGTGGGATCTCCAATACATGGACCAACAGAATCACCTGCTCCAAAGAAAGCTTGATGAAGCTGAAGAAAAAAATAAAGACCTTCTTCAAGAGAAGGAGCAACAGCAAGAAAGACTGTCAGAAGAAAAGTGCACTATCAAGGACTTTGAGAGTAAAAATCAAAAGTTGCAAGGATTCTGTAATGAACTGAAGGTCAAAACAAGTGAGCTGCAGGGAGAAAAGGAAACTCTGGAAAAACGATGCTCACAGATGCAGAAAAGGATCGATCAAATGGCCAAAAACAACTCAGAGCTCATTAAGGGGATATTGTTGGAATTCAACAACTTGAAGCGGGAAAACACAGAAATGCAGGCGCAAAAGCAAAAGCAAGACAAAATGCATGAAGACCTGCAGTGTACGCTCCGCGACACCCAGAAAAGAAATGAGCAGCTAGAAGGCCTGCACAAAGAAGATCAAGTGAGAAATGCAGACCTGCAGAAGGCAAAGCTGACACAGGAGGCAACATCCAAAGAGCTCAAAGAACAGCTTGAAGAAACACGAGCAACATTAGAACAGGTGGAACAAACATGCAAGAAACTTGAGGAGCAAAACACCGAAACCATCCATGAGTTGAGAACCCTCATCCTGGAGAAAAAGGGGCTCGTGGAAAAGTCCATGAAAAAGAAGAAAAGATTCTTCAGCTTTTTCCGGAAGAGGGACAATACTGCTTCTTCAACTGATGTAGCCTCGTCTTGCTCCACCTCTGTTCACCCCCCCAACCAGTCCCGGCAGTTGACTGCCCCCTCCTGAGCCTGGTTCTGCCGGAGGTTTCTGCCCGTTTAAAGGCAGTTTTTCCTCCCCACTGTCGCCTAGTGCTTGCTCAGAGGGGATTGTTGGGGTTTCTCTCCTCTGCCTTGTTTCTTTATTTGCTTGTTAACTTTTTGTTCTTACCTCATTTAACCTTGTTTCTTTATTTACTTGTTAACTTTTTGTTCTTACCTCATTTAACCTTGTTTCTTTATTTACTTGTTAACTTTTTGTTCTTACCTCATTTAACCTTGTTTCTTTATTTACTTGTTAACTTTTTGTTCTTACCTCATTTAACCTTGTTTCTTTATTTGCTTGTTAACTTTTTGTTCTTACCTCATTTAACCTTGTTTCTTTATTTACTTGTTAACTTTTTGTTCTTACCTCATTTAACCTTGTTTCTTTATTTACTTGTTAACTTTTTGTTCTTACCTCATTTAACCTTGTTTCTTTATTTACTTGTTAACTTTTTGTTCTTACCTCATTTAACCTTGTTTCGTTATTTACTTGTTAACTTTTTGTTCTTACCTCATTTAACCTTGTTTCTTTATTTACTTGCTCGTTTACCTCTTTTTTCAACTTATCTAACAAAATAAAACAGTTGAATTTATCCTTTGAGTATTGTTCATCTAATCTTTACAGAGTTTTTCCAAAACACTTTCAAACATTCAGATCTGTCTTTCATTTTCTTCTTGAAACCTCATGAACGGTGACCTAAAAACTCTGGAACATGGTTTGAAACACTGAAATTGTTTCAGCTGAAACTGGCAAAGTCATACGTGCGTGTGTGTGTGTCACAGGTGATATGGTGTCACTAGTCCGCTCATCATGTTTAGGCTCATTCACGCCAAAATGATTTAGGCTAAATCTTTAAAACAGTGTCATTGCACACACTTTTCAATCACACAAATGCAGGATTAACTATTTGCAGTATCTTATCTGATTTATTATGAGAATGTCATGCCTGATCATTTGTACCCACACCATCAAAAATGGGGGCAAAAGGGAGGAGATCGCGTTTAATCGATTATAACACGAGGTCAGAAATATAAGTGCTGACATGAGTAGTGTCCACAGAAACCTCTGAGTCTCAGCTAAAAGCTCATGTAAACCATTTCTACAAACACCAAACAAAGCAAAGACACCAAACAGTTAAAAGAGCAGTTACGTCACCATGAATCTGTGGACAGGTAATATCCATATTTTGATTTATGATGTTCTGGAGTTAAATGGGAACCAAAGCATATTTTCAAAGGTGTTATATGCTATAAAATACTTTGAAAAATTAGGTGAGGGAAATGAAAAAGACATTTTTCTATGTTTGAGTCACAGTAACTTTGACATAGTAACATCTGCAGTAATATTTACAGCTCTGATGACATCTCACCAGCGTTAGCTTTATTTTGACACCAAGACTGTTTACACAGAGTTTGTAATTGCAGAGAAATACATTTATTTTGGTCATTTCATTTTGGAGCAGGAAGCTCACCCTTCTTGTTATACCCTTTAGATGAATACAGAGTTTTTAATTAAATACATATTCTTTAAATAATGTTCCCTTTTATAAAAAGTAGGATCATTAAAAAAACAAAACATTTATTATAGCTCTGTCACGCAGAAAAAAGCTGTCTTTTTTCTGTGGTCTGTTATATAACATTAGGGGTGTTCGTGGCAATTAACTTTTTAATCGACTAAGCAGGTCAAGTAAGAAACACTTAAATATTAAGTTAAATTTGAAAACTGTTTAAAAAAAAATATATATCCCCATTCCACATTCCAGAATGTCATGTGACAACCTGATTGGCTTAGGAGTGATGATGTCACAAGGAAGTTTTTCCTTAAATAGGGGTGACAAACAGCAATTTTTAGTTCGTTACTTCGCAGCCTTCGTGTTCGCAGCTTTCAAACGTTCACTACAGAAACATTCGGAAACCTCTCAGAGTCATCGGATACAAACGCCAGCATGTATCCAAGATTACGGCAACCGAGACAAAACGATTACGCCGCCTCTCCTTCCTTGCGTGGCCGGCCAACTTCTCCAAATGGCCTCTTATCCACCCAAAGGGCATTACAGGAGAGTAGGAGTGAAAACAACCATCTCCAGAACAAAATTCAACAACTTGAAAAAGAAAAAGTTCACCTGGAGAAGAAGTGCTTACAAATGGAAGCACAAAACAAACACCTGGAAGAAACACTACAGCGCCAGCCCGACATCAACATTATTAATGAGGGCTGGGGGATCAAGTTTGCTCAAGCCAGAGAGCAGATTGTATTCCTCATCAAAGAAAACAAGCAAAAGAGCGCTGAAGTGAAAGAAATGTCCGAGCAGCTTCAAGGCAGGAAAGCCACGATTGATAAGCTAGAGTGGGATCTCCAATACATGGACCAACAGAATCACCTGCTCCAAAGAAAGCTTGATGAAGCTGAAGAAAAAAATAAAGACGTTCTTCAAGAGAAGGAGCAACAGCAAGAAAGACTGTCAGAAGAAAAGTGCACTATCAAGGACTTTGAGAGTAAAAATCAAAAGTTGCAAGGATTCTGTAATGAACTGAAGGTCAAAACAAGTGAGCTGCAGGGAGAAAAGGAAACTCTGGAAAAACGATGCTCACAGATGCAGAAAAGGATCGATCAAATGGCCAAAAACAACTCAGAGCTCATTAAGGGGATATTGTTGGAATTCAACAACTTGAAGCGGGAAAACACAGAAATGCAGGCGCAAAAGCAAAAGCAAGACAAAATGCATGAAGACCTGCAGTGTACGCTCCGCGACACCCAGAAAAGAAATGAGCAGCTAGAAGGCCTGCACAAAGAAGATCAAGTGAGAAATGCAGACCTGCAGAAGGCAAAGCTGACACAGGAGGCAACATCCAAAGAGCTCAAAGAACAGCTTGAAGAAACACGAGCAACATTAGAACAGGTGGAACAAACATGCAAGAAACTTGAGGAGCAAAACACCGAAACCATCCATGAGTTGAGAACCCTCATCCTGGAGAAAAAGGGGCTCGTGGAAAAGTCCATGAAAAAGAAGAAAAGATTCTTCAGCTTTTTCCGGAAGAGGGACAATACTGCTTCTTCAACTGATGTAGCCTCGTCTTGCTCCACCTCTGTTCACCCCCCCAACCAGTCCCGGCAGTTGACTGCCCCCTCCTGAGCCTGGTTCTGCCGGAGGTTTCTGCCCGTTTAAAGGCAGTTTTTCCTCCCCACTGTCGCCTAGTGCTTGCTCAGAGGGGATTGTTGGGGTTTCTCTCCTCTGCCTTGTTTCTTTATTTGCTTGTTAACTTTTTGTTCTTACCTCATTTAACCTTGTTTCTTTATTTACTTGTTAACTTTTTGTTCTTACCTCATTTAACCTTGTTTCTTTATTTACTTGTTAACTTTTTGTTCTTACCTCATTTAACCTTGTTTCTTTATTTACTTGTTAACTTTTTGTTCTTACCTCATTTAACCTTGTTTCTTTATTTGCTTGTTAACTTTTTGTTCTTACCTCATTTAACCTTGTTTCTTTATTTACTTGTTAACTTTTTGTTCTTACCTCATTTAACCTTGTTTCTTTATTTACTTGTTAACTTTTTGTTCTTACCTCATTTAACCTTGTTTCTTTATTTACTTGTTAACTTTTTGTTCTTACCTCATTTAACCTTGTTTCGTTATTTACTTGTTAACTTTTTGTTCTTACCTCATTTAACCTTGTTTCTTTATTTACTTGCTCGTTTACCTCTTTTTTCAACTTATCTAACAAAATAAAACAGTTGAATTTATCCTTTGAGTATTGTTCATCTAATCTTTACAGAGTTTTTCCAAAACACTTTCAAACATTCAGATCTGTCTTTCATTTTCTTCTTGAAACCTCATGAACGGTGACCTAAAAACTCTGGAACATGGTTTGAAACACTGAAATTGTTTCAGCTGAAACTGGCAAAGTCATACGTGCGTGTGTGTGTGTCACAGGTGATATGGTGTCACTAGTCCGCTCATCATGTTTAGGCTCATTCACGCCAAAATGATTTAGGCTAAATCTTTAAAACAGTGTCATTGCACACACTTTTCAATCACACAAATGCAGGATTAACTATTTGCAGTATCTTATCTGATTTATTATGAGAATGTCATGCCTGATCATTTGTACCCACACCATCAAAAATGGGGGCAAAAGGGAGGAGATCGCGTTTAATCGATTATAACACGAGGTCAGAAATATAAGTGCTGACATGAGTAGTGTCCACAGAAACCTCTGAGTCTCAGCTAAAAGCTCATGTAAACCATTTCTACAAACACCAAACAAAGCAAAGACACCAAACAGTTAAAAGAGCAGTTACGTCACCATGAATCTGTGGACAGGTAATATCCATATTTTGATTTATGATGTTCTGGAGTTAAATGGGAACCAAAGCATATTTTCAAAGGTGTTATATGCTATAAAATACTTTGAAAAATTAGGTGAGGGAAATGAAAAAGACATTTTTCTATGTTTGAGTCACAGTAACTTTGACATAGTAACATCTGCAGTAATATTTACAGCTCTGATGACATCTCACCAGCGTTAGCTTTATTTTGACACCAAGACTGTTTACACAGAGTTTGTAATTGCAGAGAAATACATTTATTTTGGTCATTTCATTTTGGAGCAGGAAGCTCACCCTTCTTGTTATACCCTTTAGATGAATACAGAGTTTTTAATTAAATACATATTCTTTAAATAATGTTCCCTTTTATAAAAAGTAGGATCATTAAAAAAACAAAACATTTATTATAGCTCTGTCACGCAGAAAAAAGCTGTCTTTTTTCTGTGGTCTGTTATATAACATTAGGGGTGTTCGTGGCAATTAACTTTTTAATCGACTAAGCAGGTCAAGTAAGAAACACTTAAATATTAAGTTAAATTTGAAAACTGTTTAAAAAAAAATATATATCCCCATTCCACATTCCAGAATGTCATGTGACAACCTGATTGGCTTAGGAGTGATGATGTCACAAGGAAGTTTTTCCTTAAATAGGGGTGACAAACAGCAATTTTTAGTTCGTTACTTCGCAGCCTTCGTGTTCGCAGCTTTCAAACGTTCACTACAGAAACATTCGGAAACCTCTCAGAGTCATCGGATACAAACGCCAGCATGTATCCAAGATTACGGCAACCGAGACAAAACGATTACGCCGCCTCTCCTTCCTTGCGTGGCCGGCCAACTTCTCCAAATGGCCTCTTATCCACCCAAAGGGCATTACAGGAGAGTAGGAGTGAAAACAACCATCTCCAGAACAAAATTCAACAACTTGAAAAAGAAAAAGTTCACCTGGAGAAGAAGTGCTTACAAATGGAAGCACAAAACAAACACCTGGAAGAAACACTACAGCGCCAGCCCGACATCAACATTATTAATGAGGGCTGGGGGATCAAGTTTGCTCAAGCCAGAGAGCAGATTGTATTCCTCATCAAAGAAAACAAGCAAAAGAGCGCTGAAGTGAAAGAAATGTCCGAGCAGCTTCAAGGCAGGAAAGCCACGATTGATAAGCTAGAGTGGGATCTCCAATACATGGACCAACAGAATCACCTGCTCCAAAGAAAGCTTGATGAAGCTGAAGAAAAAAATAAAGACGTTCTTCAAGAGAAGGAGCAACAGCAAGAAAGACTGTCAGAAGAAAAGTGCACTATCAAGGACTTTGAGAGTAAAAATCAAAAGTTGCAAGGATTCTGTAATGAACTGAAGGTCAAAACAAGTGAGCTGCAGGGAGAAAAGGAAACTCTGGAAAAACGATGCTCACAGATGCAGAAAAGGATCGATCAAATGGCCAAAAACAACTCAGAGCTCATTAAGGGGATATTGTTGGAATTCAACAACTTGAAGCGGGAAAACACAGAAATGCAGGCGCAAAAGCAAAAGCAAGACAAAATGCATGAAGACCTGCAGTGTACGCTCCGCGACACCCAGAAAAGAAATGAGCAGCTAGAAGGCCTGCACAAAGAAGATCAAGTGAGAAATGCAGACCTGCAGAAGGCAAAGCTGACACAGGAGGCAACATCCAAAGAGCTCAAAGAACAGCTTGAAGAAACACGAGCAACATTAGAACAGGTGGAACAAACATGCAAGAAACTTGAGGAGCAAAACACCGAAACCATCCATGAGTTGAGAACCCTCATCCTGGAGAAAAAGGGGCTCGTGGAAAAGTCCATGAAAAAGAAGAAAAGATTCTTCAGCTTTTTCCGGAAGAGGGACAATACTGCTTCTTCAACTGATGTAGCCTCGTCTTGCTCCACCTCTGTTCACCCCCCCAACCAGTCCCGGCAGTTGACTGCCCCCTCCTGAGCCTGGTTCTGCCGGAGGTTTCTGCCCGTTTAAAGGCAGTTTTTCCTCCCCACTGTCGCCTAGTGCTTGCTCAGAGGGGATTGTTGGGGTTTCTCTCCTCTGCCTTGTTTCTTTATTTGCTTGTTAACTTTTTGTTCTTACCTCATTTAACCTTGTTTCTTTATTTACTTGTTAACTTTTTGTTCTTACCTCATTTAACCTTGTTTCTTTATTTACTTGTTAACTTTTTGTTCTTACCTCATTTAACCTTGTTTCTTTATTTACTTGTTAACTTTTTGCTCTTACCTCATTTAACCTTGTTTCTTTATTTGCTTGTTAACTTTTTGTTCTTACCTCATTTAACCTTGTTTCTTTATTTACTTGTTAACTTTTTGTTCTTACCTCATTTAACCTTGTTTCTTTATTTACTTGTTAACTTTTTGTTCTTACCTCATTTAACCTTGTTTCTTTATTTACTTGTTAACTTTTTGTTCTTACCTCATTTAACCTTGTTTCGTTATTTACTTGCTTGTTTAACTTTTTTTCAACTTATCTAACAAAATAAAACAGTTGAATTTATCCTTTGAGTATTGTTCATCTAATCTTTACAGAGTTTTTCCAAAACACTTTCAAACATTCAGATCTGTCTTTCATTTTCTTCTTGAAACCTCATGAACGGTGACCTAAAAACTCTTGAACATGGTTTGAAACACTGAAATTGTTTCAGCTGAAACTGGCAAAGTCATACGTGCGTGTGTGTGTGTCACAGGTGATATGGTGTCACTAGTCCGCTCATCATGTTTAGGCTCATTCACGCCAAAATGATTTAGGCTAAATCTTTAAAACAGTGTCATTGCACACACTTTTCAATCACACAAATGCAGGATTAACTATTTGCAGTATCTTATCTGATTTATTATGAGAATGTCATGCCTGATCATTTGTACCCACACCATCAAAAATGGGGGCAAAAGGGAGGAGATCGCGTTTAATCGATTATAACACGAGGTCAGAAATATAAGTGCTGACATGAGTAGTGTCCACAGAAACCTCTGAGTCTCAGCTAAAAGCTCATGTAAACCATTTCTACAAACACCAAACAAAGCAAAGACACCAAACAGTTAAAAGAGCAGTTACGTCACCATGAATCTGTGGACAGGTAATATCCATATTTTGATTTATGATGTTCTGGAGTTAAATGGGAACCAAAGCATATTTTCAAAGGTGTTATATGCTATAAAATACTTTGAAAAATTAGGTGAGGGAAATGAAAAAGACATTTTTCTATGTTTGAGTCACAGTAACTTTGACATAGTAACATCTGCAGTAATATTTACAGCTCTGATGACATCTCACCAGCGTTAGCTTTATTTTGACACCAAGACTGTTTACACAGAGTTTGTAATTGCAGAGAAATACATTTATTTTGGTCATTTCATTTTGGAGCAGGAAGCTCACCCTTCTTGTTATACCCTTTAGATGAATACAGAGTTTTTTAATTAAATACATATTCTTTAAATAATGTTCCCTTTTATAAAAAGTAGGATTGTTTAGTTGGTTTAGTTAGCTGGTTAGTTAGATCAGCTGACACAGATCCCTGACACACACTGGTTAGTTATTTAATGGTTTCAACTTAGTTTATTTTATCTAAAACTTCAGTGCATGGTCGCAAAGATCAGCTGACACAGATCCCTGGCACAGGCTGGTTAGTTATTTAATTGTTTCAGCTTACTTTATTTTCTGTAAAACTTCAGTGCACAGTTGCAGGGATCAGCTAACACAGATCCCTGACACACACTGGTTAGATATTTAATGGTTTCAACTTAGTTTATTTTCTCTAAAACTTCAGTGCACGGTTGCAGGGATCAGCTGACACAGATCGCTCGCACAGGCTGGTTGGTTATTTAATGGTTTCAGGTTAGTTTATTTGATCTAAGACTTCAGTGCACGTTCGCAAAGATCAGCTGAAACAGATCGCTGGCACAGATCCCTTGCACAGGCTGGTTAGTTATTTAATGGTTTCAACTTAGTTTATTTTATCTTAAACTTCAGTGCACGGTCGCAGGGATCAGCTGACACAGATCGCTCGCACAGGCTGGTTAGTTATTTAATGGTTTCAGCTTAGTTTATTTGATCTAAAACTTCAGTGCACGGTCGCAGGGATCAGCTGACACAGATCGCTGGTTAGTTATTTAATGGTTTCAGCTTAGTTTATCTAAAACTTCAGTGCACGGTTGCAGGGATCAGCTGACACAGAACCCTGGCACAGGCTGGTTAGTTATTTAATGGTTTTAACTTAGTTTATTTTATCTAAAACTTCAGTGCACGATTGCAGGGATCAGCTGAAACAGATCGCTGGTACAGGCTGGTTAGTTATTTAATGGTTTCAGCCAAGTTTATCTAAAACTTCAGTGCACGGTTGCAGGGATCAGCTGACACAGATCCCTTGCACAGGCTGGTTAGTTATTTAATGGTTTCAACTTAGTTTATTTGATCTACAACTTCAGTCCACGGTTGCAGGGATCAGCTGACACAGATCGCTCGCACAGGCTAGTTAGTTATTTAATGGTTTCAGCTTAGTTTATTTTATCTAAAACTTCAGTGCATGGTCGCAAAGATCAGCTGACACAGATCGCTCGCACAGGCTGGTTAGTTATTTAATGGTTTCAGCTTAGTTTATTTGATCTAAAACTTCAGTGCACGGTTGCAGGGATCAGCTAACACAGATCCCTGACACACACTGGTTAGTTATTTAATGGTTTCAACTTAGTTTATTTTCTCTAAAACTTCAGTGCACGGTTGCAGGGATCAGCTGACACAGATCGCTGGCACAGGCTGGTTAGTTATTTAGTGGTTTCAGCTTAGTTTATTTGATCTAAAACTTCAGTGCACGGTTGCAGGGATCAGCTGACACAGATCGCTGGCACAGGCTGGTTTGTTATTTAGTGGTTTCAGCTTAGTTTATTTTGATCTAAAACTTCAGTACACGTTCGCAGGGATCAGCTGACACAGATCTCTGGCACAGCCTGGTTGGTTATTTAATGGTTTCAGCTTAGTTTATTTGATCTAAAACTTCAGTGCACGGTTGCAGGGATCAGCTGACACAGATCGCTCGCACAGGCTGGTTGGTTATTTAATGGTTTCAGGTTAGTTTATTTGATCTAAGACTTCAGTGCACGTTCGCAAAGATCAGCTGAAACAGATCGCTGGCACAGATCCCTTGCACAGGCTGGTTAGTTATTTAATGGTTTCAACTTAGTTTATTTTATCTTAAACTTCAGTGCACGGTCGCAGGGATCAGCTGACACAGATCGCTGGTTAGTTATTTAATGGTTTCAGCTTAGTTTATCTAAAACTTCAGTGCACGGTTGCAGGGATCAGCTGACACAGATCGCTCGCACAGGCTGGTTGGTTATTTAATGGTTTAGGTTTGGTTTATTTAATCTAAAACTTCAGTGCACGGTTGCAGGGATCAGCTGACACAGAATCGCTGGTACAGGCTGGTTAGTTATTTAATTGTTTCAGCTTACTTTATTTTCTGTAAAACTTCAGTCCACGTTCGCAGGGATCAGCTGACACAGATCCCTGGCACAGGCTGGTTAGTTATTTAATGGTTGTAACTTAGTTTATTTTATCTAAAACTTCAGTGCACGATTGCAGGGATCAGCTGAAACAGATCGCTGGTACAGGCTGGTTAGTTATTTAATGGTTTCAGCCAAGTTTATCTAAAACTTCAGTGCACGGTTGCAGGGATCAGCTGACACAGATCCCTTGCACAGGCTGGTTAGTTATTTAATGGTTTCAACTTAGTTTATTTGATCTACAACTTCAGTCCACGGTTGCAGGGATCAGCTGACACAGATCGCTCGCACAGGCTAGTTAGTTATTTAATGGTTTCAGCTTAGTTTATTTTATCTAAAACTTCAGTCCACGTTCGCAGGGATCAGCTGACACAGATCGCTGGCACAGGCTAGTTAGTTATTTAATGGTTTCAGCTTAGTTTATTTTATCTAAAACTTCAGTCCACGTTCGCAAAGATCAGCTGACACAGATCGCTGGCACAGGCTGGTTAGTTATTCAGTGGTTTCAGCTTAGTTTATTTGATCTAAAACTTCAGTGCACGGTTGCAGGGATCAGCTGACACAGATCGCTGGCACAGGCTGGTTAGTTATTTAGTGGTTTCAGCTTAGTTTATTTGATCTAAAACTTCAGTCCACGTTCGCAGGGATCAGCTGACACAGATCTCTGGCACAGCCTGGTTGGTTATTTAATGGTTTCAGCTTAGTTTATTTGATCTAAAACTTCAGTGCACGGTTGCAGGGATCAGCTGACACAGATCGCTCGCACAGGCTGGTTGGTTATTTAATGGTTTCAGGTTAGTTTATTTGATCTAAGACTTCAGTGCACGTTCGCAAAGATCAGCTGAAACAGATCGCTGGCACAGATCCCTTGCACAGGCTGGTTAGTTATTTAATGGTTTCAACTTAGTTTATTTTATCTTAAACTTCAGTGCACGGTCGCAGGGATCAGCTGACACAGATCGCTGGTTAGTTATTTAATGGTTTCAGCTTAGTTTATCTAAAACTTCAGTGCACGGTTGCAGGGATCAGCTGACACAGATCCCTGGCACAGGCTGGTTAGTTATTTAATGGTTTTAACTTAGTTTATTTGATCTAAAACTTCAGTGCACGATTGCAGGGATCAGCTGAAACAGATCGCTGGTACAGGCTGGTTAGTTATTTAATGGTTTCAGCTTAGTTTATCTAAAACTTCAGTGCACGATTGCAGGGATCAGCTGACACAGATCGCTGGGACAGGCTGGTTAGTTATTTAATGGTTTCAGCTTAGTTTATCTAAAACTTCAGTGCACGGTTGCAGGGATCAGCTGACACAGATCGCTGGCACAGGCTGGTTAGTTATTTAATGGTTTAGGTTTGGTTTATTTAATCTAAAACTTCAGTGCACGGTTGCAGTAATCAGCTGACACAGATCGCTGGCACAGGCTGGTTAGTTATTTAATGGTTTAGGTTTGGTTTATTTGATCTAAAACTTCAGTCCACGTTCGCAGGGATCAGCTGACACAGATCGCTGGCACAGGCTGGTTAGTTATTTAATTGTTTTAGCTTAGTTTATCTAAAACTTCAGTGCACGGTTGCAGGGATCAGCTGACACAGATCGTTGGCACAGGCTGGTTAGTTATTTAATGGTTTCAAGTTAGTTTATCTAAAACTTCAGTGCACGGTTGCAGGAATCAGCTGACACAGATCGCTGGCACAGGCTGGTTAGTTATTTAATGGTTTCAGCTTAGTTTATTTGATCTAAAACTTCAGTGCACGCTTGCAGGGATCAGCTGACACAGATCGCTGTCACAGGCTGGTTAGTTATTTAAATGGTTTCAGGTTAGTTTATTTGATCTAAGACTTCAGTGCATGGTCGCAAAGATCAGCTGACACAGATCCCTGGCACAGGCTGGTTAGTTATTTAGTGGTTTCAGCTTAGTTTATTTGATCTAAAACTTCAGTGCACGGTCGCAGGGATCAGCTGAAACAGATCGCTGGCACAGCCTGGTTGGTTATTTAATGGTTTCAGCTTAGTTTATTTGATCTAAAACTTCAGTGCACGGTTGCAGGGATCAGCTGACACAGATCGTTGGCACAGGCTGGTTAGTTATTTAATGGTTTCAGCTTAGTTTATTTGATCTAAGACGTAAGTGCACGGTTGCAGGGATCAGCTGACAGAGATCGCTGGCACAGGCTGGTTAGTTATTTAATGGTTTCAGCTTAGTTTATTTGATCTAAAACTTCAGTGCACGGTTGCAGGGATCAGCTGACACAGATCGCTGTCACAGGCTGGTTAGTTATTTAATGGTTTCAGCTTAGTTTATCTAAAACTTCAGTGCACGGTTGCAGGGATCAGATGAAACATATCGCTGGCACAGGCTGGCTAGTTATTTAATGGTTTCAGCTTAGTTTATCTAAAACTTCAGTGCACGGTTGCAGGGATCAGCTGACACAGATCCCTGGCACAGGCTGGCTAGTTATTTAATGGTTTCAGCTTAGTTTATCTAAAACTTCAGTGCACGGTTGCAGGAATCAGCTGACACAGATCGCTGGCACAGGCTGGTTAGTTATTTAATGGTTTCGGTTTGGTTTATTTTATCTAAAACTTCAGTGCACGGTTGCAGGGATCAGCTGACACAGATCGCTGGCACAGGCTGGTTAGTTATTTAATGGTTTCAGCTTAGTTTATCTAAAACTTCAGTGCACGGTTGCAGGGATCAGATGAAACAGATCACTGGCACAGGCTGGCTAGTTATTTAATGGTTTTAACTTAGTTTATTTGATCTAAAACTTCAGTCCACGATTGCAGGGATCAGCTGAAACAGATCGCTGGTACAGGCTGGTTAGTTATTTAATGGTTTCAACTTAGTTTATTTTATCTAAAACTTCAGTGCGCGGTCGCAGGGATCCGCTGACACAGATCGCTGGCACAGGCTGGTTAGTTATTTAATGGTTTCAGCTTAGTTTATTTGATCTAAAACTTCAGTGCACGCTTGCAGGGATCAGCTGACACAGATCGCTGTCACAGGCTGGTTAGTTATTTAAATGGTTTCAGGTTAGTTTATTTGATCTAAGACTTCAGTGCATGGTCGCAAAGATCAGCTGACACAGATCCCTGGCACAGGCTGGTTAGTTATTTAATGGTTTCAACTTAGTTTATTTTCTCTAAAACTTCAGTGCACGGTTGCAGGGATCAGCTGACACAGATCGCTGGCACAGGCTGGTTAGTTATTTAATGGTTTCAACTTAGTTTATTTGATCTACAACTTCAGTCCACGTTCGCAGGGATCAGCTGACACAGATCTCTGGCACAGCCTGGTTGGTTATTTAATGGTTTCAGCTTAGTTTATTTGATCTAAAACTTCAGTGCACGGTTGCAGGGATCAGCTGACACAGATCGCTGGCACAGGCTGGTTAGTTATTTAATGGTTTCAGCTTAGTTTATTTGATCTAAGACGTAAGTGCACTGTTGCAGGGATCAGCTGACAGAGATCGCTGGCACAGGCTGGTTAGTTATTTAATGGTTTCAGCTTAGTTTATTTGATCTAAAACTTCAGTGCACTGTTGCAGGGATCAGCTGACACAGATCGCTGTCACAGGCTGGTTAGTTATTTAAATGGTTTCAACTTAGTTTATCATAAAAAACTTCAGTGCACGGTTGCAGGGATCAGCTGAAACAGATCGCTGGCATAGGCTGGTTAGTTATTTAATGGTTTCAGCTTAGTTTATCTAAAACTTCAGTGCACGGTTGCAGGGATCAGCTGACACAGATCGTTGGCACAGGCTGGTTAGTTATTTAATGGTTTCGGTTTGGTTTATTTTATCTAAAACTTCAGTGCACGGTTGCAGGGATCAGCTGACACAGATCGCTGGCACAGGCTGGTTAGTTATTTAATGGTTTCAGCTTAGTTTATTTGATCTAAAACTTCAGTGCACGGTTGCAGGGATCAGCTGACACAGATCGCTGTCACAGGCTGGTTAGTTATTTAAATGGTTTCAACTTAGTTTATCATAAAAAACTTCAGTGCACGGTTGCATGAATCAGCTGACACAGATCGCTGGCACAGGCTGGTTAGTTATTTAATGGTTTCAGCTTAGTTTATCTAAAACTTCAGTGCACGGTTGCAGGGATCAGCTGACACAGATCGTTGGCACAGGCTGGTTAGTTATTTAATGGTTTCAACTTAGTTTATCTAAAACTTCAGTGCACGGTTGCAGGAATCAGCTGACAGAGATCGCTGGCACAGGCTGGTTAGTTATTTAATGGTTTCAGCTTAGTTTATTTGATCTAAAACTTCAGTGCACGGTTGCAGGGATCAGATGAAACATATCGCTGGCACAGGTTGGTTAGTTATTTAATGGTTTCAGCTTAGTTTATCTAAAACTTCAGTGCACGGTTGCAGGAATCAGCTGACACAGATCGTTGGCACACGCTGGTTAGTTATTTAATAGTTTCAACTTAGTTTATCTAAAACTTCAGTGCACGGTTGCAGGAATCAGCTGACACAGATCGCTGGCACAGGCTGGTTAGTTATTTAATGGTTTCAGCTTAGTTTATCTAAAACTTCAGTGCACGGTTGCAGGGATCAGCTGACACAGATCGTTGGCACAGGCTGGTTAGTTATTTAATGGTTTCGGTTTGGTTTATTTCATCTAAAACTTCAGTGCACGGTTGCAGGGATCAGCTGACACAGATCGTTGGCACAGGCTGGTTAGTTATTTAATGGTTTTAACTTAGTTTATTTGATCTAAAACTTCAGTGCACGGTTGCAGGGATCAGCTGACACAGATCGCTGTCACAGGCTGGTTAGTTATTTAAATGGTTTCAACTTAGTTGATCATAAAAAACTTCAGTGCACGGTTGCAGGAATCAGCTGAAACAGATCGCTGGCACAGGCTGGTTAGTTATTTAATGGTTTCAGCTTAGTTTATTTGATCTAAGACTTCAGTGCATGGTCGCAAAGATCAGCTGACACAGATCCCTGGCACAGGCTGGTTAGTTATTTAATTGTTTCAACTTAGTTTATTTTCTCTAAAAATTCAGTGCACGGTTGCAGGGATCAGGTAACACAGATCCCTGACACACGCTGGTTAGTTATTTAATGGTTTCAACTTAGTTTATTTTCTCTAAAAATTCAGTGCACGGTTGCAGGGATCAGCTAACACAGATCCCTGGCACAGGCTGGTTAGTTATTTAATGGTTTCAGCTTAGTTTATTTGATCTAAAACTTCAGTGCACGGTTGCAGGGATCAGCTGACACAGATCGCTCGCACAGGCTGGTTGGTTATTTAATGGTTTCAGCTTAGTTTATTTGATCTAAGACTTCAGTGCACGTTCGCAAAAATCAGCTGAAACAGATCTCTGGCACAGGCTGGTTAGTTATTTAATGGTTTCAGCTTAGTTTATTTGATCTAAGACTTCAGTCCACGTTCGCAGGGATCAGCTGACAAAGATCTCTGGCACAGGCTGGTTAGTTATTTAATGGTTTCAACTTAGTTTATTTTATCTTAAACTTCAGTGCACGGTCGCAGGGATCCGCTGACACAGATCGCTGGCACAGGCTGGTTAGTTATTTAGTGTTTTCAGCTTAGTTTATTTGATCTAAAACTTCAGTGCACGGTTGCAGGGATCAGCTGACACAGATCGCTGGTTAGTTATTTAATGGTTTCAGCTTTGTTTATTTGATCTACAACTTCAGTCCACGTTCGCAGGGATCAGCTGACACAGATCTCTGGCACAGCCTGGTTGGTTATTTAATGGTTTCAGCTTAGTTTATTTGATCTAAAACTTCAGTGCACGGTCGCAGGGATCAGCTGACACAGATTGCTCGCACAGGCTGGTTAGTTATTTAATGGTTTCAGCTTTGTTTATTTGATCTACAACTTCAGTCCACGTTCGCAGGGATCAGCTGACACAGATCTCTGGCACAGCCTGGTTGGTTATTTAATGGTTTCAGCTTAGTTTATTTGATCTAAAACTTCAGTGCACGGTTGCAGGGATCAGCTGACACAGATTGCTCGCACAGGCTGGTTAGTTATTTAATGGTTTCAGCTTAGTTTATTTTATCTAAAACTTCAGTGCACAGTTGCAGGGATCAGCTAACACAGATCCCTGACACACACTGGTTAGTTATTTAATGGTTTCAACTTAGTTTATTTTCTCTAAAAATTCAGTGCACGGTTGCAGGGATCAGCTGACACAGATCTCTGGCACATGCTGGTTAGTTATTTAATGGTTTCAGCTTAGTTTATCTAAAACTTCAGTGCACGGTTGCAGGGATCAGCTGACACAGATCCCTGGCACAGGCTGGTTAGTTATTTAATGGTTTTAACTTAGTTTATTTGATCTAAAACTTCAGTGCACGATTGCAGGGATCAGCTGAAACAGATCGCTGGTACAGGCTGGTTAGTTATTTAATGGTTTCAGCCAAGTTTATCTAAAACTTCAGTGCACGGTTGCAGGGATCAGCTGACACAGATCCCTTGCACAGGCTGGTTAGTTATTTAATGGTTTCAACTTAGTTTATTTTATCTAAAACTTCAGTGCACGGTCGCAGGGATCCGCTGACACAGATCGCTGGCACAGGCTGGTTAGTTATTTAATGGTTTCAGCTTAGTTTATTTGATCTAAAACTTCAGTGCACGGTTGCAGGGATCAGCTGACACAGATCCCTGGCACAGCCTGGTTGGTTATTTAATGGTTTCAGCTTAGTTTATTTGATCTAAAACTTCAGTGCACGGTTGCAGGGATCAGCTGACACAGATCCCTGGCACAGGCTGGTTAGTTTTTTAATGGTTTCAGCTTAGTTTATTTTCTCTAAAACTTCAGTGCACGTTCGCAAAGATCAGCTGAAACAGATCGCTGGCACAGGCTGGTTAGTTATTTAATGCTTTCAACTTAGTTTATCTTGATCTAAGACTTCAGTCCACGTTCGCAGGGATCAGCTGAAACAGATCGCTGGCACAGGCTGGTTAGTTATTTAATGGTTTCAGCTTAGTTTATCTAAAACTTCAATGCACGGTTGCAGGGATCAGCTGACACAGATCGCTGGCACAGGCTGGTTAGTTATTTAATGGTTTCAACTTAGTTTATTTGATCTAAAACTTCAGTGCACGGTTGCAGGGATCAGCTGACACAGAACGCTGGCACAGGCTGGTTAGTTATTTAATAGTTTCAACTTAGTTTATTTTATCTAAAACTTCAGTGCACGGTTGCAGGGATCAGCTGACACAGATCGCTGGCACAGGCTGGTTAGTTATTTTGTGGTTTCAGCTTAGTTTATTTTGATCTAAGACTTCAGTCCACGTTCGCAGGGATCAGCTGAAACAGATCGCTGGCACAGGCTGGTTAGTTATTTAATGGTTTAGGTTTGGTTTATTTCATCTAAAACTTCAGTGCACGGTTGCAGGGATCAGCTGACACAGAATCGCTGGTACAGACTGGTTAGTTATTTAATGGTTTCAGCTTAGTTTATCTAAAACTTCAGTGCACGGTTGCAGGGATCAGCTGACACAGATCGCTGGCACAGGCTGGTTAGTTATTTGATGGTTTAGGTTTGGTTTATTTAATCTAAAACTTCAGTGCACGGTTGCAGGGATCAGCTGACACAGATCGCTGGCACAGGCTGGTTAGTTATTTAATGGTTTCAACTTAGTTTATTTTCTCTAAAACTTCAGTGCACGCTTGCAGGGATCAGCTGACACAGATCGCTGGCACAGGCTGGTTAGTTGTTTAGTGGTTTCAGCTTAGTTTATTTGATCTAAGACTTCAGTGCACGGTTGCAGGGATCAGCTGACACAGATCGCTGGCACAGGCTGGTTAGTTATTTAATGGTTTCAACTTAGTTTATTTTATCTAAAACTTCAGTGCACGGTTGCAGTGATCAGCTGACACAGATCGCTGGTTAGTTATTTAATGGTTTCAGCTTTGTTTATTTGATCTAAAACTTCAGTCCACGTTCGCAGGGATCAGCTGACACAGATCGCTGGCACAGGCTGGTTGGTTATTTAATGGTTTCAGCTTAGTTTATTTGATCTAAAACTTCAGTGCACGGTTGCAGGGATCAGCTGACAGATCGCTGGCACAGGCTGGTTAGTTATTTAATGGTTTCAGCTTAGTTTATTTGATCTAAGACGTAAGTGCACGGTTGCAGGGATCAGCTGACAGAGATCGCTGGCACAGGCTGGTTAGTTATTTAATGGTTTCAGCTTAGTTTATTTGATCTAAGACGTAAGTGCACGGTTGCAGGGATCAGCTGACACAGATCGCTGTCACAGGCTGGTTAGTTATTTAAATGGTTTCAACTTAGTTTATCATAAAAAACTTCAGTGCACGGTTGCAGGAATCAGCTGAAACAGATCGCTGGCACAGGCCGGTTAGTTATTTAATGGTTTCAGCTTAGTTTATCTAAAACTTCAGTGCACGGTTGCAGGGATCAGCTGACACAGATCGTTGGCACAGGCTGGTTAGTTATTTAATGGTTTCAACTTAGTTTATCTAAAACTTCAGTGCACGGTTGCAGGGATCAGCTGACACAGATCGCTGGCACAGGCTGGTTAGTTATTTAATGGTTTCGGTTTGGTTTATTTTATCTAAAACTTCAGTGCACGGTTGCAGGGATCAGCTGACACAGATCGCTGGCACAGGCTGGTTAGTTATTTAATGGTTTCAGCTTAGTTTATCTAAAACTTCAGTGCACGGTTGCAGGGATCAGATGAAACATATCGCTGGCACAGGTTGGCTAGTTATTTAATGGTTTCAGCTTAGTTTATCTAAAACTTCAGTGCACGGTTGCAGGGATCAGCTGACACAGATCCCTGGCACAGGCTGGCTAGTTATTTAATGGTTTCAGCTTAGTTTATCTAAAACTTCAGTGCACGGTTGCAGGAATCAGCTGACACAGATCGCTGGCACAGGCTGGTTAGTTATTTAATGGTTTCGGTTTGGTTTATTTTATCTAAAACTTCAGTGCACGGTTGCTGGGATCAGCTGACACAGATCCCTGGCACAGGCTGGTTAGTTATTTAATGGTTTCAGCTTAGTTTATTTGATCTAAAACTTCAGTGCACGATTGCAGGGATCAGCTGACAGAGATCGCTGGCACAGGCTGGTTAGTTACACTGTTAGACATTTTATTGTATTTTTACAGCAACTTACTGGCAACACTATTGCCAGTAAGTTACTGTAATTACTGATCTACAGTATCTTTACTGTTGTGATGTTTTACAGTTCAACCACTTTACTGTAAACATATATTACAGTATAACAGCTTTACTGTAAACGTGGTTTACAGTTAGAAAGACTTACCGTGATTACGTTTTATAGTATCACTGTACTGCAAATGTGGTTTATGGTATAACACTGTAATTGTGTACAGTATAATTTGTTTAGACTGTAATTGTGTTTTACAGCATATAAAATAATATTAACATTCATATTCAATATAAGAACATTTACAAAAAACAATATAATTCAATAAAGTAGTCTCAGAATAGTGAATTAAACCAACATTTATTGTTGATATTTTTTTAACAAGAAAAACATTTTTCAACTGAATAAAACTCAAAAAACTCATTCAAACTCAGAGAGCCGCTGGAGGAAGGTGGTGATCCGAGGGCTGATGCTTGTAACCTTCCTCTTTACGACACGACCTGTCTTGCAGCTTGTACCAAGTTTTGCAGGGCATTTTGTTTCCATGTCTGGATTGATCCTCACAAAGAACCTTTTAACGGAAAAAAGGCTGCTTTAATTTCAAAATTAAAACATACATTACAGCAATCACCTATATGTTTCTGCAACTGTAGTCAAGCTATCACATATATTTCATTCTTAAATGGTGTAAGCTTTAATGGTGTAAAGTATTTACCTCTGTATCATCTCCAGTGTGAGGGACGCTGACTCCTGATACTCAAGGTTGAAAACGTAGTATGACGCAAAGAAGACAGCAAGGGTGCTGGCAAAGTCATGCATCTGCTCAGGCTCATAAAATGTCTTGCCCTCCAAACTGATCATCCAGCGGCTTGCAGACATGAAATTATTCCCTAAAAACAGACAAGAGTCCAATAAGACAATGTGCTCACCCTTACAAATAAGGTTTCCACAAGAATGCTGGATAGCAGGCCTCACACTGTAAAAAAATAGAATCCACACAGTTTGCTGCTGTTTCTCTTATTATTTATTATGTAATGAAAATTATGATCAATTACAGGAAAAAACTGCCTAATGTTTTGGCATTTTGGCCTGTGCTGAAATGTTAGGCTGTTTTTTCCTGTTGGTCATTGTGTATAATAAATAATAAGAGAAACAGCAGCAAACTGTGTGTATTCTATTTTTATACAATATAAAACAGACAAACCCCTGTTAAGTAAGTTGTTGTGGGTACAAATACCACAATAATTACATAGATTTTTTACAAAAATATTACAAGAGGATTGAAACTATTTACTTACCAAGCGCTATTACCCTTGGTGTGATAGGTAAGGTCATCTCTCTCTCAACAGACATCTTGGTGGAAAAAGCCTTTAAAACACAAACACTGAGGCTACATCACACTGTCAGCGCAGTCAGCAAGGGCAGGAGAACAGCAATGCACCACACTGGGCGGGAAAAGACAGAGAGACAATTGTTAATTTAATGTTGCATTTATTTAACCCTTGAAAAATATATTTACATAAGTAAATAAAAGAAAAAAAAAAACACAACCCATCTTTTCCAGAATAATTCAACTAATTGCTCTTTTGACCAACCTAACACAGACGTTACACGGTTTTCCTATGAAAAAGACCCTGGAAGACGTTGTATTAAAGGAAAAAAAACATGCTCCCCTTCCCACCTAAAAAAATAATAAATATTAAACTTAGGTTGGAGTTCCTCACGCCACCAACCTAATGTTATATTAACTTTTTAATGTTGTGTACTGCAGCTCACACAAAATTCAATAAAGCAGGCTAACCTACATGAGCAAGCTCAAAACTGGATAAGATTGTTTTAGCAGTCTCTAAATTTCCAAAAAAAAAGTTGTCTTTCTTTATTCTCATTAAATGTGTATTTTTACCTGCTGCTTTAGCTGAAGCTAAATGTCCCACTGTTAGCGTGGCTAGCTTCTCAATAGTCATAGAACAGAAGCGCAGGAGGACAATGCACCACACTCGGCGGGAAAAAGACAAAGACTGTGGTTGCGCCTGTGTTCCTCGCCCCTCCCCGTGGAAAATATATATCTAAATATATATTTAAATAAGAAAAGAAAAAAACACACACAACCTATTTTTTCCAGAATAATTCAGCTAATGTGCTATTCCGACCAAGCTAACACCGATTTTAAGCCCCCCCTCCCTCCCCCACACACAAAAAATATATATGCTCTTAAGAATTAATAAACGAGTATGTTAGGTAGGAGAGTCCTTTGCATTACCTTATGACGTCCCGTTTACAGTTTCCACACAGAGGTCCAACAATAACGAGGTGCAAAATCTTTTGTCCTCTCGAGCATATCGTAACGAAGAGTTAACAAAGTTGGACTGTCTTTCCTCTCCTGTCAATCACTGGATCACAGGTCATGTCAGTCAGGATATGGAGTGGTGGTTGGTAGAGGTGGTTGGGTGGGCGGGGCCAGCAAGCATTCAGTGTGTGTTTCACTAAGTTGGGTTGAGTAGTTCCCAGAAGAGTTCTGTACATGTTGCACGTTCAGTAAATGAGCAATTCAGTTACTGCTCGACTGAGAAGCCTCCGCCAAATTATTACAATATTCTCCACTGACTGAAGTTCGCCTTTGGCAACGCAGTGGCAAGCACACACTTGCAGCAGCTGTGCATGTGCATACAACTGCATGCAGCAGATTAGATGATCAGAATTCTTGAACCTTACACACAGGCAAGTCCCCTAAAAAGTCAAAACCATAATACTTTCACTGGTATCATACTGACAAATGGCATAGGTTGGAGGAAAATCTGGAAATGGTTGGCAGTGAAAGAGTTAAAATGTAATGCACTATTGCAACCAACCACTGAAAGAGTAAAAATACACAAACAGTATGATGAACCATTCAAATCACATAATACAGTAGCACTACTGCTAATGTGTTAACGGTAGGTATAACTACTACCGCAATTTTAAAAAATACAGTAAGTAAATGTAAATAACCTTAATATACCCATAATGCAAAGCAAATTACAGTAATTAACTGTAGAAATGTTTTCAGGTAAGTTACTGGGCATTTTGTGGTATTTTACTGTGAAAAATACAGCAAAGGTTAACAGTGTATTTAATGGTTTCAGCTTAGTTTATTTGATCTAAAACTTCAGTGCACGGTTGCAGGAATCAGCTGAAACAGATCGCTGGCACAGGCTGGTTAGTTATTTAATGGTTTCAGCTTAGTTTATTTGATCTAAGACGTAAGTGCACGGTTGCAGGGATCAGCTGACACAGATCGCTGGCACAGGCTGGTTAGTTATTTAAATGGTTTCAGCTTAGTTTATTTGATCTAAAACTTCAGTGCACGGTTGCAGGGATCAGCTGACACAGATCGCTGGCACAGGCTGGTTAGTTATTTAAATGGTTTCAGGTTAGTTTATTTGATCTAAGACTTCAGTGCACGTTTGCAAGGATCAGCTGACAAAGATCGGTGGCACAGGCTGGTTAGTTTATTTTATCTAAAACTTCAGTGCACGGTTGCAGGGATCAGCTGACACAGATCGCTGGCACAGGCTGGTTAGTTATTTAATGGTTTCAGCTTAGTTTATCTAAAACTTCAGTGCACGGTTGCAGGAATCAGCTGAAACAGATCGCTGGCACAGGCTGGTTAGTTATTTAATGGTTTCAGCTTAGTTTATCTAAAACTTCAGTGCACGGTTGCAGGAATCAGCTGACACAGATCGCTGGCACAGGCTGGTTAGTTATTTAATGGTTTCGGTTTGGTTTATTTTATCTAAAACTTCAGTGCACGGTTGCAGGGATCAGCTGACACAGATCCCTGGCACAGGCTGGTTAGTTATTTAATGGTTTCAGCTTAGTTTATTTGATCTAAAACTTCAGTGCACGGTTGCAGGGATCAGCTGACACAGATCCCTGGCACAGGCTGGTTAGTTATTTAATGGTTTCAACTTAGTTTATTTTCTCTAAAAATTCAGTGCACGGTTGCAGGGATCAGTTGACACAGAGCGCTGGCACAGGCTGGTTAGTTATTTAATGGTTTCAGCTTAGTTTATTTGATCTAAGACTTCAGTGCACGTTCGCAAAGATCAGCTGAAACAGATCGCTGGCACAGGCTGGTTAGTTATTTAATGGTTTCAACTTAGTTTATTTTATCTAAAACTTCAGTGCACGGTTGCAGGGATCAGCTGACACAGATCCCTGGCACAGGCTGGTTAGTTATTTAATGGTTTCAACTTAGTTTATTTTCTCTAAAAATTCAGTGCACGGTTGCAGGGATCAGTTGACACAGAGCGCTGGCACAGGCTGGTTAGTTATTTAATGGTTTCAGCTTAGTTTATCTAAAACTTCAATGCACGGTTGCAGGGATCAGCTGACAGAGATCGCTGGCACAGGCTGGTTAGTTATTTAATGGTTTCAACTTAGTTTATTTGATCTAAAACTTCAGTGCACGGTTGCAGGGATCAGCTGACACAGATCGCTGGCACAGGCTGGTTAGTTATTTAATAGTTTCAACTTAGTTTATTTGATCTAAAACTTCAGTACACGGTTGCAGGGATCAGCTGACACAGATCGCTGGCACAGGCTGGTTAGTTATTTAATGGTTTCAGCTTAGTTTATCTAAAACTTCAGTGCACGGTTGCAGGAATCAGCTGACACAGATCGCTGGCACAGGCTGGTTAGTTATTTAATGGTTTCGGTTTGGTTTATTTTATCTAAAACTTCAGTGCACGGTTGCAGGGATCAGCTGACACAGATCGCTGGTACAGGCTGGTTAGTTATTTAATGGTTTCGGTTTGGTTTATTTTATCTAAAACTTCAGTGCACGGTTGCAGGGATCAGCTGACACAGATCGCTGGCACAGGCTCGTTAGTTATTTAATGGTTTCAGCTTAGTTTATCTAAAACTTCAGTGCACGGTTTCAGGGATCAGCTGACACAGATCGCTGGTACAGGCTGGTTAGTTATTTAATGGTTTCAGCCAAGTTTATCTAAAACTTCAGTGCACGGTTGCAGGGATCAGATGACAAAGATAGCTGGCACAGGCTGGTTAGTTATTTAATGGTTTCAGCTTAGTTTATCTAAAACTTCAGTGCACGGTTGCAGGGATCAGCTGACACAGATCGCTGGTTAGTTATTTAATGGTTTCAGCTTAGTTTATTTTATCTAAAACTTCAGTCCATGTTCGCAGGGATCAGCTGACACAGATCGCTGGCACAGGCTGGTTAGTTATTTAATGGTTTAGGTTTGGTTTATTTAATCTAAAACTTCAGTGCACGGTTGCAGGGATCAGCTGACACAGAATCGCTGGTACAGACTGGTTAGTTATTTAATGGTTTCAGCTTAGTTTATCTAAAACTTCAGTGCACGGTTGCAGGAATCAGCTGACACAGATCGCTGGCACAGGCTGGTTAGTTATTTAATGGTTTCGGTTTGGTTTATTTTATCTAAAACTTCAGTGCACGGTTGCAGGGATCAGCTGACACAGATCGCTGGCACAGGCTGGTTAGTTATTTAATGGTTTCAGCTTAGTTTATCTAAAACTTCAGTGCGCGGTTGCAGGGATCAGATGAAACAGATCGCTGGCACAGGCTGGCTAGTTATTTAATGGTTTCAGCTTAGTTTATCTAAAACTTCAGTGCACGGTTGCAGGGATCAGCTGACACAGATCCCTGGCACAGGCTGGTTAGTTATTTAATGGTTTCAGCCAAGTTTATCTAAAACTTCAGTGCGCGGTTGCAGGGATCAGCTGACACAGATCCCTTGCACAGGCTGGTTAGTTATTTAATGGTTTCAACTTAGTTTATTTTATCTAAAACTTCAGTGCACGGTCGCAGGGATCCGCTGACACAGATCGCTGGCACAGGCTGGTTAGTTATTTAATGGTTTCAGCTTAGTTTATTTGATCTAAAACTTCAGTGCACGCTTGCAGGGATCAGCTGACACAGATCCCTTGCACAGGCTGGTTAGTTATTTAATGGTTTCAACTTAGTTTATTTTATCTAAAACTTCAGTGCATGGTCGCAGGGATCAGCTGACACAGATCGCTGGTTAGTTATTTAAATGGTTTCAGGTTAGTTTATTTGATCTAAGACTTCAGTGCATGGTCGCAAAGATCAGCTGACACAGATCCCTGACACACGCTGTTTAGTTATTTAATGGTTCCAGCTTAGTTTATTTGATCTAAAACTTCAGTGCACGGTCGCAGTGATCAGCTGACACAGATCGCTGGTTAGTTATTTAGTGGTTTCAGCTTTGTTTATTTGATCTACAACTTCAGTTCACGTTCGCAGGGATCAGCTGACACAGATCTCTGGCACAGCCTGGTTGGTTATTTAATTGTTTCAGCTTAGTTTATTTGATCTAAAACTTCAGTGCACAGTTGCAGGGATCAGCTGACACAGATCCCTGGCACAGGCTGGTTAGTTATTTAATGGTTTTAACTTAGTTTATTTGATCTAAAACTTCAGTGCACGGTTGCAGGGATCAGCTGAAACAGATCGCTGGTACAGGCTGGTTAGTTATTTAATGGTTTCAGCCAAGTTTATCTAAAACTTCAGTGCACGGTTGCAGGGATCAGCTGACACAGATCCCTTGCACAGGCTGGTTAGTTATTTAATGGTTTCAACTTAGTTTATTTGATCTAAAACTTCAGTGCACGGTCGCAGGGATCCGCTGACACAGATCGCTGGCACAGGCTGGTTAGTTATTTAATGGTTTCAACTTAGTTTATTTTCTCTAAAAATTCAGTGCACGGTTGCAGGGATCAGCTGAAACAGATTGCTGGCACAGGCTGGTTAGTTATTTAATGGTTTCAGCTTAGTTTATTTGATCTAAGACTTCAGTCCACGTTCGCAGGGATCAGCTGACACAGATCCCTGGCACAGGCTGGTTAGTTATTTAATGGTTTCCACTTAGTTTATTTTCTCTAAAAATTCACTGCACGGTTGCAGGGATCAGCTGAAACAGATTGCTGGCACAGGCTGGTTAGTTATTTAATGGTTTCAGCTTAGTTTATTTGATCTAAGACTTCAGTGCACGTTCGCAAAGATCAGCTGAAACAGATCGCTGGCACACGCTGGTTAGTTATTTAATGCTTTCAACTTAGTTAATTTTATCTAAAACTTCAGTGCACGTTTGCAAGGATCAGCTGACAAAGATCGGTGGCACAGGCTGGTTAGTTTATTTTATCTAAAACTTCAGTGCACGGTTGCAGGGATCAGCTGACACAGATCGCTGGCACAGGTTGGTTAGTTATTTTGTGGTTTCAGCTTAGTTTATTTTGATCTAAGACTTCAGTCCACGTTCGCAAAGATCAGCTGAAACAGATCGCTGGCACAGGCTGGTTAGTTATTTAATGGTTTCAGCTTAGTTTATTTTATCTAAAACTTCAGTGCACGGTTGCAGGGATCAGCTGACACAGATCGCTGGCACAGGCTGGTTAGTTATTTAATGGTTTCAACTTACTTTATTTGATCCAAAACTTCAGTGCACGGTTGCAGGGATCAGCTGACACAGATCGCTGGCACAGGCTGGTTAGTTATTTAATAGTTTCAACTTAGTTTATTTGATCTAAAACTTCAGTGCACGGTTGCAGGGATCAGCTGACACAGATCGCTGGCACAGGCTGGTTAGTTATTTAATGGTTTCAACTTAGTTTATTTGATCTAAAACTTCAGTGCACGGTTGCAGGGATCAGCTGACACAGATCGCTGGCACAGGCTGTTTAGTTATTTAATAGTTTCAACTTAGTTTATTTGATCTAAAACTTCAGTGCACGGTTGCAGGGATCAGCTGACACAGATCGCTGGCACAGGCTGGTTAGTTATTTAATGGTTTCAGCTTATTTTATCTAAAAATTCAGTGCACGGTTGCAGGGATCAGCTGACACAGATCGCTGGCACAGGCTGGTTAGTTATTTAATGGTTTCAGCTTAGTTTATCTAAAACTTCAGTGCACGTTTGCAGGGATCAGCTGACACAGATCGCTGGTACAGGCTGGTTAGTTATTTAATAGTTTCAACTTAGTTTATTTGATCTAAAACTTCAGTGCACGGTTGCAGGAATCAGCTGACACAGATCGCTGGCACATGCTGGTTAGTTATTTAATGGTTTCAGCCAAGTTTATCTAAAACTTCAGTGCACGGTTGCAGGGATCAGCTGACACAGATCGCTGGCACAGGCTGGTTAGTTATTTAATGGTTTAGGTTTGGTTTATTTGATCTAAAACTTCAGTCCTCGTTCGCAGGGATCAGCTGACACAGAATCGCTGGTACAGACTGGTTAGTTATTTAATGGTTTCAGCTTAGTTTATCTAAAACTTCAGTGCACGGTTGCAGGGATCAGCTGACACAGATCGCTGGCACAGGCTGGTTAGTTATTTAATGGTTTCAGTTTGGTTTATTTAATCTAAAACTTCAGTGCACGGTTGCAGGGATCAGCTGACACAGATCGCTGGCACAGGCTGGTTAGTTATTTAATGGTTTAGGTTTGGTTTATTTGATCTAAAACTTCAGTCCACGTTCGCAGGGATCAGCTGACACAGATCCCTGGCACAGGCTGGTTAGTTATTTAATGGTTTAGGTTTGGTTTATTTAATCTAAAACTTCAGTGCACGGTCGCAGGGATCCGCTGACACAGATCGCTGGCACAGGCTGGTTAGTTATTTAAATGGTTTCAGGTTAGTTTATTTGATCTAAGACTTCAGTGCATGGTCGCAAAGATCCGCTGACACAGATCCCTGACACACGCTGGTTAGTTATTTAATGGTTTCAACTTAGTTTATTTTCTCTAAAACTTCAGTGCATGGTTGCAGGGATCAGCTGACACAGATCGCTGGCACAGGCTGGTTAGTTATTTAGTGGTTTCAGCTTAGTTTATTTTCTCTAAAACTTCAGTGCATGGTTGCAGGGATCAGCTGACACAGATCGCTGGCACAGGCTGGTTAGTTATTTAATGGTTTCAACTTAGTTTATTTTCTCTAAAACTTCAGTGCATGGTCGCAGTGATCAGCTGACACAGATCGCTGGTTAGTTATTTAATGGTTTCAGCTTTGTTTATTTGATCTACAACTTCAGTCCACGTTCGCAGGGATCAGCTGACACAGACCTCTGGCACAGCCTGGTTGGTTATTTAATGGTTTCAGCTTAGTTTATTTGATCTAAAACTTCAGTGCACGGTTGCAGGGATCAGCTGACACAGATCGCTGGCACAGGCTGGTTAGTTATTTAGTGGTTTCAGCTTAGTTTATTTGATCTAAAACTTCAGTGCACGGTCGCAGTGATCAGCTGACACAGATCGCTGGTTAGTTATTTAATGGTTTCAGCTTAGTTTATTTTCTCTAAAACTTCAGTGCATGGTTGCAGGGATCAGCTGACACAGATCGCTGGCACAGGCTGGTTAGTTATTTAGTGGTTTCAGCTTAGTTTATTTGATCTAAAACTTCAGTGCACGGTCGCAGTGATCAGCTGACACAGATCGCTGGTTAGTTATTTAATGGTTTCAGCTTAGTTTATTTGATCTAAAACTTCAGTGCACGGTTGCAGGGATCAGCTGACACAGATCGCTCGCACAGGCTGGTTAGTTATTTAATGGTTTCAGCTTAGTTTATTTGATCTAAAACTTCAGTGCACGGTCGCAGTGATCAGCTGACACAGATCGCTGGTTAGTTATTTAATGGTTTCAGCTTAGTTTATTTGATCTAAAACTTCAGTGCACGGTTGCAGGGATCAGCTGGCACAGATCCCTTGCACAGGCTGGTTAGTTATTTAATGGTTTCAATTTAGTTTATTTTATCTTAAACTTCAGTGCACGGTCGTAGGGATCAGCTGACACAGATCGCTGGTTAGTTATTTAATGGTTTCAGCTTAGTTTATTTGATCTAAAACTTCAGTGCACGGTTGCAGGGATCAGCTGACACAGATCCCTGGCACAGGCTGGTTAGTTATTTAATGGTTTCAACTTAGTTTATTTTCTCTAAAACTTCAGTGCACGTTTGCAGGGATCAGTTGACACAGAGCGCTGGCACAGGCTGGTTAGTTATTTAATGGTTTCAACTTAGTTTATTTTATCTAAAACTTCAGTGCACGTTTGCAAGGATCAGCTGACAAAGATCGCTGGCACAGGCTGGTTAGTTATTTAATGGTTTCAGCTTAGTTTATCTAAAACTTCAGTGCACGGTTGCAGGGATCAGCTGACACAGATCGCTGGCACAGGCTGGCTAGTTATTTAATGGTTTCAGCTTAGTTTATCTAAAACTTCAGTGCACGGTTGCAGGAATCAGCTGACACAGATCGCTGGCACAGGCTGGTTAGTTATTTAATGGTTTCAGCTTAGTTTATCTAAAACTTCAGTGCACGGTTGCAGGAATCAGCTGAAACAGATCGCTGGCACAGGCTGGTTAGTCATTTAATGGTTTCAGCTTAGTTTATCTAAAACTTCAGTGCACGGTTGCAGGAATCAGCTGACACAGATCGCTGGCACAGGCTGGTTAGTTATTTAATGGTTTCGGTTTGGTTTATTTTATCTAAAACTTCAGTGCACGGTTGCAGGGATCAGATGAAACAGATCGCTGGCACAGGCTGGTTAGTTATTTAATGGTTTTAACTTAGTTTATTTGATCTAAAACTTCAGTGCACGATTGCAGGGATCAGCTGACAGAGATCGCTGGCACAGGCTGGTTAGTTATTTAAATGGTTTCAACTTAGTTTATCATAAAAAAACTTCAGTGCACGGTTGCAGGAATCAGCTGAAACAGATCGCTGGCACAGGCTGGCTAGTTATTTAATGGTTTCAGCTTAGTTTATTTGATCTAAAACTTCAGTGCACGGTTGCAGGGATCAGCTGACACAGATCGCTGGCACAGGCTGGTTAGTTATTTAATGGTTTCAGCTTAGTTTATTTGATCTAAGACGTAAGTGCACGGTTGCAGGGATCAGCTGACAGAGATCGCTGGCACAGGCTGGTTAGTTATTTAAATGGTTTCAACTTAGTTTATCATAAAAAACTTCAGTGCACGGTTGCAGGAATCAGCTGAAACAGATCGCTGGTACAGGCTGGTTAGTTATTTAATGGTTTCAGCTTAGTTTATCTAAAACTTCAGTGCACGGTTGCAGGAATCAGCTGACACAGATCGTTGGCACAGGCTGGTTAGTTTTTTAATGGTTTCAACTTAGTTTATCTAAAACTTCAGTGCACGGTTGCAGGAATCAGCTGACACAGATCGCTGGCACAGGCTGGTTAGTTATTTAATGGTTTCGGTTTGGTTTATTTTATCTAAAACTTCAGTGCACGGTTGCAGGGATCAGCTGACACAGATCGCTGGCACAGGCTGGTTAGTTATTTAATGGTTTCAGCTTAGTTTATCTAAAACTTCAGTGCACGGTTGCAGGGATCAGCTGACACAGATCGCTGGCACAGGCTGGTTAGTTATATAATGGTTTCAGCTTAGTTTATCTAAAACTTCAGTGCACGGTTGCAGGAATCAGCTGACACAGATCGCTGGCACAGGCTGGTTAGTTATTTAATGGTTTCGGTTTGGTTTATTTTATCTAAAACTTCAGTGCACGGTTGTAGGGATCAGCTGACACAGATCGCTGGCACAGGCTGGTTAGTTATTTAATGGTTTCAGCTTAGTTTATCTAAAACTTCAGTGCACGGTTGCAGGGATCAGATGAAACAGATCGCTGGCACAGGCTGGCTAGTTATTTAATGGTTTCAGCTTAGTTTATCTAAAACTTCAGTGCACGGTTGCAGGGATCAGATGACACAGATCCCTGGCACAGGCTGGTTAGTTATTTAATGGTTTTAACTTAGTTTATTTGATCTAAAACTTCAGTGCACGATTGCAGGGATCAGCTGAAACAGATCGCTGGTACAGGCTGGTTAGTTATTTAATTGTTTCAGCCAAGTTTATCTAAAACTTCAGTGCGCAGTTGCAGGGATCAGCTGACACAGATCCCTTGCACAGGCTGGTTAGTTATTTAATGGTTTCAACTTAGTTTATTTTATCTAAAACTTCAGTGCACGGTCGCAGGGATCCGCTGACACAGATCGCTGGCACAGGCTGGTTAGTTATTTAAATGGTTTCAGGTTAGTTTATTTGATCTAAGACTTCAGTGCATGGTCGCAAAGATCAGCTGACACAGATCCCTGACACACGCTGGTTAGTTATTTAATGGTTTCAACTTAGTTTATTTTCTCTAAAACTTCAGTGCACGTTCGCAGGGATCAGCTGACACAGATCGCTGGTTAGTTATTTAATGGTTTCAGCTTTGTTTATTTGATCTACAACTTCAGTCCACGTTCGCAGGGATCAGCTGACACAGATCTCTGGCACAGCCTGGTTGGTTATTTAATGGTTTCAGCTTAGTTTATTTGATCTACAACTTCAGTCCACGTTCGCAGGGATCAGCTGACACAGATCGCTCGCACAGGCTGGTTAGTTATTTAATGGTTTCAGGTTAGTTTATTTGATCTAAGACTTCAGTGCATGGTCGCAAAGATCAGCTGACACAGATCCCTGGCACAGGCTGGTTAGTTATTTAATTGTTTCAGCTTACTTTATTTTCTGTAAAACTTCAGTGCACGGTTGCAGGGATCAGTTGACAAAGATTACTGGCACAGGCTGGTTAGTTATTTAATGGTTTCAACTTAGTTTATTTTCTCTAAAAATTCAGTGCACGGTTGCAGGGATCAGTTGACAAAGATTACTGGCACAGGCTGGTTAGTTATTTAATGGTTTCAACTTAGTTTATTTTATCTAAAACTTCAGTGCACGGTCGCAGGGATCCGCTGACACAGATCGCTGGCACAGGCTGGTTAGTTATTTAATGGTTTCAGCTTAGTTTATTTGATCTAAAACTTCAGTGCACGCTTGCAGGGATCAGCTGACACAGATCCCTTGCACAGGCTGGTTAGTTATTTAATGGTTTCAACTTAGTTTATTTTATCTAAAACTTCAGTGCGCGGTTGCAGGGATCAGCTGACACAGATCCCTTGCACAGGCTGGTTAGTTATTTAATGGTTTCAACTTAGTTTATTTTATCTAAAACTTCAGTGCACGGTCGCAGGGATCCGCTGACACAGATCGCTGGTTAGTTATTTAAATGGTTTCAGGTTAGTTTATTTGATCTAAGACTTCAGTGCATGGTCGCAAAGATCAGCTGACACAGATCCCTGACACACGCTGGTTAGTTATTTAATGGTTTCAACTTAGTTTATTTTCTCTAAAACTTCAGTGCACGTTCGCAGGGATCAGCTGACACAGATCGCTGGTTAGTTATTTAATGGTTTCAGCTTTGTTTATTTGATCTACAACTTCAGTCCACTTTCGCAGGGATCAGCTGACACAGATCTCTGGCACAGCCTGGTTGGTTATTTAATGGTTTCAGCTTAGTTTATTTGATCTACAACTTCAGTCCACGTTCGCAGGGATCAGCTGACACAGATCGCTCGCACAGGCTGGTTAGTTATTTAATGGTTTCAGGTTAGTTTATTTGATCTAAGACTTCAGTGCATGGTCGCAAAGATCAGCTGACACAGATCCCTGGCACAGGCTGGTTAGTTATTTAATTGTTTCAGCTTACTTTATTTTCTGTAAAACTTCAGTGCACGGTTGCAGGGATCAGTTGACAAAGATTACTGGCACAGGCTGGTTAGTTATTTAATGGTTTCAACTTAGTTTATTTTCTCTAAAAATTCAGTGCACGGTTGCAGGGATCAGTTGACAAAGATTACTGGCACAGGCTGGTTAGTTATTTAATGGTTTCAACTTAGTTTATTTTATCTAAAACTTCAGTGCACGGTCGCAGGGATCCGCTGACACAGATCGCTGGCACAGGCTGGTTAGTTATTTAATGGTTTCAGCTTAGTTTATTTGATCTAAAACTTCAGTGCACGCTTGCAGGGATCAGCTGACACAGATCCCTTGCACAGGCTGGTTAGTTATTTAATGGTTTCAACTTAGTTTATTTTATCTAAAACTTCAGTGCGCGGTTGCAGGGATCAGCTGACACAGATCCCTTGCACAGGCTGGTTAGTTATTTAATGGTTTCAACTTAGTTTATTTTATCTAAAACTTCAGTGCACGGTCGCAGGGATCCGCTGACACAGATCGCTGGCACAGGCTGGTTAGTTATTTAATGGTTTCAGCTTAGTTTATTTGATCTAAAACTTCAGTGCACGCTTGCAGGGATCAGCTGACACAGATCCCTTGCACAGGCTGGTTAGTTATTTAATGGTTTCAACTTAGTTTATTTTATCTAAAACTTCAGTGCACGGTCGCAGGGATCCGCTGACACAGATCGCTGGTTAGTTATTTAAATGGTTTCAGGTTAGTTTATTTGATCTAAGACTTCAGTGCATGGTCGCAAAGATCAGCTGACACAGATCCCTGACACACGCTGGTTAGTTATTTAATGGTTTCAACTTAGTTTATTTTATCTAAAACTTCAGTGCACGGTCGCAGGGATCCGCTGACACAGATCGCTGGTTAGTTATTTAAATGGTTTCAGCTTTGTTTATTTGATCTACAACTTCAGTTCACGTTCGCAGGGATCAGCTGACACAGATCTCTGGCACAGCCTGGTTGGTTATTTAATGGTTTCAGCTTAGTTTATTTGATCTAAGACTTCAGTGCACGGTCGCAGGGATCCGCTGACACAGATCGCTGGTTAGTTATTTAAATTGTTTCAGCTTTGTTAATTTTATCTAAAACTTCAGTGCACGGTTGCAGGGATCAGATGACACAGATCCCTGGCACAGGCTGGTTAGTTATTTAATGGTTTTAACTTAGTTTATTTGATCTAAAACTTCAGTGCACGATTGCAGGGATCAGCTGAAACAGATCGCTGGTACAGGCTGGTTAGTTATTTAATGGTTTCAGCTTAGTTTATCTAAAACTTCAGTGCGCAGTTGCAGGGATCAGCTGACACAGATCCCTTGCACAGGCTGGTTAGTTATTTAATGGTTTCAGGTTAGTTTATTTGATCTAAGACTTCAGTGCATGGTCGCAAAGATCAGCTGACACAGATCCCTGACACACGCTGGTTAGTTATTTAATGGTTTCAACTTAGTTTATTTTCTCTAAAACTTCAGTCCACGTTCGCAGGGATCAGCTGACACAGATCGCTGGTTAGTTATTTAATGGTTTCAGCTTTGTTTATTTGATCTACAACTTCAGTCCACGTTCGCAGGGATCAGCTGACACAGATCTCTGGCACAGCCTGGTTGGTTATTTAATGGTTTCAGCTTAGTTTATTTGATCTAAGACTTCAGTGCATGGTCGCAAAGATCAGCTGACACAGATCCCTGGCACAGGCTGGTTAGTTATTTAATTGTTTCAGCTTACTTTATTTTCTCTAAAACTTCAGTGCACGGTTGCAGGGATCAGTTGACAAAGATTACTGGCACAGGCTGGTTAGTTATTTAATGGTTTCAACTTAGTTTATTTTCTCTAAAAATTCAGTGCACGGTTGCAGGGATCAGTTGACAAAGATTACTGGCACAGGCTGGTTAGTTATTTAATGGTTTCAACTTAGTTTATTTTCTCTAAAACTTCAGTGCACGGTTGCAGGGATCAGCTGACGCAGATCGCTGGCACAGGCTGGTTAGTTATTTAGTGGTTTCAGCTTAGTTTATTTGATCTAAAACTTCAGTGCACAGTCGCAGTGATCAGCTGACACAGATCGCTGGTTAGTTATTTAATGGTTTCAGCTTAGTTTATTTGATCTACAACTTCAGTCCACGTTCGCAGGGATCAGCTGACACAGATCTCTGGCACAGCCTGGTTGGTTATTTAATGGTTTCAGCTTAGTTTATTTTATCTAAAACTTCAGTGCATGGTCTCAAAGATCAGCTGACACAGATCCCTGGCACAGGCTGGTTAGTTATTTAATTGTTTCAGCTTACTTTATTTTCTGTAAAACTTCAGTGCACAGTTGCAGGGATCAGCTGACACAGATCCCTGGCACAGGCTGGTTAGTTATTTAATGGTTTCAACTTAGTTTATTTTCTCTAAAAATTCAGTGCACGGTTGCAGGGATCAGCTGACAAAGATCTCTGGCACATGCTGGTTAGTTATTTAATGGTTTCAGCTTAGTTTATGTAATACTTCAGTGCACGGTTGCAGGGATCAGCTGACACAGATCCCTTGCACAGGCTGGTTAGTTATTTAATGGTTTCAACTTAGTTTATTTGATCTAAAACTTCAGTGCACGGTCGCAGGGATCCGCTGACACAGATCCCTGGCACAGGCTGGTTAGTTATTTAATGGTTTCAGCTTAGTTTATCTAAAACTTCAATGCACGGTTGCAGGGATCAGCTGACAGAGATCGCTGGCACAGGCTGGTTAGTTATTTAATGGTTTCAGCTTAGTTTATCTAAAACTTCAGTGCACGGTTGCAGGAATCAGCTGACACAGATCGCTGGCACATGCTGGTTAGTTATTTATTGGTTTCGGTTTGGTTTATTTTATCTAAAACTTCAGTGCACGGTTGCAGGGATCAGCTGACACAGATCGCTGGTACAGGCTGGTTAGTTATTTAATAGTTTCAACTTAGTTTATTTGATCTAAAACTTCAGTGCACGGTTGCAGGAATCAGCTGACACAGATCGCTGGCACATGCTGGTTAGTTATTTAATGGTTTCGGTTTGGTTTATTTTATCTAAAACTTCAGTGCACGGTTTCAGGGATCAGCTGACACAGATCGCTGGTACAGGCTGGTTAGTTATTTAATGGTTTCAGCCAAGTTTATCTAAAACTTCAGTGCACGGTTGCAGGGATCAGATGACAAAGATAGCTGGCACATGCTGGTTAGTTATTTAATGGTTTAGGTTTGGTTTATTTAATCTAAAACTTCAGTGCACGGTTGCAGGGATCAGCTGACACAGAATCGCTGGTACAGGCTGGTTAGTTATTTAATGGTTTCAGCTTAGTTTATCTAAAACTTCAGTGCGCGGTTGCAGGGATCAGATGAAACAGATCGCTGGCACAGGCTGGCTAGTTATTTAATGGTTTCAGCTTAGTTTATCTAAAACTTCAGTGCACGGTTGCAGGGATCAGCTGACACAGATCCCTGGCACAGGCTGGTTAGTTATTTAATGGTTTCAGCCAAGTTTATCTAAAACTTCAGTGCGCGGTTGCAGGGATCAGCTGACACAGATCCCTTGCACAGGCTGGTTAGTTATTTAATGGTTTCAACTTAGTTTATTTGATCTAAAACTTCAGTGCACGGTCGCAGGGATCCGCTGACACAGATCGCTGGCACAGGCTGGTTAGTTATTTAATGGTTTCAGCTTAGTTTATTTGATCTAAAACTTCAGTGCACGCTTGCAGGGATCAGCTGACACAGATCGCTGTCACAGGCTGGTTAGTTATTTAATGGTTTCAACTTAGTTTATTTTATCTAAAACTTCAGTGCACGGTCGCAGGGATCCGCTGACACAGATCGCTGGTTAGTTATTTAAATGGTTTCAGGTTAGTTTATTTGATCTAAGACTTCAGTGCATGGTCGCAAAGATCAGCTGACACAGATCCCTGACACACGCTGGTTAGTTATTTAATGGTTTCAGCTTTGTTTATTTGATCTACAACTTCAGTTCACGTTCGCAGGGATCAGCTGACACAGATCTCTGGCACAGCCTGGTTGGTTATTTAATGGTTTCAGCTTAGTTTATTTGATCTAAAACTTCAGTGCACGGTTGCAGGGATCAGCTGACACAGATCCCTGGCACAGGCTGGTTAGTTATTTAATGGTTTCAACTTAGTTTATTTTCTCTAAAAATTCAGTGCACGGTTGCAGGGATCAGTTGACACAGAGCGCTGGCACAGGCTGGTTAGTTATTTAATGGTTTCAACTTAGTTTATTTTCTCTAAAAATTCAGTGCACGGTTGCAGGGATCAGCTGAAACAGATTGCTGGCACAGGCTGGTTAGTTATTTAATGGTTTCAGCTTAGTTTATTTGATCTAAGAGTTCAGTGCACGTTCGCAAAGATCAGCTGAAACAGATCGCTGGCACAGGCTGGTTAGTTATTTAATGGTTTCAACTTAGTTTATTTTATCTAAAACTTCAGTGCACGGTTGCAGGGATCAACTAACACAGATCCCTGACACACGCTGGTTAGTTATTTAATGCTTTCAACTTAGTTAATTTTATCTAAAACTTCAGTGCACGTTTGCAAGGATCAGCTGACAAAGATCGGTGGCACAGGCTGGTTAGTTTATTTTATCTAAAACTTCAGTGCACGGTTGCAGGGATCAGCTGACACAGATCGCTGGCACAGGCTGGTTAGTTATTTAATGGTTTCAGCTTAGTTTATCTAAAACTTCAGTGCACGGTTGCAGGAATCAGCTGAAACAGATCGCTGGCACAGGCTGGTTAGTTATTTAATGGTTTCAGCTTAGTTTATCTAAAACTTCAGTGCACGGTTGCAGGAATCAGCTGACACAGATCGCTGGCACAGGCTGGTTAGTTATTTAATGGTTTCAGCTTAGTTTATTTGATCTAAAACTTCAGTGCACGGTTGCAGGGATCAGCTGACACAGATCCCTGGCACAGGCTGGTTAGTTATTTAATGGTTTCAACTTAGTTTATTTTATCTAAAACTTCAGTGCACGGTCGCAGGGATCAACTAACACAGATCCCTGACACACGCTGGTTAGTTATTTAATGCTTTCAACTTAGTTTATTTTGATCTAAGACTTCAGTCCACGTTCGCAGGGATCAGCTGAAACAGATCGCTGGCACAGGCTGGTTAGTTATTTAATGGTTTCAGCTTAGTTTATCTAAAACTTCAATGCACGGTTGCAGGGATCAGCTGACAGAGATCGCTGGCACAGGCTGGTTAGTTATTTAATGGTTTCAGCTTAGTTTATCTAAAACTTCAGTGCACGGTTGCAGGGATCAGCTGACACAGATCGCTGGCACATGCTGGTTAGTTATTTAATGGTTTCGGTTTGGTTTATTTGATCTAAAACTTCAGTGCACGGTTGCAGGGATCAGCTGACACAGATCGCTGGCACAGGCTCGTTAGTTATTTAATGGTTTCAACTTAGTTTATTTTCTCTAAAAATTCAGTTCACGGTTGCAGGGATCAGTTGACACAGAGCGCTGGCACAGGCTGGTTAGTTATTTAATGGTTTCAGCTTAGTTTATTTGATCTAAGACTTCAGTGCACGTTCGCAAAGATCAGCTGAAACAGATCGCTGGCACAGGCTGGTTAGTTATTTAATGGTTTCAACTTAGTTTATTTTATCTAAAACTTCAGTGCACGGTCGCAGGGATCAACTAACACAGATCGCTGGCACAGGCTGGTTAGTTATTTAATGGTTTCAGCTTAGTTTATCTAAAACTTCAATGCACGGTTGCAGGGATCAGCTGACAGAGATCGCTGGCACAGGCTGGTTAGTTATTTAATGGTTTCAACTTAGTTTATTTGATCTAAAACTTCAGTGCACGGTTGCAGGGATCAGCTGACACAGATCGCTGGCACAGGCTGGTTAGTTATTTAATAGTTTCAACTTAGTTTATTTGATCTAAAACTTCAGTACACGGGTTGCAGGGATCAGCTGACACAGATCGCTGGCACAGGCTGGTTAGTTATTTAATGGTTTCAGCTTAGTTTATCTAAAACTTCAGTGCACGGTTGCAGGAATCAGCTGACACAGATCGCTGGCACATGCTGGTTAGTTATTTATTGGTTTCGGTTTGGTTTATTTTATCTAAAACTTCAGTGCACGGTTGCAGGGATCAGCTGACACAGATCGCTGGTACAGGCTGGTTAGTTATTTAATAGTTTCAACTTAGTTTATTTGATCTAAAACTTCAGTGCACGGTTGCAGGAATCAGCTGACACAGATCGCTGGCACATGCTGGTTAGTTATTTAATGGTTTCGGTTTGGTTTATTTTATCTAAAACTTCAGTGCACGGTTGCAGGGATCAGCTGACACAGATCGCTGGCACAGGCTCGTTAGTTATTTAATGGTTTCAGCTTAGTTTATCTAAAACTTCAGTGCACGGTTTCAGGGATCAGCTGACACAGATCTCTGGCACAGCCTGGTTGGTTATTTAATGGTTTCAGCTTAGTTTATTTGATCTAAAACTTCAGTGCACGCTTGCAGGGATCAGCAGACACAGATCCCTTGCACAGGCTGGTTAGTTATTTAATGGTTTCAACTTAGTTTATTTTATCTAAAACTTCAGTGCACGGTCGCAGGGATCCGCTGACACAGATCGCTGGTTAGTTATTTAAATGGTTTCAGGTTAGTTTATTTGATCTAAGACTTCAGTGCATGGTCGCAAAGATCAGCTGACACAGATCCCTGACACACGCTGGTTAGTTATTTAATGGTTTCAACTTAGTTTATTTTCTCTAAAACTTCAGTGCACGTTCGCAGGGATCAGCTGACACAGATCGCTGGTTAGTTATTTAATGGTTTCAGCTTTGTTTATTTGATCTACAACTTCAGTCCACGTTCGCAGGGATCAGCTGACACAGATCTCTGGCACAGCCTGGTTGGTTATTTAATGGTTTCAGCTTAGTTTATTTGATCTACAACTTCAGTCCACGTTCGCAGGGATCAGCTGACACAGATCGCTGGCACAGGCTGGTTAGTTATTTAATTGTTTCAGCTTACTTTATTTTCTGTAAAACTTCAGTGCACGGTTGCAGGGATCAGTTGACAAAGATTACTGGCACAGGCTGGTTAGTTATTTAATGGTTTCAACTTAGTTTATTTTCTCTAAAAATTCAGTGCACGGTTGCAGGGATCAGTTGACAAAGATTACTGGCACAGGCTGGTTAGTTATTTAATGGTTTCAACTTAGTTTATTTTATCTAAAACTTCAGTGCACGGTCGCAGGGATCCGCTGACACAGATCGCTGGCACAGGCTGGTTAGTTATTTAATGGTTTCAGCTTAGTTTATTTGATCTAAAACTTCAGTGCACGCTTGCAGGGATCAGCTGACACAGATCCCTTGCACAGGCTGGTTAGTTATTTAATGGTTTCAACTTAGTTTATTTTATCTAAAACTTCAGTGCGCGGTTGCAGGGATCAGCTGACACAGATCCCTTGCACAGGCTGGTTAGTTATTTAATGGTTTCAACTTAGTTTATTTTATCTAAAACTTCAGTGCACGGTCGCAGGGATCCGCTGACACAGATCGCTGGCACAGGCTGGTTAGTTATTTAATGGTTTCAGCTTAGTTTATTTGATCTAAAACTTCAGTGCACGCTTGCAGGGATCAGCTGACACAGATCCCTTGCACAGGCTGGTTAGTTATTTAATGGTTTCAACTTAGTTTATTTTATCTAAAACTTCAGTGCACGGTCGCAGGGATCCGCTGACACAGATCGCTGGTTAGTTATTTAAATGGTTTCAGGTTAGTTTATTTGATCTAAGACTTCAGTGCATGGTCGCAAAGATCAGCTGACACAGATCCCTGACACACGCTGGTTAGTTATTTAATGGTTTCAACTTAGTTTATTTTCTCTAAAACTTCAGTGCACGTTCGCAGGGATCAGCTGACACAGATCGCTGGTTAGTTATTTAATGGTTTCAGCTTTGTTTATTTGATCTACAACTTCAGTCCACTTTCGCAGGGATCAGCTGACACAGATCTCTGGCACAGCCTGGTTGGTTATTTAATGGTTTCAGCTTAGTTTATTTGATCTACAACTTCAGTCCACGTTCGCAGGGATCAGCTGACACAGATCGCTCGCACAGGCTGGTTAGTTATTTAATGGTTTCAGGTTAGTTTATTTGATCTAAGACTTCAGTGCATGGTCGCAAAGATCAGCTGACACAGATCCCTGGCACAGGCTGGTTAGTTATTTAATTGTTTCAGCTTACTTTATTTTCTGTAAAACTTCAGTGCACGGTTGCAGGGATCAGTTGACAAAGATTACTGGCACAGGCTGGTTAGTTATTTAATGGTTTCAACTTAGTTTATTTTCTCTAAAAATTCAGTGCACGGTTGCAGGGATCAGTTGACAAAGATTACTGGCACAGGCTGGTTAGTTATTTAATGGTTTCAACTTAGTTTATTTTATCTAAAACTTCAGTGCACGGTCGCAGGGATCCGCTGACACAGATCGCTGGCACAGGCTGGTTAGTTATTTAATGGTTTCAGCTTAGTTTATTTGATCTAAAACTTCAGTGCACGCTTGCAGGGATCAGCTGACACAGATCCCTTGCACAGGCTGGTTAGTTATTTAATGGTTTCAACTTAGTTTATTTTATCTAAAACTTCAGTGCGCGGTTGCAGGGATCAGCTGACACAGATCCCTTGCACAGGCTGGTTAGTTATTTAATGGTTTCAACTTAGTTTATTTTATCTAAAACTTCAGTGCACGGTCGCAGGGATCCGCTGACACAGATCGCTGGCACAGGCTGGTTAGTTATTTAATGGTTTCAGCTTAGTTTATTTGATCTAAAACTTCAGTGCACGCTTGCAGGGATCAGCTGACACAGATCCCTTGCACAGGCTGGTTAGTTATTTAATGGTTTCAACTTAGTTTATTTTATCTAAAACTTCAGTGCACGGTCGCAGGGATCCGCTGACACAGATCGCTGGTTAGTTATTTAAATGGTTTCAGGTTAGTTTATTTGATCTAAGACTTCAGTGCATGGTCGCAAAGATCAGCTGACACAGATCCCTGACACACGCTGGTTAGTTATTTAATGGTTTCAACTTAGTTTATTTTATCTAAAACTTCAGTGCACGGTCGCAGGGATCCGCTGACACAGATCGCTGGTTAGTTATTTAAATGGTTTCAGCTTTGTTTATTTGATCTACAACTTCAGTTCACGTTCGCAGGGATCAGCTGACACAGATCTCTGGCACAGCCTGGTTGGTTATTTAATGGTTTCAGCTTAGTTTATTTGATCTAAGACTTCAGTGCACGGTCGCAGGGATCCGCTGACACAGATCGCTGGTTAGTTATTTAAATTGTTTCAGCTTTGTTAATTTTATCTAAAACTTCAGTGCACGGTTGCAGGGATCAGATGACACAGATCCCTGGCACAGGCTGGTTAGTTATTTAATGGTTTTAACTTAGTTTATTTGATCTAAAACTTCAGTGCACGATTGCAGGGATCAGCTGAAACAGATCGCTGGTACAGGCTGGTTAGTTATTTAATGGTTTCAGCTTAGTTTATCTAAAACTTCAGTGCGCAGTTGCAGGGATCAGCTGACACAGATCCCTTGCACAGGCTGGTTAGTTATTTAATGGTTTCAGGTTAGTTTATTTGATCTAAGACTTCAGTGCATGGTCGCAAAGATCAGCTGACACAGATCCCTGACACACGCTGGTTAGTTATTTAATGGTTTCAACTTAGTTTATTTTCTCTAAAACTTCAGTCCACGTTCGCAGGGATCAGCTGACACAGATCGCTGGTTAGTTATTTAATGGTTTCAGCTTTGTTTATTTGATCTACAACTTCAGTCCACGTTCGCAGGGATCAGCTGACACAGATCTCTGGCACAGCCTGGTTGGTTATTTAATGGTTTCAGCTTAGTTTATTTGATCTAAGACTTCAGTGCATGGTCGCAAAGATCAGCTGACACAGATCCCTGGCACAGGCTGGTTAGTTATTTAATTGTTTCAGCTTACTTTATTTTCTCTAAAACTTCAGTGCACGGTTGCAGGGATCAGTTGACAAAGATTACTGGCACAGGCTGGTTAGTTATTTAATGGTTTCAACTTAGTTTATTTTCTCTAAAAATTCAGTGCACGGTTGCAGGGATCAGTTGACAAAGATTACTGGCACAGGCTGGTTAGTTATTTAATGGTTTCAACTTAGTTTATTTTCTCTAAAACTTCAGTGCACGGTTGCAGGGATCAGCTGACGCAGATCGCTGGCACAGGCTGGTTAGTTATTTAGTGGTTTCAGCTTAGTTTATTTGATCTAAAACTTCAGTGCACAGTCGCAGTGATCAGCTGACACAGATCGCTGGTTAGTTATTTAATGGTTTCAGCTTAGTTTATTTGATCTACAACTTCAGTCCACGTTCGCAGGGATCAGCTGACACAGATCTCTGGCACAGCCTGGTTGGTTATTTAATGGTTTCAGCTTAGTTTATTTGATCTACAACTTCAGTCCACGGTTGCAGGGATCAGCTGACACAGATCGCTCGCACAGGCTGGTTAGTTATTTAATTGTTTCAGCTTACTTTATTTTCTGTAAAACTTCAGTGCACAGTTGCAGGGATCAGCTGACACAGATCCCTGGCACAGGCTGGTTAGTTATTTAATGGTTTCAACTTAGTTTATTTTCTCTAAAAATTCAGTGCACGGTTGCAGGGATCAGCTGACAAAGATCTCTGGCACATGCTGGTTAGTTATTTAATGGTTTCAGCTTAGTTTATGTAATACTTCAGTGCACGGTTGCAGGGATCAGCTGACACAGATCCCTTGCACAGGCTGGTTAGTTATTTAATGGTTTCAACTTAGTTTATTTGATCTAAAACTTCAGTGCACGGTCGCAGGGATCCGCTGACACAGATCCCTGGCACAGGCTGGTTAGTTATTTAATGGTTTCAGCTTAGTTTATCTAAAACTTCAATGCACGGTTGCAGGGATCAGCTGACAGAGATCGCTGGCACAGGCTGGTTAGTTATTTAATGGTTTCAGCTTAGTTTATCTAAAACTTCAGTGCACGGTTGCAGGAATCAGCTGACACAGATCGCTGGCACATGCTGGTTAGTTATTTATTGGTTTCGGTTTGGTTTATTTTATCTAAAACTTCAGTGCACGGTTGCAGGGATCAGCTGACACAGATCGCTGGTACAGGCTGGTTAGTTATTTAATAGTTTCAACTTAGTTTATTTGATCTAAAACTTCAGTGCACGGTTGCAGGAATCAGCTGACACAGATCGCTGGCACATGCTGGTTAGTTATTTAATGGTTTCGGTTTGGTTTATTTTATCTAAAACTTCAGTGCACGGTTTCAGGGATCAGCTGACACAGATCGCTGGTACAGGCTGGTTAGTTATTTAATGGTTTCAGCCAAGTTTATCTAAAACTTCAGTGCACGGTTGCAGGGATCAGATGACAAAGATAGCTGGCACATGCTGGTTAGTTATTTAATGGTTTAGGTTTGGTTTATTTAATCTAAAACTTCAGTGCACGGTTGCAGGGATCAGCTGACACAGAATCGCTGGTACAGGCTGGTTAGTTATTTAATGGTTTCAGCTTAGTTTATCTAAAACTTCAGTGCGCGGTTGCAGGGATCAGATGAAACAGATCGCTGGCACAGGCTGGCTAGTTATTTAATGGTTTCAGCTTAGTTTATCTAAAACTTCAGTGCACGGTTGCAGGGATCAGCTGACACAGATCCCTGGCACAGGCTGGTTAGTTATTTAATGGTTTCAGCCAAGTTTATCTAAAACTTCAGTGCGCGGTTGCAGGGATCAGCTGACACAGATCCCTTGCACAGGCTGGTTAGTTATTTAATGGTTTCAACTTAGTTTATTTGATCTAAAACTTCAGTGCACGGTCGCAGGGATCCGCTGACACAGATCGCTGGCACAGGCTGGTTAGTTATTTAATGGTTTCAGCTTAGTTTATTTGATCTAAAACTTCAGTGCACGCTTGCAGGGATCAGCTGACACAGATCGCTGTCACAGGCTGGTTAGTTATTTAATGGTTTCAACTTAGTTTATTTTATCTAAAACTTCAGTGCACGGTCGCAGGGATCCGCTGACACAGATCGCTGGTTAGTTATTTAAATGGTTTCAGGTTAGTTTATTTGATCTAAGACTTCAGTGCATGGTCGCAAAGATCAGCTGACACAGATCCCTGACACACGCTGGTTAGTTATTTAATGGTTTCAGCTTTGTTTATTTGATCTACAACTTCAGTTCACGTTCGCAGGGATCAGCTGACACAGATCTCTGGCACAGCCTGGTTGGTTATTTAATGGTTTCAGCTTAGTTTATTTGATCTAAAACTTCAGTGCACGGTTGCAGGGATCAGCTGACACAGATCCCTGGCACAGGCTGGTTAGTTATTTAATGGTTTCAACTTAGTTTATTTTCTCTAAAAATTCAGTGCACGGTTGCAGGGATCAGTTGACACAGAGCGCTGGCACAGGCTGGTTAGTTTATTTGATCTAAGACTTCAGTGCACGTTCGCAAAGATCAGCTGAAACAGATCGCTGGCACAGGCTGGTTAGTTATTTAATGCTTTCAACTTAGTTTATTTTGATCTAAGACTTCAGTCCACGTTCGCAGGGATCAGCTGAAACAGATCGCTGGCACAGGCTGGTTAGTTATTTAATGGTTTCAGCTTAGTTTATTTGATCTAAGAGTTCAGTGCACGTTCGCAAAGATCAGCTGAAACAGATCGCTGGCACAGGCTGGTTAGTTATTTAATGGTTTCAACTTAGTTTATTTTATCTAAAACTTCAGTGCACGGTTGCAGGGATCAACTAACACAGATCCCTGACACACGCTGGTTAGTTATTTAATGCTTTCAACTTAGTTAATTTTATCTAAAACTTCAGTGCACGTTTGCAAGGATCAGCTGACAAAGATCGGTGGCACAGGCTGGTTAGTTTATTTTATCTAAAACTTCAGTGCACGGTTGCAGGGATCAGCTGACACAGATCGCTGGCACAGGCTGGTTAGTTATTTAATGGTTTCAGCTTAGTTTATCTAAAACTTCAGTGCACGGTTGCAGGAATCAGCTGAAACAGATCGCTGGCACAGGCTGGTTAGTTATTTAATGGTTTCAGCTTAGTTTATCTAAAACTTCAGTGCACGGTTGCAGGAATCAGCTGACACAGATCGCTGGCACAGGCTGGTTAGTTATTTAATGGTTTCGGTTTGGTTTATTTTATCTAAAACTTCAGTGCACGGTTGCAGGGATCAGCTGACACAGATCGCTGGCACAGGCTGGTTAGTTATTTAATGGTTTCAGCTTAGTTTATTTGATCTAATACTTCAGTGCACGGTTGCAGGGATCAGCTGACACAGATCCCTGGCACAGGCTGGTTAGTTATTTAATGGTTTCAACTTAGTTTATTTTCTCTAAAAATTCAGTGCACGGTTGCAGGGATCAGTTGACACAGAGCGCTGGCACAGGCTGGTTAGTTATTTAATGGTTTCAGCTTAGTTTATTTGATCTAAGACTTCAGTGCACGTTCGCAAAGATCAGCTGAAACAGATCGCTGGCACAGGCTGGTTAGTTATTTAATGGTTTCAACTTAGTTTATTTTATCTAAAACTTCAGTGCACGGTCGCAGGGATCAACTAACACAGATCCCTGACACACGCTGGTTAGTTATTTAATGCTTTCAACTTAGTTTATTTTGATCTAAGACTTCAGTCCACGTTCGCAGGGATCAGCTGAAACAGATCGCTGGCACAGGCTGGTTAGTTATTTAATGGTTTCAGCTTAGTTTATCTAAAACTTCAATGCACGGTTGCAGGGATCAGCTGACAGAGATCGCTGGCACAGGCTGGTTAGTTATTTAATGGTTTCAGCTTAGTTTATCTAAAACTTCAGTGCACGGTTGCAGGAATCAGCTGACACAGATCGCTGGCACATGCTGGTTAGTTATTTATTGGTTTCGGTTTGGTTTATTTTATCTAAAACTTCAGTGCACGGTTGCAGGGATCAGCTGACACAGATCGCTGGTACAGGCTGGTTAGTTATTTAATGGTTTCAGCTTAGTTTATTTGATCTAAAACTTCAGTGCACAGTCGCAGTGATCAGCTGACACAGATCGCTGGTTAGTTATTTAATGGTTTCAGCTTAGTTTATTTGATCTACAACTTCAGTCCACGTTCGCAGGGATCAGCTGAAACAGATCTCTGGCACAGCCTGGTTGGTTATTTAATGGTTTCAGCTTAGTTTATTTGATCTACAACTTCAGTCCACGGTTGCAGGGATCAGCTGACACAGATCGCTCGCACAGGCTGGTTAGTTATTTAATGGTTTCAGCTTAGTTTATTTTATCTAAAACTTCAGTGCATGGTCGCAAAGATCAGCTGACACAGATCCCTGGCACAGGCTGGTTAGTTATTTAATTGTTTCAGCTTACTTTATTTTCTGTAAAACTTCAGTGCACAGTTGCAGGGATCAGCTGACACAGATCTCTGGCACATGCTGGTTAGTTATTTAATGGTTTCAGCTTAGTTTATCTAATACTTCAGTGCACGGTTGCAGGGATCAGCTGACACAGATCCCTTGCACAGGCTGGTTAGTTATTTAATGGTTTCAACTTAGTTTATTTGATCTAAAAATTCAGTGCACGGTTGCAGGGATCAGCTGACACAGATCTCTGGCACAGGCTGGTTAGTTATTTAATGGTTTCAACTTAGTTTATTTTCTCTAAAAATTCAGTGCACGGTTGCAGGGATCAGCTGACAAAGATCTCTGGCACATGCTGGTTAGTTATTTAATGGTTTCAGCTTAGTTTATCTAATACTTCAGTGCACGGTTGCAGGGATCAGCTGACACAGATCCCTTGCACAGGCTGGTTAGTTATTTAATGGTTTCAACTTAGTTTATTTGATCTAAAACTTCAGTGCACGGTCGCAGGGATCCGCTGACACAGATCCCTGGCACAGGCTGGTTAGTTATTTAATGGTTTCAGCTTAGTTTATCTAAAACTTCAATGCACGGTTGCAGGGATCAGCTGACAGAGATCGCTGGCACAGGCTGGTTAGTTATTTAATGGTTTCAGCTTAGTTTATCTAAAACTTCAGTGCACGGTTGCAGGAATCAGCTGACACAGATCGCTGGCACATGCTGGTTAGTTATTTATTGGTTTCGGTTTGGTTTATTTTATCTAAAACTTCAGTGCACGGTTGCAGGGATCAGCTGACACAGATCGCTGGTACAGGCTGGTTAGTTATTTAATAGTTTCAACTTAGTTTATTTGATCTAAAACTTCAGTGCACGGTTGCAGGAATCAGCTGACACAGATCGCTGGCACATGCTGGTTAGTTATTTAATGGTTTCGGTTTGGTTTATTTTATCTAAAACTTCAGTGCACGGTTTCAGGGATCAGCTGACACAGATCTCTGGCACAGCCTGGTTGGTTATTTAATGGTTTCAGCTTAGTTTATTTGATCTAAAACTTCAGTGCACGGTTGCAGGGATCAGCTGACACAGATCCCTGGCACAGGCTGGTTAGTTATTTAATGGTTTCAGCCAAGTTTATCTAAAACTTCAGTGCGCGGTTGCAGGGATCAGCTGACACAGATCCCTTGCACAGGCTGGTTAGTTATTTAATGGTTTCAACTTAGTTTATTTTATCTAAAACTTCAGTGCACGGTCGCAGGGATCCGCTGACACAGATCGCTGGCACAGGCTGGTTAGTTATTTAATGGTTTCAGCTTAGTTTATTTGATCTAAAACTTCAGTGCACGCTTGCAGGGATCAGCTGACACAGATCCCTTGCACAGGCTGGTTAGTTATTTAATGGTTTCAACTTAGTTTATTTTATCTAAAACTTCAGTGCACGGTCGCAGGGATCCGCTGACACAGATCGCTGGTTAGTTATTTAAATGGTTTCAGGTTAGTTTATTTGATCTAAGACTTCAGTGCATGGTCGCAAAGATCAGCTGACACAGATCCCTGACACACGCTGGTTAGTTATTTAATGGTTTCAGCTTTGTTTATTTGATCTACAACTTCAGTTCACGTTCGCAGGGATCAGCTGACACAGATCTCTGGCACAGCCTGGTTGGTTATTTAATGGTTTCAGCTTAGTTTATTTGATCTAAAACTTCAGTGCACGGTTGCAGGGATCAGCTGACACAGATCCCTGGCACAGGCTGGTTAGTTATTTAATGGTTTCAACTTAGTTTATTTTCTCTAAAAATTCAGTGCACGGTTGCAGGGATCAGTTGACACAGAGCGCTGGCACAGGCTGGTTAGTTATTTAATGGTTTCAACTTAGTTTATTTTCTCTAAAAATTCAGTGCACGGTTGCAGGGATCAGCTGAAACAGATTGCTGGCACAGGCTGGTTAGTTATTTAATGGTTTCAGCTTAGTTTATTTGATCTAAGAGTTCAGTGCACGTTCGCAAAGATCAGCTGAAACAGATCGCTGGCACAGGCTGGTTAGTTATTTAATGGTTTCAACTTAGTTTATTTTATCTAAAACTTCAGTGCACGGTTGCAGGGATCAACTAACACAGATCCCTGACACACGCTGGTTAGTTATTTAATGCTTTCAACTTAGTTAATTTTATCTAAAACTTCAGTGCACGTTTGCAAGGATCAGCTGACAAAGATCGGTGGCACAGGCTGGTTAGTTTATTTTATCTAAAACTTCAGTGCACGGTTGCAGGGATCAGCTGACACAGATCGCTGGCACAGGCTGGTTAGTTATTTAATGGTTTCAGCTTAGTTTATCTAAAACTTCAGTGCACGGTTGCAGGAATCAGCTGAAACAGATCGCTGGCACAGGCTGGTTAGTTATTTAATGGTTTCAGCTTAGTTTATCTAAAACTTCAGTGCACGGTTGCAGGAATCAGCTGACACAGATCGCTGGCACAGGCTGGTTAGTTATTTAATGGTTTCGGTTTGGTTTATTTTATCTAAAACTTCAGTGCACGGTTGCAGGGATCAGCTGACACAGATCGCTGGCACAGGCTGGTTAGTTATTTAATGGTTTCAGCTTAGTTTATTTGATCTAATACTTCAGTGCACGGTTGCAGGGATCAGCTGACACAGATCCCTGGCACAGGCTGGTTAGTTATTTAATGGTTTCAACTTAGTTTATTTTCTCTAAAAATTCAGTGCACGGTTGCAGGGATCAGTTGACACAGAGCGCTGGCACAGGCTGGTTAGTTATTTAATGGTTTCAGCTTAGTTTATTTGATCTAAGACTTCAGTGCACGTTCGCAAAGATCAGCTGAAACAGATCGCTGGCACAGGCTGGTTAGTTATTTAATGGTTTCAACTTAGTTTATTTTATCTAAAACTTCAGTGCACGGTCGCAGGGATCAACTAACACAGATCCCTGACACACGCTGGTTAGTTATTTAATGCTTTCAACTTAGTTTATTTTGATCTAAGACTTCAGTCCACGTTCGCAGGGATCAGCTGAAACAGATCGCTGGCACAGGCTGGTTAGTTATTTAATGGTTTCAGCTTAGTTTATCTAAAACTTCAATGCACGGTTGCAGGGATCAGCTGACAGAGATCGCTGGCACAGGCTGGTTAGTTATTTAATGGTTTCAGCTTAGTTTATCTAAAACTTCAGTGCACGGTTGCAGGAATCAGCTGACACAGATCGCTGGCACATGCTGGTTAGTTATTTATTGGTTTCGGTTTGGTTTATTTTATCTAAAACTTCAGTGCACGGTTGCAGGGATCAGCTGACACAGATCGCTGGTACAGGCTGGTTAGTTATTTAATAGTTTCAACTTCGTTTATTTGATCTAAAACTTCAGTGCACAGTTGCAGGAATCAGCTGACACAGATCGCTGGCACATGCTGGTTAGTTATTTAATGGTTTCGGTTTGGTTTATTTGATCTAAAACTTCAGTGCACGGTTGCAGGGATCAGCTGACACAGATCGCTGGCACATGCTGGTTAGTTATTTATTGGTTTCGGTTTGGTTTATTTTATCTAAAACTTCAGTGCACGGTTGCAGGGATCAGCTGACACAGATCGCTGGTACAGGCTGGTTAGTTATTTAATAGTTTCAACTTAGTTTATTTGATCTAAAACTTCAGTGCACGGTTGCAGGAATCAGCTGACACAGATCGCTGGCACATGCTTGTTAGTTATTTAATGGTTTCGGTTTGGTTTATTTTATCTAAAACTTCAGTGCACGGTTGCAGGAATCAGCTGACACAGATCGCTGGCACAGGCTCGTTAGTTATTTAATGGTTTCAGCTTAGTTTATCTAAAACTTCAGTGCACGGTTTCAGGGATCAGCTGACACAGATCGCTGGTACAGGCTGGTTAGTTATTTAATGGTTTCAGCCAAGTTTATCTAAAACTTCAGTGCACGCTTGCAGGGATCAGCTGACACAGATCCCTTGCACAGGCTGGTTAGTTATTTAATGGTTTCAACTTAGTTTATTTTATCTAAAACTTCAGTGCACGGTCGCAGGGATCCGCTGACACAGATCGCTGGTTAGTTATTTAAATGGTTTCAGGTTAGTTTATTTGATCTAAGACTTCAGTGCATGGTCGCAAAGATCAGCTGACACAGATCCCTGACACACGCTGGTTAGTTATTTAATGGTTTCAGCTTTGTTTATTTGATCTAAAACTTCAGTTCACGTTCGCAGGGATCAGCTGACACAGATCTCTGGCACAGCCTGGTTGGTTATTTAATGGTTTCAGCTTAGTTTATTTGATCTAAAACTTCAGTGCACGGTTGCAGGGATCAGCTGACACAGATCCCTGGCACAGGCTGGTTAGTTATTTAATGGTTTCAACTTAGTTTATTTTCTCTAAAAATTCAGTGCACGGTTGCAGGGATCAGTTGACACAGAGCGCTGGCACAGGCTGGTTAGTTATTTAATGGTTTCAACTTAGTTTATTTTCTCTAAAAATTCAGTTCACGGTTGCAGGGATCAGCTGAAACAGATTGCTGGCACAGGCTGGTTAGTTATTTAATGGTTTCAACTTAGTTTATTTTATCTAAAACTTCAGTGCACGGTTGCAGGGATCAACTCACAAAGATCCCTGACACACGCTGGTTAGTTATTTAATGCTTTCAACTTAGTTAATTTTATCTAAAACTTCAGTGCACGTTTGCAAGGATCAGCTGACAAAGATCGGTGGCACAGGCTGGTTAGTTTATTTTATCTAAAACTTCAGTGCACGGTTGCAGGGATCAGCTGACACAGATCGCTGGCACAGGCTGGTTAGTTATTTAATGGTTTCAGCTTAGTTTATCTAAAACTTCAGTGCACGGTTGCAGGAATCAGCTGAAACAGATCGCTGGCACAGGCTGGTTAGTTATTTAATGGTTTCAGCTTAGTTTATCTAAAACTTCAGTGCACGGTTGCAGGAATCAGCTGACACAGATCGCTGGCACAGGCTGGTTAGTTATTTAATGGTTTCGGTTTGGTTTATTTTATCTAAAACTTCAGTGCACGGTTGCAGGGATCAGCTGACACAGATCGCTGGCACAGGCTGGTTAGTTATTTAATGGTTTCAGCTTAGTTTATTTGATCTAAAACTTCAGTGCACGGTTGCAGGGATCAGCTGACACAGATCCCTGGCACAGGCTGGTTAGTTATTTAATGGTTTCAGCTTAGTTTATTTTCTCTAAAAATTCAGTGCACGTTCGCAAAGATCAGCTGAAACAGATCGCTGGCACAGGCTGGTTAGTTATTTAATGGTTTCAACTTAGTTTATTTTATCTAAAACTTCAGTGCACGGTCGCAGGGATCAACTAACACAGATCCCTGACACACTCTGGTTAGTTATTTAATGCTTTCAACTTAGTTTATTTTGATCTAAGACTTCAGTCCACGTTCGCAGGGATCAGCTGAAACAGATCGCTGGCACAGGCTGGTTAGTTATTTAATGGTTTCAGCTTAGTTTATCTAAAACTTCAGTGCACGGTTGCAGGAATCAGCTGACACAGATCGCTGGCACAGGCTGGTTAGTTATTTAATGGTTTCAGCTTAGTTTATCTAAAACTTCAGTGCACGGTTGCAGGAATCAGCTGACACAGATCGCTGGCACATGCTGGTTAGTTATTTAATGGTTTCAGCTTAGTTTATCTAAAACTTCAATGCACGGTTGCAGGGATCAGCTGACAGAGATCGCTGGCACAGGCTGGTTAGTTATTTAATGGTTTCAGCTTAGTTTATCTAAAACTTCAGTGCACGGTTGCAGGAATCAGCTGACACAGATCGCTGGCACAGGCTGGTTAGTTATTTAATGGTTTCAGCTTAGTTTATCTAAAACTTCAGTGCACGGTTGCAGGAATCAGCTGACACAGATCGCTGGCACATGCTGGTTAGTTATTTAATGGTTTCGGTTTGGTTTATTTGATCTAAAACTTCAGTGCACGGTTGCAGGGATCAGCTGACACAGATCGCTGGCACAGGCTCGTTAGTTATTTAATGGTTTCAACTTAGTTTATTTTCTCTAAAAATTCAGTGCACGGTTGCAGGGATCAGTTGACACAGAGCGCTGGCACAGGCTGGTTAGTTATTTAATGGTTTCAGCTTAGTTTATTTGATCTAAGACTTCAGTGCACGTTCGCAAAGATCAGCTGAAACAGATCGCTGGCACAGGCTGGTTAGTTATTTAATGGTTTCAACTTAGTTTATTTTATCTAAAACTTCAGTGCACGGTCGCAGGGATCAACTAACACAGATCCCTGACACACGCTGGTTAGTTATTTAATGCTTTCAACTTAGTTTATTTTGATCTAAGACTTCAGTCCACGTTCGCAGGGATCAGCTGAAACAGATCGCTGGCACAGGCTGGTTAGTTATTTAATGGTTTCAGCTTAGTTTATCTAAAACTTCAATGCACGGTTGCAGGGATCAGCTGACAGAGATCGCTGGCACAGGCTGGTTAGTTATTTAATGGTTTCAACTTAGTTTATTTGATCTAAAACTTCAGTGCACGGTTGCAGGGATCAGCTGACACAGATCGCTGGCACAGGCTGGTTAGTTATTTAATAGTTTCAACTTAGTTTATTTGATCTAAAACTTCAGTACACGGTTGCAGGGATCAGCTGACACAGATCGCTGGCACAGGCTGGTTAGTTATTTAATGGTTTCAGCTTAGTTTATCTAAAACTTCAGTGCACGGTTGCAGGAATCAGCTGACACAGATCGCTGGCACATGCTGGTTAGTTATTTATTGGTTTCGGTTTGGTTTATTTTATCTAAAACTTCAGTGCACGGTTGCAGGGATCAGCTGACACAGATCGCTGGTACAGGCTGGTTAGTTATTTAATAGTTTCAACTTAGTTTATTTGATCTGAAACTTCAGTGCACGGTTGCAGGAATCAGCTGACACAGATCGCTGGCACATGCTGGTTAGTTATTTAATGGTTTCGGTTTGGTTTATTTTATCTAAAACTTCAGTGCACGGTTGCAGGGATCAGCTGACACAGATCCCTTGCACAGGCTGGTTAGTTATTTAATGGTTTCAACTTAGTTTATTTGATCTAAAACTTCAGTGCACGATTGCAGGGATCAGCTGAAACAGATCGCTGGCACAGGCTGGTTAGTTATTTAATGGTTTCAGCTTAGTTTATCTAAAACTTCAGTGCACGGTTGCAGGAATCAGCTGACACAGATCGCTGGCACATGCTGGTTAGTTATTTAATGGTTTCGGTTTGGTTTATTTGATCTAAAACTTCAGTGCACGGTTGCAGGGATCAGCTGACACAGATCGCTGGCACAGGCTCGTTAGTTATTTAATGGTTTCAACTTAGTTTATTTTCTCTAAAAATTCAGTGCACGGTTGCAGGGATCAGTTGACACAGAGCGCTGGCACAGGCTCGTTAGTTATTTAATGGTTTCAGCTTAATTTATTTGATCTAAGACTTCAGTGCACGTTCGCAAAGATCAGCTGAAACAGATCGCTGGCACAGGCTGGTTAGTTATTTAATGGTTTCAACTTAGTTTATTTTATCTAAAACTTCAGTGCACGGTCGCAGGGATCAACTAACACAGATCCCTGACACACGCTGGTTAGTTATTTAATGCTTTCAACTTAGTTTATTTTGATCTAAGACTTCAGTCCACGTTCGCAGGGATCAGCTGAAACAGATCGCTGGCACAGGCTGGTTAGTTATTTAATGGTTTCAGCTTAGTTTATCTAAAACTTCAATGCACGGTTGCAGGGATCAGCTGACACAGATCGCTGGCACATGCTGGTTAGTTATTTATTGGTTTCGGTTTGGTTTATTTTATCTAAAACTTCAGTGCACGGTTGCAGGGATCAGCTGACACAGATCGCTGGTACAGGCTGGTTAGTTATTTAATAGTTTCAACTTAGTTTATTTGATCTGAAACTTCAGTGCACGGTTGCAGGAATCAGCTGACACAGATCGCTGGCACATGCTGGTTAGTTATTTAATGGTTTCGGTTTGGTTTATTTTATCTAAAACTTCAGTGCACGGTTGCAGGGATCAGCTGACACAGATCGCTGGCACAGGCTCGTTAGTTATTTAATGGTTTCAGCTTAGTTTATCTAAAACTTCAGTGCACGGTTTCAGGGATCAGCTGACACAGATCGCTGGTACAGGCTGGTTAGTTATTTAATGGTTTCAGCCAAGTTTATCTAAAACTTCAGTGCACGGTTGCAGGGATCAGATGACAAAGATAGCTGGCACAGGCTGGTTAGTTATTTAATGGTTTCAACTTAGTTTATCTAAAACTTCAGTGCACGGTTGCAGGGATCAGCTGACACAGATCGCTGGTTAGTTATTTAATGGTTTCAGCTTAGTTTATTTTATCTAAAACTTCAGTCCACGTTCGCAGGGATCAGCTGACACAGATCGCTGGCACAGGCTGGTTAGTTATTTAATGGTTTAGGTTTGGTTTATTTAATCTAAAACTTCAGTGCACGGTTGCAGGGATCAGCTGACACAGAATCGCTGGTACAGGCTGGTTAGTTATTTAATGGTTTCAGCTTAGTTTATCTAAAACTTCAGTGCACGGTTGCAGGAATCAGCTGACACAGATCGCTGGCACAGGCTGGTTAGTTATTTAATGGTTTCGGTTTGGTTTATTTTATCTAAAACTTCAGTGCACGGTTGCAGGGATCAGCTGACACAGATCGCTGGCACAGGCTGGTTAGTTATTTAATGGTTTCAGCTTAGTTTATTTTCTCTAAAAATTCAGTGCACGTTCGCAAAGATCAGCTGAAACAGATCGCTGGCACAGATCCCTTGCACAGGCTGGTTAGTTATTTAATGGTTTCAATTTAGTTTATTTTATCTTAAACTTCAGTGCACGGTCGCAGGGATCAGCTGACACAGATCGCTGGTTAGTTATTTAATGGTTTCAGCTTTGTTTATTTGATCTAAAACTTCAGTGCACGATTGCAGGGATCAGCTGAAACAGATCGCTGGTACAGGCTGGTTAGTTATTTAATGGTTTCAGCCAAGTTTATCTAAAACTTCAGTGCACGGTTGCAGGGATCAGCTGACACAGATCCCTTGCACAGGCTGGTTAGTTATTTAATGGTTTCAACTTAGTTTATTTGATCTAAAACTTCAGTGCATGGTCGCAAAGATCCGCTGACACAGATCCCTGACACACGCTGGTTAGTTATTTAATGGTTTCAACTTAGTTTATTTTCTCTAAAACCTCAGTGCATGGTTGCAGGGATCAGCTGACACAGATCGCTGGCACAGGCTGGTTAGTTATTTAGTGGTTTCAGCTTAGTTTATTTTCTCTAAAACTTCAGTGCACGGTTGCAGGGATCAGCTGACACAGATCGCTGGCACAGGCTGGTTAGTTATTTAATGGTTTCAACTTAGTTTATTTTCTCTAAAACTTCAGTGCATGGTCGCAGTGATCAGCTGACACAGATCGCTGGTTAGTTATTTAATGGTTTCAGCTTTGTTTATTTTCTCTAAAACTTCAGTGCATGGTTGCAGGGATCAGCTGACACAGATCGCTGGCACAGGCTGGTTAGTTATTTAGTGGTTTCAGCTTAGTTTATTTGATCTAAAACTTCAGTGCACGGTCGCAGTGATCAGCTGACACAGATCGCTGGTTAGTTATTTAATGGTTTCAGCTTTGTTTATTTGATCTAAAACTTCAGTGCACGGTCGCAGGGATCCGCTGACACAGATCGCTCGCACAGGCTGGTTAGTTATTTAATGGTTTCAGCTTAGTTTATTTTCTCTAAAAATTCAGTGCACGTTTGCAAAGATCAGCTGAAACAGATCGCTGGCACAGATCCCTTGCACAGGCTGGTTAGTTATTTAATGGTTTCAATTTAGTTTATTTTATCTTAAACTTCAGTGCACGGTCGCAGGGATCAGCTGACACAGATCGCTGGTTAGTTATTTAATGGTTTCAGCTTAGTTTATTTGATCTAAAACTTCAGTGCACGGTCGGAGGGATCAGCTAACACAGATCGCTGGTTAGTTATTTAATGGTTTCAGCTTAGATTATCTAAAACTTCAGTGCACGGTTGCAGGGATCAGCTGACACAGATCCCTGGCACAGGCTGGTTAGTTATTTAATGGTTTTAACGTAGTTTATTTGATCTAAAACTTCAGTGCACGATTGCAGGGATCAGCTGAAACAGATCGCTGGTACAGGCTGGTTAGTTATTTAATGGTTTCAGCCAAGTTTATCTAAAACTTCAGTGCACGGTTGCAGGGATCAGCTGACACAGATCCCTTGCACAGGCTGGTTAGTTATTTAATGGTTTCAATTTAGTTTATTTTATCTAAAACTTCAGTGCACGGTCGCAGGGATCCGCTGACACAGATCGCTGGCACAGGCTGGTTAGTTATTTAATGGTTTCAGCTTAGTTTATTTGATCTAAGACTTCAGTCCACGTTCGCAGGGATCAGCTGACACAGATCCCTGGCACAGCCTGGTTGGTTATTTAATGGTTTCAGCTTAGTTTATTTGATCTAAAACTTCAGTGCACGGTTGCAGGGATCAGCTGACACAGATCCCTTGCACAGGCTGGTTAGTTATTTAATGGTTTCAATTTAGTTTATTTTATCTAAAACTTCAGTGCACGGTCGCAGGGATCCGCTGACACAGATCCCTGGCACAGGCTGTTTAGTTATTTAATGGTTTCAACTTAGTTTATTTTCTCTAAAAATTCAGTGCACGGTTGCAGGGATCAGTTGACACAGAGCGCTGGCACAGGCTGGTTAGTTATTTAATGGTTTCAGCTTAGTTTATTTTATCTAAAACTTCAGTGCACGGTTGCAGGGATCAACTAACACAGATCCCTGACACACGCTGGTTAGTTATTTAATGGTTTCAACTTAGTTAATTTTATCTAAAACTTCAGTGCACGTTTGCAAGGATCAGCTGACAAAGATCGCTGGCACAGGCTGGTTAGTTATTTAATGGTTTCAGCTTAGTTTATTTTATCTAAAACTTCAGTGCACGGTTGCAGGGATCAGCTTATACAGATCGCTGGCACAGGCTGGTTAGTTATTTAATGGTTTCAGCTTAGTTTATCTAAAACTTCAGTGCACGGTTGCAGGGATCAGCTGACACAGATCGCTGGCACAGGCTGGTTAGTTATTTAATGGTTTCAACTTAGTTTATTTGATCTAAAACTTCAGTGCACGGTTGCAGGGATCAGCTGACACAGATCGCTGGCACAGGCTGGTTAGTTATTTAATAGTTTCAACTTAGTTTATTTGATCTAAAACTTCAGTGCACGGTTGCAGGGATCAGCTGACACAGATCGCTGGCACAGACTGGTTAGTTATTTAGTGGTTTCAGCTTAGTTTATTTGATCTAAAACTTCAGTGCACGGTTGCAGGGATCAGCTGACACAGATCGCTGGCACAGGCTGGTTAGTTATTTAATGGTTTCAGCTTAGTTTATTTTATCTTAAACTTCAGTGCACGGTCGCAGGGATCCGCTGACACAGATCGCTGGTTAGTTATTTAATGGTTTCAGCTTAGTTTATTTTCTCTAAAACTTCAGTGCATGGTCGCAGGGATCCGCTGACACAGATCGCTGGTTAGTTATTTAATGGTTTCAGCTTAGTTTATTTTATCTTAAACTTCAGTGCACGGTTGCAGGGATCAGCTGACACAGATCGCTGGCACAGGCTGGTTGGTTATTTAATGGTTTCAGGTTAGTTTATTTGATCTAAAACTTCAGTGCACGGTTGCAGGGATCAGCTGACACAGATCGCTTGCACAGGCTGGTTGGTTATTTAATGGTTTCAGGTTAGTTTATTTGATCTAAGACTTCAGTGCACGTTCGCAAAGATCAGCTGAAACAGATCGCTGGCACAGATCCCTTGCACAGGCTGGTTAGTTATTTAATGGTTTCAACTTAGTTTATTTTATCTTAAACTTCAGTGCACGGTCGCAGGGATCCGCTGACACAGATCGTTGGTTAGTTATTTAATGGTTTCAGCTTAGTTTATTTTATCTAAAACTTCAGTGCACGGTCGCAGTGATCAGCTGACACAGATCGCTGGTTAGTTATTTAATGGTTTCAGCTTTGTTTATTTGATCTAAAACTTCAGTCCACGTTCGCAGGGATCAGCTGACCCAGATCGCTGGCACAGGCTGGTTAGTTATTTAATGGTTTCAGCTTAGTTTATTTGATCTAAGACTTCAGTGCACGGTTGCAAGGATCAGCTGACACAGATCGCTGGCACAGGCTGGTTAGTTATTTAATGGTTTCAGCTTAGTTTATTTGATCTAAGACGTAAGTGTACGGTTGCAGGGATCAGCTGACACAGATCGCTGGCACAGGCTGGTTAGTTATTTAAATGGTTTCAACTTAGTTTATCATAAAAAACTTCAGTGCACGGTTGCAGGAATCAGCTGAAACAGATCGCTGGCACAGGCTGGTTAGTTATTTAATGGTTTCAACTTAGTTTATCTAAAACTTCAGTGCACGGTTGCAGGAATCAGCTGACACAGATCGCTCGCACAGGCTGGTTAGTTATTTAATGGTTTCGGTTTGGTTTATTTTATCTAAAACTTCAGTGCACGGTTTCAGGGATCAGCTGACACAGATCGCTGGCACAGGCTGGTTAGTTATTTAATGGTTTCAGCTTAGTTTATCTAAAACTTCAGTGCACGGTTGCAGGGATCAGATGAAACAGATCGCTGGCACAGGCTGGCTAGTTATTTAATGGTTTCAGCTTAGTTTATCTAAAACTTCAGTGCACGGTTGCAGGGATCAGCTGACACAGATCGCTGGTTAGTTATTTAATGGTTTCAGCTTAGTTTATTTTATCTAAAACTTCAGTGCACGGTCGCAGGGATCAGCTGACACAGATCGCTGGTTAGTTATTTAATGGTTTCAGCTTAGTTTATTTGATCTAAAACTTCAGTGCACGGTTGCAGGGATCAGCTGACACAGATCGCTCGCACAGGCTGGTTAGTTATTTAATGGTTTCAGGTTAGTTTATTTGATCTAAGACTTCAGTGCATGGTCGCAAAGATCAGCTGACACAGATCCCTGGCACAGGCTGGTTAGTTATTTAATTGTTTCAGCTTACTTTATTTTCTGTAAAACTTCAGTGCACAGTTGCAGGGATCAGCTAACACAGATCCCTGACACACGCTGGTTAGTTATTTAATGGTTTCAACTTAGTTTATTTTCTCTAAAAATTCAGTGCACGGTTGCAGGGATCAGTTGACAAAGATTCCTGGCACAGGCTGGTTAGTTATTTAATGGTTTCAACTTAGTTTATTTTCTCTAAAACTTCAGTGCACGGTTGCAGGGATCAGCTGACACAGATCGCTGGCACAGGCTGGTTAGTTATTTAATGGTTTCAGCTTAGTTTATTTGATCTAAGACTTCAGTGCACGTTCGCAAAGTTCAGCTGAAACAGATCTCTGGCACAGATCGCTGGCACAGGCTGGTTGGTTATTTAATGGTTTCAGCTTAGTTTATTTGATCTAAAACTTCAGTGCACGGTTGCAGGGATCAGCTGACACAGATCGCTCGCACAGGCTGGTTGGTTATTTAATGGTTTCAGGTTAGTTTATTTGATCTAAGACTTCAGTGCACGTTCGCAAAGATCAGCTGAAACAGATCGCTGGCACAGATCCCTTGCACAGGCTGGTTAGTTATTTAATGGTTTCAACTTAGTTTATTTTATCTTAAACTTCAGTGCACGGTCGCAGGGATCAGCTGACACAGATCGCTGGTTAGTTATTTAATGGTTTCAGCGCACGTTCGCAGGGATCAGCTGACCCAGATCGCTGGCACAGGCTGGTTAGTTATTTAATGGTTTCAGCTTAGATTATCTAAAACTTCAGTGCACGGTTGCAGGGATCAGCTGACACAGATCCCTGGCACAGGCTGGCTAGTTATTTAATGGTTTCAGCTTAGATTATCTAAAACTTCAGTGCACGGTTTCAGGGATCAGCTGACACAGATCGCTGGCATAGGCTGGTTAGTTATTTAATTGTTTCAGCTTAGTTTATCTAAAACTTCAGTGCACGGTTGCAGGGATCAGCTGACACAGATCGTTGGCACAGGCTGGTTAGTTATTTAATGGTTTCAGCTTAGTTTATCTAAAACTTCAGTGCACGGTTGCAGGGATCAGCTGACACAGATCGCTGGCACAGGCTAGTTAGTTATTTAATGGTTTCGGTTTGGTTTATTTTATCTAAAACTTCAGTGCACGGTTGCAGGGATCAGCTGACACAGATCGCTGGCACAGGCTGGTTAGTTATTTAATGGTTTCAGCTTTGTTTATCTAAAACTTCAGTGCACGGTTGCAGGGATCAGATGAAACAGATCGCTGGCACAGATCGCTGGTTAGTTATTTAATGGTTTCGGTTTGGTTTATTTTATCTAAAACTTCAGTGCACGGTTGCAGGGATCAGCTGACACAGATCGCTGGCACAGGCTGGTTAGTTATTTAATGGTTTCAGCTTAGTTCATCTAAAACTTCAGTGCACGCTTGCAGGGATCAGCTGACACAGATCCCTGGCACAGGCTGGTTAGTTATTTAATGGTTTTAACTTAGTTTATTTGATCTAAAACTTCAGTGCACGATTGCAGGGATCAGCTGAAACAGATCGCTGGTACAGGCTGGTTAGTTATTTAATGGTTTCAGCCAAGTTTATCTAAAACTTCAGTGCACGCTTGCAGGGATCAGCTGACACAGATCCCTGGCACAGGCTGGTTAGTTATTTAATGGTTTTAACTTAGTTTATTTTATCTAAAACTTCAGTGCACGGTCGCAGGGATCCGCTGACACAGATTGCTGGCACAGGCTGGTTAGTTATTTAATTGTTTCAGCTTAGTTTATCTAAAACTTCAGTGCACAGTTGCAGGGATCAGCTGACACAGATCCCTGGCACAGGCTGGTTAGTTATTTAATGGTTTCAACTTAGTTTATTTTCTCTAAAACTTCAGTGCACGGTCGCAGGGATCAGCTGACACAGATCTCTGGCACAGGCTGGTTAGTTATTTAATGGTTTCAGCTTAGTTTATTTTATCTAAAACTTCAGTGCATGGTTGCAGGGATCAGCTGACACAGATCGCTGGCACATGCTGGTTAGTTATTTAATGGTTTCAGCTTAGTTTATTTGATCTAAGACTTCAGTGCACGTTCGCAAAGATCAGCTGAAACAGATCGCTGGCACAGATCCCTTGCACAGGCTGGTTAGTTATTTAATGGTTTCAACTTAGTTTATTTTATCTTAAACTTCAGTGCACGGTCGCAGGGATCCGCTGACACAGATCGCTGGTTAGTTATTTAATGGTTTCAGCTTTGTTTATTTGATCTAAAACTTCAGTCCACATTCGCAGCGATCAGCTGACACAGATCGCTGGCACAGGCTGGTTAGTTATTTCGTGGTTTCAGCTTAGTTTATTTTGATCTAAGACTTCAGTGCACGTTCGCAAAGATCAGCTGAAACAGATTGCTGGCACAGGCTGGTTAGTTATTTAATTGTTTCAGCTTAGTTTATCTAAAACTTCAGTGCACAGTTGCAGGGATCAGCTGACACAGATCCCTGGCACAGGCTGGTTAGTTATTTAATGGTTTCAACTTAGTTTATTTTCTCTAAAACTTCAGTGCACGGTCGCAGGGATCAGCTGACACAGATCGCTGGCACAGGCTGGTTAGTTATTTAATGGTTTCAGCTTAGTTTATTTGATCTAAAACTTCAGTGCACGGTCGCAGGGATCCGCTGACACAGATCGCTGGCTCAGGCTGGTTAGTTATTTAATGGTTTCAGCTTAGTTTATTTGATCTAAAACTTCAGTGCACGGTCGCAGGGATCCGCTGACACAGATAGCTGGCACAGGCTGGTTAGTTATTTAATGGTTTCAGCTTAGTTTATTTGATCTAAGACTTCAGTCCACGTTCGAAGGGATCAGCTGACACAGATCTCTGGCACAGATCGCTGGCACAGGCTGGTTAGTTATTTAGTGGTTTCAGCTTAGTTTATTTGATCTAAAACTTCAGTCCACGTTCGCAGGGATCAGCTGACACAGATCTCTGGCACAGCCTGGTTGGTTATTTAATGGTTTCAGCTTAGTTTATTTGATCTAAAACTTCAGTCCACGTTCGCAGGGATCAGCTGACACAGATCGCTCGCACAAGCTGGTTAGTTATTTAAATGGTTTCAGGTTAGTTTATTTGATCTAAGACTTCAGTGCACGTTCGCAAAGATCAGCTGACACAGATCTCTGGCACAGGCTGGTTAGTTATTTAATGGTTTCAACTTAGTTTTTTTTATCTTAAACTTCAGTGCACGGTCGCAGGGATCCGCTGACACAGATCGCTGGTTAGTTATTTAATGGTTTCAGCTTAGTTTATTTTATCTAAAACTTCAGTGCACGGTCGCAGGGATCCGCTGACACAGATCGCTGGTTAGTTATTTAATGGTTTCAGCTTAGTTTATTTGATCTAAAACTTCAGTGCACGGTTGCAGGGATCAGCTGACACAGATCGCTGGCACAGGCTGGTTAGTTATTTAATGGTTTCAGCTTAGTTTATTTGATCTAAAACTTCAGTGCACGGTTGCAGGGATCAGCTGACACAGATCCCTGGCACAGGCTGGTTAGTTATTTAATGGTTTCAGCTTAGTTTATTTGATCTAAAACTTCAGTGCACGATTGCAGGGATCAGCTGAAACAGATCGCTGGTACAGGCTGGTTAGTTATTTAATGGTTTCAGCTTAGTTTATCTAAAACTTCAGTGCACGGTTGCAGGGATCAGCTGAAACAGATCGCTGGTACAGGCTGGTTAGTTATTTAATGGTTTCAGCTTAGTTTATTTGATCTAAGACTTCAGAGCACGTTCGCAAAGATCAGCTGAAACAGATCGCTGGCACAGATCCCTTGCACAGGCTGGTTAGTTATTTAATGGTTTCAACTTAGTTTATTTTATCTTAAACTTCAGTGCACGGTCGCAGGGATCAGCTGACACAGATCGCTGGTTAGTTATTTAATGGTTTCAGCTTTGTTTATTTGATCTAAAACTTCAGTCCACGTTCGCAGGGATCAGCTGACACAGATCGCTGGCACAGGCTGGTTAGTTATTTAATGGTTTCAATTTAGTTTATTTTATCTAAAACTTCAGTGCACGGTCGCAGGGATCCGCTGACACAGATCCCTGGCACAGGCTGTTTAGTTATTTAATGGTTTCAACTTAGTTTATTTTCTCTAAAAATTCAGTGCACGGTTGCAGGGATCAGTTGACACAGAGCGCTGGCACAGGCTGGTTAGTTATTTAATGGTTTCAGCTTAGTTTATTTTATCTAAAACTTCAGTGCACGGTTGCAGGGATCAACTAACACAGATCCCTGACACACGCTGGTTAGTTATTTAATGGTTTCAACTTAGTTAATTTTATCTAAAACTTCAGTGCACGTTTGCAAGGATCAGCTGACAAAGATCGCTGGCACAGGCTGGTTAGTTATTTAATGGTTTCAGCTTAGTTTATTTTATCTAAAACTTCAGTGCACGGTTGCAGGGATCAGCTTATACAGATCGCTGGCACAGGCTGGTTAGTTATTTAATGGTTTCAGCTTAGTTTATCTAAAACTTCAGTGCACGGTTGCAGGGATCAGCTGACACAGATCGCTGGCACAGGCTGGTTAGTTATTTAATGGTTTCAACTTAGTTTATTTGATCTAAAACTTCAGTGCACGGTTGCAGGGATCAGCTGACACAGATCGCTGGCACAGGCTGGTTAGTTATTTAATAGTTTCAACTTAGTTTATTTGATCTAAAACTTCAGTGCACGGTTGCAGGGATCAGCTGACACAGATCGCTGGCACAGACTGGTTAGTTATTTAGTGGTTTCAGCTTAGTTTATTTGATCTAAAACTTCAGTGCACGGTTGCAGGGATCAGCTGACACAGATCGCTGGCACAGGCTGGTTAGTTATTTAATGGTTTCAGCTTAGTTTATTTTATCTTAAACTTCAGTGCACGGTCGCAGGGATCCGCTGACACAGATCGCTGGTTAGTTATTTAATGGTTTCAGCTTAGTTTATTTTCTCTAAAACTTCAGTGCACGGTTGCAGGGATCAGCTGACACAGATCGCTGGCACAGGCTGGTTGGTTATTTAATGGTTTCAGGTTAGTTTATTTGATCTAAAACTTCAGTGCACGGTTGCAGGGATCAGCTGACACAGATCGCTTGCACAGGCTGGTTGGTTATTTAATGGTTTCAGGTTAGTTTATTTGATCTAAGACTTCAGTGCACGTTCGCAAAGATCAGCTGAAACAGATCGCTGGCACAGATCCCTTGCACAGGCTGGTTAGTTATTTAATGGTTTCAACTTAGTTTATTTTATCTAAAACTTCAGTGCACGGTCGCAGTGATCAGCTGACACAGATCGCTGGTTAGTTATTTAATGGTTTCAGCTTTGTTTATTTGATCTAAAACTTCAGTCCACGTTCGCAGGGATCAGCTGACCCAGATCGCTGGCACAGGATGGTTAGTTATTTAATGGTTTCAGCTTAGTTTATTTGATCTAAGACTTCAGTGCACGGTTGCAAGGATCAGCTGACACAGATCGCTGGCACAGGCTGGTTAGTTATTTAATGGTTTCAGCTTAGTTTATTTGATCTAAGACGTAAGTGTACGGTTGCAGGGATCAGCTGACACAGATCGCTGGCACAGGCTGGTTAGTTATTTAAATGGTTTCAACTTAGTTTATCATAAAAAACTTCAGTGCACGGTTGCAGGAATCAGCTGAAACAGATCGCTGGCACAGGCTGGTTAGTTATTTAATGGTTTCAACTTAGTTTATCTAAAACTTCAGTGCACGGTTGCAGGAATCAGCTGACACAGATCGCTCGCACAGGCTGGTTAGTTATTTAATGGTTTCGGTTTGGTTTATTTTATCTAAAACTTCAGTGCACGGTTTCAGGGATCAGCTGACACAGATCGCTGGCACAGGCTGGTTAGTTATTTAATGGTTTCAGCTTAGTTTATCTAAAACTTCAGTGCACGGTTGCAGGGATCAGATGAAACAGATCGCTGGCACAGGCTGGCTAGTTATTTAATGGTTTCAGCTTAGTTTATCTAAAACTTCAGTGCACGGTTGCAGGGATCAGCTGACACAGATCGCTGGTTAGTTATTTAATGGTTTCAGCTTAGTTTATTTTATCTAAAACTTCAGTGCACGGTCGCAGGGATCAGCTGACACAGATCGCTGGTTAGTTATTTAATGGTTTCAGCTTAGTTTATTTGATCTAAAACTTCAGTGCACGGTTGCAGGGATCAGCTGACACAGATCGCTCGCACAGGCTGGTTAGTTATTTAATGGTTTCAGGTTAGTTTATTTGATCTAAGACTTCAGTGCATGGTCGCAAAGATCAGCTGACACAGATCCCTGGCACAGGCTGGTTAGTTATTTAATTGTTTCAGCTTACTTTATTTTCTGTAAAACTTCAGTGCACAGTTGCAGGGATCAGCTAACACAGATCCCTGACACACGCTGGTTAGTTATTTAATGGTTTCAACTTAGTTTATTTTCTCTAAAAATTCAGTGCACGGTTGCAGGGATCAGTTGACAAAGATTCCTGGCACAGGCTGGTTAGTTATTTAATGGTTTCAACTTAGTTTATTTTCTCTAAAACTTCAGTGCACGGTTGCAGGGATCAGCTGACACAGATCGCTGGCACAGGCTGGTTAGTTATTTAATGGTTTCAGCTTAGTTTATTTGATCTAAAACTTCAGTGCACGGTTGCAGGGATCAGCTGACACAGATCGCTCGCACAGGCTGGTTGGTTATTTAATGGTTTCAGGTTAGTTTATTTGATCTAAGACTTCAGTGCACGTTCGCAAAGATCAGCTGAAACAGATCGCTGGCACAGATCCCTTGCACAGGCTGGTTAGTTATTTAATGGTTTCAACTTAGTTTATTTTATCTTAAACTTCAGTGCACGGTCGCAGGGATCAGCTGACACAGATCGCTGGTTAGTTATTTAATGGTTTCAGCGCACGTTCGCAGGGATCAGCTGACCCAGATCGCTGGCACAGGCTGGTTAGTTATTTAATGGTTTCAGCTTAGATTATCTAAAACTTCAGTGCACGGTTGCAGGGATCAGCTGACACAGATCCCTGGCACAGGCTGGCTAGTTATTTAATGGTTTCAGCTTAGATTATCTAAAACTTCAGTGCACGGTTTCAGGGATCAGCTGACACAGATCGCTGGCATAGGCTGGTTAGTTATTTAATTGTTTCAGCTTAGTTTATCTAAAACTTCAGTGCACGGTTGCAGGGATCAGCTGACACAGATCGTTGGCACAGGCTGGTTAGTTATTTAATGGTTTCAGCTTAGTTTATCTAAAACTTCAGTGCACGGTTGCAGGGATCAGCTGACACAGATCGCTGGCACAGGCTAGTTAGTTATTTAATGGTTTCGGTTTGGTTTATTTTATCTAAAACTTCAGTGCACGGTTGCAGGGATCAGCTGACACAGATCGCTGGCACAGGCTGGTTAGTTATTTAATGGTTTCAGCTTTGTTTATCTAAAACTTCAGTGCACGGTTGCAGGGATCAGATGAAACAGATCGCTGGCACAGATCGCTGGTTAGTTATTTAATGGTTTCGGTTTGGTTTATTTTATCTAAAACTTCAGTGCACGGTTGCAGGGATCAGCTGACACAGATCGCTGGCACAGGCTGGTTAGTTATTTAATGGTTTCAGCTTAGTTCATCTAAAACTTCAGTGCACGCTTGCAGGGATCAGCTGACACAGATCCCTGGCACAGGCTGGTTAGTTATTTAATGGTTTTAACTTAGTTTATTTGATCTAAAACTTCAGTGCACGATTGCAGGGATCAGCTGAAACAGATCGCTGGTACAGGCTGGTTAGTTATTTAATGGTTTCAGCCAAGTTTATCTAAAACTTCAGTGCACGCTTGCAGGGATCAGCTGACACAGATCCCTGGCACAGGCTGGTTAGTTATTTAATGGTTTTAACTTAGTTTATTTTATCTAAAACTTCAGTGCACGGTCGCAGGGATCCGCTGACACAGATTGCTGGCACAGGCTGGTTAGTTATTTAATTGTTTCAGCTTAGTTTATCTAAAACTTCAGTGCACAGTTGCAGGGATCAGCTGACACAGATCCCTGGCACAGGCTGGTTAGTTATTTAATGGTTTCAACTTAGTTTATTTTCTCTAAAACTTCAGTGCACGGTCGCAGGGATCAGCTGACACAGATCTCTGGCACAGGCTGGTTAGTTATTTAATGGTTTCAGCTTAGTTTATTTTATCTAAAACTTCAGTGCATGGTTGCAGGGATCAGCTGACACAGATCGCTGGCACATGCTGGTTAGTTATTTAATGGTTTCAGCTTAGTTTATTTGATCTAAGACTTCAGTGCACGTTCGCAAAGATCAGCTGAAACAGATCGCTGGCACAGATCCCTTGCACAGGCTGGTTAGTTATTTAATGGTTTCAACTTAGTTTATTTTATCTTAAACTTCAGTGCACGGTCGCAGGGATCCGCTGACACAGATCGCTGGTTAGTTATTTAATGGTTTCAGCTTTGTTTATTTGATCTAAAACTTCAGTCCACATTCGCAGCGATCAGCTGACACAGATCGCTGGCACAGGCTGGTTAGTTATTTCGTGGTTTCAGCTTAGTTTATTTTGATCTAAGACTTCAGTGCACGTTCGCAAAGATCAGCTGAAACAGATTGCTGGCACAGGCTGGTTAGTTATTTAATTGTTTCAGCTTAGTTTATCTAAAACTTCAGTGCACAGTTGCAGGGATCAGCTGACACAGATCCCTGGCACAGGCTGGTTAGTTATTTAATGGTTTCAACTTAGTTTATTTTCTCTAAAACTTCAGTGCACGGTCGCAGGGATCAGCTGACACAGATCGCTGGCACAGGCTGGTTAGTTATTTAATGGTTTCAGCTTAGTTTATTTGATCTAAAACTTCAGTGCACGGTCGCAGGGATCCGCTGACACAGATCGCTGGCTCAGGCTGGTTAGTTATTTAATGGTTTCAGCTTAGTTTATTTGATCTAAAACTTCAGTGCACGGTCGCAGGGATCCGCTGACACAGATAGCTGGCACAGGCTGGTTAGTTATTTAATGGTTTCAGCTTAGTTTATTTGATCTAAGACTTCAGTCCACGTTCGAAGGGATCAGCTGACACAGATCTCTGGCACAGATCGCTGGCACAGGCTGGTTAGTTATTTAGTGGTTTCAGCTTAGTTTATTTGATCTAAAACTTCAGTCCACGTTCGCAGGGATCAGCTGACACAGATCTCTGGCACAGCCTGGTTGGTTATTTAATGGTTTCAGCTTAGTTTATTTGATCTAAAACTTCAGTCCACGTTCGCAGGGATCAGCTGACACAGATCGCTCGCACAAGCTGGTTAGTTATTTAAATGGTTTCAGGTTAGTTTATTTGATCTAAGACTTCAGTGCACGTTCGCAAAGATCAGCTGACACAGATCTCTGGCACAGGCTGGTTAGTTATTTAATGGTTTCAACTTAGTTTTTTTTATCTTAAACTTCAGTGCACGGTCGCAGGGATCCGCTGACACAGATCGCTGGTTAGTTATTTAATGGTTTCAGCTTAGTTTATTTTATCTAAAACTTCAGTGCACGGTCGCAGGGATCCGCTGACACAGATCGCTGGTTAGTTATTTAATGGTTTCAGCTTAGTTTATTTGATCTAAAACTTCAGTGCACGGTTGCAGGGATCAGCTGACACAGATCGCTGGCACAGGCTGGTTAGTTATTTAATGGTTTCAGCTTAGTTTATTTGATCTAAAACTTCAGTGCACGGTTGCAGGGATCAGCTGACACAGATCCCTGGCACAGGCTGGTTAGTTATTTAATGGTTTCAGCTTAGTTTATTTGATCTAAAACTTCAGTGCACGATTGCAGGGATCAGCTGAAACAGATCGCTGGTACAGGCTGGTTAGTTATTTAATGGTTTCAGCTTAGTTTATCTAAAACTTCAGTGCACGGTTGCAGGGATCAGCTGAAACAGATCGCTGGTACAGGCTGGTTAGTTATTTAATGGTTTCAGCTTAGTTTATTTGATCTAAGACTTCAGAGCACGTTCGCAAAGATCAGCTGAAACAGATCGCTGGCACAGATCCCTTGCACAGGCTGGTTAGTTATTTAATGGTTTCAACTTAGTTTATTTTATCTTAAACTTCAGTGCACGGTCGCAGGGATCAGCTGACACAGATCGCTGGTTAGTTATTTAATGGTTTCAGCTTTGTTTATTTGATCTAAAACTTCAGTCCACGTTCGCAGGGATCAGCTGACACAGATCGCTGGCACAGGCTGGTTAGTTATTTAATGGTTTCAATTTAGTTTATTTTATCTAAAACTTCAGTGCACGGTCGCAGGGATCCGCTGACACAGATCCCTGGCACAGGCTGTTTAGTTATTTAATGGTTTCAACTTAGTTTATTTTCTCTAAAAATTCAGTGCACGGTTGCAGGGATCAGTTGACACAGAGCGCTGGCACAGGCTGGTTAGTTATTTAATGGTTTCAGCTTAGTTTATTTTATCTAAAACTTCAGTGCACGGTTGCAGGGATCAACTAACACAGATCCCTGACACACGCTGGTTAGTTATTTAATGGTTTCAACTTAGTTAATTTTATCTAAAACTTCAGTGCACGTTTGCAAGGATCAGCTGACAAAGATCGCTGGCACAGGCTGGTTAGTTATTTAATGGTTTCAGCTTAGTTTATTTTATCTAAAACTTCAGTGCACGGTTGCAGGGATCAGCTTATACAGATCGCTGGCACAGGCTGGTTAGTTATTTAATGGTTTCAGCTTAGTTTATCTAAAACTTCAGTGCACGGTTGCAGGGATCAGCTGACACAGATCGCTGGCACAGGCTGGTTAGTTATTTAATGGTTTCAACTTAGTTTATTTGATCTAAAACTTCAGTGCACGGTTGCAGGGATCAGCTGACACAGATCGCTGGCACAGGCTGGTTAGTTATTTAATAGTTTCAACTTAGTTTATTTGATCTAAAACTTCAGTGCACGGTTGCAGGGATCAGCTGACACAGATCGCTGGCACAGACTGGTTAGTTATTTAGTGGTTTCAGCTTAGTTTATTTGATCTAAAACTTCAGTGCACGGTTGCAGGGATCAGCTGACACAGATCGCTGGCACAGGCTGGTTAGTTATTTAATGGTTTCAGCTTAGTTTATTTTATCTTAAACTTCAGTGCACGGTCGCAGGGATCCGCTGACACAGATCGCTGGTTAGTTATTTAATGGTTTCAGCTTAGTTTATTTTCTCTAAAACTTCAGTGCACGGTTGCAGGGATCAGCTGACACAGATCGCTGGCACAGGCTGGTTGGTTATTTAATGGTTTCAGGTTAGTTTATTTGATCTAAAACTTCAGTGCACGGTTGCAGGGATCAGCTGACACAGATCGCTTGCACAGGCTGGTTGGTTATTTAATGGTTTCAGGTTAGTTTATTTGATCTAAGACTTCAGTGCACGTTCGCAAAGATCAGCTGAAACAGATCGCTGGCACAGATCCCTTGCACAGGCTGGTTAGTTATTTAATGGTTTCAACTTAGTTTATTTTATCTAAAACTTCAGTGCACGGTCGCAGTGATCAGCTGACACAGATCGCTGGTTAGTTATTTAATGGTTTCAGCTTTGTTTATTTGATCTAAAACTTCAGTCCACGTTCGCAGGGATCAGCTGACCCAGATCGCTGGCACAGGATGGTTAGTTATTTAATGGTTTCAGCTTAGTTTATTTGATCTAAGACTTCAGTGCACGGTTGCAAGGATCAGCTGACACAGATCGCTGGCACAGGCTGGTTAGTTATTTAATGGTTTCAGCTTAGTTTATTTGATCTAAGACGTAAGTGTACGGTTGCAGGGATCAGCTGACACAGATCGCTGGCACAGGCTGGTTAGTTATTTAAATGGTTTCAACTTAGTTTATCATAAAAAACTTCAGTGCACGGTTGCAGGAATCAGCTGAAACAGATCGCTGGCACAGGCTGGTTAGTTATTTAATGGTTTCAACTTAGTTTATCTAAAACTTCAGTGCACGGTTGCAGGAATCAGCTGACACAGATCGCTCGCACAGGCTGGTTAGTTATTTAATGGTTTCGGTTTGGTTTATTTTATCTAAAACTTCAGTGCACGGTTTCAGGGATCAGCTGACACAGATCGCTGGCACAGGCTGGTTAGTTATTTAATGGTTTCAGCTTAGTTTATCTAAAACTTCAGTGCACGGTTGCAGGGATCAGATGAAACAGATCGCTGGCACAGGCTGGCTAGTTATTTAATGGTTTCAGCTTAGTTTATCTAAAACTTCAGTGCACGGTTGCAGGGATCAGCTGACACAGATCGCTGGTTAGTTATTTAATGGTTTCAGCTTAGTTTATTTTATCTAAAACTTCAGTGCACGGTCGCAGGGATCAGCTGACACAGATCGCTGGTTAGTTATTTAATGGTTTCAGCTTAGTTTATTTGATCTAAAACTTCAGTGCACGGTTGCAGGGATCAGCTGACACAGATCGCTCGCACAGGCTGGTTAGTTATTTAATGGTTTCAGGTTAGTTTATTTGATCTAAGACTTCAGTGCATGGTCGCAAAGATCAGCTGACACAGATCCCTGGCACAGGCTGGTTAGTTATTTAATTGTTTCAGCTTACTTTATTTTCTGTAAAACTTCAGTGCACAGTTGCAGGGATCAGCTAACACAGATCCCTGACACACGCTGGTTAGTTATTTAATGGTTTCAACTTAGTTTATTTTCTCTAAAAATTCAGTGCACGGTTGCAGGGATCAGTTGACAAAGATTCCTGGCACAGGCTGGTTAGTTATTTAATGGTTTCAACTTAGTTTATTTTCTCTAAAACTTCAGTGCACGGTTGCAGGGATCAGCTGACACAGATCGCTGGCACAGGCTGGTTAGTTATTTAATGGTTTCAGCTTAGTTTATTTGATCTAAGACTTCAGTGCACGTTCGCAAAGTTCAGCTGAAACAGATCTCTGGCACAGATCGCTGGCACAGGCTGGTTGGTTATTTAATGGTTTCAGCTTAGTTTATTTGATCTAAAACTTCAGTGCACGGTTGCAGGGATCAGCTGACACAGATCGCTCGCACAGGCTGGTTGGTTATTTAATGGTTTCAGGTTAGTTTATTTGATCTAAGACTTCAGTGCACGTTCGCAAAGATCAGCTGAAACAGATCGCTGGCACAGATCCCTTGCACAGGCTGGTTAGTTATTTAATGGTTTCAACTTAGTTTATTTTATCTTAAACTTCAGTGCACGGTCGCAGGGATCAGCTGACACAGATCGCTGGTTAGTTATTTAATGGTTTCAGCGCACGTTCGCAGGGATCAGCTGACCCAGATCGCTGGCACAGGCTGGTTAGTTATTTAATGGTTTCAGCTTAGATTATCTAAAACTTCAGTGCACGGTTGCAGGGATCAGCTGACACAGATCCCTGGCACAGGCTGGCTAGTTATTTAATGGTTTCAGCTTAGATTATCTAAAACTTCAGTGCACGGTTTCAGGGATCAGCTGACACAGATCGCTGGCATAGGCTGGTTAGTTATTTAATTGTTTCAGCTTAGTTTATCTAAAACTTCAGTGCACGGTTGCAGGGATCAGCTGACACAGATCGTTGGCACAGGCTGGTTAGTTATTTAATGGTTTCAGCTTAGTTTATCTAAAACTTCAGTGCACGGTTGCAGGGATCAGCTGACACAGATCGCTGGCACAGGCTAGTTAGTTATTTAATGGTTTCGGTTTGGTTTATTTTATCTAAAACTTCAGTGCACGGTTGCAGGGATCAGCTGACACAGATCGCTGGCACAGGCTGGTTAGTTATTTAATGGTTTCAGCTTTGTTTATCTAAAACTTCAGTGCACGGTTGCAGGGATCAGATGAAACAGATCGCTGGCACAGATCGCTGGTTAGTTATTTAATGGTTTCGGTTTGGTTTATTTTATCTAAAACTTCAGTGCACGGTTGCAGGGATCAGCTGACACAGATCGCTGGCACAGGCTGGTTAGTTATTTAATGGTTTCAGCTTAGTTCATCTAAAACTTCAGTGCACGCTTGCAGGGATCAGCTGACACAGATCCCTGGCACAGGCTGGTTAGTTATTTAATGGTTTTAACTTAGTTTATTTGATCTAAAACTTCAGTGCACGATTGCAGGGATCAGCTGAAACAGATCGCTGGTACAGGCTGGTTAGTTATTTAATGGTTTCAGCCAAGTTTATCTAAAACTTCAGTGCACGCTTGCAGGGATCAGCTGACACAGATCCCTGGCACAGGCTGGTTAGTTATTTAATGGTTTTAACTTAGTTTATTTTATCTAAAACTTCAGTGCACGGTCGCAGGGATCCGCTGACACAGATTGCTGGCACAGGCTGGTTAGTTATTTAATTGTTTCAGCTTAGTTTATCTAAAACTTCAGTGCACAGTTGCAGGGATCAGCTGACACAGATCCCTGGCACAGGCTGGTTAGTTATTTAATGGTTTCAACTTAGTTTATTTTCTCTAAAACTTCAGTGCACGGTCGCAGGGATCAGCTGACACAGATCTCTGGCACAGGCTGGTTAGTTATTTAATGGTTTCAGCTTAGTTTATTTTATCTAAAACTTCAGTGCATGGTTGCAGGGATCAGCTGACACAGATCGCTGGCACATGCTGGTTAGTTATTTAATGGTTTCAGCTTAGTTTATTTGATCTAAGACTTCAGTGCACGTTCGCAAAGATCAGCTGAAACAGATCGCTGGCACAGATCCCTTGCACAGGCTGGTTAGTTATTTAATGGTTTCAACTTAGTTTATTTTATCTTAAACTTCAGTGCACGGTCGCAGGGGTCCGCTGACACAGATCGCTGGTTAGTTATTTAATGGTTTCAGCTTTGTTTATTTGATCTAAAACTTCAGTCCACGGTCGCAGGGATCAGCTGACACAGATCGCTGGCACAGATCCCTTGCACAGGCTGGTTAGTTATTTAATGGTTTCAACTTAGTTTATTTTATCTTAAACTTCAGTGCACGGTCGCAGGGATCCGCTGACACAGATCGCTGGTTAGTTATTTAATGGTTTCAGCTTTGTTTATTTGATCTAAAACTTCAGTCCACATTCGCAGCGATCAGCTGACACAGATCGCTGGCACAGGCTGGTTAGTTATTTCGTGGTTTCAGCTTAGTTTATTTTGATCTAAGACTTCAGTGCACGTTCGCAAAGATCAGCTGAAACAGATTGCTGGCACAGGCTGGTTAGTTATTTAATTGTTTCAGCTTAGTTTATCTAAAACTTCAGTGCACAGTTGCAGGGATCAGCTGACACAGATCCCTGGCACAGGCTGGTTAGTTATTTAATGGTTTCAACTTAGTTTATTTTCTCTAAAACTTCAGTGCACGGTCGCAGGGATCAGCTGACACAGATCGCTGGCACAGGCTGGTTAGTTATTTAATGGTTTCAGCTTAGTTTATTTGATCTAAAACTTCAGTGCACGGTCGCAGGGATCCGCTGACACAGATCGCTGGCTCAGGCTGGTTAGTTATTTAATGGTTTCAGCTTAGTTTATTTGATCTAAAACTTCAGTGCACGGTCGCAGGGATCCGCTGACACAGATAGCTGGCACAGGCTGGTTAGTTATTTAATGGTTTCAGCTTAGTTTATTTGATCTAAGACTTCAGTCCACGTTCGAAGGGATCAGCTGACACAGATCTCTGGCACAGATCGCTGGCACAGGCTGGTTAGTTATTTAGTGGTTTCAGCTTAGTTTATTTGATCTAAAACTTCAGTCCACGTTCGCAGGGATCAGCTGACACAGATCTCTGGCACAGCCTGGTTGGTTATTTAATGGTTTCAGCTTAGTTTATTTGATCTAAAACTTCAGTCCACGTTCGCAGGGATCAGCTGACACAGATCGCTCGCACAAGCTGGTTAGTTATTTAAATGGTTTCAGGTTAGTTTATTTGATCTAAGACTTCAGTGCACGTTCGCAAAGATCAGCTGACACAGATCTCTGGCACAGGCTGGTTAGTTATTTAATGGTTTCAACTTAGTTTTTTTTATCTTAAACTTCAGTGCACGGTCGCAGGGATCCGCTGACACAGATCGCTGGTTAGTTATTTAATGGTTTCAGCTTAGTTTATTTTATCTAAAACTTCAGTGCACGGTCGCAGGGATCCGCTGACACAGATCGCTGGTTAGTTATTTAATGGTTTCAGCTTAGTTTATTTGATCTAAAACTTCAGTGCACGGTTGCAGGGATCAGCTGACACAGATCGCTGGCACAGGCTGGTTAGTTATTTAATGGTTTCAGCTTAGTTTATTTGATCTAAAACTTCAGTGCACGGTTGCAGGGATCAGCTGACACAGATCCCTGGCACAGGCTGGTTAGTTATTTAATGGTTTCAGCTTAGTTTATTTGATCTAAAACTTCAGTGCACGATTGCAGGGATCAGCTGAAACAGATCGCTGGTACAGGCTGGTTAGTTATTTAATGGTTTCAGCTTAGTTTATCTAAAACTTCAGTGCACGGTTGCAGGGATCAGCTGAAACAGATCGCTGGTACAGGCTGGTTAGTTATTTAATGGTTTCAGCTTAGTTTATTTGATCTAAGACTTCAGAGCACGTTCGCAAAGATCAGCTGAAACAGATCGCTGGCACAGATCCCTTGCACAGGCTGGTTAGTTATTTAATGGTTTCAACTTAGTTTATTTTATCTTAAACTTCAGTGCACGGTCGCAGGGATCAGCTGACACAGATCGCTGGTTAGTTATTTAATGGTTTCAGCTTTGTTTATTTGATCTAAAACTTCAGTCCACGTTCGCAGGGATCAGCTGACACAGATCGCTGGCACAGGCTGGTTAGTTATTTAATGGTTTCAGCTTAGATTATCTAAAACTTCAGTGCACGGTTGCAGGGATCAGCTGACACAGATCGCTCGCACAGGCTGGTTAGTTATTTAATGGTTTCAGGTTAGTTTATTTGATCTAAGACTTCAGTGCACGTTCGCAAAGATCAGCTGAAACAGATCGCTGGTACAGGCTGGTTAGTTATTTAATGGTTTCAGCTTTGTTTATTTGATCTAAAACTTCAGTGCACGGTCGCAGTGATCAGCTGACACAGATCGCTGGTTAGTTATTTAATGGTTTCAGCTTTGTTTATTTGATCTAAAACTTCAGTGCACGGTCGCAGGGATCAGCTGAAACAGATCGCTGGCACAGGCTGGTTAGTTATTTAATGGTTTCAGGTTAGTTTATTTGATCTAAGACTTCAGTGCACGTTCGCAAAGATCAGCTGAAACAGATCGCTGGCACAGATCCCTTGCACAGGCTGGTTAGTTATTTAATGGTTTCAACTTAGTTTTTTTTATCTTAAACTTCAGTGCACGGTCGCAGGGATCCGCTGACACAGATCGCTGGTTAGTTATTTAATGGTTTCAGCTTAGTTTATTTTATCTAAAACTTCAGTGCACGGTTGCAGGGATCAGCTAACACAGATCCCTGACACACGCTGGTTAGTTATTTAATGGTTTCAACTTAGTTTATTTTCTCTAAAACTTCAGTGCACGGTCGCAGGGATCAGCTGAAACAGATCGCTGGTACAGGCTGGTTAGTTATTTAATGGTTTCAGCTTAGTTTATTTTATCTAAAACTTCAGTGCACGGTCGCAGGGATCAGCTGAAACAGATCGCTGGTACAGGCTGGTTAGTTATTTAATGGTTTCAGCTTAGTTTATCTAAAACTTCAGTGCACGGTTGCAGGGATCAGCTGAAACAGATCGCTGGTACAGGCTGGTTAGTTATTTAATGGTTTCAGCTTAGTTTATCTAAAACTTCAGTGCACGGTCGCAGGGATCAGCTGACACAGATCGCTGGTTAGTTATTTAATGGTTTCAGCTTAGTTTATCTAAAACTTCAGTGCACGTTCGCAGGGATCAGCTGACCCAGATCGCTGGCACAGGCTGGTTAGTTATTTAATGGTTTCAGCTTAGATTATCTAAAACTTCAGTGCACGGTTGCAGGGATCAGCTGACACAGATCCCTGGCACAGGCTGGCTAGTTATTTAATGGTTTCAGCTTAGATTATCTAAAACTTCAGTGCACGGTTGCAGGGATCAGCTGACACAGATCGTTGGCACAGGCTAGTTAGTTATTTAATGGTTTCGGTTTGGTTTATTTTATCTAAAACTTCAGTGCACGGTTGCAGGGATCAGCTGACACAGATCGCTGGCACAGGCTGGTTAGTTATTTAATGGTTTCAGCTTTGTTTATCTAAAACTTCAGTGCACGGTTGCAGGGATCAGATGAAACAGATCGCTGGCACAGGCTGGTTAGTTATTTAATGGTTTCGGTTTGGTTTATTTTATCTAAAACTTCAGTGCACGGTTGCAGGGATCAGCTGACACAGATCGCTGGCACAGGCTGGTTAGTTATTTAATGGTTTCAGCTTAGTTCATCTAAAACTTCAGTGCACGCTTGCAGGGATCAGCTGACACAGATCCCTGGCACAGGCTGGTTAGTTATTTAATGGTTTTAACTTAGTTTATTTGATCTAAAACTTCAGTGCACGATTGCAGGGATCAGCTGAAACAGATCGCTGGTACAGGCTGGTTAGTTATTTAATGGTTTCAGCCAAGTTTATCTAAAACTTCAGTGCGCGGTTGCAGGGATCAGCTGACACAGATCCCTTGCACAGGCTGGTTAGTTATTTAATGGTTTTAACTTAGTTTATTTGATCTAAGACTTCAGTGCACGTTCGCAAAGATCAGCTGAAACAGATAGCTGGCACAGGCTGGTTAGTTATTTAATGGTTTTAACTTAGTTTATTTTATCTAAAACTTCAGTGCACGGTCGCAGGGATCCGCTGACACAGATCGCTGGCACAGGCTGGTTAGTTATTTAATGGTTTCAGCTTAGTTTATTTGATCTAAGACTTCAGTGCACGTTCGCAAAGATCAGCTGAAACAGATTGCTGGCACAGGCTGGTTAGTTATTTAATTGTTTCAGCTTAGTTTATCTAAAACTTCAGTGCACAGTTGCAGGGATCAGCTGACACAGATCCCTGGCACAGGCTGGTTAGTTATTTAATGGTTTCAACTTAGTTTATTTTCTCTAAAACTTCAGTGCACGGTCGCAGGGATCAGCTGACACAGATCTCTGGCACAGGCTGGTTAGTTATTTAATGGTTTCAGCTTAGTTTATTTTATCTAAAACTTCAGTGCATGGTTGCAGGGATCAGCTGACACAGATCGCTGGCACATGCTGGTTAGTTATTTAATGGTTTCAGCTTAGTTTATTTGATCTAAGACTTCAGTGCACGTTCGCAAAGATCAGCTGAAACAGATCGCTGGCACAGATCCCTTGCACAGGCTGGTTAGTTATTTAATGGTTTCAGCTTTGTTTATTTGATCTAAAACTTCAGTCCACGGTCGCAGGGATCAGCTGACACAGATCGCTGGCACAGATCCCTTGCACAGGCTGGTTAGTTATTTAATGGTTTCAACTTAGTTTATTTTATCTTAAACTTCAGTGCACGGTCGCAGGGATCAGCTGACACAGATCGCTGGTTAGTTATTTAATGGTTTCAGCTTTGTTTATTTGATCTAAAACTTCAGTCCACGTTCGCAGGGATCAGCTGACACAGATCGCTGGCACAGGCTGGTTAGTTATTTAATGGTTTCAGCTTAGATTATCTAAAACTTCAGTGCACGGTTGCAGGGATCAGCTGACACAGATCGCTCGCACAGGCTGGTTAGTTATTTAATGGTTTCAACTTAGTTTATTTTCTCTAAAAATTCAGTGCACGGTTGCAGGGATCAGCTGACACAGATCCCTGGCACAGCCTGGTTGGTTATTTAATGGTTTCAGCTTAGTTTATTTGATCTAAAACTTCAGTGCACGGTTGCAGGGATCAGCTGACACAGATCCCTTGCACAGGCTGGTTAGTTATTTAATGGTTTCAATTTAGTTTATTTTATCTAAAACTTCAGTGCACGGTCGCAGGGATCCGCTGACACAGATCCCTGGCACAGGCTGTTTAGTTATTTAATGGTTTCAACTTAGTTTATTTTCTCTAAAAATTCAGTGCACGGTTGCAGGGATCAGTTGACACAGAGCGCTGGCACAGGCTGGTTAGTTATTTAATGGTTTCAGCTTAGTTTATTTTATCTAAAACTTCAGTGCACGGTTGCAGGGATCAACTAACACAGATCCCTGACACACGCTGGTTAGTTATTTAATGGTTTCAACTTAGTTAATTTTATCTAAAACTTCAGTGCACGTTTGCAAGGATCAGCTGACAAAGATCGCTGGCACAGGCTGGTTAGTTATTTAATGGTTTCAGCTTAGTTTATTTTATCTAAAACTTCAGTGCACGGTTGCAGGGATCAGCTTATACAGATCGCTGGCACAGGCTGGTTAGTTATTTAATGGTTTCAGCTTAGTTTATCTAAAACTTCAGTGCACGGTTGCAGGGATCAGCTGACACAGATCGCTGGCACAGGCTGGTTAGTTATTTAATGGTTTCAACTTAGTTTATTTGATCTAAAACTTCAGTGCACGGTTGCAGGGATCAGCTGACACAGATCGCTGGCACAGGCTGGTTAGTTATTTAATAGTTTCAACTTAGTTTATTTGATCTAAAACTTCAGTGCACGGTTGCAGGGATCAGCTGACACAGATCGCTGGCACAGACTGGTTAGTTATTTAGTGGTTTCAGCTTAGTTTATTTGATCTAAAACTTCAGTGCACGGTTGCAGGGATCAGCTGACACAGATCGCTGGCACAGGCTGGTTAGTTATTTAATGGTTTCAGCTTAGTTTATTTTATCTTAAACTTCAGTGCACGGTCGCAGGGATCCGCTGACACAGATCGCTGGTTAGTTATTTAATGGTTTCAGCTTAGTTTATTTTCTCTAAAACTTCAGTGCACGGTTGCAGGGATCAGCTGACACAGATCGCTGGCACAGGCTGGTTGGTTATTTAATGGTTTCAGGTTAGTTTATTTGATCTAAAACTTCAGTGCACGGTTGCAGGGATCAGCTGACACAGATCGCTTGCACAGGCTGGTTGGTTATTTAATGGTTTCAGGTTAGTTTATTTGATCTAAGACTTCAGTGCACGTTCGCAAAGATCAGCTGAAACAGATCGCTGGCACAGATCCCTTGCACAGGCTGGTTAGTTATTTAATGGTTTCAACTTAGTTTATTTTATCTAAAACTTCAGTGCACGGTCGCAGTGATCAGCTGACACAGATCGCTGGTTAGTTATTTAATGGTTTCAGCTTTGTTTATTTGATCTAAAACTTCAGTCCACGTTCGCAGGGATCAGCTGACCCAGATCGCTGGCACAGGATGGTTAGTTATTTAATGGTTTCAGCTTAGTTTATTTGATCTAAGACTTCAGTGCACGGTTGCAAGGATCAGCTGACACAGATCGCTGGCACAGGCTGGTTAGTTATTTAATGGTTTCAGCTTAGTTTATTTGATCTAAGACGTAAGTGTACGGTTGCAGGGATCAGCTGACACAGATCGCTGGCACAGGCTGGTTAGTTATTTAAATGGTTTCAACTTAGTTTATCATAAAAAACTTCAGTGCACGGTTGCAGGAATCAGCTGAAACAGATCGCTGGCACAGGCTGGTTAGTTATTTAATGGTTTCAACTTAGTTTATCTAAAACTTCAGTGCACGGTTGCAGGAATCAGCTGACACAGATCGCTCGCACAGGCTGGTTAGTTATTTAATGGTTTCGGTTTGGTTTATTTTATCTAAAACTTCAGTGCACGGTTTCAGGGATCAGCTGACACAGATCGCTGGCACAGGCTGGTTAGTTATTTAATGGTTTCAGCTTAGTTTATCTAAAACTTCAGTGCACGGTTGCAGGGATCAGATGAAACAGATCGCTGGCACAGGCTGGCTAGTTATTTAATGGTTTCAGCTTAGTTTATCTAAAACTTCAGTGCACGGTTGCAGGGATCAGCTGACACAGATCGCTGGTTAGTTATTTAATGGTTTCAGCTTAGTTTATTTTATCTAAAACTTCAGTGCACGGTCGCAGGGATCAGCTGACACAGATCGCTGGTTAGTTATTTAATGGTTTCAGCTTAGTTTATTTGATCTAAAACTTCAGTGCACGGTTGCAGGGATCAGCTGACACAGATCGCTCGCACAGGCTGGTTAGTTATTTAATGGTTTCAGGTTAGTTTATTTGATCTAAGACTTCAGTGCATGGTCGCAAAGATCAGCTGACACAGATCCCTGGCACAGGCTGGTTAGTTATTTAATTGTTTCAGCTTACTTTATTTTCTGTAAAACTTCAGTGCACAGTTGCAGGGATCAGCTAACACAGATCCCTGACACACGCTGGTTAGTTATTTAATGGTTTCAACTTAGTTTATTTTCTCTAAAAATTCAGTGCACGGTTGCAGGGATCAGTTGACAAAGATTCCTGGCACAGGCTGGTTAGTTATTTAATGGTTTCAACTTAGTTTATTTTCTCTAAAACTTCAGTGCACGGTTGCAGGGATCAGCTGACACAGATCGCTGGCACAGGCTGGTTAGTTATTTAATGGTTTCAGCTTAGTTTATTTGATCTAAGACTTCAGTGCACGTTCGCAAAGTTCAGCTGAAACAGATCTCTGGCACAGATCGCTGGCACAGGCTGGTTGGTTATTTAATGGTTTCAGCTTAGTTTATTTGATCTAAAACTTCAGTGCACGGTTGCAGGGATCAGCTGACACAGATCGCTCGCACAGGCTGGTTGGTTATTTAATGGTTTCAGGTTAGTTTATTTGATCTAAGACTTCAGTGCACGTTCGCAAAGATCAGCTGAAACAGATCGCTGGCACAGATCCCTTGCACAGGCTGGTTAGTTATTTAATGGTTTCAACTTAGTTTATTTTATCTTAAACTTCAGTGCACGGTCGCAGGGATCAGCTGACACAGATCGCTGGTTAGTTATTTAATGGTTTCAGCGCACGTTCGCAGGGATCAGCTGACCCAGATCGCTGGCACAGGCTGGTTAGTTATTTAATGGTTTCAGCTTAGATTATCTAAAACTTCAGTGCACGGTTGCAGGGATCAGCTGACACAGATCCCTGGCACAGGCTGGCTAGTTATTTAATGGTTTCAGCTTAGATTATCTAAAACTTCAGTGCACGGTTTCAGGGATCAGCTGACACAGATCGCTGGCATAGGCTGGTTAGTTATTTAATTGTTTCAGCTTAGTTTATCTAAAACTTCAGTGCACGGTTGCAGGGATCAGCTGACACAGATCGTTGGCACAGGCTGGTTAGTTATTTAATGGTTTCAGCTTAGTTTATCTAAAACTTCAGTGCACGGTTGCAGGGATCAGCTGACACAGATCGCTGGCACAGGCTAGTTAGTTATTTAATGGTTTCGGTTTGGTTTATTTTATCTAAAACTTCAGTGCACGGTTGCAGGGATCAGCTGACACAGATCGCTGGCACAGGCTGGTTAGTTATTTAATGGTTTCAGCTTTGTTTATCTAAAACTTCAGTGCACGGTTGCAGGGATCAGATGAAACAGATCGCTGGCACAGATCGCTGGTTAGTTATTTAATGGTTTCGGTTTGGTTTATTTTATCTAAAACTTCAGTGCACGGTTGCAGGGATCAGCTGACACAGATCGCTGGCACAGGCTGGTTAGTTATTTAATGGTTTCAGCTTAGTTCATCTAAAACTTCAGTGCACGCTTGCAGGGATCAGCTGACACAGATCCCTGGCACAGGCTGGTTAGTTATTTAATGGTTTTAACTTAGTTTATTTGATCTAAAACTTCAGTGCACGATTGCAGGGATCAGCTGAAACAGATCGCTGGTACAGGCTGGTTAGTTATTTAATGGTTTCAGCCAAGTTTATCTAAAACTTCAGTGCACGCTTGCAGGGATCAGCTGACACAGATCCCTGGCACAGGCTGGTTAGTTATTTAATGGTTTTAACTTAGTTTATTTTATCTAAAACTTCAGTGCACGGTCGCAGGGATCCGCTGACACAGATTGCTGGCACAGGCTGGTTAGTTATTTAATTGTTTCAGCTTAGTTTATCTAAAACTTCAGTGCACAGTTGCAGGGATCAGCTGACACAGATCCCTGGCACAGGCTGGTTAGTTATTTAATGGTTTCAACTTAGTTTATTTTCTCTAAAACTTCAGTGCACGGTCGCAGGGATCAGCTGACACAGATCTCTGGCACAGGCTGGTTAGTTATTTAATGGTTTCAGCTTAGTTTATTTTATCTAAAACTTCAGTGCATGGTTGCAGGGATCAGCTGACACAGATCGCTGGCACATGCTGGTTAGTTATTTAATGGTTTCAGCTTAGTTTATTTGATCTAAGACTTCAGTGCACGTTCGCAAAGATCAGCTGAAACAGATCGCTGGCACAGATCCCTTGCACAGGCTGGTTAGTTATTTAATGGTTTCAACTTAGTTTATTTTATCTTAAACTTCAGTGCACGGTCGCAGGGGTCCGCTGACACAGATCGCTGGTTAGTTATTTAATGGTTTCAGCTTTGTTTATTTGATCTAAAACTTCAGTCCACGGTCGCAGGGATCAGCTGACACAGATCGCTGGCACAGATCCCTTGCACAGGCTGGTTAGTTATTTAATGGTTTCAACTTAGTTTATTTTATCTTAAACTTCAGTGCACGGTCGCAGGGATCCGCTGACACAGATCGCTGGTTAGTTATTTAATGGTTTCAGCTTTGTTTATTTGATCTAAAACTTCAGTCCACATTCGCAGCGATCAGCTGACACAGATCGCTGGCACAGGCTGGTTAGTTATTTCGTGGTTTCAGCTTAGTTTATTTTGATCTAAGACTTCAGTGCACGTTCGCAAAGATCAGCTGAAACAGATTGCTGGCACAGGCTGGTTAGTTATTTAATTGTTTCAGCTTAGTTTATCTAAAACTTCAGTGCACAGTTGCAGGGATCAGCTGACACAGATCCCTGGCACAGGCTGGTTAGTTATTTAATGGTTTCAACTTAGTTTATTTTCTCTAAAACTTCAGTGCACGGTCGCAGGGATCAGCTGACACAGATCGCTGGCACAGGCTGGTTAGTTATTTAATGGTTTCAGCTTAGTTTATTTGATCTAAAACTTCAGTGCACGGTCGCAGGGATCCGCTGACACAGATCGCTGGCTCAGGCTGGTTAGTTATTTAATGGTTTCAGCTTAGTTTATTTGATCTAAAACTTCAGTGCACGGTCGCAGGGATCCGCTGACACAGATAGCTGGCACAGGCTGGTTAGTTATTTAATGGTTTCAGCTTAGTTTATTTGATCTAAGACTTCAGTCCACGTTCGAAGGGATCAGCTGACACAGATCTCTGGCACAGATCGCTGGCACAGGCTGGTTAGTTATTTAGTGGTTTCAGCTTAGTTTATTTGATCTAAAACTTCAGTCCACGTTCGCAGGGATCAGCTGACACAGATCTCTGGCACAGCCTGGTTGGTTATTTAATGGTTTCAGCTTAGTTTATTTGATCTAAAACTTCAGTCCACGTTCGCAGGGATCAGCTGACACAGATCGCTCGCACAAGCTGGTTAGTTATTTAAATGGTTTCAGGTTAGTTTATTTGATCTAAGACTTCAGTGCACGTTCGCAAAGATCAGCTGACACAGATCTCTGGCACAGGCTGGTTAGTTATTTAATGGTTTCAACTTAGTTTTTTTTATCTTAAACTTCAGTGCACGGTCGCAGGGATCCGCTGACACAGATCGCTGGTTAGTTATTTAATGGTTTCAGCTTAGTTTATTTTATCTAAAACTTCAGTGCACGGTCGCAGGGATCCGCTGACACAGATCGCTGGTTAGTTATTTAATGGTTTCAGCTTAGTTTATTTGATCTAAAACTTCAGTGCACGGTTGCAGGGATCAGCTGACACAGATCGCTGGCACAGGCTGGTTAGTTATTTAATGGTTTCAGCTTAGTTTATTTGATCTAAAACTTCAGTGCACGGTTGCAGGGATCAGCTGACACAGATCCCTGGCACAGGCTGGTTAGTTATTTAATGGTTTCAGCTTAGTTTATTTGATCTAAAACTTCAGTGCACGATTGCAGGGATCAGCTGAAACAGATCGCTGGTACAGGCTGGTTAGTTATTTAATGGTTTCAGCTTAGTTTATCTAAAACTTCAGTGCACGGTTGCAGGGATCAGCTGAAACAGATCGCTGGTACAGGCTGGTTAGTTATTTAATGGTTTCAGCTTAGTTTATTTGATCTAAGACTTCAGAGCACGTTCGCAAAGATCAGCTGAAACAGATCGCTGGCACAGATCCCTTGCACAGGCTGGTTAGTTATTTAATGGTTTCAACTTAGTTTATTTTATCTTAAACTTCAGTGCACGGTCGCAGGGATCAGCTGACACAGATCGCTGGTTAGTTATTTAATGGTTTCAGCTTTGTTTATTTGATCTAAAACTTCAGTCCACGTTCGCAGGGATCAGCTGACACAGATCGCTGGCACAGGCTGGTTAGTTATTTAATGGTTTCAGCTTAGATTATCTAAAACTTCAGTGCACGGTTGCAGGGATCAGCTGACACAGATCGCTCGCACAGGCTGGTTAGTTATTTAATGGTTTCAGGTTAGTTTATTTGATCTAAGACTTCAGTGCACGTTCGCAAAGATCAGCTGAAACAGATCGCTGGTACAGGCTGGTTAGTTATTTAATGGTTTCAGCTTTGTTTATTTGATCTAAAACTTCAGTGCACGGTCGCAGTGATCAGCTGACACAGATCGCTGGTTAGTTATTTAATGGTTTCAGCTTTGTTTATTTGATCTAAAACTTCAGTGCACGGTCGCAGGGATCAGCTGAAACAGATCGCTGGCACAGGCTGGTTAGTTATTTAATGGTTTCAGGTTAGTTTATTTGATCTAAGACTTCAGTGCACGTTCGCAAAGATCAGCTGAAACAGATCGCTGGCACAGATCCCTTGCACAGGCTGGTTAGTTATTTAATGGTTTCAACTTAGTTTTTTTTATCTTAAACTTCAGTGCACGGTCGCAGGGATCCGCTGACACAGATCGCTGGTTAGTTATTTAATGGTTTCAGCTTAGTTTATTTTATCTAAAACTTCAGTGCACGGTTGCAGGGATCAGCTAACACAGATCCCTGACACACGCTGGTTAGTTATTTAATGGTTTCAACTTAGTTTATTTTCTCTAAAACTTCAGTGCACGGTCGCAGGGATCAGCTGAAACAGATCGCTGGTACAGGCTGGTTAGTTATTTAATGGTTTCAGCTTAGTTTATTTTATCTAAAACTTCAGTGCACGGTCGCAGGGATCAGCTGAAACAGATCGCTGGTACAGGCTGGTTAGTTATTTAATGGTTTCAGCTTAGTTTATCTAAAACTTCAGTGCACGGTTGCAGGGATCAGCTGAAACAGATCGCTGGTACAGGCTGGTTAGTTATTTAATGGTTTCAGCTTAGTTTATCTAAAACTTCAGTGCACGGTCGCAGGGATCAGCTGACACAGATCGCTGGTTAGTTATTTAATGGTTTCAGCTTAGTTTATCTAAAACTTCAGTGCACGTTCGCAGGGATCAGCTGACCCAGATCGCTGGCACAGGCTGGTTAGTTATTTAATGGTTTCAGCTTAGATTATCTAAAACTTCAGTGCACGGTTGCAGGGATCAGCTGACACAGATCCCTGGCACAGGCTGGCTAGTTATTTAATGGTTTCAGCTTAGATTATCTAAAACTTCAGTGCACGGTTGCAGGGATCAGCTGACACAGATCGTTGGCACAGGCTAGTTAGTTATTTAATGGTTTCGGTTTGGTTTATTTTATCTAAAACTTCAGTGCACGGTTGCAGGGATCAGCTGACACAGATCGCTGGCACAGGCTGGTTAGTTATTTAATGGTTTCAGCTTTGTTTATCTAAAACTTCAGTGCACGGTTGCAGGGATCAGATGAAACAGATCGCTGGCACAGGCTGGTTAGTTATTTAATGGTTTCGGTTTGGTTTATTTTATCTAAAACTTCAGTGCACGGTTGCAGGGATCAGCTGACACAGATCGCTGGCACAGGCTGGTTAGTTATTTAATGGTTTCAGCTTAGTTCATCTAAAACTTCAGTGCACGCTTGCAGGGATCAGCTGACACAGATCCCTGGCACAGGCTGGTTAGTTATTTAATGGTTTTAACTTAGTTTATTTGATCTAAAACTTCAGTGCACGATTGCAGGGATCAGCTGAAACAGATCGCTGGTACAGGCTGGTTAGTTATTTAATGGTTTCAGCCAAGTTTATCTAAAACTTCAGTGCGCGGTTGCAGGGATCAGCTGACACAGATCCCTTGCACAGGCTGGTTAGTTATTTAATGGTTTTAACTTAGTTTATTTGATCTAAGACTTCAGTGCACGTTCGCAAAGATCAGCTGAAACAGATTGCTGGCACAGGCTGGTTAGTTATTTAATGGTTTTAACTTAGTTTATTTTATCTAAAACTTCAGTGCACGGTCGCAGGGATCCGCTGACACAGATCGCTGGCACAGGCTGGTTAGTTATTTAATGGTTTCAGCTTAGTATATTTGATCTAAGACTTCAGTGCACGTTCGCAAAGATCAGCTGAAACAGATTGCTGGCACAGGCTGGTTAGTTATTTAATTGTTTCAGCTTAGTTTATCTAAAACTTCAGTGCACAGTTGCAGGGATCAGCTGACACAGATCCCTGGCACAGGCTGGTTAGTTATTTAATGGTTTCAACTTAGTTTATTTTCTCTAAAACTTCAGTGCACGGTCGCAGGGATCAGCTGACACAGATCTCTGGCACAGGCTGGTTAGTTATTTAATGGTTTCAGCTTAGTTTATTTTATCTAAAACTTCAGTGCATGGTTGCAGGGATCAGCTGACACAGATCGCTGGCACATGCTGGTTAGTTATTTAATGGTTTCAGCTTAGTTTATTTGATCTAAGACTTCAGTGCACGTTCGCAAAGATCAGCTGAAACAGATCGCTGGCACAGATCCCTTGCACAGGCTGGTTAGTTATTTAATGGTTTCAGCTTTGTTTATTTGATCTAAAACTTCAGTCCACGGTCGCAGGGATCAGCTGACACAGATCGCTGGCACAGATCCCTTGCACAGGCTGGTTAGTTATTTAATGGTTTCAACTTAGTTTATTTTATCTTAAACTTCAGTGCACGGTCGAAGGGATCCGCTGACACAGATCGCTGGTTAGTTATTTAATGGTTTCAGCTTTGTTTATTTGATCTAAAACTTCAGTCCACATTCGCAGGGATCAGCTGACACAGATCGCTGGCACAGGCTGGTTAGTTATTTCGTGGTTTCAGCTTAGTTTATTTTGATCTAAGACTTCAGTGCACGTTCGCAAAGATCAGCTGAAACAGATTGCTGGCACAGGCTGGTTAGTTATTTAATTGTTTCAGCTTAGTTTATCTAAAACTTCAGTGCACGGTTGCAGGGATCAGCTGACACAGATCGCTGGCACAGGCTGGTTAGTTATTTCGTGGTTTCAGCTTAGTTTATTTTGATCTAAGACTTCAGTGCACGTTCGCAAAGATCAGCTGAAACAGATCCCTGGCACAGGCTGGTTAGTTATTTAATGGTTTCAGCTTAGTTTATTTTATCTAAAACTTCAGTGCACGGTCGCAGGGATCCGCTGACACAGATCGCTGGTTAGTTATTTAATGGTTTCAGCTTAGTTTATTTTATCTAAAACTTCAGTGCACGGTTGCAGGGATCAGCTGACACAGATCGCTGGCACAGGCTGGTTAGTTATTTAATGGTTTCAGCTTAGTTTATTTGATCTAAGACTTCAGTGCACGGTTGCAGGGATCAGCTGACACAGATCGCTGGCACAGGCTGGTTAGTTATTTAATGGTTTCAACTTAGTTTATTTTATCTAAAACTTCAGTGCACGGTCGCAGTGATCAGCTGACACAGATCGCTGGTTAGTTATTTAATGGTTTCAGCTTAGTTTATTTGATCTAAAACTTCAGTCCACGTTCGCAGGGATCCGCTGACACAGATCGCTGGTTAGTTATTTAATGGTTTCAGCTTAGTTTATTTGATCTAAAACTTCAGTGCACGGTCGCAGTGATCAGCTGACACAGATCGCTGGTTAGTTATTTAATGGTTTCAACTTAGTTTATTTTCTGTAAAACTTCAGTGCACAGTTGCAGGGATCAGCTAACACAGATCCCTGACACACGCTGGTTGGTTATTTAATGGTTTCAACTTAGTTTATTTTCTCTAAAACTTCAGTGCACGGTCGCAGGGATCAGCTGAAACAGATCGCTGGTACAGGCTGGTTAGTTATTTAATGGTTTCAGCTTAGTTTATCTAAAACTTCAGTGCACGGTTGCAGGGATCAGCTGAAACAGATCGCTGGTACAGGCTGGTTAGTTATTTAATGGTTTCAGCTTAGTTTATCTAAAACTTCAGTGCACGATTGCAGGGATCAGCTGACACAGATCGCTGGCACAGGCTGGTTAGTTATTTAATGGTTTCAGCTTAGTTTATCTAAAACTTCAGTGCACGATTGCAGGGATCAGCTGAAACAGATCGCTGGTACAGGCTGGTTAGTTATTTAATGGTTTCAGCTTAGTTTATCTAAAACTTCAGTGCACGATTGCAGGGATCAGCTGAAACAGATCGCTGGTACAGGCTGGTTAGTTATTTAATGGTTTCAGCTTAGTTTATCTAAAACTTCAGTGCACGATTGCAGGGATCAGCTGAAACAGATCGCTGGTACAGGCTGGTTAGTTATTTAATGGTTTCAGCTTAGTTTATCTAAAACTTCAGTGCACGGTTGCAGGGATCAGCTGAAACAGATCGCTGGTACAGGCTGGTTAGTTATTTAATGGTTTCAGCTTAGTTTATTTGATCTAAGACTTCAGAGCACGTTCGCAAAGATCAGCTGAAACAGATCGCTGGCACAGATCCCTTGCACAGGCTGGTTAGTTATTTAATGGTTTCAACTTAGTTTATTTTATCTTAAACTTCAGTGCACGGTCGCAGGGATCAGCTGACACAGATCGCTGGTTAGTTATTTAATGGTTTCAGCTTTGTTTATTTGATCTAAAACTTCAGTCCACGTTAGCAGGGATCAGCTGACACAGATCGCTGGTACAGGCTGGTTAGTTATTTAATGGTTTCAGCTTAGATTATCTAAAACTTCAGTGCACGGTTGCAGGGATCAGCTGACACAGATCGCTCGCACAGGCTGGTTAGTTATTTAATGGTTTCAGGTTAGTTTATTTGATCTAAGACTTCAGTGCACGTTCGCAAAGATCAGCTGAAACAGATCGCTGGTACAGGCTGGTTAGTTATTTAATGGTTTCAGCTTTGTTTATTTGATCTAAAACTTCAGTGCACGGTCGCAGTGATCAGCTGACACAGATCGCTGGTTAGTTATTTAATGGTTTCAGCTTAGTTTATTTGATCTAAAACTTCAGTGCACGGTTGCAGGGATCAGCTGACACGCATCGCTGGCACAGGCTGGTTAGTTATTTAATGGTTTCAGGTTAGTTTATTTGATCTAAGACTTCAGTGCACGTTCGCAAAGATCAGCTGAAACAGATCGCTGGCACAGATCCCTTGCACAGGCTGGTTAGTTATTTAATGGTTTCAACTTAGTTTATTTTATCTTAAACTTCAGTGCACGGTCGCAGGGATCAGCTGACACAGATCGCTGGCACAGGCTGGTTAGTTATTTAATGGTTTCAACTTAGTTTATTTGATCTAAAACTTCAGTGCACGGTCGCAGTGATCAGCTGACACAGATCGCTGGTACAGGCTGGTTAGTTATTTAATGGTTTCAGCTTAGTTTATTTGATCTAAAACTTCAGTGCACGGTCGCAGGGATCCGCTGACACAGATCGCTGGCACAGGCTGGTTAGTTATTTAATGGTTTCAGCTTAGTTTATTTGATCTAAAACTTCAGTGCACGGTTGCAGGGATTAGCTGACACAGATCGCTGTCACAGGCTGGTTAGTTATTTAATGGTTTCAACTTAGTTTATTTTCTCTAAAACTTCAGTGCACGGTTGCAGGGATCAGCTGACACAGATCGCTGGCACAGGCTGGTTAGTTATTTAGTGGTTTCAGCTTAGTTTATTTGATCTAAGACTTCAGTCCACGTTCGCAGCGATCAGCTGACACAGATCTCTGGCACAGATCGCTGGCACAGGCTGGTTAGTTATTTAGTGGTTTCAGCTTAGTTTATTTGATCTAAAACTTCAGTCCACGTTCGCAGGGATCCGCTGACACAGATCGCTGGCACAGGCTGGTTAGTTATTTAATGGTTTCAGCTTAGTTTATTTGATCTAAAACTTCAGTGCACGGTCGCAGGGATCCGCTGACACAGATCGCTGGCACAGGCTGGTTAGTTATTTAATGGTTTCAGCTTAGTTTATTTGATCTAAAACTTCAGTGCACGGTTGCAGGGATCAGCTGACACAGATCGCTGGCACAGGCTGGTTAGTTATTTAATGGTTTCAGCTTAGTTTATTTGATCTAAAACTTCAGTGCACGGTCGCAGGGATCCGCTGACACAGATCGCTGGCACAGGCTGGTTAGTTATTTAATGGTTTCAGCTTAGTTTATTTGATCTAAAACTTCAGTGCACGGTTGCAGGGATCAGCTGACACAGATCGCTGTCACAGGCTGGTTAGTTATTTAATGGTTTCAGGTTAGTTTATTTGATCTAAGACTTCAGTGCATGGTCGCAAAGATCAGCTGACACAGATCTCTGGCACAGATCGCTGGCACAGGCTGGTTAGTTATTTAGTGGTTTCAGCTTAGTTTATTTGATCTAAAACTTCAGTCCATGTTCGCAGGGATCAGCTGACACAGATCGCTGGCACAGCCTGGTTGGTTATTTAATGGTTTCAGCTTAGTTTATTTGATCTAAAACTTCAGTGCACGGTTGCAGGGATCAGCTGACACAGATCGCTGGCACAGGCTGGTTAGTTATTTAATGGTTTCAGCTTAGTTTATTTGATCTAAGACTTCAGTGCACGGTTGCAGGGATCCGCTGACACAGATCGCTGGCACAGGCTGGTTAGTTATTTAATGGTTTCAACTTAGTTTATTTTATCTAAAACTTCAGTGCACGGTCTTAGTGATCAGCTGACACAGATCGCTGGTTAGTTATTTAATGGTTTCAGCTTTGTTTATTTGATCTAAAACTTCAGTCCACGTTCGCAGGGATCCGCTGACACAGATCGCTGGCACAGGCTGGTTAGTTATTTAATGGATTCAGCTTAGTTTATTTGATCTAAAACTTCAGTGCACGGTCGCAGGGATCCGCTGACACAGATCGCTGGCTCAGGCTGGTTAGTTATTTAATGGTTTCAGCTTAGTTTATTTGATCTAAAACTTCAGTGCACGGTTGCAGGGATCAGCTGACACAGATCGCTGGCACAGGCTGGTTAGTTATTTAATGGTTTCAGCTTAGTTTATTTGATCTAAGACTTCAGTCCACGTTCGAAGGGATCAGCTGACACAGATCTCTGGCACAGATCGCTGGCACAGGCTGGTTAGTTATTTAGTGGTTTCAGCTTAGTTTATTTGATCTAAAACTTCAGTCCACGTTCGCAGGGATCAGCTGACACAGATCTCTGGCACAGCCTGGTTGGTTATTTAATGGTTTCAGCTTAGTTTATTTGATCTAAAACTTCAGTCCACGTTCGCAGGGATCAGCTGACACAGATCGCTCGCACAGGCTGGTTAGTTATTTAAATGGTTTCAGGTTAGTTTATTTGATCTAAGACTTCAGTGCACGTTCGCAAAGATCAGCTGAAACAGATCGCTGGCACAGATCCCTTGCACAGGCTGGTTAGTTATTTAATGGTTTCAACTTAGTTTTTTTTATCTTAAACTTCAGTGCACGGTCGCAGGGATCCGCTGACACAGATCGCTGGTTAGTTATTTAATGGTTTCAGCTTAGTTTATTTTATCTAAAACTTCAGTGCACGGTCGCAGGGATCCGCTGACACAGATCGCTGGTTAGTTATTTAATGGTTTCAGCTTAGTTTATTTTATCTAAAACTTCAGTGCACGGTTGCAGGGATCAGCTGACACAGATCGCTGGCACAGGCTGGTTAGTTATTTAATGGTTTCAGCTTAGTTTATTTGATCTAAGACTTCAGTGCACGGTTGCAGGGATCAGCTGACACAGATCGCTGGCACAGGCTGGTTAGTTATTTAATGGTTTCAACTTAGTTTATTTTATCTAAAACTTCAGTGCACGGTCGCAGTGATCAGCTGACACAGATCGCTGGTTAGTTATTTAATGGTTTCAGCTTTGTTTATTTGATCTAAAACTTCAGTCCACGTTCGCAGGGATCCGCTGACACAGATCGCTGGCACAGGCTGGTTAGTTATTTAATGGTTTCAGCTTAGTTTATTTGATCTAAAACTTCAGTGCACGGTTGCAGGGATCAGCTGACACAGATCGCTGTCACAGGCTGGTTAGTTATTTAAATGGTTTCAGGTTAGTTTATTTGATCTAAGACTTCAGTGCATGGTCGCAAAGATCAGCTGACACAGATCCCTGGCACAGGCTGGTTAGTTATTTAATGGTTTCAACTTAGTTTATTTTCTGTAAAACTTCAGTGCACAGTTGGAGGGATCAGCTAACACAGATCCCTGACACACGCTGGTTAGTTATTTAATGGTTTCAACTTAGTTTATTTTCTCTAAAACTTCAGTGCACGGTCGCAGGGATCAGCTGAAACAGATCGCTGGTACAGGCTGGTTAGTTATTTAATGGTTTCAGCTTAGTTTATTTGATCTAAGACTTCAGTGCACGGTTGCAGGGATCAGCTGACACAGATCGCTGGCACAGGCTGGTTAGTTATTTAATGGTTTCAACTTAGTTTATTTTATCTAAAACTTCAGTGCACGGTCGCAGGGATCAGCTGACACAGATCGCTGGTTAGTTATTTAATGGTTTCAGCTTTGTTTATTTGATCTAAAACTTCAGTCCACGTTCGCAGGGATCCACTGACACAGATCGCTGGCACAGGCTGGTTAGTTATTTAATGGTTTCAACTTAGTTTATTTTCTGTAAAACTTCAGTGCACAGTTGCAGGGATCAGCTAACACAGATCCCTGACACACGCTGGTTAGTTATTTAATGGTTTCAACTTAGTTTATTTTCTCTAAAACTTCAGTGCACGGTCGCAGGGATCAGCTGAAACAGATCGCTGGTACAGGCTGGTTAGTTATTTAATGGTTTCAGCTTAGTTTATCTAAAACTTCAGTGCACGGTTGCAGGGATCAGCTGAAACAGATCGCTGGTACAGGCTGGTTAGTTATTTAATGGTTTCAGCTTAGTTTATCTAAAACTTCAGTGCACGATTGCAGGGATCAGCTGACACAGATCGCTGGCACAGGCTGGTTAGTTATTTAATGGTTTCAGCTTAGTTTATTTGATCTAAAACTTCAGTGCACGGTTGCAGGGATCAGCTGACACAGATCCCTGGCACAGGCTGGTTAGTTATTTAATGGTTTCAGCTTAGTTTATTTGATCTAAAACTTCAGTGCACGATTGCAGGGATCAGCTGAAACAGATCGCTGGTACAGGCTGGTTAGTTATTTAATGGTTTCAGCTTAGTTTATCTAAAACTTCAGTGCACGGTTGCAGGGATCAGCTGAAACAGATCGCTGGCACAGGCTGGTTAGTTATTTAATGGTTTCAGCTTAGTTTATTTGATCTAAGACTTCAGAGCACGTTCGCAAAGATCAGCTGAAACAGATCCCTGGCACAGGCTGGTTAGTTATTTAATGGTTTCAACTTAGTTTATTTTATCTTAAACTTCAGTGCACGGTCGCAGGGATCAGCTGACACAGATCGCTGGTTAGTTATTTAATGGTTTCAGCTTTGTTTATTTGATCTAAAACTTCAGTCCACGTTCGCAGGGATCAGCTGACACAGATCGCTGGCACAGGCTGGTTAGTTATTTAATGGTTTCAGCTTAGTTTATTTGATCTAAAACTTCAGTGCACGATTGCAGGGATCAGCTGAAACAGATCGCTGGTACAGGCTGGTTAGTTATTTAATGGTTTCAGGTTAGTTTATTTGATCTAAGACTTCAGTGCACGTTCGCAAAGATCAGCTGAAACAGATCGCTGGCACAGATCCCTTGCACAGGCTGGTTAGTTATTTAATGGTTTCAGGTTAGTTTATTTTATCTAAAACTTCAGTGCACGGTCGCAGTGATCAGCTGACACAGATCGCTAGTACAGGCTGGTTAGTTATTTAATGGTTTCAGCTTAGTTTATTTGATCTAAAACTTCAGTGCACGGTCGCAGGGATCCGCTGACACAGATCGCTGGCACAGGCTGGTTAGTTATTTAATGGTTTCAGCTTAGTTTATTTGATCTAAAACTTCAGTGCACGGTTGCAGGGATCAGCTGACACAGATCGCTGGCACAGGCTGGTTAGTTATTTAATGGTTTCAGCTTAGTTTATTTGATCTAAAACTTCAGTGCACGGTCGCAGGGATCCGCTGACACAGATCGCTGGCACAGGCTGGTTAGTTATTTAATGGTTTCAGCTTAGTTTATTTGATCTAAAACTTCAGTGCACGGTTGCAGGGATCAGCTGACACAGATCGCTGTCACAGGCTGGTTAGTTATTTAATGGTTTCAGGTTAGTTTATTTGATCTAAGACTTCAGTGCATGGTCGCAAAGATCAGCTGACACAGATCCCTGGCACAGGCTGGTTAGTTATTTAATGGTTTCAACTTAGTTTATTTTCTCTAAAACTTCAGTGCACGGTTGCAGGGATCAGCTGACACAGATCGCTGGCACAGGCTGGTTAGTTATTTAATGGTTTCAGCTTAGTTTATTTGATCTAAGACTTCAGTCCACGTTCGCAGGGATCAGCTGACACAGATCTCTGGCACAGATCGCTGGCACAGGCTGGTTAGTTATTTAGTGGTTTCAGCTTAGTTTATTTGATCTAAAACTTCAGTCCACGTTCGCAGGGATCCGCTGACACAGATCGCTGGCACAGGCTGGTTAGTTATTTAATGGTTTCAGCTTAGTTTATTTGATCTAAAACTTCAGTGCACGGTCGCAGGGATCCGCTGACACAGATCGCTGGCACAGGCTGGTTAGTTATTTAATGGTTTCAGCTTAGTTTATTTGATCTAAAACTTCAGTGCACGGTTGCAGGGATCAGCTGACACAGATCGCTGTCACAGGCTGGTTAGTTATTTAATGGTTTCAGGTTAGTTTATTTGATCTAAGACTTCAGTGCATGGTCGCAAAGATCAGCTGACACAGATGTCTGGCACAGATCGCTGGCACAGGCTGGTTAGTTATTTAGTGGTTTCAGCTTAGTTTATTTGATCTAAAACTTCAGTGCACGTTCGCAAAGATCAGCTGAAACAGATCGCTGGCACAGATCCCTTGCACAGGCTGGTTAGTTATTTAATGGTTTCAACTTAGTTTATTTTATCTTAAACTTCAGTGCACGGTTGCAGGGATCAGCTGACACAGATCGCTGGTTAGTTATTTAATGGTTTCAGCTTTGTTTATTTGATCTAAAACTTCAGTCCACGTTCGCAGGGATCAGCTGACACAGATCGCTGGCACAGGCTGGTTAGTTATTTAATGGTTTCAGCTTAGTTTATTTTATCTAAAACTTCAGTGCACGGTCGCAGGAATCAGCTGACACAGATCGCCCGTTAGTTATTTAATGGTTTCAGCTTTGTTTATTTGATCTAAAACTTCAGTGCACGTTCGCAGGGATCAGCTGACACAGATCGCTGGCACAGGCTGGTTAGTTATTTAATGGTTTCAGCTTAGTTTATTTGATCTAAGACTTCAGTGCACGGTTGCAGGGATCAGCTGACACAGATCGCTGGCACAGGCTGGTTAGTTATTTAATGGTTTCAACTTAGTTTATTTTATCTAAAACTTCAGTGCACGGTCGCAGTGATCAGCTGACACAGATCGCTGGTTAGTTATTTAATGGTTTCAGCTTTGTTTATTTGATCTAAAACTTCAGTCCACGTTCGCAGGGATCAGCTGACACAGATCGCTGGCACAGGCTGGTTAGTTATTTAATGGTTTCAGGTTAGTTTATTTGATCTAAGACTTCAGGGCATGGTCGCAAAGATCAGCTGACACAGATCGCTGGCACAGGCTGGTTAGTTATTTAATGGTTTCCGCTTAGTTGATTTAAAATTTCAGTGCACGATTGCAGGGATCAGCTGACACAGATCGCTGGCACAGGCTGGTTAGTTATTTAATGGTTTCAGCTTAGTTTATCTAAAACTTCAGTGCACGGTTGCAGGGATCAGCTGAAACAGATCGCTGGTACAGGCTGGTTAGTTATTTAATGGTTTCAGCTTAGTTTATCTAAAACTTCAGTGCACGGTTGCAGGGATCAGCTGAAACAGATCGCTGGTACAGGCTGGTTAGTTATTTAATGGTTTCAGGTTAGTTTATTTGATCTAAGACTTCAGTGCACGTTCGCAAAGATCAGCTGAAACAGATCGCTGGTACAGGCTGGTTAGTTATTTAATGGTTTCAGCTTAGTTTATCTAAAACTTCAGTGCACGGTCGCAGGGATCAGCTGACACAGATCGCTGGCACAGGCTGGTTAGTTATTTAATGGTTTCAGCTTTGTTTATTTGATCTAAAACTTCAGTCCACGTTCGCAGGGATCAGCTGACACAGATCGCTGGCACAGGCTGGTTAGTTATTTAATGGTTTCAGGTTAGTTTATTTGATCTAAGACTTCAGGGCATGATCGCAAAGATCAGCTGACACAGATCGCTGGCACAGGCTGGTTAGTTATTTAATGGTTTCAGCTTAGTTGATCTAAAACTTCATTGCACGATTGCAGGGATGAGCTGACACAGATCGCTGGCACAGGCTGGTTAGTTATTTAATGGTTTCAGCTTAGTTTATTTGATCTAAAACTTCATTGCACGATTGCAGGGATCAGCTGAAACAGATCGCTGGTACAGGCTGGTTAGTTATTTAATGGTTTCAGCCAAGTTTATCTAAAACTTCAGTGCACGGTTGCAGGGATCAGCTGAAACAGATCGCTGGTACAGGCTGGTTAGTTATTTAATGGTTTCAGGTTAGTTTATTTGATCTAAGACTTCAGTGCACGTTCGCAAAGATCAGCTGAAACAGATCGCTGGTACAGGCTGGTTAGTTATTTAATGGTTTCAACTTAGTTTATTTTATCTAAAACTTCAGTGCACGATTGCAGGGATCAGCTGAAACAGATCGCTGGTACAGGCTGGTTAGTTATTTAATGGTTTCAGCCAAGTTTATCTAAAACTTCAGTGCACGGTTGCAGGGATCAGCTGAAACAGATCGCTGGCACAGGCTGGTTAGTTATTTAATGGTTTCAGCCAAGTTTATCTAAAACTTCAGTGCACGGTCGCAGGGATCCGCTGACACAGATCGCTGGCACAGGCTGGTTAGTTATTTAATGGTTTCAGGTTAGTTTATTTGATCTAAGACTTCAGTGCACGTTCGCAAAGATCAGCTGAAACAGATCGCTGGTACAGGCTGGTTAGTTATTTAATGGTTTCAGCTTAGTTTATTTGATCTAAAACTTCAGTCCACGTTCGCAGGGATCAGCTGACACAGATCGCTGGCACAGGCTGGTTAGTTATTTAATGGTTTCAGCTTAGTTTATTTGATCTAAGACTTCAGTGCACGGTTGCAGGGATCAGCTGACACAGATCGCTGGTTAGTTATTTAATGGTTTCAGCTTTGTTTATTTGATCTAAAACTTCAGTCCACGTTCGCAGGGATCAGCTGACAAAGATCGCTGGCACAGGCTGGTTAGTTATTTAATGGTTTCAGGTTAGTTTATTTGATCTAAGACTTCAGGGCATGATCGCAAAGATCAGCTGACACAGATCGCTGGCACAGGCTGGTTAGTTATTTAATGGTTTCAGCTTAGTTGATCTAAAACTTCAGTGCACGATTGCAGGGATGAGCTGACACAGATCGCTGGCACAGGCTGGTTAGTTATTTATTTAATGGTTTCAGCTTAGTTTATTTAAGCTAAAACTTCATTGCACGATTGCAGGGATCAGCTGAAACAGATCGCTGTCACAGGCTGGTTAGTTATTTAATGGTTTCAGCCAAGTTTATCTAAAACTTCAGTGCACGGTTGCAGGGATCAGCTGAAACAGATCGCTGGTACAGGCTGGTTAGTTATTTAATGGTTTCAGCTTAGTTTATCTAAAACTTCAGTGCACGGTTGCAGGGATCAGCTGACACAGATCGCTGGCACAGGCTGGTTAGTTATTTAATGGTTTCAGCTTAGTTGATCTAAAACTTCAGTGCACGATTGCAGGGATGAGCTGACACAGATCGCTGGCACAGGCTGGTTAGTTATTTAATGGTTTCAGCTTAGTTTATTTGATCTAAAACTTCATTGCACGATTGCAGGGATCAGCTGAAACAGATCGCTGGTACAGGCTGGTTAGTTATTTAATGGTTTCAGCCAAGTTTATCTAAAACTTCAGTGCACGGTTGCAGGGATCAGCTGAAACAGATCGCTGGTACAGGCTGGTTAGTTATTTAATGGTTTCAGCCAAGTTTATCTAAAACTTCAGTGCACGGTTGCAGGGATCAGCTGAAACAGATCGCTGGTACAGGCTGGTTAGTTATTTAATGGTTTCAGCCAAGTTTATCTAAAACTTCAGTGCACGATTGCAGGGATCAGCTGACACAGATCGCTGGCACAGGCTGGTTAGTTATTTAATGGTTTCAGCTTAGTTTATTTGATCTAAAACTTCAGTGCACGGTTGCAGGGATCAGCTGACACAGATCGCTGGCACAGGCTGGTTAGTTATTTAATGGTTTCGGCTTAGTTTATTTGATCTAAAACTTCAGTGCACGATTGCAGGGATCAGCTGAAACAGATCGCTGGTACAGGCTGGTTAGTTATTTAATGGTTTCAGCTTAGTTGATCTAAAACTTCAGTGCACGATTGCAGGGATGAGCTGACACAGATCGCTGGCACAGGCTGGTTAGTTATTTAATGGTTTCAGCTTAGTTTATTTGATCTAAAACGTCATTGCACGATTGCAGGAATCAGCTGAAACAGATCGCTGGCACAGGCTGGTTAGTTATTTAATGGTTTCAGCCAAGTTTATCTAAAACTTCAGTGCACGGTTGCAGGGATCAGCTGACACAGATCCCTTGCAAAGGCTGGTTAGTTATTAAATGGTTTCAACTTAGTTTATTTTATCTAAAACTTCAGTGCACGGTCGCAGGGATCCGCTGACACAGATCGCTGGCACAGGCTGGTTAGTTATTTAGTGGTTTCAGGTTAGTTTATTTGATCTAAGACTTCAGTGCATGGTCGCAAAGATCAGCTGACACAGATCCCTGGCACAGGCTGGTTAGTTATTTAATGGTTTCAGCTTAGTTTATCTGAAACTTCAGTGCACGGTTGCAGGGATCAGCTGAAACAGATCGCTGGTACAGGCTGGTTAGTTATTTAATGGTTTCAGGTTAGTTTATTTGATCTAAGACTTCAGTGCACGTTCGCAAAGATCAGCTGAAACAGATCGCTGGCACAGATCCCTTGCACAGGCTGGTTAGTTATTTAATGGTTTCAGCCAAGTTTATCTAAAACTTCAGTGCACGGTTGCAGGGATCAGCTGAAACAGAACGCTGGTACAGGCTGGTTAGTTATTTAATGGTTTCAGCTTAGTTTATCTAAAACTTCAGTGATCGATTGCAGGGATCAGCTGACACAGATCGCTGGCACAGGCTGGTTAGTTATTTAATGGTTTCAGCCAAGTTTATCTAAAACTTCAGTGCACGGTTGCAGGGATCAGCTGACACAGATCGCTGGCACAGGCTGGTTAGTTATTTAGTGGTTTCAGCTTAGTTTATTTGATCTAAGACTTCAGTGCACGTTCGCAAAGATCAGCTGAAACAGATCGCTGGCACAGATCGCTGGCACAGGCTGGTTAGTTATTTAATGGTTTCAGCTTAGTTTATTTGATCTAAAACTTCAGTCCACGTTCGCAGGGATCAGCTGACACAGATCTCTGGCACAGCCTGGTTGGTTATTTAATGGTTTCAGGTTAGTTTATTTGATCTAAGACTTCAGTGCACGTTCGCAAAGATCAGCTGAAACAGATCGCTGGCACAGATCCCTTGCACAGGCTGGTTAGTTATTTAATGGTTTCAACTTAGTTTATTTTCTCTAAAACTTCAGTGCACGGTCGCAGGGATCAGCTGAAACAGATCGCTGGTACAGGCTGGTTAGTTATTTAATGGTTTCAGCTTAGTTTATCTAAAACTTCAGTGCACGGTTGCAGGGATCAGCTGAAACAGATCGCTGGCACAGCCTGGTTAGTTATTTAATGGTTTCAGCTTAGTTTATTTGATCTAAAACTTCAGTCCACGTTCGCAGGGATCAGCTGACACAGATCGCTGGCACAGGCTGGTTAGTTATTTAATGGTTTCAGCTTAGTTTATTTGATCTAAAACTTCAGTGCACGGTTGCAGGTATCAGCTGACACAGATCGCTGGCACAGGCTGGTTAGTTATTTAATGGTTTCAGCTTAGTTTATTTGATCTAAAACTTCAGTCCACGTTCGCAGGGATCAGCTGACACAGATCCCTTGCACAGGCTGGTTACTTATTTAATGGTTTCAGCTTAGTTTATTTGATCTAAGACTTCAGTGCACGGTTGCAGGGATCAGCTGACACAGATCGCTGGCACAGGCTGGTTAGTTATTTAATGGTTTCAACTTAGTTTATTTTATCTAACACTTCAGTGCACGGTCGCAGTGATCAGCTGACACAGATCGCTGGTTAGTTATTTAATGGTTTCAGCTTAGTTTATTTGATCTAAAACTTCAGTCCACGTTCGCAGGGATCAGCTGACACAGATCCCTTGCACAGGCTGGTTACATATTTAATGGTTTCGGCTTAGTTATTTAATAGCTTCACCTTAGTTTATTTTATCTAACACTTCAGTGCACGGTCGCAGGGATCAGCTGACACAGATCTCTGGCACAGGCTGGTTGGTTATTTAATGGTTTTAACTTAGTTTATTTGATCTAAAACTTCAGTGCATGATTGCAGGGATCAGCTGAAACAGATCGCTGGTACAGGCTGGTTAGTTATTTAATGGTTTCAGGTTAGTTTATCTAAAACTTCAGTGCACGGTTGCAGGGATCAGCTGACACAGATCCCTGGCACAGGCTGGTTAGTTATTTAATGGTTTTAACTTAGTTTATTTGATCTAAAACTTCAGTGCATGATTGCAGGGATCAGCTGAAACAGATCGCTGGTACAGGCTGGTTAGTTATTTAATGGTTTCAGCTTAGTTTATTTGATCTAAAACTTCAGTGCACGGTTGCAGGGATCAGCTGACACAGATCGCTGGCACAGGCTGGTTAGTTATTTAATGGTTTTAACTTAGTTTATTTGATCTAAAACTTCAGTGCATGATTGCAGGGATCAGCTGAAACAGATCGCTGGTACAGGCTGGTTAGTTATTTAATGGTTTCAGGTTAGTTTATCTAAAACTTCAGTGCACGGTTGCAGGGATCAGCTGACACAGATCCCTGGCACAGGCTGGTTAGTTATTTAATGGTTTTAACTTAGTTTATTTGATCTAAAACTTCAGTGCATGATTGCAGGGATCAGCTGAAACAGATCGCTGGTACAGGCTGGTTAGTTATTTAATGGTTTTAACTTAGTTTATTTGATCTAAAACTTCAGTGCATGATTGCAGGGATCAGCTGAAACAGATCCCTGGCACAGGCTGGTTAGTTATTTAATGGTTTTAACTTAGTTTATTTGATCTAAAACTTCAGTGCATGATTGCAGGGATCAGCTGAAACAGATCGCTGGCACAGGCTGGTTAGTTATTTAATGGTTTCAGCTTAGTTTATTTGATCTAAAACTTCAGTGCACGGTTGCAGGGATCAGCTGACAGAGATCGCTGGCACAGGCTGGTTAGTTATTTAATGGTTTCAGCTTAGTTTATTTTATCTAAAACTTCAGTGCACGGTTGCAGGGATCAGCTGACACAGATCGTTGGCACAGGCTGGTTAGTTATTTAATGGTTTCAACTTAGTTTATTTGATCTAAAACTTCAGTGCACGGTTGCAGGGATCCTCTGACACAGATCGCTGGCACAGGCTGGTTAGTTATTTAATGGTTTCGGTTTGGTTTATTTTATCTAAAACTTCAGTGCACGGTTGCAGGGATCAGCTGACACAGATCGCTGGCACAGGCTGGTTAGTTATTTAATGGTTTCAGCTTAGTTTATCTAAAACTTCAGTGCACGGTTGCAGGGATCAGCTGACACAGATCGCTGGTACAGGCTGGTTAGTTATTTAATGGTTTCAGCCAAGTTTATCTAAAACTTCAGTGCACGGTTGCAGGGATCAGCTGACACAGATCGCTGGCACAGGCTGGTTAGTTATTTAATGGTTTCAGCTTAGTTTATTTGATCTAAAACTTCAGTGCACGGTCGCAGTGATCAGCTGACACAGATCGCTGGTTAGTTATTTAACGGTTTCAGCTTTGTTTATTTGATCTAAAACTTCAGTCCACGTTCGCAGGGATCAGCTGACACAGATCGCTGGCACAGGCTGGTTAGTTATTTAATGGTTTCAGCTTAGTTTATTTGATCTAAAACTTCAGTGCACGGTTGCAGGGATCAGCTGACACAGATCGCTGGCACAGGCTGGTTAGTTATTTAATGGTTTCAGCTTAGTTTATTTGATCTAAGACTTCAGTGCACGGTTGCAGGGATCAGCTGACACAGATCGCTGGCACAGGCTGGTTAGTTATTTCGTGGTTTCAGCTTAGTTTATTTTGATCTAAGACTTCAGTGCACGTTCGCAAAGATCAGCTGAAACAGATTGCTGGCACAGGCTGGTTAGTTATTTAATTGTTTCAGCTTAGTTTATCTAAAACTTCAGTGCACAGTTGCAGGGATCAGCTGACACAGATCCCTGGCACAGGCTGGTTAGTTATTTAATGGTTTCAACTTAGTTTATTTTCTCTAAAACTTCAGTGCACGGTCGCAGGTATCCGCTGACACAGATCGCTGGCACAGGCTGGTTAGTTATTTAATGGTTTCAGCTTAGTTTATCTAAAACTTCAGTGCACGGTTGCAGGGATCAGCTGACACAGATCGCTCGCACAGGCTGGTTAGTTATTTAATGGTTTCAGGTTAGTCTATTTGATCTAAAACTTCAGTGCACGCTTGCAGGGATCAGCTGACACAGATCGCTGTCACAGGCTGGTTAGTTATTTAATGGTTTCAGCTTAGTTTATTTGATCTAAAACTTCAGTGCATGGTCGCAAAGATCAGCTGACACAGATCCCTGGCACAGGCTGGTTAGTTATTTAATGGTTTCAACTTAGTTTATTTTCTCTAAAAATTCAGTGCACGGTTGCAGGGATCAGTTGACAAAGATTCCTGGCACAGGCTGGTTAGTTATTTAATGGTTTCAGCTTTGTTTATTTGATCTAAAACTTCAGTCCACGTTCGCAGGGATCAGCTGACACAGATCGCTGGCACAGGCTGGTTAGTTATTTAATGGTTTCAGCTTAGTTTATTTGATCTAAAACTTCAGTGCACGGTCGCAGGGATCCGCTGACACAGATCGCTGGCACAGGCTGGTTAGTTATTTAATGGTTTCAGCTTAGTTTATTTGATCTAAAACTTCAGTGCACGGTTGCAGGGATCAGCTGACACAGATCGCTGGCACAGGCTGGTTAGTTATTTAATGGTTTCAGCTTAGTTTATTTGATCTAAAACTTCAGTGCACGGTCGCAGGGATCCGCTGACACAGATCGCTGTCACAGGCTGGTTAGTTATTTAAATGGTTTCAGGTTAGTTTATTTGATCTAAGACTTCAGTGCATGGTCGCAAAGATCAGCTGACACAGATCCCTGGCACAGGCTGGTCAGTTATTTAATGGTTTCAACTTAGTTTATTTGATCTAAAACTTCAGTGCACGGTTGCAGGGATCAGCTAACACAGATCGCTGACACAGGCTGGTTAGTTATTTAGTGGTTTCAGCTTAGTTTATTTGATCTAAGACTTCAGTGCACATTCGCAAAGATCAGCTGAAACAGATCGCTGGCACAGATCGCTGGCACAGGCTGGTTAGTTATTTAGTGGTTTCAGCTTAGTTTATTTGATCTAAGACTTCAGTGCACGTTCGCAAAGATCAGCTGAAACAGATCGCTGGCACAGATCCCTTGCACAGGCTGGTTAGTTATTTAATGGTTTCAACTTAGTTTATTTGATCTAAAACTTCAGTGCACGGTTGCAGGGATCAGCTAACACAGATCGCTGACACAGGCTGGTTAGTTATTTAGTGGTTTCAGCTTAGTTTATTTTATCTTAAACTTCAGTGCACGGTCGCAGGGATCCGCTGACACAGATCGCTGGTTAGTTATTTAATGGTTTCAGCTTAGTTTATTTGATCTAAAACTTCAGTCCACGTTCGCAGGGATCCACTGACACAGATCGCTGGCACAGGCTGGTTAGTTATTTAATGGTTTCAGCTTAGTTTATTTGATCTAAAACTTCAGTGCACGCTTGCAGGGATCAGCTGACACAGATCGCTGTCACAGGCTGGTTAGTTATTTAATGGTTTCAGCTTAGTTTATTTGATCTAAAACTTCAGTGCATGGTCGCAAAGATCAGCTGACACAGATCCCTGGCACAGGCTGGTTAGTTATTTAATGGTTTCAGCTTACTTTATTTTCTGTAAAACTTCAGTGCACAGTTGCAGGGATCAGCTAACACAGATCCCTGACACACGCTGGTTAGTTATTTAATGGTTTCAACTTAGTTTATTTTCTCTAAAACTTCAGTGCACGGTCGCAGGGATCAGCTGACACAGATCTCTGGCACAGGCTGGTTAGTTATTTAATGGTTTCAGGTTAGTTTATTTGATCTAAGACTTCAGGGCATGATCGCAAAGATCAGCTGACACAGATCGCTGGCACAGCCTGGTTGGTTATTTAATGGTTTCAGCTTTGTTTATTTGATCTAAAACTTCAGTCCACGTTGCAGGGATCAGCTGACACAGATCGCTGGCACAGGCTGGTTAGTTATTTAATGGTTTCAGGTTAGTTTATTTGATCTAAGACTTCAGGGCATGATCGCAAAGATCAGCTGACACAGATCGCTGGCACAGGCTGGTTAGTTATTTAATGGTTTCAGCTTAGCTGATCTAAAACTTCAGTGCACGATTGCAGGGATCAGCTGACACAGATCGCTGGTACAGGCTGGTTAGTTATTTAATGGTTTCAGGTTAGTTTATTTGATCTAAAACTTCAGTGCACGGTCGCAGTGATCAGCTGACACAGATCGCTGGTTAGTTATTTAATGGTTTCAGCTTTGTTTATTTGATCTAAAACTTCAGTGCACGGTTGCAGGGATCAGCTGACACAGATCGCTGGCACAGGCTGGTTAGTTATTTAATGGTTTCAGCTTAGTTTATTTGATCTAAGACTTCAGTGCACGGTTGCAGGGATCAGCTGACACAGATCGCTGGCACAGGCTGGTTAGTTATTTAATGGTTTCAACTTAGTTTATTTTATCTAAAACTTCAGTGCACGGTCGCAGTTATCAGCTGACACAGATTGCTGGTTAGTTATTTAATGGTTTCAGCTTTGTTTATTTGATCTAAAACTTCAGTCCACGTTCGCAGGGATCCGCTGACACAGATCGCTGGCACAGGCTGGTTAGTTATTTAATGGTTTCAGCTTAGTTTATTTGATCTAAAACTTCAGTGCACGCTTGCAGGGATCAGCTGACACAGATCGCTGTCACAGGCTGGTTAGTTATTTAATGGTTTCAGCTTAGTTTATTTGATCTAAAACTTCAGTGCATGGTCGCAAAGATCAGCTGACACAGATCCCTGGCACAGGCTGGTTAGTTATTTAATGGTTTCAGCTTACTTTATTTTCTGTAAAACTTCAGTGCACAGTTGCAGGGATCAGCTGAAACAGATCGCTGGTACAGGCTGGTTAGTTATTTAATGGTTTCAGCTTAGTTTATCTAAAACTTCAGTGCACGGTTGCAGGGATCAGCTGAAACAGATCGCTGGTACAGGCTGGTTAGTTATTTAATGGTTTCAGCTTTGTTTATTTGATCTAAAACTTCAGTGCACGGTTGCAGGGATCAGCTGACACAGATCGCTGGCACAGGCTGGTTAGTTATTTAATGGTTTCAGCTTAGTTTATTTGATCTAAGACTTCAGTGCACGGTTGCAGGGATCAGCTGACACAGATCGCTGGCACAGGCTGGTTAGTTATTTAATGGTTTCAACTTAGTTTATTTTATCTAAAACTTCAGTGCACGGTCGCAGTGATCAGCTGACACAGATTGCTGGTTAGTTATTTAATGGTTTCAGCTTTGTTTATTTGATCTAAAACTTCAGTCCACGTTCGCAGGGATCCGCTGACACAGATCGCTGGTACAGGCTGGTTAGTTATTTAATGGTTTCAGCCAAGTTTATCTAAAACTTCAGTGCACGGTTGCAGGGATCAGCTGACACAGATCCCTTGCACAGGCTGGTTAGTTATTTAATGTTTTCAACTGAGTTTATTTTATCTAAAACTTCAGTGCACGGTCGCAGGGATCCGCTGACACAGATCGCTGGCACAGGCTGGTTAGTTATTTAATGGTTTCAGCTTAGTTTATTTGATCTAAAACTTCAGTGCACGGTTGCAGGGATCAGCTGACAGAGATCGCTGGCACAGGCTGGTTAGTTATTTAATGGTTTCAGCTTAGTTTATTTTATCTAAAACTTCAGTGCACGGTTGCAGGGATCAGCTGACACAGATCGCTGGCACAGGCTGGTTAGTTATTTAATGGTTTCAACTTAGTTTATTTGATCTAAAACTTCAGTGCACGGTTGCAGGGATCCTCTGACACAGATCGCTGGCACAGGCTGGTTAGTTATTTAATGGTTTCGGTTTGGTTTATTTTATCTAAAACTTCAGTGCACGGTTGCAGGGATCAGCTGACACAGATCGCTGGCACAGGCTGGTTAGTTATTTAATGGTTTCAGCTTAGTTTATCTAAAACTTCAGTGCACGGTTGCAGGGATCAGCTGACACAGATCGCTGGTACAGGCTGGTTAGTTATTTAATGGTTTCAGCCAAGTTTATCTAAAACTTCAGTGCACGGTTGCAGGGATCAGCTGACACAGATCGCTGGCACAGGCTGGTTAGTTATTTAATGGTTTCAGCTTAGTTTATTTGATCTAAAACTTCAGTGCACGGTCGCAGTGATCAGCTGACACAGATCGCTGGTTAGTTATTTAACGGTTTCAGCTTTGTTTATTTGATCTAAAACTTCAGTCCACGTTCGCAGGGATCAGCTGACACAGATCGCTGGCACAGGCTGGTTAGTTATTTAATGGTTTCAGCTTAGTTTATTTGATCTAAAACTTCAGTGCACGGTTGCAGGGATCAGCTGACACAGATCGCTGGCACAGGCTGGTTAGTTATTTAATGGTTTCAGCTTAGTTTATTTGATCTAAGACTTCAGTGCACGGTTGCAGGGATCAGCTGACACAGATCGCTGGCACAGGCTGGTTAGTTATTTCGTGGTTTCAGCTTAGTTTATTTTGATCTAAGACTTCAGTGCACGTTCGCAAAGATCAGCTGAAACAGATTGCTGGCACAGGCTGGTTAGTTATTTAATTGTTTCAGCTTAGTTTATCTAAAACTTCAGTGCACAGTTGCAGGGATCAGCTGACACAGATCCCTGGCACAGGCTGGTTAGTTATTTAATGGTTTCAACTTAGTTTATTTTCTCTAAAACTTCAGTGCACGGTCGCAGGTATCCGCTGACACAGATCGCTGGCACAGGCTGGTTAGTTATTTAATGGTTTCAGCTTAGTTTATCTAAAACTTCAGTGCACGGTTGCAGGGATCAGCTGACACAGATCGCTCGCACAGGCTGGTTAGTTATTTAATGGTTTCAGGTTAGTCTATTTGATCTAAAACTTCAGTGCACGCTTGCAGGGATCAGCTGACACAGATCGCTGTCACAGGCTGGTTAGTTATTTAATGGTTTCAGCTTAGTTTATTTGATCTAAAACTTCAGTGCATGGTCGCAAAGATCAGCTGACACAGATCCCTGGCACAGGCTGGTTAGTTATTTAATGGTTTCAACTTAGTTTATTTTCTCTAAAAATTCAGTGCACGGTTGCAGGGATCAGTTGACAAAGATTCCTGGCACAGGCTGGTTAGTTATTTAATGGTTTCAGCTTTGTTTATTTGATCTAAAAGTTCAGTCCACGTTCGCAGGGATCAGCTGACACAGATCGCTGGCACAGGCTGGTTAGTTATTTAATGGTTTCAGCTTAGTTTATTTGATCTAAAACTTCAGTGCACGGTCGCAGGGATCCGCTGACACAGATCGCTGGCACAGGCTGGTTAGTTATTTAATGGTTTCAGCTTAGTTTATTTGATCTAAAACTTCAGTGCACGGTTGCAGGGATCAGCTGACACAGATCGCTGGCACAGGCTGGTTAGTTATTTAATGGTTTCAGCTTAGTTTATTTGATCTAAAACTTCAGTGCACGGTCGCAGGGATCCGCTGACACAGATCGCTGGCACAGGCTGGTTAGTTATTTAATGGTTTCAGCTTAGTTTATTTGATCTAAAACTTCAGTGCACGGTTGCAGGGATCAGCTGACACAGATCGCTGTCACAGGCTGGTTAGTTATTTAAATGGTTTCAGGTTAGTTTATTTGATCTAAGACTTCAGTGCATGGTCGCAAAGATCAGCTGACACAGATCCCTGGCACAGGCTGGTCAGTTATTTAATGGTTTCAACTTAGTTTATTTGATCTAAAACTTCAGTGCACGGTTGCAGGGATCAGCTAACACAGATCGCTGACACAGGCTGGTTAGTTATTTAGTGGTTTCAGCTTAGTTTATTTGATCTAAGACTTCAGTGCACATTCGCAAAGATCAGCTGAAACAGATCGCTGGCACAGATCGCTGGCACAGGCTGGTTAGTTATTTAGTGGTTTCAGCTTAGTTTATTTGATCTAAGACTTCAGTGCACGTTCGCAAAGATCAGCTGAAACAGATCGCTGGCACAGATCCCTTGCACAGGCTGGTTAGTTATTTAATGGTTTCAACTTAGTTTATTTGATCTAAAACTTCAGTGCACGGTTGCAGGGATCAGCTAACACAGATCGCTGACACAGGCTGGTTAGTTATTTAGTGGTTTCAGCTTAGTTTATTTTATCTTAAACTTCAGTGCACGGTCGCAGGGATCCGCTGACACAGATCGCTGGTTAGTTATTTAATGGTTTCAGCTTAGTTTATTTGATCTAAAACTTCAGTCCACGTTCGCAGGGATCCACTGACACAGATCGCTGGCACAGGCTGGTTAGTTATTTAATGGTTTCAGCTTAGTTTATTTGATCTAAAACTTCAGTGCACGCTTGCAGGGATCAGCTGACACAGATCGCTGTCACAGGCTGGTTAGTTATTTAATGGTTTCAGCTTAGTTTATTTGATCTAAAACTTCAGTGCATGGTCGCAAAGATCAGCTGACACAGATCCCTGGCACAGGCTGGTTAGTTATTTAATGGTTTCAGCTTACTTTATTTTCTGTAAAACTTCAGTGCACAGTTGCAGGGATCAGCTAACACAGATCCCTGACACACGCTGGTTAGTTATTTAATGGTTTCAACTTAGTTTATTTTCTCTAAAACTTCAGTGCACGGTCGCAGGGATCAGCTGACACAGATCGCTGGCACAGCCTGGTTGGTTATTTAATGGTTTCAGCTTTGTTTATTTGATCTAAAACTTCAGTCCACGTTGCAGGGATCAGCTGACACAGATCGCTGGCACAGGCTGGTTAGTTATTTAATGGTTTCAGGTTAGTTTATTTGATCTAAGACTTCAGGGCATGATCGCAAAGATCAGCTGACACAGATCGCTGGCACAGGCTGGTTAGTTATTTAATGGTTTCAGCTTAGTTTATTTGATCTAAGACTTCAGTGCACGGTTGCAGGGATCAGCTGACACAGATCGCTGGCACAGGCTGGTTAGTTATTTAATGGTTTCAACTTAGTTTATTTTATCTAAAACTTCAGTGCACGGTCGCAGTTATCAGCTGACACAGATTGCTGGTTAGTTATTTAATGGTTTCAGCTTTGTTTATTTGATCTAAAACTTCAGTCCACGTTCGCAGGGATCCGCTGACACAGATCGCTGGCACAGGCTGGTTAGTTATTTAATGGTTTCAGCTTAGTTTATTTGATCTAAAACTTCAGTGCACGCTTGCAGGGATCAGCTGACACAGATCGCTGTCACAGGCTGGTTAGTTATTTAATGGTTTCAGCTTAGTTTATTTGATCTAAAACTTCAGTGCATGGTCGCAAAGATCAGCTGACACAGATCCCTGGCACAGGCTGGTTAGTTATTTAATGGTTTCAGCTTACTTTATTTTCTGTAAAACTTCAGTGCACAGTTGCAGGGATCAGCTGAAACAGATCGCTGGTACAGGCTGGTTAGTTATTTAATGGTTTCAGCTTACTTTATTTTCTGTAAAACTTCAGTGCACAGTTGCAGGGATCAGCTGACACAGATCTCTGGCACAGGCTGGTTAGTTATTTAATGGTTTCAGCTTTGTTTATTTGATCTAAAACTTCAGTGCACGGTTGCAGGGATCAGCTGACACAGATCGCTGGCACAGGCTGGTTAGTTATTTAATGGTTTCAGCTTAGTTTATTTGATCTAAGACTTCAGTGCACGGTTGCAGGGATCAGCTGACACAGATCGCTGGCACAGGCTGGTTAGTTATTTAATGGTTTCAACTTAGTTTATTTTATCTAAAACTTCAGTGCACGGTCGCAGTGATCAGCTGACACAGATTGCTGGTTAGTTATTTAATGGTTTCAGCTTTGTTTATTTGATCTAAAACTTCAGTCCACGTTCGCAGGGATCCGCTGACACAGATCGCTGTCACAGGCTGGTTAGTTATTTAATGGTTTCAGCTTAGTTTATTTGATCTAAAACTTCAGTGCACGCTTGCAGGGATCAGCTGACACAGATCGCTGTCACAGGCTGGTTAGTTATTTAATGGTTTCAGCTTAGTTTATTTGATCTAAAACTTCAGTGCATGGTCGCAGGGATCAGCTGACACAGATCGCTGGTTAGTTATTTAAATGGTTTCAGGTTAGTTTATTTGATCTAAAACTTCAGTCCACGTTCGCAGGGATCAGCTGACACAGATCGCTGGCACAAGCTGGTTAGTTATTTAATGGTTTCAGGTTAGTTTATTTGATCTAAGACTTCAGGGCATGATTGCAAAGATCAGCTGACACAGATCGCTGGCACAGGCTGGTTAGTTATTTAATGGTTTCAGCTTAGTTGATCTAAAACTTCAGTGCACGATTGCAGGGATCAGCTGACACAGATCGCTGGCACAGGCTGGTTAGTTATTTAATGGTTTCAGCTTAGTTTATTTGATCTAAAACTTCAGTGCACGATTGCAGGGATCACCTGAAACAGATCGCTGGTACAGGCTGGTTAGTTATTTAATGGTTTCAGCTTAGTTTATCTAAAACTTCAGTGCACGATTGCAGGGATCAGCTGAAACAGATCGCTGGTACAGGCTGGTTAGTTATTTAATGGTTTCAGGTTAGTTTATTTGATCTAAGACTTCAGTGCACGTTCGCAAAGATCAGCTGAAACAGATCGCTGGCACAGATCCCTTGCACAGGCTGGTTAGTTATTTAATGTTTTCAACTTAGTTTATTTTATCTTAAACTTCAGTGCACGGTCGCAGGGATCCGCTGACACAGATCGCTGGTTAGTTATTTAATGGTTTCAGCTTAGTTTATTTGATCTAAAACTTCAGTGCACGGTCGCAGGGATCAGCTGACACAGATCGCTGGTTAGTTATTTAATGGTTTCAGCTTTGTTTATTTGATCTAAAACTTCAGTCCACGTTCGCAGGGATCCGCTGACACAGATCGCTGGCACAGGCTGGTTAGTTATTTAATGGTTTCAGCTTAGTTTATTTGATCTAAAACTTCAGTGCACGGTTGCAGGGATCAGCTGACACAGATCGCTGTCACAGGCTGGTTAGTTATTTAAATGGTTTCAGGTTAGTTTATTTGATCTAAGACTTCAGTGCATGGTCGCAAAGATCAGCTGACACAGATCGCTGGCACAGGCTGGTTAGTTATTTAATGGTTTCAGCTTACTTTATTTTCTGTAAAACTTCAGTGCACAGTTGCAGGGATCAGCTGACACAGATCGCTGGTTAGTTTTTTAATGGTTTCAGCTTTGTTTATTTGATCTAAAACTTCAGTCCACGTTCGCAGGGATCAGCTGACACAGATCGCTGGTTAGTTATTTAATGGTTTCAGCTTTGTTTATTTGATCTAAAACTTCAGTCCACGTTCGCAGGGATCAGCTGACACAGATCGCTGGCACAGGCTGGTTAGTTATTTAATGGTTTCAGCTTAGTTTATTTGATCTAAAACTTCAGTGCACGGTTGCAGGGATCAGCTGACACAGATCGCTGGCACAGGCTGGTTAGTTATTTAATGGTTTCAGCTTACTTTATTTTCTGTAAAACTTCAGTGCACAGTTGCAGGGATCAGCTAACACAGATCCCTGACACACGCTGGTTAGTTATTTAATGGTTTCAGCTTAGTTTATTTGATCTAAAACTTCAGTCCACGTTCGCAGGGATCAGCTGACACAGATCGCTGGCACAGGCTGGTTAGTTATTTAATGGTTTCAGCTTAGTTTATTTGATCTAAAACTTCAGTGCACAGTTGCAGGGATCAGCTGACACAGATCGCTGGCACAGGCTGGTTAGTTATTTAATGGTTTCAGCTTAGTTTATTTGATCTAAGACTTCACTGCACGGTTGCAGGGATCAGCTGACACAGATCGCTGGCACAGGCTGGTTAGTTATTTAATGGTTTCAGCTTAGTTTATTTGATCTAAAACTTCAGTGCACAGTTGCAGGGATCAGCTGACACAGATCGCTGGCACAGGCTGGTTAGTTATTTAATGGTTTCAGCTTAGTTTATTTGATCTAAGACTTCACTGCACGGTTGCAGGGATCAGCTGACACAGATCGCTGGCACAGGCTGGTTAGTTATTTCGTGGTTTCAGCTTAGTTTATTTTGATCTAAGACTTCAGTGCACGTTCGCAAAGATCAGCTGAAACAGATTGCTGGCACAGGCTAGTTAATTATTTAATTGTTTCAGCTTAGTTTATCTAAAACTTCAGTGCACAGTTGCAGGGATCAGCTGACACAGATCGCTGGCACAGGCTGGTTAGTTATTTAATGGTTTCAACTTAGTTTATTTTCTCTAAAACTTCAGTGCACGGTCGCAGGGATCAGCTGACACAGATCGCTGGCACAGGCTGGTTAGTTATTTAATGGTTTCAGGTTAGTTTATTTGATCTAAAACTTCAGTCCACGTTCGCAGGGATCAGCTGACACAGATCGCTGGCACAGGCTGGTTAGTTATTTAATGGTTTCAGCCAAGTTTATCTAAAACTTCAGTGCACGGTTTCAGGGATCAGTTGGCACAGATCGCTGGCACAGGCTGGTTAGTTATTTAATGGTTTCAGCTTACTTTATTTTCTGTAAAACTTCAGTGCACAGTTGCAGGGATCAGCTAACACAGATCCCTGACACACGCTGGTTAGTTATTTAATGGTTTCAGCTTAGTTTATTTGATTTAAAACGTCAGTGCACGGTTGCAGGGATCAGCTGACACAGATCGCTGGCACAGGCTGGTTAGTTATTTCGTGGTTTCAGCTTAGTTTATTTTGATCTAAGACTTCAGTGCACGTTCGCAAAGATCAGCTGAAACAGATTGCTGGCACAGGCTGGTTAATTATTTAATTGTTTCAGCTTAGTTTATCTAAAACTTCAGTGCACAGTTGCAGGGATCAGCTGACACAGATCCCTGGCACAGGCTGGTTAGTTATTTAATGGTTTCAACTTAGTTTATTTTCTCTAAAACTTCAGTGCACGGTCGCAGGGATCCGCTGACACAGATCGCTGGCACAGGCTGGTTAGTTATTTAATGGTTTCAGCTTAGTTTATCTAAAACTTCAGTGCACGGTTGCAGGGATCAGTTGACACAGATCGCTCGCACAGGCTGGTTAGTTATTTAATGGTTTCAGCTTAGTTTATTTGATCTAAAACTTCAGTGCACGGTCGCAGGGATCCGCTGACACAGATCGCTGGCACAGGCTGGTTAGTTGTTTAATGGTTTCAGCTTAGTTTATCTAAAACTTCAGTGCACGGTTGCAGGGATCAGTTGACACAGATCGCTCGCACAGGCTGGTTAGTTATTTAATGGTTTCAGCTTAGTTTATTTGATCTAAAACTTCAGTGCACGGTTGCAGGGATCAGCTGACACAGATCGCTGGCACAGGCTGGTTAGTTATTTAATGGTTTCAGCTTAGTTTATTTGATCTAAAACTTCAGTGCACGGTCGCAGGGATCCGCTGACACAGATCGCTGGCACAGGCTAGTTAGTTATTTAATGGTTTCAGCTTAGTTTATTTGATCTAAAACTTCAGTGCACGGTCGCAGGGATCAGCTGACACAGATCGCTGGCACAGGCTGGTTAGTTATTTAATGGTTTCAGCTTAGTTTATTTGATCTAAAACTTCAGTGCACGGTTGCAGGGATCAGCTGACACAGATCGCTGTCACAGGCTGGTTAGTTATTTAAATGGTTTCAGGTTAGTTTATTTGATCTAAGACTTCAGTGCATGGTCGCAAAGATCAGCTAACACAGATCCCTGGCACAGGCTGGTTGGTTATTTAATGGTTTCAGCTTACTTTATTTTGATCTAAGACTTCAGTGCACGGTTGCAGGGATCAGCTGAAACAGATCGCTGTCACAGGCTGGTTAGTTATTTAAATGGTTTCAGGTTAGTTTATTTGATCTAAGACTTCAGTGCATGGTCGCAGGGATCAGCTGACACAGATCGCTGGTTAGTTATTTAATGGTTTCAGCTTAGTTTATTTGATCTACAACTTCAGTCCACGTTCGCAGGGATCAGCTGACACAGATCGCTGTCACAGGCTGGTTAGTTATTTAATGGTTTCAGCTTAGTTTATTTGATCTACAACTTCAGTGCATGGTCGCAAAGATCAGCTGACACAGATCGCTGGCACAGGCTGGTTAGTTATTTAATGGTTTCAGCTTAGTTTATCTAAAACTTCAGTGCACGGTTGCAGGAATCAGCTGACACAGATCGCTGGTACAGGCTGGTTAGTTATTTAATGGTTTCAGCTTAGTTTATCTAAAACTTCAGTGCACGGTTGCAGGGATCAGCTGACACAGATCGCTGGTACAGGCTGGTTGGTTATTTAATGGTTTCAGCTTAGTTTATTTGATCTAAGACTTCAGTGCACATTCGCAAAGATCAGCTGAAACAGATCGCTGGCACAGGCTGGTTAGTTATTTAATTGTTTCAGCTTAGTTTATCTAAAACTTCAGTGCACGGTTGCAGGGATCGGCTGACACAGATCGTTGGCACAGGCTGGTTAGTTATTTAATGGTTTCAACTTAGTTTATCTAAAACTTCAGTGCACGGTTGCAGGAATCAGCTGACACAGATCGCTGGCACAGGCTGGTTAGTTATTTAATGGTTTCAGCTTATTTTATCTAAAACTTCAGTGCACGGTTTGCAGGGATCAGATGAAACAGATCGCTGGCACAGGCTGGCTAGTTATTTAATGGTTTCAGCCAAGTTTATCTAAAACTTCAGTGCACGGTTGCAGGGATCAGCTGAAACAGATCGCTGGTACAGGCTGGTTAGTTATTTAATGGTTTCAGGTTAGTTTATTTGATCTAAGACTTCAGTGCACGGTTGCAGGGATCGGCTGACACAGATCCCTGGCACAGGCTGGTTAGTTATTTAATGGTTTCAACTTAGTTTATTTTATCTAAAACTTCAGTGCACGGTCGCAGGGATCCGCTGACACAGATCGCTGGCACAGGCTGGTTAGTTATTTAATGGTTTCAGCTTAGTTTATCTAAAACTTCAGTGCACGGTTGCAGGGATCAGCTGACACAGATCGCTGTCACAGGCTGGTTAGTTATTTAAATGGTTTCAACTTAGTTTATTTGATCTAAGACTTCAGTGCATGGTCGCAAAGATCAGCTGACACAGATCCCTGGCACAGGCTGGTTAGTTATTTAATGGTTTCAACTTAGTTTATTTTCTCTAAAACTTCAGTGCACGGTTGCAGGGATCAGCTGACACAGATCGCTGGCACAGGCTGGTTAGTTATTTAGTGGTTTCAGCTTAGTTTATTTGATCTAAAACTTCAGTGCACGGTCGCAGTGATCAGCTGACACAGATCGCTGGTTAGTTATTTAATGGTTTCAGCTTTGTTTATTTGATCTACAACTTCAGTCCACGTTCGCAGGGATCAGCTGACACAGATCTCTGGCACAGCCTGGTTGGTTATTTAATGGTTTCAGCTTAGTTTATTTGATCTAAAACTTCAGTGCACGGTTGCAGGGATCAGCTGACACAGATCGCTCGCACAGGCTGGTTAGTTATTTAATGGTTTCAGGTTAGTTTACTTGATCTAAGACTTCAGTGCATGGTCGCAAAGATCAGCTGACACAGATCTCTGGCACAGGCTGGTTGGTTATTTAATTGTTTCAACTTAGTTTATTTTCTCTAAAACTTCAGTGCACGGTTGCAGGGATCAGCTGACACAGATCGCTGACACACGCTGGTTAGTTATTTAATGGTTTCAACTTAGTTTATTTTCTCTAAAACTTCAGTGCACGGTTGCAGGGATCAGCTGACACAGATCGCTGGCACAGGCTGGTTAGTTGTTTAATGGTTTCAGCTTAGTTTATTTGATCTAAAACTTCAGTGCACGGTTGCAGGGATCCGCTGACACAGATCGCTGGTTAGTTATTTAATGGTTTCAGCTTAGTTTATTTGATCTAAGACGTAAGTGCACGGTTGCAGGGATCAGCTGACACAGATCGCTGGCACAGGCTGGTTAGTTATTTAATGGTTTCGGTTTGGTTTATTTTATCTAAAACTTCAGTGCACGGTTGCAGGGATCAGCTGACACAGATCGCTGGCACAGGCTGGTTAGTTATTTAGTGGTTTCAGCTTAGTTTATTTTATCTAAAACTTCAGTACACGTTCGCAGGGATCAGCTGACACAGATCGCTCGCACAGGCTGGTTAGTTATTTAATGGTTTCAGCTTAGTTTATTTTATCTAAAACTTCAGTACACGTTCGCAGGGATCAGCTGACACAGATCGCTCGCACAGGCTGGTTAGTTATTTAATGGTTTCAGCTTAGTTTATTTTATCTAAAACTTCAGTACACGTTCGCAGGGATCAGCTGACACAGATCTCTGGCACAGCCTGGTTGGTTATTTAATGTTTTCAGCTTAGTTTATTTGATCTAAAACTTCAGTGCACGGCTGCAGGGATCAGCTGACACAGATCGCTCGCACAGGCTGGTTGGTTATTTAATGGTTTCAGGTTAGTTTATTTGATCTAAGACTTCAGTGCACGGTCACAGGGATCAGCTGACACAGATCGCTGGCACAGGCTGGTTAGTTATTTAATGGTTTCAACTTAGTTTATTTTATCTAAGACTTCAGTGCACGGTCGCAGTGATCAGCTGACACAGATCGCTGGTTAGTTATTTAATGGTTTCAGCTTTGTTTATTTGATCTAAAACTTCAGTCCACGTTCGCAGGGATCAGCTGACACAGATCGCTGGCACAGGCTGGTTAGTTATTTAATGGTTTTAACTTAGTTTATTTGATCTAAAACTTCAGTGCACGATTGCAGGGATCAGCTGAAACAGATCGCTGGTACAGGCTGGTTAGTTATTTAATGGTTTCAGCCAAGTTTATCTAAAACTTCAGTGCACGGTTGCAGGGATCAGCTGACACAGATCCCTTGCACAGGCTGGTTAGTTATTTAATGGTTTCAACTTCGTTTATTTGATCTAAAACTTCAGTGCACGGTCGCAGGGATCCGCTGACACAGATCGCTGGCACAAGCTGGTTAGTTATTTAATGGTTTCAGCTTAGTTTATTAGATCTAAAACTTCAGTCCACGTTCGCAGGGATCAGCTGACACAGATCCCTGGCACAGCCTGGTTGGTTATTTAATGGTTTCAGCTTAGTTTATTTGATCTACAACTTCAGTGCACGGTTGCAGGGATCAGCTGACACAGATCCCTGGCACAGGCTGGTTAGTTATTTAATGGTTTCAGCTTAGTTTATTTTATCTAAAACTTCAGTGCGCGGTAGCAGGGATCAGCTGACACAGATCGCTGGCACAGGCTGGTTAGTTATTTTGTGGTTTCAGCTTAGTTTATTTTGATCTAAGACTTCAGTCCACGTTCGCAGGGATCAGCTGAAACAGATCGCTGGCACAGGCTGGTCAGTTATTTAATGGTTTCAACTTAGTTTTTTTGATCTAAAACTTCAGTGCACGGTCGCAGGGATCAGCTGAAACAGATCGCTGGCACAGGCTTGTTAGTTATTTAATGGTTTTAGCTTAGTTTATCTAAAACTTCAGTGCACGGTTGCAGGGATCAGCTGACACAGATCGCTGGCACAGGCTGGTTAGTTATTTAATGGTTTCAACTTAGTTTATTTGATCTAAAACTTCAGTGCACGGTTGCAGGGATCAGCTGACACAGATCGTTGGCACAGGCTGGTTAGTTATTTAATGGTTTCAACTTAGTTTATTTGATCTAAAACTTCAGTGCACGGTTGCAGGGATCCTCTGACACAGATCGCTGGCACAGGCTGGTTAGTTATTTAATGGTTTCGGTTTGGTTTATCTAAAACTTCAGTGCACGGTTGCAGGGATCAGCTGACACAGATCGCTGGTACAGGCTTGTTAGTTATTTAATGGTTTCAGCCAAGTTTATCTAAAACTTCAGTGCACGGTTGCAGGGATCAGATGACAAAGATAGCTGGCACAGGCTGGTTAGTTATTTAATGGTTTCAGCTTAGTTTATCTAAAACTTCAGTGCACGGTTGCAGGGATCAGATGACAAAGATCGCTGGCACAGGCTGGTTAGTTATTTAATGGTTTAGGTTTGGTTTATTTAATCTAAAACTTCAGTGCACGGTCGCAGAGATCAGCTAACACAGATTCCTGACACACGCTGGTTAGTTATTTAATGGTTTCAACTTAGTTAATTTTATCTAAAACTTCAGTGCACGGTTGCAGGGATCAGCTGACACAGATCGCTGGTTAGTTATTTAGTGGTTTCAGCCAAGTTTATTTGATCTAAGACTTCAGTGCACGTTCGCAGGGATCAGCTGACACAGATCGCTGGCACAGGCTGGTTAGTTATTTAATGGTTTCAGCTTAGTTTATTTTCTCTAAAACGTCAGTGCACGGTTGCAGGGATCAGCTGACACAGATCGCTGGCACAGGCTGGTTAGTTATTTAATGGTTTCAACTTAGTTTATTTGATCTAAGACTTCAGTGCACGGTTGCAGGGATCAGCTGACACAGATTGCTGACACAGGCTGGTTAGTTATTTCGTGGTTTCAGCTTAGTTTATTTTGATCTAAGACTTCAGTGCACGTTCGCTAAGATCAGCTGAAACAAATCCCTGGCACAGGCTGGTTAGTTATTTAATGGTTTCAGCTTAGTTTATCTAAAACTTCAGTGCACGGTTGCAGGGATCAGCTGACACAGATCCCTGGCACAGGCTGGTTAGTTATTTAATGGTTTTAACTTAGTTTATTTTCTCTAAAACTTCAGTGCACGGTTGCAGGGATCAGCTAACACAGATTCCTGACACACGCTGGTTAGTTATTTAATGGTTTCAACTTAGTTAATTTTATCTAAAACTTCAGTGCACGGTTGCAGTGATCAGCTGACACAGATCGCTGGTTAGTTATTTAATGGTTTCAACTTAGTTTATTTTCTCTAAAACTTCAGTGCACGGTCGCGGTGATCAGCTGACACAGATCGCTGGTTAGTTATTTAATGGTTTCAGCTTTGTTTATTTGATCTACAACTTCAGTCCACGTTCGCAGGGATCAGCTGACACAGATCTCTGGCACAGCCTGGTTGGTTAATGGTTTCAGCTTAGTTTATTTGAGCTAAAACTTCAGTGCACGGTAGCAGGGATCAGCTGACACAGATCGCTCGCACAGGCTGGTTAGTTATTTAATGGTTTCAGGTTAGTTTATTTGATCTAAGACTTCAGTGCATGGTCGCAAAGATCAGCTGACACAGATCGCTGGCACAGGCTGGTTAGTTATTTAATGGTTTCAGCTTAGTTTATCTAAAACTTCAGTGCACGGTTGCAGGGATCAGCTGACACAGATCGCTGTCACAGGCTGGTTAGTTATTTAAATGGTTTCAGGTTAGTTTATTTGATCTAAAACTTCAGTGCACGGTTGCAGGGATCGGCTGACACAGATCCCTGGCACAGGCTGGTTAGTTATTTAATGGTTTCAACTTAGTTTATTTTATCTAAAACTTCAGTGCACGGTCGCAGGGATCCGCTGACACAGATCGCTGGCACAGGCTGGTTAGTTATTTAATGGTTTCAGCTTAGTTTATCTAAAACTTCAGTGCACGGTTGCAGGGATCAGCTGACACAGATCGCTGTCACAGGCTGGTTAGTTATTTAAATGGTTTCAACTTAGTTTATTTGATCTAAGACTTCAGTGCATGGTCGCAAAGATCAGCTGACACAGATCCCTGGCACAGGCTGGTTAGTTATTTAATGGTTTCAACTTAGTTTATTTTCTCTAAAACTTCAGTGCACGGTTGCAGGGATCAGCTGACACAGATCGCTGGCACAGGCTGGTTGGTTATTTAGTGGTTTCAACTTAGTTTATTTTCTCTAAAACTTCAGTGCACGGTTGCAGGGATCAGCTGACACAGATCGCTCGCACAGGCTGGTTAGTTATTTAATGGTTTCAGGTTAGTTTACTTGATCTAAGACTTCAGTGCATGGTCGCAAAGATCAGCTGACACAGATCCCTGGCACAGGCTGGTTGGTTATTTAATTGTTTCAACTTAGTTTATTTTCTCTAAAACTTCAGTGCACGGTTGCAGGGATCAGCTGACACAGATCGCTCGCACAGGCTGGTTAGTTATTTAATGGTTTCAGGTTAGTTTACTTGATCTAAGACTTCAGTGCATGGTCGCAAAGATCAGCTGACACAGATCCCTGGCACAGGCTGGTTGGTTATTTAATTGTTTCAGCTTAGTTTATTTTCTCTAAAACTTCAGTGCACGGTTGCAGGGATCCGCTGACACAGATCGCTGGTTAGTTATTTAATGGTTTCAGCTTAGTTTATTTGATCTAAGACGTAAGTGCACGGTTGCAGGGATCAGCTCACACAGATCGCTGGCACAGGCTGGTTAGTTATTTAATGGTTTCAGCTTAGTTTATTTGATCTAAAACTTCAGTGCACGGTTGCAGGGATCAGCTGACACAGATCGCTGGCACAGGCTGGTTAGTTGTTTAATGGTTTCAGCTTAGTTTATTTGATCTAAAACTTCAGTGCACGGTTGCAGGGATCAGCTGACACAGATCGCTCGCACAGGCTGGTTGGTTATTTAATGGTTTCAGGTTAGTTTATTTGATCTAAGACTTCAGTGCACGTTCGCAAAGATCAGCTGAAACAGATCGCTGGCACAGATCCCTTGCACAGGCTGGTTAGTTATTTAATGGTTTCAACTTAGTTTATTTTATCTTAAACTTCAGTGCACGGTCGCAGGGATCCGCTGACACAGATCGCTGGTTAGTTATTTAATGGTTTCAGCTTAGTTTATTTGATCTAAGACGTAAGTGCACGGTTGCAGGGATCAGCTGACACAGATCGCTGGCACAGGCTGGTTAGTTATTTAATGGTTTCAGCTTAGTTTATTTGATCTAAGACGTAAGTGCACGGTTGCAGGGATCAGCTGACACAGATCGCTGGCACAGGCTGGTTAGTTATTTCGTGGTTTCAGCTTAGTTTATTTTGATCTAAGACTTCAGTGCACATTCGCAAAGACCAGCTGAAACAGATCGCTGGCACAGGCTGGTTAGTTATTTAATTGTTTCAGCTTAGTTTATCTAAAACTTCAGTGCACGGTTGCAGGGATCAGCTGACACAGATCGCTGGCACAGGCTGGTTAGTTATTTAATGGTTTCAGCTTAGTTTATCTAAAACTTCAGTGCACGGTTGCAGGGATCAGCTGACACAGATCCCTAGCACAGGCTGGTTAGTTATTTAATGGTTTTAACTTAGTTTATTTTATCTAAAACTTCAGTGCACGGTCGCAGGGATCCGCTGACACAGATCGCTGTCACAGGCTGGTTAGTTATTTAATGGTTTCGGTTTGGTTTATTTTATCTAAAACTTCAGTGCACGGTTGCAGGGATCAGCTGACACAGATCGCTGGCACAGGCTGGTTAGTTATTTAATGGTTTCAGCTTAGTTTATCTAAAACTTCAGTGCACGGTTGCAGGGATCAGCTGACACAGATCGCTGGCACAGGCTGGTTAGTTATTTAATGGTTTTAACTTAGTTTATTTTATCTAAAACTTCAGTGCACGGTCGCAGGGATCCGCTGACACAGATCGCTGTCACAGGCTGGTTAGTTATTTAAATGGTTTCAGGTTAGTTTATTTGATCTAAGACTTCAGTGCATGGTCGCAAAGATCAGCTGACACAGATCCCTGACACACGCTGGTTAGTTATTTAATGGTTTCAACTTAGTTTATTTTCTCTAAAACTTCAGTGCACGGTTGCAGGGATCAGCTGACACAGATAGCTGGCACAGGCTGGTTGGTTATTTAGTGGTTTCAGCTTAGTTTATTTGATCTAAAACTTCAGTGCACGGTCGCAGTGATCAGCTGACACAGATCGCTGGCACAGGCTGGTTAGTTATTTAGTGGTTTCAGCTTAGTTTATTTGATCTAAAACTTCAGTGCACGGTCGCAGGGATCAGCTGACACAGATCTCTGGCACAGCCTGGTTGGTTATTTAATGGTTTCAGCTTAGTTTATTTGATCTAAAACTTCAGTGCACGGTTGCAGGGATCAGCTGACACAGATCGCTCGCACAGGCTGGTTAGTTATTTAATGGTTTCAGCTTAGTTTATTTTATCTAAAACTTCAGTGCATGGTCGCAAAGATCAGCTGACACAGATCCCTGGCACAGGCTGGTTAGTTATTTAGTGGTTTCAGCTTACTTTATTTTATCTAAAACTTCAGTACACGTTCGCAGGGATCAGCTGACACAGATCTCTGGCACAGCCTGGTTGGTTATTTAATGTTTTCAGCTTAGTTTATTTGATCTAAAACTTCAGTGCACGGCTGCAGGGATCAGCTGACACAGATCGCTCGCACAGGCTGGTTGGTTATTTAATGGTTTCACGTTAGTTTATTTGATCTAAGACTTCAGTGCACGGCTGCAGGGATCCGCTGACACAGATCGCTGGTTAGTTATTTAATGGTTTCAGCTTAGTTTATTTTATCTAAAACTTCAGTGCACGGTCGCAGGGATCAGCTGACACAGATCGCTGGCACAGGCTGGTTAGTTATTTAATGGTTTCAACTTAGTTTATTTTATCTAAAACTTCAGTGCACGGTCGCAGTGATCAGCTGACACAGATCGCTGGTTAGTTATTTAATGGTTTCAGCTTTGTTTATTTGATCTAAAACTTCAGTCCACGTTCGCAGGGATCAGCTGACACAGATCGCTGGCACAGGCTGGTTAGTTATTTAATGGTTTTAACTTAGTTTATTTGATCTAAAACTTCAGTGCACGATTGCAGGGATCAGCTGAAACAGATCGCTGGTACAGGCTGGTTAGTTATTTAATGGTTTCAGCCAAGTTTATCTAAAACTTCAGTGCACGGTTGCAGGGATCAGCTGACACAGATCCCTTGCACAGGCTGGTTAGTTATTTAATGGTTTCAACTTAGTTTATTAGATCTAAAACTTCAGTCCACGTTCGCAGGGATCAGCTGACACAGATCCCTGGCACAGCCTGGTTGGTTATTTAATGGTTTCAGCTTAGTTTATTTGATCTAAAACTTCAGTGCACGGTTGCAGGGATCAGCTGACACAGATCCCTGGCACAGGCTGGTTAGTTATTTAATGGTTTCAGCTTAGTTTATTTTATCTAAAACTTCAGTGCGCGGTAGCAGGGATCAGCTGACACAGATCGCTGGCACAGGCTGGTTAGTTATTTAATGGTTTCAGCTTAGTTTATTTTGATCTAAGAATTCAGTCCACGTTCGCAGGGATCAGCTGAAACAGATCGCTGGCACAGGCTGGTCAGTTATTTAATGGTTTCAACTTAGTTTTTTTGATCTAAAACTTCAGTGCACGGTCGCAGGGATCAGCTGAAACAGATCGCTGGCACAGGCTGGTTAGTTATTTAATGGTTTCAGCTTAGTTTATCTAAAACTTCAGTGCACGGTTGCAGGGATCAGCTGACACAGATCGCTGGCACAGGCTGGTTAGTTATTTAATGGTTTCAACTTAGTTTATTTGATCTAAAACTTCAGTGCACGGTTGCAGGGATCCTCTGACACAGATCGCTGGCACAGGCTGGTTAGTTATTTAATGGTTTCGGTTTGGTTTATCTAAAACTTCAGTGCACGGTTGCAGGGATCAGCTGACACAGATCGCTGGTACAGGCTTGTTAGTTATTTAATGGTTTCAGCCAAGTTTATCTAAAACTTCAGTGCACGGTTGCAGGGATCAGATGACAAAGATAGCTGGCACAGGCTGGTTAGTTATTTAATGGTTTCAGCTTAGTTTATCTAAAACTTCAGTGCACGGTTGCAGGGATAAGCTGACACAGATCGCTGGCACAGGCTGGTTAGTTATTTAATGGTTTAGGTTTGGTTTATTTAATCTAAAACTTCAGTGCACGGTCGCAGAGATCAGCTAACACAGATTCCTGACACACGCTGGTTAGTTATTTAATGGTTTCAACTTAGTTAATTTTATCTAAAACTTCAGTGCACGGTTGCAGGGATCAGCTGACACAGATCGCTGGTTAGTTATTTAGTGGTTTCAGCCAAGTTTATTTGATCTAAGACTTCAGTGCACGTTCGCAGGGATCAGCTGACACAGATCGCTGGCACAGGCTGGTTAGTTATTTAATGGTTTCAGCTTAGTTTATTTTCTCTAAAACGTCAGTGCACGGTTGCAGGGATCAGCTGACACAGATCGCTGGCACAGGCTGGTTAGTTATTTAATGGTTTCAACTTAGTTTATTTGATCTAAGACTTCAGTGCACGGTTGCAGGGATCAGCTGACACAGATCGCTGACACAGGCTGGTTAGTTATTTCGTGGTTTCAGCTTAGTTTATTTTGATCTAAGACTTCAGTGCACGTTCGCAAAGATCAGCTGAAACAAATCCCTGGCACAGGCTGGTTAGTTATTTAATGGTTTCAGCTTAGTTTATCTAAAACTTCAGTGCACGGTTGCAGGGATCAGCTGACACAGATCCCTGGCACAGGCTGGTTAGTTATTTAATGGTTTCAACTTAGTTAATTTTCTCTAAAACTTCAGTGCACGGTTGCAGGGATCAGCTAACACAGATTCCTGACACACGCTGGTTAGTTATTTAATGGTTTCAACTTAGTTAATTTTATCTAAAACTTCAGTGCACGGTTGCAGGGATCAGCTGACACAGATCGCTGGCACAGGCTGGTTAGTTATTTAATGGTTTCAACTTAGTTTATCTAAAACTTCAGTGCACGGTTGCAGGGATCAGCTAACACAGATTCCTGACACACGCTGGTTAGTTATTTAATGGTTTCAGCTTAGTTTATTTGATCTAAGACTTCAGTGCACGGTTGCAGGGATCAGCTGACACAGATCGCTGGCACAGGCTGGTTAGTTATTTAATGGTTTCAACTTAGTTTATTTTATCTAAAACTTCAGTGCACGGTCGCAGTGATCAGCTGACACAGATCGCTGGTTAGTTATTTAATGGTTTCAGCTTTGTTTATTTGATCTAAAACTTCAGTCCACGTTCGCAGGGATCAGCTGACACAGATCTCTGGCACAGGCTGGTTGGTTATTTAATGGTTTCAGCTTAGTTTATTTGATCTAAAACTTCAGTGCACGGTTGCAGGGATCAGCTGACACAGATCGATGGCACAGGCTGGTTAGTTATTTAATGGTTTCAGCTTAGTTTATTTGATCTAAGACGTAAGTGCACGGTTGCAGGGATCAGCTGACACAGATCGCTGACACAGGCTGGTTAGTTATTTAATGGTTTTAACTTAGTTTATTTGATCTAAAACTTCAGTGCACGATTGCAGGGATCAGCTGACACAGATCCCTTGCACAGGCTGGCTAGTTATTTAATGGTTTCAGCTTAGTTTATCTAAAACTTCAGTGCACGGTTGCAGGGATCAGCTGACACAGATCCCTGGCACAGGCTGGTTAGTTATTTAATGGTTTTAACTTAGTTTATTTGATCTAAAACTTCAGTGCATGATTGCAGGGATCAGCTGAAACAGATCGCTGGTACAGGCTGGTTAGTTATTTAATGGTTTCAGCCAAGTTTATCTAAAACTTCAGTGCACGGTTGCAGGGATCAGCTGACACAGATCCCTTGCACAGGCTGGTTAGTTATTTAATGTTTTCAACTTAGTTTATTTTATCTAAAACTTCATTGCACGGTCGCAGGGATCCGCTGACACAGATCGCTGGCACAGGCTGGTTAGTTATTTAATGGTTTCAGCTTAGTTTATTTGATCTAAAACTTCAGTGCACGGTTGCAGGGATCAGCTGACACAGATCGCTGGCACAGGCTGGTTAGTTATTTAATGGTTTCAGCTTAGTTTATTTTATCTAAAACTTCAGTGCACGGTTACAGGGATCAGCTGACACAGATCGCTGGCACAGGCTGGTTAGTTATTTAATGGTTTCAACTTAGTTTATTTGATCTAAAACTTCAGTGCACGGTTGCAGGGATCCTCTGACACAGATCGCTGGCACAGGCTGGTTAGTTATTTAATGGTTTCAGCTTAGTTTATCTAAAACTTCAGTGCACGGTTGCAGGGATCAGCTGACACAGATCCCTGGCACAGGCTGGTTAGTTATTTAATGGTTTTAACTTAGTTTATTTTCTCTAAAACTTCAGTGCACGGTTGCAGGGATCCGCTAACACAGATTCCTGACACACGGTGGTTAGTTATTTAATGGTTTCAACTTAGTTAATTTTATCTAAAACTTCAGTGCACGGTTGCAGTGATCAGCTGACACAGATCGCTGGTTAGTTATTTAATGGTTTCAACTTAGTTTATTTGATCTACAACTTCAGTCCACGTTCGCAGGGATCAGCTGACACAGATCTCTGGCACAGGCTGGTTAGTTATTTAATGGTTTCAGGTTAGTTTATTTGATCTAAGACTTCAGTGCATGGTCGCAAAGATCAGCTGACACAGATCCCTGGCACAGGCTGGTTAGTTATTTAATTGTTTCAGCTTACTTTATTTTCTCTAAAACTTCAGTGCACGGTTGCAGGGATCAGCTGACACAGATCGCTGGCACAGGCTGGTTAGTTATTTAATGGTTTCAGCTTAGTTTATTTGATCTAAAACTTCAGTGCACGGTTGCAGGGATCAGCTGACACAGATCGCTCGCACAGGCTGGTTGGTTATTTAATGGTTTCAGGTTAGTTTATTTGATCTAAGACTTCAGTGCACGTTCGCAAAGATCAGCTGAAACAGATCGCTGGCACAGGCTGGTTAGTTATTTAATTGTTTCAGCTTAGTTTATCTAAAACTTCAGTGCACGGTTGCAGGGATCAGCTGACACAGATCGTTGGCACAGGCTGGTTAGTTATTTAATGGTTTCGGTTTGGTTTATTTTATCTAAAACTTCAGTGCACGGTTGCAGGGATCAGCTGACACAGATCGCTGGCACAGGCTGGTTAGTTATTTAATGGTTTCAGCTTAGTTTATTTGATCTAAGACGTAAGTGCTTTGTGGGGATAGGTTAATTGGAAAATCCAAATTGTCACTAGGTGTGAATGTGAGTATGAATGGTTGTCTGTCCTTGTGTGTTAGCCCTGTGACAGACTGGCGACCTGTCCAGGGTGTACCCCGCCTCTCGCCCTACGACAGCTGGGATTGGCTCCAGCGCCCCCTGCGACCCTGAAAAGGAAAAGCGGTAGCGAATGGACGTAAGTGCACGGTTGCAGGGATCAGCTGACACAGATCGCTGGCACAGGCTGGTTAGTTATTTAATGGTTTCAACTTAGTGTGACCCGTGGTAGGTACCTATTTAAAATAGGACAGAGCCGTAGGCGCACAGTCAGTTTAAAAGAGTTTAATTTTTTTAATACAAAATAAAAGAAACAGTGTAACAGCGGCACCTCAAACCAATTAAAAACGTTACCTTATTAGAGACGATAAAACTGTGCGATTGCCCGTGAGACGGGACAAGCGCTGCGGGGAACCGTTTAAAAACAAATCAACATAGCACACAGGTTAAACATGGACGGCAACTCACACATGACCCCAAATGGGTAAAACACTATAGAAAAAAAGTCAAATCTTCAGTGCCGTCTTCACTCGGGCCCACCGCTGTGCATGCAAAAGCGGGGAGACAAAAAAAGGATTTGTTTTCCCTGCAGCGCCTTCACCGTCTGCGACAATATATATATATATATATATATATATATATATATATATATAAATAAAGGGGTTAAAATACTAAAAGGATCAGTATCTGTGGTGCCTACTGATTCAGAAAAAGTAAAACCAAAAACCAAAACCATCGACAGCCGCAGCAGTCAGTCTGTCGGCGTACACCAGTTTAAAACAAATTAAAACACACTCATGTGTCGGGTCCTTTGCCCGCAGCCAGAAATCCACCTGGCAAAGCAGCAGCTCGGTACTCTGTGAATAAAAGACAGGAGATCACTAGCTGGACAATAAAACACAGGAATATTCCTCCACTGAATTGGTTTTGTTACCTGTCCACAAGTTCGTGTCACACCCTAATAAATGTGGGTCAGTGGCGATGAAGTCCACTATACCGTTCTCACGGGAGCAATGTTTCCCACCTACAAGGGTGCAAATAACTGTAAACCTCTGCCAACAGCCAGAGCTCAAGTGGTACATTTTTGTGTAACCTACCGTTCTAACAGAAGTTTAGGGGAAGGACGCGTATCAGACTTTCATAATTAAGAAACACCAACTTGCCCAACTCGGACCAAGCACTCGCAGCTTCAGGTTTGCAAAGGAATACCCAATTGCCCACACCTGCGCTTATGAAAGGAGCGAAGGCCAGCTCCGCCCACCAGGGGCGGTCCCAAATCTCCAGGTCTCACCTGTCACATTCTCCCCCCTGGTTTTTGCATTGGCGACCCGACAATGGAACCTTAAAGCCACGGTCTATAAAAAGCTGTAACTGAATGTACACTAGGTGGCCTGGCTTCAGCTGATTGGGGCAGATGGTGTGGATTGGAATGGTGGCCAGCTGTTGAGCGTGTCGTTCTTCTAACTGTACCACTTTCAGCTAATTGAGTGGGGACACTACACTGTGGAGTCAGGGTACCAGGATTAGTCCTTCTGGACTGCGGCCTCATTACTATAGCCAGGTCCTCTGGGAGTTGTTGGGGACAAGGTGCAGAATCAGTTTGTACACTTTGGGGGTCACCTCTTGGGGACTCCCTTCGTTGCCACACATAAAAGTCTCCCTCATTCTCAGACGGGGGTAACCGGTCAGGTGAACTTCTAGGGTTAGCAGTTTGCTGGAGCTCTGCCCTTATTTTCTCACAGATATCAGCAGGGATCGGCTTGATAAATTGTCTATTAACCTGTCTTTTCTGTTCTGGATCATTGAGTGGGGCCACTGTATACACAGGACCAGCATCAGCAGGGGCACGGACAATACAATACGGTGTAACGCCCCAAAAATCTTGGATTTTATTCCGTCCCCGAATGCTATGATCTCTCAAATACACTAACTGATGCAATGGCAAGGGGTCAGAAGCTGGGGCAGGTTGACGATCTGCACGCAGCGTCGCTGCTGCTTTGGTGCGGTTACTCACACCTTTATAAGCTACATCTAGACGTTTCTGATGCTCTTGGACCCAAGTGTGTACCGGGCCGTGGGTGGGTTCCTCCACTCTGCCTAACAGGAAGTCAACTGGGAGCTGGGGCTCTTGGCCAAACATAAGAAAATAGGGTGACTCACCCGTAGTTTGATGGATTGTGGTATTGTAAGAAAAGGTGAGCTGCTGTAAATACATGGGCCAATGACGCTTTTGCTCAGGGGGCAGAGTTCTCAACAGATCATGCAGAGTCCGATTAAAACGCTCACACTGGCCATTACCTTGTGGGTGGTAAGGAGTGGTGCGAGTCTTTTCCACACCATATAACTGGCATAGCTGCTGAACTAATGCTCCTTCAAAACTCCTCCCCTGATCGGAGTGGATCCTAGAGGGAACACCAAAGCGATAAAACCACTCATAAACCAAAACACTGGCCACAGTAGTTGCCTTTTGATCCTTAGTAGAAATGGCCTGAGTGAACTTTGAAAACACATCGGTAAGAATCAATACATTTTCACGGCCATCAACGGAGGGTTCAAGGCATGTGAAATCAATTGCCAGAATCTGATTGGGCCTCGCAGCCATGAGGTGACCCATGGTTGTTTTAGGTTTGGGATAAACTGCTTTAGCCTGCGCACAACGTTCACATTGCTGACAGTAATCCTGAACCTCCTTAGACATACCTGGCCAATAACACCTCTTGCGTATCAAGTCTGCAGTCCTGTCAGTTCCCTGATGACCATGGTCATTATGCAAGCCATGTAAAACCTCATTCTTGAGACTCTGAGGGACCACTAATTGGCACACTGGTTCCCCCCCATCTGGCTGAAAGATCTGCCGATAAAGGACGCCCTCCTTTTCTACCAGTTTCCTCCACTGGCGCAACATTTCCAGCACTGCTGCTGGCAAATCTCTTCTCTCCTGGCGAGTAGGGCCAGTTCCTCTGCGCCAAAACTTCAAAAAACCACTAATCGTGGGGTCCTCCCTCTGCAAAGTAGCAAGGTCTGCAAGTGAATGAGAGGGTAAAACCGAAATCATAGATTGGATTACTTGCTGGGGTGGTAAAACTGTTTGCACTAAAGAGTCTGGAAGGGAAGTACCAGGAAGCAGTGTTTCTAAAGACACAGTTTGATCGGATGGCTGACACTGTCGAGACAAAGCATCTGCATTGCCATTTGTACGACCCGGACGATACTTAATTGAAAAATCAAAAGAAGAGAGCTGAGCCGCCCAGCGCTGTTCCAAAGCTCCAAGCTTTGCTGTAGTCAGATGGCTCAAGGGGTTGTTGTCTGTATAGACAACACACCTGTTACCCAGCAAATATTCTCTGAATTTTTCAGTCATAGCCCATTTCAAGGCTAGGAATTCAAGTTTCATGGAGCTGTAATTGGACATGTTACGTTCCGTGGGCTTTAGCCCTCGACTAGCATAAGCTATAGGACGCACCTTGCCATCAGCTTGCTGTTGTGAAAGCACTGCCCCCAGACCCCAGTGGCTGGCATCAACCTCCAAGATAAAAGGTTGTGAAAAATTAGCATAAGCCAATACGGGGGAATGCACCAACCGAGCTTTCAACTCTTGAAAGCTATTTTCACACTGCTCGGTCCAAACTTCCTGCAATGCACGCTTGGAGGGGCGTTTGTGCTTAGTCCCAGCCAGTTCGGCCACCAGCTGGTGGAGCGGAGCAGCTAGGGATGCAAAACCTGGAACAAAGCGGCGATAGTAACTAGCAAACCCTAAGAATGATCTCAATTCAGCAACAGAGCTAGGAGTTTGCCAATTAGACACCGCAGATATTTTGTCTGGGTCCGTGGCTACCCTGTCCTTGGAGATCACATGCCCAAGGTACTTTACCTCTGTCTGCAGAAAACAGCATTTTTCCAACTTGGCCTTCAAGTTTTGTACCCGCAAGGTCTCCAGTACTGCTCCTAGGCGCTGAATATGCTCATCTACTGTGGTAGAGAAGACAATCACGTCATCCAAGTACAACAACAAAGACTGGTGATTCTGGGAACCAAACATTCGCTCCATCAATCTCTGAAAGGTGCTTGGTGCATTACAGAGGCCAAACGGCATGCGGTTGAACTCAAATAACCCAAAAGGAGTACAGAAAGCAGTTTTCTTTTTGTCTGGCTCAGCAACAGGGACCTGATTGTAGCCACTAGCCAAGTCCAAGGTAGAGAACCAACATGCACCTGACAACACATCCAAGGACTCCTCAATTCGGGGCAAGGGAAAAGCATCCTTCCTAGTCCTTGAGTTCAGCAGACGGTAATCCACACAAAGCCTAATACTAGAGTCCTTCTTTCGTACTACCACGATTGGGGATGCAAAAGGGCTACAACTTTCTCTGATCACCTGACTCTCCAACAGGTGTTGAATATGGGCCTTAACGCTCTCATACTCTGAAGGTGGAATCCGTCGATACCGCTGGCAGACCGGAGTCTCATCTAAAAGTGGGATCTCATGAGTCATTAAATTGGTACACCCTAAGTCACCATCATGTGAAGAAAAAACAGATTGGTAGTCATGCAAAAGGGCCCTTACCCTGTCCTGATCCTGTACAGTGAGGGCTGAGAGATCAATTGCATTAATTGCAGTTTTCAGAGGGTTGGATTCCACACTCTGGGTTGCCATGGTAACACGTTTTTCCTCTCCCAAATCTTCCAAGAGCCTGGTCGAGCCATCCGATTGGCTGACAATTTCAACTTGGCACAAGGTGCCAAGCTGACTGCGAGGTGGCAAAATGGCCTCAGTTAATCCCACATTGATAACTGGGATAAATGCAGTGCCACTGACCACCTGGACCAAAGCTGGAGAAGAAAGGAGACCATGAGGCAAACCGGCATCTAATGGTTCGAAAAACGCTGTTCCAGTGTGCGCTGAAGGGACTTTCCGACATGTAGTTGGTACAAACTTCATTGTGCCTGCGGGGATGCAAATTTTTCTCCTACCCTTAACTCTCACTGGGCCACTAACTTGTGCTTCAGGCTGTAGCTGCGCTGTATGGCAACGCTGCAAAGCCTGCTGCCAAGGATCCTCCTGCACTAAAGGAAGGTCAAAAAGAGCAGAGCCATGTTCCAAAAACAGCTCCCTATAACACTCACGGATCACATTCATGCCGAGTACTCCACATATTTCTGAGTTGGGGCTGGGCTCCAAAGGATCTCTAACAACTAACACACCACGTTTCGGTATTTGCCTCCCTAACACTTGGCAATCAAGCTCCAGGTAGCCAACATAGGGAATATCTAGCCCATTAGCTGCCCGTAGCCGCAGCCAATGGCATGCTTTCAGTTTCTCTGGACCCCAGTTCTTAAAATGTTTGGCAAAAAAACTCTCCGTGATGGTAGTGACCATGGATCCAGTGTCTAATAAACAGGAGACATCTACCCCTCCCATATTAATGGTAACCTTTGGACAGGAGCCTACCAACTTGGGTGGGGGACCAGACATTTGAGCATTACAACTGTTGGAGCCAGTTATGTCCCCATCTGATATGTGGCTCAGCATAACAGAGGGTGCTAGTTTTCCGCCTGCATGGAAAACGTACCCTGCCCAGATGAGCTCCTGCTAGGGGCTGTAGATTCAAAGGCTACTACCCTCTTATTATCACAGTCTTTAGCAAAATGGCCAGGCTTCTGACACCATCTGCAAATAACCTGCCTTCCTCTCTGCGTGAACCTAGACTTACTTGATGTATGGGCAACTCTCAACTCATGTGTAAGCTGATCAATCTGGGCCTGCTGCCGTTTTAACATTTCCTTAACCTCTGCTAATTCTGACCCAATAGTATCCCTTGGCCCCTTTGTTTGTCCTGTATGCTGAATGCTGTAGACTGCTGGGACAGAATAAGTCCTGAACCGGCCGGGTTCTACTCCTACTCTGCCTTCCCGCTCCCACCTGAGGCCTTCATCTCTTAAAGTATGGAGGTCATAATCTGGATGTTCGCGAACAATCCTTTTAAGCTCGCGGCTCAAATTTCCATCCCGGACACCCTCTACAAACTGATCAGAAAGCAGTCTAGCAGCCTCAGGAATTCGCCTCTCTGGACAACTTTGGATCATTTTGTCCATGAGAGAAAACAATGCATGTGAGAATTCCCTCAGTGACTCTCCTTCTTGCTGCCTTCTTGCATAAAAAGCTTCCTTAACAGCAATAAAGGACATGGGGCAACCATACTGGCTAAGGAGAATCTCAAAAATGCGGTCTGGATCTTCTCTTACTTGCTGGGACCTATATTTTATTTCCTCACGAGCATCACCAGTCAAATGATCATAGATATAATGGGCTCTATCAACAGGGGCAAGTCTACGAGTGCGCATCACAGATTTTATTTCCTCCACCCAACTTTGGACACTAATTTCCCCAGTTCCACTAAACAGGGGGCACGACCTCTCTCTAGGGATATAAACCAGCCTCTCTTGGAGAGAGCCCTCCATAGGGGTAGAGTCATGAGGTCTACAGGGGCTAGAAATGCCTGATTGGGACTCCATAATAAAAAATAAAAACCCTCAACAGTAAGTGCCTACTGTGTTTAAATGCAGATTACACTTTGTTACCACCAGGATTTACCAGCTGCTGCTTTGCCTAAAAAAAATAAATACAAATATAAAACAGTTTAAAACACACACCCATAAAAATACAAATTTTACACAAACCAACTGACTAATCGCTGTGCACACCTAGAGGCTCGTCCTGTCCGACAACGCCAGTTTGTGACCCGTGGTAGGTACCTATTTAAAATAGGACAGAGCCGTAGGCGCACAGTCAGTTTAAAAGAGTTTAATTTTTTTAATACAAAATAAAAGAAACAGTGTAACAGCGGCACCTCAAACCAATTAAAAACGTTACCTTATTAGAGACGATAAAACTGTGCGATTGCCCGTGAGACGGGACAAGCGCTGCGGGGAACCGTTTAAAAACAAATCAACATAGCACACAGGTTAAACATGGACGGCAACTCACACATGACCCCAAATGGGTAAAACACTATAGAAAAAAAGTCAAATCTTCAGTGCCGTCTTCACTCGGGCCCACCGCTGTGCATGCAAAAGCGGGGAGACAAAAAAAGGATTTGTTTTCCCTGCAGCGCCTTCACCGTCTGCGACAATATATATATATATAAATAAAGGGGTTAAAATACTAAAAGGATCAGTATCTGTGGTGCCTACTGATACAGAAAAAGTAAAACCAAAAACCAAAACCATCGACAGCCGCAGCAGTCAGTCTGTCGGCGTACACCAGTTTAAAACAAATTAAAACACACTGATGTGTCGGGTCCTTTGCCCGCAGCCAGAAATCCACCTGGCAAAGCAGCAGCTCGGTACTCTGTGAATAAAAGACAGGAGATCACTAGCTGGACAATAAAACACAGGAATATTCCTCCACTGAATTGGTTTTGTTACCTGTCCACAAGTTCGTGTCACACCCTAATAAATGTGGGTCAGTGGCGATGAAGTCCACTATACCGTTCTCACGGGAGCAATGTTTCCCACCTACAAGGGTGCAAATAACTGTAAACCTCTGCCAACAGCCAGAGCTCAAGTGGTACATTTTTGTGTAACCTACCGTTCTAACAGAAGTTTAGGGGAAGGACGCGTATCAGACTTTCATAATTAAGAAACACCAACTTGCCCAACTCGGACCAAGCACTCGCAGCTTCAGGTTTGCAAAGGAATACCCAATTGTCCACACCTGCGCTTATGAAAGGAGCGAAGGCCAGCTCCGCCCACCAGGGGCGGTCCCAAATCTCCAGGTCTCACCTGTCACATTAGTTTATTTTATCTAAAACTTCAGTGCACGGTCGCAGGGATCCGCTGACACAGATCGCTGGCACAGGCTGGTTAGTTATTTAATGGTTTCAGCTTAGTTTATTAGATCTAAAACTTCAGTCCACGTTCGCAGGGATCAGCTGACACAGATCCCTGGCACAGCCTGGTTGGTTATTTAATGGTTTCAGCTTAGTTTATTTGATCTAAAACTTCAGTGCACGGTTGCAGGGATCAGCTAACACAGATCGCTGGCACAGGCTGGTTAGTTATTTTGTGGTTTCAGCTTAGTTTATTTTGATCTAAGACTTCAGTCCACGTTCGCAGGGACCAGCTGAAACAGATCGCTGGCACAGGCTGGTCAGTTATTTAATGGTTTCAACTTAGTTTTTTTGATCTAAAACTTCAGTGCATGGTCGCAGGGATCAGCTGAAACAGATCGCTGGCACAGGCTGGTTAGTTATTTAATGGTTTCAGCTTAGTTTATCTAAAACTTCAGTGCACGGTTGCAGGGATCAGCTGACACAGATCGCTGGCACAGGCTGGTTAGTTATTTAATGGTTTCAACTTAGTTTATTTGATCTAAAACTTCAGTGCACGGTTGCAGGGATCAGCTGACACAGATCGCTGGCACAGGCTGGTTAGTTATTTAATGGTTTCAACTTAGTTTATTTTGATCTAAAACTTCAGTGCACGGTTGCAGGGATCCTCTGACACAGATCGCTGGCACAGGCTGGTTAGTTATTTAATGGTTTCAACTTAGTTTATTTTGATCTAAAACTTCAGTGCACGGTTGCAGGGATCCTCTGACACAGATCGCTGGCACAGGCTGGTTAGTTATTTAATGGTTTCAACTTAGTTTATTTGATCTAAAACTTCAGTGCACGGTTGCAGGGATCCTCTGACACAGATCGCTGGCACAGGCTGGTTAGTTATTTAATGGTTTCGGTTTGGTTTATTTTATCTAAAACGTCAGTGCACGGTTGCAGGGATCAGCTGACACAGATCGCTGGCACAGGCTGGTTAGTTATTTAATGGTTTCAGCTTAGTTTATTTGATCTAAGACGTAAGTGCACGGTTGCAGGGATCAGCTGACACAGATCGCTGACACAGGCTGGTTAGTTATTTCGTGGTTTCAGCTTAGTTTATTTTGATCTAATACTTCAGTGCACGTTCGCAAAGATCAGCTGAAACAAATCCCTGGCACAGGCTGGTTAGTTATTTAATGGTTTCAACTTAGTTTATTTTCTCTAAAACTTCAGTCCACGTTCGCAGGGATCAGCTGACACAGATCGCTGGCACAGGCTGGTTAATTATTTAATGGTTTCAGCTTAGTTTCTCTAAAACTTCAGTGCACGGTTGCAGGGATCAGCTAACACAGATTCCTGACACAGATCGCTGGTTAGTTATTTAATGGTTTCAACTTAGTTAATTTTATCTAAAACTTCAGTGCACGGTTGCAGGGATCAGCTGACACAGATCACTGGCACAGGCTGGTTAGTTATTTAATGGTTTCAACTTAGTTTATCTAAAACTTCAGTGCACGGTCGCAGGGATCAGCTAACACAGATCGCTGGTTAGTTATTTAATGGTTTCAGCTTAGTTTATTTGATCTAAGACTTCAGTGCACGGTTGCAGGGATCAGCTGACACAGATCGCTGGCACAGGCTGGTTAGTTATTTAATGGTTTCAACTTAGTTTATTTTATCTAAAACTTCAGTGCACGGTCGCAGTGATCAGCTGACACAGATCGCTGGTTAGTTATTTAATGGTTTCAGCTTTGTTTATTTGATCTAAAACTTCAGTCCACGTTCGCAGGGATCAGCTGACACAGATCTCTGGCACAGGCTGGTTGGTTATTTAATGGTTTCAGCTTAGTTTATTTGATCTAAAACTTCAGTGCACGGTTGCAGGGATCAGCTGACACAGATCGCTGGCACAGGCTGGTTAGTTATTTAATGGTTTCAGCTTAGTTTATTTGATCTAAGACGTAAGTGCACGGTTGCAGGGATCAGCTGACACAGATCGCTGGTACAGGCTGGTTAGTTATTTAATGGTTTCAGCCAAGTTTATCTAAAACTTCAGTGCACGGTTGCAGGGATCAGCTGACACAGATCCCTTGCACAGGCTGGCTAGTTATTTAATGGTTTCAGCTTAGTTTATCTAAAACTTCAGTGCACGGTTGCAGGGATCAGCTGACACAGATCCCTGGCACAGGCTGGTTAGTTATTTAATGGTTTTAACTTAGTTTATTTGATCTAAAACTTCAGTGCATGATTGCAGGGATCAGCTGAAACAGATCGCTGGTACAGGCTGGTTAGTTATTTAATGGTTTCAGCTTAGTTTATCTAAAACTTCAGTGCACGGTTGCAGGGATCCGCTGACACAGATCGCTGGTACAGGCTGGTTAGTTATTTAATGGTTTCAGCTTAGTTTATCTAAAACTTCAGTGCACGGTTGCAGGGATCCGCTGACACAGATCGCTGGTACAGGCTGGTTAGTTATTTAATAGTTTCGGTTTGGTTTATTTTATCTAAAACTTCAGTGCACGGTTGCAGGGATCAGCTGACACAGATCGCTGGCACAGGCTGGTTAGTTATTTAATGGTTTCAGCTTAGTTTATCTAAAACTTCAGTGCACGGTTGCAGGGATCAGCTGACACAGATCGCTGGTACAGGCTGGTTAGTTATTTAATGGTTTCAGCCACGTTTATCTAAAACTTCAGTGCACGGTTGCAGGGATCTGCTGACACAGATCGCTGGTTAGTTATTTAGTGGTTTCAGCTTAGTTTATTTGATCTAAGACTTCAGTGCACGTTCGCAGGGATCAGCTGACACAGATCGCTGGCACAGGCTGGTTAGTTATTTAATGGTTTCAGCTTAGTTTATTTTATCTAAAACTTCAGTGCACGGTTGCAGGGATCAGCTGACACAGATCGCTGGCACAGGCTGGTTAGTTATTTAATGGTTTCAGCTTAGTTTATTTGATCTAAGACTTAAGTGCACGGTTGCAGGGATCAGCTGACACAGATCCCTGGCACAGGCTGGTTAGTTATTTAATGGTTTCAACTTAGTTTATTTTCTCTAAAACTTCAGTCCACGTTCGCAGGGATCAGCTGACACAGATCGCTGGCACAGGCTGGTTAGTTATTTAATGGTTTCAGCTTAGTTTATCTAAAACTTCAGTGCACGGTTGCAGGGATCAGCTGACACAGATCCCTTGCACAGGCTGGTTAGTTATTTAATGTTTTCAACTTAGTTTATTTTATCTAAAACTTCAGTGCACGGTCGCAGGGATCCGCTGACACAGATCGCTGGCACAGGCTGGTTAGTTATTTAATGGTTTCAGCTTAGTTTATTTGATCTAAAACTTCAGTGCACGGTTGCAGGGATCAGCTGACACAGATCCCTGGCACAGGCTGGTTAGTTATTTAATGGTTTCAGCTTAGTTTATTTTATCTAAAACTTCAGTGCACGGTTGCAGGGATCAGCTGACACAGATCGCTGGCACAGGCTGGTTAGTTATTTAATGGTTTCATCTTAGTTTATTTGATCTAAAACTTCAGTGCACGGTTGCAGGGATCCTCTGACACAGATCGCTGGCACAGGCTGGTTAGTTATTTAATGGTTTCGGTTTGGTTTATTTTATCTAAAACTTCAGTGCACGGTTGCAGGGATCAGCTGACACAGATCGCTGGCACAGGCTGGTTAGTTATTTAATGGTTTCAGCTTAGTTTATCTAAAACTTCAGTGCACGGTTGCAGGGATCAGCTGACACAGATCGCTGGTACAGGCTGGTTAGTTATTTAATGGTTTCAGCCAAGTTTATCTAAAACTTCAGTGCACGGTTGCAGGGATCAGCTGACACAGATCGCTGGTTAGTTATTTAGTGGTTTCAGCTTAGTTTATTTGATCTAAGACTTCAGTGCACGGTTGCAGGGATCAGCTGACACAGATCGCTGACACAGGCTGGTTAGTTATTTCGTGGTTTCAGCTTAGTTTATTTTGATCTAAGACTTCAGTGCACGGTCGCAGGGATCCGCTGACACAGATCGCTGGCACAGGCTGGTTAGTTATTTAATGGTTTCAACTTAGTTTATTTTCTCTAAAACTTCAGTCCACGTTCGCAGGGATCAGCTGACACAGATCGCTGGCACAGGCTGGTTAGTTATTTAATGGTTTCAGCTTAGTTTATCTAAAACTTCAGTGCACGGTTGCAGGGATCAGCTGACACAGATCCCTGGCACAGGCTGGTTAGTTATTTAATGGTTTTAACTTAGTTTATTTGATCTAAAACTTCAGTGCATGATTGCAGGGATCAGCTGAAACAGATCGCTGGTACAGGCTGGTTAGTTATTTAATGGTTTCAGCCAAGTTTATCTAAAACTTCAGTGCACGGTTGCAGGGATCAGCTGACACAGATCCCTTGCACAGGCTGGTTAGTTATTTAATGTTTTCAACTTAGTTTATTTTATCTAAAACTTCAGTGCACGGTCGCAGGGATCCGCTGACACAGATCGCTGGCACAGGCTGGTTAGTTATTTAATGGTTTCAGCTTAGTTTATTTGATCTAAGACTTCAGTGCACGGTTGCAGGGATCAGCTGACACAGATCGCTGACACAGGCTGGTTAGTTATTTCGTGGTTTCAGCTTAGTTTATTTTGATCTAAGACTTCAGTGCACGGTCGCAGGGATCCGCTGACACAGATCGCTGGCACAGGCTGGTTAGTTATTTAATGGTTTCAACTTAGTTTATTTTCTCTAAAACTTCAGTCCACGTTCGCAGGGATCAGCTGACACAGATCGCTGGCACAGGCTGGTTAGTTATTTAATGGTTTCAGCTTAGTTTATCTAAAACTTCAGTGCACGGTTGCAGGGATCAGCTGACACAGATCCCTGGCACAGGCTGGTTAGTTATTTAATGGTTTTAACTTAGTTTATTTGATCTAAAACTTCAGTGCATGATTGCAGGGATCAGCTGAAACAGATCGCTGGTACAGGCTGGTTAGTTATTTAATGGTTTCAGCCAAGTTTATCTAAAACTTCAGTGCACGGTTGCAGGGATCAGCTGACACAGATCCCTTGCACAGGCTGGTTAGTTATTTAATGTTTTCAACTTAGTTTATTTTATCTAAAACTTCAGTGCACGGTCGCAGGGATCCGCTGACACAGATCGCTGGCACAGGCTGGTTAGTTATTTAATGGTTTCAGCTTAGTTTATTTGATCTAAAACTTCAGTGCACGGTTGCAGGGATCAGCTGACACAGATCCCTGGCACAGGCTGGTTAGTTATTTAATGGTTTCAGCTTAGTTTATTTTATCTAAAACTTCAGTGCACGGTTGCAGGGATCAGCTGACACAGATCGCTGGCACAGGCTGGTTAGTTATTTAATGGTTTCAACTTAGTTTATTTGATCTAAAACTTCAGTGCACGGTTGCAGGGATCCTCTGACACAGATCGCTGGCACAGGCTGGTTAGTTATTTAATGGTTTCGGTTTGGTTTATTTTATCTAAAACTTCAGTGCACGGTTGCAGGGATCAGCTGACACAGATCGCTGGCACAGGCTGGTTAGTTATTTAATGGTTTCAGCTTAGTTTATCTAAAACTTCAGTGCACGGTTGCAGGGATCAGCTGACACAGATCGCTGGTACAGGCTGGTTAGTTATTTAATGGTTTCAGCCAAGTTTATCTAAAACTTCAGTGCACGGTTGCAGGGATCAGCTGACACAGATCGCTGGTTAGTTATTTAGTGGTTTCAGCTTAGTTTATTTGATCTAAGACTTCAGTGCACGGTTGCAGGGATCAGCTGACACAGATCGCTGGCACAGGCTGGTTAGTTATTTAATGGTTTCAGCTTAGTTTATTTGATCTAAGACTTCAGTGCACGGTTGCAGGGATCAGCTGACACAGATCGCTGACACAGGCTGGTTAGTTATTTCGTGGTTTCAGCTTAGTTTATTTTGATCTAAGACTTCAGTGCACGGTCGCAGGGATCCGCTGACACAGATCGCTGGCACAGGCTGGTTAGTTATTTAATGGTTTCAGCTTAGTTTATTTGATCTAAGACTTCAGTGCACGGTTGCAGGGATCAGCTGACACAGATCGCTGACACAGGCTGGTTAGTTATTTCGTGGTTTCAGCTTAGTTTATTTTGATCTAAGACTTCAGTGCACGGTCGCAGGGATCCGCTGACACAGATCGCTGGCACAGGCTGGTTAGTTATTTAATGGTTTCAACTTAGTTTATTTTCTCTAAAACTTCAGTCCACGTTCGCAGGGATCAGCTGACACAGATCGCTGGCACAGGCTGGTTAGTTATTTAATGGTTTCAGCTTAGTTTATCTAAAACTTCAGTGCACGGTTGCAGGGATCAGCTGACACAGATCCCTGGCACAGGCTGGTTAGTTATTTAATGGTTTTAACTTAGTTTATTTGATCTAAAACTTCAGTGCATGATTGCAGGGATCAGCTGAAACAGATCGCTGGTACAGGCTGGTTAGTTATTTAATGGTTTCGGTTTGGTTTATTTTATCTAAAACTTCAGTGCACGGTTGCAGGGATCAGCTGAAACAGATCGCTGGTACAGGCTGGTTAGTTATTTAATGGTTTCAGCTTAGTTTATTTTATCTAAAACTTCAGTGCACGGTTGCAGGGATCAGCTGACACAGATCGCTGGCACAGGCTGGTTAGTTATTTTGTGGTTTCAGCTTAGTTTATTTTGATCTAAGACTTCAGTCCACGTTCGCAGGGATCAGCTGAAACAGATCGCTGGCACAGGCTGGTTAGTTATTTAATGGTTTCAACTTAGTTTATTTGATCTAAAACTTCAGTGCACGGTCGCAGTGATTAGCTGACACAGATCGCTGGTTAGTTATTTAATGGTTTCAGCTTAGTTTATTTGATCTAAAACTTCAGTGCACGGTTGCAGGGATCAGCTGACACAGATCGCTGGCACAGGCTGGTTAGTTATTTAATGGTTTCAGCTTAGTTTATTTGATCTAAGACGTAAGTGCACGGTTGCAGGGATCAGCTGACACAGATCGCTGGCACAGGCTGGTTAGTTATTTAAATGGTTTCAACTTAGTTTATCATAAAAAACTTCAGGGCACGGTTGCAGGGATCAGCTGACACAGATCGTTGGCACAGGCTGGTTAGTTATTTAATGGTTTCAACTTAGTTTATCTAAAACTTCAGTGCACGGTTGCAGGAATCAGCTGACACAGATCGCTGGCACAGGCTGGTTAGTTATTTAATGGTTTCGGTTTGGTTTCTTTTATCTAAAACTTCAGTGCACGGTTGCAGGGATCAGCTGACACAGATCGCTGGCACAGGCTGGCTAGTTATTTAATGGTTTCAGCTTAGTTTATCTAAAACTTCAGTGCACGGTTGCAGGGATCAGCTGACACAGATCGTTGGCACAGGCTGGTTAGTTATTTAATGGTTTCAACTTAGTTTATCTAAAACTTCAGTGCACGGTTGCAGGAATCAGCTGACACAGATCGCTGGCACAGGCTGGTTAGTTATTTAATGGTTTCGGTTTGGTTTCTTTTATCTAAAACTTCAGTGCACGGTTGCAGGGATCAGCTGACACAGATCGCTGGCACAGGCTGGCTAGTTATTTAATGGTTTCAGCTTAGTTTATCTAAAACTTCAGTGCACGGTTGCAGGGATCAGCTGACACAGATCGCTGGTACAGGCTGGTTAGTTATTTAATGGTTTCAGCCAAGTTTATCTAAAACTTCAGTGCACGGTTGCAGGAATCAGCTGACACAGATCGCTGGCACAGGCTGGTTAGTTATTTAATGGTTTCGGTTTGGTTTATTTTATCTAAAACTTCAGTGCACGGTTGCAGGGATCAGCTGACACAGATCGCTGGCACAGGCTGGTTAGTTATTTAATGGTTTCAGCTTAGTTTATCTAAAACTTCAGTGCACGGTTGCAGGGATCAGCTGACACAGATCCCTGGCACAGGCTGGCTAGTTATTTAATGGTTTCAGCTTAGTTTATCTAAAACTTCAGTGCACGGTTGCAGGAATCAGCTGACACAGATCGCTGGCACAGGCTGGTTAGTTATTTTGTGGTTTCAGCTTAGTTTATTTTGATCTAAGACTTCAGTCCACGTTCGCAGGGATCAGCTGAAACAGATCGCTGGCACAGGCTGGTTAGTTATTTAATGGTTTCGGTTTGGTTTATTTTACCTAAAACTTCAGTGCACGGTTGCAGGGATCAGCTGACACAGATCGCTGGCACAGGCTGGTTAGTTATTTAATGGTTTCAGCTTAGTTTATCTAAAACTTCAGTGCACGGTTGCAGGGATCAGCTGAAACAGATCGCTGGTACAGGCTGGTTAGTTATTTAATGGTTTCAGCCAAGTTTATCTAAAACTTCAGTGCGCGGTTGCAGGGATCAGCTGACACAGATCCCTTGCACAGGCTGGTTAGTTATTTAATGGTTTCAACTTAGTGTATTTGATCTAAAACTTCAGTGCACGGTTGCAGGGATCAGCTGACACAGATCCCTGACACACGCTGGTTAGTTATTTAATGGTTTCAACTTAGTTTATTTTCTCTAAAACTTCAGTGCACGGTTGCAGGGATCAGCTGACACAGATCGCTGGTTAGTTATTTAATGGTTTCAACTTAGTTTATTTTCTCTAAAACTTCAGTCCACGTTCGCAGGGATCAGCTGACACAGATCTCTGGCACAGGCTGGTTGGTTATTTAATGGTTTCAGCTTAGTTTATTTGATCTAAAACTTCAGTGCACGGTTGCAGGGATCAGCTGACACAGATCGCTCGCACAGGCTGGTTAGTTATTTAATGGTTTCAGCTTAGTTTATTTGATCTAAGACGTCAGTGCATGGTCGCAAAGATCAGCTGACACAGATCCCTGGCACAGGCTGGTTAGTTATTTAATTGTTTCAGCTTACTTTATTTTCTGTAAAACTTCAGTGCACGTTCGCAAAGATCAGCTGACACAGATCGCTGGCACAGACTGGTTAGTTATTGAATGGTTTCAGCTTAGTTTATTTGATCTAAAACTTCAGTGCACGGTTGCAGGGATCAGCTGACACAGATCCCTGACACACGCTGGTTAGTTATTTAATGGTTTCAACTTAGTTTATTTTCTCTACAACTTCAGTCCACGTTCGCAGGGATCAGCTGACACAGATCTCTGGCACAGGCTGGTTGGTTATTTAATGGTTTCAGCTTAGTTTATCTAAAACTTCAGTGCACAGTTGCAGGGATCAGCTGAAACAGATCGCTGGTACAGGCTGGTTAGTTATTTAATGGTTTCAGCCAAGTTTATCTAAAACTTCAGTGCGCGGTTGCAGGGATCAGCTGACACAGATCCCTTGCACAGGCTGGTTAGTTATTTAATGGTTTCAACTTAGTGTATTTGATCTAAAACTTCAGTGCACGGTTGCAGGGATCAGCTGACACAGATCCCTGACACACGCTGGTTAGTTATTTAATGGTTTCAACTTAGTTTATTTTCTCTAAAACTTCAGTGCACGGTTGCAGGGATCAGCTGACACAGATCGCTGGTTAGTTATTTAATGGTTTCAACTTAGTTTATTTTCTCTAAAACTTCAGTCCACGTTCGCAGGGATCAGCTGACACAGATCTCTGGCACAGGCTGGTTAGTTATTTAATGGTTTCAGCTTAGTTTATTTGATCTAAAACTTCAGTGCACGGTTGCAGGGATCAGCTGACACAGATCGCTGGCACAGCCTGGTTAGTTATTTAATAGTTTCAACTTAGTTTATTTGATCTAAAACTTCAGTGCACGGTTGCAGGGATCAGCTGACACAGATTGCTGGCACAGGCTGGTTAGTTATTTAATGGTTTCAGCTTAGTTTATTTTATCTAAAACTTCAGTGCACGGTTGCAGGGATCAGCTGACACAGATCGCTGGCACAGGCTGATTAGTTATTTTGTGGTTTCAGTTTAGTTTATTTTGATCTAAGACTTCAGTCCACGTTCGCAGGGATCAGCTGAAACAGATCGCTGGCACAGGCTGGTTAGTTATTTAATGGTTTCAACTTAATTTTTTTGATCTAAAACTTCAGTGCACGGTCGCAGGGATCAGCTGAAACAGATCGCTGGCACAGGCTGGTCAGTTATTTAATGGTTTCAGCTTAGTTTATCTAAAACTTCAGTGCACGGTTGCAGGGATCAGCTGAAACAGATCCCTGACACACGCTGGTTAGTTATTTAATGGTTTCAACTTAGTTTATTTTCTGTAAAACTTCAGTGCACAGTTGCAGGGATCAGCTGACACAGATCTCTGGCACAGCCTGGTTGGTTATTTAATGGTTTCAGCTTAGTTTATTTGATCTAAAACTTCAGTGCACGGTTGCAGGGATCAGCTGACACAGATCGCTGGCACAGGCTGGTTAGTTATTTAATGGTTTCAGCTTAGTTTATTTTATCTAAAACTTCAGTGCACGGTTGCAGGGATCAGCTGACACAGATCGCTGTCACAGGCTGGTTAGTTATTTAATGGTTTCAGCTTAGTTTATTTTATCTAAAACTTCAGTGCACGGTTGCAGGGATCAGCTGACACAGATCGCTGGCACAGGCTGGTTAGTTATTTTGTGGTTTCAGCTTAGTTTATTTTGATCTAAGACTTCAGTCCACGTTCGCAGGGATCAGCTGAAACAGATCGCTGTCACAGGCTGGTCAGTTATTTAATGGTTTCAGCTTAGTTTATCTAAGACTTCAGTGCACGGTTGCAGGGATCAGCTGACACAGATCGCTGGCACAGGCTGGTTAGTTATTTAATGGTTTCAACTTAGTTTATTTGATCTAAAACTTCAGTGCACGGTTGCAGGGATCAGCTCAAACAGATCGCTGGCACAGGCTGGTTAGTTATTTAATAGTTTCAACTTTGTTTATTTGATCTAAAACTTCAGTGCACGGTTGCAGGGATCAGCTGACACAGATCGCTGGTACAGGCTGGTTAGTTATTTAATGGTTTCAGCCAAGTTTATCTAAAACTTCAGTGCACGGTTGCAGGGATCAGATGACAAAGATAGCTGGCACAGACTGGTTAGTTATTTAATGGTTTCAGCCAAGTTTATCTAAAACTTCAGTGCACGGTTGCAGGGATCAGATGACAAAGATCGCTGGCACAGGCTGGTTAGTTATTTAATGGTTTAGGTTTGGTTTATTTAATCTAAAACTTCAGTGCACGTTCGCAGGGATCAGCTGACACAGATCGCTGGTACAGACTGGTTAGTTATTTAATGGTTTCAGCTTAGTTTATTTTATCTAAAACTTCAGTCCACGTTCGCAGGGATCAGCTGACAAAGATCGCTGGCACAGGCTGGTTAGTTATTTAATGGTTTCAGCTTAGTTTATTTGATCTAAAACTTCAGTGCACGTTCGCAGGGATCAGCTGACACAGATCGCTGGTACAGACTGGTTAGTTATTTAATGGTTTCAGCTTAGTTTATTTTATCTAAAACTTCAGTCCACGTTCGCAGGGATCAGCTGACAAAGATCGCTGGCACAGGCTGGTTAGTTATTTAATGGTTTAGGTTTGGTTTATTTAATCTAAAACTTCAGTGCACGTTCGCAGGGATCAGCTGACACAGATCGCTGGTACAGACTGGTTAGTTATTTAATGGTTTCAGCTTAGTTTATTTTATCTAAAACTTCAGTCCACGTTCGCAGGGATCAGCTGACAAAGATCGCTGGCACAGGCTGGTTAGTTATTTAATGGTTTCAGCTTAGTTTATTTGATCTAAAACTTCAGTGCATGGTCGCAAAGATCACCTGACACAGATCCCTGGCACAGGCTGGTTAGTTATTTAATGGTTTCAGCTTACTTTATTTTCTGTAAAACTTCAGTGCACAGTTGCAGGGATCAGCTAACACAGATCCCTGACACACGCTGGTTAGTTATTTAATGGTTTCAACTTAGTTTATTTTCTCTAAAACTTCAGTGCACGGTCGCAGGGATCAGCTGACACAGATCGCTGGTTAGTTATTTAATGGTTTCGGCTTAGTTTATTTGATTTACAACTTCAGTCCACGTTCGCAGGGATCAGCTGACACAGATCGCTGGCACAGGCTGGTTAGTTATTTAATGGTTTTGGTTTGGTTTATTTTATCTAAAACTTCAGTGCACGGTTGCAGGGATCAGCTGAAACAGATCGCTGGTACAGGCTGGCTAGTTATTTAATGGTTTCAGCTTAGTTTATCTAAAAATTCAGTGCACGGTTGCAGGGATCAGCTGACACAGATCCCTGGCACAGGCTGGTTAGTTATTTAATGGTTTTAACTTAGTTTATTTGATCTAAAACTTCAGTGCACGATTGCAGGGATCAGCTGAAACAGATCGCTGGTACAGGCTGGTTAGTTATTTAATGGTTTCAGCCAAGTTTATCTAAAACTTCAGTGCGTGGTTGCAGGGATCAGCTGACACAGATCCCTTGCAAAGGCTGGTTAGTTATTTAATGGTTTCAACTTAGTTTATTTTATCTAAAACTTCAGTGCACGGTCGCAGGGATCCGCTGACACAGATCGCTGTCACAGGCTGGTTAGTTATTTAAATGGTTTCAACTTAGTTTATCATAAAAAACTTCAGTGCACGGTTGCAGGAATCAGCTGAAACAGATCGCTGACACAGGCTGGTTAGTTATTTAATGGTTTCAGCTTAGTTTATCTAAAACTTCAGTGCACGGTTGCAGGGATCAGCTGACACAGATCGCTGGCACAGGCTGGTTAGTTATTTAATGGTTTCAACTTAGTTTATCTAAAACTTCAGTGCACGGTTGCAGGAATCAGCTGACACAGATCGCTGGCACAGGCTGGTTAGTTATTTAATGGTTTCGGTTTGGTTTATTTTATCTAAAACTTCAGTGCACGGTTGCAGGGATCAGCTGACACAGATCGCTGGCACAGGCTGGCTAGTTATTTAATGGTTTCAGCTTAGTTTATCTAAAACTTCAGTGCACGGTTGCAGGGATCAGATGAAACAGATCGCTGGCACAGGCTGGCTAGTTATTTAATGGTTTCAGCTTAGTTTATCTAAAACTTCAGTGCACGGTTGCAGGAATCAGCTGACACAGATCGCTGGCACAGGCTGGTTAGTTATTTAATGGTTTCAGCTTAGTTTATCTAAAACTTCAGTGCACGGTTGCAGGGATCAGCTGAAACAGATCGCTGGCACAGGCTGGCTAGTTATTTAATGGTTTCAGCTTAGTTTATCTAAAACTTCAGTGCACGGTTGCAGGGATCAGCTGACACAGATCCCTGGCACAGGCTGGTTAGTTATTTAATGGTTTCGGTTTGGTTTATTTTATCTAAAACTTCAGTGCACGGTTGCAGGGATCAGCTGACACAGATCGCTGGCACAGGCTGGTTAGTTATTTAATGGTTTCAGCTTAGTTTATCTAAAACTTCAGTGCACGGTTGCAGGGATCAGCTGAAACAGATCGCTGGTACAGGCTGGTTAGTTATTTAATGGTTTCAGCCAAGTTTATCTAAAACTTCAGTGCACGATTGCAGGGATCAGCTGACACAGATCGCTGGCACAGGCTGGTTAGTTGTTTAGTGGTTTCAGCTTAGTTTATTTGATCTAAAACTTCAGTGCACGTTTGCAGGGATCAGCTGACACAGATCGCTGGCACAGGCTGGCTAGTTATTTAATGGTTTCAGCTTAGTTTATCTAAAACTTAAGTGCACGGTTGCAGGGATCAGCTGACACAGATCCCTGGCACAGGCTGGTTAGTTATTTAATGGTTTCAACTTAGTTTATTTTATCTTAAACTTCAGTGCACGATTGCAGGGATCCGCTGACACAGATCGCTGGTACAGGCTGGTTAGTTATTTAATGGTTTCAGCCAAGTTTATCTAAAACTTCAGTGCGCGGTTGCAGGGATCAGCTGACACAGATCCCTTGCACAGGCTGGTTAGTTATTTAATGGTTTCAACTTAGTTTATTTTATCTAAAACTTCAGTGCACGGTCGCAGGGATCCGCTGACACAGATCGCTGGCACAGGCTGGTTAGTTATTTAATGGTTTCAGCTTAGTTTATTTGATCTAAAACTTCAGTGCACGCTTGCAGGGATCAGCTGACACAGATCGCTGTCACAGGCTGGTTAGTTATTTAAATGGTTTCAGGTTAGTTTATTTGATCTAAGACTTCAGTGCATGGTCGCAAAGATCAGCTGACACAGATCCCTGGCACAGGCTGGTTAGTTATTTAATGGTTTCAACTTAGTTTATTTTCTCTAAAACTTCAGTGCACGGTTGCAGGGATCAGCTAACACAGATCCCTGACACACGCTGGTTAGTTATTTAATGGTTTCAACTTAGTTTATTTTCTCTAAAACTTCAGTGCACGGTTGCAGGGATGAGCTGACACAGATCGCTGGCACAGGCTGGTTAGTTATTTAGTGGTTTCAGCTTTGTTTATTTGATCTACAACTTCAGTCCACGTTCGCAGGGATCAGCTGACACAGATCTCTGGCACAGCCTGATTGGTTATTTAATGGTTTCAGCTTAGTTTATTTGATCTAAAACTTCAGTGCACGGTTGCAGGGATCAGCTGACACAGATCGCTCGCACAGGCTGGTTAGTTATTTAATGGTTTCAGGTTAGTTTATTTGATCTAAGACTTCAGTGCATGGTCGCAGGGATCAGCTGACACAGATCCCTGGCACAGGCTGGTTAGTTATTTAATTGTTTCAGCTTACTTTATTTTCTGTAAAACTTCAGTGCACAGTTGCAGGGATCAGCTAACACAGATCCCTGACACACGCTGGTTAGTTATTTAATGGTTTCAACTTAGTTTATTTTCTCTAAAAATTCAGTGCACGGTTGCAGGGATCAGTTGACAAAGATTTCTGGCACAGGCTGGTTAGTTATTTAATGGTTTCAACTTAGTTTATTTTCTCTAAAACTTCAGTGCACGGTTGCAGGGATCAGCTGACACAGATCGCTGGCACAGGCTGGTTAGTTGTTTAGTGGTTTCAGCTTAGTTTATTTGATCTAAAACTTCAGTGCACGGTTGCAGGGATCAGCTGACACAGATCGCTCGCACAGGCTGGTTGGTTATTTAATGGTTTCAGGTTAGTTTATTTGATCTAAGACTTCAGTGCACGGTTGCAAAGATCAGCTGAAACAGATCGCTGGCACAGATCCCTTGCACAGGCTGGTTAGTTATTTAATGGTTTCAACTTAGTTTATTTTATCTAAAACTTCAGTGCACGGTCGCAGTGATCAGCTGACACAGATCGCTGGTTAGTTATTTAATGGTTTCAGCTTTGTTTATTTGATCTAAAACTTCAGTCCACCTTCGCAGGGATCAGCTGACACAGATCTCTGGTACAGGCTGGTTAATTATTTAATGGTTTCAGCCAAGTTTATCTAAAACTTCAGTGCACGGTTGCAGGGATCAGCTGAAACAGATCGCTGGTACAGGCTGGTTAATTATTTAATGGTTTCAGCCAAGTTTATCTAAAACTTCAGTGCACGGTTGCAGGGATCAGCTGACACAGATCGCTGGCACAGGCTGGCTAGTTATTTAATGGTTTCAGCTTAGTTTATCTAAAACTTCAGTGCACGGTTGCAGGAATCAGCTGACACAGATCGCTGGCACAGGCTGGTTAGTTATTTAATGGTTTCGGTTTGGTTTATTTTATCTAAAACTTCAGTGCACGGTTGCAGGGATCAGCTGACACAGATCGCTGGCACAGGCTGGTTAGTTATTTAATGGTTTCAGCTTAGTTTATCTAAAACTTCAGTGCACGGTTGCAGGGATCAGCTGAAACAGATCGCTGGTACAGGCTGGTTAGTTATTTAATGGTTTCAGCCAAGTTTATCTAAAACTTCAGTGCACGGTTGCAGGGATCAGCTGACACAGATCGCTGGCACAGGCTGGCTAGTTATTTAATGGTTTCAGCTTAGTTTATCTAAAACTTCAGTGCACGGTTGCAGTAATCAGCTGACACAGATCCCTGGCACAGGCTGGCTAGTTATTTAATGGTTTCGGTTTGGTTTATTTTATCTAAAACTTCAGTGCATGGTTGCAGGGATCAGCTGACACAGATCCCTGGCACAGGCTGGTTAGTTATTTAATGGTTTTAACTTAGTTTATTTGATCTAAAACTTCAGTGCACGATTGCAGGGATCAGCTGAAACAGATCGCTGGTACAGGCTAGTTAGTTATTTAATGGTTTCAGCCAAGTTTATCTAAAACTTCAGTGCGCGGTTGCAGGGATCAGCTGACACAGATCGCTGGCACACGCTGGTTAGTTATTTAATGGTTTCAACTTAGTTTATTTTATCTTAAACTTCAGTGCACGGTCGCAGGGATCCGCTGACACAGATCGCTGGCACAGGCTGGTTAGTTATTTAATGGTTTCAACTTAGTTTATTTTATCTTAAACTTCAGTGCACGGTCGCAGGGATCAGCTGACACAGATCGCTGGCACAGGCTGGTTAGTTATTTAATGGTTTCAACTTAGTTTATTTGATCTAAAACTTCAGTGCACGCTTGCAGGGATCAGCTGACACAGATCGCTGTCACAGGCTGGTTAGTTATTTAAATGGTTTCAGGTTAGTTTATTTGATCTAAGACTTCAGTGCATGGTCGCAAAGATCAGCTGACACAGATCCCTGGCACAGGCTGGTTAGTTATTTAATGGTTTCAACTTAGTTTATTTTCTCTAAAACTTCAGTGCACGGTTGCAGGGATCAGCTAACACAGATCCCTGACACACGCTGGTTAGTTATTTAATGGCTTCAACTTAGTTTATTTTCTCTAAAACTTCAGTGCACGGTTGCAGGGATCAGCTGACCCAGATCGCTGGCACAGGCTGGTTAGTTATTTAATGGTTTCAGCTTAGTTTATTTGATCTAAGACTTCAGTGCACGGTTGCAGGGATCAGCTGACACAGATCGCTGGCACAGGCTGGTTAGTTATTTAATGGTTTCAACTTAGTTTATTTTATCTAAAACTTCAGTGCACGGTCGCAGTGATCAGCTGACACAGATCGCTGGTTAGTTATTTAATGGTTTCAGCTTTGTTTATTTGATCTAAAACTTCAGTCCACGTTCGCAGGGATCAGCTGACACAGATCTTTGGCACAGGCTGGTTGGTTATTTAATGGTTTCAGCTTAGTTTATTTGATCTAAAACTTCAGTGCACGGTTGCAGGGATCAGCTGACACAGATCTCTGGCACAGGCTGGTTGGTTATTTAATGGTTTCAGCTTAGTTTATTTGATCTAAGACGTAAGTGCACGGTTGCAGGGATCAGCTGACACAGATCGCTGGCACAGGCTGGTTAGTTATTTTGTGGTTTCAGCTTAGTTTATTTGATCTAAAACTTCAGTGCACGGTTGCAGGGATCAGCTGACACAGATCGCTGTCACAGGCTGGTTAGTTATTTAAATGGTTTCAACTTAGTTTATCATAAAAAACTTCAGTGCACGGTTGCAGGAATCAGCTGAATCAGATCGCTGGCACAGGCTGGCTAGTTATTTAATGGTTTCAGCTTAGTTTATCTAAAACTTCAGTGCACGGTTGCAGGGATCAGCTGACACAGATCCCTGGAACAGGCTGGCTAGTTATTTAATGGTTTCAGCTTAGTTTATCTAAAACTTCAGTGCACGGTTGCAGGAATCAGCTGACACAGATCGCTGGCACAGGCTGGTTAGTTATTTAATGGTTTCGGTTTGGTTTATTTTATCTAAAACTTCAGTGCACGGTTGCAGGGATCAGCTGACACAGATCGCTGGCACAGGCTGGTTAGTTATTTAATGGTTTCAGCTTAGTTTATCTAAAACTTCAGTGCACGGTTGCAGGGATCAGCTGAAACAGATCGCTGGTACAGGCTGGTTAGTTATTTAATGGTTTCAGCCAAGTTTATCTAAAACTTCAGTGCACGGTTGCAGGGATCAGCTGACACAGATCGCTGGCACAGGCTGGCTAGTTATTTAATGGTTTCAGCTTAGTTTATCTAAAACTTCAGTGCACGGTTGCAGGAATCAGCTGACACAGATCCCTGGCACAGGCTGGCTAGTTATTTAATGGTTTCAGCTTAGTTTATCTAAAACTTCAGTGCACGGTTGCAGGGATCAGCTGACACAGATCCCTGGCACAGGCTGGTTAGTTATTTAATGGTTTTAACTTAGTTTATTTGATCTAAAACTTCAGTGCACGATTGCAGGGATCAGCTGAAACAGATCGCTGGTACAGGCTAGTTAGTTATTTAATGGTTTCAGCCAAGTTTATCTAAAACTTCAGTGCGCGGTTGCAGGGATCAGCTGACACAGATCGCTGGCACAGGCTGGTTAGTTATTTAATGGTTTCAACTTAGTTTATTTTATCTTAAACTTCAGTGCACGGTCGCAGGGATCCGCTGACACAGATCGCTGGCACAGGCTGGTTAGTTATTTAATGGTTTCAACTTAGTTTATTTTATCTTAAACTTCAGTGCACGGTCGCAGGGATCAGCTGACACAGATCGCTGGCACAGGCTGGTTAGTTATTTAATGGTTTCAACTTAGTTTATTTGATCTAAAACTTCAGTGCACGGTTGCAGGGATCAGCTGACACAGATCGCTGTCACAGGCTGGTTAGTTATTTAAATGGTTTCAGGTTAGTTTATTTGATCTAAGACTTCAGTGCATGGTCGCAAAGATCAGCTGACACAGATCCCTGGCACAGGCTGGTTAGTTATTTAATGGTTTCAACTTAGTTTATTTTCTCTAAAACTTCAGTGCACGGTTGCAGGGATCAGCTAACACAGATCCCTGACACACGCTGGTTAGTTATTTAATGGCTTCAACTTAGTTTATTTTCTCTAAAACTTCAGTGCACGGTTGCAGGGATCAGCTGACACAGATCGCTGTCACAGGCTGGTTAGTTATTTAAATGGTTTCAACTTAGTTTATCATAAAAAACTTCAGTGCACGGTTGCAGGAATCAGCTGAAACAGATCGCTGGCACAGGCTGGTTAGTTATTTAATGGTTTCAGCCAATTTTATCTAAAACTTCAGTGCACGGTTGCAGGAATCAGCTGACACAGATCGCTGGCACAGGCTGGTTAGTTATTTAATGGTTTCGGTTTGGTTTATTTTATCTAAAACTTCAGTGCACGGTTGCAGGGATCAGCTGACACAGATCCCTGGCACAGGCTGGTTAGTTATTTAATGGTTTCAGCTTAGTTTATCTAAAACTTCAGTGCACGGTTGCAGGGATCAGCTGAAACAGATCGCTGGTACAGGCTGGTTAGTTATTTAATGGTTTCAGCCAAGTTTATCTAAAACTTCAGTGCACGGTTGCAGGGATCAGCTGACACAGATCCCTGGCACAGGCTGGCTAGTTATTTAATGGTTTCAGCTTAGTTTATCTAAAACTTCAGTGCACGGTTGCAGGAATCAGCTGACACAGATCCCTGGCACAGGCTGGCTAGTTATTTAATGGTTTCAGCTTAGTTTATCTAAAACTTCAGTGCACGGTTGCAGGGATCAGCTGACACAGATCCCTGGCACACGCTGGTTAGTTATTTAATGGCTTCAACTTAGTTTATTTTCTCTAAAACTTCAGTGCACGGTTGCAGGGATCAGCTGACACAGATCGCTGTCACAGGCTGGTTAGTTATTTAAATGGTTTCAACTTAGTTTATCATAAAAAACTTCAGTGCACGGTTGCAGGAATCAGCTGAAACAGATCGCTGGCACAGGCTGGTTAGTTATTTAATGGTTTCAGCCAATTTTATCTAAAACTTCAGTGCACGGTTGCAGGAATCAGCTGACACAGATCGCTGGCACAGGCTGGTTAGTTATTTAATGGTTTCGGTTTGGTTTATTTTATCTAAAACTTCAGTGCACGGTTGCAGGGATCAGCTGACACAGATCCCTGGCACAGGCTGGTTAGTTATTTAATGGTTTCAGCTTAGTTTATCTAAAACTTCAGTGCACGGTTGCAGGGATCAGCTGAAACAGATCGCTGGTACAGGCTGGTTAGTTATTTAATGGTTTCAGCCAAGTTTATCTAAAACTTCAGTGCACGGTTGCAGGGATCAGCTGACACAGATCCCTGGCACAGGCTGGCTAGTTATTTAATGGTTTCAGCTTAGTTTATCTAAAACTTCAGTGCACGGTTGCAGGAATCAGCTGACACAGATCCCTGGCACAGGCTGGCTAGTTATTTAATGGTTTCAGCTTAGTTTATCTAAAACTTCAGTGCACGGTTGCAGGGATCAGCTGACACAGATCCCTGGCACAGGCTGGCTAGTTATTTAATGGTTTCAGCTTAGTTTATCTAAAACTTCAGTGCACGGTTGCAGAAATCAGCTGACACAGATCGCTGGCACAGGCTGGTTAGTTATTTAATGGTTTCAGCTTAGTTTATCTAAAACTTCAGTGCACGGTTGCAGGGATCAGATGAAACAGATCGCTGGCACAGGCTGGCTAGTTATTTAATGGTTTCAACTTAGTTTATTTTCTCTAAAAATTCAGTGCACGGTTGCAGGGATCAGTTGACAAAGATTCCTGGCACAGGCTGGTTAGTTATTTAATGGTTTCAACTTAGTTTATTTTCTCTAAAACTTCAGTGCACGATTGCAGGGATCAGCTGAAACAGATCGCTGGCACAGGCTGGTTAGTTATTTAATGGTTTCAGCCAAGTTTATCTAAAACTGCAGTGCACGATTGCAGGGATCAGCTGACACAGATCGCTGGCACAGGCTGGTTAGTTGTTTAGTGGTTTCAGCTTAGTTTATTTGATCTAAAACTTCAGTGCACGTTTGCAGGGATCAGCTGACACAGATCGCTCGCACAGGCTGGTTGGTTATTTAATGGTTTCAGCTTAGTTTATCTAAAACTTCAGTGCACGGTTGCAGGGATCAGCTGACACAGATCCCTGGCACAGGCTGGCTAGTTATTTAATGGTTTCAGCTTAGTTTATCTAAAACTTCAGTGCACGGTTGCAGGAATCAGCTGACACAGATCGCTGGCACAGGCTGGTTAGTTATTTAATGGTTTCGGTTTGGTTTATTTTATCTAAAACTTCAGTGCACGGTTGCAGGGATCAGCTGACACAGATCGCTGGCACAGGCTGGTTAGTTATTCAATGGTTTCAGCTTAGTTTATCTAAAACTTCAGTGCACGGTTGCAGGAATCAGCTGACACAGAACCCTGGCACAGGCTGGCTAGTTATTTAATGGTTTCAGCTTAGTTTATCTAAAACTTCAGTGCACGGTTGCAGGAATCAGCTGACACAGATCGCTGGCACAGGCTGGTTAGTTATTTAATGGTTTCGGTTTGGTTTATTTTATCTAAAACTTCAGTGCACGGTTGCAGGGATCAGCTGACACAGATCCCTGGCACAGGCTGGTTAGTTATTTAATGGTTTTAACTTAGTTTATTTGATCTAAAACTTCAGTGCGCGATTGCAGGGATCAGCTGAAACAGATCGCTGGTACAGGCTGGTTAGTTATTTAATGGTTTCAGCCAAGTTTATCTAAAACTTCAGTGCACGGTTGCAGGAATCAGCTGACACAGATCGCTGGCACAGGCTGGTTAGTTATTTAATGGTTTCGGTTTGGTTTATTTTATCTAAAACTTCAGTGCACGGTTGCAGGGATCAGCTGACACAGATCGCTGGCACAGGCTGGTTAGTTATTCAATGGTTTCAGCTTAGTTTATCTAAAACTTCAGTGCACGGTTGCAGGAATCAGCTGACACAGATCCCTGGCACAGGCTGGCTAGTTATTTAATGGTTTCAGCTTAGTTTATCTAAAACTTCAGTGCACGGTTGCAGGAATCAGCTGACACAGATCGCTGGCACAGGCTGGTTAGTTATTTAATGGTTTCGGTTTGGTTTATTTTATCTAAAACTTCAGTGCACGGTTGCAGGGATCAGCTGACACAGATCCCTGGCACAGGCTGGTTAGTTATTTAATGGTTTTAACTTAGTTTATTTGATCTAAAACTTCAGTGCGCGATTGCAGGGATCAGCTGAAACAGATCGCTGGTACAGGCTGGTTAGTTATTTAATGGTTTCAGCCAAGTTTATCTAAAACTTCAGTGCGCGGTTGCAGGGATCAGCTGACACAGATCCCTTGCACAGGCTGGTTAGTTATTTAATGGTTTCAACTTAGTTTATTTTATCTAAAACTTCAGTGCACGGTCGCAGGGATCCGCTGACACAGATCGCTGGCACAGGCTGGTTAGTTATTGAATGGTTTCAGCTTAGTTTATTTGATCTAAAACTTCAGTGCACGGTTGCAGGGATCAGCTAACACAGATCGCTGTCACAGGCTGGTTAGTTATTTAATGGTTTCAGCTTAGTTTATCTAAAACTTCAGTGCACGGTTGCAGGGATCAGCTGACACAGATCGCTGGCACAGGCTGGTTAGTTATTTAATGGTTTCAGTTTAGTTTATCTAAAACTTCAGTGCACGGTTGCAGGGATCAGCTGAAACAGATCGCTGGTACAGGCTGGTTAGTTATTTAATGGTTTCAGCCAAGTTTATCTAAAACTTCAGTGCATGGTTGCAGGGATCAGCTGACACAGATCGCTGGTTAGTTATTTAATGGTTTCAGCTTAGTTTATTTTATCTAAAACTTCAGTGCACGGTCGCAGGGATCAGCTGACACAGATCGCTGGTTAGTTATTTAATGGTTTCAGCTTAGTTTATTTTATCTAAAACTTCAGTGCACGGTCGCAGGGATCAGCTGACACAGATCGCTGGTTAGTTATTTAATGGTTTCAGCTTAGTTTATTTGATCTAAAACTTCAGTCCACGTTCGCAGGGATCAGCTGACCCAGATCGCTGGCACAGGCTGGTTAGTTATTTAATGGTTTCAGCTTAGTTTATTTGATCTAAGACTTCAGTGCACGGTTGCAGGGATCAGCTGACACAGATCGCTGGCACAGGCTGGTTAGTTATTTAATGGTTTCAACTTAGTTTATTTTCTCTAAAAATTCAGTGCACGGTTGCAGGGATCAGCTGACACATATCGCTGGCACAGGCTGGTTAGTTATTTAATGGTTTCAACTTAGTTTATTTTCTCTAAAACTTCAGTGCACGATTGCAGGGATCAGCTGAAACAGATCGCTGTACAGGCTGGTTAGTTATTTAATGGTTTCAGCCAAGTTTATCTAAAACTGCAGTGCACGATTGCAGGGATCAGCTGACACAGATCGCTGGCACAGGCTGGTTAGTTGTTTAGTGGTTTCAGCTTAGTTTATTTGATCTAAAACTTCAGTGCACGTTTGCAGGGATCAGCTGACACAGATCGCTCGCACAGGCTGGTTGGTTATTTAATGGTTTCAGGTTAGTTTATTTGATCTAAGACTTCAGTGCACGTTCGCAAAGATCAGCTGAAACAGATCGCTGGCACAGGCTGGTTAGTTATTTAATGGTTTCAACTTAGTTTATTTTATCTTAAACTTCAGTGCACGGTCGCAGGGATCCGCTGACACAGATCGCTGGCACAGGCTGGTTAGTTATTAAATGGTTTTAACTTAGTTTATTTGATCTAAAACTTCAGTGCACGATTGCAGGGATAAGCTGAAACAGATCGCTGGTACAGGCTGGTTAGTTATTTAATGGTTTCAGCCAAGTTTATCTAAAACTTCAGTGCGCGGTTGCAGGGATCAGCTGACACAGATCCCTTGCACAGGCTGGTTAGTTATTTAATGGTTTCAACTTAGTTTATTTTATCTAAAACTTCAGTGCACGGTCGCAGGGATCCGCTGACACAGATCGCTGGCACAGGCTGGTTAGTTATTTAATGGTTTCAGCTTAGTTTATTTGATCTAAAACTTCAGTGCACGCTTGCAGGGATCAGCTGACACAGATCGCTGTCACAGGCTGGTTAGTTATTTAAATGGTTTCAGGTTAGTTTATTTGATCTAAGACTTCAGTGCATGGTCGCAAAGATCAGCTGACACAGATCCCTGGCACAGGCTGGTTAGTTATTTAATGGTTTCAACTTAGTTTATTTTCTCTAAAACTTCAGTGCACGGTTGCAGGGATCAGCTAACACAGATCCCTGACACACGCTGGTTAGTTATTTAATGGTTTCAACTTAGTTTATTTTCTCTAAAACTTCAGTGCACGGTTGCAGGGATCAGCTGACACAGATCGCTGGCACAGGCTGGTTAGTTATTTAGTGGTTTCAGCTTAGTTTATTTGATCTAAAACTTCAGTGCACGGTCGCAGTGATCAGCTGACACAGATCGCTGGTTAGTTATTTAATGGTTTCAGCTTTGTTTATTTGATCTACAACTTCAGTCCACGTTCGCAGGGATCAGCTGACACAGATCTCTGGCACAGCCTGATTGGTTATTTAATGGTTTCAGCTTAGTTTATTTGATCTAAAACTTGAGTGCACGGTTGCAGGGATCAGCTGACACAGATCGCTCGCACAGGCTGGTTAGTTATTTAATGGTTTCAGGTTAGTTTATTTGATCTAAGACTTCAGTGCATGGTCGCAGGGATCAGCTGACACAGATCCCTGGCACAGGCTGGTTAGTTATTTAATTGTTTCAGCTTACTTTATTTTCTGTAAAACTTCAGTGCACAGTTGCAGGGATCAGCTAACACAGATCCCTGACACACGCTGGTTAGTTATTTAATGGTTTCAACTTAGTTTATTTTCTCTAAAAATTCAGTGCACGGTTGCAGGGATCAGTTGACAAAGATTCCTGGCACAGGCTGGTTAGTTGTTTAGTGGTTTCAGCTTAGTTTATTTGATCTAAAACTTCAGTGCACGGTCGCAGGGATCCGCTGACACAGATCGCTGGTTAGTTATTTAATGGTTTCAGCTTAGTTTATTTTATCTAAAACTTCAGTGCACGGTCGCAGGGATCAGCTGACACAGATCGCTGGTTAGTTATTTAATGGTTTCAGCTTAGTTTATTTGATCTAAAACTTCAGTCCACGTTCGCAGGGATCAGCTGACCCAGATCGCTGGCACAGGCTGGTTAGTTATTTAATGGTTTCAGCTTAGTTTATTTGATCTAAGACTTCAGTGCACGGTTGCAGGGATCAGCTGACACAGATCGCTGGCACAGGCTGGTTAGTTATTTAATGGTTTCAACTTAGTTTATTTTATCTAAAACTTCAGTGCACGGTCGCAGTGATCAGCTGACACAGATCGCTGGTTAGTTATTTAATGGTTTCAGCTTTGTTTATTTGATCTAAAACTTCAGTCCACGTTCGCAGGGATCAGCTGACACAGATCTCTGGCACAGGCTGGTTGGTTATTTAATGGTTTCAGCTTAGTTTATTTGATCTAAAACTTCAGTGCACGGTTGCAGGGATCAGCTGACACAGATCTCTGGCACAGGCTGGTTGGTTATTTAATGGTTTCAGCTTAGTTTATTTGATCTAAAACTTCAGTGCACGGTTGCAGGGATCAGCTGACACAGATCGCTGTCACAGGCTGGTTAGTTATTTAAATGGTTTCAACTTAGTTTATCATAAAAAACTTCAGTGCACGGTTGCAGGAATCAGCTGAAACAGATCGCTGGCACAGGCTGGCTAGTTATTTAATGGTTTCAGCTTAGTTTATCTAAAACTTCAGTGCACGGTTGCAGGGATCAGCTGACACAGATCCCTGGCACAGGCTGGCTAGTTATTTAATGGTTTCAGCTTAGTTTATCTAAAACTTCAGTGCACGGTTGCAGGAATCAGCTGACACAGATCGCTGGCACAGGCTGGTTAGTTATTTAATGGTTTCGGTTTGGTTTATTTTATCTAAAACTTCAGTGCACGGTTGCAGGGATCAGCTGACACAGATCGCTGGCACAGGCTGGTTAGTTATTTAATGGTTTCAGCTTAGTTTATCTAAAACTTCAGTGCACGGTTGCAGGAATCAGCTGACACAGATCCCTGGCACAGGCTGGCTAGTTATTTAATGGTTTCAGCTTAGTTTATCTAAAACTTCAGTGCACGGTTGCAGGAATCAGCTGACACAGATCGCTGGCACAGGCTGGTTAGTTATTTAATGGTTTCGGTTTGGTTTATTTTATCTAAAACTTCAGTGCACGGTTGCAGGGATCAGCTGAAACAGATCGCTGGTACAGGCTGGTTAGTTATTTAATGGTTTCAGCCAAGTTTATCTAAAACTTCAGTGCGCGGTTGCAGGGATCAGCTGACACAGATCCCTTGCACAGGCTGGTTAGTTATTTAATGGTTTCAACTTAGTTTATTTTATCTAAAACTTCAGTGCACGGTCGCAGGGATCCGCTGACACAGATCGCTGGCACAGGCTGGTTAGTTATTGAATGGTTTCAGCTTAGTTTATTTGATCTAAAACTTCAGTGCACGGTTGCAGGGATCAGCTGACACAGATCGCTGTCACAGGCTGGTTAGTTATTTAATGGTTTCAGCTTAGTTTATCTAAAACTTCAGTGCACGGTTGCAGGGATCAGCTGACACAGATCGCTGGCACAGGCTGGTTAGTTATTTAATGGTTTCAGTTTAGTTTATCTAAAACTTCAGTGCACGGTTGCAGGGATCAGCTGAAACAGATCGCTGGTACAGGCTGGTTAGTTATTTAATGGTTTCAGCCAAGTTTATCTAAAACTTCAGTGCACGGTTGCAGGGATCAGCTGACACAGATCGCTGGTTAGTTATTTAATGGTTTCAGCTTAGTTTATTTTATCTAAAACTTCAGTGCACGGTTGCAGGGATCAGCTGACACAGGTCGCTGGTTAGTTATTTAATGGTTTCAGCTTAGTTTATTTTATCTAAAACTTCAGTGCACGGTCGCAGGGATCAGCTGACACAGATCGCTGGTTAGTTATTTAATGGTTTCAGCTTAGTTTATTTGATCTAAAACTTCAGTCCAAGTTCGCAGGGATCAGCTGACCCAGATCGCTGGCACAGGCTGGTTAGTTATTTAATGGTTTCAGCTTAGTTTATTTGATCTAAGACTTCAGTGCACGGTTGCAGGGATCAGCTGACACAGATCCCTGGCACAGGCTGGTTAGTTATTTAATGGTTTCAGCTTAGTTTATCTAAAACTTCAGTGCACGGTTGCAGGAATCAGCTGACACAGATCGCTGGCACAGGCTGGTTAGTTATTTAATGGTTTCGGTTTGGTTTATTTTATCTAAAACTTCAGTGCACGGTTGCAGGAATCAGCTGACACAGATCGCTGGTACAGGCTGGTTAGTTATTTAATGGTTTCAGCCAAGTTTATCTAAAACTTCAGTGCGCGGTTGCAGGGATCAGCTGACACAGATCCCTTGCACAGGCTGGTTAGTTATTTAATGGTTTCAACTTAGTTTATTTTATCTAAAACTTCAGTGCACGGTCGCAGGGATCCGCTGACACAGATCGCTGGCACAGGCTGGTTAGTTATTGAATGGTTTCAGCTTAGTTTATTTGATCTAAAACTTCAGTGCACGGTTGCAGGGATCAGCTGACACAGATCGCTGTCACAGGCTGGTTAGTTATTTAATGGTTTCAGCTTAGTTTATCTAAAACTTCAGTGCACGGTTGCAGGGATCAGCTGACACAGATCGCTGGCACAGGCTGGTTAGTTATTTAATGGTTTCAGTTTAGTTTATCTAAAACTTCAGTGCACGGTTGCAGGGATCAGCTGAAACAGATCGCTGGTACAGGCTGGTTAGTTATTTAATGGTTTCAGCCAAGTTTATCTAAAACTTCAGTGCACGGTTGCAGGGATCAGCTGACACAGATCGCTGGTTAGTTATTTAATGGTTTCAGCTTAGTTTATTTTATCTAAAACTTCAGTGCACGGTCGCAGGGATCAGCTGACACAGATCTCTGGTTAGTTATTTAATGGTTTCAGCTTAGTTTATTTGATCTAAAACTTCAGTCCAAGTTCGCAGGGATCAGCTGACCCAGATCGCTGGCACAGGCTGGTTAGTTATTTAATGGTTTCAGCTTAGTTTATTTGATCTAAGACTTCAGTGCACGGTTGCAGGGATCAGCTGACACAGATCGCTGGCACAGGCTGGTTAGTTATTTAATGGTTTCAACTTAGTTTATTTTCTCTAAAAATTCAGTGCACGGTTGCAGGGATCAGTTGACAAAGATTCCTGGCACAGGCTGGTTAGTTATTTAATGGTTTCAACTTAGTTTATTTTCTCTAAAACTTCAGTGCACGATTGCAGGGATCAGCTGAAACAGATCGCTGTACAGGCTGGTTAGTTATTTAATGGTTTCAGCCAAGTTTATCTAAAACTGCAGTGCACGATTGCAGGGATCAGCTGACACAGATCGCTGGCACAGGCTGGTTAGTTGTTTAGTGGTTTCAGCTTAGTTTATTTGATCTAAAACTTCAGTGCACGTTTGCAGGGATCAGCTGACACAGATCGCTCGCACAGGCTGGTTGGTTATTTAATGGTTTCAGGTTAGTTTATTTGATCTAAGACTTCAGTGCACGTTCGCAAAGATCAGCTGAAACAGATCGCTGGCACAGGCTGGCTAGTTATTTAATGGTTTCAGCTTAGTTTATCTAAAACTTAAGTGCACGGTTGCAGGGATCAGCTGACACAGATCCCTGGCACAGGCTGGTTAGTTATTTAATGGTTTCAACTTAGTTTATTTTATCTTAAACTTCAGTGCACGGTCGCAGGGATCCGCTGACACAGATCGCTGGCACAGGCTGGTTAGTTATTAAATGGTTTTAACTTAGTTTATTTGATCTAAAACTTCAGTGCACGATTGCAGGGATAAGCTGAAACAGATCGCTGGTACAGGCTGGTTAGTTATTTAATGGTTTCAGCCAAGTTTATCTAAAACTTCAGTGCGCGGTTGCAGGGATCAGCTGACACAGATCCCTTGCACAGGCTGGTTAGTTATTTAATGGTTTCAACTTAGTTTATTTTATCTAAAACTTCAGTGCACGGTCGCAGGGATCCGCTGACACAGATCGCTGGCACAGGCTGGTTAGTTATTTAATGGTTTCAGCTTAGTTTATTTGATCTAAAACTTCAGTGCACGCTTGCAGGGATCAGCTGACACAGATCGCTGTCACAGGCTGGTTAGTTATTTAAATGGTTTCAGGTTAGTTTATTTGATCTAAGACTTCAGTGCATGGTCGCAAAGATCAGCTGACACAGATCCCTGGCACAGGCTGGTTAGTTATTTAATGGTTTCAACTTAGTTTATTTTCTCTAAAACTTCAGTGCACGGTTGCAGGGATCAGCTAACACAGATCCCTGACACACGCTGGTTAGTTATTTAATGGTTTCAACTTAGTTTATTTTCTCTAAAACTTCAGTGCACGGTTGCAGGGATCAGCTGACACAGATCGCTGGCACAGGCTGGTTAGTTATTTAGTGGTTTCAGCTTAGTTTATTTGATCTAAAACTTCAGTGCACGGTCGCAGTGATCAGCTGACACAGATCGCTGGTTAGTTATTTAATGGTTTCAGCTTTGTTTATTTGATCTACAACTTCAGTCCACGTTCGCAGGGATCAGCTGACACAGATCTCTGGCACAGCCTGATTGGTTATTTAATGGTTTCAGCTTAGTTTATTTGATCTAAAACTTGAGTGCACGGTTGCAGGGATCAGCTGACACAGATCGCTCGCACAGGCTGGTTAGTTATTTAATGGTTTCAGGTTAGTTTATTTGATCTAAGACTTCAGTGCATGGTCGCAGGGATCAGCTGACACAGATCCCTGGCACAGGCTGGTTAGTTATTTAATTGTTTCAGCTTACTTTATTTTCTGTAAAACTTCAGTGCACAGTTGCAGGGATCAGCTGACACAGATCGCTGGCACAGGCTGGTTAGTTGTTTAGTGGTTTCAGCTTAGTTTATTTTCTCTAAAAATTCAGTGCACGGTTGCAGGGATCAGTTGACAAAGATTCCTGGCACAGGCTGGTTAGTTATTTAATGGTTTCAACTTAGTTTATTTTCTCTAAAAATTCAGTGCACGGTTGCAGGGATCAGTTGACAAAGATTCCTGGCACAGGCTGGTTAGTTATTTAATGGTTTCAACTTAGTTTATTCTCTCTAAAACTTCAGTGCACGGTTGCAGGGATCAGCTGACACAGATCGCTGGCACAGGCTGGTTAGTTGTTTAGTGGTTTCAGCTTAGTTTATTTGATCTAAAACTTCAGTGCACGGTTGCAGGGATCAGCTGACACAGATCGCTCGCACAGGCTGGTTGGTTATTTAATGGTTTCAGGTTAGTTTATTTGATCTAAGACTTCAGTGCACGTTCGCAAAGATCAGCTGAAACAGATCGCTGGCACAGATCCCTTGCACAGGCTGGTTAGTTATTTAATGGTTTCAACTTAGTTTATTTTATCTAAAACTTCAGTGCACGGTCGCAGTGATCAGCTGACACAGATCGCTGGTTAGTTATTTAATGGTTTCAGCTTTGTTTATTTGATCTAAAACTTCAGTCCACCTTCGCAGGGATCAGCTGACACAGATCTCTGGCACAGGCTGGTTGGTTATTTAATGGTTTCAGCTTAGTTTATTTGATCTAAGACGTAAGTGCACGGTTGCAGGGATCAGCTGACACAGATCGCTGGCACAGGCTGGTTAGTTATTTTGTGGTTTCAGCTTAGTTTATTTGATCTAAAACTTCAGTGCACGGTTGCAGGGATCAGCTGACACAGATCGCTGTCACAGGCTGGTTAGTTATTTAAATGGTTTCAACTTAGTTTATCATAAAAAACTTCAGTGCACGGTTGCAGGAATCAGCTGAATCAGATCGCTGGCACAGGCTGGCTAGTTATTTAATGGTTTCAGCTTAGTTTATCTAAAACTTCAGTGCACGGTTGCAGGGATCAGCTGACACAGATCCCTGGAACAGGCTGGCTAGTTATTTAATGGTTTCAGCTTAGTTTATCTAAAACTTCAGTGCACGGTTGCAGGAATCAGCTGACACAGATCGCTGGCACAGGCTGGTTAGTTATTTAATGGTTTCGGTTTGGTTTATTTTATCTAAAACTTCAGTGCACGGTTGCAGGGATCAGCTGACACAGATCGCTGGCACAGGCTGGTTAGTTATTTAATGGTTTCAGCCAAGTTTATCTAAAACTTCAGTGCACGGTTGCAGGGATCAGATGAAACAGATTGCTGGTACAGGCTGGTTAATTATTTAATGGTTTCAGCCAAGTTTATCTAAAACTTCAGTGCACGGTTGCAGGGATCAGCTGACACAGATCGCTGGCACAGGCTGGCTAGTTATTTAATGGTTTCAGCTTAGTTTATCTAAAACTTCAGTGCACGGTTGCAGGAATCAGCTGACACAGATCGCTGGCACAGGCTGGTTAGTTATTTAATGGTTTCGGTTTGGTTTATTTTATCTAAAACTTCAGTGCACGGTTGCAGGGATCAGCTGACACAGATCGCTGGCACAGGCTGGTTAGTTATTTAATGGTTTCAGCTTAGTTTATCTAAAACTTCAGTGCACGGTTGCAGGGATCAGCTGACACAGATCGCTGGCACAGGCTGGTTAGTTATTTAATGGTTTCAGCCAAGTTTATCTAAAACTTCAGTGCACGGTTGCAGGGATCAGCTGACACAGATCGCTGGCACAGGCTGGCTAGTTATTTAATGGTTTCAGCTTAGTTTATCTAAAACTTCAGTGCACGGTTGCAGTAATCAGCTGACACAGATCCCTGGCACAGGCTGGCTAGTTATTTAATGGTTTCAGCTTAGTTTATCTAAAACTTCAGTGCACGGTTGCAGGAATCAGCTGACACAGATCGCTGGCACAGGCTGGTTAGTTATTTAATGGTTTCGGTTTGGTTTATTTTATCTAAAACTTCAGTGCACGGTTGCAGGGATCAGCTGACACAGATCCCTGGCACAGGCTGGTTAGTTATTTAATGGTTTTAACTTAGTTTATTTGATCTAAAACTTCAGTGCACGATTGCAGGGATCAGCTGAAACAGATCGCTGGTACAGGCTAGTTAGTTATTTAATGGTTTCAGCCAAGTTTATCTAAAACTTCAGTGCGCGGTTGCAGGGATCAGCTGACACAGATCGCTGGCACAGGCTGGTTAGTTATTTAATGGTTTCAACTTAGTTTATTTTATCTTAAACTTCAGTGCACGGTCGCAGGGATCCGCTGACACAGATCGCTGGCACAGGCTGGTTAGTTATTTAATGGTTTCAACTTAGTTTATTTTATCTTAAACTTCAGTGCACGGTCGCAGGGATCAGCTGACACAGATCGCTGGCACAGGCTGGTTAGTTATTTAATGGTTTCAACTTAGTTTATTTGATCTAAAACTTCAGTGCACGCTTGCAGGGATCAACTGACACAGATCGCTGTCACAGGCTGGTTAGTTATTTAAATGGTTTCAGGTTAGTTTATTTGATCTAAGACTTCAGTGCACGGTCGCAAAGATCAGCTGACACAGATCCCTGGCACAGGCTGGTTAGTTATTTAATGGTTTCAACTTAGTTTATTTTCTCTAAAACTTCAGTGCACGGTTGCAGGGATCAGCTAACACAGATCCCTGACACACGCTGGTTAGTTATTTAATGGCTTCAACTTAGTTTATTTTCTCTAAAACTTCAGTGCACGGTTGCAGGGATCAGCTGACCCAGATCGCTGGCACAGGCTGGTTAGTTATTTAATGGTTTCAGCTTAGTTTATTTGATCTAAGACTTCAGTGCACGGTTGCAGGGATCAGCTGACACAGATCGCTGGCACAGGCTGGTTAGTTATTTAATGGTTTCAACTTAGTTTATTTTATCTAAAACTTCAGTGCACGGTCGCAGTGATCAGCTGACACAGATCGCTGGTTAGTTATTTAATGGTTTCAGCTTTGTTTATTTGATCTAAAACTTCAGTCCACGTTCGCAGGGATCAGCTGACACAGATCTTTGGCACAGGCTGGTTGGTTATTTAATGGTTTCAGCTTAGTTTATTTGATCTAAAACTTCAGTGCACGGTTGCAGGGATCAGCTGACACAGATCTCTGGCACAGGCTGGTTGGTTATTTAATGGTTTCAGCTTAGTTTATTTGATCTAAGACGTAAGTGCACGGTTGCAGGGATCAGCTGACACAGATCGCTGGCACAGGCTGGTTAGTTATTTTGTGGTTTCAGCTTAGTTTATTTGATCTAAAACTTCAGTGCACGGTTGCAGGGATCAGCTGACACAGATCGCTGTCACAGGCTGGTTAGTTATTTAAATGGTTTCAACTTAGTTTATCATAAAAAACTTCAGTGCACGGTTGCAGGAATCAGCTGAATCAGATCGCTGGCACAGGCTGGCTAGTTATTTAATGGTTTCAGCTTAGTTTATCTAAAACTTCAGTGCACGGTTGCAGGGATCAGCTGACACAGATCCCTGGAACAGGCTGGCTAGTTATTTAATGGTTTCAGCTTAGTTTATCTAAAACTTCAGTGCACGGTTGCAGGAATCAGCTGACACAGATCGCTGGCACAGGCTGGTTAGTTATTTAATGGTTTCGGTTTGGTTTATTTTATCTAAAACTTCAGTGCACGGTTGCAGGGATCAGCTGACACAGATCGCTGGCACAGGCTGGTTAGTTATTTAATGGTTTCAGCTTAGTTTATCTAAAACTTCAGTGCACGGTTGCAGGGATCAGCTGAAACAGATCGCTGGTACAGGCTGGTTAGTTATTTAATGGTTTCAGCCAAGTTTATCTAAAACTTCAGTGCACGGTTGCAGGGATCAGCTGACACAGATCGCTGGCACAGGCTGGCTAGTTATTTAATGGTTTCAGCTTAGTTTATCTAAAACTTCAGTGCACGGTTGCAGGAATCAGCTGACACAGATCCCTGGCACAGGCTGGCTAGTTATTTAATGGTTTCAGCTTAGTTTATCTAAAACTTCAGTGCACGGTTGCAGGGATCAGCTGACACAGATCCCTGGCACAGGCTGGTTAGTTATTTAATGGTTTTAACTTAGTTTATTTGATCTAAAACTTCAGTGCACGATTGCAGGGATCAGCTGAAACAGATCGCTGGTACAGGCTAGTTAGTTATTTAATGGTTTCAGCCAAGTTTATCTAAAACTTCAGTGCGCGGTTGCAGGGATCAGCTGACACAGATCGCTGGCACAGGCTGGTTAGTTATTTAATGGTTTCAACTTAGTTTATTTTATCTTAAACTTCAGTGCACGGTCGCAGGGATCCGCTGACACAGATCGCTGGCACAGGCTGGTTAGTTATTTAATGGTTTCAACTTAGTTTATTTTATCTTAAACTTCAGTGCACGGTCGCAGGGATCAGCTGACACAGATCGCTGGCACAGGCTGGTTAGTTATTTAATGGTTTCAACTTAGTTTATTTGATCTAAAACTTCAGTGCACGGTTGCAGGGATCAGCTGACACAGATCGCTGTCACAGGCTGGTTAGTTATTTAAATGGTTTCAGGTTAGTTTATTTGATCTAAGACTTCAGTGCATGGTCGCAAAGATCAGCTGACACAGATCCCTGGCACAGGCTGGTTAGTTATTTAATGGTTTCAACTTAGTTTATTTTCTCTAAAACTTCAGTGCACGGTTGCAGGGATCAGCTAACACAGATCCCTGACACACGCTGGTTAGTTATTTAATGGCTTCAACTTAGTTTATTTTCTCTAAAACTTCAGTGCACGGTTGCAGGGATCAGCTGACACAGATCGCTGTCACAGGCTGGTTAGTTATTTAAATGGTTTCAACTTAGTTTATCATAAAAAACTTCAGTGCACGGTTGCAGGAATCAGCTGAAACAGATCGCTGGCACAGGCTGGTTAGTTATTTAATGGTTTCAGCCAATTTTATCTAAAACTTCAGTGCACGGTTGCAGGAATCAGCTGACACAGATCGCTGGCACAGGCTGGTTAGTTATTTAATGGTTTCGGTTTGGTTTATTTTATCTAAAACTTCAGTGCACGGTTGCAGGGATCAGCTGACACAGATCCCTGGCACAGGCTGGTTAGTTATTTAATGGTTTCAGCTTAGTTTATCTAAAACGTCAGTGCACGGTTGCAGGGATCAGCTGAAACAGATCGCTGGTACAGGCTGGTTAGTTATTTAATGGTTTCAGCCAAGTTTATCTAAAACTTCAGTGCACGGTTGCAGGGATCAGCTGACACAGATCCCTGGCACAGGCTGGCTAGTTATTTAATGGTTTCAGCTTAGTTTATCTAAAACTTCAGTGCACGGTTGCAGGAATCAGCTGACACAGATCGCTGGCACAGGCTGGTTAGTTATTTAATGGTTTCAGCTTAGTTTATCTAAAACTTCAGTGCACGGTTGCAGGGATCAGATGAAACAGATCGCTGGCACAGGCTGGCTAGTTATTTAATGGTTTCAACTTAGTTTATTTTCTCTAAAAATTCAGTGCACGGTTGCAGGGATCAGTTGACAAAGATTCCTGGCACAGGCTGGTTAGTTATTTAATGGTTTCAACTTAGTTTATTTTCTCTAAAACTTCAGTGCACGATTGCAGGGATCAGCTGAAACAGATCGCTGGCACAGGCTGGTTAGTTATTTAATGGTTTCAGCCAAGTTTATCTAAAACTGCAGTGCACGATTGCAGGGATCAGCTGACACAGATCGCTGGCACAGGCTGGTTAGTTGTTTAGTGGTTTCAGCTTAGTTTATTTGATCTAAAACTTCAGTGCACGTTTGCAGGGATCAGCTGACACAGATCGCTCGCACAGGCTGGTTGGTTATTTAATGGTTTCAGCTTAGTTTATCTAAAACTTCAGTGCACGGTTGCAGGGATCAGCTGACACAGATCCCTGGCACAGGCTGGCTAGTTATTTAATGGTTTCAGCTTAGTTTATCTAAAACTTCAGTGCACGGTTGCAGGAATCAGCTGACACAGATCGCTGGCACAGGCTGGTTAGTTATTTAATGGTTTCGGTTTGGTTTATTTTATCTAAAACTTCAGTGCACGGTTGCAGGGATCAGCTGACACAGATCGCTGGCACAGGCTGGTTAGTTATTCAATGGTTTCAGCTTAGTTTATCTAAAACTTCAGTGCACGGTTGCAGGAATCAGCTGACACAGATCGCTGGCACAGGCTGGTTAGTTATTTAATGGTTTCGGTTTGGTTTATTTTATCTAAAACTTCAGTGCACGGTTGCAGGGATCAGCTGACACAGATCCCTGGCACAGGCTGGTTAGTTATTTAATGGTTTTAACTTAGTTTATTTGATCTAAAACTTCAGTGCGCGATTGCAGGGATCAGCTGAAACAGATCGCTGGTACAGGCTGGTTAGTTATTTAATGGTTTCAGCCAAGTTTATCTAAAACTTCAGTGCGCGGTTGCAGGGATCAGCTGACACAGATCCCTTGCACAGGCTGGTTAGTTATTTAATGGTTTCAACTTAGTTTATTTTATCTAAAACTTCAGTGCACGGTCGCAGGGATCCGCTGACACAGATCGCTGGCACAGGCTGGTTAGTTATTGAATGGTTTCAGCTTAGTTTATTTGATCTAAAACTTCAGTGCACGGTTGCAGGGATCAGCTGACACAGATCGCTGTCACAGGCTGGTTAGTTATTTAATGGTTTCAGCTTAGTTTATCTAAAACTTCAGTGCACGGTTGCAGGGATCAGCTGACACAGATCGCTGGCACAGGCTGGTTAGTTATTTAATGGTTTCAGTTTAGTTTATCTAAAACTTCAGTGCACGGTTGCAGGGATCAGCTGAAACAGATCGCTGGTACAGGCTGGTTAGTTATTTAATGGTTTCAGCCAAGTTTATCTAAAACTTCAGTGCATGGTTGCAGGGATCAGCTGACACAGATCGCTGGTTAGTTATTTAATGGTTTCAGCTTAGTTTATTTTATCTAAAACTTCAGTGCACGGTCGCAGGGATCAGCTGACACAGATCGCTGGTTAGTTATTTAATGGTTTCAGCTTAGTTTATTTTATCTAAAACTTCAGTGCACGGTCGCAGGGATCAGCTGACACAGATCGCTGGTTAGTTATTTAATGGTTTCAGCTTAGTTTATTTGATCTAAAACTTCAGTCCACGTTCGCAGGGATCAGCTGACCCAGATCGCTGGCACAGGCTGGTTAGTTATTTAATGGTTTCAGCTTAGTTTATTTGATCTAAGACTTCAGTGCACGGTTGCAGGGATCAGCTGACACAGATCGCTGGCACAGGCTGGTTAGTTATTTAATGGTTTCAACTTAGTTTATTTTCTCTAAAAATTCAGTGCACGGTTGCAGGGATCAGCTGACACATATCGCTGGCACAGGCTGGTTAGTTATTTAATGGTTTCAACTTAGTTTATTTTCTCTAAAACTTCAGTGCACGATTGCAGGGATCAGCTGAAACAGATCGCTGTACAGGCTGGTTAGTTATTTAATGGTTTCAGCCAAGTTTATCTAAAACTGCAGTGCACGATTGCAGGGATCAGCTGACACAGATCGCTGGCACAGGCTGGTTAGTTGTTTAGTGGTTTCAGCTTAGTTTATTTGATCTAAAACTTCAGTGCACGTTTGCAGGGATCAGCTGACACAGATCGCTCGCACAGGCTGGTTGGTTATTTAATGGTTTCAGGTTAGTTTATTTGATCTAAGACTTCAGTGCACGTTCGCAAAGATCAGCTGAAACAGATCGCTGGCACAGGCTGGCTAGTTATTTAATGGTTTCAGCTTAGTTTATCTAAAACTTAAGTGCACGGTTGCAGGGATCAGCTGACACAGATCCCTGGCACAGGCTGGTTAGTTATTTAATGGTTTCAACTTAGTTTATTTTATCTTAAACTTCAGTGCACGGTCGCAGGGATCCGCTGACACAGATCGCTGGCACAGGCTGGTTAGTTATTAAATGGTTTTAACTTAGTTTATTTGATCTAAAACTTCAGTGCACGATTGCAGGGATAAGCTGAAACAGATCGCTGGTACAGGCTGGTTAGTTATTTAATGGTTTCAGCCAAGTTTATCTAAAACTTCAGTGCGCGGTTGCAGGGATCAGCTGACACAGATCCCTTGCACAGGCTGGTTAGTTATTTAATGGTTTCAACTTAGTTTATTTTATCTAAAACTTCAGTGCACGGTCGCAGGGATCCGCTGACACAGATCGCTGGCACAGGCTGGTTAGTTATTTAATGGTTTCAGCTTAGTTTATTTGATCTAAAACTTCAGTGCACGCTTGCAGGGATCAGCTGACACAGATCGCTGTCACAGGCTGGTTAGTTATTTAAATGGTTTCAGGTTAGTTTATTTGATCTAAGACTTCAGTGCATGGTCGCAAAGATCAGCTGACACAGATCCCTGGCACAGGCTGGTTAGTTATTTAATGGTTTCAACTTAGTTTATTTTCTCTAAAACTTCAGTGCACGGTTGCAGGGATCAGCTAACACAGATCCCTGACACACGCTGGTTAGTTATTTAATGGTTTCAACTTAGTTTATTTTCTCTAAAACTTCAGTGCACGGTTGCAGGGATCAGCTGACACAGATCGCTGGCACAGGCTGGTTAGTTATTTAGTGGTTTCAGCTTAGTTTATTTGATCTAAAACTTCAGTGCACGGTCGCAGTGATCAGCTGACACAGATCGCTGGTTAGTTATTTAATGGTTTCAGCTTTGTTTATTTGATCTACAACTTCAGTCCACGTTCGCAGGGATCAGCTGACACAGATCTCTGGCACAGCCTGATTGGTTATTTAATGGTTTCAGCTTAGTTTATTTGATCTAAAACTTGAGTGCACGGTTGCAGGGATCAGCTGACACAGATCGCTCGCACAGGCTGGTTAGTTATTTAATGGTTTCAGGTTAGTTTATTTGATCTAAGACTTCAGTGCATGGTCGCAGGGATCAGCTGACACAGATCCCTGGCACAGGCTGGTTAGTTATTTAATTGTTTCAGCTTACTTTATTTTCTGTAAAACTTCAGTGCACGGTTGCAGGGATCAGCTAACACAGATCCCTGACACACGCTGGTTAGTTATTTAATGGTTTCAACTTAGTTTATTTTCTCTAAAAATTCAGTGCACGGTTGCAGGGATCAGTTGACAAAGATTCCTGGCACAGGCTGGTTAGTTATTTAATGGTTTCAACTTAGTTTATTTTCTCTAAAACTTCAGTGCACGGTTGCAGGGATCAGCTGACACAGATCGCTGGCACAGGCTGGTTAGTTGTTTAGTGGTTTCAGCTTAGTTTATTTGATCTAAAACTTCAGTGCACGGTCGCAGGGATCCGCTGACACAGATCGCTGGTTAGTTATTTAATGGTTTCAGCTTAGTTTATTTTATCTAAAACTTCAGTGCACGGTCGCAGGGATCAGCTGACACAGATCGCTGGTTAGTTATTTAATGGTTTCAGCTTAGTTTATTTGATCTAAAACTTCAGTCCACGTTCGCAGGGATCAGCTGACCCAGATCGCTGGCACAGGCTGGTTAGTTATTTAATGGTTTCAGCTTAGTTTATTTGATCTAAGACTTCAGTGCACGGTTGCAGGGATCAGCTGACACAGATCGCTGGCACAGGCTGGTTAGTTATTTAATGGTTTCAACTTAGTTTATTTTATCTAAAACTTCAGTGCACGGTCGCAGTGATCAGCTGACACAGATCGCTGGTTAGTTATTTAATGGTTTCAGCTTTGTTTATTTGATCTAAAACTTCAGTCCACGTTCGCAGGGATCAGCTGACACAGATCTCTGGCACAGGCTGGTTGGTTATTTAATGGTTTCAGCTTAGTTTATTTGATCTAAAACTTCAGTGCACGGTTGCAGGGATCAGCTGACACAGATCTCTGGCACAGGCTGGTTGGTTATTTAATGGTTTCAGCTTAGTTTATTTGATCTAAAACTTCAGTGCACGGTTGCAGGGATCAGCTGACACAGATCGCTGTCACAGGCTGGTTAGTTATTTAAATGGTTTCAGCTTAGTTTATTTGATCTAAAACTTCAGTGCACGGTTGCAGGGATCAGCTGACACAGATCGCTGTCACAGGCTGGTTAGTTATTTAAATGGTTTCAACTTAGTTTATCATAAAAAACTTCAGTGCACGGTTGCAGGAATCAGCTGAAACAGATCGCTGGCACAGGCTGGCTAGTTATTTAATGGTTTCAGCTTAGTTTATCTAAAACTTCAGTGCACGGTTGCAGGGATCAGCTGACACAGATCCCTGGCACAGGCTGGCTAGTTATTTAATGGTTTCAGCTTAGTTTATCTAAAACTTCAGTGCACGGTTGCAGGAATCAGCTGACACAGATCGCTGGCACAGGCTGGTTAGTTATTTAATGGTTTCGGTTTGGTTTATTTTATCTAAAACTTCAGTGCACGGTTGCAGGGATCAGCTGACACAGATCGCTGGCACAGGCTGGTTAGTTATTTAATGGTTTCAGCCAAGTTTATCTAAAACTTCAGTGCACGGTTGCAGGGATCAGCTGACACAGATCCCTGGCACAGGCTGGCTAGTTATTTAATGGTTTCAGCTTAGTTTATCTAAAACTTCAGTGCACGGTTGCAGGAATCAGCTGACACAGATCCCTGGCACAGGCTGGCTAGTTATTTAATGGTTTCAGCTTAGTTTATCTAAAACTTCAGTGCACGGTTGCAGGAATCAGCTGACACAGATCGCTGGCACAGGCTGGTTAGTTATTTAATGGTTTCGGTTTGGTTTATTTTATCTAAAACTTCAGTGCACGGTTGCAGGGATCAGCTGACACAGATCCCTGGCACAGGCTGGTTAGTTATTTAATGGTTTTAACTTAGTTTATTTGATCTAAAACTTCAGTGCACGATTGCAGGGATCAGCTGAAACAGATCGCTGGTACAGGCTGGTTAGTTATTTAATGGTTTCAACTTAGTTTATTTTATCTAAAACTTCAGTGCACGGTCGCAGGGATCAGCTGACACAGATCGCTGGCACAGGCTGGTTAGTTATTGAATGGTTTCAGCTTAGTTTATTTGATCTAAAACTTCAGTGCACGGTTGCAGGGATCAGCTGACACAGATCGCTGTCACAGGCTGGTTAGTTATTTAATGGTTTCAGCTTAGTTTATCTAAAACTTCAGTGCACGGTTGCAGGGATCAGCTGAAACAGATCGCTGGTACAGGCTGGTTAGTTATTTAATGGTTTCAGCCAAGTTTATCTAAAACTTCAGTGCACGGTTGCAGGGATCAGCTGACACAGATCCCTGGCACAGGCTGGTTAGTTATTTAATGGTTTTAACTTAGTTTATTTGATCTAAAACTTCAGTGCACGATTGCAGTGGTCAGCTGAAACAGATCGCTGGTACAGGCTGGTTAGTTATTTAATGGTTTCAGCCAAGTTTATCTAAAACTTCAGTGCGCGGTTACAGGGATCAGCTGACACAGATCCCTTGCACAGGCTGGTTAGTTATTTAATGGTTTCAACTTAGTTTATTTTATCTAAAACTTCAGTGCACGGTTGCAGGGATCAGCTGACACAGATCGCTGTCACAGGCTGGTTAGTTATTTAAATGGTTTCAGGTTAGTTTATTTGATCTAAGACTTCAGTGCATGGTCGCAAAGATCAGCTGACACAGATCCCTGGCACAGGCTGGTTAGTTATTTAATGGTTTCAACTTAGTTTATTTTCTTTAAAACCTCAGTGCACGGTTGCAGGGATCAGCTAACACAGATCCCTGACACACGCTGGTTAGTTATTTAATGGTTTCAACTTAGTTTATTTTCTCTAAAACTTCAGTGCACGGTTGCAGGGATCAGCTGACACAGATCGCTGGTTAGTTATTTAATGGTTTCAGCTTTGTTTATTTGATCTACAACTTCAGTCCACGTTCGCAGGGATCAGCTGACACAGATCTCTGGCACAGCCTGATTGGTTATTTAATGGTTTCAGCTTAGTTTATTTGATCTAAAACTTGAGTGCACGGTTGCAGGGATCAGCTGACACAGATCGCTCGCACAGGCTGGTTAGTTATTTAATGGTTTCAGGTTAGTTTATTTGATCTAAGACTTCAGTGCATGGTCGCAGGGATCAGCTGACACAGATCCCTGGCACAGGCTGGTTAGTTATTTAATTGTTTCAGCTTACTTTATTTTCTGTAAAACTTCAGTGCACAGTTGCAGGGATCAGCTAACACAGATCCCTGACACACGCTGGTTAGTTATTTAATGGTTTCAACTTAGTTTATTTTCTCTAAAAATTCAGTGCACGGTTGCAGGGATCAGTTGACAAAGATTCCTGGCACAGGCTGGTTAGTTATTTAATGGTTTCAACTTAGTTTATTTTCTCTAAAACTTCAGTGCACAGTTGCAGGGATCAGCTGACACAGATCGCTGGCACAGGCTGGTTAGTTGTTTAGTGGTTTCAGCTTAGTTTATTTGATCTAAAACTTCAGTGCACGGTCGCAGGGATCAGCTGACACAGATCGCTGGTTAGTTATTTAATGGTTTCAGCTTAGTTTATTTTATCTAAAACTTCAGTGCACGGTCGCAGGGATCAGCTGACACAGATCGCTGGTTAGTTATTTAATGGTTTCAGCTTAGTTTATTTGATCTAAAACTTCAGTCCACGTTCGCAGGGATCAGCTGACCCAGATCGCTGGCACAGGCTGGTTAGTTATTTAATGGTTTCAGCTTAGTTTATTTGATCTAAGACTTCAGTGCACGGTTGCAGGGATCAGCTGACACAGATCGCTGGCACAGGCTGGTTAGTTATTTAATGGTTTCAACTTAGTTTATTTTATCTAAAACTTCAGTGCACGGTCGCAGTGATCAGCTGACACAGATCGCTTGTTAGTTATTTAATGGTTTCAGCTTTGTTTATTTGATCTAAAACTTCAGTCCACGTTCGCAGGGATCAGCTGACACAGATCTCTGGCACAGGCTGGTTGGTTATTTAATGGTTTCAGCTTAGTTTATTTGATCTAAAACTTCAGTGCACGGTTGCAGGGATCAGCTGACACAGATCTCTGGCACAGGCTGGTTGGTTATTTAATGGTTTCAGCTTAGTTTATCATAAAAAACTTCAGTGCACGGTTGCAGGAATCAGCTGAAACAGATCGCTGGCACAGGCTGGCTAGTTATTTAATGGTTTCAGCTTAGTTTATCTAAAACTTCAGTGCACGGTTGCAGGGATCAGCTGACACAGATCCCTGGCACAGGCTGGCTAGTTATTTAATGGTTTCAGCTTAGTTTATCTAAAACTTCAGTGCACGGTTGCAGGAATCAGCTGAAACAGATCGCTGGCACAGGCTGGTTAGTTATTTAATGGTTTCAGCTTAGTTTATCTAAAACTTCAGTGCACGGTTGCAGGGATCAGCTGAAACAGATCGCTGGTACAGGCTGGTTAGTTATTTAATGGTTTCAGCCAAGTTTATCTAAAACTTCAGTGCACGGTTGCAGGGATCAGCTGACACAGATCCCTGGCACAGGCTGGCTAGTTATTTAATGGTTTCAGCTTAGTTTATCTAAAACTTCAGTGCACGGTTGCAGGAATCAGCTGACACAGATCCCTGGCACAGGCTGGCTAGTTATTTAATGGTTTCAGCTTAGTTTATCTAAAACTTCAGTGCACGGTTGCAGGAATCAGCTGACACAGATCGCTGGCACAGGCTGGTTAGTTATTTAATGGTTTCGGTTTGGTTTATTTTATCTAAAACTTCAGTGCACGGTTGCAGGGATCAGCTGACACAGATCCCTGGCACAGGCTGGTTAGTTATTTAATGGTTTTAACTTAGTTTATTTGATCTAAAACTTCAGTGCACGATTGCAGGGATCAGCTGAAACAGATCGCTGGTACAGGCTGGTTAGTTATTTAATGGTTTCAACTTAGTTTATTTTATCTAAAACTTCAGTGCACGGTCGCAGGGATCCGCTGACACAGATCGCTGGCACAGGCTGGTTAGTTATTTAATGGTTTCAGCTTAGTTTATTTGATCTAAAACTTCAGTGCACGGTTGCAGGGATCAGCTGACACAGATCGCTGTCACAGGCTGGTTAGTTATTTAATGGTTTCAGCTTAGTTTATCTAAAACTTCAGTGCACGGTTGCAGGAATCAGCTGACACAGATCGCTGGCACAGGCTGGTTAGTTATTTAATGGTTTCAGCTTAGTTTATCCAAAACTTCAGTGCACGGTTGCAGGGATCAGCTGAAACAGATCGCTGGTACAGGCTGGTTAGTTATTTAATGGTTTCAGCCAAGTTTATCTAAAACTTCAGTGCACGGTTGCAGGGATCAGCTGACACAGATCGCTGGCACAGGCTGGCTAGTTATTTAATGGTTTCAGCTTAGTTTATCTAAAACTTCAGTGCACGGTTGCAGGGATCAGCTGACACAGATCCCTGGCACAGGCTGGTTAGTTATTTAATGGTTTTAACTTAGTTTATTTGATCTAAAACTTCAGTGCACGATTGCAGTGATCAGCTGAAACAGATCGCTGGTACAGGCTGGTTAGTTATTTAATGGTTTCAGCCAAGTTTATCTAAAACTTCAGTGCGCGGTTGCAGGGATCAGCTGACACAGATCCCTTGCACAGGCTGGTTAGTTATTTAATGGTTTCAACTTAGTTTATTTTATCTAAAACTTCAGTGCACGGTCGCAGGGATCCGCTGACACAGATCGCTGGCACAGGCTGGTTAGTTATTTAATGGTTTCAGCTTAGTTTATTTGATCTAAAACTTCAGTGCACGCTTGCAGGGATCAGCTGACACAGATCGCTGTCACAGGCTGGTTAGTTATTTAAATGGTTTCAGGTTAGTTTATTTGATCTAAGACTTCAGTGCATGGTCGCAAAGATCAGCTGACACAGATCCCTGGCACAGGCTGGTTAGTTATTTAATGGTTTCAACTTAGTTTATTTTCTCTAAAACTTCAGTGCACGGTTGCAGGGATCAGCTAACACAGATCCCTGACACACGCTGGTTAGTTATTTAATGGTTTCAACTTAGTTTATTTTCTCTAAAACTTCAGTGCACGGTTGCAGGGATCAGATGACACAGATCGCTGGCACAGGCTGGTTAGTTATTTAGTGGTTTCAGCTTAGTTTATTTGATCTAAAACTTCAGTGCACGGTCGCAGTGATCAGCTGACACAGATCGCTGGTTAGTTATTTAATGGTTTCAGCTTTGTTTATTTGATCTACAACTTCAGTCCACGTTCGCAGGGATCAGCTGACACAGATCTCTGGCACAGCCTGATTGGTTATTTAATGGTTTCAGCTTAGTTTATTTGATCTAAAACTTGAGTCCACGTTCGCAGGGATCAGCTGACACAGATCGCTCGCACAGGCTGGTTAGTTATTTAATGGTTTCAGGTTAGTTTATTTGATCTAAGACTTCAGTGCATGGTCGCAGGGATCAGCTGACACAGATCCCTGGCACAGGCTGGTTAGTTATTTAATTGTTTCAGCTTACTTTATTTTCTGTAAAACTCCATGCACAGTTGCAGGGATCAGCTAACACAGATCCCTGACACACGCTGGTTAGTTATTGAATGGTTTCAGCTTAGTTTATTTGATCTAAAACTTCAGTGCACGGTTGCAGGGATCAGCTGACACAGATCGCTGTCACAGGCTGGTTAGTTATTTAATGGTTTTAACTTAGTTTATTTGATCTAAAACTTCAGTGCACGGTTGCAGGGATCAGCTGAAACAGATCGCTGGTACAGGCTGGTTAGTTATTTAATGGTTTCAGCCAAGTTTATCTAAAACTTCAGTGCGCGGTTGCAGGGATCAGCTGACACAGATCCTTGCACAGGCTGGTTAGTTATTTAATGGTTTCAACTTAGTTTATTTTATCTAAAACTTCAGTGCACGGTCGCAGGGATCCGCTGACACAGATCGCTGTCACAGGCTGGTTAGTTATTTAAATGGTTTCAGGTTAGTTTATTTGATCTAAGACTTCAGTGCATGGTCGCAAATATCAGCTGACACAGATCCCTGGCACAGGCTGGTTAGTTATTTAATGGTTTCAGCTTAGTTTATCTAAAACTTCAGTGCACGGTTGCAGGAATCAGCTGACACAGATCGCTGGCACAGGCTGGTTAGTTATTTAATGGTTTCAGCTTAGTTTATCTAAAACTTCAGTGCACGGTTGCAGGGATCAGCTGAAACAGATCGCTGGTACAGGCTGGTTAGTTATTTAATGGTTTCAGCCAAGTTTATCTAAAACTTCAGTGCACGGTTGCAGGGATCAGCTGACACAGATCGCTGGCACAGGCTGGCTAGTTATTTAATGGTTTCAGCTTAGTTTATCTAAAACTTCAGTGCACGGTTGCAGGGATCAGCTGACACAGATCCCTGGCACAGGCTGGTTAGTTATTTAATGGTTTTAACTTAGTTTATTTGATCTAAAACTTCAGTGCACGATTGCAGTGATCAGCTGAAACAGATCGCTGGTACAGGCTGGTTAGTTATTTAATGGTTTCAGCCAAGTTTATCTAAAACTTCAGTGCGCGGTTGCAGGGATCAGCTGACACAGATCCCTTGCACAGGCTGGTTAGTTATTTAATGGTTTCAACTTAGTTTATTTTATCTAAAACTTCAGTGCACGGTCGCAGGGATCCGCTGACACAGATCGCTGGCACAGGCTGGTTAGTTATTTAATGGTTTCAGCTTAGTTTATTTGATCTAAAACTTCAGTGCACGCTTGCAGGGATCAGCTGACACAGATCGCTGTCACAGGCTGGTTAGTTATTTAAATGGTTTCAGGTTAGTTTATTTGATCTAAGACTTCAGTGCATGGTCGCAAAGATCAGCTGACACAGATCCCTGGCACAGGCTGGTTAGTTATTTAATGGTTTCAACTTAGTTTATTTTCTCTAAAACTTCAGTGCACGGTTGCAGGGATCAGCTAACACAGATCCCTGACACACGCTGGTTAGTTATTTAATGGTTTCAACTTAGTTTATTTTCTCTAAAACTTCAGTGCACGGTTGCAGGGATCAGATGACACAGATCGCTGGCACAGGCTGGTTAGTTATTTAGTGGTTTCAGGTTAGTTTATTTGATCTAAGACTTCAGTGCATGGTCGCAGGGATCAGCTGACACAGATCCCTGGCACAGGCTGGTTAGTTATTTAATTGTTTCAGCTTACTTTATTTTCTGTAAAACTTCAGTGCACAGTTGCAGGGATCAGCTAACACAGATCCCTGACACACGCTGGTTAGTTATTTAATGGTTTCAACTTAGTTTATTTTCTCTAAAAATTCAGTGCACGGTTGCAGGGATCAGTTGACAAAGATTCCTGGCACAGGCTGGTTAGTTATTTAATGGTTTCAACTTAGTTTATTTTCTCTAAAACTTCAGTGCACGATTGCAGGGATCAGCTGAAACAGATCGCTGTACAGGCTGGTTAGTTATTTAATGGTTTCAGCCAAGTTTATCTAAAACTTCAGTGCACGATTGCAGGGATCAGCTGACACAGATCGCTGGCACAGGCTGGTTAGTTGTTTAGTGGTTTCAGCTTAGTTTATTTGATCTAAAACTTCAGTGCACGTTTGCAGGGATCAGCTGACACAGATCGCTCGCACAGGCTGGTTGGTTATTTAATGGTTTCAGGTTAGTTTATTTGATCTAAGACTTCAGTGCACGTTCGCAAAGATCAGCTGAAACAGATCGCTGGCACAGGCTGGCTAGTTATTTAATGGTTTCAGCTTAGTTTATCTAAAACTTAAGTGCACGGTTGCAGGGATCAGCTGACACAGATCGCTGGCACAGGCTGGTTAGTTATTTAATGGTTTCAACTTAGTTTATTTTATCTAAAACTTCAGTGCACGGTCGCAGGGATCCGCTGACACAGATCGCTGGCACAGGCTGGTTAGTTATTGAATGGTTTCAGCTTAGTTTATTTGATCTAAAACTTCAGTGCACGGTTGCAGGGATCAGCTGACACAGATCGCTGTCACAGGCTGGTTAGTTATTTAATGGTTTTAACTTAGTTTATTTGATCTAAAACTTCAGTGCACGATTGCAGGGATCAGCTGAAACAGATCGCTGGTACAGGCTGGTTAGTTATTTAATGGTTTCAGCCAAGTTTATCTAAAACTTCAGTGCGCGGTTGCAGGGATCAGCTGACACAGATCGCTGTCACAGGCTGGTTAGTTATTTAATGGTTTCAACTTAGTTTATTTTATCTAAAACTTCAGTGCACGGTCGCAGGGATCCGCTGACACAGATCGCTGGCACAGGCTGGTTAGTTATTTAAATGGTTTCAGGTTAGTTTATTTGATCTAAGACTTCAGTGCATGGTCGCAAATATCAGCTGACACAGATCCCTGGCACAGGCTGGTTAGTTATTTAATGGTTTCAGCTTAGTTTATCTAAAACTTCAGTGCACGGTTGCAGGGATCAGCTGACACAGATCGCTGGCACAGGCTGGTTAGTTATTTAATGGTTTCAACTTAGTTTATCTAAAACTTCAGTGCACGGTTGCAGGAATCAGCTGACACAGATCGCTGGCACAGGCTGGTTAGTTATTTAATGGTTTCGGTTTAGTTTATTTTATCTAAAACTTCAGTGCACGGTTGCAGGGATCAGCTGACACAGATCGCTGGCACAGGCTGGTTAGTTATTTAATGGTTTCAGCTTAGTTTATCTAAAACTTCAGTGCACGGTTGCAGGGATCAGATGAAACAGATCGCTGCACAGGCTGGCTAGTTATTTAATGGTTTCAGCTTAGTTTATCTAAAACTTCAGTGCACGGTTGCAGGGATCAGCTGACACAGATCCCTGGCACAGGCTGGCTAGTTATTTAATGGTTTCAGCTTAGTTTATCTAAAACTTCAGTGCACGGTTGCAGGGATCAGCTGAAACAGATCGCTGGTACAGGCTGGTTAGTTATTTAATGGTTTCAGCCAAGTTTATCTAAAACTTCAGTGCACGGTTGCAGGGATCAGCTGACACAGATCACTGGCACAGGCTGGCTAGTTATTTAATGGTTTCAGCTTAGTTTATCTAAAACTTCAGTGCACGGTTGCAGGGATCAGCTGACACAGATCCCTGGCACAGGCTGGTTAGTTATTTAATGGTTTTAACTTAGTTTATTTGATCTAAAACTTCAGTGCACGATTGCAGGGATCAGCTGAAACAGATCGCTGGTACAGGCTGGTTAGTTATTTAATGGTTTCAGCCAAGTTTATCTAAAACTTCAGTGCGCGGTTGCAGGTATCAGCTGACACAGATCGCTGGCACAGGCTGGTTAGTTATTTAATGGTTTCAGCTTAGTTTATTTGATCTAAAACTTCAGTGCACGCTTGCAGGGATCAGCTGACACAGATCGCTGGCACAGGCTGGTTAGTTATTTAAATGGTTTCAGGTTAGTTTATTTGATCTAAGACTTCAGTGCATGGTCGCAAAGATCAGCTGACACAGATCCCTGGCACAGGCTGGTTAGTTATTTAATGGTTTCAACTTAGTTTATTTTCTCTAAAACTTCAGTGCACGGTTGCAGGGATCAGCTAACACAGATCCCTGACACACGCTGGTTAGTTATTTAATGGTTTCAACTTAGTTTATTTTCTCTAAAAATTCAGTGCACGGTTGCAGGGATCAGTTGACAAAGATTCCTGGCACAGGCTGGTTAGTTATTTAATGGTTTCAACTTAGTTTATTTTCTCTAAAACTTCAGTGCACGATTGCAGGGATCAGCTGAAACAGATCGCTGTACAGGCTGGTTAGTTATTTAATGGTTTCAGCCAAGTTTATCTAAAACTTCAGTGCACGATTGCAGGGATCAGCTGACACAGATCGCTGGCACAGGCTGGTTAGTTGTTTAGTGGTTTCAGCTTAGTTTATTTGATCTAAAACTTCAGTGCACGTTTGCAGGGATCAGCTGACACAGATCGCTCGCACAGGCTGGTTGGTTATTTAATGGTTTCAGGTTAGTTTATTTGATCTAAGACTTCAGTGCACGTTCGCAAAGATCAGCTGAAACAGATCGCTGGCACAGGCTGGCTAGTTATTTAATGGTTTCAGCTTAGTTTATCTAAAACTTAAGTGCACGTTTGCAGGGATCAGCTGACACAGATCGCTCGCACAGGCTGGTTGGTTATTTAATGGTTTCAGGTTAGTTTATTTGATCTAAGACTTCAGTGCACGTTCGCAAAGATCAGCTGAAACAGATCGCTGGCACAGGCTGGTTAGTTATTTAATGGTTTCAACTTAGTTTATTTTATCTTAAACTTCAGTGCACGCTTGCAGGGATCAGCTGACACAGATCGCTGTCACAGGCTGGTTAGTTATTTAAATGGTTTCAGGTTAGTTTATTTGATCTAAGACTTCAGTGCATGGTCGCAAAGATCAGCTGACACAGATCGCTGGCACAGGCTGGTTAGTTATTTAATGGTTTCAACTTAGTTTATTTTCTCTAAAACTTCAGTGCACGGTTGCAGGGATCAGCTAACACAGATCGCTGGTTAGTTATTTAATGGTTTCAGCTTTGTTTATTTGATCTACAACTTCAGTCCACGTTCGCAGGGATCAGCTGACACAGATCTCTGGCACAGCCTGATTGGTTATTTAATGGTTTCAGCTTAGTTTATTTGATCTAAAACTTCAGTGCATGGTTGCAGGGATCAGCTGACACAGATCGCTCGCACAGGCTGGTTAGTTATTTAATGGTTTCAGGTTAGTTTATTTGATCTAAGACTTCAGTGCATGGTCGCAGGGATCAGCTGACACAGATCCCTGGCACAGGCTGGTTAGTTATTTAATTGTTTCAGCTTACTTTATTTTCTGTAAAACTTCAGTGCACAGTGGCAGGGATCAGCTAACACAGATCCCTGACACACGCTGGTTAGTTATTTAATGGTTTCAACTTAGTTTATTTTCTCTAAAAATTCAGTGCACGGTTGCAGGGATCAGTTGACAAAGATTCCTGGCACAGGCTGGTTAGTTATTTAATGGTTTCAACTTAGTTTATTTGATCTAAAACTTCAGTGCACGGTTGCAGGGATCAGCTGACACAGATCGCTCGCACAGGCTGGTTGGTTATTTAATGGTTTCAGGTTAGTTTATTTGATCTAAGACTTCAGTGCACGTTCGCAAAGATCAGCTGAAACAGATCGCTGGCACAGATCCCTTGCACAGGCTGGTTAGTTATTTAATGGTTTCAACTTAGTTTATTTTCTCTAAAAATTCAGTGCACGGTTGCAGGGATCAGTTGACAAAGATTCCTGGCACAGGCTGGTTAGTTATTTAATGGTTTCAACTTAGTTTATTTGATCTAAAACTTCAGTGCACGGTCGCAGGGATCAGCTGACACAGATCGCTGGTTAGTTATTTAATGGTTTCAGCTTAGTTTATTTGATCTAAAACTTCAGTACACGTTCGCAGGGATCAGCTGACCCAGATCGCTGGCACAGGCTGGTTAGTTATTTAATGGTTTCAGCTTAGTTTATTTGATCTAAGACTTCAGTGCACGGTTGCAGGGATCAGCTGACACAGATCGCTGGTTAGTTATTTAATGGTTTCAGCTTAGTTTATTTGATCTAAGACTTCAGTGCACGGTCGCAGTGATCAGCTGACACAGATCGCTGGTTAGTTATTTAATGGTTTCAGCTTTGTTTATTTGATCTAAAACTTCAGTCCACGTTCGCAGGGATCAGCTGACACAGATCTCTGGCACAGGCTGGTTGGTTATTTAATGGTTTCAGCTTAGTTTATTTGATCTAAGACGTAAGTGCACGGTTGCAGGGATCAGCTGACACAGATCGCTGGCACAGGCTGGTTAGTTATTTAATGGTTTCAGCTTAGTTTATTTGATCTAAAACTTCAGTGCACGGTTGCAGGGATCAGCTGACACAGATCGCTGTCACAGGCTGGTTAGTTATTTAAATGGTTTCAACTTAGTTTATCATAAAAAACTTCAGTGCACGGTTGCAGGAATCAGCTGAAACAGATCGCTGGCACAGGCTGGCTAGTTATTTAATGGTTTCGGTTTGGTTTATTTTATCTAAAACTTCAGTGCACGGTTGCAGGGATCAGCTGACACAGATCGCTGGCACAGGCTGGTTAGTTATTTAATGGTTTCAGCTTAGTTTATCTAAAACTTCAGTGCACGGTTGCAGGGATCAGCTGAAACAGATCGCTGGTACAGGCTGGTTAGTTATTTAATGGTTTCAGCCAAGTTTATCTAAAACTTCAGTGCACGGTTGCAGGAATCAGCTGACACAGATCCCTGGCACAGGCTGGTTAGTTATTTAATGGTTTCGGTTTGGTTTATTTTATCTAAAACTTCAGTGCACGGTCGCAGGGTTCCGCTGACACAGATCGCTGGCACAGGCTGGTTAGTTATTTAATGGTTTCAGCTTAGTTTATCTAAAACTTCAGTGCACGGTTGCAGGGATCAGCTGAAACAGATCGCTGGTACAGGCTGGTTAGTTATTTAATGGTTTCAGCCAAGTTTATCTAAAACTTCAGTGCACGGTTGCAGGAATCAGCTGACACAGATCCCTGGCACAGGCTGGCTAGTTATTTAATGGTTTCAGCTTAGTTTATCTAAAACTTCAGTGCACGGTTGCAGGAATCAGCTGACACAGATCGCTGGCACAGGCTGGTTAGTTATTTAATGGTTTCAGCTTAGTTTATCTAAAACTTCAGTGCACGGTTGCAGGGATCAGCTGACACAGATCCCTGGCACAGGCTGGTTAGTTATTTAATGGTTTTAACTTAGTTTATTTGATCTAAAACTTCAGTGCACGATTGCAGGGATCAGCTGAAACAGATCGCTGGTACAGGCTGGTTAGTTATTTAATGGTTTCAGCCAAGTTTATCTAAAACTTCAGTGCGCGGTTGCAGGAATCAGCTGACACAGATCCCTTGCACAGGCTGGTTAGTTATTTAATGGTTTCAACTTAGTTTATTTTATCTAAAACTTCAGTGCACGGTCGCAGGGATCCGCTGACACAGATCGCTGGCACAGGCTGGTTAGTTATTTAATGGTTTCAGCTTAGTTTATTTGATCTAAAACTTCAGTGCACGGTTGCAGGGATCCGCTGACACAGATCGCTGGCACAGGCTGGTTAGTTATTGAATGGTTTCAGCTTAGTTTATTTGATCTAAAACTTCAGTGCACGGTTGCAGGGATCAGCTGACACAGATCGCTGTCACAGGCTGGTTAGTTATTTAATGGTTTTAACTTAGTTTATTTGATCTAAGACTTCAGTGCATGGTCGCAGGGATCAGCTGACACAGATCCCTGGCACAGGCTGGTTAGTTATTTAATTGTTTCAGCTTACTTTATTTTCTGTAAAACTTCAGTGCACAGTTGCAGGGATCAGCTAACACAGATCCCTGACACACGCTGGTTAGTTATTTAATGGTTTCAACTTAGTTTATTTTCTCTAAAAATTCAGTGCACGGTTGCAGGGATCAGTTGACAAAGATTCCTGGCACAGGCTGGTTAGTTATTTAATGGTTTCAACTTAGTTTATTTTCTCTAAAACTTCAGTGCACGATTGCAGGGATCAGCTGAAACAGATCGCTGTACAGGCTGGTTAGTTATTTAATGGTTTCAGCCAAGTTTATCTAAAACTTCAGTGCACGATTGCAGGGATCAGCTGACACAGATCGCTGGCACAGGCTGGTTAGTTGTTTAGTGGTTTCAGCTTAGTTTATTTGATCTAAAACTTCAGTGCACGTTTGCAGGGATCAGCTGACACAGATCGCTCGCACAGGCTGGTTGGTTATTTAATGGTTTCAGGTTAGTTTATTTGATCTAAGACTTCAGTGCACGTTCGCAAAGATCAGCTGAAACAGATCGCTGGCACAGGCTGGCTAGTTATTTAATGGTTTCAGCTTAGTTTATCTAAAACTTCAGTGCACGGTTGCAGGGATCAGCTGACACAGATCCCTGGCACAGGCTGGTTAGTTATTTAATGGTTTCAACTTAGTTTATTTTATCTAAAACTTCAGTGCACGGTCGCAGGGATCCGCTGACACAGATCGCTGGCACAGGCTGGTTAGTTATTGAATGGTTTCAGCTTAGTTTATTTGATCTAAAACTTCAGTGCACGGTTGCAGGGATCAGCTGACACAGATCGCTGTCACAGGCTGGTTAGTTATTTAATGGTTTTAACTTAGTTTATTTGATCTAAAACTTCAGTGCACGATTGCAGGGATCAGCTGAAACAGATCGCTGGTACAGGCTGGTTAGTTATTTAATGGTTTCAGCCAAGTTTATCTAAAACTTCAGTGCGCGGTTGCAGGGATCAGCTGACACAGATCCTTGCACTGGCTGGTTAGTTATTTAATGGTTTCAACTTAGTTTATTTTATCTAAAACTTCAGTGCACGGTCGCAGGGATCCGCTGACACAGATCGCTGGCACAGGCTGGTTAGTTATTTAAATGGTTTCAGGTTAGTTTATTTGATCTAAGACTTCAGTGCATGGTCGCAAATATCAGCTGACACAGATCCCTGGCACAGGCTGGTTAGTTATTTAATGGTTTCAGCTTAGTTTATCTAAAACTTCAGTGCACGGTTGCAGGGATCAGCTGACACAGATCGCTGGCACAGGCTGGTTAGTTATTTAATGGTTTCAACTTAGTTTATCTAAAACTTCAGTGCACGGTTGCAGGAATCAGCTGACACAGATCGCTGGCACAGGCTGGTTAGTTATTTAATGGTTTCGGTTTAGTTTATTTTATCTAAAACTTCAGTGCACGGTTGCAGGGATCAGCTGACACAGATCGCTGGCACAGGCTGGTTAGTTATTTAATGGTTTCAGCTTAGTTTATCTAAAACTTCAGTGCACGGTTGCAGGGATCAGATGAAACAGATCGCTGGCACAGGCTGGCTAGTTATTTAATGGTTTCAGCTTAGTTTATCTAAAACTTCAGTGCACGGTTGCAGGGATCAGCTGACACAGATCCCTGGCACAGGCTGGCTAGTTATTTAATGGTTTCAGCTTAGTTTATCTAAAACTTCAGTGCACGGTTGCAGGAATCAGCTGACACAGATCGCTGGCACAGGCTGGTTAGTTATTTAATGGTTTCAGCTTAGTTTATCTAAAACTTCAGTGCACGGTTGCAGGGATCAGCTGAAACAGATCGCTGGTACAGGCTGGTTAGTTATTTAATGGTTTCAGCCAAGTTTATCTAAAACTTCAGTGCACGGTTGCAGGGATCAGCTGACACAGATCACTGGCACAGGCTGGCTAGTTATTTAATGGTTTCAGCTTAGTTTATCTAAAACTTCAGTGCACGGTTGCAGGGATCAGCTGACACAGATCCCTGGCACAGGCTGGTTAGTTATTTAATGGTTTTAACTTAGTTTATTTGATCTAAAACTTCAGTGCACGATTGCAGGGATCAGCTGAAACAGATCGCTGGTACAGGCTGGTTAGTTATTTAATGGTTTCAGCCAAGTTTATCTAAAACTTCAGTGCGCGGTTGCAGGTATCAGCTGACACAGATCCCTTGCACAGGCTGGTTAGTTATTTAATGGTTTCAACTTAGTTTATTTTATCTAAAACTTCAGTGCACGGTCGCAGGGTTCCGCTGACACAGATCGCTGGCACAGGCTGGTTAGTTATTTAATGGTTTCAGCTTAGTTTATTTGATCTAAAACTTCAGTGCACGCTTGCAGGGATCAGCTGACACAGATCGCTGTCACAGGCTGGTTAGTTATTTAAATGGTTTCAGGTTAGTTTATTTGATCTAAGACTTCAGTGCATGGTCGCAAAGATCAGCTGACACAGATCCCTGGCACAGGCTGGTTAGTTATTTAATGGTTTCAACTTAGTTTATTTTCTCTAAAACTTCAGTGCACGGTTGCAGGGATCAGCTAACACAGATCCCTGACACACGCTGGTTAGTTATTTAATGGTTTCAACTTAGTTTATTTTCTCTAAAAATTCAGTGCACGGTTGCAGGGATCAGTTGACAAAGATTCCTGGCACAGGCTGGTTAGTTATTTAATGGTTTCAACTTAGTTTATTTTCTCTAAAACTTCAGTGCACGATTGCAGGGATCAGCTGAAACAGATCGCTGTACAGGCTGGTTAGTTATTTAATGGTTTCAGCCAAGTTTATCTAAAACTTCAGTGCACGATTGCAGGGATCAGCTGACACAGATCGCTGGCACAGGCTGGTTAGTTGTTTAGTGGTTTCAGCTTAGTTTATTTGATCTAAAACTTCAGTGCACGTTTGCAGGGATCAGCTGACACAGATCGCTCGCACAGGCTGGTTGGTTATTTAATGGTTTCAGGTTAGTTTATTTGATCTAAGACTTCAGTGCACGTTCGCAAAGATCAGCTGAAACAGATCGCTGGCACAGGCTGGCTAGTTATTTAATGGTTTCAGCTTAGTTTATCTAAAACTTAAGTGCACGTTTGCAGGGATCAGCTGACACAGATCGCTCGCACAGGCTGGTTGGTTATTTAATGGTTTCAGGTTAGTTTATTTGATCTAAGACTTCAGTGCACGTTCGCAAAGATCAGCTGAAACAGATCGCTGGCACAGGCTGGTTAGTTATTTAATGGTTTCAACTTAGTTTATTTTATCTTAAACTTCAGTGCACGCTTGCAGGGATCAGCTGACACAGATCGCTGTCACAGGCTGGTTAGTTATTTAAATGGTTTCAGGTTAGTTTATTTGATCTAAGACTTCAGTGCATGGTCGCAAAGATCAGCTGACACAGATCGCTGGCACAGGCTGGTTAGTTATTTAATGGTTTCAACTTAGTTTATTTTCTCTAAAACTTCAGTGCACGGTTGCAGGGATCAGCTAACACAGATCGCTGGTTAGTTATTTAATGGTTTCAGCTTTGTTTATTTGATCTACAACTTCAGTCCACGTTCGCAGGGATCAGCTGACACAGATCTCTGGCACAGCCTGATTGGTTATTTAATGGTTTCAGCTTAGTTTATTTGATCTAAAACTTCAGTGCACGGTTGCAGGGATCAGCTGACACAGATCGCTCGCACAGGCTGGTTAGTTATTTAATGGTTTCAGGTTAGTTTATTTGATCTAAGACTTCAGTGCATGGTCGCAGGGATCAGCTGACACAGATCCCTGGCACAGGCTGGTTAGTTATTTAATTGTTTCAGCTTACTTTATTTTCTGTAAAACTTCAGTGCACAGTGGCAGGGATCAGCTAACACAGATCCCTGACACACGCTGGTTAGTTATTTAATGGTTTCAACTTAGTTTATTTTCTCTAAAAATTCAGTGCACGGTTGCAGGGATCAGTTGACAAAGATTCCTGGCACAGGCTGGTTAGTTATTTAATGGTTTCAACTTAGTTTATTTGATCTAAAACTTCAGTGCACGGTCGCAGGGATCAGCTGACACAGATCGCTGGTTAGTTATTTAATGGTTTCAGCTTAGTTTATTTGATCTAAAACTTCAGTCCACGTTCGCAGGGATCAGCTGACCCAGATCGCTGGCACAGGCTGGTTAGTTATTTAATGGTTTCAGCTTAGTTTATTTGATCTAAGACTTCAGTGCACGGTTGCAGGGATCAGCTGACACAGATCGCTGGCACAGGCTGGTTAGTTATTTAATGGTTTCAGCTTAGTTTATTTGATCTAAGACTTCAGTGCACGGTCGCAGTGATCAGCTGACACAGATCGCTGGTTAGTTATTTAATGGTTTCAGCTTTGTTTATTTGATCTAAAACTTCAGTCCACGTTCGCAGGGATCAGCTGACACAGATCTCTGGCACAGGCTGGTTGGTTATTTAATGGTTTCAGCTTAGTTTATTTGATCTAAGACGTAAGTGCACGGTTGCAGGGATCAGCTGACACAGATCGCTGGCACAGGCTGGTTAGTTATTTAATGGTTTCAGCTTAGTTTATTTGATCTAAAACTTCAGTGCACGGTTGCAGGGATCAGCTGACACAGATCGCTGTCACAGGCTGGTTAGTTATTTAAATGGTTTCAACTTAGTTTATCATAAAAAACTTCAGTGCACGGTTGCAGGAATCAGCTGAAACAGATCGCTGGCACAGGCTGGCTAGTTATTTAATGGTTTCGGTTTGGTTTATTTTATCTAAAACTTCAGTGCACGGTTGCAGGAATCAGCTGACACAGATCGCTGGCACAGGCTGGTTAGTTATTTAATGGTTTCAGCTTAGTTTATCTAAAACTTCAGTGCACGGTTGCAGGGATCAGCTGAAACAGATCGCTGGTACAGGCTGGTTAGTTATTTAATGGTTTCAGCCAAGTTTATCTAAAACTTCAGTGCACGGTTGCAGGAATCAGCTGACACAGATCCCTGGCACAGGCTGGTTAGTTATTTAATGGTTTCGGTTTGGTTTATTTTATCTAAAACTTCAGTGCACGGTCGCAGGGTTCCGCTGACACAGATCGCTGGCACAGGCTGGTTAGTTATTTAATGGTTTCAGCTTAGTTTATCTAAAACTTCAGTGCACGGTTGCAGGGATCAGCTGAAACAGATCGCTGGTACAGGCTGGTTAGTTATTTAATGGTTTCAGCCAAGTTTATCTAAAACTTCAGTGCACGGTTGCAGGAATCAGCTGACACAGATCCCTGGCACAGGCTGGCTAGTTATTTAATGGTTTCAGCTTAGTTTATCTAAAACTTCAGTGCACGGTTGCAGGAATCAGCTGACACAGATCGCTGGCACAGGCTGGTTAGTTATTTAATGGTTTCAGCTTAGTTTATCTAAAACTTCAGTGCACGGTTGCAGGGATCAGCTGACACAGATCCCTGGCACAGGCTGGTTAGTTATTTAATGGTTTTAACTTAGTTTATTTGATCTAAAACTTCAGTGCACGATTGCAGGGATCAGCTGAAACAGATCGCTGGTACAGGCTGGTTAGTTATTTAATGGTTTCAGCTTAGTTTATCTAAAACTTCAGTGCGCGGTTGCAGGAATCAGCTGACACAGATCCCTTGCACAGGCTGGTTAGTTATTTAATGGTTTCAACTTAGTTTATTTTATCTAAAACTTCAGTGCACGGTCGCAGGGATCCGCTGACACAGATCGCTGGCACAGGCTGGTTAGTTATTGAATGGTTTCAGCTTAGTTTATTTGATCTAAAACTTCAGTGCACGGTTGCAGGGATCAGCTGACACAGATCGCTGTCACAGGCTGGTTAGTTATTTAATGGTTTTAACTTAGTTTATTTGATCTAAAACTTCAGTGCACGATTGCAGGGATCAGCTGAAACAGATCGCTCGTACAGGCTGGTTAGTTATTTAATGGTTTCAGCCAAGTTTATCTAAAACTTCAGTCCACGTTCGCAGGGATCAGCTGACACAGATCTCTGGCACAGGCTGGTTGGTTATTTAATGGTTTCAGCTTAGTTTATTTGATCTAAGACGTAAGTGCACGGTTGCAGGGATCAGCTGACACAGATCGCTGGCACAGGCTGGTTGGTTATTTAATGGTTTCAGCTTAGTTTATTTGATCTAAGACGTAAGTGCACGGTTGCAGGGATCAGCTGACACAGATCGCTGGCACAGGCTGGTTAGTTATTTAAATGGTTTCAGCTTAGTTTATCATAAAAAACTTCAGTGCACGGTTGCAGGAATCAGCTGAAACAGATCGCTGGCACAGGCTGGTTAGTTATTTAATGGTTTCAACTTAGTTTATCTAAAACTTCAGTGCACGGTTGCAGGAATCAGCTGACACAGATCGCTGGCACAGGCTGGTTAGTTATTTAATGGTTTCGGTTTGGTTTATTTTATCTAAAACTTCAGTGCACGGTTGCAGGGATCAGCTGACACAGATCGCTGGCACAGGCTGGTTAGTTATTTAATTGTTTCAGCTTAGTTTATCTAAAACTTCAGTGCACGGTTGCAGGGATCAGATGAAACAGATCGCTGGCACAGGCTGGCTAGTTATTTAATGGTTTCGGTTTGGTTTATTTTATCTAAAACTTCAGTGCACGGTTGCAGGGATCAGCTGACACAGATCGCTGGCACAGGCTGGTTAGTTATTTAATGGTTTCAGCTTAGTTTATCTAAAACTTCAGTGCACGGTTGCAGGGATCAGCTGAAACAGATCGCTGGTACAGGCTGGTTAGTTATTTAATGGTTTCAGCCAAGTTTATCTAAAACTTCAGTGCACGGTTGCAGGAATCAGCTGACACAGATCCCTGGCACAGGCTGGTTAGTTATTTTTTAATGTATTTATTTATGCAAGTTTCAAAATTTTTTTTACACATTCACAAACAGCGGGACAGAAGAACACAGACAATAAAGACAATAACAACCAAAAAAAAACAAACAAACAAACAAAAAAAACAGAGCAACAAACCACACAACAGGGTACAAGGCCAGCACATATTAAAAACAGCAGAGAAGCAAACAAAGCAAGTGGTATACATGTCAAACAACTCACAATCTAGTGAGTCCAATCCACAAGATCAAATCCAAAGATCGCTAGGAGGAGCTGATAACAATCATGCAAAAACAGTTATGGGCAACAGCTCAGAATGAAAGCAGTTAAAACAATGTGGTCAGGACCCAGGGCGTGGACTGTCCTTCTTAATGTGGTCTATAAAGGGCCCCCATATCTTCCTGAACTTCTCCATGGAATCAGACGTAGAGAACCGAATTTCTTCCAGGTATAGACAGGAGACCATCTCCTCGAGCCACCTCTTGAAGCAGGGAGGGGAGGCAGATTTCCACTCCCCCAGAATCAAACGTTTGGCAATCACCATACCAAACATGAGGGCCTGTTGAACAGCAAAGGGAAGTGCCAAGGAGTCGCCGGAGCAGCCCAGGATCACCATAAGACAGTCAGGATACAGTTGCCTATCATAAACAGTGCTATAGAAACTAAAAATACTAGTCCAAAAGGCTGTAAGCGTAGAACAGGACCAAAAAAGATGGCCAAGAGTACCGTCCACAAGTTTACATTTATCACATTTGGGGGAAACGTTAGGAAAAATCTTGTTCAATTTGGTTTTGGAATAGTGCAGTCTATGGACAACCTTAAATTGAATTAACTGAAGCCGGGCGTTAACAGAGCATAGTTTTATCCGACTTAACACTTCAGCCCATAGATCGTCAGAGATAACCAAACCAGTGTCCCTTGTCCAAGCCTCTTTAATATGGCAAGAGGGGGCTGCCGAAGAAAAAAGGTTGACAAGCCGAGAAATTAAGTGTTTTGAGGTGGGAGGTTCGTTCATCATATTGTAAAAGACATGCTGTATGGGGATGGTATCTAAATTTGAGAACGCTTGCTTGACATAATTCCTAATTTGTAAGTACCGAAAAAAATGACTTGTAGGGAGATTGTACTTTGTCTGAAGCTGAGCAAAAGAGGCAAAATGATTGTCGATATAAAGATCCTTTATAGCAATTAACCCTTTGACAGGCCATTGTTTGAAAGCAGCATCCATTGTACTAGGCGTAAAGCTAGGATTGTGGCAGATCGGGGCAAAAGTTGACACTACCGGGAGGTTCAAGATTCTCTTAATTTGATTCAATATTTTTACGGAGTTGCAAAGAATAAAGTCATCACATGCACATTTAATAACCGATTTTGAAAATAAGATAGCTGGCAAGGATGCTCCAGTGTGCTCGATAGCAGTGCTAAGCTCCAATTCGAGCCATTTAGGGCTGGACCTGCATCCCACAGCATCACCAACTATAGGCAGATTCCAGAAGACCCAGGCTCTGGCATTACAGGCCCAGTAATAATGTCTGAAAACTGGAAGGCCCAGACCACCCTCGTCCGAGGGCTTTTGCAAGTGAGACTTCGAGATGCGGGGGGGCTTGTAGGCCCAAACGAAAGGCATGATAATGGCATCCAACGCTTTGAAAAAGGAAGACCTGAGAAAAATAGGAACGTTCTGGAATAGGTACATGAATTTAGGGAGCACAACCATTTTGATTATATTGATACGGCCAATCATTGAAAGTGGGAGAAGTTTCCACCTATCTATCATACACTTGAGCTCATCAGTTAGAACCGAATAATTAAGCCTGAAGAGGAGTTTTGAGTTCCTAGGGATGTTAATACCCAGGTAAGAAAAGTAATCCTGGGAGACCTTAAAGGGCAAACTAGACAGGAAATCAGGGCCCAGACCAGACGACAGCGGCATAAGAACAGACTTCTTCCAATTTATGGTGAACCCTGATAGGTGGCCAAAGCTGTCAATCAGCTTAAGAAGTGGAGGAAGGGAGATCTTTAAATCTGAAAGAGCCAATATGATATCATCTGCATACAGACCGATTGTGTACTCTGACGTGCCACAATTTATACCAGAGATATGGGAATTGGCTCTGATGGCAATGGCCAACGGCTCAAGAGCTAAAGCAAAAAGCATTGGAGAGAGGCAACAACCCTGCCTTGTCCCACGGTGTAAGAGGAACGGGAGCGACCTCTCATGGTTGGTAAGGACCGAGGAACGAGGGCAAGCGTAAAGCAACTTAATCATATTCAAAAAATTCGACCCAAAACCAAATTTTTCAAGAGTAGCAAACAAATAACTCCATTCCACTTGGTCGAAAGCCTGCTGGGCATCGAGTGAAATCACCGCAGAATTGGGCAGTGTCGTTGAGTACATCGCATTTAAGAGACATCTAGTATTAGAAAAAGAGAATCTATTGGGGATAAAACCCGATTGGTCAGGATGAATTATAGAGCCTATGTGCTTATTTAACCGGTTGGTTAGGACTTTAGCAATTATCTTTTGGTCTGAGTTGAGAAGACTTAGGGGACGATAGGAAGAAACATTAGTTTCGTCTCTGTCTTTTTTCAGGAGGAGACATATATGGGCATCGTAGAAAGAATGAGGGAATGAGCCGTTTAACACTGCGCAATTTACCATCCGAAGTAGCAGGGGAGCGATAACGTCAATATGTGTCTTATAAAGCTCTATCCCGAAACCGTCCGGACCACATGCTTTTCCATTAGGAAAGGAGCAGATTGCATTTCTAATTTCCTCCAGCGTAAAGTCTGCATCGAGTAAGCCCCGTGCAGCCTCAGGAAGAGTCGGGATGTCTAAAGCATTAAGAAAATTAGTGATTTCAGCAACTGTGGCCGTAGTACTAGATGTGTATAACTGACAATAAAAACTGCGAAATCTGTCATTTATCTGCTTGTGATCGGACAGCAACTGGCCAGTTGCAGAGAGAATTCTGTGTATCGCCCTTTCAGCTTGAATGCCCTTCAGCTGTCTGGAAAGCACCTTGTCAGCCTTTTCACCAAGCTCAAAATGCTTCTGTTTTAATCGACGAATACAATTCATGACCTGCTCCCCCAACATGTGGTTGTAGTCATATTTCAATTTGAGAATGGTATTAAGTGTGTCAGCAGCCCCGGTATCGCGATACTTCTCCTCCAACACAGACAGCTCTGCCTCAATATTAGTACGCAGCCTGAGTTTGTCCCTCTTCTGAGAAGCTTGATAAGCAATAATATGGCCTCTAATAACGACTTTAAAGGACTCCCACAAAACAGAGTCTGAAACTACACCATTATCATTAAATTGTAAAAATTCTGCGATTTTAGTAGATAGGTAAACCGTAAAAGAGTCATTTAGATATAAAGAGGGGTTAAATTTCCAATTGTATTGGGGGGTATATAGGTTGAAGTCAATTACCGTTGAGAGAGGTGCATGGTCCGAAACTAAAATACTGTGATAAGTGGAACTAACCACTTTCGAAATAAGCCTGGAATCAATAAGAAAATAGTCAATTCTACTGAAGCTGCCATGGACAGGGGAGAAGAAAGAGTATTGCTTTTCTAACGGATGCTGGTGCCTCCAAATGTCAACCAAGTCCAAAGATTTAGTAAGAGTATTGAGTACAGAAACAGCTCTCAAGGTTGGGGCCAGGGACGCAGAAGACCTATCCAACAATGGATCGAAATAACAATTAAAATCACCACCGATAATGATATTATGGTCATTGTATTGTGAGACAAGATTGAATATTTTACTAAAGAAGTCAGGGTTGTCAAAATTAGGGGCATAGATGTTCAAGAGGACTACAGGGGTGGAGTTGACTGTACCTGTAACAAGTATGAACCTCCCACCTGGATCACATATCTGAGTTTTGAATATAAAAGGAATAGTTCTGCGAACAAGAATGGCAACCCCTCTCGCCCTGGAAGAAAAGGCGGACTGGTACACCTGTGACACCCATACCGATCTTAATCGCCTCTGCTCTGAAGGTTGGATATGGGTCTCCTGTAAAAAAATTATATCAGAAGACAGAGATTTTAAATGCGAAAATACTTTACCACGTTTAAGAGCTTTGCCCATACCTCGACAATTCCAGGTTGTAAAAGTGATGTGGCTCATCCCCATCTTAAGTGAGTGGATGGTGTACGACGATGTGGAAGGACAAAATGAAGGCTTTGAGGTTTGACAAATAAAGAGCTGGCACTTACATCAAAAAACAAAAACGACACATATTTAGAAACAAGTAGACCCCCCCCCCCCCTCCCACCCCCACCCACCCCACAAACCGCAGAAAAAAAGATAGCGGAACGCCCCCAATATCCAACAGGGAGGCAGCCGGGAACCAGGGCCAGCCTGACTGAACACTAATACTCAAAGAAAATACCGTGGAGCCCCGTGCGCCCCACATATAATCTAATTAACAAACATGAAAAACAAAATTGTGCACCAAGTACGAAAGATCCAACTCAAATATCTAGATGGATATAAAACTTTAACCGTTGCAACAAAACTGCAAATATGCAGAAATGAGACAGAGCATACAGAAACATGTGCATATTCCCAATATCACAACGTAACACAAATACTGTAGAGGCAAAACCCAATAGGCAAAATAGGCACTTTACACCGTTTCAGTGCGGGAAAGAGATGAACTCTACAGTATGTAAATCACAGTATGCAAACCAAAAAAACCTTTATATTGCGCATTGATCAGCTGAGGACAAAGATGTTGGATCAAAACATTCAACATAGCTGGGTAGAGAACATTACTGCAGAAAATGCGCGAATATGTAAACATGTCGTGAAATTAGTAAGTCACTTGTGAATTATTATTCATTTGCAGAGCCAATGGAGTCAGCAAACCGTGCAGCTTCCTCCGGCGACATAAAAGTCTTCGATGTGTTGTTATATTCGACATGGAGCTTTGCGGGAAAGCGAAGAGAGCACTTAGCACCGGCGTCGATCAGCCGCTTCCTCACACCACCAAAGGCCTGCCGCTGCGCCGAGACCTCCGCAGTGTAATCAGGAAAAATGGAAACTCTGTCTCCGCGGTACAGCAAAGGAGACCTTTGCCTGCTGAGTCGTAGTATGTCAAACACATCACGGTCGTTGTGGACTTTAGCGATGATGACACGTGGCCGTTCATTGGGCTGTGGCTTCGGTCTCAGGCTACGGTGGGCTCGGTCTATTTTTATCGGCCTGCTGAAGTTCTCACGACCCAAAAGTTCTGGAAGTAGGTTAGCAACGAAGTCGGTAGGGCTGCCTTTCTCATCCCCTTCCTTAACTCCCGCAATCCTCACGTTGAGTCGGCGAGAGCGCCCCTCCAGATCGTTGACTTTAGCTTTGAGGAGAGTGTTAACCACCTGTAGCTCTTTGCACGATGCTTCCAGCGCTGCTAATCGGCTATCGTTAGCGGACATAGCTTCATCAAGGTCTTCAAACCGGCGCTCAGACTCATGATATTTCTTCTGGAGAGAAGTTAGCGTTGCATCAATTGCATCGAGACGGCCCTCAACCGACTTCTTCAACCCGTCCACGAGCGAGGTTATTTTGGAAAGCTCGGCTCCATGGTTAGCGATAGCCGCTAATATGGCATCATTACCTGCCGCCAACTGGCTCGCTTTGGACGTATCCCTCTGGCTCTCATCTTTCTTCGGCATGATGACAAAAGATCGGCTCCGACAGTCCGCGAAACAGATTTTAAAACTACCCAGCTAGAAATAAACTTAAAGTGCAACTTTATGAGTGAGAAGGCACGGAGAGCACAGAAAACACGTCTACTCCATAGCTGCACACGAGCGCCCCCCCCGGCTGGTTAGTTATTTAATGGTTTCGGTTTGGTTTATTTTATCTAAAACTTCAGTGAACGGTTGCAGGGATCAGCTGACACAGATCGCTGGCACAGGCTGGTTAGTTATTTAATGGTTTCAGCTTAGTTTATCTAAAACTTCAGTGCACGGTTGCAGGGATCAGCTGAAACAGATCGCTGGTACAGGCTGGTTAGTTATTTAATGGTTTCAGCTGAGTTTATCTAAAACTTCAGTGCACGGTTGCAGGAATCAGCTGACACAGATCGCTGGCACAGGCTGGTTAGTTATTTAAATGGTTTCGGTTTGGTTTATTTTATCTAAAACTTCAGTGCACGGTTGCAGGAATCAGCTGACACAGATCCCTGGCACAGGCTGGTTAGTTATTTAATGGTTTTAACTTAGTTTATTTGATCTAAAACTTCAGTGCACGATTGCAGGGATCAGCTGAAACAGATCGCTGGCACAGGCTGGTTAGTTATTTAAATGGTTTCAGGTTAGTTTATTTGATCTAAGACTTCAGTGCATGGTCGCAAATATCAGCTGACACAGATCCCTGGCACAGGCTGGTTAGTTATTTAATGGTTTCAACTTAGTTTATTTTATCTAAAACTTCAGTGCACGGTCGCAAATATCAGCTGACACAGATCCCTGGCACAGGCTGGTTAGTTATTTAATGGTTTCAACTTAGTTTATCTAAAACTTCAGTGCACGGTTGAAGGGATCAGCTGACACAGATCGCTGTCACAGGCTGGTTAGTTATTTAAATGGTTTCAGGTTAGTTTATTTGATATAAGACTTCAGTGCATGGTCGCAGTGATCAGCTGACACAGATCGCTGGTTAGTTATTTAATGGTTTCAGCTTTGTTTATTTGATCTACAACTTCAGTCCACGTTCGCAGGGATCAGCTGACACAGATCTCTGGCACAGCCTGGTTGGTTATTTAATGGTTTCAGGTTAGTTTATTTGATCTAAAACTTCAGTGCACGGTTGCAGGGATCAGCTGACGCAGATCGCTCGCACAGGCTGGTTAGTTATTTAATGGTTTCAGGTTAGTTTATTTGATCTAAGACTTCAGTGCACGTTCGCAGGGATCAGCTGACACAGATCTCTGGCACAGCCTGGTTGGTTATTTAATGGTTTCAGGTTAGTTTATTTGATCTAAAACTTCAGTGCATGGTCGCAGGGATCAGCTGACACAGATCCCTGGCACAGGCTGGTTAGTTATTTAATGGTTTCAACTTAGTTTATTTTCTCTAAAAATTCAGTGCACGGTTGCAGGGATCAGTTGACAAAGATTCCTGGCACAGGCTGGTTAGTTATTTAATGGTTTCAACTTAGTTTATTTTCTCTAAAACTTCAGTGCACGGTTGCAGGGATCAGCTGACACAGATCGCTGGCACAGGCTGGTTAGTTGTTTAGTGGTTTCAGCTTAGTTTATTTGATCTAAAACTTCAGTGCACGGTTGCAGGGATCAGCTGACACAGATCCCTGGCACAGGCTGCCTAGTTATTTAATGGTTTCAGCTTAGTTTATCTAAAACTTCAGTGCACGGTTGCAGGAATCAGCTGACACAGATCCCTGGCACAGGCTGGCTAGTTATTTATTGGTTTCAGCTTAGTTTATCTAAAACTTCAGTGCACGGTCGCAGGAATCAGCTGACACAGATCGCTGGCACAGGCTGGTTAGTTATTTAATGGTTTCGGTTTGGTTTATTTGATCTAAAACTTCAGTGCACGGTTGCAGGGATTAGCTGACACAGATCCCTGGCACAGGCTGGTTAGTTATTTAATGGTTTTAACTTAGTTTATTTGATCTAAAACTTCAGTGCACGATTGCAGGGATCAGCTGAAACAGATCGCTGGTACAGGCTGGTTAGTTATTTAATGGTTTCAGCCAAGTTTATCTAAAACTTCAGTGCGCGGTTGCAGGGATCAGCTGACACAGATCCCTTGCACAGGCTGGTTAGTTATTTAATGGTTTCAACTTAGTTTATTTTATCTAAAACTTCAGTGCACGGTCGCAGGGATCCGCTGACACAGATCGCTGGCACAGGCTGGTTAGTTATTTAATGGTTTCAGCTTAGTTTATTTGATCTAAAACTTCAGTGCACGGTCGCAGGGATCAGCTGACACAGATGGCTGTCACAGGCTGGTTAGTTATTTAAATGGTTTCAGGTTAGTTTATTTGATCTAAGACTTCAGTGCACGTTTGCAGGGATCAGCTGACACAGATCGCTGGCACAGGCTGGTTAGTTATTTAGTGGTTTCAGCTTAGTTTATTTGATCTAAAACTTCAGTGCACGGTCGCAGTGATCAGCTGACACAGATCGCTGGTTAGTTATTTAATGGTTTCAGCTTTGTTTATTTGATCTACAACTTCAGTCCACGTTCGCAGGGATCAGCTGACACAGATCTCTGGCACAGCCTGGTTGGTTATTTAATGGTTTCAGCTTAGTTTATTTGATCTAAAACTTCAGTGCACGGTTGCAGGGATCAGCTGACACAGATCGCTCGCACAAGCTGGTTAGTTATTTAATGGTTTCAGGTTAGTTTATTTGATCTAAGACTTCAGTGCATGGTCGCAGGGATCAGCTGACACAGATCCCTGGCACAGGCTGGTTAGTTATTTAATGGTTTCAGCTTACTTTATTTTCTGTAAAACTTCAGTGCACAGTTGCAGGGATCAGCTAACACAGATCCCTGACACACGCTGGTTAGTTATTTAATGGTTTCAACTTAGTTTATTTTCTCTAAAAATTCAGTGCACGGTTGCAGGGATCAGTTGACAAAGATTCCTGGCACAGGCTGGTTAGTTATTTAATGGTTTCAACTTAGTTTATTTTCTCTAAAACTTCAGTGCACGGTTGCAGGGATCAGCTGACACAGATCGCTGGCACAGGCTGGTTAGTTATTTAAATGGTTTCAACTTAGTTTATCATAAAAAACTTCAGTGCACGGTTGCAGGGATCAGCTGACACAGATCGTTGGCACAGGCTGGTTAGTTATTTAATGGTTTCAACTTAGTTTATCTAAAACTTCAGTGCACGGTTGCAGGGATCAGCTGACACAGATCGCTGGCACAGGCTGGTTAGTTATTTAATGGTTTCAGGTTAGTTTATCTAAAACTTCAGTGCACGGTTGCAGGGATCAGATGAAACAGATCGCTGGCACAGGCTGGCTAGTTATTTAATGGTTTCAGCTTAGTTTATCTAAAACTTCAGTGCACGGTTGCAGGGATCAGCTGACACAGATCCCTGGCACAGGCTGGCTAGTTATTTAATGGTTTCAGCTTAGTTTATCTAAAACTTCAGTGCACGGTTGCAGGAATCAGCTGACACAGATCGCTGGCACAGGCTGGTTAGTTATTTAATGGTTTCGGTTTGGTTTATTTTATCTAAAACTTCAGTCCACGTTCGCAGGGATCAGCTGACACAGATCTCTGGCACAGGCTGGTTGGTTATTTAATGGTTTCAGCTTAGTTTATTTGATCTAAGACGTAAGTGCAGGGTTGCAGGGATCAGCTGACACAGATCGCTGGCACAGGCTGGTTAGTTATTTAATGGTTTCAGCTTAGTTTATTTGATCTAAAACTTCAGTGCACGGTTGCAGGAATCAGCTGACACAGATCCCTGGCACAGGCTGGCTAGTTATTTAATGGTTTCAGCTTAGTTTATCTAAAACTTCAGTGCACGGTTGCAGGAATCAGCTGACACAGATCGCTGGCACAGGCTGGTTAGTTATTTAATGGTTTCGGTTTGGTTTATTTTATCTAAAACTTCAGTGCACGGTTGCAGGGATCAGCTGACACAGATCGCTGGCACAGGCTGGTTAGTTATTTAATGGTTTTAACTTAGTTTATTTGATCTAAAACTTCAGTGCACGGTCGCAGGGATCAGCTGACACAGATCGCTGGCACAGGCTGGTTAGTTATTTAATGGTTTTAACTTAGTTTATTTGATCTAAAACTTCAGTGCACGGTCGCAGGGATCCGCTGACACAGATCGCTGGCACAGGCTGGTTAGTTATTGAATGGTTTCAGCTTAGTTTATTTGATCTAAAACTTCAGTGCACGGTTGCAGGGATCAGCTGACACAGATCGCTGTCACAGGCTGGTTAGTTATTTAATGGTTTTAACTTAGTTTATTTGATCTAAAACTTCAGTGCACGATTGCAGGGATCAGCTGACACAGATCCCTTGCACAGGCTGGTTAGTTATTTAATGGTTTCAACTTAGTTTATTTTATCTAAAACTTCAGTGCACGGTCGCAGGGATCCGCTGACACAGATCGCTGGCATAGGCTGGTTAGTTATTGAATGGTTTCAGCTTAGTTTATTTGATCTAAAACTTCAGTGCACGGTTGCAGGGATCAGCTGACACAGATCGCTGTCACAGGCTGGTTAGTTATTTAATGGTTTTAACTTAGTTTATTTGATCTAAAACTTCAGTGCACGATTGCAGGGATCAGCTGAAACAGATCGCTGGTACAGGCTGGTTAGTTATTTAATGGTTTCAGCCAAGTTTATCTAAAACTTCAGTGCGCGGTTGCAGGGATCAGCTGACACAGATCCTTGCACAGGCTGGTTAGTTATTTAATGGTTTCAACTTAGTTTATTTTATCTAAAACTTCAGTGCACGGTCGCAGGGATCCGCTGACACAGATCGCTGTCACAGGCTGGTTAGTTATTTAAATGGTTTCAGGTTAGTTTATTTGATCTAAGACTTCAGTGCATGGTCGCAAATATCAGCTGACACAGATCCCTGTCACAGGCTGGTTAGTTATTTAATGGTTTCAACTTAGTTTATCTAAAACTTCAGTGCACGGTTGCAGGGATCAGCTGACACAGATCGCTGTCACAGGCTGGTCAGTTATTTAAATGGTTTCAGGTTAGTTTATTTGATCTAAGACTTCAGTGCATGGTCGCAAATATCAGCTGACACAGATCCCTGGCACAGGCTGGTTAGTTATTTAATGGTTTCAACTTAGTTTATTTTCTCTAAAACTTCAGTGCACGGTCGCAGTGATCAGCTGACACAGATCGCTGGTTAGTTATTTAATGGTTTCAGCTTTGTTTATTTGATCTACAACTTCAGTCCACGTTCGCAGGGATCAGCTGACACAGATCTCTGGCACAGCCTGGTTGGTTATTTAATGGTTTCAGGTTAGTTTATTTTCTCTAAAAATTCAGTGCACGGTTGCAGGGATCAGCTGACACAGATCCCTGGCACAGGCTGGTTAGTTATTTAATGGTTTCAGCTTAGTTTATCTAAAACTTCAGTGCACGGTTGCAGGGATCAGATGAAACAGATCGCTGGCACAGGCTGGCTAGTTATTTAATGGTTTCAGCTTAGTTTATCTAAAACTTCAGTGCACGGTTGCAGGGATCAGCTGACACAGATCCCTGGCACAGGCTGGTTAGTTATTTAATGGTTTTAACTTAGTTTATTTGATCTAAAACTTCAGTGCACGATTGCAGGGATCAGCTGAAACAGATCGCTGGTACAGGCTGGTTAGTTATTTAATGGTTTCAGCCAAGTTTATCTAAAACTTCAGTGCGCGGTTGCAGGGATCAGCTGACACAGATCCCTTGCACAGGCTGGTTAGTTATTTAATGGTTTCAACTTAGTTTATTTTATCTAAAACTTCAGTGCACGGTTGCAGGGATCCGCTGACACAGATCGCTGGCACAGGCTGGTTAGTTATTTAAATGGTTTCAGGTTTTTTTTATTTGATCTAAGACTTCAGTGCATGGTCGCAAAGATCAGCTGACACAGATCCCTGGCACAGGCTGGTTAGTTATTTAATGGTTTCAACTTAGTTTATTTTCTCTAAAACTTCAGTGCACGGTTGCAGGGATCAGCTAACACAGATCCCTGACACACGCTGGTTAGTTATTTAATGGTTTCAACTTAGTTTATTTTCTCTAAAACTTCAGTGCACGGTTGCAGGGATCAGCTGACACAGATCGCTGGCACAGGCTGGTTAGTTATTTAGTGGTTTCAGCTTAGTTTATTTGATCTAAAACTTCAGTGCACGGTCGCAGTGATCAGCTGACACAGATCGCTGGTTAGTTATTTAATGGTTTCAGCCTTGTTTATTTGATCTACAACTTCAGTCCACGTTCGCAGGGATCAGCTGACACAGATCTCTGGCACAGCCTGGTTGGTTATTTAATGGTTTCAGCTTAGTTTATTTGATCTAAAACTTCAGTGCACGGTTGCAGGGATCAGCTGACACAGATCGCTCGCACAGGCTGGTTAGTTATTTAATGGTTTCAGGTTAGTTTATTTGATCTAAGACTTCAGTGCATGGTCGCAAAGATCAGCTGACACAGATCGCTGGCACAGGCTGGTTAGTTGTTTAGTGGTTTCAGCTTAGTTTATTTGATCTAAAACTTCAGTCCACGTTCGCAGGGATCAGCTGACACAGATCTCTGGCACAGCCTGGTTGGTTATTTAATGGTTTCAGCTTAGTTTATTTGATCTAAGACGTAAGTGCACGGTTGCAGGGATCAGCTGAAACAGATCGCTGGCACAGGCTGGTTAGTTATTTAATGGTTTCAACTTAGTTTATTTTATCTTAAACTTCAGTGCACGGTCGCAGGGATCAGCTGACACAGATCTCTGGCACAGCCTGTTTGGTTATTTAATGGTTTCAGCTTTGTTTATTTGATCTAAAACTTCAGTCCACGTTCGCAGGGATCAGCTGACACAGATCTCTGGCACAGGCTGGTTGGTTATTTAATGGTTTCAGCTTAGTTTATTTGATCTAAAACTTCAGTGCACGGTTGCAGGGATCAGCTGACACAGATCTCTGGCACAGGCTGGTTGGTTATTTAATGGTTTCAGCTTAGTTTATTTGATCTAAGACGTAAGTGCACGGTTGCAGGGATCAGCTGACACAGATCGCTGGCACAGGCTGGCTAGTTATTTAATGGTTTCAGCTTAGTTTATCATAAAAAACTTCAGTGCACGGTTGCAGGAATCAGCTGAAACAGATCGCTGGCACAGGCTGGCTAGTTATTTAATGGTTTCAGCTTAGTTTATCTAAAACTTCAGTGCACGGTTGCAGGGATCAGCTGACACAGATCCCTGGCACAGGCTGGCTAGTTATTTAATGGTTTCAGCTTAGTTTATCTAAAACTTCAGTGCACGGTTGCAGGAATCAGCTGACACAGATCGCTGGCACAGGCTGGTTAGTTATTTAATGGTTTCGGTTTGGTTTATTTTATCTAAAACTTCAGTGCACGGTTGCAGGGATCAGCTGACACAGATCGCTGGCACAGGCTGGTTAGTTATTTAATGGTTTCAGCTTAGTTTATCTAAAACTTCAGTGCACGGTTGCAGGGATCAGCTGAAACAGATCGCTGGTACAGGCTGGTTAGTTATTTAATGGTTTCAGCCAAGTTTATCTAAAACTTCAGTGCACGGTTGCAGGGATCAGCTGACACAGATCCCTGGCACAGGCTGGCTAGTTATTTAATGGTTTCAGCTTAGTTTATCTAAAACTTCAGTGCACGGTTGCAGGAATCAGCTGACACAGATCCCTGGCACAGGCTGGCTAGTTATTTAATGGTTTCAGCTTAGTTTATCTAAAACTTCAGTGCACGGTTGCAGGAATCAGCTGACACAGATCGCTGGCACAGGCTGGTTAGTTATTTAATGGTTTCAACTTAGTTTATTTTATCTAAAACTTCAGTGCACGGTCGCAGGGATCAGCTGACACAGATCCCTGGCACAGGCTGGTTAGTTATTTAATGGTTTCGGTTTGGTTTATTTTATCTAAAACTTCAGTGCACGGTTGCAGGGATCAGCTGACACAGATCCCTGGCACAGGCTGGTTAGTTATTTAATGGTTTCAACTTAGTTTATTTTATCTAAAACTTCAGTGCACGGTCGCAGGGATCCGCTGACACAGATCGCTGTCACAGGCTGGTTAGTTATTTAATGGTTTTAACTTAGTTTATTTGATCTAAAACTTCAGTGCACGATTGCAGGGATCAGCTGAAACAGATCGCTGGTACAGGCTGGTTAGTTATTTAATGGTTTCAGCCAAGTTTATCTAAAACTTCAGTGCGCGGTTGCAGGGATCAGCTGACACAGATCCTTGCACAGGCTGGTTAGTTATTTAATGGTTTCAACTTAGTTTATTTTATCTAAAACTTCAGTGCACGGTCGCAGGGATCCGCTGACACAGATAGCTGTCACAGGCTGGTTAGTTATTTAAATGGTTTCAGGTTAGTTTATTTGATCTAAGACTTCAGTGCATGGTCGCAAATATCAGCTGACACAGATCCCTGGCACAGGCTGGTTAGTTATTTAATGGTTTCAGCTTAGTTTATCTAAAACTTCAGTGCACGGTTGCAGGGATCAGCTGACACAGATCGCTGGCACAGGCTGGTTAGTTATTTAATGGTTTCGGTTTGGTTTATTTTATCTAAAACTTCAGTGCACGGTTGCAGGGATCAGCTGACACAGATCGCTGGCACAGGCTGGTTAGTTATTTAATGGTTTCAGCTTAGTTTATCTAAAACTTCAGTGCACGGTTGCAGGGATCAGATGAAACAGATCGCTGGCACAGGCTGGCTAGTTATTTAATGGTTTCAGCTTAGTTTATCTAAAACTTCAGTGCACGGTTGCAGGGATCAGCTGACACAGATCCCTGGCACAGGCTGGCTAGTTATTTAATGGTTTCAGCTTAGTTTATCTAAAACTTCAGTGCACGGTTGCAGGAATCAGCTGACACAGATCGCTGGTACAGGCTGGTTAGTTATTTAATGGTTTCAGCTTAGTTTATCTAAAACTTCAGTGCACGGTTGCAGGGATCAGCTGAAACAGATCGCTGGCACAGGCTGGTTAGTTATTTAATGGTTTCAGCTTAGTTTATCTAAAACTTCAGTGCACGGTTGCAGGGATCAGCTGAAACAGATCGCTGGTACAGGCTGGTTAGTTATTTAATGGTTTCAGCCAAGTTTATCTAAAACTTCCGTGCACGGTTGCAGGGATCAGCTGACACAGATCGCTGGCACAGGCTGGCTAGTTATTTAATGGTTTCAGCTTAGTTTATCTAAAACTTCAGTGCACGGTTGCAGGGATCAGCTGACACAGATCCCTGGCACAGGCTGGTTAGTTATTTAATGGTTTTAACTTAGTTTATTTGATCTAAAACTTCAGTGCACGATTGCAGTGATCAGCTGAAACAAATCGCTGGTACAGGCTGGTTAGTTATTTAATGGTTTCAGCCAAGTTTATCTAAAACTTCAGTGCGCGGTTGCAGGGATCAGCTGACACAGATCTCTTGCACAGGCTGGTTAGTTATTTAATGGTTTCAACTTAGTTTATTTTATCTAAAACTTCAGTGCACGGTCGCAGGGATCCGCTGACACAGATCGCTGGCACAGGCTGGTTAGTTATTTAATGGTTTCAGCTTAGTTTATTTGATCTAAAACTTCAGTGCACGCTTGCAGGGATCAGCTGACACAGATCGCTCGCACAGGCTGGTTGGTTATTTAATGGTTTCAGGTTAGTTTATTTGATCTAAGACTTCAGTGCACGTTCGCAAAGATCAGCTGAAACAGATCGCTGGCACAGGCTGGCTAGTTATTTAATGGTTTCAGCTTAGTTTATCTAAAACTTAAGTGCACGGTTGCAGGGATCAGCTGACACAGATCCCTGGCACAGGCTGGTTAGTTATTTAATGGTTTCAACTTAGTTTATTTTATCTTAAACTTCAGTGCACGGTCGCAGGGATCCGCTGACACAGATCGCTGGCACAGGCTGGTTAGTTATTAAATGGTTTTAACTTAGTTTATTTGATCTAAAACTTCAGTGCACGATTGCAGGGATAAGCTGAAACAGATCGCTGGTACAGGCTGGTTAGTTATTTAATGGTTTCAGCCAAGTTTATCTAAAACTTCAGTGCGCGGTTGCAGGGATCAGCTGACACAGATCCCTTGCACAGGCTGGTTAGTTATTTAATGGTTTCAACTTAGTTTATTTTATCTAAAACTTCAGTGCACGGTCGCAGGGATCCGCTGACACAGATCGCTGGCACAGGCTGGTTAGTTATTTAATGGTTTCAGCTTAGTTTATTTGATCTAAAACTTCAGTGCACGCTTGCAGGGATCAGCTGACACAGATCGCTGTCACAGGCTGGTTAGTTATTTAAATGGTTTCAGGTTAGTTTATTTGATCTAAGACTTCAGTGCATGGTCGCAAAGATCAGCTGACACAGATCCCTGGCACAGGCTGGTTAGTTATTTAATGGTTTCAACTTAGTTTATTTTCTCTAAAACTTCAGTGCACGGTTGCAGGGATCAGCTAACACAGATCCCTGACACACGCTGGTTAGTTATTTAATGGTTTCAACTTAGTTTATTTTCTCTAAAACTTCAGTGCACGGTTGTAGGGATCAGCTGACACAGATCGCTGGCACAGGCTGGTTAGTTATTTAGTGGTTTCAGCTTAGTTTATTTGATCTACAACTTCAGTCCACGTTCGCAGGGATCAGCTGACACAGATCTCTGGCACAGCCTGATTGGTTATTTAATGGTTTCAGCTTAGTTTATTTGATCTAAAACTTCAGTGCACGGTTGCAGGGATCAGCTGACACAGATCGCTCGCACAGGCTGGTTAGTTATTTAATGGTTTCAGGTTAGTTTATTTGATCTAAGACTTCAGTGCATGGTCGCAGGGATCAGCTGACACAGATCCCTGGCACAGGCTGGTTAGTTATTTAATTGTTTCAGCTTACTTTATTTTCTGTAAAACTTCAGTGCACAGTTGCAGGGATCAGCTAACACAGATCCCTGACACACGCTGGTTAGTTATTTAATGGTTTCAACTTAGTTTATTTTCTCTAAAAATTCAGTGCACGGTTGCAGGGATCAGTTGACAAAGATTCCTGGCACAGGCTGGTTAGTTGTTTAGTGGTTTCAGCTTAGTTTATTTGATCTAAAACTTCAGTGCACGGTTGCAGGGATCAGCTGACACAGATCGCTCGCACAGGCTGGTTGGTTATTTAATGGTTTCAGGTTAGTTTATTTGATCTAAGACTTCAGTGCATGTTCGCAAAGATCAGCTGAAACAGATCGCTGGCACAGATCCCTTGCACAGGCTGGTTAGTTATTTAATGGTTTCAACTTAGTTTATTTTATCTTAAACTTCAGTGCACGGTCGCAGGGATCCGCTGACACAGATCGCTGGTTAGTTATTTAATGGTTTCAGCTTAGTTTATTTTATCTAAAACTTCAGTGCACGGTCGCAGTGATCAGCTGACACAGATCGCTGGTTAGTTATTTAATGGTTTCAACTTAGTTTATTTTATCTAAAACTTCAGTGCACGGTTGCAGGGATCAGCTGACACAGATCGCTGGCACAGGCTGGTTAGTTGTTTAGTGGTTTCAGCTTAGTTTATTTGATCTAAGACTTCAGTGCACGTTCGCAAAGATCAGCTGAAACAGATCGCTGGCACAGGCTGGTTAGTTGTTTAGTGGTTTCAGCTTAGTTTATTTGATCTAAGACTTCAGTGCACGTTCGCAAAGATCAGCTGAAACAGATCGCTGGCACAGGCTGGTTAGTTGTTTAGTGGTTTCAGCTTAGTTTATTTGATCTAAGACTTCAGTGCACGGTTGCAGGGATCAGCTGACACAGATCGCTGTCACAGGCTGGTTAGTTATTTAAATGGTTTCAACTTAGTTTATCATAAAAAACTTCAGTGCACGGTTGCAGGGATCCGCTGACACAGATCGCTGGTTAGTTATTTAATGGTTTCAACTTCGTTTATTTTATCTTAAACTTCAGTGCACGGTCGCAGGGATCCGCTGACACAGATCGCTGGTTAGTTATTTAATGGTTTCAGCTTAGTTTATTTTATCTAAAACTTCAGTGCACGGTCGCAGGGATCAGCTGACACAGATTGCTGGTTAGTTATTTAATGGTTTCAGCTTTGTTTATTTGATCTAAGACTTCAGTCCACGTTCGCAGGGATCAGCTGACCCAGATCGCTGGCACAGGCTGGTTAGTTATTTAATGGTTTCAGCTTAGTTTATTTGATCTAAGACGTAAGTGCACGGTTGCAGGGATCAGCTGACACAGATCGCTGTCACAGGCTGGTTAGTTATTTAAATGGTTTCAGCTTAGTTTATTTGATCTAAGACTTCAGTGCACGGTTGCAGGGATCAGCTGACACAGATCGCTAGCACAGGCTGGTTAGTTATTTAATGGTTTCAGCTTAGTTTATTTGATCTAAGACGTAAGTGCACGGTTGCAGGGATCAGCTGACACAGATCGCTGTCACAGGCTGGTTAGTTATTTAAATGGTTTCAGCTTAGTTTATTTGATCTAAGACTTCAGTGCACGGTTGCAGGGATCAGCTGACACAGATCGCTAGCACAGGCTGGTTAGTTATTTAATGGTTTCAACTTAGTTTATTTTATCTAAAACTTCAGTGCACGTTCGCAGGGATCAGCTGACACAGATCGCTGGCACAGGCTGGTTAGTTATTTAATGGTTTCAGCTTAGTTTATTTGATCTAAGACGTAAGTGCACGGTTGCAGGGATCAGCTGACACAGATCGCTGTCACAGGCTGGTTAGTTATTTAAATGGTTTCAACTTAGTTTATCATAAAAAACTTCAGTGCACGGTTGCAGGAATCAGCTGAAACAGATCGCTGGCACAGGCTGGTTAGTTATTTAATGGTTTCAACTTAGTTTATCTAAAACTTTTCAGTGCACGGTTGCAGGAATCAGCTGACACAGATCGCTGGCACAGGCTGGTTAGTTATTTAATGCTTTCGGTTTGGTTTATTTTATCTAAAACTTCAGTGCACGGTTGCAGGGATCAGCTGACACAGATCGCTGGCACAGGCTGGTTAGTTATTTAATGGTTTCAGCTTAGTTTATCTAAAACTTCAGTGCACGGTTGCAGGGATCAGATGAAACAGATCGCTGGCACAGGCTGGCTAGTTATTTAATGGTTTCAGCTTAGTTTATCTAAAACTTCAGTGCACGGTTGCAGGGATCAGCTGACACAGATCCCTGGCACAGGCTGGTTAGTTATTTAATGGTTTCAGCTTAGTTTATTTGATCTAAGACTTCAGTGCATGGTCGCAAAGATCAGCTGACACAGATCCCTGACACACGCTGGTTAGTTATTTAATGGTTTCAACTTAGTTTATTTTCTCTAAAACTTCAGTGCACGGTTGCAGGGATCAGCTGACACAGATCGCTGGCACAGGCTGGTTAGTTATTTAGTGGTTTCAGCTTAGTTTATTTGATCTACAACTTCAGTCCACGTTCGCAGGGATCAGCTGACACAGATCTCTGGCACAGCCTGATTGGTTATTTAATGGTTTCAGCTTAGTTTATTTGATCTAAAACTTCAGTGCACGGTTGCAGGGATCAGCTGACACAGATCGCTCGCACAGGCTGGTTAGTTATTTAATGGTTTCAGGTTAGTTTATTTGATCTAAGACTTCAGTGCATGGTCGCAGGGATCAGCTGACACAGATCCCTGGCACAGGCTGGTTAGTTATTTAATTGTTTCAGCTTACTTTATTTTCTGTAAAACTTCAGTGCACAGTTGCAGGGATCAGCTAACACAGATCCCTGACACACGCTGGTTAGTTATTTAATGGTTTCAACTTAGTTTATTTTCTCTAAAAATTCAGTGCACGGTTGCAGGGATCAGTTGACAAAGATTCCTGGCACAGGCTGGTTAGTTGTTTAGTGGTTTCAGCTTAGTTTATTTGATCTAAAACTTCAGTGCACGGTTGCAGGGATCAGCTGACACAGATCGCTCGCACAGGCTGGTTGGTTATTTAATGGTTTCAGGTTAGTTTATTTGATCTAAGACTTCAGTGCATGTTCGCAAAGATCAGCTGAAACAGATCGCTGGCACAGATCCCTTGCACAGGCTGGTTAGTTATTTAATGGTTTCAACTTAGTTTATTTTATCTTAAACTTCAGTGCACGGTCGCAGGGATCCGCTGACACAGATCGCTGGTTAGTTATTTAATGGTTTCAGCTTAGTTTATTTTATCTAAAACTTCAGTGCACGGTCGCAGTGATCAGCTGACACAGATCGCTGGTTAGTTATTTAATGGTTTCAACTTAGTTTATTTTATCTAAAACTTCAGTGCACGGTTGCAGGGATCAGCTGACACAGATCGCTGGCACAGGCTGGTTAGTTGTTTAGTGGTTTCAGCTTAGTTTATTTGATCTAAGACTTCAGTGCACGTTCGCAAAGATCAGCTGAAACAGATCGCTGGCACAGGCTGGTTAGTTGTTTAGTGGTTTCAGCTTAGTTTATTTGATCTAAGACTTCAGTGCACGTTCGCAAAGATCAGCTGAAACAGATCGCTGGCACAGGCTGGTTAGTTGTTTAGTGGTTTCAGCTTAGTTTATTTGATCTAAGACTTCAGTGCACGGTTGCAGGGATCAGCTGACACAGATCGCTGTCACAGGCTGGTTAGTTATTTAAATGGTTTCAACTTAGTTTATCATAAAAAACTTCAGTGCACGGTTGCAGGGATCCGCTGACACAGATCGCTGGTTAGTTATTTAATGGTTTCAACTTCGTTTATTTTATCTTAAACTTCAGTGCACGGTCGCAGGGATCCGCTGACACAGATCGCTGGTTAGTTATTTAATGGTTTCAGCTTAGTTTATTTTATCTAAAACTTCAGTGCACGGTCGCAGGGATCAGCTGACACAGATTGCTGGTTAGTTATTTAATGGTTTCAGCTTTGTTTATTTGATCTAAGACTTCAGTCCACGTTCGCAGGGATCAGCTGACCCAGATCGCTGGCACAGGCTGGTTAGTTATTTAATGGTTTCAGCTTAGTTTATTTGATCTAAGACGTAAGTGCACGGTTGCAGGGATCAGCTGACACAGATCGCTGTCACAGGCTGGTTAGTTATTTAAATGGTTTCAGCTTAGTTTATTTGATCTAAGACTTCAGTGCACGGTTGCAGGGATCAGCTGACACAGATCGCTAGCACAGGCTGGTTAGTTATTTAATGGTTTCAGCTTAGTTTATTTGATCTAAGACGTAAGTGCACGGTTGCAGGGATCAGCTGACACAGATCGCTGTCACAGGCTGGTTAGTTATTTAAATGGTTTCAGCTTAGTTTATTTGATCTAAGACTTCAGTGCACGGTTGCAGGGATCAGCTGACACAGATCGCTAGCACAGGCTGGTTAGTTATTTAATGGTTTCAACTTAGTTTATTTTATCTAAAACTTCAGTGCACGTTCGCAGGGATCAGCTGACACAGATCGCTGGCACAGGCTGGTTAGTTATTTAATGGTTTCAGCTTAGTTTATTTGATCTAAGACGTAAGTGCACGGTTGCAGGGATCAGCTGACACAGATCGCTGTCACAGGCTGGTTAGTTATTTAAATGGTTTCAACTTAGTTTATCATAAAAAACTTCAGTGCACGGTTGCAGGAATCAGCTGAAACAGATCGCTGGCACAGGCTGGTTAGTTATTTAATGGTTTCAACTTAGTTTATCTAAAACTTTTCAGTGCACGGTTGCAGGAATCAGCTGACACAGATCGCTGGCACAGGCTGGTTAGTTATTTAATGCTTTCGGTTTGGTTTATTTTATCTAAAACTTCAGTGCACGGTTGCAGGGATCAGCTGACACAGATCGCTGGCACAGGCTGGTTAGTTATTTAATGGTTTCAGCTTAGTTTATCTAAAACTTCAGTGCACGGTTGCAGGGATCAGATGAAACAGATCGCTGGCACAGGCTGGCTAGTTATTTAATGGTTTCAGCTTAGTTTATCTAAAACTTCAGTGCACGGTTGCAGGGATCAGCTGACACAGATCCCTGGCACAGGCTGGTTAGTTATTTAATGGTTTCAGCTTAGTTTATTTGATCTAAGACTTCAGTGCATGGTCGCAAAGATCAGCTGACACAGATCCCTGACACACGCTGGTTAGTTATTTAATGGTTTCAACTTAGTTTATTTTCTCTAAAACTTCAGTGCACGGTTGCAGGGATCAGCTGACACAGATCGCTGGCACAGGCTGGTTAGTTATTTAATGGTTTCAGCTTACTTTATTTTCTGTAAAACTTCAGTGCACATTTGCAGGGATCAGCTAAAACAGATCGCTGGCACAGAAAGAAAACATCTCCCTGTCATTGGCTTTCATTTGAAAATGAAATTAGAATGACAACATGTTAATATGCTTGCAAATTATTTTAATGGGTTAATAAACATTTGTGGAAGTGCCGATGTAGGGCAGGATGCTTCCTACACCTGTGGCATGCACTTGTGTTTCTGTAAATGAATTGCTTGGACGAAGCGTTTTCCACAGTTATTACAGGGGAATGGTTTTTCTCCTGTGTGAATACGCTGGTGCATTTTCAAGTTCCCTAAGTGAGAGAACCTTTTTCCACACTCATCACAGGGGAATGGTTTTTCTCCTGTGTGGGTGTATTGGTGTCTTTTCAAAGGACTTCGGTGAGTGAAGGTCTTTCCACACTCTTCACAGAGGAATGGTTTTTTTCCACTGTGCCCAAACTGATGCACCTGAAGATGAACTAACTGGGCAAAGCTCTGGCCACACTGATCACAAGAATAGGGTTTTTGTCCAGTGTGCAGACGCTGATGGACCTTCAAACTTAATAGTGTTTTGAACATTTTCCCACACTGCTCACAGAGGTATCGTTTGGTGTGAACTTTTGTGCGCAGATCCAGCTGTTCTTCAGTTGAATCTACCCCCTTCTTATGGTGAGGTCTTCTTTGCATTTTCCCGGTCTGTATATAAAGAGAAAGAAGAGATGGACAGAGTAACAACAATCTACAACCATTTGATCTGATAGACTTCCTCCTTACAAAGACTGAGGTGTTGTGAAAAAGTGGAAATGGGAAATTACTGAAGAGTTGTTGTGTCCTTCTTTCATAAACTCCTCCCGCCAGGTGAGGGATGAAAAACGTGTTTGTAGTCAGAAGATGTTTTGATGCAGTCAGCATGCTCATTACCCCAACAATATTTTGCATATTAATTATACATGTTTTTTACCCATTTATATGTAACTTAAACAGGCTATTTACAAGTAAGCAAAGTAATCCTGTTCACACGTCACCAAATGCAAACACAAACCCACTATTCAACAACGGAAACTCTGTGCTTCCCCATCTGATTCCATAATTGGAGTCAGCAGGGAAACTGCAATTTTAGTGAAAGGTAAGTAAAAATATATCCTGGCTGTACCTGTAATGCCAAAAATGCTAAATTAACTGTTCCCCTGGCCCCTTTGGGAACATTTTTATGTCACTGTGAAGTTTACCTTTCACCTTCACATAAGATAAGATAAGATAAACCTTTATTAGTCCCACACATAGGAAATGTGTTTGTTCACAGCAGAAAGTGGACAGTAAAAAGTTAAGAGCAGCAAAGTCTACTCTTCATTCTATCAGAAACAGTTATCACAGCTCGTACATTTTCTTTTTACACATATATGTAAGCACTGAGCCAAATTTAGTAATGCCAACACATTAAAAGAACAACATTTGTCTCTTATGTATGATACATCTATATATACACTGTAACAGATACTTGTCTTTGAGTGAAGATTTAAGGTGATATAAATAAATAACTGCAACTTGAATCTTTACTGAAGCTCAGTATTTGACACAGAGTTCAAACTCACTGCTGTAATAACTAATAATGATTAATATAATAACTATAATATTGGCCATATTATAGTTACATTACCAAAGTGAGATGATTTTAGTCTCATGAACAACACTATCTAATTGTTATTTACTAGCTAATCTTAAAATGACTGTTCAGTACAGAAATGAAGCCCAACAATCATGTTTGTACAGTCCTGTGGTCTCAGCCTCAGATTCTTATCAAATCACACAGAGCTCATGTAGAAACAAATGTACAAAATATGTTCTCCTTCATTTCTGTCAAACAAAGCTGTATGAAACGTTTCCAAGCCTCGCACTTCCGGCCTTAACGGTCTTTGAGTACGCGGACCTTGAGGACCGTTAAGGCTGCGTACTTTAAAGCTGCAGACCCCGAATTGGGATACAGCCTTAACGTCGTTTTCCTTCGCTATTTAAATTCACAAGCACTACATAATCTCATAGTGCCACCTACCTGGCATTCCTCGGGATCAGCAGTTAATTTTCATGAGGCAATTTTAGGTGGGTTACACTTGGAATGCCATGTCTCTTCCTTATCTAATGTGTCACGTTAAAGTGACTTACCTCTGCCACTGTGAGCATTTGGCTGCTGGTGTTACTCAGTGAATCAGCTCTGACAAACATAAAGATAATAAGTTTAGAGAAAAATTATCCAAATACTGCCTTAAAAACAACAATGATGTTAAGACTTCTCATCCAAGCACATAAATGAAAAACAACATATGTACCTTTAAAATTTAGCTTGAAAATATGATTAAATACTTTAAAGTAGCAATAAGAAAGATAATCAAGTTAGATACTACAAATTTACAGACATTTCGTCTCGTGTTTGTGCCTAGTTTTAAAGATAAACTGGACCTGAAACATGAATTCAATTGAAAATAACACAATTAAAAGGAAAAAAAAACACTGAATGTCCTTTGATTTACTAAAACTACCACTGACCACCAGTTTTTTTCTTACCCTTGGCATGTGAGGGACATTTGTTTTGGTCCTGCTTAATGCTTGCCTTCACTGAACTCTGAGAGATGCACCAATGGTTCCCATGGTATCCAAAGCTGACTCCACTTCATAAGGTTCCAGAAGTGAATTTAAAAATCAACACCAAGTATTTAATGAACCACAAATCCCAGCAGGATAACAACCACTGGTGTTTTTTCCTCCAAACTTTATTTATTCAAAGTCATAAACAAAACAAAATAATAACTAACAACGAAATCAAAAATGACATAAAAGAAATAAAACCCACTCAAACTCATTATTGAACAAAATCAGTTACATTTACATTTCATCTTGTCAGAATATAATACACACAGCATATTAAATTCAACAAGATGAAGGTGTTCATAGTGTATTTGTATTGAGTATTACATAAGATGTATGTAGTTTAAACTCAACTTAAACTCTAACAGATCAACAGATCATGCATTTATAACAGCTCTCCACACAGCCCTTTCTCTAGCATTTTATTTTCATTCATTTTCACTTTCATTAGCAGATGTAAAGAGGGTTTTTTTATATATATATCTTATTAAAAGCCCCTCTGATATGTTATATATATCTATAAAAAAAAATCTGTCTCGCTCATGTCTGCAGTAGGCTCACTTAGCATAGGGGGTCTAGCCTCAGGACCCTTACTGGATACAGACATCCCAGGCGGGAATGAAACTTGCGATCCTCGGCTCCAAAGGCCTGTAGATATATATATATATATATATATATATATATATATATATATATATATATATATATATATATATATATATATATATATATCCATTATCATTAATGGAGCTCCAGTGGAGAGCGTGCAGTCCTTCAAGTATCTCGGTGTCAACATCTCCTCAGACCTGACATGGTCTGCCCACATTCAGGTCCAGACCAAAAAGGCTAGGCAGTGCCTGTACAACCTACGACAACTGAGGAAGTTCAGGGTCTCTCCAGTGATCCTCAGGACTTTCTATACAGGTGCTGTGGAGAGATGTGAGAGATTTTGAAGGACCCATCCCATCTGTTGCTGGGATGGGACGGGTGCCCCCCACCCCCCTATTATCCTTAAGTGACTGAGACAGGACTCATTATCATATTCAAATCAAATCAAATCAAATCACTTTTATTGTCACATCACATGTGCAGGCACACTGGCACAGCACATGCGAGTGAAATTCTTGTGTGCGAGCCCCACAAGCAACAGAGATGTGCAAACACAACAACACAAACGAGCAAAATACAAGAATGGCCAACCTGAAACTAATAAATATATGTACAATATATAATAGTGTATGCATTTCTGGATGTGTATACTAAATATTTTCCTACGAGTGTGTGTGTGTGTGTGTGTGTGTGTGTATACACATTTTTACAAATTAAATAGTAAAAATAAATAAATAATAAAAATAATAAAATATATAAAATATACAGAGTTGAATATGTGCAAAACAAGTGGCATTTATATACAGTGTGTAGTGCAGTGCATATATTCTCATATCATCCTGATTCTTCTGGCCTCACTATAGCACATGACATTTTAACACCCTTCCCACACAATGTGCACAAGATGTAATTTTCCATATTGTTTTATTTTATTTTATTTCTATTTATATAATGTACCACTTGCAACACATAATGTCCTCTTTGTATATACTCATTCACTGTATATAAAGTTCTGTCTTTCTCTTTTTTTCGTTGCACAGTCGAGGAGTGTATCAGGTCACATTTCACTGTGTGTTATACCTGTATAGCCATGCACGTGACAAATAAAGAATCTTGAATCACATTTACTCTGGGCCTTCTTGATGTGATGTTCTTCTGCTTCCCTGGCCACTGTGTCTGTAGGGATGGTGTTCACTCTATGTTGCAGCGTCCTGGTGACACCCAGTATATGCTTCAGTGGATGAAGAGAGTCAAACATTAAATTCTGATCTGTATGCGTAGGTTTACGGTACACATCAACTTTTAAATGTCCCAGATTACTGATGAAAATCTCAGCCAGATGAACAGAATCAACCTTTTAGGAGTGTGGATAAAAGTTTGTTAGGTTGCCAGCTGTGCCACGTTTTGATCTAGTTGCCAAACCTGGAAACCTACAATCCATCAGCCCAAGTGTTTCCTGTATAATCTGTTTATACAGAATAAATATTACAGAAAGAAGTATTTTCTGTTCATCAGAACATTTTGTCTCATCAAAATATTATTTGTCAGAAAAATGAAATAAATCCAATGAGTGAAATGGTCTAAAAATTATTTTAGACCATTTTAAATTCATCCATTTGCTTCAGCTTATCCTTTTCAGGGTTGCGGGGGGCACTGGAGCCTATCCCAGCTATCTTAGGGCAAGAGGCAGGGTACACCCTGGACAGGTTGCCAGTCTGTCGCAGGGCTACCACACAGAGACAAACAACCATCCGTACTCACATTCACTCATGGATTCACACTTATGGGCAATTTAGATTTTTCAATTGACCTATCCCCTCTAACTGCATGTCTTTGGACGGTGGGAGGAAGCCGGAGTACCCGGAGAGAACCCACACAAACATGGGGAGAACATGCAAACTCCACACAGAAAGATCCCGGCTTGATAGTGGAATTGAACTCAGGACCTTCTTGCAGGTAACTGTGCTACCCCATTTTAAATCACACTAAAATACTATTAGTGTATTTGAGTGCATTGCTGACCACTATTAATCATGTGCTTCATAACATGAGCCAAGGTGTGAAAAAAAGTGTGGGTCATTATCACCAGAGGTTTTGGGTGAAACCAGTGGCACCAGTGTCTGGCAGCCTCGCCTCTGTCAGTGCGCCCCAGAGTGGCTGTGGCTGCAATGTAGCTGCCATCACCAGTGTGTGAATGTGTGTGTAGATGACTGGATGTGTAAAGCGCTTTGGGGTCTTTAGGGACTAGTAAAGCACTATACAAATACAGGCCATTTACCATTTATATGAAAAAAGTGTGATGATCCTCTGCTCTCCATTACATTATTTAAATACAGTTCTTACAATATCATGTAAGAACACGTGATGATCATTCTCATTGAGTGGTAAATGGCCTGTATTTATACAGCGCTTTACTAGTCCCTAAGGACCCCAAAGCGCTTTACATATCCAGTCATCCACCCATTCACACACACATTCACACACTGGTGATGGCAAGCTACATTGTAGCCACAGCCACCCTGGGGCGCACTGACAGAGGCGAGGCTGCCGGACACTGGCGCCACCGGGCCCTCTGACCATTGTGAATCTACACAATACTAGATTTAAATACATTAAATAGAAACAAAGAATAGTGCTGCGGAAACGACACACTCTTCACTAATCGGGATAATTTCAGAGTTTTCTTCAAAGTTTTCTTCTTTATCAATGAGTGATACACGTTTTTATTAAACATTTGAACATAATACAAGACAAACTCTCGTACAGGATATAAAGTCGGAGAGCTACATGTTTTGAAATACACGCAGACATACCAAGACATTTTTGACAGTTTCATGCTCCCAATTTTGTGGAAACAGTTTGGAGATGACCCCTTCCTGTTCCAACATGACTGTGCAGCAGCGCACAAAGAAGGGTCTAGAAAGACATGTATGAGCGAGTTTGGTATAGAAGAACTTGACCAGTCTACAGGGAGTGCAGAATTACTAGGCAAGTTGTATTTTTGAGGAATAATTTTATTATTGAACAACATCCATGTTCTCAATGAACCCAAAAAACTCATTAATATCAAAGCTGAATGTTTGTGGAAGTAGTTTTTAGTTTGTTTTTAGTTTTAGCTATTTTAGGGGGATATCTGTGTGTGCAGGTGACTATTACTGTGCATAATTATTAGGCAACTTAACAAAAAACAAATATATACCCATTTCAATTATTTATTTTTACCAGTGAAACCAATATAACATCTCCACATTCACAAATATACATTTCTGACATTCAAAAACAAAACAAAAACAAATCAGCGACCAATATAGCCACCTTTCTTTGCAAGGACACTCAAAAGCCTGCCATCCATGGATTCTGTCAGTGTTTTGATCTGTTCACCATCAACATTGCGTGCAGCAGCAACCACAGCCTCCCAGACACTGTTCAGAGAGTTGTACTGTTTTCCCTCCTTGTAAATCTCACATTTGATGATGGACCACAGGTTCTCAATGGGGTTCAGATCAGGTGAACAAGGAGGCCATGTCATTAGTTTTTCTTCTTTTATACCCTTTCTTGCCAGCCACGCTGTGGAGTACTTGGACGCGTGTGATGGAGCATTGTCCTGCATGAAAATCATGTTTTTCTTGAAGGATGCAGACTTCTTCCTGTACCACTGCTTGAAGAAGGTGTCTTCCAGAAACTGGCAGTAGGACTGGGAGTTGAGCTTGACTCCATCCTCAACCCGAAAAGGCCCCACAAGCTCATCTTTGATGATACCAGCCCAAACCAGTACTCCACCTCCACCTTGCTGGCGTCTGAGTCGGACTGGAGCTCTCTGCCCTTTACCAATCCAGCCACGGGCCCATCCATCTGGCCCATCAAGACTCACTCTCATTTCATCAGTCCATAAAACCTTAGAAAAATCAGTCTTGAGATATTTCTTGGCCCAGTCTTGACGTTTCAGCTTGTGTGTCTTGTTCAGTGGTGGTCGTCTTTCAGCCTTTCTTACCTTGGCCATGTCTCTGACATCACAAGGTGTGCAATAGCACACCTTGTGCTTTTGGGCACTCCAGTGATGTTGCAGCTCTGAAATATGGCCAAACTGGTGGCAAGTGGCATCTTGGCAGCTGCATGCTTGACTTTTCTCAGTTCATTGGCAGTTATTTTGCGTCTTGGTTTTTCCACACGCTTCTTGCGACCCTGTTGACTATTTTGAATGAAACGCTTGATTGTTCGATGATCACGCTTCAGAAGCTTTGCAATTTTGAGACTGCTGCATCCCTCTGCAAGATATCCCACTATTTTTGACTTTTCTGAGCCTGTCAAGTCCTTCTTTTGACCCATTTTGCCAAAGGAAAGGACGTTGCCTAATAATTATGCACACCTGATATAGGGTGTTGATGTCATTAGACCACACCCCTTCTCATTACAGCGATGCACATCACCTAATATGTTTAATTGGTAGTAGGCTTTCAAGCCTATACAGCTTGGAGTAAGACAACATGCATGAAGAGGATGATGTGGACAAAATACTCATTTGCCTAATAATTCTGCACTCCCTGTAAAATTGGGGTTCATAAAAATCCAAATGAACTCCCTTTGTGTAGTACATTCATATATAAATTTTTTAAGTACTAACCCCTGACAGTTTGCAAGCAGATCAAGCAGAATTTTTGGAGGTTGTTTATGATTATTTATTTAAAGTGATTAAGAAACATTCATAGAGTTCTTTATCTACACAAACACTGTATAGTACAAGAGGTTCTAGGTGGTATTTATCTTACTTAATGTTACATTAGGAGTTGCTGTAGCTCAAGAGGGAGAGCAGGTCACTTTGGTCAACAGCTACAGAAATACATTTTACTTTGGCTTTGATCCACTTTCAAGGAAATAAACATTCCATAAAATTTTTTCCTGTCATTACAGAACCTCAGTGACAATTTGCAGGATAAAATTTGTAGAGTAATTTTGAAATTTCAAGTTTGACCTGATGATGGCAGTGTTTTTTCACTTCTACACTGTCACCGTTACAAAAAAGTGCTTAACTCAAAAGAATCAACCATGTTGTGTGTACAAAAAACAGACAATGTTGCAAATAATTAATTTTAAATTATCTTTAGGTGCTTGTTATTAATAGCCTGTCACAAAACAGATCATCTGTTCTTAATTCTTTAAATTAATCTACAAAAATTCAAAATGTGACACAGTTTGGCAGGAAAAAATACTATTTTATGCCCAGTGATTCTCAAGCAGTCATTAGTCAAATCTTAGCATTTCCTGATATGGTGAGTAGAGTGTTCTAAAAGACAAATTGAAGAGACTGGAAAAGCGGAGAATTAAAGAAAAAAAAAAAGTCGTCCTCTGGTTTAATATATTTCTTCAACATTAAATGATCCAGTGACAGTTGTCAGTATTCCCACTGCTGCACAGCAACAACAACTGTTGATCATTCATTCAGCAAATTTTATTTTTCAAATTGTTAACAAATACAGTTTAAAACATTAATTAGTCATTGTCAATTTGTGATTTGTCCTGTTCTCATTGTGTGACGAATTATGATGGCTGTTTGGTAGCCGTCTGCATACAATGCACACTCTCTCTCTCTCTTCATGTGTGTGTGTTTCTCTGGTGAATTTCGACAACAGTTTTATGTTAACATACAATCCTTAATATGTTTTATGTGTGTGTGTGTGTTTGTGTGTGGGGGAGGGGGGGGCACCATAGAGAGTGTTTGCCCAGGGCGCCAAACAGGCTAGGACCGCCACTGACCATCACGTTAATCTAGCTAAGTGTAAACAGCAGTAAATACTAAATATTGAATGTTCTTGTGTAGCAAGCAGGACCGACAGCGCACAATGTGCTTGGAAATAGCACCAATAAAGGTGTAGTTTATGTCTATGAACAGTGACAGTGACTTCCTGACAAATAGACCACAGTCTGTCAGACCCGCCCCCCACCGGTCCAGCACCATCACACTCAGCACCGGGTCTCCACAAGGATGTGTTTTGAGTCCCCTCCTGTTTACGCTCTACACATCCGACTGCTCCCCTACCCATCTCTCAAACACCATCATAAAGTTCGCGGATGACACCACAGTGGTTGGACTCATCTCAAGGGGGGATGAGTCGGACTACAGAGATGAGGTCAACAGACTGACTGAGTGGTGTTCAGTTAACAACCTCCAACTGAACACCACGAAAACTAAAGAACTTATCTTGGACTTCAGGAAGGGCAGAGCAGACCCGGCCCCACTTTACATTCACGGGAGCTGTGTGGAGAGGGTACACTCCATGAGGTTTCTGGGTGTGCAGATATCTGATGACCTCTCCTGGACTGCAAATACTACAGCGGTGGTTAAAAAGGCCCAGCAGCGTCTCCACTTTCTGAGAGTGCTCAGGAGGAACAACCTGGAGGAGAGGCTGCTGGTGACATTTTACAGAGCCACCATAGAGAGCATCCTAACGTACGGCGTAACAACATGGTATGCAGGGTGCTCAGCTGTGGACAGGAAAGTACTGCAGAGGGTCATCAACACAGCCCAGAAGATCACTGGCTGCTCTCTGCCCAGCCTGGAGGTCACTGCAAACTCTCGGTACCTCAGCAGAGCTGGTAATATCATCAAGGACCACTCTCACCCCAGCAACCAACTGTTTGAACTATTACCGTCAGGCCGACGGTACAGGTCACATAAAACCAGGACAAACAGATTCGGGGTTGACTTCTTTCCCAGAGCTATCACCGTAGTAAATAAGCACAAAAACAATTGAACCTATTCCATACCGTCACTGTCATTATATTATGCTGCTATTCATACTGTCATTATATTATGCTGCTATTCATACTGTCATTATATTATGCTGCTATTCATACTGTCATTATATTAATGCTGCTATCCTGTATATATTGTACATACTATTGTTTGAGTACTTATGATTGGTTTTTTTTGTACTTTTTATATCTTACATTTATATTTATTATTGAAACTTGCACCAAGGGAGTGGCACTCCAATTTCGTTGTACTCTGTACAATGACAATAAAGGCTATTCTATTCTATTCTATTCTATTCTACAGCTGCTGGATGGGATTAGCATGTCATAGCTATCTACCAAACTGCTAATTGGGGGATTTCAGGCCATCTATGGATCATTTTTGCTAACTGTTTATTCAGCTTAGGCTCAAAGAGCTGCAGCCTGTGCCCTAGCTGTCATAGGGCAAGAGGCGTGGTCCACCTGCACAGGTGAGCAGTCCATCACAGGGCCAACAGAGAGAGACAGAGAAGCACTCTCTCACATCCACACCTACAGCCAATTTAGAAGCACCAGTGAACCTAAGCAGCATTTCATTGGACTGTGGGAGAACATCCAACCTCCACAGAAAGGCCAACAAGCTTCAACCTACAACCTTCTTGCTTTAAGGCACTAGTGCGAACCACTTTTCCCCATTTCAGCCCAAATCCTGCATCTTCCTGTTTCTGACTCCAGGCCAGCTCCACTAACACTTTCTCATCAGACACTGCCACCTAGTGGAGGAAGTCTTAGTTCCATTTGAAGCTTCAGATTACAGTTAGTTCCTTTACAAAGAGGTGGAGGTGGTGGGGCCACAGCACCATCATCACTGAGTGCCATAGGACACTTAACCTTTGTTTCCATATGCTGGGAACTTCCTGTTGTTCCAAGGAGGACTGGAAAATGTGTGAAAATCTCCCAGTCAGTTCCTCACAGCACACTTCAATCATTTCCCTCCCACAGCATCAGGACCAGGGCTTTTTCTCTCTTTGGTCCCACTAAGAGATTTCCACACAAACACCTCATCAGTGGGACTCTCAGAGCTACCAGCCCTTTGCTGCAATCACAAAGCTCTTCATTGAAATCAATGATATCAAAGCTGGAATCAAATGAGTCCAAGTCTTCTGCTGATTCAGCATCACATTCATCTTTGCTCCTTGTTCTGCATCCCCACCATGGACTTCATTCCTTTCCAAGCCAGCCTTGAGTGTCCTTTATTCAGCTCATCCTCTGCTTTACTTTTACACCTGATTTTAGCTGCTTTATCTCTCTTTCAACAAGTTTCTGTGCCTCAATCTTTTTCTTTTCTCCCTCATAACAAGACAGCTTCTTCTGCCTGAGAACATGTTGGAGTGATTTACTAATCCAGGGCTGCTTATTGGGGAAAATACTTCCTGTTTTCAAAGTACTCCCCATTTTTCCCAGAAAGAAATGTAAGTAGAAATCGATGATCTAAGTGAGAACATGAGCCTTTATAAAGTCCCAGTGGGTGCAGTCAAAGCAGTCCCTCAGTCCCAGTATAGAGTCTTTGGTCCAGACTGGAACAACTGTGTGCCCAGTTTGAGCTCTCTTCAGTGCTGTGACCTGACAGACCCAGAGGGGCCATCACATCACATTTAGAAGCTCCCCTAATGGAGCCACAACACATGTCCAACACTTAGTCTGTCTTGTTGGACCAACTGGAAGAAATGATTCAAGGACTTAGTCACAGAACAGAGATTCAAATCTCCAAAATCCAACTGGCTGCATCAGGACATATAGTCTGAAACTCTGCACAGTTTCCTGTTTGAAGCTGCTTCCTGTTGGCTTCAGCTGTTTGGAGTTTCCATTTTCTAAACTTCTACATTCTGAACCTTCTTCAGCTCTGAACAGATGATGAAACACTGAATGATTTCAAGCTCACACTTTGTCTAATAAACTTACATCTTTCATTCTTTATACAGATTTAGTCGCTGTGGTTTGTCAGAGATCAGCTGTGATTATCTGGCAGCAGCACTGAAGTCCAACCCCTCCCATCTGAGACAGCTGGACCTGTGGGACAACAACCTGAAGGATCCAGATGTGAAGCAGCTGTCTGATCTTCAGAGTCCAGACTACAGACTGGAGACTCTGAGGTCAGTAGAGTGATGGAGTGAGTGGGTGGTGCTGTCAGCAGTATTGTACTAAACACAGTCAGTATGAAACAAAGATCCAGTGTTTCCTGTAAAGCTGCCGCTTCTCAGTGAAGCTGTGAGAGGAGAATGGTGACAGGCTTCAGGATTGGACACAAACACTTCCTGTTTCTGACCTTTATGGTCACCATAGTAATGGCTGACACGCTCTGATCAAACACTGTCAACAGCCAATCAGCTCTCTGAACAAAGCAGCACGCAGACCAATGACTGCATTCATTTCCAAGTTTAAAGCAGTGAAGAACACAGTCTGTAGGTGAGGAAGAATTTAGTGAGAGCAGATGTTTGGATGGAATTCCTCCAGTTAACAGCTGGAACTGTCCATCTGGATTGTTGGGCTTGTTGTTGGGGTTCCTACAGAGCTCAGAGTGGACACACCAAGGTTCTTCTAATGAATGAAAGTCCAAACTCAAACTAGGAGGGAAAAACATTTTCATCGACTTCAATAAAAATCCAAAGATTAGAAAAAGTGAAGCAACAATGAGTCCTAGTACAGTCCCAGCACTGAAGTCCCTGCTGCTCTTTATACTGGATGTGCTGCATCACTGACTGACAGCTGATGAAGAGTCTCTGGAAACACTCATTTATCTCCTCTGCTCTTCCTTCTTCTCTCTGCAGGTGGAGGATATGATGGTAAACAGGACGGTGTGTGTGCTGAGAGAGGAGGAGCTGTGTCCTGATGATCCAGAGAGGTTGAAGCAGCAGCAGCTTGTGTGTAGAGACGCTCTGACTGGGCCATGTTACTGGGAGGTGGAGAGGAGAGCTTCATCCAGCAGTGACTGACAGAGGAATGAGAAGAAGTGCAGATGACTGTCAGTGCTGCAGAGTGAACTGCTCTGAGAACAGCTCCACTGTCAGACACAATGTAGAGTCCAGCATCATCCCTGTGTGTCCCTCTGGATCTGACAGAGGATCATCAGTGTATCTGGACTGCTCTGCTGCTGCGCTGTCCTTCTACAGTCTCTGCACAGTCTCTGTCTGACTCTGGCTTCAGACCCTCCTGGATCAAACTCACCTGGAAAGACTTTCAAACATCACTCAATAGATTTGAATACAGAATATATTTGATATATACTGTAGATGTACTGTAGAGTTGCAGTTTGTCACTTGTAAATACAGTCTGTGAGCAGCTATGAGCTGAAAGATCTTTCTAGAAACACGAAATGTTTTCACTCTTCTGTTGCTTTTTCAGTTCATTTTATTAGATAGTTAAGTTTGAAACAATAAGTAGTTGAAATATTAAGAAATAATACATAAGAAATAAATAGTAATCCATGTTTGTTGATTAGATTTATATGTTTAAATGTGTTATTTGTGCTAATTGTGCAATTATAGAGGAACCTTTTCTAAAGTTGTGTTGTGGCTAAGAGGGCATTTTTTGGCTGTCACACTCAGCAAGCTAATTAAGAGACGAGCCACGAGGTTTGCACGTCTGCAGAAAGATAAATAAAGAGTGCCTTTTCTGGACATCCCCACCGAGTATAAATGAAAGTTTATTCCCTTTGAGTGAGGCCAATGAGGTAAATGTTTTGTTTATTATCGTTGTATGTAAATGCACGAGTTTTGCATGGTATTCAAGTGCAATAGCCGCAGTGTGAAGTGTAATGTGTACTTTATTGATCATTTTGTTGGAATGTTTCGTTGTATATAATGCTTAAGGACTTTAGTAAGAATATTCATTTAAGTTTGTATTTCCTTTTAGTTCTGACGGCATTGTATCGGCTGTGGTTGGACATCATTACATGTTAAGACATGTGGAAGAATCCTCCTGTCCGAAATAAATGTCAGTTTAAACACAAAGAACAAGTTGAGCTTTATTAAGACTCGAGGGGAGTAACAATGATCATTGTTCTGACAGCATTTTGAGTGGGAACAGTTCAAAGTTATTTACTGATTGAAACGAGCTGAATGTTTCTGTGCACGATGAAGAAGATCAGCAGCAGCAGCTCAGCTGATCAATGAGTTGACATCTATCAGTCGTTTCATGAGATGAAGTCATCAGCAGACATTTGTTCTAACTGTGTGATGAATGTCAGAACGTCAGGGCTCTGCTTTAGTCACTACTTGATGATCATTGGCTCATTGTTAAATCCAGTGGCCCAGTCTGACCTCTGAGGAGGAAACACATGTTTACTGAGTGAATCGCTGCCATTAGGAACTAGTTTTTCATATCACAGCCTAGAAATCACACAGGACCATTTCTGCAAGTGAAAAGTCGTGATTGGAGGAAAATAATTGTATCGTTTGTGCAACTGTTGTTTGTAAATTAAGAATTGTCCCAACTACATGTGCTGCTGACCTTTGACCTTTTCTTTAGGTGCACAGAGGCCAGAGGAGTCTGTGGAAACATCCAGAACTGAGGCAGTGCTACAGATGTCTTCAAATAAAGTGGTGTATTATCCATGGATGCGTTCCATTCCTGTTCAGACCTGCTCGCTGTCAATGGGCTTCATTCCCAGTGTTGGGGAGTAACGGAGTACATGTACCGCCGTTACATATTTAAAATACAAATATTTTTGTTGTTGTTGTTGTTGTGCTAAGCTAACAGGCAGAATGCTACAGGCATAGCCCTAACGAATGTAGCCTCATGGGCAGTGTAGTCCGTGCTGCAGGGAGAATGGACTGCCATACCCGTCTGTGAGCGCGAGGAGGGAGAAAAAGGAGAGTGGAAAACTACGAGTTGTCATCGAGCAGAAACGGGAGCTGGAAGCATGTAAATATAATAATAACCACTGCAGCCAAGAAGAGTGCCTGACGAGCCCAGTTGTAATGAGCTATTAAGACTCGACTGTACGCTGTGTTCGTGTTTTCCTCCGAAACAATAAGCTCCGTTGGAGCAGCCTTTCAACGCCTCTCTCTGTCTCTCGCTAGCAAACTTGACCCAGTCAACAAAGTAATTTTTCGGCTCCGAGCCCGACACGGACCCCGACGTATTAGCCAGAGGTCCCTTTACTACGGTTCGGAGCTGCGGAGCTTCAGTAATAGTAATAAATCACATTCATGTAGTTGTAAACAGCATGATAATATATTAAGTAATCCAAAGTATTCAGAATACGTTACTCTCATTGAGTAACGTAACGGAATACGTTACAAAATACATTTTGGGGCATGTATTCTGTAATCTCTAGTGGAATACATTTTAAAAGTAACCTTCCCAACACTGTTCATTCCATTTCAGACTGCCGGTGGTCGGCTGGAATCCAAACTCAACATGGCTCCTGTGTTAGAAGAGCCTCTGATTTTAAAATATGCACATTTAATAGTTTCTTTCCAACACTATGGAGCTACCAGCCCAGTATATGTAGCCCACAGTAGATGGAGTTATCAAGCTGCACTGACAAACATCATGACTCATGTAATCTCTACATGTGGACCTTTCACAGATGGATCCAAGTGCAGATTCAACTCTGCATTACATTTGACTTCAGCTGTTACACACTTTCATTTTCTAGCTGTGTCACTTCCTGCTTTTTGGATCAGATAGTTTATCCATGTCCGCAAATGTTTGGCTGCATATTTTTATCATCTATATTTTCCAGTCTTCATACAGCCGATATTTCATGTGAACTCCAATATGCCACCTGCCATCACGTTTTCAGGGTTCATTCAGTGTTGGAAATGTAGGACAAACAGCAGCACATGTTCTCTAAATGTTTGCAGTAATTTTTAAATGAAGCTGATACTACATGAGACATTTTCCACATTTATTGTCTTTGAACAGAGAATAATAAAGCCATCAAACATATACAGGTTTGTGCAAATACAAATGCCTGTGGTGCATTTGATGACCTGCAGAGGAGAACAAGTCGGGCTTTTCAGCCCTAACACAACCTCTTTGTTCTCAATACTACAAAACCTTAAAAGGCTGATATGCAAGTTTGCATGAATCACCAACACAGTTGTATTTTTTCTACTATAGTTATATTTAAGGTGATCAAATATCTGCTGACTGATTAGATCCAGTATCTATTACAGATGAACTGGATATCACAGCGCATGCTGTTAATCCATCATATCAAACTAAACAGTGTTGCTGGTGTAAATATCCTCCAATAAAGTCAGATTGTTGTGATTATGCTTCATTTTTATGTACTGGGGTATCAATGACCCCCACGCTGCCGCAGCAGCGCCTGTGCGTGGCCCCCAAGTGCTACGTTTTCTTTCCCGATCCCCTGACTAACCCATTAGAATCGCTCTGGGGCACTCTTCGACCCCAAATGATCGTTCTGTTTTTTTCATTCTCATTCACCTGTCTCTACTGAGGGTGGGGTACTTTGGGACCCCCGGGGTCTGGGGCTGCCCCGAAGGGGAGCAGGGGGCATATAAGTCTGTGGACGGACCTGCGCTAGGTTCTTCGGATCACAATGTTATTCATCTCCTCCCTGCTTACAGATCTGTGATTAGGAGGGAGAAGGCCTGTGTGAAGCGGACTAATGTCTGGACAAAAGACAGTTGTGTTGCCCTTCAGGGGTGTTTTGATTGCACTGATTGGTCCTTGTTTCAAGAGAGCACTTCTGATTTGGATGAACTCACTGATGTGGTGTGTAGCAAAGACTCTGTGATTCCAGTCAGAGAATTTAAGACTTTCCCTAATAACAAACCGTGGCTCTCTAAAGATATTAAGGATCTGATACTTAAAAGGAAACTTGCTTTTAACGAGGGAGACGTTCCCACTATGAGAATATTGAGGAAGGAGGTGAGGGCTGCACCCTCTGTCAGAGTCAAAGTCTTTAGGTCTGTAAGGGATATAATACTCTTCATCTTTGCCTGACTGCCTCTTTTTCTTGGTCTTTGGTCGCTCTTCGCCATCTTCCTGCTGACCTCTTCTTTTACCACCTACCATCTCTGAAAACACCCCCTGGTGGAAATAGAAAGAATTACATGGTACAAAGTGACAAAACATGATACAGAGATCCTACTATCTTCCTCTTCTAGTTTGTATACAACATCATCTACATCAAAACTGCACTTTATTTTGCTTCTTCTTTATCAGACAGCACAAACAACTTTCTCATTTTGACTCAAATATTGGTTTTGAATGAAAATTATGCAACAATCCTGGGTGTTTATTCAACTTGTGAGCAGGTTTTCTAATCCACCGTACTATTATTATTGACACTAGTACATGTTCGTGCTGCTGGCAAACTAATAAACTCAAGAGCATATAGCAAAGCAAAAAAGTGAAAAGTAGGTCTTGCCTACATAAATAAACATAAGACAGTTGTGAGACTTTGACATAGTAACATGTGCAGTAATATTTACACCTGTGATGACATCTCACAAGCATTAGCCTTATTTTGAAACCAAGATTGTTTACACAGAGTTTGTAATTGCAGAGAAATGCTCCATTTATTTTGGTCATTTCATTTTTGAGCAGGAAGCTCACCTTTTTTGTTATAGCCTTTAGCTGAATAGAGAGTTTTCCAATTAAATACATATTCTTTAAATAATGTTCCCTCTTATAAGAAGTAGGATAATTAAATTTAAAAAAAAACAAAAACGTATTATACCTCTATCACTTAGAAAAAAACCCTGTTTTTTTTCTGTTGTCTGTTATATAACGTTAGTGATGCTCGTTTCAATTCATTTCTTAATCAGCTAAACAAGTCAGTTAAGAAACAGTCAAATATTAAGTTAAATTTGAAAACGGTTTAAAAAAAAACATCCCCATTCCAAAATGTCACATGACAATCTCATTGGCTCACGGAGTTATGATGTCACTACACTTTGATCTTTTGAAGTTTTTCCTTAAACAGGGGTGAGAAACAGCAGTTTTTTAGTTCGTGTCTTCGCAGCATTTGTGTTTGCAGCCTTCACACGTTCACCACAGAAACATTTGGAAACCTTTGCAGAGTTGTCGTGTACAACCTTCAACATGTATCCAACAAGACACCAACTGTTGGGGGAAAGCTCTGCAAAAACCCAGGAGAAATAAAGACACAATGAGACAAAGTTACTTTTTATGCTTTAACGTGCACACGGGTAAGCTGTTAAGAACAACTCACACCCATGAACAGAGGCTTGGCATTTTTATAGGCACAAATCACAGAGACGGTGAGAACAGGATAAGAAAATAATAAACAGATAAAATAAACAACTCCATATGTGGCGCTAGTCTCGTCAGCAGAGAGCTGGGAGAAAGATAAAATAATCTAAAACAATATGTCCCAAAACAATATGTCTTCGCTGGGAAAGTCTAAAAGGATAATTCTAAACTAATCTAACCATAGACAAAGGGCATCTTTGTACATTTAAAAGAAGGTAAAGAAACATAGAATCATTTTCCACTAACATATTCCCTCCTGTTTTAACTTATTTTAAATGTATACAACAACTGTCTGTAAAGGTTATTTATTAAGTATCTTTAGCAATTTTTTAATTGTCAAAATGTCAGCATAGCATAAATGTAAATCATGTGGTCTAAAGAATGAAACAAATAAAATAATAAAAAGAACAAAGAAAAGTATAGTAAATAAAATAGCAACAGGAATAATCAAGAGAAAACAATAAAACTAAAACTACAAAAAATAAAAGGATAAAACCTTATATTGTACCTGCATAAACTACTAATGTGTTAATCAGTGCATGATCACTTGACAAGTCATTTTTAATCACCACGTCATTTATTAGCAGCTATTACAAGTTGTCCTCTAACAGAATTGCAACGGGATGCTGTTCTTTTTGAGACACGGCAACATAAGCAGTCATTGTAGGTGTGTGGTCAGTGACATATTTTTGCAGAACGGTCAAATTCTGCAAAACTTAATAAATGTCTCCTCCAGCTTCGTATCCATCAGGGATAAAAGTGCAACATGTCTCCCCGATCAGCTTACAAACTCCTCCTTGTGATGCTGTTAGCAGGTCTAGTGTCAGTCTGTTCTGCAGCACCATCATTCTGATGGCCTTCTGTTCTCCTGCTAAGGCCGTTCCCAGGGTCTTAGTTAAGTTGATGTGTCGTAGCAGAGCATATCGGTTGATTTCCACGTGATCCCGCACCTCGGCAACTCCAATGCCGGGGATCAAGCTCTGTAAGAATTTCACTCCTCCTCAGATGTGAAACTCTGGTTCCTTTACTGCTTGGTGCCGTCCGTGCACATCCTGTCTGGTACTGAGTCTTTGTTTGTAGTGGCATCCGGTAGATAGGTGAGTAGGCAGCTCCCCCACTGCCCGCGATCCATTGTTCATCACACATACTGGCAGTTGTGCTGCGTGCAGTTTGTTCAGTAGAATTACATCAGGCAGTGGGTCTGAGACTTGGGGCCAGGTCAGTAGCTAGGTCTGTCCGGAACAGTTCACATTTGTGGGTCATGATGACCTCCAGGTTGCTTTTGCTGGGATGCTGTAGTTGGCCTTGGACCAAAGAGTACCGTAGCCTGGATGTGTTGCCAGGCCCAACAGGCACCAACTGCGATCTTCAGGTATGCTGTACGGCCACAGGCCAAACGTCTGTGAGGATAGGGGCATATGGGTACATGCAAAGCAGTCAGTTTTATTATTCAGGTGAGCTGTAGTGTTCATAAACTGCCACCAGAAATTAGTGGCGTAGCCATGGGGAAACTTGGTGTACTTTCCTTTGTCATACAGTGTCTGCCTTTTCTTCATATAGCGTGACTTGTTGTCCCTCACGGAAGCAAAGATGAGGAGCCCGGTCAGGGTCAGGGCCGCTGCAGCTATTAGGAGCCACCACCTCATGACAACAGGACACACCCTCCTGTCGTGAGTAGACCCCCCGGCCAGGAAGGCTGACCCCTCCACCGGGCGAGATCACAACGATTGGGCGAGCCTGTGTCGGCTGAGTTTAGATGGCTTCACTTACTCGCCTGCAGTGACTCTGATGGATCCAGGATGGTCGTTCCGCAATTTTGCAAGCGGTGGGCGTGGTGAGGAGAACCTGATGTGGTCCCTCCCACCTGGGTGTGCTCCAGTTTTTCCTTTGGAGCACCTTGATCAGAACCCAGACACTGGGCTGTAATCTGCAAGACACTTGATAGACATCATTACATTCTTCGTTATTTACAATCATCTCTTTATTTTCCTACAACTTAGACATACATTTTGCTACTGAAATTGTATCTGCCTTTTTCACTGGGTAGATTTCCGGCCACTTTGAGAACACGTCTATGACCACTAGGGCGTATTTCGACCCTTGGCATTCATTTAGCTCAATAAAGTCCATATGAATTGTGTGAAAAGGATAAGGTGGTGTGGGAAAACGGCCTCTTTTTGGTCTCAGGTTCCCCTGAGCATTCTATTTTTGACATGCCATGCATGTTCTGACAAATTGTTTTGCTGAAGTTCCAAAATTTACAGTGTAGAAATGAGAGTTGACAATACAGGTCATTGCCTCCGTTGACAAATGCGTACAGCCATGAGTCACTAACGCCGCCATTTTGTGGAGGGATTTTGGCAACACTGGCTTGCCATAACACATCATTAAGTCGTTTGTCAGAACTGCACCGTGTTTTAGCCATTTTGCCTGCTCGGCTGTGCTTGCTGCTTTTTGTTCATTTTTCAACACATCCAGTGGAATCTGATGTGTGTCTACTGCCATCAATGTGATGTTTGTCGTTTGTGCCGCCTGTTTTGCTGCTCTGTCAGCAAAGTTATTGCCTGTAGTAATGAAAGAGCCATCAGTTTTGTGTGCTGCACATTTACACAATGCGAGTTGTTGTGGTAAATGTATTACAGTCAGTAGGCGTTGTAGCAGGCTGGCATGCTGAACCGGTGGATGTGGTTGATGTAATCATTCCTCTGTTTTGCCAAATATTCTGCAAAATGATGCACAGCAGAGAAAACATACTGGCTGTCTGTATAAATGTTTATTTGTTTATCTTTGTGTATTTCACATGCGCGAATCACAGCTATCAGCTCAGCGCTCTGTGCAGAATATGAAGAAGAAAGTGGTTTTGCTTCTATTATCCTACTATCTGTGGTTACTGCGTAACCTACACAATTTCGGCCTGTGCTGTAAGGTCAAATAAGTTCTTAAGTGGCTGCCTCAAAACTGTTTTGCATTATTTCTCTGTGGCCTACTCCTACAATCTCGTGTGAAGTGACCTTCCTCTCCACGGTTCTAGCAGGCGTTGTCTCTATGTTATCTGCTGTTTCTGCGTGACTGTCTGCAGCCTTGGTGTTTGTGACTTTGCTCGCCTCTCTGTTCCTGATAGCCACCTGCGGATTAGTGTTTTAGTCTATTGTCAACACGTCAGCCTTATTTTTAAGTTACAGAATGCTTCTTCTTTTTTTTGTCTTGGTTTGGGAGAATAGATGCAACACTACATTTTCACTTAAGGCAGTTTGAAATAATTTCTAGTTTTCAAACAAATCATGGATCTCACACATTTCAAACTTTCAAGTTGTTTCCCATTTATACATATATATATATATATTTAACTTTGCATTGCTCATAGCTCATAGCTCTAAACCTAGGCATTTTTCAATCATATGCCTAATCACCATGTGTCACTGTGATTCTCAAGTATTGTCACAAGTTCGTTTAAATTCGTTTCCAAAACCAACAAAATAATCAAACAAAAACATAAACGTGTCAGGACACAAAAGAAAAAAGAAAAATGCTGCCACCCGAACAAGGCAGAAGTCTGCATATGTTGGCTTTTAATAGCATGCAGCTTCTGCTCTAAAAGAAACAAATAAATAAAAATAAAAGAAAATGTGTAACATGCTCATCAGCTTAGCAGTGTCTACATATTTAATTCAGCTTCTCAATCCTGTAGTTTTAGCTGTTGTCTACAGGGTTTTGCTTATTGGTTGTTATTATAGGTGTGCTCTATATCTCAGCAATGTGTCATGCTAGAATGATAGCTGTGAAGCTGGTCAAGTGCCTCTATGCACTTCATTAGTTAGTTATTCTCTGTATTGTCTTCATCTCACATGTCATTACACTGAGTTTCAGCAAACCTTAAGCTTGATGCAGACTACTGCTTAACAATTATCCACCTCACATCATAACCGACTAAGGTGCCTCTTCATATTAACATTATGTCATTGTTAATATTATCCTCTTTGTCTTATATAACAGCAATAGCATATTATAATATTTTATTAGTGTGTACCACTATACTACTACTGAGCCAATTTGATAGTTAGGATCATCTTATTTAGCAAACAGATAATTTAGAATTCATCCAATCTGCGGTCACATTTGTTCTCTCTGTTGCATGGCGGACCAGGCAGTTCTATTATAATATATTATTTATATTTTATTTTGTATCCATCAAGGGCTTCAGATGACCTGCAGTATCATCCTTTTCCCAAGGTGGAGACAGTTACCTTTTCACACACTGTCCTTGGCTGAACAGTGACACAGCCTTAATATACTTTATTTATGTTATTAAAATATTTTCGTGTGAATTATTTGCTTTATATCCATTTTATACATTGTGGGCATGGTCATCATGCCAACTGTGTTTCATTGATAATATCACTTTACAGGTTGTTATCCTTGCTATTATTAATTTCAAATACTCTAAAGATAATTTCTACTGTAATTTTCCCTTTGTTTATCTTTATTTCGTACTTTTTATATTTATATCTACTCAGTGGGGTCTGTTTTCAACCCTTTGGCAAAAAGATTACGCCGCTTCTCCTTCCTGTCGTGGCCGGCCAAATGACCTCTTAGCCATCCAAAGGGCATTACATGACAGTAAGAAGGAAAACTACCATCTCCAGAATAAAATTCAACAGATTGAAGATGAGAAACTTCAACTGGAGGAGAAGTGTAGACAGATGGAAGTGAAATATAAAAACCTGGAAGAAAGACAACAACGCCAGCCCGACATAAATATTATTAATGACGGTTGGGGAATCAAGTTTGGACAAGCCCGAGACCAGATTGTCTTCCTAATTAAGGAAGACAAGCAAAAGAGCGCGGAACTAAAGGAGATGTCCAACCAGCTTAAAGACAGCAAAGCTACGGTTGAGAAGACAGAATGGGATCTCCAATATATGGACCAAAAGAATCGGCTGCTCCAAACAAACTTCGATGAAGCTGTGAAAAAAAATAAAGAAATCCTCCAACAGAAGGAAGAACAGGAGAAAAAGCAAAGAGACATGGAGCACAAACTCAAAGTCACGGAGGAAAAATACACAATGCTGAAAGAAAAGGTGGATGATACTCTGCGCCAAAATAAAGACCTTCTTCAAGAGAAAAAGCAACTAGAAGGGGAAAAAGAAAAACTGGACAAACAATGCTCACACATGCAGAAAAGGATGGATCAAATGGCGAGAAACAACTCCGAGCTCACTAAGGGGATATTGTTGGGATACAACAACTTGAAGCGCAAACACACTGAAATGCAGGCGCAAAAGCAAGAACAAGACAACATACATGGCGACCTGCAGCGTACGCTCCAAGATATCCACAGAAGAAATGAGGAGCTACAAGACATGTACAAAGAAGTACAACAGAGAAACACAGACATGCACAAGGACAAGATAATGCAGGAGGAAACATCCAAAGAGCTCAAGGAAAAGCTTGAAGAAAAACAAGCAACATTGGAAGAGGTGGAGAAAACATGCAAGAAGCTTGAGAAACAAAACGTAGAAACCATCGATGAGTTGAGAACCCTCATCCTGGAAAAAAAAGCTCTTGTAGAAAACTGCATGAAAAAGAAGAACAAACGCTTCCGCTGGCCCTGGAGGAGGAACTCTACTGCTTCCTCACCTGGTGTAGCCTCGTCTTGCTCCACCTCTGTTCACCCCCCCAACCAGTCCCGGCAGTTGACTGTCCCCTCCTGAGCCTGGTTCTGCCGGAGGTTTCTGCCCGTTTAAAGGCAGTTTTTCCTCCCAACTGTCGCCTAGTGCGTGCTCAGAGGGGATTGTTGGGGATTTCTCTCCTCTACCTTGTTTCATTATTTACTTAACTTTTTGTTCTTACTTCATTTTACCTTGTTTCATTATTTACTTGTTAACTCTTTCTTTTTCAACTTATTTATAAAACAATAAACAATTGAATTTATCCTTTGAGTATTTTTCATCTATACCTTTTTCAAACATTCATATCTGTCGTTTATCTTCTTCTTGAAACCTCATAAATGGTGAAGGAAAAATCCAACAGTTCATCTATATATAAAGAAGCACTTAAACTAAAACTGACATAGCTACGTTAATCCTACCGTAAAACAATAAGACGAGGTACGACCTCTCTCATGCTCCTAGGATGTGGGGGTGAACGCCAGAACACCCTGGAATGTTACAGACCTCCTAGGATGAGACATTCTTTCAATATGCCACCAACTATATACTTCTACACACAAATGATTACATGCAGTATTCTACCATATGCAAACTTATATCATTAAAAGACTATACTGACTACTAAGTAAAATTTTCCATTGACATACTTCATCATGAGAAGTATGGCTGCTGTGCCAACCTTGTTGTTGGTCAAAACTCCCTCACTTTCTATCTGCTGGATGAGTGTCCTTATACCAAGGTTCCATTTGAGCTTCTGGCTGGAGAAATAGTTAATAATCCTTCTGCCTTTGGTTATGAGGGCCTGACCTAAGCGCTCACTGATATCGATGCCTGTGAGTTTGTAAAAGTGGTTCGAAAGACCTTTCCGAGTAAACAAGAATGGCCACTGCTCCTGAATTTCAGCTACTGAAGGTGAGGGACAACTGTTGATAAGCTGCCGCTGAGAAATATATGTGAGGCACATGAAGTCATCCACATCAGGTCTCTCCACAGCTCCAGGTCCTTGTGAATTGAAAATTGTTAACAAGATGTGTTTCTTTTCCTCTAAAGAAGTTGGCGTTTCCCCCTCAGGAAGTTCAACTGGCTGCCAATTTATACAACCATAGCTATCAACAAGGCATCTAACTTTTTTAGGTGGGGTTGCACTACTGTTGGGACTGCAGTCTTCCTCATTCCTGGTTCTCTTTGTTTGACGAAGACGATTTGATGCTTCTTAGTAGTGAATAATGTCCACAACCCAGTCTTTCTGACCATACTTCTCCTGTCCTCTGGATGAGCTCTGTCTCCTCTTGTGATTGCATGCGACAGTCGGAGTGGAAATCTTTCCCAAGGAATCTGGAAGTGTGAGACCCAAGAGCTGGAGTAATGGTTGTACATAGTGGTGGACGTGGAGGAGGAGGGGTGAGGTGGATGGCTTGATGTTTCAGCTGATGCAGCAGGGCAAGGCTCCAGAGTAATGGTGTCATTCAGGTTCTCTGGTCTGTTGCCATCTAAAAAAAAATAAATAAATAAAGATCATTGGAAAAGCTACCTTAAAAAGCTACTATGTCAACAAATATGTCCTCACTAAAAGATGAACCCTTCAATTAGGATTGAGTAGTAATGGCAAGGCAGTTTTGGGGACCTTGTCTGAAGATGAAAAGAAGCAATCCCAGGACTGCAAAAGAACTACAAACTCAAGGTCTTGCATTGAAAAGACCTTGAGTCAATATATTTTACAGCATGTCACAATTTCAAATCCTTAGTTGCACCACTACCAATGAAAGGTTAATGGTGTTAGATTTAGTGTCTACTTTTGTTTATGTTTTCCGTGTTAATTATCTACCGGACAATGTGAGCCCCAAAACGCTGTTCAATATTATACCGTCAAAGTACATGTGTAGTATGGTGAAGAGAACAAAAAAGCTAATCAAGCTAATCAGTGACATATGAGTCTATGAGTGACCTTCAAATCATAGACTCAAGTCTATGATTTATACAGAACCTACACAAACCTCCTTTAAATGCAAGAAGTAGTTTACGTATTTGAATTGGTGTGAGAAAGGGTTTGAGATCTTCTGCCTCCACAAACAAAAGATCACTTTTTTGTTGTACACCAATAACGTCCGTCAGATGTTCTACAATGCAGATTATTTTCTCTCTGTCTAGTGCCGGCAGGAGCCTTGTGAGTTCCTCTTCAATTTCCATCCCTGAAAAAGAATTAAGAGGAAAATGAATGGTGTAGGGAGACAACAAAAAGACCTGCCATGTTATAAAGTGGTAGTGGGTAATAATCCATCAGACTGTCAGCATTTACACACACACTTCTTTCTGGAGGGCAACGCAAGCAGTGAAGTCCAAGGTCAATGAGAAGTACGGATTGATGCAACTCGAGCACAAAGTACAATCCAGAATCATTAACAAGTATAACAGCTATCTTCCCAAAAACCAAGCCATCATCACTGTCATCTACAATGGAAACATAGCCTTTCACATACTTGGTACCTTTGTGGACAACTGCTGACACATCCAAAGTGGTCTGATTAGTGCAGCCGGCTTTTGCCACAGCTTCTTGAATGACAGCGTTGTAAAGATGATGATTGTAATCACTTGCTTCTCCAATGATTTGAACTGTAGGTGGAAACAATTGGCCCACTGAGAGGTAGGACTGCAGTAACTGATGCCGTTCTGTCAGAGTCTTGCATAAGTTGACGAAGTTGTGCACTGTTCTTGTACATGCTTTGAAATACGAGTGCTTGCTCTCAAACCTAAGGGTCCACAAACGAATGTGTGGTCCAAAGTGAAGGATAAGCTCTGCATAATGTAACAAATAGTGAGTTCATAGTGACTAATAGTGACTTCAGTGCACGGTTGCAGGCATCAGCTGACACAGAATCGCTGGCACAGGCTGGTTAGTTATTTAATGGTTTCAGCTTTGTTTATTTGATCTAAGACTTCAGTGCATGGTCGCAAAGATCAGCTGACACAGAATCGCTGGCACAGGCTGGTTAGTTATTTAATGGTTTCAACTTAGTTTATTTTCTCTAAAACTTCAGTGCACGGTCGCAGGGATCAGCTGACACAGATCGCTGGTTAGTTATTTAATGGTTTCAGCTTTGTTTATTTGATCTACAACTTCAGTCCACGTTCGCAGGGATCAGCTGACACAGATCTCTGGCACAGGCTGGTTAGTTATTTAATGGTTTCAGCTTAGTTTATTTGATCTAAAACTTCAGTGCACGGTTGCAGGGATCAGCTGACACAGATCCCTGGCACAGGCTGGTTAGTTATTTAATGGTTTCAGCTTAGTTTATCTAAAACTTCAGTGCACGGTTGCAGGGATCAGCTGAAACAGATCGCTGGTACAGGCTGGTTAGTTATTTAATGGTTTCAGCTTAGTTTATTTGATCTAAAACTTCAGTGCACGATTGCAGGGATCAGCTGAAACAGATCGCTGGTACAGGCTGGTTAGTTATTTAATGGTTTCAGCCAAGTTTATCTAAAACTTCAGTGCACGGTTGTAGGGATCAGCTGAAACAGATCGCTGGTACAGGCTGGTTAGTTATTTAATGGTTTCAGCCAAGTTTATCTAAAACTTCAGTGCACGGTTGCAGGGATCAGCTGACACAGATCCCTTGCACAGGCTGGTTAATTATTTAATGGTTTCAACTTAGTTTATTTTATCTAAAACTTCAGTGCACGGTCGCAGGGATCCGCTGACACAGATCGCTGGCACAGGCTGGTTAGTTATTTAATGGTTTCAGCTTAGTTTATTTGATCTAAAACTTCAGTGCACGGTTGCAGGGATCAGCTGACACAGATCGCTGTCACAGGCTGGTTAGTTATTTAAATGGTTTCAGCTTAGTTTATTTGATCTAAAACTTCAGTGCACGGTCGCAAAGATCAGCTGACACAGATCCCTGGCACAGGCTGGTTAGTTATTTAATGGTTTCAGCTTACTTTATTTTCTGTAAAACTTCAGTGCACAGTTGCAGGGATCAGCTAACACAGATCCCTGACACACGCTGGTTAGTTATTTAATGGTTTCAACTTAGTTTATTTTCTCTAAAACTTCAGTGCACGGTCGCAGGGATCAGCTGACACAGATCGCTGGTTAGTTATTTAATGGTTTCAGCTTAGTTTATTTGATCTAAAACTTCAGTGCACGGTTGCAGGGATCAGCTGACACAGATCGCTCGCACAGGCTGGTTAGTTATTTAATTGTTTCAGCTTACTTTATTTTCTTGAAAACTTCAGTGCACAGTTGCAGGGATCAGCTAACACAGATCCCTGACACACGCTGGTTAGTTATTTAATGGTTTCAACTTAGTTTATTTTCTCTAAAAATTCAGTGCACGGTTGCAGGGATCAGTTGACAAAGATTCCTGGCACAGGCTGGTTAGTTATTTAATGGTTTCAACTTAGTTTATTTTATCTAAAACTTCAGTGCACGGTTGCAGGGATCAGCTGACACAGACCGCTGGCACAGGCTGGTTGGTTATTTAATGGTTTCAGCTTAGTTTATTTGATCTAAGACTTCAGTGCACGATTGCAGGGATCAGCTGAAACAGATCGCTGGCACAGGCTGGTTAGTTATTTCGTGGTTTCAGCTTAGTTTATTTTGATCTAAGACTTCAGTGCACATTCGCAAAGATCAGCTGAAACAGATCGCTGGCACAGGCTGGTTAGTTATTTAATGGTTTCAACTTAGTTTATCTAAAACTTCAGTGCACGGTTGCAGGAATCAGCTGACACAGATCGCTGGCACAGGCTGGTTAGTTATTTAATGGTTTCAGCTTAGTTTATCTAAAACTTCAGTGCACGGTTGCAGGGATCAGATGAAACAGATCGCTGGCACAAGCTGGCTAGTTATTTAATGGTTTCAGCCAAGTTTATCTAAAACTTCAGTGCACGGTCGCAGGGATCCGCTGACACAGATCGCTGGCACAGGCTGGTTAGTTATTTAATGGTTTCAGGTTAGTTTATTTGATCTAAGACTTCAGTGCATGGTCGCAAAGATCAGCTGACACAGAACCCTGGCACAGGCTGGTTAGTTATTTAATGGTTTCAACATAGTTTATTTTATCTAAAACTTCAGTGCACGGTTGCAGGGATCAGCTAACACAGATCCCTGGCACACGCTGGTTAGTTATTTAATGGTTTCAGCTTAGTTTATTTGATCTAAAACTTCAGTGCACGGTCGCAGTGATCAGCTGACACAGATCGCTGGTTAGTTATTTAATGGTTTCAGCTTTGTTTATTTTCTCTAAAACTTCAGTGCACGGTTGCAGGGATCAGCTGACACAGATCGCTGGCACAGGCTGGTTAGTTATTTAGTGGTTTCAGCTTAGTTTATTTGATCTAAAACTTCAGTGCACGGTTGCAGGGATCAGCTGACACAGATCGCTCGCACAGGCTGGTTAGTTATTTAATGGTTTCAGGTTAGTTTATTTGATCTAAGACTTCAGTGCATGGTCGCAAAGATCAGCTGACACAGATCCCTGGCACTGGCTGGTTAGTTATTTAATTGTTTCAGCTTACTTTATTTTCTGTAAAACTTCAGTGCACAGTTGCAGGGATCAGCTAACACAGATCCCTAACACGCTGGTTAGTTATTTAATGGTTTCAACTTAGTTTATTTTCTCTAAAAATTCAGTGCACGGTTGCAGGGATCAGTTGAAAAAGATTCCTGGCACAGGCTGGTTAGTTATTTAATGGTTTCAACTTAGTTTATTTGATCTAAAACTTCAGTGCACGGTTGCAGGGATCAGCTGACACAGATCGCTGGCACAGGCTGGTTAGTTGTTTAGTGGTTTCAGCTTAGTTTATTTGATCTAAAACTTCAGTCCACATTCGCAGGGATCAGCTGACACAGATCGCTGGCACAGGCTGGTTAGTTATTTAATGGTTTCAGCTTGGTTTATTTTATCTAAAACTTCAGTGCACGGTTGCAGGGATCAGCTGACACAGATCGCTGGCACAGGCTGGTTAGTTATTTAATGGTTTCAGCCAAGTTTATCTAAAACTTCAGTGCACGGTTGCAGGGATCAGCTGACACAGATCGCTGGCACAGGCTGGTTAGTTATTTAATGGTTTCAGCTTAGTTTATCTAAAACTTCAGTGCACGGTTGCAGGGATCAGATGAAACAGATCGCTGGCACAGGCTGGCTAGTTATTTAATGGTTTCAGCCAAGTTTATCTAAAACTTCAGTGCACGGTTGCAGGGATCAGTTGAAAAAGATTCCTGGCACAGGCTGGTTAGTTATTTAATGGTTTCAACTTAGTTTATTTGATCTAAAACTTCAGTGCACGGTTGCAGGGATCAGCTGACACAGATCGCTGGCACAGGCTGGTTAGTTGTTTAGTGGTTTCAGCTTAGTTTATTTGATCTAAAACTTCAGTCCACGTTCGCAGGGATCAGCTGACACAGATCTCTGGCACAGCCTGGTTGGTTATTTAATGGTTTCAGCTTAGTTTATTTGATCTAAAACTTCAGTGCACGGTTGCAGGGATCAGCTGACACAGATCGCTCGCACAGGCTGGTTGGTTATTTAATGGTTTCAGGTTAGTTTATTTGATCTAAGACTTCAGTGCACGTTCGCAAAGATCAGCTGAAACAGATCGCTGGCACAGATCCCTTGCACAGGCTGGTTAGTTATTTAATGGTTTCAACTTAGTTTATTTTATCTAAAACTTCAGTGCACGGTCGCAGGGATCAGCTGACACAGATCGCTGGCACAGCCTGGTTGGTTATTTAATGGTTTCAACTTAGTTTATTTTCTCTAAAACTTCAGTGCACGGTTGCAGGGATCAGCTGACACAGATCGCTGGTTAGTTATTTAATGGTTTCAACTTTGTTTATTTGATCTACAACTTCAGTCCACGTTCGCAGGGATCAGCTGACACAGATCTCTGGCACAGGCTGGTTGGTTATTTAATGGTTTCAGCTTAGTTTATTTGATCTAAAACTTCAGTGCACGGTGGCAGGGATCAGCTGACACAGATCTCTGGCACAGCCTGGTTGGTTATTTAATGGTTTCAGCTTAGTTTATTTGATCTAAAACTTCAGTGCACGGTTGCAGGGATCAGCTGACACATATCTCTGGCACAGGCTGGTTAGTTATTTAATGGTTTCAGGTTAGTTTATTTGATCTAAGACTTCAGTGCATGGTTGCAATGATCAGCTGACACAGATCCCTGGCACAGGCTGGTTAGTTATTTAATTGTTTCAGCTTACTTTATTTTCTGTAAAACTTCAGTGCACAGTTGCAGGGATCAGCTAACACAGATCCCTGACACACGCTGGTTAGTTATTTAATGGTTTCAACTTAGTTTATTTTCTCTAAAAATTCAGTGCACGGTTGCAGGGATCAGTTGACAAAGATTCCTGGCACAGGCTGGTTAGTTATTTAGTGGTTTCAGCTTAGTTTATTTGATCTAAGACTTCAGTTCATGGTCGCAATGATCAGCTGACACAGATCCCTGGCACAGGCTGGTTAGTTATTTAATTGTTTCAGCTTACTTTATTTTCTGTAAAACTTCAGTGCACAGTTGCAGGGATCAGCTAACACAGATCCCTAACACGCTGGTTAGTTATTTAATGGTTTCAACTTAGTTTATTTTCTCTAAAACTTCAGTGCACGGTCGCAGGGATCAGCTGACACAGATCGCTGGCACAGCCTGGTTGGTTATTTAATGGTTTCAACTTAGTTTATTTTCTCTAAAACTTCAGTGCACGGTTGCAGGGATCAGCTGACACAGATCGCTGGTTAGTTATTTAATGGTTTCAACTTTGTTTATTTGATCTACAACTTCAGTCCACGTTCGCAGGGATCAGCTGACACAGATCTCTGGCACAGGCTGGTTGGTTATTTAATGGTTTCAGCTTAGTTTATTTGATCTAAAACTTCAGTGCACGGTTGCAGGGATCAGCTGACACAGATCGCTGGCACAGGCTGGTTAGTTATTTAATGGTTTCAGGTTAGTTTATTTGATCTAAGACTTCAGTGCATGGTTGCAATGATCAGCTGACACAGATCCCTGGCACAGGCTGGTTAGTTATTTAATTGTTTCAGCTTACTTTATTTTCTGTAAAACTTCAGTGCACAGTTGCAGGGATCAGCTAACACAGATCCCTGACACACGCTGGTTAGTTATTTAATGGTTTCAACTTAGTTTATTTTCTCTAAAAATTCAGTGCACGGTTGCAGGGATCAGTTGACAAAGATTCCTGGCACAGGCTGGTTAGTTATTTAGTGGTTTCAGCTTAGTTTATTTGATCTAAGACTTCAGTTCATTGTCGCAATGATCAGCTGACACAGATCCCTGGCACAGGCTGGTTAGTTATTTAATTGTTTCAGCTTACTTTATTTTCTGTAAAACTTCAGTGCACAGTTGCAGGGATCAGCTAACACAGATCCCTAACACGCTGGTTAGTTATTTAATGGTTTCAACTTAGTTTATTTTCTCTAAAAATTCAGTGCACGGTTGCAGGGATCAGCTGACACAGATCGCTGGCACAGGCTGGTTAGTTATTTAATGGTTTCAGCTTAGTTTATTTGATCTAAAACTTCAGTCCACGTTCGCAGGGATCAGCTGACACAGATCTCTGGCACAGCCTGGTTGGTTATTTAATGGTTTCAGCTTAGTTTATTTGATCTAAAACTTCAGTGCACGGTTGCAGGGATCAGCTGACACAGATCGCTCGCACAGGCTGGTTGGTTATTTAATGGTTTCAGGTTAGTTTATTTGATCTAAGACTTCAGTGCACGTTCGCAAAGATCAGCTGAAACAGATCGCTGGCACAGATCCCTTGCACAGGCTGGTTAGTTATTTAATGGTTTCAACTTAGTTTATTTTATCTTAAACTTCAGTGCACGGTTGCAGGGATCCGCTGACACAGATCGCTGGTTAGTTATTTAATGGTTTCAACTTTGTTTATTTGATCTACAACTTCAGTCCACGTTCGCAGGGATCAGCTGACACAGATCTCTGGCACAGGCTGGTTGGTTATTTAATGGTTTCAGCTTAGTTTATTTGATCTAAGACTTCAGTGCACGGTTGCAAGGATCAGCTGACACAGATCGCTGGCACAGGCTGGTTAGTTATTTAATGGTTTCAACTTAGTTTATTTTATCTAAAACTTCAGTGCACGGTCGCAGTGATCAGCTGACACAGATCGCTGGTTAGTTATTTAATGGTTTCAACTTTGTTTATTTGATCTACAACTTCAGTCCACGTTCGCAGGGATCAGCTGACACAGATCTCTGGCACAGGCTGGTTGGTTATTTAATGGTTTCAGCTTAGTTTATCTAAAACTTCAGTGCACGGTTGTAGGGATCAGCTGACACAGATCGCTGGTTAGTTATTTAATGGTTTCAGCTTAGTTTATTTGATCTACAACTTCAGTCCACGTTCGCAGGGATCAGCTGACACAGATCTCTGGCACAGGCTGGTTGGTTATTTAATGGTTTCAACTTAGTTCATTTTCTCTAAAACTTCAGTGCACGGTTGCAGGGATCAGCTGACACAGATCTCTGGCACAGCCTGGTTGGTTATTTAATGGTTTCAGCTTAGTTTATTTGATCTAAAACTTCAGTGCACGGTTGCAGGGATCAGCTGACACAGATCTCTGGCACAGGCTGGTTAGTTATTTAATGGTTTCAGGTTAGTTTATTTGATCTAAGACTTCAGTGCATGGTTGCAATGATCAGCTGACACAGATCCCTGACACACGCTGGTTAGTTATTTAATTGTTTCAGCTTACTTTATTTTCTGTAAAACTTCAGTGCACATTTGCAGGGATCAGCTAACACAGATCCCTGACACACGCTGGTTAGTTATTTAATGGTTTCAACTTAGTTTATTTTCTCTAAAAATTCAGTGCACGGTTGCAGGGATCAGTTGACAAAGATTCCTGGCACAGGCTGGTTAGTTATTTAGTGGTTTCAGCTTAGTTTATTTGATCTAAGACTTCAGTGCATGGTCGCAAAGATCAGCTGACACAGATCCCTAACACGCTGGTTAGTTATTTAATGGTTTCAACTTAGTTTATTTTCTCTAAAAATTCAGTGCACGGTTGCAGGGATCAGTTGACAAAGATTCCTGGCACAGGCTGGTTAGTTATTTAGTGGTTTCAGCTTAGTTTATTTGATCTAAGACTTCAGTGCATGGTCGCAATGATCAGCTGACACAGATCCCTGGCACAGGCTGGTTAGTTATTTAATTGTTTCAGCTTACTTTATTTTCTGTAAAACTTCAGTGCACAGTTGCAGGGATCAGCTAACACAGATCCCTAACACGCTGGTTAGTTATTTAATGGTTTCAACTTAGTTTATTTTCTCTAAAAATTCAGTGCACGGTTGCAGGGATCAGCTGACACAGATCGCTGGCACAGGCTGGTTAGTTATTTAATGGTTTCAGCTTAGTTTATTTGATCTAAAACTTCAGTCCACGTTCGCAGGGATCAGCTGACACAGATCTCTGGCACAGCCTGGTTGGTTATTTAATGGTTTCAGCTTAGTTTATTTGATCTAAAACTTCAGTGCACGGTTGCAGGGATCAGCTGACACAGATCGCTCGCACAGGCTGGTTGGTTATTTAATGGTTTCAGGTTAGTTTATTTGATCTAAGACTTCAGTGCACGTTCGCAAAGATCAGCTGAAACAGATCGCTGGCACAGATCCCTTGCACAGGCTGGTTAGTTATTTAATGGTTTCAACTTAGTTTATTTTATCTTAAACTTCAGTGCACGGTCGCAGGGATCCGCTGACACAGATCGCTGGTTAGTTATTTAATGGTTTCAGCTTAGTTTATTTGATCTAAGACTTCAGTGCACGGTTGCAAGGATCAGCTGACACAGATCGCTGGCACAGGCTGGTTAGTTATTTAATGGTTTCAACTTAGTTTATTTTATCTAAAACTTCAGTGCACGGTCGCAGTGATCAGCTGACACAGATCGCTGGTTAGTTATTTAATGGTTTCAACTTTGTTTATTTGATCTACAACTTCAGTCCACGTTCGCAGGGATCAGCTGACACAGATCTCTGGCACAGGCTGGTTGGTTATTTAATGGTTTCAGCTTAGTTTATCTAAAACTTCAGTGCACGGTTGTAGGGATCAGCTGACACAGATCGCTGGCACAGGCTGGTTAGTTATTTAATGGTTTCAACTTAGTTTATTTTATCTAAAACTTCAGTGCACGGTCGCAGTGATCAGCTGACACAGATCGCTGGTTAGTTATTTAATGGTTTCAACTTTGTTTATTTGATCTACAACTTCAGTCCACGTTCGCAGGGATCAGCTGACACAGATCTCTGGCACAGGCTGGTTAGTTATTTAATGGTTTCAGCTTAGTTTATTTGATCTAAGACTTCAGTGCACGGTTGCAAGGATCAGCTGACACAGATCGCTGGCACAGGCTCGTTAGTTATTTAATGGTTTCAACTTAGTTTATTTTATCTAAAACTTCAGTGCACGGTCGCAGTGATCAGCTGACACAGATCGCTGGTTAGTTATTTAATGGTTTCAACTTTGTTTATTTGATCTACAACTTCAGTCCACGTTCGCAGGGATCAGCTGACACAGATCTCTGGCACAGGCTGGTTGGTTATTTAATGGTTTCAACTTAGTTTATTTTCTCTAAAACTTCAGTGCACGGTTGCAGGGATCAGCTGACACAGATCTCTGGCACAGCCTGGTTGGTTATTTAATGGTTTCAGCTTAGTTTATTTGATCTAAAACTTCAGTGCACGGTTGCAGGGATCAGCTGACACAGATCTCTGGCACAGGCTGGTTAGTTATTTAATGGTTTCAGGTTAGTTTATTTGATCTAAGACTTCAGTGCATGGTTGCAATGATCAGCTGACACAGATCCCTGACACACGCTGGTTAGTTATTTAATTGTTTCAGCTTACTTTATTTTCTGTAAAACTTCAGTGCACATTTGCAGGGATCAGCTAACACAGATCCCTGACACACGCTGGTTAGTTATTTAATGGTTTCAACTTAGTTTATTTTCTCTAAAAATTCAGTGCACGGTTGCAGGGATCAGTTGACAAAGATTCCTGGCACAGGCTGGTTAGTTATTTAGTGGTTTCAGCTTAGTTTATTTGATCTAAGACTTCAGTGCATGGTCGCAAAGATCAGCTGACACAGATCCCTAACACGCTGGTTAGTTATTTAATGGTTTCAACTTAGTTTATTTTCTCTAAAAATTCAGTGCACGGTTGCAGGGATCAGCTGACACAGATCGCTGGCACAGGCTGGTTAGTTATTTAATGGTTTCAACTTAGTTTATTTGATCTAAAACTTCAGTGCACGGTTGCAGGGATCAGCTGACACAGATCGCTGGCACAGGCTGGTTAGTTATTTAATGGTTTCAGCTTAGTTTTTTTGATCTAAGACTTCAGTGCACGGTTGCAAGGATCAGCTGACACAGATCACTGGCACAGGCTGGTTAGTTATTTAATGGTTTCAACTTAGTTTATTTTCTCTAAAAATTCAGTGCACGGTTGCAGGGATCAGTTGACAAAGATTCCTGGCACAGGCTGGTTAGTTATTTAGTGGTTTCAGCTTAGTTTATTTGATCTAAAACTTCAGTGCACGGTTGCAGGGATCAGCTGACACAGATCGCTCGCACAGGCTGGTTGGTTATTTAATGGTTTCAGGTTAGTTTATTTGATCTAAGACTTCAGTGCACGTTCGCAAAGATCAGCTGAAACAGATCGCTGGCACAGGCTGGTTAGTTATTTAATGGTTTCAACTTAGTTTATTTTATCTTAAACTTCAGTGCACGGTCGCAGGGATCCGCTGACACAGATCGCTGGTTAGTTATTTAATGGTTTCAGCTTAGTTTATTTTATCTAAAACTTCAGTGCACGGTCGCAGGGATCAGCTGACCCAGATCGCTGGCACAGGCTGGTTAGTTATTTAATGGTTTCAGCTTAGTTTATTTGATCTAAGACTTCAGTGCACGGTTGCAAGGATCAGCTGACACAGATCGCTGGCACAGGCTGGTTAGTTATTTAATGGTTTCAACTTAGTTTATTTTATCTAAAACTTCAGTGCACGGTCGCAGTGATCAGCTGACACAGATCGCTGGCACAGGCTGGTTGGTTATTTAATGGTTTCAGCTTAGTTTATTTGATCTAAAACTTCAGTGCACGGTTGCAGGGATCAGCTGACACAGATCGCTGGCACAGGCTGGTTGGTTATTTAATGGTTCCAGCTTAGTTTATTTGATCTAAAACTTCAGTGCACTGAAGCATTGTAACAAAAAATAATTTCCCCCAGGGATCAATAAAGTATTCTGATTCTGATTCTGATTCTAAGTGCACGGTTGCAGGGATCAGCTGACACAGATCGCTGGCACAGGCTGGTTAGTTATTTAATGGTTTCAGCTTAGTTTATTTGATCTAAAACTTCAGTGCACGGTTGCAGGGATCAGCTGACACAGATCTCTGGCACAGGCTGGTTGGTTATTTAATGGTTTCAACTTAGTTTATTTTCTCTAAAACTTCAGTGCACGGTTGCAGGAATCAGCTGACACAGATCGCTGGTTAGTTATTTAATGGTTTCAACTTTGTTTATTTGATCTACAACTTCAGTCCACGTTCGCAGGGATCAGGTGACACAGATCTCTGGAATAGGCTGGTTGGTTATTTAATGGTTTCAACTTAGTTTATTTTCTCTAAAACTTCAGTGCACGGTTGCAGGGATCAGCTGACACAGATCTCTGGCACAGGCTGGTTAGTTATTTAATGGTTTCAGGTTAGTTTATTTGATCTAAGACTTCAGTGCATGGTTGCAATGATCAGCTGACACAGATCCCTGACACACGCTGGTTAGTTATTTAATTGTTTCAGCTTACTTTATTTTCTGTAAAACTTCAGTGCACATTTGCAGGGATCAGCTAACACAGATCCCTGACACACGCTGGTTAGTTATTTAATGGTTTCAACTTAGTTTATTTTCTCTAAAAATTCAGTGCACGGTTGCAGGGATAAGTTGACAAAGATTCCTGGCACAGGCTGGTTAGTTATTTAGTGGTTTCAGCTTAGTTTATTTGATCTAAGACTTCAGTGCATGGTCGCAAAGATCAGCTGACACAGATCCCTGACACACGCTGGTTAGTTATTTAATGGTTTCAACTTAGTGTATTTTCTCTAAAAATTCAGTGCACGGTTGCAGGGATCAGCTGACACAGATCGCTGGCACAGGCTGGTTAGTTATTTAATGGTTTCAACTTAGTTTATTTGATCTAAAACTTCAGTGCACGGTTGCAGGGATCAGCTGACACAGATCGCTGGCACAGGCTGGTTGGTTATTTAATGGTTTCAGCTTAGTTTATTTGATCTAAAACTTCAGTGCACGTTCGCAGGGATCAGCTGACACAGATCTCTGGCACAGCCTGGTTGGTTGTTTAGTGGTTTCAGCTTAGTTTATTTGATCTAAAACTTCAGTCCACGTTCGCAGGGATCAGCTGACACAGATCTCTGGCACAGCCTGGTTGGTTATTTAATGGTTTCAGCTTAGTTTATTTGATCTAAAACTTCAGTGCACGGTTGCAGGGATCAGCTGACACAGATCGCTCGCACAGGCTGGTTGGTTATTTAATGGTTTCAGGTTAGTTTATTTGATCTAAGACTTCAGTGCACGTTCGCAAAGATCAGCTGAAACAGATCGCTGGCACAGATCGCTGGCACAGGCTGGTTAGTTATTTAATGGTTTCAGCCAAGTTTATCTAAAACTTCAGTGCACGGTTGCAGGGATCAGCTGACACAGATCGCTGGCACAGGCTGGTTAGTTATTTAATGGTTTCAGCTTAGTTTATCTAAAACTTCAGTGCACGGTTGCAGGGATCAGCTGAAACAGATCGCTGGTACAGGCTGGTTAGTTATTTAATGGTTTCAGCCAAGTTTATCTAAAACTTCAGTGCACGGTTGCAGGGATCAGCTGACACAGATCCCTGGCACAGGCTGGCTAGTTATTTAATGGTTTCAGCTTAGTTTATCTAAAACTTCAGTGCACGGTTGCAGGGATCAGATGAAACAGATCGCTGGCACAGGCTGGCTAGTTATTTAATGGTTTCAGCCAAGTTTATCTAAAACTTCAGTGCACGGTTGCAGGGATCAGTTGAAAAAGATTCCTGGCACAGGCTGGTTAGTTATTTAATGGTTTCAACTTAGTTTATTTGATCTAAAACTTCAGTGCACGGTTGCAGGGATCAGCTGACACAGATCGCTGGCACAGGCTGGTTAGTTGTTTAGTGGTTTCAGCTTAGTTTATTTGATCTAAAACTTCAGTCCACGTTCGCAGGGATCAGCTGACACAGATCTCTGGCACAGGCTGGTTGGTTATTTAATGGTTTCAGCTTAGTTTATTTGATCTAAAACTTCAGTGCACGGTTGCAGGGATCAGCTGACACAGATCGCTCGCACAGGCTGGTTGGTTATTTAATGGTTTCAACTTAGTTTATTTTATCTTAAACTTCAGTGCACGGTCGCAGGGATCCGCTGACACAGATCGCTGGTTAGTTATTTAATGGTTTCAGCTTAGTTTATTTTATCTAAAACTTCAGTGCACGGTCGCAGGGATCAGCTGACACAGATCGCTGGTTAGTTATTTAATGGTTTCAGCTTTGTTTATTTGATCTAAAACTTCAGTCCACGTTTGCAGGGATCAGCTGACCCAGATCGCTGGCACAGGCTGGTTAGTTATTTAATGGTTTCAGCTTAGTTTTTTTGATCTAAGACTTCAGTGCACGGTTGCAAGGATCAGCTGACACAGATCACTGGCACAGGCTGGTTAGTTATTTAATGGTTTCAACTTAGTTTATTTTATCTAAAACTTCAGTGCACGGTCGCAGTGATCAGCTGACACAGATCGCTGGTTAGTTATTTAATGGTTTCAACTTAGTTTATTTGATCTAAAACTTCAGTCCACGTTCGCAGTGATCAGCTGACACAGATCTCTGGCACAGGCTGGTTGGTTATTTAATGGTTTCAGCTTAGTTTATTTGATCTAAAACTTCAGTGCACGGTTGCAGGGATCAGCTGACACAGATCTCTGGCACAGGCTGGTTGGTTATTTATTGGTTTCAGCTTAGTTTATTTGATCTAAGACGTAAGTGCACGGTTGCAGGGATCAGCTGACACAGATCGCTGGCACAGGCTGGTTAGTTATTTAATGGTTTCAGCTTAGTTTATTTGATCTAAAACGTAAGTGCACGGTTGCAGGGATCAGCTGACACAGATCGCTGGCACAGGCTGGTTAGTTATTTAAATGGTTTCAGCTTAGTTTATCTAAAACTTCAGTGCACGGTTGTAGGGATCAGCTGACACAGATCGTTGGCACAGGCTGGTTAGTTATTTAATGGTTTCAACTTAGTTTATCTAAAACTTCAGTGCACGGTTGCAGGAATCAGCTGAAACAGATCGCTGGCACAGGCTGGTTAGTTATTTAATGGTTTCAGCTTAGTTTATCTACAACTTCAGTGCACGGTTGTAGGGATCAGCTGACACAGATCGCTGGCACAGGCTGGTTAGTTATTTAATGGTTTCAGCTTAGTTTATCTAAAACTTCAGTGCACGGTTGCAGGGATCAGATGAAACAGATCGCTGGCACAGGCTGGCTAGTTATTTAATGGTTTCAGCTTAGTTTATCTAAAACTTCAGTGCACGGTTGCAGGGATCAGCTGACACAGATCCCTGGCACAGGCTGGTTAGTTATTTAATGGTTTCGGTTTGGTTTATTTTATCTAAAACTTCAGTGCACGGTTGCAGGGATCAGCTGACACAGATCGCTGGCACAGGCTGGTTAGTTATTTAATGGTTTCAGCCAAGTTTATCTAAAACTTCAGTGCACGGTTGCAGGGATCAGCTGACACAGATCGCTGGCACAGGCTGGTTAGTTATTTAATGGTTTCAGCTTAGTTTATCTAAAACTTCAGTGCACGGTTGCAGGGATCAGCTGAAACAGATCGCTGGTACAGGCTGGTTAGTTATTTAATGGTTTCAGCCAAGTTTATCTAAAACTTCAGTGCACGGTTGCAGGGATCAGCTGACACAGATCCCTGGCACAGGCTGGCTAGTTATTTAATGGTTTCAGCTTAGTTTATCTAAAACTTCAGTGCACGGTTGCAGGGATCAGATGAAACAGATCGCTGGCACAGGCTGGTTAGTTATTTAATGGTTTCAGCCAAGTTTATCTAAAACTTCAGTGCACGGTTGCAGGGATCAGCTGACACAGATCCCTGGCACAGGCTGGCTAGTTATTTAATGGTTTTAGCTTAGTTTATCTAAAACTTCAGTGCACGGTTGCAGGGATCAGCTGACACAGATCCCTTGCACAGGCTGGTTAGTTATTTAATGGTTTCAACTTAGTGTATTTTATCTAAAACTTCAGTGCACGGTCGCAGGGATCAGCTGACACAGATCGCTGGCACAGGCTGGTTAGTTATTTAAATGGTTTCAGGTTAGTTTATTTGATCTAAGACTTCAGTGCATGGTCGCAAAGATCAGCTGACACAGATCCCTGACACACGCTGGTTAGTTATTTAATGGTTTCAACTTAGTTTATTTTCTCTAAAACTTCAGTGCACGGTTGCAGGGATCAGCTGACACAGATCGCTGGTTAGTTATTTAATGGTTTCAACTTAGTTTATTTTCTCTAAAAATTCAGTGCACGGTTGCAGGGATCAGTTGACAAAGATTCCTGGCACAGGCTGGTTAGTTATTTAGTGGTTTCAGCTTAGTTTATTTGATCTAAGACTTCAGTGCATGGTCGCAATGATCAGCTGACACAGATCCCTGGCACAGGCTGGTTAGTTATTTAATTGTTTCAGCTTACTTTATTTTCTGTAAAACTTCAGTGCACAGTTGCAGGGATCAGCTAACACAGATCCCTAACACGCTGGTTAGTTATTTAATGGTTTCAACTTAGTTTATTTTCTCTAAAAATTCAGTGCACGGTTGCAGGGATCAGCTGACACAGATCGCTGGCACAGGCTGGTTAGTTATTTAATGGTTTCAACTTAGTTTATTTGATCTAAAACTTCAGTGCACAGTTGCAGGGATCAGCTGACACAGATCGCTGGCACAGGCTGGTTAGTTGTTTAGTGGTTTCAGCTTAGTTTATTTGATCTAAAACTTCAGTCCACGTTCGCAGGGATCAGCTGACACAGATCTCTGGCACAGCCTGGTTGGTTATTTAATGGTTTCAGCTTAGTTTATTTGATCTAAAACTTCAGTGCACGGTTGCAGGGATCAGCTGACACAGATCGCTCGCACAGGCTGGTTGGTTATTTAATGGTTTCAGGTTAGTTTATTTGATCTAAGACTTCAGTGCACGTTCGCAAAGATCAGCTGAAACAGATCGCTGGCACAGATCCCTTGCACAGGCTGGTTAGTTATTTAATGGTTTCAACTTAGTTTATTTTATCTTAAACTTCAGTGCACGGTCGCAGGGATCCGCTGACACAGATCGCTGGTTAGTTATTTAATGGTTTCAGCTTAGTTTATTTGATCTACAACTTCAGTCCACGTTCGCAGGGATCAGCTGACACAGATCTCTGGCACAGGCTGGTTGGTTATTTAATGGTTTCAGCTTAGTTTATCTAAAACTTCAGTGCACGGTTGTAGGGATCAGCTGACACAGATCGCTGGTTAGTTATTTAATGGTTTCAGCTTAGTTTATTTGATCTACAACTTCAGTCCACGTTCGCAGGGATCAGCTGACACAGATCTCTGGCACAGGCTGGTTGGTTATTTAATGGTTTCAACTTAGTTCATTTTCTCTAAAACTTCAGTGCACGGTTGCAGGGATCAGCTGACACAGATCTCTGGCACAGCCTGGTTGGTTATTTAATGGTTTCAGCTTAGTTTATTTGATCTAAAACTTCAGTGCACGGTTGCAGGGATCAGCTGACACAGATCTCTGGCACAGGCTGGTTAGTTATTTAATGGTTTCAGGTTAGTTTATTTGATCTAAGACTTCAGTGCATGGTTGCAATGATCAGCTGACACAGATCCCTGACACACGCTGGTTAGTTATTTAATTGTTTCAGCTTACTTTATTTTCTGTAAAACTTCAGTGCACATTTGCAGGGATCAGCTAAAACAGATCCCTGACACACGCTGGTTAGTTATTTAATGGTTTCAACTTAGTTTATTTTCTCTAAAAATTCAGTGCACGGTTGCAGGGATCAGTTGACAAAGATTCCTGGCACAGGCTGGTTAGTTATTTAGTGGTTTCAGCTTAGTTTATTTGATCTAAGACTTCAGTGCATGGTCGCAAAGATCAGCTGACACAGATCCCTAACACGCTGGTTAGTTATTTAATGGTTTCAACTTAGTTTATTTTCTCTAAAAATTCAGTGCACGGTTGCAGGGATCAGTTGACAAAGATTCCTGGCACAGGCTGGTTAGTTATTTAGTGGTTTCAGCTTAGTTTATTTGATCTAAGACTTCAGTGCATGGTCGCAATGATCAGCTGACACAGATCCCTGGCACAGGCTGGTTAGTTATTTAATTGTTTCAGCTTACTTTATTTTCTGTAAAACTTCAGTGCACAGTTGCAGGGATCAGCTAACACAGATCCCTAACACGCTGGTTAGTTATTTAATGGTTTCAACTTAGTTTATTTTCTCTAAAAATTCAGTGCACGGTTGCAGGGATCAGCTGACACAGATCGCTGGCACAGGCTGGTTAGTTATTTAATGGTTTCAGCTTAGTTTATTTGATCTAAAACTTCAGTCCACGTTCGCAGGGATCAGCTGACACAGATCTCTGGCACAGCCTGGTTGGTTATTTAATGGTTTCAGCTTAGTTTATTTGATCTAAAACTTCAGTGCACGGTTGCAGGGATCAGCTGACACAGATCGCTCGCACAGGCTGGTTGGTTATTTAATGGTTTCAGGTTAGTTTATTTGATCTAAGACTTCAGTGCACGTTCGCAAAGATCAGCTGAAACAGATCGCTGGCACAGATCCCTTGCACAGGCTGGTTAGTTATTTAATGGTTTCAACTTAGTTTATTTTATCTTAAACTTCAGTGCACGGTCGCAGGGATCCGCTGACACAGATCGCTGGTTAGTTATTTAATGGTTTCAGCTTAGTTTATTTGATCTAAGACTTCAGTGCACGGTTGCAAGGATCAGCTGACACAGATCGCTGGCACAGGCTGGTTAGTTATTTAATGGTTTCAACTTAGTTTATTTTATCTAAAACTTCAGTGCACGGTCGCAGTGATCAGCTGACACAGATCGCTGGTTAGTTATTTAATGGTTTCAACTTTGTTTATTTGATCTACAACTTCAGTCCACGTTCGCAGGGATCAGCTGACACAGATCTCTGGCACAGGCTGGTTGGTTATTTAATGGTTTCAGCTTAGTTTATCTAAAACTTCAGTGCACGGTTGTAGGGATCAGCTGACACAGATCGCTGGTTAGTTATTTAATGGTTTCAGCTTAGTTTATTTGATCTACAACTTCAGTCCACGTTCGCAGGGATCAGCTGACACAGATCTCTGGCACAGGCTGGTTGGTTATTTAATGGTTTCAACTTAGTTTATTTTCTCTAAAACTTCAGTGCACGGTTGCAGGGATCAGCTGACACAGATCTCTGGCACAGCCTGGTTGGTTATTTAATGGTTTCAGCTTAGTTTATTTGATCTAAAACTTCAGTGCACGGTTGCAGGGATCAGCTGACACAGATCTCTGGCACAGGCTGGTTAGTTATTTAATGGTTTCAGGTTAGTTTATTTGATCTAAGACTTCAGTGCATGGTTGCAATGATCAGCTGACACAGATCCCTGACACACGCTGGTTAGTTATTTAATTGTTTCAGCTTACTTTATTTTCTGTAAAACTTCAGTGCACATTTGCAGGGATCAGCTAACACAGATCCCTGACACACGCTGGTTAGTTATTTAATGGTTTCAACTTAGTTTATTTTCTCTAAAAATTCAGTGCACGGTTGCAGGGATCAGTTGACAAAGATTCCTGGCACAGGCTGGTTAGTTATTTAGTGGTTTCAGCTTAGTTTATTTGATCTAAGACTTCAGTGCATGGTCGCAAAGATCAGCTGACACAGATCCCTAACACGCTGGTTAGTTATTTAATGGTTTCAACTTAGTTTATTTTCTCTAAAAATTCAGTGCACGGTTGCAGGGATCAGCTGACACAGATCGCTGGCACAGGCTGGTTAGTTATTTAATGGTTTCAACTTAGTTTATTTGATCTAAAACTTCAGTGCACGGTTGCAGGGATCAGCTGACACAGATCGCTGGCACAGGCTGGTTAGTTGTTTAGTGGTTTCAGCTTAGTTTATTTGATCTAAAACTTCAGTCCACGTTCGCAGGGATCAGCTGACACAGATCTCTGGCACAGCCTGGTTGGTTATTTAATGGTTTCAGCTTAGTTTATTTGATCTAAAACTTCAGTGCACGGTTGCAGGGATCAGCTGACACAGATCGCTCGCACAGGCTGGTTGGTTATTTAATGGTTTCAGGTTAGTTTATTTGATCTAAGACTTCAGTGCACGTTCGCAAAGATCAGCTGAAACAGATCGCTGGCACAGATCCCTTGCACAGGCTGGTTAGTTATTTAATGGTTTCAACTTAGTTTATTTTATCTTAAACTTCAGTGCACGGTCGCAGGGATCCGCTGACACAGATCGCTGGTTAGTTATTTAATGGTTTCAGCTTAGTTTATTTTATCTAAAACTTCAGTGCACGGTCGCAGGGATCAGCTTACACAGATCGCTGGCACAGGCTGGTTAGTTATTTAATGGTTTCAGCTTAGTTTATTTGATCTAAGACTTCAGTGCACGGTTGCAAGGATCAGCTGACACAGATCGCTGGCACAGGCTGGTTAGTTATTTAATGGTTTCAACTTAGTTTATTTTATCTAAAACTTCAGTGCACGGTCGCAGTGATCAGCTGACACAGATCGCTGGCACAGGCTGGTTGGTTATTTAATGGTTTCAGCTTAGTTTATTTGATCTAAAACTTCAGTGCACGGTTGCAGGGATCAGCTGACACAGATCGCTGGCACAGGCTGGTTGGTTATTTAATGGTTTCAGCTTAGTTTATTTGATCTAAAACTTCAGTGCACTGAAGCATTGTAACAAAAAATAATTTCCCCCAGGGATCAATAAAGTATTCTGATTCTGATTCTGATTCTAAGTGCACGGTTGCAGGGATCAGCTGACACAGATCCCTGACACACGCTGGTTAGTTATTTAATTGTTTCAGCTTACTTTATTTTCTGTAAAACTTCAGTGCACATTTGCAGGGATCAGCTAACACAGATCCCTGACACACGCTGGTTAGTTATTTAATGGTTTCAACTTAGTTTATTTTCTCTAAAAATTCAGTGCACGGTTGCAGGGATAAGTTGACAAAGATTCCTGGCACAGGCTGGTTAGTTATTTAGTGGTTTCAGCTTAGTTTATTTGATCTAAGACTTCAGTGCATGGTCGCAAAGATCAGCTGACACAGATCCCTGACACACGCTGGTTAGTTATTTAATGGTTTCAACTTAGTTTATTTGATCTAAAACTTCAGTGCACGGTTGCAGGGATCAGCTGACACAGATCGCTGGCACAGGCTGGTTAGTTATTTAATGGTTTCAACTTAGTTTATTTGATCTAAAACTTCAGTGCACGGTTGCAGGGATCAGCTGACACAGATCGCTGGCACAGGCTGGTTGGTTATTTAATGGTTTCAGCTTAGTTTATTTGATCTAAAACTTCAGTGCACGTTCGCAGGGATCAGCTGACACAGATCTCTGGCACAGCCTGGTTGGTTGTTTAGTGGTTTCAGCTTAGTTTATTTGATCTAAAACTTCAGTCCACGTTCGCAGGGATCAGCTGACACAGATCTCTGGCACAGCCTGGTTGGTTATTTAATGGTTTCAGCTTAGTTTATTTGATCTAAAACTTCAGTGCACGGTTGCAGGGATCAGCTGACACAGATCGCTCGCACAGGCTGGTTGGTTATTTAATGGTTTCAGGTTAGTTTATTTGATCTAAGACTTCAGTGCACGTTCGCAAAGATCAGCTGAAACAGATCGCTGGCACAGATCCCTTGCACAGGCTGGTTAGTTATTTAATGGTTTCAACTTAGTTTATTTTATCTTAAACTTCAGTGCACGGTCGCAGGGATCCGCTGACACAGATCCCTGGCACAGGCTGGTTAGTTATTTAATGGTTTCGGTTTGGTTTATTTTATCTAAAACTTCAGTGCACGGTTGCAGGGATCAGCTGACACAGATCGCTGGCACAGGCTGGTTAGTTATTTAATGGTTTCAGCTTAGTTTATTTGATCTAAAACTTCAGTGCACGGTTGCAGGGATCAGCTGACACAGATCCCTGGCACAGGCTGGTTAGTTATTTAATGGTTTCGGTTTGGTTTATTTTATCTAAAACTTCAGTGCACGGTTGCAGGGATCAGCTGACACAGATCGCTGGTACAGGCTGGTTAGTTATTTAATGGTTTCAGCCAAGTTTATCTAAAACTTCAGTGCACGGTTGCAGGGATCAGCTGACACAGATCGCTGGCACAGGCTGGTTAGTTATTTAATGGTTTCAGCTTAGTTTATCTAAAACTTCAGTGCACGGTTGCAGGGATCAGCTGAAACAGATCGCTGGTACAGGCTGGTTAGTTATTTAATGGTTTCAGCCAAGTTTATCTAAAACTTCAGTGCACGGTTGCAGGGATCAGCTGACACAGATCCCTGGCACAGGCTGGCTAGTTATTTAATGGTTTCAGCTTAGTTTATCTAAAACTTCAGTGCACGGTTGCAGGGATCAGATGAAACAGATCGCTGGCACAGGCTGGCTAGTTATTTAATGGTTTCAGCCAAGTTTATCTAAAACTTCAGTGCACGGTTGCAGGGATCAGTTGAAAAAGATTCCTGGCACAGGCTGGTTAGTTATTTAATGGTTTCAACTTAGTTTATTTGATCTAAAACTTCAGTGCACGGTTGCAGGGATCAGCTGACACAGATCGCTGGCACAGGCTGGTTAGTTGTTTAGTGGTTTCAGCTTAGTTTATTTGATCTAAAACTTCAGTCCACGTTCGCAGGGATCAGCTGACACAGATCTCTGGCACAGGCTGGTTGGTTATTTAATGGTTTCAGCTTAGTTTATTTGATCTAAAACTTCAGTGCACGGTTGCAGGGATCAGCTGACACAGATCGCTCGCACAGGCTGGTTGGTTATTTAATGGTTTCAACTTAGTTTATTTTATCTTAAACTTCAGTGCACGGTCGCAGGGATCCGCTGACACAGATCGCTGGTTAGTTATTTAATGGTTTCAGCTTAGTTTATTTTATCTAAAACTTCAGTGCACGGTCGCAGGGATCAGCTGACACAGATCACTGGCACAGGCTGGTTAGTTATTTAATGGTTTCAACTTAGTTTATTTTATCTAAAACTTCAGTGCACGGTCGCAGTGATCAGCTGACACAGATCGCTGGTTAGTTATTTAATGGTTTCAACTTAGTTTATTTGATCTAAAACTTCAGTCCACGTTCGCAGTGATCAGCTGACACAGATCTCTGGCACAGGCTGGTTGGTTATTTAATGGTTTCAGCTTAGTTTATTTGATCTAAAACTTCAGTGCACGGTTGCAGGGATCAGCTGACACAGATCTCTGGCACAGGCTGGTTGGTTATTTATTGGTTTCAGGTTAGTTTATTTGATCTAAGACGTAAGTGCACGGTTGCAGGGATCAGCTGACACAGATCGCTGGCACAGGCTGGTTAGTTATTTAATGGTTTCAGCTTAGTTTATTTGATCTAAAACGTAAGTGCACGGTTGCAGGGATCAGCTGACACAGATCGCTGGCACAGGCTGGTTAGTTATTTAAATGGTTTCAGCTTAGTTTATCTAAAACTTCAGTGCACGGTTGTAGGGATCAGCTGACACAGATCGTTGGCACAGGCTGGTTAGTTATTTAATGGTTTCAACTTAGTTTATCTAAAACTTCAGTGCACGGTTGCAGGAATCAGCTGAAACAGATCGCTGGCACAGGCTGGTTAGTTATTTAATGGTTTCAGCTTAGTTTATCTACAACTTCAGTGCACGGTTGTAGGGATCAGCTGACACAGATCGCTGGCACAGGCTGGTTAGTTATTTAATGGTTTCAGCTTAGTTTATCTAAAACTTCAGTGCACGGTTGCAGGGATCAGATGAAACAGATCGCTGGCACAGGCTGGCTAGTTATTTAATGGTTTCAGCTTAGTTTATCTAAAACTTCAGTGCACGGTTGCAGGGATCAGCTGACACAGATCCCTGGCACAGGCTGGTTAGTTATTTAATGGTTTCGGTTTGGTTTATTTTATCTAAAACTTCAGTGCACGGTTGCAGGGATCAGCTGACACAGATCGCTGGCACAGGCTGGTTAGTTATTTAATGGTTTCAGCCAAGTTTATCTAAAACTTCAGTGCACGGTTGCAGGGATCAGCTGACACAGATCGCTGGCACAGGCTGGTTAGTTATTTAATGGTTTCAGCTTAGTTTATCTAAAACTTCAGTGCACGGTTGCAGGTATCAGCTGAAACAGATCGCTGGTACAGGCTGGTTAGTTATTTAATGGTTTCAGCCAAGTTTATCTAAAACTTCAGTGCACGGTTGCAGGGATCAGCTGACACAGATCCCTGGCACAGGCTGGCTAGTTATTTAATGGTTTCAGCTTAGTTTATCTAAAACTTCAGTGCACGGTTGCAGGGATCAGATGAAACAGATCGCTGGCACAGGCTGGTTAGTTATTTAATGGTTTCAGCCAAGTTTATCTAAAACTTCAGTGCACGGTTGCAGGGATCAGCTGACACAGATCCCTGGCACAGGCTGGCTAGTTATTTAATGGTTTCAGCTTAGTTTATCTAAAACTTCAGTGCACGGTTGCAGGGATCAGCTGACACAGATCCCTTGCACAGGCTGGTTAGTTATTTAATGGTTTCAACTTAGTGTATTTTATCTAAAACTTCAGTGCACGGTCGCAGGGATCAGCTGACACAGATCGCTGGCACAGGCTGGTTAGTTATTTAAATGGTTTCAGGTTAGTTTATTTGATCTAAGACTTCAGTGCATGGTCGCAAAGATCAGCTGACACAGATCCCTGACACACGCTGGTTAGTTATTTAATGGTTTCAACTTAGTTTATTTTCTCTAAAAATTCAGTGCACGGTTGCAGGGATCAGTTGACAAAGATTCCTGGCACAGGCTGGTTAGTTATTTAGTGGTTTCAGCTTAGTTTATTTGATCTAAGACTTCAGTGCATGTTCGCAATGATCAGCTGACACAGATCCCTGGCACAGGCTGGTTAGTTATTTAATTGTTTCAGCTTACTTTATTTTCTGTAAAACTTCAGTGCACAGTTGCAGGGATCAGCTAACACAGATCCCTAACACGCTGGTTAGTTATTTAATGGTTTCAACTTAGTTTATTTTCTCTAAAAATTCAGTGCACGGTTGCAGGGATCAGCTGACACAGATCTCTGGCACAGATCGCTGGCACAGGCTGGTTAGTTGTTTAGTGGTTTCAGCTTAGTTTATTTGATCTAAAACTTCAGTCCACGTTCGCAGGGATCAGCTGACACAGATCTCTGGCACAGGCTGGTTGGTTATTTAATGGTTTCAGCTTAGTTTATTTGATCTAAAACTTCAGTGCACGGTTGCAGGGATCAGCTGACACAGATCGCTCGCACAGGCTGGTTGGTTATTTAATGGTTTCAGGTTAGTTTATTTGATCTAAGACTTCAGTGCACGTTCGCAAAGATCAGCTGAAACAGATCGCTGGCACAGATCCCTTGCACAGGCTGGTTAGTTATTTAATGGTTTCAACTTAGTTTATTTTATCTTAAACTTCAGTGCACGGTCGCAGGGATCCGCTGACACAGATCGCTGGTTAGTTATTTAATGGTTTCAGCTTAGTTTATTTGATCTACAACTTCCGTCCACGTTCGCAGGGATCAGCTGACACAGATCTCTGGCACAGGCTGGTTGGTTATTTAATGGTTTCAACTTAGTTTATTTTCTCTAAAACTTCAGTGCACGGTTGCAGGAATCAGCTGACACAGATCGCTGGTTAGTTATTTAATGGTTTCAACTTTGTTTATTTGATCTACAACTTCAGTCCACGTTCGCAGGGATCAGCTGACACAGATCGCTGGCACAGGCTGGTTGGTTATTTAATGGTTTCAGCTTAGTTTATTTGATCTAAAACTTCAGTGCACGGTTGCAGGGATCAGCTGACACAGATCGCTCGCACAGGCTGGTTAGTTATTTAATGGTTTCAGCTTAGTTTATTTGATCTAAGACTTCAGTGCACGGTTGCAAGGATCAGCTGACACAGATCGCTGGCACAGGCTGGTTAGTTATTTAATGGTTTCAACTTAGTTTATTTTATCTAAAACTTCAGTGCACGGTCGCAGTGATCAGCTGACAAAGATCGCTGGTTAGTTCTTTAATGGTTTCAACTTAGTTTATTTGATCTAAAACTTCAGTCCACGTTCGCAGGGATCAGCTGACACAGATCGCTGGCACAGGCTGGTTAGTTATTTAATGGTTTCAACTTAGTTTATCTAAAACTTCAGTGCACGGTTGCAGGAATCAGCTGACACAGATCGCTGGCACAGGCTGGTTAGTTATTTAATGGTTTCGGTTTGGTTTATTTTATCTAAAACAGGGGTGCCCAATCCCGGTCCTCGAGAGCTACCGTCCTGCAGCTTTTAGATGCATCCTTGTTCCCACACACCTGAATCAAATGAATGGCTTGTTATCAGGCCTTTGCCAAACATGATGGCATGCTGAAGAGGTAACCAAACCATTTGATTCAGCTGTGTTGGAGTAGGGATGCATCTAAAAGCTGCAGGATAGTAGCTCTCGAGGACCGGGATTGGGCAGCCCTGATCTAAAACTTCAGTGCACGGTTGCAGGGATCAGCTGACACAGATCGCTGGCACAGGCTGGTTAGTTATTTGATGGTTTCAGATTAGTTTATCTAAAACTTCAGTGCACGGTTGCAGGGATCAGCTGACACAGATCCCTGGCACAGGCTGGTTAGTTATTTAATGGTTTTAACTTAGTTTATTTGATCTAAAACTTCAGTGCACGATTGCAGGGATCAGCTGAAACAGATCCCTTGCACAGCCTGGTTAGTTATTTAATGGTTTCAGCTTAGTTTATTTGATCTAAAACTTCAGTGCACGGTTGCAGGGATCAGCTAACACAGATCGCTGTCACAGGCTGGTTAGTTATTTAAATGGTTTCAGGTTAGTTTATTTGATCTAAGACTTCAGTGCATGGTCGCAAAGATCAGCTGACACAGATCCCTGACACACGCTGGTTAGTTATTTAATGGTTTCAACTTAGTTTATTTTATCTAAAACTTCAGTGCACGGTTGCAGGGATCAGCTGACACAGATCGCTGGCACAGGCTGGTTAGTTATTTAGTGGTTTCAGCTTAGTTTATTTGATCTAAAACTTCAGTGCACGATTGCAGGGATCAGCTGAAACAGTTAAAAGAGCAGTTACGTCACCATGAATCTGTGGACAGGTAATATCCATATTTTGATTTATGATGTTCTGGAGTTAAATGGGAACCAAAGCATATTTTCAAAGGTGTTATATGCTATAAAATACTTTGAAAAATTAGGTGAGGGAAATGAAAAAGACATTTTTCTATGTTTGAGTCACAGTAACTTTGACATAGTAACATCTGCAGTAATATTTACAGCTCTGATGACATCTCACCAGCGTTAGCTTTATTTTGACACCAAGACTGTTTACACAGAGTTTGTAATTGCAGAGAAATACATTTATTTTGGTCATTTCATTTTGGAGCAGGAAGCTCACCCTTCTTGTTATACCCTTTAGATGAATACAGAGTTTTTTAATTAAATACATATTCTTTAAATAATGTTCCCTTTTATAAAAAGTAGGATCATTAAAAAAACAAAACATTTATTATAGCTCTGTCACGCAGAAAAAAGCTGTCTTTTTTCTGTGGTCTGTTATATAACATTAGGGGTGTTCGTGGCAATTAACTTTTTAATCGACTAAGCAGGTCAAGTAAGAAACACTTAAATATTAAGTTAAATTTGAAAACTGTTTAAAAAAATATATATATCCCCATTCCACATTCCAGAATGTCATGTGACAACCTGATTGGCTTAGGAGTGATGATTTCACAAGGAAGTTTTTCCTTAAATAGGGGTGACAAACAGCAATTTTTAGTTCGTTACTTCGCAGCCTTCGTGTTCGCAGCTTTCAAACGTTCACTACAGAAACATTCGGAAACCTCTCAGAGTCATCGGATACAAACGCCAGCATGTATCCAAGATTACGGCAACCGAGACAAAACGATTACGCCGCCTCTCCTTCCTTGCGTGGCCGGCCAACTTCTCCAAATGGCCTCTTATCCACCCAAAGGGCATTACAGGAGAGTAGGAGTGAAAACAACCATCTCCAGAACAAAATTCAACAACTTGAAAAAGAAAAAGTTCACCTGGAGAAGAAGTGCTTACAGATGGAAGCACAAAACAAACACCTGGAAGAAACACTACAGCGCCAGCCCGACATCAACATTATTAATGAGGGCTGGGGGATCAAGTTTGCTCAAGCCAGAGAGCAGATTGTATTCCTCATCAAAGAAAACAAGCAAAAGAGCGCTGAAGTGAAAGAAATGTCCGAGCAGCTTCAAGGCAGGAAAGCCACGATTGATAAGCTAGAGTGGGATCTCCAATACATGGACCAACAGAATCACCTGCTCCAAAGAAAGCTTGATGAAGCTGAAGAAAAAAATAAAGACCTTCTTCAAGAGAAGGAGCAACAGCAAGAAAGACTGTCAGAAGAAAAGTGCACTATCAAGGACTTTGAGAGTAAAAATCAAAAGTTGCAAGGATTCTGTAATGAACTGAAGGTCAAAACAAGTGAGCTGCAGGGAGAAAAGGAAACTCTGGAAAAACGATGCTCACAGATGCAGAAAAGGATCGATCAAATGGCCAAAAACAACTCAGAGCTCATTAAGGGGATATTGTTGGAATTCAACAACTTGAAGCGGGAAAACACAGAAATGCAGGCGCAAAAGCAAAAGCAAGACAAAATGCATGAAGACCTGCAGTGTACGCTCCGCGACACCCAGAAAAGAAATGAGCAGCTAGAAGGCCTGCACAAAGAAGATCAAGTGAGAAATGCAGACCTGCAGAAGGCAAAGCTGACACAGGAGGCAACATCCAAAGAGCTCAAAGAACAGCTTGAAGAAACACGAGCAACATTAGAACAGGTGGAACAAACATGCAAGAAACTTGAGGAGCAAAACACCAAAACCATCCATGAGTTGAGAACCCTCATCCTGGAGAAAAAGGCGCTCGTGGAAAAGTCCATGAAAAAGAAGAAAAGATTCTTCAGCTTTTTCCGGAAGAGGGACAATACTGCTTCTTCAACTGATGTAGCCTCGTCTTGCTCCACCTCTGTTCACCCCCCCAACCAGTCCCGGCAGTTGACTGCCCCCTCCTGAGCCTGGTTCTGCCGGAGGTTTCTGCCCGTTTAAAGGCAGTTTTTCCTCCCCACTGTCGCCTAGTGCTTGCTCAGAGGGGATTGTTGGGGTTTCTCTCCTCTGCCTTGTTTCTTTATTTACTTGTTAACTTTTTGCTCTTACCTCATTTAACCTTGTTTCTTTATTTACTTGTTAACTTTTTGCTCTTACCTCATTTAACCTTGTTTCTTTATTTACTTGCTAACTTTTTGTTCTTACCTCATTTAACCTTGTTTCTTTATTTACTTGTTAACTTTTTGCTCTTACCTCATTTAACCTTGTTTCTTTATTTACTTGTTAACTTTTTGTTCTTACCTCATTTAACCTTGTTTCTTTATTTACTTGTTAACTTTTTGTTCTTACCTCATTTAACCTTGTTTCTTTATTTACTTGTTAACTTTTTGTTCTTACCTCATTTAACCTTGTTTCTTTATTTACTTGCTAACTTTTTGTTCTTACCTCATTTAACCTTGTTTCTTTATTTACTTGTTAACTTTTTGCTCTTACCTCATTTAACCTTGTTTCTTTATTTACTTGTTAACTTTTTGCTCTTACCTCATTTAACCTTGTTTCTTTATTTACTTGTTAACTTTTTGCTCTTACCTCATTTAACCTTGTTTCTTTATTTACTTGTTAACTTTTTGTTCTTACCTCATTTAACCTTGTTTCTTTATTTACTTGTTAACTTTTTGCTCTTACCTCATTTAACCTTGTTTCTTTATTTGCTTGTTAACTTTTTGCTCTTACTTCATTTAACCTTGTTTCGTTATTTACTTGCTCGTTTACCTCTTTTTTTCAACTTATCTAACAAAATAAAACAGTTGAATTTATCCTTTGAGTATTGTTCATCTAATCTTTACAGAGTTTTTCCAAAACACTTTCAAACATTCAGATCTGTCTTTCATTTTCTTCTTGAAACCTCATGAACGGTGACCTAAAAACTCTGGAACATGGTTTGAAACACTGAAATTGTTTCAGCTGAAACTGGCAAAGTCATACGTGCGTGTGTGTGTGTCACAGGTGATATGGTGTCACTAGTCCGGTCATCATGTTTAGGCTCATTCACGCCAAAATGATTTAGGCTAAATCTTTAAAACAGTGTCATTGCACACACTTTTCAATCACACAAATGCAGGATTAACTATTTGCAGTATCTTATCTGATTTATTATGAGAATGTCATGCCTGATCATTTGTACCCACACCATCAAAAATGGGGGCAAAAGGGAGGAGATCGCGTTTAATCGATTATAACACGAGGTCAGAAATATAAGTGCTGACATGAGTAGTGTCCACAGAAACCTCTGAGTCTCAGCTAAAAGCTCATGTAAACCATTTCTACAAACACCAAACAAAGCAAAGACACCAAACAGTTAAAAGAGCAGTTACGTCACCATGAATCTGTGGACAGGTAATATCCATATTTTGATTTATGATGTTCTGGAGTTAAATGGGAACCAAAGCATATTTTCAAAGGTGTTATATGCTATAAAATACTTTGAAAAATTAGGTGAGGGAAATGAAAAAGACATTTTTCTATGTTTGAGTCACAGTAACTTTGACATAGTAACATCTGCAGTAATATTTACAGCTCTGATGACATCTCACCAGCGTTAGCTTTATTTTGACACCAAGACTGTTTACACAGAGTTTGTAATTGCAGAGAAATACATTTATTTTGGTCATTTCATTTTGGAGCAGGAAGCTCACCCTTCTTGTTATACCCTTTAGATGAATACAGAGTTTTTTAATTAAATACATATTCTTTAAATAATGTTCCCTTTTATAAAAAGTAGGATCATTAAAAAAACAAAACATTTATTATAGCTCTGTCACGCAGAAAAAAGCTGTCTTTTTTCTGTGGTCTGTTATATAACATTAGGGGTGTTCGTGGCAATTAACTTTTTAATCGACTAAGCAGGTCAAGTAAGAAACACTTAAATATTAAGTTAAATTTGAAAACTGTTTAAAAAAATATATATATCCCCATTCCACATTCCAGAATGTCATGTGACAACCTGATTGGCTTAGGAGTGATGATGTCACAAGGAAGTTTTTCCTTAAATAGGGGTGACAAACAGCAATTTTTAGTTCGTTACTTCGCAGCCTTCGTGTTCGCAGCTTTCAAACGTTCACTACAGAAACATTCGGAAACCTCTCAGAGTCATCGGATACAAACGCCAGCATGTATCCAAGATTACGGCAACCGAGACAAAACGATTACGCCGCCTCTCCTTCCTTGCGTGGCCGGCCAACTTCTCCAAATGGCCTCTTATCCACCCAAAGGGCATTACAGGAGAGTAGGAGTGAAAACAACCATCTCCAGAACAAAATTCAACAACTTGAAAAAGAAAAAGTTCACCTGGAGAAGAAGTGCTTACAGATGGAAGCACAAAACAAACACCTGGAAGAAACACTACAGCGCCAGCCCGACATCAACATTATTAATGAGGGCTGGGGGATCAAGTTTGCTCAAGCCAGAGAGCAGATTGTATTCCTCATCAAAGAAAACAAGCAAAAGAGCGCTGAAGTGAAAGAAATGTCCGAGCAGCTTCAAGGCAGGAAAGCCACGATTGATAAGCTAGAGTGGGATCTCCAATACATGGACCAACAGAATCACCTGCTCCAAAGAAAGCTTGATGAAGCTGAAGAAAAAAATAAAGACCTTCTTCAAGAGAAGGAGCAACAGCAAGAAAGACTGTCAGAAGAAAAGTGCACTATCAAGGACTTTGAGAGTAAAAATCAAAAGTTGCAAGGATTCTGTAATGAACTGAAGGTCAAAACAAGTGAGCTGCAGGGAGAAAAGGAAACTCTGGAAAAACGATGCTCACAGATGCAGAAAAGGATCGATCAAATGGCCAAAAACAACTCAGAGCTCATTAAGGGGATATTGTTGGAATTCAACAACTTGAAGCGGGAAAACACAGAAATGCAGGCGCAAAAGCAAAAGCAAGACAAAATGCATGAAGACCTGCAGTGTACGCTCCGCGACACCCAGAAAAGAAATGAGCAGCTAGAAGGCCTGCACAAAGAAGATCAAGTGAGAAATGCAGACCTGCAGAAGGCAAAGCTGACACAGGAGGCAACATCCAAAGAGCTCAAAGAACAGCTTGAAGAAACACGAGCAACATTAGAACAGGTGGAACAAACATGCAAGAAACTTGAGGAGCAAAACACCGAAACCATCCATGAGTTGAGAACCCTCATCCTGGAGAAAAAGGCGCTCGTGGAAAAGTCCATGAAAAAGAAGAAAAGATTCTTCAGCTTTTTCCGGAAGAGGGACAATACTGCTTCTTCAACTGATGTAGCCTCGTCTTGCTCCACCTCTGTTCACCCCCCCAACCAGTCCCGGCAGTTGACTGCCCCCTCCTGAGCCTGGTTCTGCCGGAGGTTTCTGCCCGTTTAGAGGCAGTTTTTCCTCCCCACTGTCGCCTAGTGCTTGCTCAGAGGGGATTGTTGGGGTTTCTCTCCTCTGCCTTGTTTCTTTATTTACTTGTTAACTTTTTGCTCTTACCTCATTTAACCTTGTTTCTTTATTTACTTGTTAACTTTTTGCTCTTACCTCATTTAACCTTGTTTCTTTATTTACTTGTTAACTTTTTGTTCTTACCTCATTTAACCTTGTTTCTTTATTTACTTGTTAACTTTTTGTTCTTACCTCATTTAACCTTGTTTCTTTATTTACTTGTTAACTTTTTGCTCTTACCTCATTTAACCTTGTTTCTTTATTTGCTTGTTAACTTTTTGTTCTTACCTCATTTAACCTTGTTTCTTTATTTACTTGTTAACTTTTTGTTCTTACCTCATTTAACCTTGTTTCTTTATTTACTTGTTAACTTTTTGTTCTTACCTCATTTAACCTTGTTTCTTTATTTACTTGTTAACTTTTTGTTCTTACCTCATTTAACCTTGTTTCTTTATTTACTTGTTAACTTTTTGCTCTTACTTCATTTAACCTTGTTTCTTTATTTACTTGCTCGTTTACCTCTTTTTTCAACTTATCTAACAAAATAAAACAGTTGAATTTATCCTTTGAGTATTGTTCATCTAATCTTTACAGAGTTTTTCCAAAACACTTTCAAACATTCAGATCTGTCTTTCATTTTCTTCTTGAAACCTCATGAACGGTGACCTAAAAACTCTGGAACATGGTTTGAAACACTGAAATTGTTTCAGCTGAAACTGGCAAAGTCATACGTGCGTGTGTGTGTGTCACAGGTGATATGGTGTCACTAGTCCGGTCATCATGTTTAGGCTCATTCACGCCAAAATGATTTAGGCTAAATCTTTAAAACAGTGTCATTGCACACACTTTTCAATCACACAAATGCAGGATTAACTATTTGCAGTATCTTATCTGATTTATTATGAGAATGTCATGCCTGATCATTTGTACCCACACCATCAAAAATGGGGGCAAAAGGGAGGAGATCGCGTTTAATCGATTATAACATGAGGTCAGAAATATAAGTGCTGACATGAGTAGTGTCCACAGAAACCTCTGAGTCTCAGCTAAAAGCTCATGTAAACCATTTCTACAAACACCAAACAAAGCAAAGACACCAAACAGTTAAAAGAGCAGTTACGTCACCATGAATCTGTGGACAGGTAATATCCATATTTTGATTTATGATGTTCTGGAGTTAAATGGGAACCAAAGCATATTTTCAAAGGTGTTATATGCTATAAAATACTTTGAAAAATTAGGTGAGGGAAATGAAAAAGACATTTTTCTATGTTTGAGTCACAGTAACTTTGACATAGTAACATCTGCAGTAATATTTACAGCTCTGATGACATCTCACCAGCGTTAGCTTTATTTTGACACCAAGACTGTTTACACAGAGTTTGTAATTGCAGAGAAATACATTTATTTTGGTCATTTCATTTTGGAGCAGGAAGCTCACCCTTCTTGTTATACCCTTTAGATGAATACAGAGTTTTTTAATTAAATACATATTCTTTAAATAATGTTCCCTTTTATAAAAAGTAGGATCATTAAAAAAACAAAACATTTATTATAGCTCTGTCACGCAGAAAAAAGCTGTCTTTTTTCTGTGGTCTGTTATATAACATTAGGGGTGTTCGTGGCAATTAACTTTTTAATCGACTAAGCAGGTCAAGTAAGAAACACTTAAATATTAAGTTAAATTTGAAAACTGTTTAAAAAAAAACATATATCCCCATTCCACATTCCAGAATGTCATGTGACAACCTGATTGGCTTAGGAGTGATGATGTCACAAGGAAGTTTTTCCTTAAATAGGGGTGACAAACAGCAATTTTTAGTTCGTTACTTCGCAGCCTTCGTGTTCGCAGCTTTCAAACGTTCACTACAGAAACATTCGGAAACCTCTCAGAGTCATCGGATACAAACGCCAGCATGTATCCAAGATTACGGCAACCGAGACAAAACGATTACGCCGCCTCTCCTTCCTTGCGTGGCCGGCCAACTTCTCCAAATGGCCTCTTATCCACCCAAAGGGCATTACAGGAGAGTAGGAGTGAAAACAACCATCTCCAGAACAAAATTCAACAACTTGAAAAAGAAAAAGTTCACCTGGAGAAGAAGTGCTTACAGATGGAAGCACAAAACAAACACCTGGAAGAAACACTACAGCGCCAGCCCGACATCAACATTATTAATGAGGGCTGGGGGATCAAGTTTGCTCAAGCCAGAGAGCAGATTGTATTCCTCATCAAAGAAAACAAGCAAAAGAGCGCTGAAGTGAAAGAAATGTCCGAGCAGCTTCAAGGCAGGAAAGCCACGATTGATAAGCTAGAGTGGGATCTCCAATACATGGACCAACAGAATCACCTGCTCCAAAGAAAGCTTGATGAAGCTGAAGAAAAAAATAAAGACCTTCTTCAAGAGAAGGAGCAACAGCAAGAAAGACTGTCAGAAGAAAAGTGCACTATCAAGGACTTTGAGAGTAAAAATCAAAAGTTGCAAGGATTCTGTAATGAACTGAAGGTCAAAACAAGTGAGCTGCAGGGAGAAAAGGAAACTCTGGAAAAACGATGCTCACAGATGCAGAAAAGGATCGATCAAATGGCCAAAAACAACTCAGAGCTCATTAAGGGGATATTGTTGGAATTCAACAACTTGAAGCGGGAAAACACAGAAATGCAGGCGCAAAAGCAAAAGCAAGACAAAATGCATGAAGACCTGCAGTGTACGCTCCGCGACACCCAGAAAAGAAATGAGCAGCTAGAAGGCCTGCACAAAGAAGATCAAGTGAGAAATGCAGACCTGCAGAAGGCAAAGCTGACACAGGAGGCAACATCCAAAGAGCTCAAAGAACAGCTTGAAGAAACACGAGCAACATTAGAACAGGTGGAACAAACATGCAAGAAACTTGAGGAGCAAAACACCGAAACCATCCATGAGTTGAGAACCCTCATCCTGGAGAAAAAGGCGCTCGTGGAAAAGTCCATGAAAAAGAAGAAAAGATTCTTCAGCTTTTTCCGGAAGAGGGACAATACTGCTTCTTCAACTGATGTAGCCTCGTCTTGCTCCACCTCTGTTCACCCCCCCAACCAGTCCCGGCAGTTGACTGCCCCCTCCTGAGCCTGGTTCTGCCGGAGGTTTCTGCCCGTTTAAAGGCAGTTTTTCCTCCCCACTGTCGCCTAGTGCTTGCTCAGAGGGGATTGTTGGGGTTTCTCTCCTCTGCCTTGTTTCTTTATTTACTTGTTAACTTTTTGCTCTTACTTCATTTAACCTTGTTTCTTTATTTACTTGTTAACTTTTTGCTCTTACCTCATTTAACCTTGTTTCTTTATTTACTTGTTAACTTTTTGTTCTTACCTCATTTAACCTTGTTTCTTTATTTACTTGTTAACTTTTTGTTCTTACCTCATTTAACCTTGTTTCTTTATTTACTTGTTAACTTTTTGCTCTTACCTCATTTAACCTTGTTTCTTTATTTACTTGTTAACTTTTTGTTCTTACCTCATTTAACCTTGTTTCTTTATTTACTTGTTAACTTTTTGCTCTTACTTCATTTAACCTTGTTTCTTTATTTACTTGTTAACTTTTTGTTCTTACCTCATTTAACCTTGTTTCTTTATTTACTTGTTAACTTTTTGCTCTTACTTCATTTAACCTTGTTTCTTTATTTACTTGTTAACTTTTTGTTCTTACCTCATTTAACCTTGTTTCTTTATTTACTTGTTAACTTTTTGCTCTTACTTCATTTAACCTTGTTTCTTTATTTACTTGCTCGTTTACCTCTTTTTTCAACTTATCTAACAAAATAAAACAGTTGAATTTATCCTTTGAGTATTGTTCATCTAATCTTTACAGAGTTTTTCCAAAACACTTTCAAACATTCAGATCTGTCTTTCATTTTCTTCTTGAAACCTCATGAACGGTGACCTAAAAACTCTGGAACATGGTTTGAAACACTGAAATTGTTTCAGCTGAAACTGGCAAAGTCATACGTGCGTGTGTGTGTGTCACAGGTGATATGGTGTCACTAGTCCGGTCATCATGTTTAGGCTCATTCACGCCAAAATGATTTAGGCTAAATCTTTAAAACAGTGTCATTGCACACACTTTTCAATCACACAAATGCAGGATTAACTATTTGCAGTATCTTATCTGATTTATTATGAGAATGTCATGCCTGATCATTTGTACCCACACCATCAAAAATGGGGGCAAAAGGGAGGAGATCGCGTTTAATCGATTATAACATGAGGTCAGAAATATAAGTGCTGACATGAGTAGTGTCCACAGAAACCTCTGAGTCTCAGCTAAAAGCTCATGTAAACCATTTCTACAAACACCAAACAAAGCAAAGACACCAAACAGTTAAAAGAGCAGTTACGTCACCATGAATCTGTGGACAGGTAATATCCATATTTTGATTTATGATGTTCTGGAGTTAAATGGGAACCAAAGCATATTTTCAAAGGTGTTATATGCTATAAAATACTTTGAAAAATTAGGTGAGGGAAATGAAAAAGACATTTTTCTATGTTTGAGTCACAGTAACTTTGACATAGTAACATCTGCAGTAATATTTACAGCTCTGATGACATCTCACCAGCGTTAGCTTTATTTTGACACCAAGACTGTTTACACAGAGTTTGTAATTGCAGAGAAATACATTTATTTTGGTCATTTCATTTTGGAGCAGGAAGCTCACCCTTCTTGTTATACCCTTTAGATGAATACAGAGTTTTTTAATTAAATACATATTCTTTAAATAATGTTCCCTTTTATAAAAAGTAGGATCATTAAAAAAACAAAACATTTATTATAGCTCTGTCACGCAGAAAAAAGCTGTCTTTTTTCTGTGGTCTGTTATATAACATTAGGGGTGTTCGTGGCAATTAACTTTTTAATCGACTAAGCAGGTCAAGTAAGAAACACTTAAATATTAAGTTAAATTTGAAAACTGTTTAAAAAAAAACATATCCCCATTCCACATTCCAGAATGTCATGTGACAACCTGATTGGCTTAGGAGTGATGATGTCACAAGGAAGTTTTTCCTTAAATAGGGGTGACAAACAGCAATTTTTAGTTCGTTACTTCGCAGCCTTCGTGTTCGCAGCTTTCAAACGTTCACTACAGAAACATTCGGAAACCTCTCAGAGTCATCGGATACAAACGCCAGCATGTATCCAAGATTACGGCAACCGAGACAAAACGATTACGCCGCCTCTCCTTCCTTGCGTGGCCGGCCAACTTCTCCAAATGGCCTCTTATCCACCCAAAGGGCATTACAGGAGAGTAGGAGTGAAAACAACCATCTCCAGAACAAAATTCAACAACTTGAAAAAGAAAAACTTCACCTGGAGAAGAAGTGCTTACAAATGGAAGCACAAAACAAACACCTGGAAGAAACACTACAGCGCCAGCCCGACATCAACATTATTAATGAGGGCTGGGGGATCAAGTTTGCTCAAGCCAGAGAGCAGATTGTATTCCTCATCAAAGAAAACAAGCAAAAGAGCGCTGAAGTGAAAGAAATGTCCGAGCAGCTTCAAGGCAGGAAAGCCACGATTGATAAGCTAGAGTGGGATCTCCAATACATGGACCAACAGAATCACCTGCTCCAAAGAAAGCTTGATGAAGCTGAAGAAAAAAATAAAGACCTTCTTCAAGAGAAGGAGCAACAGCAAGAAAGACTGTCAGAAGAAAAGTGCACTATCAAGGACTTTGAGAGTAAAAATCAAAAGTTGCAAGGATTCTGTAATGAACTGAAGGTCAAAACAAGTGAGCTGCAGGGAGAAAAGGAAACTCTGGAAAAACGATGCTCACAGATGCAGAAAAGGATCGATCAAATGGCCAAAAACAACTCAGAGCTCATTAAGGGGATATTGTTGGAATTCAACAACTTGAAGCGGGAAAACACAGAAATGCAGGCGCAAAAGCAAAAGCAAGACAAAATGCATGAAGACCTGCAGTGTACGCTCCGCGACACCCAGAAAAGAAATGAGCAGCTAGAAGGCCTGCACAAAGAAGATCAAGTGAGAAATGCAGACCTGCAGAAGGCAAAGCTGACACAGGAGGCAACATCCAAAGAGCTCAAAGAACAGCTTGAAGAAACACGAGCAACATTAGAACAGGTGGAACAAACATGCAAGAAACTTGAGGAGCAAAACACCGAAAACATCCATGAGTTGAGAACCCTCATCCTGGAGAAAAAGGCGCTCGTGGAAAAGTCCATGAAAAAGAAGAAAAGATTCTTCAGCTTTTTCCGGAAGAGGGACAATACTGCTTCTTCAACTGATGTAGCCTCGTCTTGCTCCACCTCTGTTCACCCCCCCAACCAGTCCCGGCAGTTGACTGCCCCCTCCTGAGCCTGGTTCTGCCGAAGGTTTCTGCCCGTTTAAAGGCAGTTTTTCCTCCCCACTGTCGCCTAGTGCTTGCTCAGAGGGGATTGTTGGGGTTTCTCTCCTCTGCCTTGTTTCTTTATTTACTTGTTAACTTTTTGCTCTTACCTCATTTAACCTTGTTTCTTTATTTACTTGTTAACTTTTTGTTCTTACCTCATTTAACCTTGTTTCTTTATTTACTTGTTAACTTTTTGTTCTTACCTCATTTAACCTTGTTTCTTTATTTACTTGTTAACTTTTTGCTCTTACCTCATTTAACCTTGTTTCTTTATTTACTTGTTAACTTTTTGCTCTTACCTCATTTAACCTTGTTTCTTTATTTACTTGTTAACTGTTTGCTCTTAGCTCATTTAACCTTGTTTCTTTATTTACTTGTTAACTTTTTGTTCTTACCTCATTTAACCTTGTTTCTTTATTTACTTGCTCGTTTACCTCTTTTTTCAACTTATCTAACAAAATAAAACAGTTGAATTTATCCTTTGAGTATTGTTCATCTAATCTTTACAGAGTTTTTCCAAAACGCTTTCAAACATTCAGATCTGTCTTTCATTTTCTTCTTGAAACCTCATGAACGGTGACCTAAAAACTCTGGAACATGGTTTGAAACACTGAAATTGTTTCAGCTGAAACTGGCAAAGTCATACGTGCGTGTGTGTGTGTCACAGGTGATATGGTGTCACTAGTCCGGTCATCATGTTTAGGCTCATTCACGCCAAAATGATTTAGGCTAAATCTTTAAAACAGTGTCATTGCACACACTTTTCAATCACACAAATGCAGGATTAACTATTTGCAGTATCTTATCTGATTTATTATGAGAATGTCATGCCTGATCATTTGTACCCACACCATCAAAAATGGGGGCAAAAGGGAGGAGATCGCGTTTAATCGATTATAACATGAGGTCAGAAATATAAGTGCTGACATGAGTAGTGTCCACAGAAACCTCTGAGTCTCAGCTAAAAGCTCATGTAAACCATTTCTACAAACACCAAACAAAGCAAAGACACCAAACAGTTAAAAGAGCAGTTACGTCACCATGAATCTGTGGACAGGTAATATCCATATTTTGATTTATGATGTTCTGGAGTTAAATGGGAACCAAAGCATATTTTCAAAGGTGTTATATGCTATAAAATACTTTGAAAAATTAGGTGAGGGAAATGAAAAAGACATTTTTCTATGTTTGAGTCACAGTAACTTTGACATAGTAACATCTGCAGTAATATTTACAGCTCTGATGACATCTCACCAGCGTTAGCTTTATTTTGACACCAAGACTGTTTACACAGAGTTTGTAATTGCAGAGAAATACATTTATTTTGGTCATTTCATTTTGGAGCAGGAAGCTCACCCTTCTTGTTATACCCTTTAGATGAATACAGAGTTTTTTAATTAAATACATATTCTTTAAATAATGTTCCCTTTTATAAAAAGTAGGATCATTAAAAAAACAAAACATTTATTATAGCTCTGTCACGCAGAAAAAAGCTGTCTTTTTTCTGTGGTCTGTTATATAACATTAGGGGTGTTCGTGGCAATTAACTTTTTAATCGACTAAGCAGGTCAAGTAAGAAACACTTAAATATTAAGTTAAATTTGAAAACTGTTTAAAAAAAAAACATATCCCCATTCCACATTCCAGAATGTCATGTGACAACCTGATTGGCTTAGGAGTGATGATGTCACAAGGAAGTTTTTCCTTAAATAGGGGTGACAAACAGCAATTTTTAGTTCGTTACTTCGCAGCCTTCGTGTTCGCAGCTTTCAAACGTTCACTACAGAAACATTCGGAAACCTCTCAGAGTCATCGGATACAAACGCCAGCATGTATCCAAGATTACGGCAACCGAGACAAAACGATTACGCCGCCTCTCCTTCCTTGCGTGGCCGGCCAACTTCTCCAAATGGCCTCTTATCCACCCAAAGGGCATTACAGGAGAGTAGGAGTGAAAACAACCATCTCCAGAACAAAATTCAACAACTTGAAAAAGAAAAAGTTCACCTGGAGAAGAAGTGCTTACAGATGGAAGCACAAAACAAACACCTGGAAGAAACACTACAGCGCCAGCCCGACATCAACATTATTAATGAGGGCTGGGGGATCAAGTTTGCTCAAGCCAGAGAGCAGATTGTATTCCTCATCAAAGAAAACAAGCAAAAGAGCGCTGAAGTGAAAGAAATGTCCGAGCAGCTTCAAGGCAGGAAAGCCACGATTGATAAGCTAGAGTGGGATCTCCAATACATGGACCAACAGAATCACCTGCTCCAAAGAAAGCTTGATGAAGCTGAAGAAAAAAATAAAGACCTTCTTCAAGACCTTCTGCAACAGCAAGAAAGACTGTCAGAAGAAAAGTGCACTATCAAGGACTTTGAGAGTAAAAATCAAAAGTTGCAAGGATTCTGTAATGAACTGAAGGTCAAAACAAGTGAGCTGCAGGGAGAAAAGGAAACTCTGGAAAAACGATGCTCACAGATGCAGAAAAGGATCGATCAAATGGCCAAAAACAACTCAGAGCTCATTAAGGGGATATTGTTGGAATTCAACAACTTGAAGCGGGAAAACACAGAAATGCAGGCGCAAAAGCAAAAGCAAGACAAAATGCATGAAGACCTGCAGTGTACGCTCCGCGACACCCAGAAAAGAAATGAGCAGCTAGAAGGCCTGCACAAAGAAGATCAAGTGAGAAATGCAGACCTGCAGAAGGCAAAGCTGACACAGGAGGCAACATCCAAAGAGCTCAAAGAACAGCTTGAAGAAACACGAGCAACATTAGAACAGGTGGAACAAACATGCAAGAAACTTGAGGAGCAAAACACCGAAACCATCCATGAGTTGAGAACCCTCATCCTGGAGAAAAAGGGGCTCGTGGAAAAGTCCATGAAAAAGAAGAAAAGATTCTTCAGCTTTTTCCAGAAGAGGGACAATACTGCTTCTTCAACTGATGTAGCCTCGTCTTGCTCCACCTCTGTTCACCCCCCCAACCAGTCCCGGCAGTTGACTGCCCCCTCATGAGCCTGGTTCTGCCGGAGGTTTCTGCCCGTTTAAAGGCAGTTTTTCCTCCCCACTGTCGCCTAGTGCTTGCTCAGAGGGGATTGTTGGGGTTTCTCTCCTCTGCCTTGTTTCTTTATTTACTTGTTAACTTTTTGCTCTTACTTCATTTAACCTTGTTTCTTTATTTACTTGTTAACTTTTTGTTCTTACCTCATTTAACCTTGTTTCTTTATTTACTTGTTAACTTTTTGTTCTTACCTCATTTAACCTTGTTTCTTTATTTACTTGTTAACTTTTTGTTCTTACCTCATTTAACCTTGTTTCTTTATTTACTTGTTAACTTTTTGTTCTTACCTCATTTAACCTTGTTTCTTTATTTACTTGTTAACTTTTTGCTCTTACCTCATTTAACCTTGTTTCTTTATTTACTTGTTAACTTTTTGCTCTTACCTCATTTAACCTTGTTTCTTTATTTACTTGTTAACTTTTTGCTCTTACCTCATTTAACCTTGTTTCTTTATTTACTTGTTAACTTTTTGCTCTTACTTCATTTAACCTTGTTTCTTTATTTACTTGCTCGTTTACCTCTTTTTTCAACTTATCTAACAAAATAAAACAGTTGAATTTATCCTTTGAGTATTGTTCATCTAATCTTTACAGAGTTTTTCCAAAACACTTTCAAACATTCAGATTTGTCTTTCATTTTCTTCTTGAAACCTCATGAACGGTGACCTAAAAACTCTGGAACATGGTTTGAAACACTGAAATTGTTTCAGCTGAAACTGGCAAAGTCATACGTGCGTGTGTGAGTGTCACAGGTGATATGGTGTCACTAGTCCGGTCATCATGTTTAGGCTCATTCACGCCAAAATGATTTAGGCTAAATCTTTAAAACAGTGTCATTGCACACACTTTTCAATCACACAAATGCAGGATTAACTATTTGCAGTATCTTATCTGATTTATTATGAGAATGTCATGCCTGATCATTTGTACCCACACCATCAAAAATGGGGGCAAAAGGGAGGAGATCGCGTTTAATCGATTATAACACGAGGTCAGAAATATAAGTGCTGACATGAGTAGTGTCCACAGAAACCTCTGAGTCTCAGCTAAAAGCTCATGTAAACCATTTCTACAAACACCAAACAAAGCAAAGACACCAAACAGTTAAAAGAGCAGTTACGTCACCATGAATCTGTGGACAGGTAATATCCATATTTTGATTTATGATGTTCTGGAGTTAAATGGGAACCAAAGCATATTTTCAAAGGTGTTATATGCTATAAAATACTTTGAAAAATTAGGTGAGGGAAATGAAAAAGACATTTTTCTATGTTTGAGTCACAGTAACTTTGACATAGTAACATCTGCAGTAATATTTACAGCTCTGATGACATCTCACCAGCGTTAGCTTTATTTTGACACCAAGACTGTTTACACAGAGTTTGTAATTGCAGAGAAATACATTTATTTTGGTCATTTCATTTTGGAGCAGGAAGCTCACCCTTCTTGTTATACCCTTTAGATGAATACAGAGTTTTTTAATTAAATACATATTCTTTAAATAATGTTCCCTTTTATAAAAAGTAGGATCATTAAAAAAACAAAACATTTATTATAGCTCTGTCACGCAGAAAAAAGCTGTCTTTTTTCTGTGGTCTGTTATATAACATTAGGGGTGTTCGTGGCAATTAACTTTTTAATCGACTAAGCAGGTCAAGTAAGAAACACTTAAATATTAAGTTAAATTTGAAAACTGTTTAAAAAAATATATATATCCCCATTCCACATTCCAGAATGTCATGTGACAACCTGATTGGCTTAGGAGTGATGATGTCACAAGGAAGTTTTTCCTTAAATAGGGGTGACAAACAGCAATTTTTAGTTCGTTACTTCGCAGCCTTCGTGTTCGCAGCTTTCAAACGTTCACTACAGAAACATTCGGAAACCTCTCAGAGTCATCGGATACAAACGCCAGCATGTATCCAAGATTACGGCAACCGAGACAAAACGATTACGCCGCCTCTCCTTCCTTGCGTGGCCGGCCAACTTCTCCAAATGGCCTCTTATCCACCCAAAGGGCATTACAGGAGAGTAGGAGTGAAAACAACCATCTCCAGAACAAAATTCAACAACTTGAAAAAGAAAAAGTTCACCTGGAGAAGAAGTGCTTACAGATGGAAGCACAAAATTATTAAATTTTTAATTAAATACATATTCTTTAAATAATGTTCCCTTTTATAAAAAGTAGGATGGTTTAGTTGGTTTAGTTAGCTGGTTAGTTAGATCAGCTGACACAGATCCCTGACACACGCTGGTTAGTTATTTAATGGTTTCAGCTTAGTTTATTTTATCTAAAACTTCAGTGCATGGTCGCAAAGATCAGCTGACACAGATCCCTGGCACACACTGGTTAGTTATTTAATGGTTTCAACTTAGTTTATTTTCTCTAAAACTTCAGTGCACGGTTGCAGGGATCAGCTGACACAGATCGCTCGCACAGGCTGGTTGGTTATTTAATGGTTTCAGGTTAGTTTATTTGATCTAAGACTTCAGTGCACGTTCGCAAAGATCAGCTGAAACAGATCGCTGGCACAGATCGCTCGCACAGGCTGGTTGGTTATTTAATGGTTTCAACTTAGTTTATTTTATCTTAAACTTCAATGCACGATTGCAGGGATCAGCTGAAACAGATCGCTGGTACAGGCTGGTTAGTTATTTAATGGTTTCAACGTAGTTTATTTTATCTTAAACTTCAGTGCACGGTCGCAGGGATCAGCTGACACAGATCCCTGGCACAGGCTGGTTAGTTATTTAATGGTTTTAACTTAGTTTATTTTATCTAAAACTTCAATGCACGATTGCAGGGATCAGCTGAAACAGATCGCTGGTACAGGCTGGTTAGTTATTTAATGGTTTCAACTTAGTTTATTTTATCTTAAACTTCAGTGCACGGTCGCAGGGATCCGCTGACACAGATCGCTCGCACAGGCTGGTTGGTTATTTAATGGTTTCAGCTTAGTTTATTTGATCTAAAACTTCAGTGCACGGTCGCAGGGATCAGCTGACACAGATCCCTGGCACAGGCTGGTTAGTTATTTAATGGTTTTAACTTAGTTTATTTTATCTAAAACTTCAATGCACGATTGCAGGGATCAGCTGAAACAGATCGCTCGCACAGGCTGGTTAGTTATTTAATGGTTTCAGCTTAGTTTATTTGATCTAAAACTTCAGTGCACGGTCGCAGGGATCAGCTGACACAGATCCCTGGCACAGGCTGGTTAGTTATTTAATGGTTTTAACTTAGTTTATTTTATCTAAAACTTCAATGCACGATTGCAGGGATCAGCTGAAACAGATCGCTCGCACAGGCTGGTTAGTTATTTAATGGTTTCAGGTTAGTTTATTTGATCTAAGACTTCAGTGCACGTTCGCAAAGATCAGCTGAAACAGATCGCTGGCACAGATCCCTTGCACAGGCTGGTTAGTTATTTAATGGTTTCAACTTAGTTTATTTTATCTTAAACTTCAGTGCACGGTCGCAGTGATCAGCTGACACAGATCGCTGGTTAGTTATTTAGTGGTTTCAACTTAGTTTATTTTATCTTAAACTTCAGTGCACGGTCGCAGGGATCCGCTGACACAGATCGCTGGCACAGGCTGGTTAGTTATTTAGTGGTTTCAGCTTAGTTTATTTGATCTAAAACTTCAGTGCACGGTCGCAGGGATCCGCTGACACAGATCGCTGGCACAGGCTGGTTAGTTATTTAATGGTTTCAGCTTAGTTTATTTGATCTAAAACTTCAGTGCACGGTTGCAGGGATCAGCTGACACAGATCGCTGGCACAGGCTGGTTAGTTATTTAATGGTTTCAGCTTAGTTTATTTTATCTAAAACTTCAGTGCATGGTCGCAAAGATCAGCTGACACAGATCCCTGGCACAGGCTGGTTAGTTATTTAATGGTTTTAACTTAGTTTATTTGATCTAAAACTTCAGTGCACGATTGCAGGGATCAGCTGAAAGAGATCGCTGGTACAGGCTGGTTAGTTATTTAATGGTTTCAGCCAAGTTTATCTAAAACTTGAGTGCACGGTTGCAGGGATCAGCTGACACAGATCCCTGGCACAGGCTGGTTAGTTATTTAATGGTTTCAACTTAGTTTATTTTCTCTAAAAATTCAGTGCACGGTTGCAGGGATCAGTTGACACAGAGCGCTGGCACAGGCTGGTTAGTTATTTAAATGGTTTCAGGTTAGTTTATTTGATCTAAGACTTCAGTGCATGGTCGCAAAGATCAGCTGACACAGATCCCTGGCACAGGCTGGTTAGTTATTTAATGGTTTTAACTTAGTTTATTTGATCTAAAACTTCAGTGCACGATTGCAGGGATCAGCTGAAAGAGATCGCTGGTACAGGCTGGTTAGTTATTTAATGGTTTCAGCCAAGTTTATCTAAAACTTGAGTGCACGGTTGCAGGGATCAGCTGACACAGATCCCTGGCACAGGCTGGTTAGTTATTTAATGGTTTCAACTTAGTTTATTTTCTCTAAAAATTCAGTGCACGGTTGCAGGGATCAGTTGACACAGAGCGCTGGCACAGGCTGGTTAGTTATTTAAATGGTTTCAGGTTAGTTTATTTGATCTAAGACTTCAGTGCATGGTCGCAAAGATCAGCTGACACAGATCCCTGGCACAGGCTGGTTAGTTATTTAATGGTTTCAACTTAGTTTATTTTCTCTAAAACTTCAGTGCACGGTTGCAGGGATCAGCTGACACAGATCGCTGGCACAGGCTGGTTAGTTATTTAGTGGTTTCAGCTTAGTTTATTTGATCTAAAACTTCAGTGCACGGTCGCAGTGATCAGCTGACACAGATCGCTGGTTAGTTATTTAATGGTTTCAGCTTTGTTTATTTGATCTACAACTTCAGTCCACATTCGCAGGGATCAGCTGACACAGATCTCTTGCACAGCCTGGTTAGTTATTTAATGGTTTCAGCTTAGTTTATTTGATCTAAAACTTCAGTGCACGGTTGCAGGGATCAGCTGACACAGATCGCTGGCACAGGCTGGTTGGTTATTTAATGGTTTCAGCTTACTTTATTTTATCTTAAACTTCAGTGCACGGTCGCAGGGATCAGCTGACACAGATCGCTGGCACAGGCTGGTTGGTTATTTAATGGTTTCAGCTTTGTTTATTTGATCTAAAACTTCAGTGCACGGTTGCAGGGATCAGCTGACACAGATCGCTGGCACAGGCTGGTTAGTTATTTCGTGGTTTCAGCTTAGTTTATTTTGATCTAAGACTTCAGTGCACATTCGCAAAGATCAGCTGAAACAGATCGCTGGCACAGGCTGGTTAGTTATTTAATGGTTTAGGTTTGGTTTATTTAATCTAAAACTTCAGTGCACGGTTGCAGGGATCAGCTGACACAGATCGCTGGCACAGGCTGGTTAGTTATTTAATGGTTTCAGCTTTGTTTATCTAAAACTTCAGTGCACGGTTGCAGGGATCAGATGAAACAGATCCCTGGCACAGGCTGGTTAGTTATTTAATGGTTTCAACTTAGTTTATTTTATCTAAAACTTCAGTGCACGGTCGCAGGGATCCGCTGACACAGATCGCTGGCACAGGCTGGTTAGTTATTTAATGGTTTCAACTTAGTTTATTTGATCTAAAACTTCAGTGCACGCTTGCAGGGATCAGCTGACACAGATCGCTGTCACAGGCTGGTTAGTTATTTAAATGGTTTCAGGTTAGTTTATTTGATCTAAGACTTCAGTGCATGGTCGCAGGGATCAGCTGACACAGATCCCTGACACACGCTGGTTAGTTATTTAATGGTTTCGGTTTGGTTTATTTTATCTAAAACTTCAGTGCACGGTTGCAGGGATCAGCTAACACAGATCGCTGGCACAGGCTGGCTAGTTATTTAATGGTTTCAGCCAAGTTTATCTAAAACTTCAGTGCACGGTTGCAGGGATCAGCTGGCACAGATCGCTGGCACAGGCTGGTTAGTTATTTAATGGTTTCAACTTAGTTTATCTAAAACTTCAGTGCACGGTCGCAGGGATCAGCTGACACAGATCGCTGGCACAGGCTGGCTAGTTATTTAATGGTTTCAGCCAAGTTTATCTAAAACTTCAGTGCACGGTTGCAGGGATCAGCTGGCACAGATCGCTGGCACAGGCTGGTTAGTTATTTAATGGTTTCAGCTGAGTTTATTTTATCTTAAACTTCAGTGCACAGTTGCAGGGATCAGCTAACACAGATCCCTGACACACGCTGGTTAGTTATTTAATGGTTTCAACTTAATTTATTTTCTCTAAAAATTCAGTGCACGGTTGCAGGGATCAGCTGACACAGACCGCTGGCACAGGCTGGTTAGTTATTTAGTGGTTTCAGCTTAGTTTATTTTATCTTAAACTTCAGTGCACGGTCGCAGGGATCAGCTGACACAGATCTCTGGCACAGGCTGGTTAGTTATTTAGTGGTTTCAGCTTAGTTTATTTGATCTAAAACTTCAGTGCACGGTTGCAGGGATCAGCTGACACAGATCGCTGGCACAGGCTGGTTAGTTATTTCGTGGTTTCAGCTTAGTTTATTTTGATCTAAGACTTCAGTGCACATTCGCAAAGATCAGCTGAAACAGATCGCTGGCACAGGCTGGTTAGTTATTTAATGGTTTAGGTTTGGTTTATTTAATCTAAAACTTCAGTGCACGGTTGCAGGGATCAGCTGACACAGATCGCTGGCACAGGCTGGTTAGTTATTTAATGGTTTAGGTTTGGTTTATTTGATCTAAAACTTCAGTCCACGTTCGCAGGGATCAGCTGACACAGATCGCTGGTACAGGCTGGTTGGTTATTTAATGGTTTCAACTTAGTTTATCTAAAACTTCAGTGCACGGTTGCAGGAATCAGCTGACACAAATCGCTGGCACAGGCTGGTTAGTTATTTAATGGTTTCGGTTTGGTTTATTTTATCTAAAACTTCAGTGCACGGTTGCAGGGATCAGCTGACACAGATCGCTGGCACAGGCTGGTTAGTTATTTAATGGTTTCAGCTTAGTTTATCTAAAACTTCAGTGCACGGTTGCAGGGATCAGATGAAACAGATCACTGGCACAGGCTGGTTAGTTATTTAATGTTTCAACTTAGTTTATTTTATCTAAAACTTCAGTGCGCGGTCGCAGGGATCCGCTGACACAGATCGCTGGCACAGGCTGGTTAGTTATTTAATGTTTCAACTTAGTTTATTTTATCTAAAACTTCAGTGCGCGGTCGCAGGGATCCGCTGACACAGATCGCTGGCACAGGCTGGTTAGTTATTTAATGGTTTCAACTTAGTTTATTTTCTCTAAAACTTCAGTGCACGGTTGCAGGGATCAGCTGACACAGATCGCTGGTACAGGCTGGTTAGTTATTTAATGGTTTCAGCTTAGTTTATTTGATCTAAAACTTCAGTGCACGGTTGCAGGGATCAGCTGAAACAGATCGCTGGTACAGGCTGGTTAGTTATTTAATGGTTTCAACTTAGTTTATTTTATCTAAAACTTCAGTGCACGGTTGCAGGGATCAGCTGACACAGATTGCTGGCACAGGCTGGTTAGTTATTTAGTGGTTTCAGCTTAGTTTATTTGATCTAAAACTTCAGTGCACGGTCGCAGGGATCAGCTGACACAGATCGCTGGTTAGTTATTTAATGGTTTCAGCTTTGTTTATTTGATCTACAACTTCAGTCCACGTTCGCAGGGATCAGCTGACACAGATCTCTGGCACAGCCTGGTTGGTTATTTAATGGTTTCAGCTTAGTTTATTTGATCTAAAACTTCAGTGCACGGTTGCAGGGATCAGCTGACACAGACCGCTGGCACAGGCTGGTTAGTTATTTAGTGGTTTCAGCTTAGTTTATTTGATCTAAAACTTCAGTGCACGGTTGCAGGGATCAGCTGACACAGATCGCTGGCACAGGCTGGTTAGTTATTTCGTGGTTTCAGCTTAGTTTATTTTGATCTAAGACTTCAGTGCACATTCGCAAAGATCAGCTGAAACAGATCGCTGGCACAGGCTGGTTAGTTATTTAATGGTTTCAATTGAGTTTATCTAAAACTTCAGTGCACGGTTGCAGGAATCAGCTGACACAGATCGCTGGCACAGGCTGGTTAGTTATTTAATGGTTTCAGCTTAGTTTATCTAAAACTTCAGTGCACGGTTGCAGGGATCAGCTGACACAGATCGCTGGCACAGGCTGGTTAGTTATTTAATGGTTTCAGCTTAGTTTATCTAAAACTTCAGTGCACGGTTGCAGGGATCAGATGAAACAGATCCCTGGCACAGGCTGGTTAGTTATTTAATGGTTTCAACTTAGTTTATTTTATCTAAAACTTCAGTGCACGGTCGCAGGGATCCGCTGACACAGATCGCTGGCACAGGCTGGTTAGTTATTTAATGGTTTCAACTTAGTTTATTTGATCTAAAACTTCAGTGCACGCTTGCAGGGATCAGCTGACACAGATCGCTGTCACAGGCTGGTTAGTTATTTAAATGGTTTCAGGTTAGTTTATTTGATCTAAGACTTCAGTGCATGGTCGCAGGGATCAGCTAACACAGATCCCTGACACACGCTGGTTAGTTATTTAATGGTTTCGGTTTGGTTTATTTTATCTAAAACTTCAGTGCACGGTCGCAGGGATCAGCTGGCACAGGCTGGTTAGTTATTTAATGGTTTCAACTTAGTTTATTTTCTCTAAAAATTCAGTGCACGGTTGCAGGGATCAGTTGACAAAGATTCCTGGCACAGGCTGGTTAGTTATTTAATGGTTTCAGCTTAGTTTATCTAAAACTTCAGTGCGCGGTTGCAGGGATCAGCTGACACAGATCCCTTGCACAGGCTGGTTAGTTATTTAATGGTTTCAACTTAGTTTATTTTATCTAAAACTTCAGTGCACGGTCGCAGGGATCCGCTGACACAGATCGCTGGCACAGGCTGGTTAGTTATTTAATGGTTCCAGCTTAGTTTATTTGATCTAAAACTTCAGTGCACGCTTGCAGGGATCAGCTGACACAGATCGCTGTCACAGGCTGGTTAGTTATTTAAATGGTTTCAGGTTAGTTTATTTGATCTAAGACTTCAGTGCATTGTCGCAAAGATCAGCTGACACAGATCCCTGGCACAGGCTGGTTAGTTATTTAATGGTTTCAACTTAGTTTATTTTCTCTAAAACTTCAGTGCACGGTTGCAGGGATCAGCTAACACAGATCCCTGACACACGCTGGTTAGTTATTTAATGGTTTCAACTTAGTTTATTTTCTCTAAAACTTCAGTGCACTGTTGCAGGGATCAGCTGACACAGATCGCTGGTTAGTTATTTAGTGGTTTCAGCTTAGTTTATTTGATCTAAAACTTCAGTGCACGGTCGCAGTGATCAGCTGACACAGATCGCTGGTTAGTTATTTAATGGTTTCAGCTTAGTTTATTTGATCTAAAACTTCAGTGCACGGTTGCAGGGATCAGCTGACACAGATCGCTCGCACAGGCTGGTTGGTTATTTAATGGTTTCAGGTTAGTTTATTTGATCTAAGACTTCAGTGCACGTTCGCAAAGATCAGCTGAAACAGATCGCTGGCACAGATCCCTTGCACAGGCTGGTTAGTTATTTAATGGTTTCAACTTAGTTTATTTTATCTTAAACTTCAGTGCACGGTCGCAGGGATCCGCTGACACAGATCGCTGGCACAGGCTGGTTAGTTATTTAATGGTTTCGGTTTGGTTTATTTTATCTAAAACTTCAGTGCACGGTTGCAGGGATCAGCTGACACAGATCGCTGGCACAGGCTGGTTAGTTATTTAATGGTTCCAGCTTAGTTTATTTGATCTAAAACTTCAGTGCACGCTTGCAGGGATCAGCTGACACAGATCGCTGGTACAGGCTGGTTGGTTATTTAATGGTTTCAACTTAGTTTATCTAAAACTTCAGTGCACGGTTGCAGGAATCAGCTGACACAGATCGCTGGCACAGGCTGGTTAGTTATTTAATGGTTTCGGTTTGGTTTATTTTATCTAAAACTTCAGTGCACGGTTGCAGGGATCAGCTGACACAGATCGCTGGCACAGGCTGGTTAGTTATTTAATGGTTTCAGCTTAGTTTATCTAAAACTTCAGTGCACGGTTGCAGGGATCAGATGAAACAGATCACTGGCACAGGCTGGTTAGTTATTTAATGTTTCAACTTAGTTTATTTTATCTAAAACTTCAGTGCGCGGTCGCAGGGATCCGCTGACACAGATCGCTGGCACAGGCTGGTTAGTTATTTAATGTTTCAACTTAGTTTATTTTATCTAAAACTTCAGTGCGCGGTCGCAGGGATCCGCTGACACAGATCGCTGGCACAGGCTGGTTAGTTATTTAATGGTTTCAACTTAGTTTATTTTCTCTAAAACTTCAGTGCACGGTTGCAGGGATCAGCTGACACAGATCGCTGGTACAGGCTGGTTAGTTATTTAATGGTTTCAGCTTAGTTTATTTGATCTAAAACTTCAGTGCACGGTTGCAGGGATCAGCTGAAACAGATCGCTGGTACAGGCTGGTTAGTTATTTAATGGTTTCAACTTAGTTTATTTTATCTAAAACTTCAGTGCACGGTTGCAGGGATCAGCTGACACAGATTGCTGGCACAGGCTGGTTAGTTATTTAGTGGTTTCAGCTTAGTTTATTTGATCTAAAACTTCAGTGCACGGTCGCAGGGATCAGCTGACACAGATCGCTGGTTAGTTATTTAATGGTTTCAGCTTTGTTTATTTGATCTACAACTTCAGTCCACGTTCGCAGGGATCAGCTGACACAGATCTCTGGCACAGCCTGGTTGGTTATTTAATGGTTTCAGCTTAGTTTATTTGATCTAAAACTTCAGTGCACGGTTGCAGGGATCAGCTGACACAGACCGCTGGCACAGGCTGGTTAGTTATTTAGTGGTTTCAGCTTAGTTTATTTTATCTTAAACTTCAGTGCACGGTCGCAGGGATCAGCTGACACAGATCTCTGGCACAGCCTGGTTGGTTATTTAATGGTTTCAGCTTAGTTTATTTTATCTTAAACTTCAGTCCACGTTCGCAGGGATCAGCTGACACAGATCTCTGGCACAGCCTGGTTGGTTATTTAATGGTTTCAGCTTAGTTTATTTGATCTAAAACTTCAGTGCACGGTTGCAGGGATCAGCTGACACAGACCGCTGGCACAGGCTGGTTAGTTATTTAGTGGTTTCAGCTTAGTTTATTTGATCTAAAACTTCAGTGCACGGTTGCAGGGATCAGCTGACACAGATCGCTGGCACAGGCTGGTTAGTTATTTCGTGGTTTCAGCTTAGTTTATTTTGATCTAAGACTTCAGTGCACATTCGCAAAGATCAGCTGAAACAGATCGCTGGCACAGGCTGGTTAGTTATTTAATGGTTTCAATTGAGTTTATCTAAAACTTCAGTGCACGGTTGCAGGAATCAGCTGACACAGATCGCTGGCACAGGCTGGTTAGTTATTTAATGGTTTCAGCTTAGTTTATCTAAAACTTCAGTGCACGGTTGCAGGGATCAGCTGACACAGATCGCTGGCACAGGCTGGTTAGTTATTTAATGGTTTCAGCTTAGTTTATCTAAAACTTCAGTGCACGGTTGCAGGGATCAGATGAAACAGATCCCTGGCACAGGCTGGTTAGTTATTTAATGGTTTCAACTTAGTTTATTTTATCTAAAACTTCAGTGCACGGTCGCAGGGATCCGCTGACACAGATCGCTGGCACAGGCTGGTTAGTTATTTAATGGTTTCAACTTAGTTTATTTGATCTAAAACTTCAGTGCACGCTTGCAGGGATCAGCTGACACAGATCGCTGTCACAGGCTGGTTAGTTATTTAAATGGTTTCAGGTTAGTTTATTTGATCTAAGACTTCAGTGCATGGTCGCAGGGATCAGCTAACACAGATCCCTGACACACGCTGGTTAGTTATTTAATGGTTTCGGTTTGGTTTATTTTATCTAAAACTTCAGTGCACGGTCGCAGGGATCAGCTGGCACAGGCTGGTTAGTTATTTAATGGTTTCAACTTAGTTTATTTTCTCTAAAAATTCAGTGCACGGTTGCAGGGATCAGTTGACAAAGATTCCTGGCACAGGCTGGTTAGTTATTTAATGGTTTCAGCTTAGTTTATCTAAAACTTCAGTGCGCGGTTGCAGGGATCAGCTGACACAGATCCCTTGCACAGGCTGGTTAGTTATTTAATGGTTTCAACTTAGTTTATTTTATCTAAAACTTCAGTGCACGGTCGCAGGGATCCGCTGACACAGATCGCTGGCACAGGCTTGTTAGTTATTTAAATGGTTTCAGGTTAGTTTATTTGATCTAAGACTTCAGTGCATTGTCGCAAAGATCAGCTGACACAGATCCCTGGCACAGGCTGGTTAGTTATTTAATGGTTTCAACTTAGTTTATTTTCTCTAAAACTTCAGTGCACGGTTGCAGGGATCAGCTAACACAGATCCCTGACACACGCTGGTTAGTTATTTAATGGTTTCAACTTAGTTTATTTTCTCTAAAACTTCAGTGCACTGTTGCAGGGATCAGCTGACACAGATCGCTGGTTAGTTATTTAGTGGTTTCAGCTTAGTTTATTTGATCTAAAACTTCAGTGCACGGTCGCAGTGATCAGCTGACACAGATCGCTGGTTAGTTATTTAATGGTTTCAGCTTAGTTTATTTGATCTAAAACTTCAGTGCACGGTTGCAGGGATCAGCTGACACAGATCGCTCGCACAGGCTGGTTGGTTATTTAATGGTTTCAGGTTAGTTTATTTGATCTAAGACTTCAGTGCACGTTCGCAAAGATCAGCTGAAACAGATCGCTGGCACAGATCCCTTGCACAGGCTGGTTAGTTATTTAATGGTTTCAACTTAGTTTATTTTATCTTAAACTTCAGTGCACGGTCGCAGGGATCCGCTGACACAGATCGCTGGCACAGGCTGGTTAGTTATTTAATGGTTTCGGTTTGGTTTATTTGATCTAAAACTTCAGTGCACGGTTGCAGGGATCAGCTGACACAGATCGCTGGCACAGGCTGGTTAGTTATTTAATGGTTTCAGCTTAGTTTATCTAAAACTTCAGTGCACGGTTGCAGGGATCAGCTGAAACAGATCGCTGGTACAGGCTGGTTAGTTATTTAATGGTTTCAGCCAAGTTTATCTAAAACTTCAGTGCACGGTTGCAGGGATCAGCTGACACAGATCCCTGGCACAGGCTGGCTAGTTATTTAATCGTTTCAGCTTAGTTTATCTAAAACTTCAGTGCACGGTTGCAGGAATCAGCTGACACAGATCGCTGGCACAGGCTGGTTAGTTATTTAATGGTTTCGGTTTGGTTTATTTGATCTAAAACTTCAGTGCACGGTTGCAGGGATCAGCTGACACAGATCGCTGGCACAGGCTGGTTAGTTATTTAATGGTTTAGGTTTGGTTTATTTGATCTAAAACTTCAGTCCACGTTCGCAGGGATCAGCTGACACAGATCGCTGGTACAGGCTGGTTGGTTATTTAATGGTTTCAACTTAGTTTATCTAAAACTTCAGTGCACGGTTGCAGGAATCAGCTGACACAGATCGCTGGCACAGGCTGGTTAGTTATTTAATTGTTTCAGCTTAGTTTATCTAAAACTTCAGTGCACGGTTGCAGGGATCAGCTGACACAGATCGTTGGCACAGGCTGGTTAGTTATTTAATGGTTTCAACTTAGTTTATCTAAAACTTCAGTGCACGGTTGCAGGGATCAGATGAAACAGATCACTGGCACAGGCTGGCTAGTTATTTAATGGTTTTAACTTAGTTTATTTGATCTAAAACTTCAGTGCACGATTGCAGGGATCAGCTGAAACAGATCGCTGGTACAGGCTGGTTAGTTATTTAATGGTTTCAACTTAGTTTATTTTATCTAAAACTTCAGTGCGCGGTCGCAGGGATCCGCTGACACAGATCGCTGGCACAGGCTGGTTAGTTATTTAATGGTTTCAGCTTAGTTTATTTGATCTAAAACTTCAGTGCACGCTTGCAGGGATCAGCTGACACAGATCGCTGTCACAGGCTGGTTAGTTATTTAAATGGTTTCAGGTTAGTTTATTTGATCTAAGACTTCAGTGCATGGTTGCAAAGATCAGCTGACACAGATCCCTGGCACAGGCTGGTTAGTTATTTAATGGTTTCAACTTAGTTTATTTTCTCTAAATCTTCAGTGCACGGTTGCAGGGATCAGCTGACACAGATCGCTGGCACAGGCTGGTTAGTTATTTAGTGGTTTCAGCTTAGTTTATTTGATCTAAAACTTCAGTGCACGGTCGCAGTGATCAGCTGACACAGATCGCTGGTTAGTTATTTAATGGTTTCAGCTTTGTTTATTTGATCTAAAACTTCAGTCCACGTTCGCAGGGATCAGCTGACACAAATCTCTGGCACAGCCTGGTTGGTTATTTAATGGTTTCAGCTTAGTTTATTTTATCTTAAACTTCAGTGCACGGTCGCAGGGATCAGCTGACACAGATCGCTGGCACAGGCTGGTTAGTTATTTCGTGGTTTCAGCTTAGTTTATTTTGATCTAAGACTTCAGTGCACATTCGCAAAGATCAGCTGAAACAGATCGCTGGCACAGGCTGGTTAGTTATTTAATGGTTTCAGCTTAGTTTATCTAAAACTTCAGTGCACGGTCGCAGGGATCAGCTGACACAGATCACTGGCACAGGCTGGTTAGTTATTTAATGGTTTCAACTTAGTTTATTTTATCTAAAACTTCAGTGCGCGGTCGCAGGGATCCGCTGACACAGATCGCTGGCACAGGCTGGTTAGTTATTTAATGTTTCAACTTAGTTTATTTTATCTAAAACTTCAGTGCGCGGTCGCAGGGATCCGCTGACACAGATCGCTGGCACAGGCTGGTTAGTTATTTAATGGTTTCAACTTAGTTTATTTTCTCTAAAACTTCAGTGCACGGTTGCAGGGATCAGCTGACACAGATCGCTGGTACAGGCTGGTTAGTTATTTAATGGTTTCAGCTTAGTTTATTTGATCTAAAACTTCAGTGCACGGTTGCAGGGATCAGCTGAAACAGATCGCTGGTACAGGCTGGTTAGTTATTTAATGGTTTCAACTTAGTTTATTTTATCTAAAACTTCAGTGCACGGTTGCAGGGATCAGCTGACACAGATTGCTGGCACAGGCTGGTTAGTTATTTAGTGGTTTCAGCTTAGTTTATTTTATCTAAAACTTCAGTGCACGGTTGCAGGGATCAGCTGACACAGATTGCTGGCACAGGCTGGTTAGTTATTTAGTGGTTTCAGCTTAGTTTATTTGATCTAAAACTTCAGTGCACGGTTGCAGGGATCAGCTGACACAGACCGCTGGCACAGGCTGGTTAGTTATTTAGTGGTTTCAGCTTAGTTTATTTTATCTTAAACTTCAGTGCACGGTCGCAGGGATCAGCTGACACAGATCTCTGGCACAGCCTGGTTGGTTATTTAATGGTTTCAGCTTAGTTTATTTTATCTTAAACTTCAGTCCACGTTCGCAGGGATCAGCTGACACAGATCTCTGGCACAGCCTGGTTGGTTATTTAATGGTTTCAGCTTAGTTTATTTGATCTAAAACTTCAGTGCACGGTTGCAGGGATCAGCTGACACAGACCGCTGGCACAGGCTGGTTAGTTATTTAGTGGTTTCAGCTTAGTTTATTTGATCTAAAACTTCAGTGCACGGTTGCAGGGATCAGCTGACACAGATCGCTGGCACAGGCTGGTTAGTTATTTCGTGGTTTCAGCTTAGTTTATTTTGATCTAAGACTTCAGTGCACATTCGCAAAGATCAGCTGAAACAGATCGCTGGCACAGGCTGGTTAGTTATTTAATGGTTTCAATTGAGTTTATCTAAAACTTCAGTGCACGGTTGCAGGAATCAGCTGACACAGATCGCTGGCACAGGCTGGTTAGTTATTTAATGGTTTCAGCTTAGTTTATCTAAAACTTCAGTGCACGGTTGCAGGGATCAGATGAAACAGATCCCTGGCACAGGCTGGTTAGTTATTTAATGGTTTCAACTTAGTTTATTTTATCTAAAACTTCAGTGCACGGTCGCAGGGATCCGCTGACACAGATCGCTGGCACAGGCTGGTTAGTTATTTAATGGTTTCAACTTAGTTTATTTGATCTAAAACTTCAGTGCACGCTTGCAGGGATCAGCTGACACAGATCGCTGTCACAGGCTGGTTAGTTATTTAAATGGTTTCAGGTTAGTTTATTTGATCTAAGACTTCAGTGCATGGTCGCAGGGATCAGCTAACACAGATCCCTGACACACGCTGGTTAGTTATTTAATGGTTTCGCTTTGGTTTATTTTATCTAAAACTTCAGTGCACGGTCGCAGGGATCAGCTGGCACAGGCTGGTTAGTTATTTAATGGTTTCAACTTAGTTTATTTTCTCTAAAAATTCAGTGCACGGTTGCAGGGATCAGTTGACAAAGATTCCTGGCACAGGCTGGTTAGTTATTTAATGGTTTCAGCTTAGTTTATCTAAAACTTCAGTGCGCGGTTGCAGGGATCAGCTGACACAGATCCCTTGCACAGGCTGGTTAGTTATTTAATGGTTTCAACTTAGTTTATTTTATCTAAAACTTCAGTGCACGGTCGCAGGGATCCGCTGACACAGATCGCTGGCACAGGCTGGTTAGTTATTTAATGGTTCCAGCTTAGTTTATTTGATCTAAAACTTCAGTGCACGCTTGCAGGGATCAGCTGACACAGATCGCTGTCACAGGCTGGTTAGTTATTTAAATGGTTTCAGGTTAGTTTATTTGATCTAAGACTTCAGTGCATTGTCGCAAAGATCAGCTGACACAGATCCCTGGCACAGGCTGGTTAGTTATTTAATGGTTTCAACTTAGTTTATTTTCTCTAAAACTTCAGTGCACGGTTGCAGGGATCAGCTAACACAGATCCCTGACACACGCTGGTTAGTTATTTAATGGTTTCAACTTAGTTTATTTTCTCTAAAACTTCAGTGCACTGTTGCAGGGATCAGCTGACACAGATCGCTGGTTAGTTATTTAGTGGTTTCAGCTTAGTTTATTTGATCTAAAACTTCAGTGCACGGTCGCAGTGATCAGCTGACACAGATCGCTGGTTAGTTATTTAATGGTTTCAGCTTAGTTTATTTGATCTAAAACTTCAGTGCACGGTTGCAGGGATCAGCTGACACAGATCGCTCGCACAGGCTGGTTGGTTATTTAATGGTTTCAGGTTAGTTTATTTGATCTAAGACTTCAGTGCACGTTCGCAAAGATCAGCTGAAACAGATCGCTGGCACAGATCCCTTGCACAGGCTGGTTAGTTATTTAATGGTTTCAACTTAGTTTATTTTATCTTAAACTTCAGTGCACGGTCGCAGGGATCCGCTGACACAGATCGCTGGCACAGGCTGGTTAGTTATTTAATGGTTTCGGTTTGGTTTATTTTATCTAAAACTTCAGTGCACGGTTGCAGGGATCAGCTGACACAGATCGCTGGCACAGGCTGGTTAGTTATTTAATGGTTTCAGCTTAGTTTATCTAAAACTTCAGTGCACGGTTGCAGGGATCAGCTGAAACAGATCGCTGGTACAGGCTGGTTAGTTATTTAATGGTTTCAGCCAAGTTTATCTAAAACTTCAGTGCACGGTTGCAGGGATCAGCTGACACAGATCCCTGGCACAGGCTGGCTAGTTATTTAATCGTTTCAGCTTAGTTTATCTAAAACTTCAGTGCACGGTTGCAGGAATCAGCTGACACAGATCGCTGGCACAGGCTGGTTAGTTATTTAATGGTTTCGGTTTGGTTTATTTGATCTAAAACTTCAGTGCACGGTTGCAGGGATCAGCTGACACAGATCGCTGGCACAGGCTGGTTAGTTATTTAATGGTTTAGGTTTGGTTTATTTGATCTAAAACTTCAGTCCACGTTCGCAGGGATCAGATGACACAGATCGCTGGTACAGGCTGGTTGGTTATTTAATGGTTTCAACTTAGTTTATCTAAAACTTCAGTGCACGGTTGCAGGAATCAGCTGACACAGATCGCTGGCACAGGCTGGTTAGTTATTTAATTGTTTCAGCTTAGTTTATCTAAAACTTCAGTGCACGGTTGCAGGGATCAGCTGACACAGATCGTTGGCACAGGCTGGTTAGTTATTTAATGGTTTCAACTTAGTTTATCTAAAACTTCAGTGCACGGTTGCAGGGATCAGATGAAACAGATCACTGGCACAGGCTGGCTAGTTATTTAATGGTTTTAACTTAGTTTATTTGATCTAAAACTTCAGTGCACGATTGCAGGGATCAGCTGAAACAGATCGCTGGTACAGGCTGGTTAGTTATTTAATGGTTTCAACTTAGTTTATTTTATCTAAAACTTCAGTGCGCGGTCGCAGGGATCCGCTGACACAGATCGCTGGCACAGGCTGGTTAGTTATTTAATGGTTTCAGCTTAGTTTATTTGATCTAAAACTTCAGTGCACGCTTGCAGGGATCAGCTGACACAGATCGCTGTCACAGGCTGGTTAGTTATTTAAATGGTTTCAGGTTAGTTTATTTGATCTAAGACTTCAGTGCATGGTTGCAAAGATCAGCTGACACAGATCCCTGGCACAGGCTGGTTAGTTATTTAATGGTTTCAACTTAGTTTATTTTCTCTAAATCTTCAGTGCACGGTTGCAGGGATCAGCTGACACAGATCGCTGGCACAGGCTGGTTAGTTATTTAGTGGTTTCAGCTTAGTTTATTTGATCTAAAACTTCAGTGCACGGTCGCAGTGATCAGCTGACACAGATCGCTGGTTAGTTATTTAATGGTTTCAGCTTTGTTTATTTGATCTAAAACTTCAGTCCACGTTCGCAGGGATCAGCTGACACAAATCTCTGGCACAGCCTGGTTGGTTATTTAATGGTTTCAGCTTAGTTTATTTGATCTAAAACTTCAGTGCACGGTTGCAGGGATCAGCTGACACAGACCGCTGGCACAGGCTGGTTAGTTATTTAGTGGTTTCAGCTTAGTTTATTTTATCTTAAACTTCAGTGCACGGTCGCAGGGATCAGCTGACACAGATCGCTGGCACAGGCTGGTTAGTTATTTCGTGGTTTCAGCTTTGTTTATTTTGATCTAAGACTTCAGTGCACATTCGCAAAGATCAGCTGAAACAGATCGCTGGCACAGGCTGGTTAGTTATTTAATGGTTTCAGCTTAGTTTATCTAAAACTTCAGTGCACGGTCGCAGGGATCAGCTGACACAGATCGCTGGCACAGGCTGGTTAGTTATTTAATGGTTTCAGCCAAGTTTATCTAAAACTTCAGTGCACGGTTGCAGGGATCAGCTGGCACAGATCGCTGGCACAGGCTGGTTAGTTATTTAATGGTTTCAGCTTAGTTTATTTTATCTTAAACTTCAGTGCACGGTCGCAGGGATCAGCTGGCACAGATCGCTGGCACAGGCTGGTTAGTTATTTAATGGTTTCAACTTAGTTTATTTTCTGTAAAACTTCAGTGCACAGTTGCAGGGATCAGTTAACACAGATCCCTGACACACGCTGGTTAGTTATTTAATGGTTTCAACTTAGTTTATTTTCTCTAAAAATTCAGTGCACGGTTGCAGGGATCAGTTGACAAAGATTCCTGGCACAGGCTGGTTAGTTATTTAATGGTTTCAACTTAGTTTATTTTATCTAAAACTTCAGTGCACGGTCGCAGGGATCAGCTGACACAGACCGCTGGCACAGGCTGGTTAGTTATTTAGTGGTTTCAGCTTAGTTTATTTTATCTTAAACTTCAGTGCACGGTCGCAGGGATCAGCTGACACAGATCTCTGGCACAGGCTGGTTGGTTATTTAATGGTTTCAGCTTAGTTTATTTGATCTAAAACTTCAGTGCACGGTTGCAGGGATCAGCTGACACAGATCGCTGGCACAGGCTGGTTAGTTATTTAATTGTTTCAGCTTAGTTTATCTAAAACTTCAGTGCACGGTTGCAGGGATCAGCTGACACAGATCGTTGGCACAGGCTGGTTAGTTATTTAATGGTTTAGGTTTGGTTTATTTAATCTAAAACTTCAGTGCACGGTTGCAGGGATCAGCTGACACAGATCGCTGGCACAGGCTGGTTAGTTATTTAATGGTTTAGGTTTGGTTTATTTGATCTAAAACTTCAGTCCACGTTCGCAGGGATCAGCTGACACAGATCGCTGGTACAGGCTGGTTGGTTATTTAATGGTTTCAACTTAGTTTATCTAAAACTTCAGTGCACGGTTGCAGGAATCAGCTGACACAGATCGCTGGCACAGGCTGGTTAGTTATTTAATGGTTTCAGCTTAGTTTATCTAAAACTTCAGTGCACGGTTGCAGGGATCAGATGAAACAGATCACTGGCACAGGCTGGTTAGTTATTTAATGGTTTCAGCTTAGTTTATTTGATCTAAAACTTCAGTGCACGGTCGCAGTGATCAGCTGACACAGATCGCTGGTTAGTTATTTAATGGTTTCAGCTTTGTTTATTTGATCTACAACTTCAGTCCACGTTCGCAGGGATCAGCTGACACAGATCTCTGGCACAGCCTGGTTGGTTATTTAATGGTTTCAGCTTAGTTTATTTGATCTAAAACTTCAGTGCACGGTTGCAGGGATCAGCTGACACAGACCGCTGGCACAGGCTGGTTAGTTATTTAGTGGTTTCAGCTTAGTTTATTTTATCTTAAACTTCAGTGCACGGTCGCAGGGATCAGCTGACACAGATCGCTGGCACAGGCTGGTTGGTTATTTAATGATTTCAGCTTTGTTTATTTGATCTAAAACTTCAGTGCACGGTTGCAGGGATGAGCTGACACAGATCGCTGGCACAGGCTGGTTAGTTATTTCGTGGTTTCAGCTTAGTTTATTTTGGTCTAAGACTTCAGTGCACATTCGCAAAGATCAGCTGAAACAGATCGCTGGCACAGGCTGGTTAGTTATTTAATGGTTTCAACTTAGTTTATCTAAAACTTCAGTGCAGGGTTGCAGGAATCAGCTGACACAGATCGCTGGCACAGGCTGGTTAGTTATTTAATGGTTTCGGTTTGGTTTATTTTATCTAAAACTTCAGTGCACGGTTGCAGGGATCAGCTGACACAGATCGCTGGCACAGGCTGGTTAGTTATTTAATGGTTTCAGCTTAGTTTATCTAAAACTTCAGTGCACGGTTGCAGGGATCAGATGAAACAGATCCCTGGCACAGGCTGGTTAGTTATTTAATGGTTTCAACTTAGTTTATTTGATCTAAGACGTAAGTGCACGGTTGCAGGGATCAGCTGACACAGATCGCTGTCACAGGCTGGTTAGTTATTTAAATGGTTTCAGGTTAGTTTATTTGATCTAAGACTTCAGTGCATGGTCGCAGGGATCAGCTAACACAGATCCCTGACACACGCTGGTTAGTTATTTAATGGTTTCGGTTTGGTTTATTTTATCTAAAACTTCAGTGCACGGTTGCAGGGATCAGCTAACACAGATCCCTGACACACTCTGGTTAGTTATTTAATGGTTTCAACTTAGTTTATCTAAAACTTCAGTGCACGGTCGCAGGGATCAGCTGACACAGATCGCTGGCACAGGCTGGTTAGTTATTTAATGGTTTCAGCCAAGTTTATCTAAAACTTCAGTGCACGGTTGCAGGGATCAGCTGGCACAGATCGCTGGCACAGGCTGGTTAGTTATTTAATGGTTTCAGCTGAGTTTATTTTATCTTAAACTTCAGTGCACAGTTGCAGGGATCAGCTAACACAGATCCCTGACACACGCTGGTTAGTTATTTAATGGTTTCAACTTAGTTTATTTTCTCTAAAAATTCAGTGCACGGTTGCAGGGATCAGTTGACAAAGATTCCTGGCACAGGCTGGTTATTTATTTAATGGTTTCAACTTAGTTTATTTTATCTAAAACTTCAGTGCACGGTTGCAGGGATCAGCTGACACAGACCGCTGGCACAGGCTGGTTAGTTATTTAGTGGTTTCAGCTTAGTTTATTTTATCTTAAACTTCAGTGCACGGTCGCAGGGATCAGCTGACACAGATCTCTGGCACAGGCTGGTTAGTTATTTAATTGTTTCAGCTTAGTTTATCTAAAACTTCAGTGCACGGTTGCAGGGATCAGCTGACACAGATCGCTGGCACAGGCTGGTTAGTTATTTAATTGTTTCAGCTTAGTTTATCTAAAACTTCAGTGCACGGTTGCAGGGATCAGCTGACACAGATCGTTGGCACAGGCTGGTTAGTTATTTAATGGTTTAGGTTTGGTTTATTTAATCTAAAACTTCAGTGCACGGTTGCAGGGATCAGCTGACACAGATCGCTGGCACAGGCTGGTTAGTTATTTAATGGTTTAGGTTTGGTTTATTTGATCTAAAACTTCAGTCCACGTTCGCAGGGATCAGCTGACACAGATCGCTGGTACAGGCTGGTTGGTTATTTAATGGTTTCAACTTAGTTTATCTAAAACTTCAGTGCACGGTTGCAGGAATCAGCTGACACAGATCGCTGGCACAGGCTGGTTAGTTATTTAATGGTTTCAGCTTAGTTTATCTAAAACTTCAGTGCACGGTTGCAGGGATCAGATGAAACAGATCACTGGCACAGGCTGGTTAGTTATTTAATGGTTTCAGCTTAGTTTATTTGATCTAAAACTTCAGTGCACGGTCGCAGTGATCAGCTGACACAGATCGCTGGTTAGTTATTTAATGGTTTCAGCTTAGTTTATTTGATCTAAAACTTCAGTGCACGGTCGCGGTGATCAGCTGACACAGATCGCTGGTTAGTTATTTAATGGTTTCAGCTTTGTTTATTTGATCTACAACTTCAGTCCACGTTCGCAGGGATCAGCTGACACAGATCTCTGGCACAGCCTGGTTGGTTATTTAATGGTTTCAGCTTAGTTTATTTGATCTAAAACTTCAGTGCACGGTTGCAGGGATCAGCTGACACAGACCGCTGGCACAGGCTGGTTAGTTATTTAGTGGTTTCAGCTTAGTTTATTTTATCTTAAACTTCAGTGCACGGTCGCAGGGATCAGCTGACACAGATCGCTGGCACAGGCTGGTTGGTTATTTAATGGTTTCAGCTTTGTTTATTTGATCTAAAACTTCAGTGCACGGTTGCAGGGATCAGCTGACACAGATCGCTGGCACAGGCTGGTTAGTTATTTCGTGGTTTCAGCTTAGTTTATTTTGATCTAAGACTTCAGTGCACATTCGCAAAGATCAGCTGAAACAGATCGCTGGCACAGGCTGGTTAGTTATTTAATGGTTTCAACTTAGTTTATCTAAAACTTCAGTGCAGGGTTGCAGGAATCAGCTGACACAGATCGCTGGCACAGGCTGGTTAGTTATTTAATGGTTTCGGTTTGGTTTATTTTATCTAAAACTTCAGTGCACGGTTGCAGGGATCAGCTGACACAGATCGCTGGCACAGGCTGGTTAGTTATTTAATGGTTTCAGCTTAGTTTATCTAAAACTTCAGTGCACGGTTGCAGGGATCAGATGAAACAGATCCCTGGCACAGGCTGGTTAGTTATTTAATGGTTTCAACTTAGTTTATTTGATCTAAGACGTAAGTGCACGGTTGCAGGGATCAGCTGACACAGATCGCTGTCACAGGCTGGTTAGTTATTTAAATGGTTTCAGGTTAGTTTATTTGATCTAAGACTTCAGTGCATGGTCGCAGGGATCAGCTAACACAGATCCCTGACACAGGCTGGTTAGTTATTTAATGGTTTCGGTTTGGTTTATTTTATCTAAAACTTCAGTGCACGGTTGCAGGGATCAGCTAACACAGATCCCTGACACACTCTGGTTAGTTATTTAATGGTTTCAACTTAGTTTATCTAAAACTTCAGTGCACGGTCGCAGGGATCAGCTGACACAGATCGCTGGCACAGGCTGGTTAGTTATTTAATGGTTTCAGCCAAGTTTATCTAAAACTTCAGTGCACGGTTGCAGGGATCAGCTGGCACAGATCGCTGGCACAGGCTGGTTAGTTATTTAATGGTTTCAGCTGAGTTTATTTTATCTTAAACTTCAGTGCACAGTTGCAGGGATCAGCTAACACAGATCCCTGACACACGCTGGTTAGTTATTTAATGGTTTCAACTTAGTTTATTTTCTCTAAAAATTCAGTGCACGGTTGCAGGGATCAGTTGACAAAGATTCCTGGCACAGGCTGGTTAGTTATTTAATGGTTTCAACTTAGTTTATTTTATCTAAAACTTCAGTGCACGGTTGCAGGGATCAGCTGACACAGACCGCTGGCACAGGCTGGTTAGTTATTTAGTGGTTTCAGCTTAGTTTATTTTATCTTAAACTTCAGTGCACGGTCGCAGGGATCAGCTGACACAGATCTCTGGCACAGGCTGGTTAGTTATTTAGTGGTTTCAGCTTAGTTTATTTGATCTAAAACTTCAGTGCACGGTTGCAGGGATCAGCTGACACAGATCGCTGGCACAGGCTGGTTAGTTATTTCGTGGTTTCAGCTTAGTTTATTTTGATCTAAGACTTCAGTGCACATTCGCAAAGATCAGCTGAAACAGATCGCTGGCACAGGCTGGTTAGTTATTTAATTGTTTCAGCTTAGTTTATCTAAAACTTCAGTGCACGGTTGCAGGGATCAGCTGACACAGATCGTTGGCACAGGCTGGTTAGTTATTTAATGGTTTAGGTTTGGTTTATTTAATCTAAAACTTCAGTGCACGGTTGCAGGGATCAGCTGACACAGATCGCTGGCACAGGCTGGTTAGTTATTTAATGGTTTAGGTTTGGTTTATTTGATCTAAAACTTCAGTCCACGTTCGCAGGGATCAGCTGACACAGATTGCTGGTACAGGCTGGTTGGTTATTTAATGGTTTCAACTTAGTTTATCTAAAACTTCAGTGCACGGTTGCAGGAATCAGCTGACACAGATCGCTGGCACAGGCTGGTTAGTTATTTAATGGTTTCGTTTTGGTTTATTTTATCTAAAACTTCAGTGCACGGTTGCAGGGATCCGCTGACACAGATCGCTGGCACAGGCTGGTTAGTTATTTAATGGTTTCAGCTTAGTTTATTTGATCTAAAACTTCAGTGCACGCTTGCAGGGATCAGCTGAAACAGATCCCTGGCACAGGCTGGTTAGTTATTTAATGGTTTCAACTTAGTTTATTTTCTCTAAAACTTCAGTGCACGGTTGCAGGGATCAGCTGACACAGATCGCTGGCACAGGCTGGTTAGTTATTTAGTGGTTTCAGCTTAGTTTATTTGATCTAAAACTTCAGTGCATGGTCGCAAAGATCAGCTGACACAGATCGCTGGCACAGGCTGGTTAGTTATTTAATGGTTTCAACTTAGTTTATTTTCTCTAAAACTTCAGTGCACGGTTGCAGGGATCAGCTGACACAGATCGCTGGTACAGGCTGGTTAGTTATTTAATGGTTTCAGCTTAGTTTATTTGATCTAAAACTTCAGTGCACGCTTGCAGGGATCAGCTGAAACAGATCGCTGGTACAGGCTGGTTAGTTATTTAATGGTTTCAACTTAGTTTATTTTATCTAAAACTTCAGTGCACGGTTGCAGGGATCAGCTGACACAGATTGCTGGCACAGGCTGGTTAGTTATTTAATGGTTTCAGGTTAGTTTATTTGATCTAAGACTTCAGTGCATGGTCGCAAAGATCAGCTGACACAGATCCCTGGCACAGGCTGGTTAGTTATTTAATGGTTTCAACTTAGTTTATTTTCTCTAAAACTTCAGTGCACGGTTGCAGGGATCAGCTGACACAGATCGCTGGTTAGTTATTTAATGGTTTCAGCTTTGTTTATTTGATCTACAACTTCAGTCCACGTTCGCAGGGATCAGCTGACACAGATCTCTGGCACAGCCTGGTTGGTTATTTAATGGTTTCAGCTTAGTTTATTTGATCTAAAACTTCAGTGCACGGTTGCAGGGATCAGCTGACACAGACCGCTGGCACAGGCTGGTTAGTTATTTAGTGGTTTCAGCTTAGTTTATTTTATCTTAAACTTCAGTGCACGGTCGCAGGGATCAGCTGACACAGATCGCTGGCACAGGCTGGTTGGTTATTTAATGGTTTCAGCTTTGTTTATTTGATCTAAAACTTCAGTGCACGGTTGCAGGGATCAGCTGACACAGATCGCTGGCACAGGCTGGTTAGTTATTTCGTGGTTTCAGCTTAGTTTATTTTGATCTAAGACTTCAGTGCACATTCGCAAAGATCAGCTGAAACAGATCGCTGGCACAGGCTGGTTAGTTATTTAATGGTTTCAATTGAGTTTATCTAAAACTTCAGTGCACGGTTGCAGGAATCAGCTGACACAGATCGCTTGCACAGGCTGGTTAGTTATTTAATGGTTTCGGTATGGTTTATTTTATCTAAAACTTCAGTGCACGGTTGCAGGGATCAGCTGACACAGATCGCTGGCACAGGCTGGTTAGTTATTTAATGGTTTCAGCTTAGTTTATCTAAAACTTCAGTGCACGGTTGCAGGGATCAGATGAAACAGATCACTGGCACAGGCTGGTTAGTTATTTAATGGTTTCAACTTAGTTTATTTTATCTAAAACTTCAGTGCACGGTCGCAGGGATCCGCTGACACAGATCGCTGGCACAGGCTGGTTAGTTATTTAATGGTTTCAACTTAGTTTATTTGATCTAAAACTTCAGTGCACGCTTGCAGGGATCAGCTGACACAGATCGCTGGTACAGGCTGGTTGGTTATTTAATGGTTTAGGTTTGGTTTATTTGATCTAAAACTTCAGTCCACGTTCGCAGGGATCAGCTGACACAGATCGCTGGTACAGGCTGGTTGGTTATTTAATGGTTTCAACTTAGTTTATCTAAAACTTCAGTGCACGGTTGCAGGAATCAGCTGACACAGATCGCTGGCACAGGCTGGTTAGTTATTTAATTGTTTCAGCTTAGTTTATCTAAAACTTCAGTGCACGGTTGCAGGGATCAGCTGACACAGATCGTTGGCACAGGCTGGTTAGTTATTTAATGGTTTCAACTTAGTTTATCTAAAACTTCAGTGCACGGTTGCAGGGATCAGATGAAACAGGTCACTGGCACAGGCTGGCTAGTTATTTAATGGTTTTAACTTAGTTTATTTGATCTAAAACTTCAGTGCACGATTGCAGGGATCAGCTGAAACAGATCGCTGGTACAGGCTGGTTAGTTATTTAATGGTTTCAACTTAGTTTATTTTATCTAAAACTTCAGTGCGCGGTCGCAGGGATCCGCTGACACAGATCGCTGGCACAGGCTGGTTAGTTATTTAATGGTTTCAGCTTAGTTTATTTGATCTAAAACTTCAGTGCGCGGTCGCAGGGATCCGCTGACACAGATCGCTGGCACAGGCTGGTTAGTTATTTAAATGGTTTCAGGTTAGTTTATTTGATCTAAGACTTCAGTGCATGGTCGCAAAGATCAGCTGACACAGATCCCTGGCACAGGCTGGTTAGTTATTTAATGGTTTCAACTTAGTTTATTTTCTCTAAATCTTCAGTGCACGGTTGCAGGGATCAGCTGACACAGATCGCTGGCACAGGCTGGTTAGTTATTTAGTGGTTTCAGCTTAGTTTATTTGATCTAAAACTTCAGTGCACGGTCGCAGTGATCAGCTGACACAGATCGCTGGTTAGTTATTTAATGGTTTCAGCTTTGTTTATTTGATCTAAAACTTCAGTCCACGTTCGCAGGGATCAGCTGACACAGATCTCTGGCACAGCCTGGTTGGTTATTTAATGGTTTCAGCTTAGTTTATTTGATCTAAAACTTCAGTGCACGGTTGCAGGGATCAGCTGACACAGACCGCTGGCACAGGCTGGTTAGTTATTTAGTGGTTTCAGCTTAGTTTATTTTATCTTAAACTTCAGTGCACGGTCGCAGGGATCAGCTGACACAGATCGCTGGCACAGGCTGGTTGGTTATTTAATGGTTTCAGCTTTGTTTATTTGATCTAAAACTTCAGTGCACGGTTGCAGGGATCAGCTGACACAGACCGCTGGCACAGGCTGGTTAGTTATTTAGTGGTTTCAGCTTAGTTTATTTGATCTTAAACTTCAGTGCACGGTCGCAGGGATCAGCTGACACAGATCGCTGGCACAGGCTGGTTAGTTATTTCGTGGTTTCAGCTTAGTTTATTTTGATCTAAGACTTCAGTGCACATTCGCAAAGATCAGCTGAAACAGATCGCTGGCACAGGCTGGTTAGTTATTTAATGGTTTCGGTTTGGTTTATTTTATCTAAAACTTCAGTGCACGGTTGCAGGGATCAGCTGACACAGATCGCTGGCACAGGCTGGTTAGTTATTTAATGGTTTCAGCTTAGTTTATCTAAAACTTCAGTGCACGGTCGCAGGGATCAGCTGACACAGATCGCTGGCACAGGCTGGTTAGTTATTTAATGGTTTCAGCCAAGTTTATCTAAAACTTCAGTGCACGGTCGCAGGGATCAGCTGGCACAGATCGCTGGCACAGGCTGGTTAGTTATTTAATGGTTTCAACTTAGTTTATTTTCTGTAAAACTTCAGTGCACAGTTGCAGGGATCAGTTAACACAGATCCCTGACACACGCTGGTTAGTTATTTAATGGTTTCAACTTAGTTTATTTTCTCTAAAAATTCAGTGCACGGTTGCAGGGATCAGTTGACAAAGATTCCTGGCACAGGCTGGTTAGTTATTTAATGGTTTCAACTTAGTTTATTTTATCTAAAACTTCAGTGCACGGTCGCAGGGATCAGCTGACACAGACCGCTGGCACAGGCTGGTTAGTTATTTAGTGGTTTCAGCTTAGTTTATTTTATCTTAAACTTCAGTGCACGGTCGCAGGGATCAGCTGACACAGATCTCTGGCACAGGCTGGTTGGTTATTTAATGGTTTCAGCTTAGTTTATTTGATCTAAAACTTCAGTGCACGGTTGCAGGGATCAGCTGACACAGATCGCTGGCACAGGCTGGTTAGTTATTTAATTGTTTCAGCTTAGTTTATCTAAAACTTCAGTGCACGGTTGCAGGGATCAGCTGACACAGATCGTTGGCACAGGCTGGTTAGTTATTTAATGGTTTAGGTTTGGTTTATTTAATCTAAAACTTCAGTGCACGGTTGCAGGGATCAGCTGACACAGATCGCTGGCACAGGCTGGTTAGTTATTTAATGGTTTAGGTTTGGTTTATTTGATCTAAAACTTCAGTCCACGTTCGCAGGGATCAGCTGACACAGATCGCTGGTACAGGCTGGTTGGTTATTTAATGGTTTCAACTTAGTTTATCTAAAACTTCAGTGCACGGTTGCAGGAATCAGCTGACACAGATCGCTGGCACAGGCTGGTTAGTTATTTAATGGTTTCAGCTTAGTTTATCTAAAACTTCAGTGCACGGTTGCAGGGATCAGATGAAACAGATCACTGGCACAGGCTGGTTAGTTATTTAATGGTTTCAGCTTAGTTTATTTGATCTAAAACTTCAGTGCACGGTCGCAGTGATCAGCTGACACAGATCGCTGGTTAGTTATTTAATGGTTTCAGCTTTGTTTATTTGATCTACAACTTCAGTCCACGTTCGCAGGGATCAGCTGACACAGATCTCTGGCACAGCCTGGTTGGTTATTTAATGGTTTCAGCTTAGTTTATTTGATCTAAAACTTCAGTGCACGGTTGCAGGGATCAGCTGACACAGACCGCTGGCACAGGCTGGTTAGTTATTTAGTGGTTTCAGCTTAGTTTATTTTATCTTAAACTTCAGTGCACGGTCGCAGGGATCAGCTGACACAGATCGCTGGCACAGGCTGGTTGGTTATTTAATGGTTTCAGCTTTGTTTATTTGATCTAAAACTTCAGTGCACGGTTGCAGGGATCAGCTGACACAGATCGCTGGCACAGGCTGGTTAGTTATTTCGTGGTTTCAGCTTAGTTTATTTTGATCTAAGACTTCAGTGCACATTCGCAAAGATCAGCTGAAACAGATCGCTGGCACAGGCTGGTTAGTTATTTAATGGTTTCAACTTAGTTTATCTAAAACTTCAGTGCAGGGTTGCAGGAATCAGCTGACACAGATCGCTGGCACAGGCTGGTTAGTTATTTAATGGTTTCGGTTTGGTTTATTTTATCTAAAACTTCAGTGCACGGTTGCAGGGATCAGCTGACACAGATCGCTGGCACAGGCTGGTTAGTTATTTAATGGTTTCAGCTTAGTTTATCTAAAACTTCAGTGCACGGTTGCAGGGATCAGATGAAACAGATCCCTGGCACAGGCTGGTTAGTTATTTAATGGTTTCAACTTAGTTTATTTGATCTAAGACGTAAGTGCACGGTTGCAGGGATCAGCTGACACAGATCGCTGTCACAGGCTGGTTAGTTATTTAAATGGTTTCAGGTTAGTTTATTTGATCTAAGACTTCAGTGCATGGTCGCAGGGATCAGCTAACACAGATCCCTGACACACGCTGGTTAGTTATTTAATGGTTTCGGTTTGGTTTATTTTATCTAAAACTTCAGTGCACGGTTGCAGGGATCAGCTAACACAGATCCCTGACACACTCTGGTTAGTTATTTAATGGTTTCAACTTAGTTTATCTAAAACTTCAGTGCACGGTCGCAGGGATCAGCTGACACAGATCGCTGGCACAGGCTGGTTAGTTATTTAATGGTTTCAGCCAAGTTTATCTAAAACTTCAGTGCACGGTTGCAGGGATCAGCTGGCACAGATCGCTGGCACAGGCTGGTTAGTTATTTAATGGTTTCAGCTGAGTTTATTTTATCTTAAACTTCAGTGCACAGTTGCAGGGATCAGCTAACACAGATCCCTGACACACGCTGGTTAGTTATTTAATGGTTTCAACTTAGTTTATTTTCTCTAAAAATTCAGTGCACGGTTGCAGGGATCAGTTGACAAAGATTCCTGGCACAGGCTGGTTAGTTATTTAATGGTTTCAACTTAGTTTATTTTATCTAAAACTTCAGTGCACGGTTGCAGGGATCAGCTGACACAGACCGCTGGCACAGGCTGGTTAGTTATTTAGTGGTTTCAGCTTAGTTTATTTTATCTTAAACTTCAGTGCACGGTCGCAGGGATCAGCTGACACAGATCTCTGGCACAGGCTGGTTAGTTATTTAGTGGTTTCAGCTTAGTTTATTTGATCTAAAACTTCAGTGCACGGTTGCAGGGATCAGCTGACACAGATCGCTGGCACAGGCTGGTTAGTTATTTCGTGGTTTCAGCTTAGTTTATTTTGATCTAAGACTTCAGTGCACATTCGCAAAGATCAGCTGAAACAGATCGCTGGCACAGGCTGGTTAGTTATTTAATTGTTTCAGCTTAGTTTATCTAAAACTTCAGTGCACGGTTGCAGGGATCAGCTGACACAGATCGTTGGCACAGGCTGGTTAGTTATTTAATGGTTTAGGTTTGGTTTATTTAATCTAAAACTTCAGTGCACGGTTGCAGGGATCAGCTGACACAGATCGCTGGCACAGGCTGGTTAGTTATTTAATGGTTTAGGTTTGGTTTATTTGATCTAAAACTTCAGTCCACGTTCGCAGGGATCAGCTGACACAGATTGCTGGTACAGGCTGGTTGGTTATTTAATGGTTTCAACTTAGTTTATCTAAAACTTCAGTGCACGGTTGCAGGAATCAGCTGACACAGATCGCTGGCACAGGCTGGTTAGTTATTTAATGGTTTCGTTTTGGTTTATTTTATCTAAAACTTCAGTGCACGGTTGCAGGGATCCGCTGACACAGATCGCTGGCACAGGCTGGTTAGTTATTTAATGGTTTCAGCTTAGTTTATTTGATCTAAAACTTCAGTGCACGCTTGCAGGGATCAGCTGAAACAGATCCCTGGCACAGGCTGGTTAGTTATTTAATGGTTTCAACTTAGTTTATTTTCTCTAAAACTTCAGTGCACGGTTGCAGGGATCAGCTGACACAGATCGCTGGCACAGGCTGGTTAGTTATTTAGTGGTTTCAGCTTAGTTTATTTGATCTAAAACTTCAGTGCATGGTCGCAAAGATCAGCTGACACAGATCGCTGGCACAGGCTGGTTAGTTATTTAATGGTTTCAACTTAGTTTATTTTCTCTAAAACTTCAGTGCACGGTTGCAGGGATCAGCTGACACAGATCGCTGGTACAGGCTGGTTAGTTATTTAATGGTTTCAGCTTAGTTTATTTGATCTAAAACTTCAGTGCACGCTTGCAGGGATCAGCTGAAACAGATCGCTGGTACAGGCTGGTTAGTTATTTAATGGTTTCAACTTAGTTTATTTTATCTAAAACTTCAGTGCACGGTTGCAGGGATCAGCTGACACAGATTGCTGGCACAGGCTGGTTAGTTATTTAATGGTTTCAGGTTAGTTTATTTGATCTAAGACTTCAGTGCATGGTCGCAAAGATCAGCTGACACAGATCCCTGGCACAGGCTGGTTAGTTATTTAATGGTTTCAACTTAGTTTATTTTCTCTAAAACTTCAGTGCACGGTTGCAGGGATCAGCTGACACAGATCGCTGGTTAGTTATTTAATGGTTTCAGCTTTGTTTATTTGATCTACAACTTCAGTCCACGTTCGCAGGGATCAGCTGACACAGATCTCTGGCACAGCCTGGTTGGTTATTTAATGGTTTCAGCTTAGTTTATTTGATCTAAAACTTCAGTGCACGGTTGCAGGGATCAGCTGACACAGACCGCTGGCACAGGCTGGTTAGTTATTTAGTGGTTTCAGCTTAGTTTATTTTATCTTAAACTTCAGTGCACGGTCGCGGGGATCAGCTGACACAGATCGCTGGCACAGGCTGGTTGGTTATTTAATGGTTTCAGCTTTGTTTATTTGATCTAAAACTTCAGTGCACGGTTGCAGGGATCAGCTGACACAGATCGCTGGCACAGGCTGGTTAGTTATTTCGTGGTTTCAGCTTAGTTTATTTTGATCTAAGACTTCAGTGCACATTCGCAAAGATCAGCTGAAACAGATCGCTGGCACAGGCTGGTTAGTTATTTAATGGTTTCAATTGAGTTTATCTAAAACTTCAGTGCACGGTTGCAGGAATCAGCTGACACAGATCGCTTGCACAGGCTGGTTAGTTATTTAATGGTTTCGGTATGGTTTATTTTATCTAAAACTTCAGTGCACGGTTGCAGGGATCAGCTGACACAGATCGCTGGCACAGGCTGGTTAGTTATTTAATGGTTTCAGCTTAGTTTATCTAAAACTTCAGTGCACGGTTGCAGGGATCAGATGAAACAGATCACTGGCACAGGCTGGTTAGTTATTTAATGGTTTCAACTTAGTTTATTTTATCTAAAACTTCAGTGCACGTTCGCAGGGATCCGCTGACACAGATCGCTGGCACAGGCTGGTTAGTTATTTAATGGTTTCAACTTAGTTTATTTGATCTAAAACTTCAGTGCACGCTTGCAGGGATCAGCTGACACAGATCGCTGGTACAGGCTGGTTGGTTATTTAATGGTTTAGGTTTGGTTTATTTGATCTAAAACTTCAGTCCACGTTCGCAGGGATCAGCTGACACAGATCGCTGGTACAGGCTGGTTGGTTATTTAATGGTTTCAACTTAGTTTATCTAAAACTTCAGTGCACGGTTGCAGGAATCAGCTGACACAGATCGCTGGCACAGGCTGGTTAGTTATTTAATTGTTTCAGCTTAGTTTATCTAAAACTTCAGTGCACGGTTGCAGGGATCAGCTGACACAGATCGTTGGCACAGGCTGGTTAGTTATTTAATGGTTTCAACTTAGTTTATCTAAAACTTCAGTGCACGGTTGCAGGGATCAGATGAAACAGGTCACTGGCACAGGCTGGCTAGTTATTTAATGGTTTTAACTTAGTTTATTTGATCTAAAACTTCAGTGCACGATTGCAGGGATCAGCTGAAACAGATCGCTGGTACAGGCTGGTTAGTTATTTAATGGTTTCAACTTAGTTTATTTTATCTAAAACTTCAGTGCGCGGTCGCAGGGATCCGCTGACACAGATCGCTGGCACAGGCTGGTTAGTTATTTAATGGTTTCAGCTTAGTTTATTTGATCTAAAACTTCAGTGCACGCTTGCAGGGATCAGCTGACACAGATCGCTGTCACAGGCTGGTTAGTTATTTAAATGGTTTCAGGTTAGTTTATTTGATCTAAGACTTCAGTGCATGGTCGCAAAGATCAGCTGACACAGATCCCTGGCACAGGCTGGTTAGTTATTTAATGGTTTCAACTTAGTTTATTTTCTCTAAATCTTCAGTGCACGGTTGCAGGGATCAGCTGACACAGATCGCTGGCACAGGCTGGTTAGTTATTTAGTGGTTTCAGCTTAGTTTATTTGATCTAAAACTTCAGTGCACGGTCGCAGTGATCAGCTGACACAGATCGCTGGTTAGTTATTTAATGGTTTCAGCTTTGTTTATTTGATCTAAAACTTCAGTCCACGTTCGCAGGGATCAGCTGACACAGATCTCTGGCACAGCCTGGTTGGTTATTTAATGGTTTCAGCTTAGTTTATTTGATCTAAAACTTCAGTGCACGGTTGCAGGGATCAGCTGACACAGACCGCTGGCACAGGCTGGTTAGTTATTTAGTGGTTTCAGCTTAGTTTATTTTATCTTAAACTTCAGTGCACGGTCGCAGGGATCAGCTGACACAGATCGCTGGCACAGGCTGGTTGGTTATTTAATGGTTTCAGCTTTGTTTATTTGATCTAAAACTTCAGTGCACGGTTGCAGGGATCAGCTGACACAGACCGCTGGCACAGGCTGGTTAGTTATTTAGTGGTTTCAGCTTAGTTTATTTGATCTTAAACTTCAGTGCACGGTCGCAGGGATCAGCTGACACAGATCGCTGGCACAGGCTGGTTAGTTATTTCGTGGTTTCAGCTTAGTTTATTTTGATCTAAGACTTCAGTGCACATTCGCAAAGATCAGCTGAAACAGATCGCTGGCACAGGCTGGTTAGTTATTTAATGGTTTCGGTTTGGTTTATTTTATCTAAAACTTCAGTGCACGGTTGCAGGGATCAGCTGACACAGATCGCTGGCACAGGCTGGTTAGTTATTTAATGGTTTCAGCTTAGTTTATCTAAAACTTCAGTGCACGGTCGCAGGGATCAGCTGACACAGATCGCTGGCACAGGCTGGTTAGTTATTTAATGGTTTCAGCCAAGTTTATCTAAAACTTCAGTGCACGGTCGCAGGGATCAGCTGGCACAGATCGCTGGCACAGGCTGGTTAGTTATTTAATGGTTTCAACTTAGTTTATTTTCTGTAAAACTTCAGTGCACAGTTGCAGGGATCAGTTAACACAGATCCCTGACACACGCTGGTTAGTTATTTAATGGTTTCAACTTAGTTTATTTTCTCTAAAAATTCAGTGCACGGTTGCAGGGATCAGTTGACAAAGATTCCTGGCACAGGCTGGTTAGTTATTTAATGGTTTCAACTTAGTTTATTTTATCTAAAACTTCAGTGCACGGTCGCAGGGATCAGCTGACACAGACCGCTGGCACAGGCTGGTTAGTTATTTAGTGGTTTCAGCTTAGTTTATTTTATCTTAAACTTCAGTGCACGGTCGCAGGGATCAGCTGACACAGATCTCTGGCACAGGCTGGTTGGTTATTTAATGGTTTCAGCTTAGTTTATTTGATCTAAAACTTCAGTGCACGGTTGCAGGGATCAGCTGACACAGATCGCTGGCACAGGCTGGTTAGTTATTTAATTGTTTCAGCTTAGTTTATCTAAAACTTCAGTGCACGGTTGCAGGGATCAGCTGACACAGATCGTTGGCACAGGCTGGTTAGTTATTTAATGGTTTAGGTTTGGTTTATTTAATCTAAAACTTCAGTGCACGGTTGCAGGGATCAGCTGACACAGACCGCTGGCACAGGCTGGTTAGTTATTTAGTGGTTTCAGCTTAGTTTATTTTATCTTAAACTTCAGTGCACGGTCGCAGGGATCAGCTGACACAGATCTCTGGCACAGGCTGGTTGGTTATTTAATGGTTTCAGCTTAGTTTATTTGATCTAAAACTTCAGTGCACGGTTGCAGGGATCAGCTGACACAGATCGCTGGCACAGGCTGGTTAGTTATTTAATTGTTTCAGCTTAGTTTATCTAAAACTTCAGTGCACGGTTGCAGGGATCAGCTGACACAGATCGTTGGCACAGGCTGGTTAGTTATTTAATGGTTTAGGTTTGGTTTATTTAATCTAAAACTTCAGTCCACGTTCGCAGGGATCAGCTGACACAGATCGCTGGTACAGGCTGGTTGGTTATTTAATGGTTTCAACTTAGTTTATCTAAAACTTCAGTGCACGGTTGCAGGAATCAGCTGACACAGATCACTGGCACAGGCTGGTTAGTTATTTAATGGTTTCAACTTAGTTTATCTAAAACTTCAGTGCACGGTTGCAGGGATCAGATGAAACAGATCACTGGCACAGGCTGGCTAGTTATTTAATGGTTTTAACTTAGTTTATTTGATCTAAAACTTCAGTGCACGATTGCAGGGATCAGCTGAAACAGATCGCTGGTACAGGCTGGTTAGTTATTTAATGGTTTCAACTTAGTTTATTTTATCTAAAACTTCAGTGCGCGGTCGCAGGGATCCGCTGACACAGATCGCTGGCACAGGCTGGTTAGTTATTTAAATGGTTTCAGCTTAGTTTATTTGATCTAAAACTTCAGTGCACGCTTGCAGGGATCAGCTGACACAGATCGCTGTCACAGGCTGGTTAGTTATTTAAATGGTTTCAGGTTAGTTTATTTGATCTAAGACTTCAGTGCATGGTCGCAAAGATCAGCTGACACAGATCCCTGGCACAGGCTGGTTAGTTATTTAATGGTTTCAACTTAGTTTATTTTCTCTAAATCTTCAGTGCACGGTTGCAGGGATCAGCTGACACAGATCGCTGGCACAGGCTGGTTAGTTATTTAATGGTTTCGTTTTGGTTTATTTTATCTAAAACTTCAGTGCACGGTTGCAGGGATCCGCTGACACAGATCGCTGGCACAGGCTGGTTAGTTATTTAATGGTTTCAGCTTAGTTTATTTGATCTAAAACTTCAGTGCACGCTTGCAGGGATCAGCTGAAACAGATCCCTGGCACAGGCTGGTTAGTTATTTAATGGTTTCAACTTAGTTTATTTTCTCTAAAACTTCAGTGCACGGTTGCAGGGATCAGCTGACACAGATCGCTGGCACAGGCTGGTTAGTTATTTAGTGGTTTCAGCTTAGTTTATTTGATCTAAAACTTCAGTGCATGGTCGCAAAGATCAGCTGACACAGATCGCTGGCACAGGCTGGTTAGTTATTTAATGGTTTCAACTTAGTTTATTTTCTCTAAAACTTCAGTGCACGGTTGCAGGGATCAGCTGACACAGATCGCTGGTACAGGCTGGTTAGTTATTTAATGGTTTCAGCTTAGTTTATTTGATCTAAAACTTCAGTGCACGCTTGCAGGGATCAGCTGAAACAGATCGCTGGTACAGGCTGGTTAGTTATTTAATGGTTTCAACTTAGTTTATTTTATCTAAAACTTCAGTGCACGGTTGCAGGGATCAGCTGACACAGATCGCTGGTTAGTTATTTAATGGTTTCAGCTTTGTTTATTTGATCTACAACTTCAGTCCACGTTCGCAGGGATCAGCTGACACAGATCTCTGGCACAGCCTGGTTGGTTATTTAATGGTTTCAGCTTAGTTTATTTGATCTAAAACTTCAGTGCACGGTTGCAGGGATCAGCTGACACAGACCGCTGGCACAGGCTGGTTAGTTATTTAGTGGTTTCAGCTTAGTTTATTTTATCTTAAACTTCAGTGCACGGTCGCAGGGATCAGCTGACACAGATCGCTGGCACAGGCTGGTTGGTTATTTAATGGTTTCAGCTTTGTTTATTTGATCTAAAACTTCAGTGCACGGTTGCAGGGATCAGCTGACACAGATCGCTGGCACAGGCTGGTTAGTTATTTCGTGGTTTCAGCTTAGTTTATTTTGATCTAAGACTTCAGTGCACATTCGCAAAGATCAGCTGAAACAGATCGCTGGCACAGGCTGGTTAGTTATTTAATGGTTTCAATTGAGTTTATCTAAAACTTCAGTGCACGGTTGCAGGAATCAGCTGACACAGATCGCTTGCACAGGCTGGTTAGTTATTTAATGGTTTCGGTATGGTTTATTTTATCTAAAACTTCAGTGCACGGTTGCAGGGATCAGCTGACACAGATCGCTGGCACAGGCTGGTTAGTTATTTAATGGTTTCAGCTTAGTTTATCTAAAACTTCAGTGCACGGTTGCAGGGATCAGATGAAACAGATCACTGGCACAGGCTGGTTAGTTATTTAATGGTTTCAACTTAGTTTATTTTATCTAAAACTTCAGTGCACGTTCGCAGGGATCCGCTGACACAGATCGCTGGCACAGGCTGGTTAGTTATTTAATGGTTTCAACTTAGTTTATTTGATCTAAAACTTCAGTGCACGCTTGCAGGGATCAGCTGACACAGATCGCTGGTACAGGCTGGTTGGTTATTTAATGGTTTAGGTTTGGTTTATTTGATCTAAAACTTCAGTCCACGTTCGCAGGGATCAGCTGACACAGATCGCTGGTACAGGCTGGTTGGTTATTTAATGGTTTCAACTTAGTTTATCTAAAACTTCAGTGCACGGTTGCAGGAATCAGCTGACACAGATCGCTGGCACAGGCTGGTTAGTTATTTAATTGTTTCAGCTTAGTTTATCTAAAACTTCAGTGCACGGTTGCAGGGATCAGCTGACACAGATCGTTGGCACAGGCTGGTTAGTTATTTAATGGTTTCAACTTAGTTTATCTAAAACTTCAGTGCACGGTTGCAGGGATCAGATGAAACAGGTCACTGGCACAGGCTGGCTAGTTATTTAATGGTTTTAACTTAGTTTATTTGATCTAAAACTTCAGTGCACGATTGCAGGGATCAGCTGACACAGATCGCTGGTACAGGCTGGTTAGTTATTTAATGGTTTCAACTTAGTTTATTTTATCTAAAACTTCAGTGCGCGGTCGCAGGGATCCGCTGACACAGATCGCTGGCACAGGCTGGTTAGTTATTTAATGGTTTCAGCTTAGTTTATTTGATCTAAAACTTCAGTGCACGCTTGCAGGGATCAGCTGACACAGATCGCTGTCACAGGCTGGTTAGTTATTTAAATGGTTTCAGGTTAGTTTATTTGATCTAAGACTTCAGTGCATGGTCGCAAAGATCAGCTGACACAGATCCCTGGCACAGGCTGGTTAGTTATTTAATGGTTTCAACTTAGTTTATTTTCTCTAAATCTTCAGTGCACGGTTGCAGGGATCAGCTGACACAGATCGCTGGCACAGGCTGGTTAGTTATTTAGTGGTTTCAGCTTAGTTTATTTGATCTAAAACTTCAGTGCACGGTCGCAGTGATCAGCTGACACAGATCGCTGGTTAGTTATTTAATGGTTTCAGCTTTGTTTATTTGATCTAAAACTTCAGTCCACGTTCGCAGGGATCAGCTGACACAGATCTCTGGCACAGCCTGGTTGGTTATTTAATGGTTTCAGCTTAGTTTATTTGATCTAAAACTTCAGTGCACGGTTGCAGGGATCAGCTGACACAGACCGCTGGCACAGGCTGGTTAGTTATTTAGTGGTTTCAGCTTAGTTTATTTTATCTTAAACTTCAGTGCACGGTCGCAGGGATCAGCTGACACAGATCGCTGGCACAGGCTGGTTGGTTATTTAATGGTTTCAGCTTTGTTTATTTGATCTAAAACTTCAGTGCACGGTTGCAGGGATCAGCTGACACAGACCGCTGGCACAGGCTGGTTAGTTATTTAGTGGTTTCAGCTTAGTTTATTTGATCTTAAACTTCAGTGCACGGTCGCAGGGATCAGCTGACACAGATCGCTGGCACAGGCTGGTTAGTTATTTCGTGGTTTCAGCTTAGTTTATTTTGATCTAAGACTTCAGTGCACATTCGCAAAGATCAGCTGAAACAGATCGCTGGCACAGGCTGGTTAGTTATTTAATGGTTTCGGTTTGGTTTATTTTATCTAAAACTTCAGTGCACGGTTGCAGGGATCAGCTGACACAGATCGCTGGCACAGGCTGGTTAGTTATTTAATGGTTTCAGCTTAGTTTATCTAAAACTTCAGTGCACGGTCGCAGGGATCAGCTGACACAGATCGCTGGCACAGGCTGGTTAGTTATTTAATGGTTTCAGCCAAGTTTATCTAAAACTTCAGTGCACGGTCGCAGGGATCAGCTGGCACAGATCGCTGGCACAGGCTGGTTAGTTATTTAATGGTTTCAACTTAGTTTATTTTCTGTAAAACTTCAGTGCACAGTTGCAGGGATCAGTTAACACAGATCCCTGACACACGCTGGTTAGTTATTTAATGGTTTCAACTTAGTTTATTTTCTCTAAAAATTCAGTGCACGGTTGCAGGGATCAGTTGACAAAGATTCCTGGCACAGGCTGGTTAGTTATTTAATGGTTTCAACTTAGTTTATTTTATCTAAAACTTCAGTGCACGGTCGCAGGGATCAGCTGACACAGACCGCTGGCACAGGCTGGTTAGTTATTTAGTGGTTTCAGCTTAGTTTATTTTATCTTAAACTTCAGTGCACGGTCGCAGGGATCAGCTGACACAGATCTCTGGCACAGGCTGGTTGGTTATTTAATGGTTTCAGCTTAGTTTATTTGATCTAAAACTTCAGTGCACGGTTGCAGGGATCAGCTGACACAGATCGCTGGCACAGGCTGGTTAGTTATTTAATTGTTTCAGCTTAGTTTATCTAAAACTTCAGTGCACGGTTGCAGGGATCAGCTGACACAGATCGTTGGCACAGGCTGGTTAGTTATTTAATGGTTTAGGTTTGGTTTATTTAATCTAAAACTTCAGTGCACGGTTGCAGGGATCAGCTGACACAGACCGCTGGCACAGGCTGGTTAGTTATTTAGTGGTTTCAGCTTAGTTTATTTTATCTTAAACTTCAGTGCACGGTCGCAGGGATCAGCTGACACAGATCTCTGGCACAGGCTGGTTGGTTATTTAATGGTTTCAGCTTAGTTTATTTGATCTAAAACTTCAGTGCACGGTTGCAGGGATCAGCTGACACAGATCGCTGGCACAGGCTGGTTAGTTATTTAATTGTTTCAGCTTAGTTTATCTAAAACTTCAGTGCACGGTTGCAGGGATCAGCTGACACAGATCGTTGGCACAGGCTGGTTAGTTATTTAATGGTTTAGGTTTGGTTTATTTAATCTAAAACTTCAGTCCACGTTCGCAGGGATCAGCTGACACAGATCGCTGGTACAGGCTGGTTGGTTATTTAATGGTTTCAACTTAGTTTATCTAAAACTTCAGTGCACGGTTGCAGGAATCAGCTGACACAGATCACTGGCACAGGCTGGTTAGTTATTTAATGGTTTCAACTTAGTTTATCTAAAACTTCAGTGCACGGTTGCAGGGATCAGATGAAACAGATCACTGGCACAGGCTGGCTAGTTATTTAATGGTTTTAACTTAGTTTATTTGATCTAAAACTTCAGTGCACGATTGCAGGGATCAGCTGAAACAGATCGCTGGTACAGGCTGGTTAGTTATTTAATGGTTTCAACTTAGTTTATTTTATCTAAAACTTCAGTGCGCGGTCGCAGGGATCCGCTGACACAGATCGCTGGCACAGGCTGGTTAGTTATTTAATGGTTTCAGCTTAGTTTATTTGATCTAAAACTTCAGTGCACGCTTGCAGGGATCAGCTGACACAGATCGCTGTCACAGGCTGGTTAGTTATTTAAATGGTTTCAGGTTAGTTTATTTGATCTAAGACTTCAGTGCATGGTCGCAAAGATCAGCTGACACAGATCCCTGGCACAGGCTGGTTAGTTATTTAATGGTTTCAACTTAGTTTATTTTCTCTAAATCTTCAGTGCACGGTTGCAGGGATCAGCTGACACAGATCGCTGGCACAGGCTGGTTAGTTATTTAATGGTTTCAGCTTAGTTTATTTGATCTAAAACTTCAGTGCACGGTCGCAGTGATCAGCTGACACAGATCGCTGGTTAGTTATTTAATGGTTTCAGCTTTGTTTATTTGATCTAAAACTTCAGTCCACGTTCGCAGGGATCAGCTGACACAGATCTCTGGCACAGCCTGGTTGGTTATTTAATGGTTTCAGCTTAGTTTATTTGATCTAAAACTTCAGTGCACGGTTGCAGGGATCAGCTGACACAGACCGCTGGCACAGGCTGGTTAGTTATTTAGTGGTTTCAGCTTAGTTTATTTTATCTTAAACTTCAGTGCACGGTCGCAGGGATCAGCTGACACAGATCGCTGGCACAGGCTGGTTAGTTATTTCGTGGTTTCAGCTTAGTTTATTTTGATCTAAGACTTCAGTGCACATTCGCAAAGATCAGCTGAAACAGATCGCTGGCACAGGCTGGTTAGTTATTTAATGGTTTCGGTTTGGTTTATTTTATCTAAAACTTCAGTGCACGGTTACAGGGATCAGCTGACACAGATCGCTGGCACAGGCTGGTTAGTTATTTAATTGTTTCAGCTTAGTTTATCTAAAACTTCAGTGCACGGTCGCAGGGATCAGCTGACACAGATCGCTGGCACAGGCTGGTTAGTTATTTAATGGTTTCAGCCAAGTTTATCTAAAACTTCAGTGCACGGTTGCAGGGATCAGCTGGCACAGATCGCTGGCACAGGCTGGTTAGTTATTTAATGGTTTCAGCTTAGTTTATTTTATCTTAAACTTCAGTGCACGGTCGCAGGGATCAGCTGGCACAGATCGCTGGCACAGGCTGGTTAGTTATTTAATGGTTTCAACTTAGTTTATTTTCTGTAAAACTTCAGTGCACAGTTGCAGGGATCAGTTAACACAGATCCCTGACACACGCTGGTTAGTTATTTAATGGTTTCAACTTAGTTTATTTTCTCTAAAAATTCAGTGCACGGTTGCAGGGATCAGTTGACAAAGATTCCTGGCACAGGCTGGTTAGTTATTTAATGGTTTCAACTTAGTTTATTTTATCTAAAACTTCAGTGCACGGTCGCAGGGATCAGCTGACACAGATCTCTGGCACAGGCTGGTTGGTTATTTAATGGTTTCAGCTTAGTTTATTTGATCTAAAACTTCAGTGCACGGTTGCAGGGATCAGCTGACACAGATCGTTGGCACAGGCTGGTTAGTTATTTAATGGTTTAGGTTTGGTTTATTTAATCTAAAACTTAAGTGCACGGTTGCAGGGATCAGCTGACACAGATCGCTGGCACAGGCTGGTTAGTTATTTAATGGTTTAGGTTTGGTTTATTTGATCTAAAACTTCAGTCCACGTTCGCAGGGATCAGCTGACACAGATCGCTGGTACAGGCTGGTTGGTTATTTAATGGTTTCAACTTAGTTTATCTAAAACTTCAGTGCACGGTTGCAGGAATCAGCTGACACAGATCGCTGGCACAGGCTGGTTAGTTATTTAATGGTTTCAGCTTAGTTTATCTAAAACTTCAGTGCACGGTTGCAGGGATCAGATGAAACAGATCACTGGCACAGGCTGGCTAGTTATTTAATGGTTTTAACTTAGTTTATTTGATCTAAAACTTCAGTGCACGATTGCAGGGATCCGCTGAAACAGATCGCTGGTACAGGCTGGTTAGTTATTTAATGGTTTCAACTTAGTTTATTTTATCTAAAACTTCAGTGCGCGGTCGCAGGGATCCGCTGACACAGATCGCTGGCACAGGCTGGTTAGTTATTTAATGGTTTCAGCTTAGTTTATTTGATCTAAAACTTCAGTGCATGGTCGCAAAGATCAGCTGACACAGATTCCTGGCACAGGCTGGTTAGTTATTTAATGGTTTCAACTTAGTTTATTTTCTCTAAAACTTCAGTGCACGGTTGCAGGGATCAGCTGACACAGATCGCTGGCACAGGCTGGTTAGTTATTTAGTGGTTTCAGCTTAGTTTATTTGATCTAAAACTTCAGTGCACGGTCGCAGTGATCAGCTGACACAGATCGCTGGTTAGTTATTTAATGGTTTCAGCTTTGTTTATTTGATCTACAACTTCAGTCCACGTTCGCAGGGATCAGCTGACACAGATCTCTGGCACAGCCTGGTTGGTTATTTAATGGTTTCAGCTTAGTTTATTTGATCTAAAACTTCAGTGCACGGTTGCAGGGATCAGCTGACACAGACCGCTGGCACAGGCTGGTTAGTTATTTAGTGGTTTCAGCTTAGTTTATTTTATCTTAAACTTCAGTGCACGGTCGCAGGGATCAGCTGACACAGATCGCTGGCACAGGCTGGTTGGTTATTTAATGGTTTCAGCTTTGTTTATTTGATCTAAAACTTCAGTGCACGGTTGCAGGGATCAGCTGACACAGATCACTGGCACAGGCTGGTTAGTTATTTCGTGGTTTCAGCTTAGTTTATTTTGATCTAAGACTTCAGTGCACATTCGCAAAGATCAGCTGAAACAGATCGCTGGCACAGGCTGGTTAGTTATTTAATGGTTTCAACTTAGTTTATCTAAAACTTCAGTGCAGGGTTGCAGGAATCAGCTGACACAGATCGCTGGCACAGGCTGGTTAGTTATTTAATGGTTTCAACTTAGTTTATCTAAAACTTCAGTGCACGGTTGCAGGAATCAGCTGACACAGATCGCTGGCACAGGCTGGTTAGTTATTTAATGGTTTCGTTTTGGTTTATTTTATCTAAAACTTCAGTGCACGGTTGCAGGGATCAGCTGACACAGATCCCTGGCACAGGCTGGTTAGTTATTTAATGGTTTCAGCTTAGTTTATCTAAAACTTCAGTGCACGGTTGCAGGGATCAGATGAAACAGATCACTGGCACAGGCTGGTTAGTTATTTAATGGTTTCAACTTAGTTTATTTTATCTAAAACTTCAGTGCGCGGTCGCAGGGATCCGCTGACACAGATCGCTGGCACAGGCTGGTTAGTTATTTAATGGTTTCAGCTTAGTTTATTTGATCTAAAATTTCAGTGCACGCTTGCAGGGATCAGCTGAAACAGATCCCTGGCACAGGCTGGTTAGTTATTTAATGGTTTCAACTTAGTTTATTTTCTCTAAAACTTCAGTGCACGGTTTCAGGGATCAGCTGACACAGATCGCTGGCACAGGCTGGTTAGTTATTTAGTGGTTTCAGCTTAGTTTATTTGATCTAAAACTTCAGTGCATGGTCGCAAAGATCAGCTGACACAGATCGGTGGCACAGGCTGGTTAGTTATTTAATGGTTTCAACTTAGTTTATTTTCTCTAAAACTTCAGTGCACGGTTGCAGGGATCAGCTGACACAGATCGCTGGTACAGCCTGGTTAGTTATTTAATGGTTTCAGCTTAGTTTATTTGATCTAAAACTTCAGTGCACGCTTGCAGGGATCAGCTGAAACAGATCGCTGGTACAGGCTGGTTAGTTATTTAATGGTTTCAACTTAGTTTATTTTATCTAAAACTTCAGTGCACGCTTGCAGGGATCAGCTGACACAGATCGCTGTCACAGGCTGGTTAGTTATTTAAATGGTTTCAGATTAGTTTATTTGATCTAAGACTTCAGTGCATGGTCGCAAAGATCAGCTGACACAGATCCCTGGCACAGGCTGGTTAGTTATTTAATGGTTTCAACTTAGTTTATTTTCTCTAAATCTTCAGTGCACGGTTGCAGGGATCAGCTGACACAGATCGCTGGCACAGGCTGGTTAGTTATTTAGTGGTTTCAGCTTAGTTTATTTGATCTAAAACTTCAGTGCACGGTCGCAGTGATCAGCTGACACAGATCGCTGGTTAGTTATTTAATGGTTTCAGCTTTGTTTATTTGATCTAAAACTTCAGTCCACGTTCGCAGGGATCAGCTGACACAGATCTCTGGCACAGCCTGGTTGGTTATTTAATGGTTTCAGCTTAGTTTATTTGATCTAAAACTTCAGTGCACGGTTGCAGGGATCAGCTGACACAGACCGGTGGCACAGGCTGGTTAGTTATTTAGTGGTTTCAGCTTAGTTTATTTTATCTTAAACTTCAGTGCACGGTCGCAGGGATCAGCTGACACAGATCTCTGGCACAGCCTGGTTGGTTATTTAATGGTTTCAGCTTTGTTTATTTGATCTAAAACTTCAGTCCACGTTCGCAGGGATCAGCTGACACAGATCTCTGGCACAGCCTGGTTGGTTATTTAATGGTTTCAGCTTAGTTTATTTGATCTAAAACTTCAGTGCACGGTTGCAGGGATCAGCTGACACAGACCGCTGGCACAGGCTGGTTAGTTATTTAGTGGTTTCAGCTTAGTTTATTTTATCTTAAACTTCAGTGCACGGTCGCAGGGATCAGCTGACACAGATCGCTGGCACAGGCTGGTTAGTTATTTCGTGGTTTCAGCTTAGTTTATTTTGATCTAAGACTTCAGTGCACATTCGCAAAGATCAGCTGAAACAGATCGCTGGCACAGGCTGGTTAGTTATTTAATGGTTTCAACTTAGTTTATATAAAACTTCAGTGCACGGTTGCAGGAATCAGCTGACACAGATCGCTGGCACAGGCTGGTTAGTTATTTAATGGTTTCGGTTTGGTTTATTTTATCTAAAACTTCAGTGCACGGTTGCAGGGATCAGCTGAAACAGATCGCTGGCACAGGCTGGTTAGTTATTTAATGGTTTCAGCTTAGTTTATCTAAAACTTCAGTGCACGGTCGCAGGGATCCGCTGACACAGATCGCTGGCACAGGCTGGTTAGTTATTTAATGGTTTCAACTTAGTTTATTTGATCTAAAACTTCAGTGCACGCTTGCAGGGATCAGCTGACACAGATCGCTGTCACAGGCTGGTTAGTTATTTAATGGTTTCGGTTTGGTTTATTTTATCTAAAACTTCAGTGCACGGTTGCAGGGATCAGCTAACACAGATCCCTGACACACGCTGGTTAGTTATTTAATGGTTTCAACTTAGTTTATTTTCTGTAAAACTTCAGTGCACAGTTGCAGGGATCAGTTAACACAGATCCCTGACACACGCTGGTTAGTTATTTAATGGTTTCAACTTAGTTTATTTTCTCTAAAAATTCAGTGCACGGTTGCAGGGATCAGTTGACAAAGATTCCTGGCACAGGCTGGTTAGTTATTTAATGGTTTCAACTTAGTTTATTTTATCTAAAACTTCAGTGCACGGTCGCAGGGATCAGCTGACACAGACCGCTGGCACAGGCTGGTTAGTTATTTAGTGGTTTCAGCTTAGTTTATTTTATCTTAAACTTCAGTGCACGGTCGCAGGGATCAGCTGACACAGATCTCTGGCACAGGCTGGTTGGTTATTTAATGGTTTCAGCTTAGTTTATTTGATCTAAAACTTCAGTGCACGGTTGCAGGGATCAGCTGACACAGATCGCTGGCACAGGCTGGTTAGTTATTTAATTGTTTCAGCTTAGTTTATCTAAAACTTCAGTGCACGGTTGCAGGGATCAGCTGACACAGATCGTTGGCACAGGCTGGTTAGTTATTTAATGGTTTAGGTTTGGTTTATTTAATCTAAAACTTCAGTGCACGGTTGCAGGGATCAGCTGACACAGATCGCTGGCACAGGCTGGTTAGTTATTTAATGGTTTAGGTTTGGTTTATTTGATCTAAAACTTCAGTCCACGTTCGCAGGGATCAGCTGACACAGATCGCTGGTACAGGCTGGTTGGTTATTTAATGGTTTCAACTTAGTTTATCTAAAACTTCAGTGCACGGTTGCAGGGATCAGATGAAACAGATCACTGGCACAGGCTGGCTAGTTATTTAATGGTTTTAACTTAGTTTATTTGATCTAAAACTTCAGTGCACGATTGCAGGGATCAGCTGAAACAGATCGCTGGTACAGGCTGGTTAGTTATTTAATGGTTTCAACTTAGTTTATTTTATCTAAAACTTCAGTGCGCGGTCGCATGGATCCGCTGACACAGATCGCTGGCACAGGCTGGTTAGTTATTTAATGGTTTCAGCTTAGTTTATTTGATCTAAAACTTCAGTGCACGCTTGCAGGGATCAGCTGACACAGATCGCTGTCACAGGCTGGTTAGTTATTTAAATGGTTTCAGGTTAGTTTATTTGATCTAAGACTTCAGTGCATGGTCGCAAAGATCAGCTGACACAGATCCCTTGCACAGGCTGGTTAGTTATTTAATGGTTTCAACTTAGTTTATTTTCTCTAAAACTTCAGTGCACGGTTGCAGGGATCAGCTGACACAGATCGCTGGCACAGGCTGGTTAGTTATTTAGTGGTTTCAGCTTAGTTTATTTGATCTAAAACTTCAGTGCACGGTCGCAGTGATCAGCTGACACAGATCGCTGGTGTGATATTATTCTGTTATTATATGTTACCTTATATATGTAATCAAAGTAGTTGAATTAGAATACTGCTGTAGATCACATTATACCCTTTAATATAGAGTGTGTGAGCTGTATGTAGTTTAGTTCTCATTATACTTTTGAGTTAACAGAACATATTCACATATTAGTTCATTAGATAAATGTGCATCACTCTGTATCCTTGATCTGCTGGGAATGTGTTACACTGTTTTCTTGACATGCTTAATTGTTGAATCATGAAGAGAAGGTTGTAAGCAGGAGACTCTGTGTCTAAAGACAGGGGAGATAGATAGACCACATTCCACACCCCCACCTTATAGAAAGCAGAGAAACAACTGCCGAGGTCATAACTTAGGCGCTGTAACAGAGAAAAAATGTGATGTTTTGGCTTTTACGACTAGCTGGGGGCCACTAGAGACTATAAAAAGCTGAGCAACCCGTCACCATTTTGAGACATGCTGTCGAACCTCTGCAGGCATCTCTCCCGTCCGGACGTTGTAATGCTCTTATTGTTGAAATTGTATGGAAATAAATGATTGTTGATTGAGCATTGATACACCGAGTATTGTCCCTCCTTCAGCCCAAAGATTCAAAGAACTGCGTGTTTCCAACAACTTGGTGCCGTGTGACCCGGATCTTTGGTGTGCTGAGGAGGTGTAGATTTGACCTTTGGTGAGATCGTGAGGCGAGGTGAACAGAGGACCGGTCCAAAAATAAAAAGGTAAGCACAGCCTGTTGTATTATAAATACCAAATGTGCATATTGGGCTTTCCAAATTAATCTGTTCACTGAGTCACATGTATTTTCACAGTAAATTTGTCGGTGTCTGGTTTTTGGCGCAAGATACTAACAACATAAGTTGAGGCTGAATTCCAGTGTGTTAAATAAACTGCTTCTACCGAGAAACTAATAAGACACTACGTTGAGCTAGTTGCAGTAAACTGCTTCTACCGAGAAACTAATAAGATACTACGTTGAGCTAGTTGCAGCCACTTTACCTTCCACATTTAATTTTGTCTAATACTGGCTTCTGTAGCAATAATACATTAGAATTTATTCTGAAGACGCGGCCATTAGTTCAGTACATTGAAGTCGAGGTTTGAAGTTTGTTTATGGTGTCGGTTACGTCCTGGCTCTTGCCGGCTATGAAATAGAAGTTGATTTAAGGAAAAGCAGATGCTGGCTTCACGGTGCGGTTAAACACTGGCAACGCGAGAGCGAAACACGTCCGTAGGTTTGGTTTATGATACGGCGTGTTCCGGTGGTGCGGCTGTGAAGTGCAGTAGTGGTTGGTGCTAATTTTAGTACATTGAACAGAGGTTTGACGGTGGTTTGTGGCGTCAGTCGAGTTTTTTTTTAAGGGCTGCGGTCATAAAACAAAGTAAAATTTTACTTGCCAAGAAGTACATAGAGCAAAACCTGGTTTATGATGTCTGGTATAACTTCGGGGATGCAAGCATCACTTTTATGATGCGACTTTGCTCCGTTGTGGCGGTCATAAGCGCAGAGAAAAGGGTATTTTGGTCTATGGTGCAGTGTGCTTTAAGAAGATCTAATAGTTGAGCTCAGAGGTTTCTGTGTAAAATTCCCGCTGAGGAAAAGTGTTGTGTGTGAGTGTCAAAGCGCGCTCTGGGTGAGAGAGTGTGTGTGAAGCTGCGAGGCGCGCTCTGGGTGCTGTCTTGTGGGTGAAGCGCGCACTGAGGGAGAATGTGACTGAGGCGCGCTCTGAGTGTGTTTTGTGTGGAGTGTGAAGCGTGAGCACAGTGACAGTGACGGTTAATGTGTTTGATTAGGAGGACATTAGAGCAAATACACATTTTAGGATCAAAGGTTGATGCCTAGTGTACCTGTGGAACTTTGCCTATGGAGTAGCGACCCTCCTGTCCAGGGACGCTTGGCCAGGACCGGCGGCGTCCGGGTGCTGAGGTGGTGACTTGGGGAGGTGAGGGCCCCCGCATAGCCACGGAAATAACACTGGAACGACCGTGTAATCACGGGTTCACATTTATTTCCGGACTAGAACAAGACACATTTTGCGAACAAACGTTGAGTCTAGATTTAGTAAAGAAATATAAAAAGGTTGAATTCCTCGTTTCAGTGGTTGAAATTGTTGTGTGCCTGTCCCCTGACGAGTGTGAAATTAAAATAAAGAGGGAATTTGGAGCCACATAGAGATAGACGGGCATAATTGGGTGTATTACTCTGTGGTGTAATAAAAATAAAAGGGAGAGATAGTAAGAGGTGTGCAGTGGAGAATTATGGAGGAGTAGAGAGAGGAATGTGTTGGGAGACTGGCGTACAGTTTACGCTGTCAAGGTAGGCGTGTTGCCTGCTTATCTGTTTAACAGTGATGAAAATGAAATTAAAATAAATCTCTTAGTGTGTTAATACAGGAAGCTGCGGACCTGGACCAACTGCCCCCACAAGCACAGCGGCCGAAGCAAAATTATAGGTAATGGGAACCACACCCAGCACGAATCAGCAGCTGTGAAACAGACAGCAGCGAGGAGAGAATTAGAGGAGAAATTAAGAGAAGTTTTAACACATAAAATTGGGGCCAACGGACTTGTGGAGGTTGGGAAGGCGTCCGGAGCATCACAACAAAAAGGTGAAACAAAAACACACACAAGCAGAGAAATCTGAGAGAAAGGCTCCTTTTAAGGTAACGCCTAGTTTGAGAAAAGATAAAATTAACCTGCTTTTATACAAATGCACATACACGCAATGAAGAAACAGCTTACACTCATGAACACGTGAAGATTTTCCAGCAAGGTTAAAGAAAAATTAACATACTTAAATGATGAAGTCTATACATTACTGACAAAGAAACCCTCTGGGTTGCAGGACAACAATTTAACAAAAAAAAAAAAGAAGGAACACTGGTCTAACCAACCAGGCAAGACACAACAAATTTAGTGGTTAAAAGATTCAAATTGTGACATGTTTTCTGTTGATTGATTAATAAAAGTGATTACTGAATGAAAGAAAGTTCCTTTTTGGGCTTTTAAACATGATCTTAAGAATTTTAACATATACCGGTGTTGTCCTGTCAACTTGGTAGGTTAGGAGTTGCTTATATCGGGAGACAAAAAACAAAAAAAGGGGGAGAGAAGGCTGACACAGGGCCTGGCCCCATTGCCTCCCCTCTGAATAACACAGCCAACACAACAACATTTTCCTGTTCGTTTGTTTTTGTTTTTTGTTTGTTTTTGTTTTGTTTTGTTTTTGTTTTTTCTATACATATTTAATTACAGGTTGCTTTGCCGGCCCTGAAAGCCGAGGCTGACTGGACTCCTGCTCTCCCCCATACGTGACACTGACCAAATGCTGCAACAGCTGGACCCACAACAACGACCTGAGAATGTCAACAGACCTGCAGGAATGTGATCTCATGCAGCCGAGACGGAGAGCACTAAACCTAAGGCCCGTTTCACTACACGGGGGAAAATTCCCAGACTGCGTCAGCTGACAGAGCTGTGACGAGACGCCCGCCAAGCCCGAATGAAAAGTAAGGCCGAGCGAAAGAATGCTGACCTTGATAACTTTGCATTCACACTGTGCAGGACAGTGATGGACCAACACGGATGATCGGGTGGCGAAAAAGGGCGTGACCGAGACAAGAGGAGTAACTGAGGTCAGAAGGCACCTCAGAATGGACAAAAACACAGAAGAAGATGCAGGTTTCACCTGCGGTGAACATCGACACTGGAGAAAGGACTGCCCCAATTGGGGTCAGAACCAGGACGGACTGAATTTTGAGCAGCAGCAGCAGCAATGGTCGCAAACAAACTGAAAAAGGAGGGGGGGCAGGACCCCAGGGCACGCTTCAGGCCGTGGTTTACCCAGAACACCAGAACAGGAAAGTGATGAACACACACACACACACACACACACACACACACACACACATCTACATGCACTGACTCAGAATGAAGAGAAACACACACACACACACACACACACACACACACACACACACACGTCTCCAAACACACAGATTCAGAATGAAGTGAAATACACACATGAACACGTGCACTCGTTGAGTGAGTGAGAAATGACACACACACACACACACACACACGGGAATGTTGATTCACTGAGAAGTGATGCACACACATACACATGCACACGCTTGTGCAATGAAGAGTGATCCACACGCACACACACATACACGCTGATGCAATGAAGAATGCTTTGCTTATGCTGATATGCAAAATGCTGCACACAAACATCCCAATGCATAATTTTTATGAGGAGCCATTGATTACCATTAAATACTTAGAATGTGTTATATGTCACCTAGAAGGCATTTATGTAGAGTTAATAAGGTCTAAAAAAGTTTGGTTATGAAAACAATGTCTGTGCGTGATGTCTGTTTATGGCTCAAGGCCTTGACTGAATTCTTTGCTGTGCTTCACACAGCCCTGATGAGGAACAGTGGCACAGAGTGAAATTGATGAATTAATAGTGTAAGGTTAGGTTGGAGTACGGCATTTTCTGTGATTGAGTTTTAATTCAAGGAGGAACAAAAGGTGTTACGGCACCTGAGGTTCTCATTCCCACACAATATTGTCCCGGCAGGAAGCAAAATGTTCCTGTGAATTTCTGGTTGATTGTTTGGTTTTGTTTAGCGCTAGCTTGATTTTATCAGTAAGCTTTGGCTTGTGTTCTTTCTCGTAAGCGAGAGAGGGATAGTTTTATGCTTGGACATGTCTGCAACGGGCCCTAGTTTGTGTTATTTTAGTAGTATTTTGTTGGTTATGTCTGTTTTCGTTTTTGTTACAGTGCACTGGAGAAAAAACATCTGAGAGGTGTGATCCACCGGTGGTGATATGTTGAGATTTTGTGAGTTCATGATTTAACAATCAGCTCTTTAAACAAGGCCTGAAAGATTGAAATTTAAAGCGCTATAAAATATTATTACTGTAAACAGTTGCAAAGTGTGCTTCTCCATGATTGTAATTGGCTTGGGAGAAATTCACTTATAGGGAACACTGATCTAAAAGGATTGCACCGAGTCAATCCGGCCCAAAAAAAAAAAAAAAAAAAAAAAAAAAAAAAAAAACCAAGGAATTGTTTTCCTTTAAAATGATGACGTCATCTTGCTGGTGATGGAGGCTCGAATAGGTTGCGCGGGAGACTCCATTATCAGCAACATCTGGTATGAATGTGTATGGAGGTATGCATGTGAATGGACTGTGATGGACTGACAACTAAAAGTTTGGACTGACTTGATACTGAGACAATGACTGCACCCACTTTAGGATTAGTAAATGCCAATAAACAATTCATAAACAATTCACCCAGCCGACAAGAGAAGGGTGGATGCTTCGCTTTGTTTTGTTTTGTTTTTTCAGGAGCAGGAGGATAAGAGAGACTGGAGGAGGAGACTCTAGCTTCACATAAGTATGAACTGCAGACTTAACACTGTGGTTGCTGATTTTGAGTTACTGATGTTTGCATTAAGAAAACTGTGCTATAGTAGCTGTGTTTTGATTAAGGTATCATGTTATATTATTGGGAATGCCAAATGCTACAGTGGAGATAACTATTGATATCACTCATGACTGGAATATGTTATTATTAACCATAGCAGGCCACTGTAAAAAGTCAATTAAATTTTATAGAGGAAAATCGCCAAAATTGAACAATACCTATGAATGACTGGCCACATTCAGAATAGAGATATGCAATAATAAACATTGGTCCACATGATTTAGGTTCTCACTTGAAATAGTAAGTTATTAAATGTAGAATATAATCGACAGGGACATTTGATAGGATGTGGTACTGAAAAAGAACAAGAGCAAAGTAAATAAAGAAAATATTGTGTTTAGTTTGGATAAATTCAAATTAAAATGTACCATTACACTCAGAGGATCAATATGGAATAAAACATATGCAAAATTTGTAGGAACTACAGGACTGATAACTGTTCTGTCCTGAGCGTTTGTTTCTAGAGCACCCACTTGACCACACCAACAGTTTCTCGCCACCGAGGAGGGGTACTTGCAAAAAAAGAATAAAATAAAAATCTGAGTTTAACAAAACATTTTAAATGTAAATATCAAGCTTACCTTTCTTTTTCCATGAAATATGCTTGTGGGCACGCCAGCCATTTTGAAAAGGTGGGCAAAACAATTGGCAAGGCCACACCCCCACACGTGTGATATAATTTTAAAGGTACTGTTGCCCTCTCTAAGAAACATCAGGACTTAGAGGAGTGGCAAGTAGAGTATGCGAGCTACAAGCAAAAACTAAAATGTGTACTACAGTGTGCAAAAAATGAAATACTGGGTCATCAGGGGGTTATGAGGGACATTTATAAAACTAAAAGTCCCACTAACCTTAAAGTGCACTTGAAAAGCCCACAGAAGAAGGTTAACCTAGCTTACCTAGAAGACCTCATCAGGGGGAGCACACTCCCCCTCCTTGAAGAGCTCACCCACTCAACCCGCATCCCCAGAAAACAGCTAACCCCAGATAAGGCAGCGTGATGTATCCCGAGACAACAGGACTGGGACATCTAAATAAAGGTGTGAAACAATCGCCTTCAAAAGGTTATCAATTCACTTCAACCAAAATTAGGACCACACGGTGCGGCAAGAGTTAATAGTTATTAGTCTCAACACCCAAGGATAACCAGAAGAGCATGACTGATATGATGGGACTGGGATTTTGTTACACTTAATTTTTGCAAAACACAAATAAAACTAAATTGAAACTAAGGATTTTCAGAAAATAAAAACTACACTAAACTAGCAAAGAATTGGTAAAAACTAATATAAACTGATGAAAATTGCAAAACTATTACAACCCTGGTGCAGAGATTGGCAAATCTGACCAGGAAACGTTATAAAATGGATTGTCAGGATAGTCAGCGTTAAAGCCACTTTTGACAGTCCATACTAGGATGGCATTGGACATCTTCGGGGCAGAAAAGGGTTGGTGTGACCAAGGTGTGGTTTGGCTTGTTGTATGTATATTTCAAAATGTTACAGCTCTGGATGGACCAGTTACCAGGGCATGGAAGGATGACAGACTTTATTACATGAGGAGAAGGGACATTTTCGGGATCGAAGATCCTCAGGGATGACAAGGCTGGAGCAACGGTACTCGAGAGAAGAATTTCTGATACTTTCTGAGATATGATGTCACTAACCTTCTCTTTTAATTGTCTAGCTCCAATGAATTGACACATGGGAGTGTGTCAAAAAGGGGGAGTTGAGTCCGAACATCAAACAATGGTTTTATGAACATTTTATGACGTTATTTCTGTGTTTAATAATTTAGCTATGGTAAAACTTAAGCTTATAATGTGTTAGACTTAGAAAGGGTTCACTAATTTTTGATTTCTTTTACACACACATAGATTATGATTAGAATAGGTCCTGAACATAATATTTTAAACCAAATTTGAATCATTAGAACAACAATGGATAACAATATTAGATTATCAAGGCTAGGGAGAGAGGTGTTTTGGTTTTCTGTCTCTTGCAGAGAAAGGAACAGACACCGGACGGGGACCCGGAGATGTGAGGACCCTTCACAGCAGAGACAGATGTAGGCACTGCCGAGACAGCAACTGGGGTCAAGTGTCATGACGTTTGGGCTCCTGGAGAAGATGGATCCCACAAACACAGCAATAACCATGAAGGGGTTGGCGAAAACCAGGAACACCAGACCAACGAGGTTCGAGAGGCTCTTGGCAAAAAGGGGGACACGCCGGTGATCCCACCCCAGAACTGTGCAATGACTAAAGGGTGGCCTAACCCCGGAGGTCGAAGAAAGAAGCTGAGAATCACCCAACTGGAAGACACTGGTAGCTGCAGCAATAAAATAAAGGTTAAAAGCTCCTTAGACAGAGGTTCTAGTCTGAGTACATTTGAAAGGTATAAGGGGGCATTAAAATGGGAGTGGAAAACTGGAGCACCAAAATAAAGCTGTGGGAAAATGGGGAGTGATGGGAGTGTCATCTGTAACTGCTGTTATGGTTGTAAATCTAACTTTGCTTGCATCTGAACTGCGTGAACACAGAGGTCATCCCCCATATGGTCCACCCGTTAAAAGGGGACAGAGGGCCTCAGGATCAAGAAAACCTGGACCTTGCAACGCTGAAGTGCTTGTTATTAGTGATCTCTTTAATGAGAGATCAAAAGAGGGTATTGTGATATTATTCTGTTATTATATGTTACCTTATATATGTAATCAAAGTAGTTGAATTAGAATACTGCTGTAGATCACATTATACCCTTTAATATAGAGTGTGTGAGCTGTATGTAGTTTAGTTCTCATTATACTTTTGAGTTAACAGAACATATTCACATATTAGTTCATTAGATAAATGTGCATCACTCTGTATCCTTGATCTGCTGGGAATGTGTTACACTGTTTTCTTGACATGCTTAATTGTTGAATCATGAAGAGAAGGTTGTAAGCAGGAGACTCTGTGTCTAAAGACAGGGGAGATAGATAGACCACATTCCACACCCCCACCTTATAGAAAGCAGAGAAACAACTGCCGAGGTCATAACTTAGGCGCTGTAACAGAGAAAAAATGTGATGTTTTGGCTTTTACGACTAGCTGGGGGCCACTAGAGACTATAAAAAGCTGAGCAACCCGTCACCATTTTGAGACATGCTGTCGAACCTCTGCAGGCATCTCTCCCGTCCGGACGTTGTAATGCTCTTATTGTTGAAATTGTATGGAAATAAATGATTGTTGATTGAGCATTGATACACCGAGTATTGTCCCTCCTTCAGCCCAAAGATTCAAAGAACTGCGTGTTTCCAACACTGGTTAGTTATTTAATGGTTTCAGCTTTGTTTATTTGATCTACAACTTCAGTCCACGTTCGCAGGGATCAGCTGACACAGATCTCTGGCACAGCCTGGTTGGTTATTTAATGGTTTCAGCTTAGTTTATTTGATCTAAAACTTCAGTGCACGGTTGCAGGGATCAGCTGACACAGACCGCTGGCACAGGCTGGTTAGTTATTTAGTGGTTTCAGCTTAGTTTATTTTATCTTAAACTTCAGTGCACGGTCGCAGGGATCAGCTGACACAGATCGCTGGCACAGGCTGGTTGGTTATTTAATGGTTTCAGCTTTGTTTATTTGATCTAAAACTTCAGTGCACGGTTGCAGGGATCAGCTGACACAGATCGCTGGCACAGGCTGGTTAGTTATTTAATGGTTTCAGCTTAGTTTATCTAAAACTTCAGTGCACGGTTGCAGGGATCAGATGAAACAGATCCCTGGCACAGGCTGGTTAGTTATTTAATGGTTTCAACTTAGTTTATTTGATCTAAGACGTAAGTGCACGGTTGCAGGGATCAGCTGACACAGATCGCTGGCACAGGCTGGTTAGTTATTTAAATGGTTTCAGGTTAGTTTATTTGATCTAAGACTTCAGTGCATGGTCGCAGGGATCAGCTATCACAGATCCCTGACACACGCTGGTTAGTTATTTAATGGTTTCGGTTTGGTTTATTTTATCTAAAACTTCAGTGCACGGTTGCAGGGATCAGCTAACACAGATCCCTGACACACGCTGGTTAGTTATTTAATGGTTTCAACTTAGTTTATCTAAAACTTCAGTGCACGGTTGCAGGGATCAGCTGGCACAGATCGCTGGCACAGGCTGGTTAGTTATTTAATGGTTTCAGCTTAGTTTATTTTATCTTAAACTTCAGTGCACGGTCGCAGGGATCAGCTGGCACAGATCGCTGGCACAGGCTGGTTAGTTATTTAATGGTTTCAACTTAGTTTATTTTCTGTAAAACTTCAGTGCACGGTTGCAGGGATCAGTTGACAAAGATTCCTGGCACAGGCTGGTTAGTTATTTAATGGTTTCAACTTAGTTTATTTTATCTAAAAATTCAGTGCACGGTTGCAGGGATCAGTTGACAAAGATTCCTGGCACAGGCTGGTTAGTTATTTAGTGGTTTCAGCTTAGTTTATTTTATCTTAAACTTCAGTGCACGGTCGCAGGGATCAGCTGACACAGATCTCTGGCACAGGCTGGTTGGTTATTTAATGGTTTCAGCTTAGTTTATTTGATCTAAAACTTCAGTGCACGGTTGCAGGGATCAGCTGACACAGATCGCTGGCACAGGCTGGTTGGTTATTTAATGGTTTCAGGTTAGTTTATTTGATCTAAGACTTCAGTGCACATTCGCAAAGATCAGCTGAAACAGATCGCTGGCACAGGCTGGTTAGTTATTTAATTGTTTCAGCTTAGTTTATCTAAAACTTCAGTGCACGGTTGCAGGGATCAGCTGACACAGATCGTTGGCACAGGCTGGTTAGTTATTTAATGGTTTAGGTTTGGTTTATTTAATCTAAAACTTCAGTGCACGGTTGCAGGGATCAGCTGACACAGATCGCTGGCACAGGCTGGTTAGTTATTTAATGGTTTAGGTTTGGTTTATTTGATCTAAAACTTCAGTCCACGTTCGCAGGGATCAGCTGACACAGATCGCTGGTACAGGCTGGTTGGTTATTTAATGGTTTCGGTTTGGTTTATTTTATCTAAAACTTCAGTGCACGGTTGCAGGGATATGCTGACACAGATCGCTGGCACAGGCTGGTTAGTTATTTAATGGTTTCAGCTTAGTTTATCTAAAACTTCAGTGCACGGTTGCAGGAATCAGCTGACACAGATCGCTGGCACAGGCTGGTTAGTTATTTAATGGTTTCGGTTTGGTTTATTTTATCTAAAACTTCAGTGCACGGTTGCAGGGATCAGCTGACACAGATCGCTGGCACAGGCTGGTTAGTTATTTAATGGTTTCAACTTAGTTTATCTAAAACTTCAGTGCACGGTTGCAGGGATCAGATGAAACAGATCACTGGCACAGGCTGGTTAGTTATTTAATGGTTTTAACTTAGTTTATTTGATCTAAAACTTCAGTGCACGATTGCAGGGATCAGCTGAAACAGATCGCTGGTACAGGCTGGATAGTTATTTAATGGTTTCAACTTAGTTTATTTTATCTAAAACTTCAGTGCGCGGTCGCAGGGATCCGCTGACACAGATCGCTGGCACAGGCTGGTTAGTTATTTAATGGTTTCAGCTTAGTTTATTTGATCTAAAACTTCAGTGCACGCTTGCAGGGATCAGCTGACACAGATCGCTGTCACAGGCTGGTTAGTTATTTAAATGGTTTCAGGTTAGTTTATTTGATCTAAGACTTCAGTGCATGGTCGCAAAGATCAGCTGACACAGATCTCTGGCACAGCCTGGTTAGTTATTTAATGGTTTCAACTTAGTTTATTTTCTCTAAAACTTCAGTGCACGGTTGCAGGGATCAGCTGACACAGATCGCTGGCACAGGCTGGTTAGTTATTTAGTGGTTTCAGCTTAGTTTATTTGATCTAAAACTTCAGTGCACGGTCGCAGTGATCAGCTGACACAGATCGCTGGTTAGTTATTTAATGGTTTCAGCTTTGTTTATTTGATCTACAACTTCAGTCCACGTTCGCAGGGATCAGCTGACACAGATCTCTGGCACAGGCTGGTTGGTTATTTAATGGTTTCAGCTTAGTTTATTTGATCTAAAACTTCAGTGCACGGTGTTAAGATTCAAGATTTGAGAAAGGGTACAAGAGGTGATCGAAAAATAACCACACTGGTCCGGCCGGGTGAAGTCAAACGAAGATTTTAATTCACATGTGGGAAGATCACTGAACACAGCAATTGATCTTCGACTTACTAAAGCACAAACAATTATTTTATAACATCAGGGTTTATTTACTGACGCCCCTTCATGCGTCACAGATACATTTTATACATAGATCAGATCAACATCATCATGACTTTTCACCTAGAAAATCATCTTCTATTTTCATGGCTAGCCCTTCCTGTCTACCTTTCAGTTCTTGTCTTGTTCCTCTTTCTTGCCGAGACACCAAGAAACGGTTCCTCTTTTACCAAGACAATTTTGCAGTTACAGCCAAACATAACTAACCTCTCCTCTAAATAAATCTAATTTAAAGTGTGTGTGTGTGTGTGTGTGTGTGTGTTGACCTCACATGCTCTTTGTGTCACCTCTTCACCTACTGTCTGTGTCTCGTCCTCAAATGCTCTTTCTCAATTCACCTGTTGCACTTCTGACCTTTTACCAGACCAGAAGCTCACTGAGACTATGTGTATGTCTTCTACTAAATAAATGTTTTAACCAAGAACCTCTACTAAAACCTTAATACAAGAATATGAACATATAAAAGATAATAAAATAAACTGATATAAGTGTTTTGTAAGCATGTATTGCAATTCCTTCTATGTTCTAGTTTTCCCTCAGCATGTATCACCTGAACAGTCACGTCAGTGAGGCTTACGACCTTTAAAGAACCTGAACATCAACTCAAATAAGCACAGATATGCAATATGTATAAAATGGTTATAACTGCACCTGAAATACAAAGTTAGCATCATCATAAACATCTTAAGGCCATCTTAAAGCTATCTATTACATTGTTAAAGCAATGATCATACTGCAGATTATATTATGCTGGTAAAATACTTTTTGTTCATCCCCACAATTCCCCCTTACGACCTCTGGCACACCAGAGGTCGATACACAGGTTGTTGTTCACTCCTCAGTCCACTCGGCTACCTCCAGATCCATCATCGGCATCATGGACATAGGGGCCACCGCCCCAGGGTCCACTGCCTTTGCGTCCGGGACCTCTCCGTTCCCCGTGGGTCTCTCACAAGTGACCTGTTTTGTAAAGCTGGACACAAGAGCCTTCAACTCATTAAAATATTCTGCATAAGACCTGTTGCTTGTCCTGGGCTGCTCCACCGGGACCACTGTCCAGGGTGCTGGAAACTGTCTCCCAGTCAGCAGCTCATAAGGGGTGAAACCTGTGGATTGGTTAACAGAACATCTTATGGTCATCAAAGCAATGGGCAGGGCTGCGACCCAATTTAGCCCTGTCTGCGCACAAATTTTAGCCAACTTGTTTTTCAAATTTAGGTTCATCCTCTCTACCTTTCCTTGAGATTGAGGATGATAGACCGTCCCGAACTTATGTTGCACTCCCAACATCCTCTCTACCTCTTGCAAATCTTTATTCTTGAAGTGAGTACCATTGTCTGATCTAATTCTCTTGGGAAACCCATGCCTTGGAATGTAATGATTGATTAAGCACTTAATCACACTTTTCGCATCTTCACATTTGGTCGCCCATGCTTCGGGCCATCCAGTCAGAACATCCACACACACCAACAAATACCTCACCCCACCTGGGCCTGTATCAATCATGTCGGTATAATCAATCACGACCTCTTCTCCTGGCCTTTCTGGCATGAGAAACTTACCAGCTTCAGGTTTTACTGCTGGCTTTGGGTTGTGTGCCCCACAAATTAGGCACGTTCTGGCCTTTTCCAGTATCATCCTTCTCAAATCAGGATGCCACCATCGGCACAAATTTCTCTCCATCTGTTTCACTCCCACGTGACCAAGCCCGTGAGCCTCATTCACCTTTTGTTCCGCCATTTTGGCCGTTAAAGCGGGACGCCCATCTGGCCCCCTCCACAAACCGCCATCTTGCCAGGCTCCTTTGTTTTCCCACACCCCCTTTTCCTCTGGGGATGCCTCCTCCTGAGCCTTTCTAACTTCTTCCATGCTGTTAGTGCTAACCTCCTCTTCTGGGGTTACCTGCACCAGTTGTCTCTGTCCTTTGTAGCCCGCTGCTTCCTTTGCGGCTTCATCAGCTTTCTGATTTCCTCTTGCCACCATACTGTCTGCTTGTGAGTGGCCTTTGCATTTTATAATACTTACCTCGTCTGGGTCCTCCAGGGCCTTTTCCAGTTCCTCCATTTCCTTTTTGTGACAGATGGGTGCATTAGTGGCCGTCCTGAACCCGGCTCTCTTCCACTGAGCCAGTTCCACATGAGCTGCTCCAAACGCATATGCTGAGTCAGTGTAGATGTTCACTCTCATGTTTTTAGCCAACCTCAGGGCTCGAGTTAGGGCTATCACTTCAGCTCTCTGGGCCGACTGTTGTCCCTCAATTTTTCCTGCTTCTTTCACCTGAAACTCAGTTCCTACTCTACAGACTACTGCATAGCCCGCTTTCAATCCTTCTTCATCTCTGTGGCAGCATCCATCTGTGAACCAATCCTCAGCTCCGTATATGGGCTCTGCCTTCAGGTCTTCCCTGATTTTTCCTTCAACCTGGGCTTTCTTAATACAGTCATGTGGTTCTCCTGACCCCATTAGGTCTGCCATATTTATTCCTTCATGTGTGAATATCAAATTTGGCGCCTCTAAAATTTTGCTCAACCTTTGTTGCGTCAGTGGAGTCATTGTGAATACCTGTGAGTTCACATAGGCCACTACACTGTGTGTGGTAAGCACTTTCAGTGGGTGTTCCCTCACTATGTGTGCTGTTTTCTGAATTATCTTTGCTACTCCTGCTGCGTGTTGTGTGCATGTGGGATGCCTTGCTTCTGTTGAATTTAATCTTATGCTGACATACATAAGTACATCCCTACCTCCCCCTTTTTTCTGAAACAACACACCATTCACAACTCCCTTTGTTTCTGAAACATCAAGATAAAATGCCTCATCATAGTTAGGTGTGGCCAGATCTGTGGCTCTTGACAAATCCTGTTTTAGTGAAATGAACGCTGTCTCTGTGTCCGGCGTCCAAGGCAATTCAGCCTTCAGATTTCGAACACCAACTTTCTTGATCAGGTCCCTTAAAGGGGCCGTTTTACCCGCATAGTTCGGAATGAACTGCCTGCTGTAACCTGTCAAGCCAAGAAAGGAAAGCAACTCCTTCACAGTTCTTGGTTTTGGATGTGTCAGAATTTGGTCTCTGTGTGTGTTCATTAACCCCACTGATCTGTGTGCGATCACCCGGCCCAGGAATGTTACCTCTGGCCGGACCAACTGCAGTTTTTCTTTGCTCACTTTGAAGCCACACTCCGCCAATCTGTTCAACACCACGAGCGATGCTGCCGTACAGGCCGCTGCTGACGGGGCTGCAATAAGAAGATCATCAACATACTGTATTAATGTACAGCCCCCTGGCAGTTGACATGGGGACAATGCCTCTTTCAACACCTGATTAAAAATTCCTGGTGAGAGTGCAAAGCCTTGTGGTAGGCGTGTGTACCTAAATTTGCGGCCTCTGTATGTGAATGAGAAAATGTCTCTGAGTGACTCGTGCAGTGGGAGACAAAAGAATGCATTCGCTAGGTCAATACATGTGAACCACTTTTGGTCCCCAGTAATTTCGGTCAGAGCCGTGTAGGGATTTGGTACAGGCACAGTGTCAGTCCTCAGCATGGCATTTATTGCTCTCAAATCATGTGCCATACGGTACTTCCCTGTCCCATGTTTTTCCACTGGCAAAATAGGTGTGTTCCAAAATGACCATGAGGGCTCAAGCACTCCTGCCTTCCACAGTCCTTCAATGGTTTCAGCTATACCTTCTTCTGCTTCAGTTTTGTGCTTATATTGTGGTCTGTTAATTGGTATGTCAGACTTCAGCTGGAACAGGACAGGCGAACAGTTAGCTAGACCTACATCTGTGGGCCCTGCGGACCACAAAGTACCAGGCAATTTTGAGAGCTCAGCTACTGCATCAGGATGATCCATTCTTTCCCTGCCATGTATTCTGGAGATTTCTTTATGTTCTAAGATCACTGCATCGTTGGACAAACAAGTTATGCGATATATTTTACATTTTGGTGCATACCAGACATTTGGAATTTGGGTGCTTTGCCAGCATGCGTCGTCCAGCGCCCGCTTAACCATTGGTCCCAGATCTCTTGGCCCATGACCCTCGTGGACCGCCAATGTAATGTGAGGGGCTGAATCCTCTCCCACATTGTACCAAGGCAGTTGTTCATCAGTAAATTTCACAGCCGCGGCCACACCTTCTGGTCCAACATAAATGTTATGTGTTTGCACATTCCACGTCTGTCCCTCAAGATCAGACTGGAACTGTTCCCGATAGATATCGTTATCTTCCCTATCATAAAAGAGTGTAACGTGGAAAGGATCTCGCGGGGGGGAATAGACGGCCAGGCTCATTATCCAGGGTTTCCACAGCTGATAATGTCTCAGAATGCCTTCTTCCACTAGCCTCCCCCAGTAGATTTCGGCAGTGGGTTGTTCAGAGTTCTGGACTAGATATTGAGTCTTTGAAGGTGATCCCAGTTTCACAAGCAGGTCCCTGCCCATGAGATTTTCCAGGCACCTGTGAGGACACCACATATTGGTGCTTCAAAGTCTGTTTTCCCAGCTGTGTCAATGCTGGATCTGTCAATGGCAGTGTCATTGGAATCCCGGAAAAGCCTACCACATTAACTGTGTGACAGGAGAGTGTTGCACTGTCTAGTGTGTCTTTCAATGTTGAGTATGTTGCTCCAGTATCCACCAGGAAGGGCAATTCAGTGCCTTCCACGGTCATTGACAGCATGGGTTCTGCCGTCCCCACGCTGTTCAGTTTCTCCGGGCTCCATCAGTATTGCTCCCCCTCCCAGCCCCAGTCAGCTACTGGGTACTGGGCGGCTGGTGCTGCATTCGGGTTTGGAGCTTGATATGCTCCCCTGTAAGCAGCTCTTTGTCTTGGGCCTCCTCGTGCCTGGGATTGATAGCCTCGCCTCTGATAATTTCGCTGCGATTCAGGGCATTCTCGGGACCAGTGTCCTTCTGCTCCACAGCTGTAACAGGCAGTCCAAGACACATTGTTAGGATTCCCTGGATTCCGAGCCCTTTGTCCCCCCCTCACGGATCCACCACGCCCTCTCTGCGGTCCACCGGTCCCCCAATTCCCTACTGGTTGACGCTGCCTTGGTGCATTGGCGGGCCAACGGTCATCAGGGTAGAGACCCGGATCCTGATCTGGCCAGTCAGGCACAGGATCGGGCTGAGGCCTTGCCACCATTATTTTCCTTGCGCTCTCTTTATCCTCTTTCTTTCTGTCTCCTGCTTTGTTTTTTGCTTCTGCCAGCTGCAACTTGACCAGCCACGCCTGGGCTTCCTCCAACTCTTTCTTTTGTTTGTTTGCCAAATCCTGTTCCTGCTGAAGTCTGTGGGTCACATGTCTGTCCCACTGCACCGAGTCTGCAACGGCAAAATCTGGGTTCTTTTCCAAATCCACTGCAACCTGATTGGGCAGCCCTGCCAGCACTGCCGAACGAAACCACGCTCTACTTTCACCCTCCTTCCCCGGATGTATTCCTGTTCCTAACAACCATTGTTCCTTTGCTTTAGCTAAACACTCTCTGGGTGTGTTTTTGGGATCCCAAATAATTTTTGGAATGGCTCCAGAGTTAGGAGTTGGGTCCTTCTCCCGGACTGCATCTGCTAAGTCATTCTGCACCTCATGATATTTCAGGTCATTTGCATATCTGGTTGTTTGAGCTATCTGCTCTACATCTGCTAACCCACCACCCAGCATACAACGTCCGGCCAAAGCGCGAAAGTCGCCCAGCGCTAATTCTTCTCCTTCCCAATGTTCTCCCTTGGTTATTGGTGGAAGTTGTTTAACCAATGCTTCCAAATCTCTCACCTTATAGGCGCGATAAACTGGTTCGTTCTTTGGACCTGCTATTAGAGGCAGACTTAAACCAGGGTCAGGAGCTCCTTGTTCAAAACTCACTTTTCTACTCTTTGAGCTCTTAAATATGGGCCGTCTCTGTGCTTGGTCTCTCTTCACACTTCTTTTCCTCAAAATTAGGCTTGTACTTGGTTGAGGTTCAGCTCCTCCATCTTCGTCCTCCTCATCGTCTTCTTCTTCTGATGACGTCGCACGGTCTTCATTCTCCTCTTCTGGCCCTCCCTGCATTACTCTCTGCTTTATAACCTCCAATGCCGTTAATGCCTCTATGGACGCACGTAGGGCCTCATGCATTTGTCCGTACACTTCTCCTTCAGTTTTTAACACCAAGCTCAGAGGTATTTTATCACCCAGCCCTTTCTGTTGGGATGTAATAAGTTTACTTACCTCAACCTCCATCGCTTGGCACTCTTTCTCTGCTGCTTTTAATGCTCCAGGTGAAGCCAAACGAATAGCTTTCTTAAGCTGTTCAAGCTGATCCTTCAGAGGTTTGCATCCCCTTTTCCCACTAGGTGTCGCACCCGAGCTGTCAGCCATTCTCTGAAACACAGACTTACCTCTTCCAATGGCGTTGGTCGACTCTACCTTCTTGGTCTAGGTCACCCAGACACGCTTAACTTTCGGTTTCAGTCTTCGTCTCGCTGTTCTCGCAACCACTGGCTCCTCTTCCCCTGCTCGGTGATACACAAAGTTTAACCCAGCACTTTAGACGCTGTCCTCGCGTTCTCAAGCGTTGACACTCAATCAAAATTATTCGCCCTCAAAGTGTTAATATATGACACCAGCAACCCTTATGCGCAACGCGCTCACCTCCGTATACTTACCTCTCCAATAGTTCCTCGGATTAGTGTTTTTTCATTTATTTTAAACCCATTAACGGCGCTGCGCGTCCCTTATATACTTTACAGCAACACACCCTCAAGGGTCCCTCAACTTGTCCCGTACTAATAAGTCTAAAACCAAGAAATCACCTTTATGACATTATGTCAAAGCTTTCTCCATGTTGCACAGCCTGCCACAGGTTTAACAAAAAAATCGCTGCCCGAGAAGGCTCCCACATATCAAGGTGGTCGTTTTCACAAACTTCCAGCAGACCCTCAAATAAACAAAAACAACGACCCAGGCAGGCTTCCAGTTCAGCCTCCTCAATTTCTATGCACACCGAAAACTCATGGGGAGATTCTTCTGTCTCCCCGTGTCCTACACAATTCACCTCCAAATGATCCCCTACAATTGAAATTTCAGTGTGGAATGACGCAGAGATTAACATTTCCTTATTTATTCACTATATGTAACCTGAATTTTCTCTCTCTTATCAAATAACAAAGGTTATCTTTACAATTTGTTATTGAACTACTAATTAAGTTGCTTTTTATGGTATCAGTGATAAACTGCCCCTAAAAAGTCCACTTTATTGCGTGTTCATTGAGTTACTTCTATTAAAGCTATTTAACAAGTTCAATTTACACATACTCATTAATTTGTCACGCTTATTAGTGGCTCATGGTTGCTTAAAGCCTATGTCTGACTTGACCACAGAGTTAGAGCATCATTCAATCCTCTCAGGATGACCACTCCACTTACTCTGCATCCAGTCAGCTCATGAATTAACAACCCTTGCAGACTGTAACCCTTTTATTTTTTGTTTATGCCTTCAAATCCACCTTAAATCTTCTTACCTAAACGTTGGTTTTAAACACAAACAATTCTTATATTCTATTTTGAAACGCTGTCACCATTCATATATTTACAATGTTATTATTTACTAAGCCGGTATTTTAATCGCAGACATTTATCCACATTTGCAAACAATAGTTATAGAGCTGAATGATCACACAAAACCGAAAGCATAGTCCTCTCATGCGCTCTGCATCAGTTGCCTCATTTGCATGCACACACACTCTTCATCTAAGAATAGCAGCAGGCAGTCAGTGCATTGCTGACTCGACCCACAGAGATCTTTTTTATTACAGAGACGTCTTATATTTACAACTGCACAGATTTTAAACCTTTTAACACCTATCGAATTTCGACAAATTTAACATAACAGTTTAACCGATAAACTCCCTGAGTTTTTTGCGATCAATTAACCAGTATCAAGACTTTAACTGTTTCTGGCCTCATTTCTAAAATCCCTAACTCAATTTAAAAGCGTCAACCAACCCAAACTTTTTTGAAGTTTTAGGTTAAAGTTACACGCCCGAAGTCCACTTCTGCTGGCCAAAAAAGCGCAGATACCGTTGCAAACGGTAAGGAGACTCTAACTCCTAGTTATTCTGGAGTGCCCCAAGCTCCACAGTGACCAACTGACTATCCCTCTTCGAGGACAATGCATAAGCGTCCTTTGCATTGGCAAGCGTTACCTCTGAGCACTGCGCTTCCTAGCAGACTCGAACTGCCGTTCTAGAATAATTTATAATACTTTGAAACAACAATCAACACCCGAAACAAGTGTATAACTGAAGCAGGTGCAACCTAGTGGTCAAATGGAGACTCCAACTCACAAAATGACCGCTCAGGTCCACTCTTATGACCAAATTTGGACTCTAACCAACACAATAACCAATTCCCTACCAACTACTTGAGACTCTAACTCAATTTCTTTGGGACTTCAACCCAGTATTTAAACTTTTCCTGGCAGACTCTAACTGCTTTAGCAGACTTTACTGCTTTCATTTCTTCATTCTTTTTAGCAGAACTCTAACTGCTTCAACTCATGAGATTTTTCATCAAAATCAAAACAGACATCCACCAGTAACTTCAGTGAGTAGACTTAAATTTTATCATGTCCAATTTGGCACACTTTGGAAATAATTCAACAGGTAGTGCCTTACCTTTTGGATAAGCCGGCTTATGCCCACTCACTTCAACCACTGGAATTCATGTCTGCCCGTCTGACCACCTCGGACCACCGCTCACACCTCCACTTTTTTCCCTTACTCAACCACCGGACGAAGCCCCCAAATGTTAAGATTCAAGATTTGAGAAAGGGTACAAGAGGTGATCGAAAAATAACCACACTGGTCCGGCCGGGTGAAGTCAAACGAAGATTTTAATTCACATGTGGGAAGATCACTGAACACAGCAATTGATCTTCGACTTACTAAAGCACAAACAATTATTTTATAACATCAGGGTTTATTTACTGACGCCCCTTCATGCGTCACAGATACATTTTATACATAGATCAGATCAACATCATCATGACTTTTCACCTAGAAAATCATCTTCTATTTTCATGGCTAGCCCTTCCTGTCTACCTTTCAGTTCTTGTCTTGTTCCTCTTTCTTGCCGAGACACCAAGAAACGGTTCCTCTTTTACCAAGACAATTTTGCAGTTACAGCCAAACATAACTAACCTCTCCTCTAAATAAATCTAATTTAAAGTGTGTGTGTGTGTGTGTGTGTGTGTGTTGACCTCACATGCTCTTTGTGTCACCTCTTCACCTACTGTCTGTGTCTCGTCCTCAAATGCTCTTTCTCAATTCACCTGTTGCACTTCTGACCTTTTACCAGACCAGAAGCTCACTGAGACTATGTGTATGTCTTCTACTAAATAAATGTTTTAACCAAGAACCTCTACTAAAACCTTAATACAAGAATATGAACATATAAAAGATAATAAAATAAACTGATATAAGTGTTTTGTAAGCATGTATTGCAATTCCTTCTATGTTCTAGTTTTCCCTCAGCATGTATCACCTGAACAGTCACGTCAGTGAGGCTTACGACCTTTAAAGAACCTGAACATCAACTCAAATAAGCACAGATATGCAATATGTATAAAATGGTTATAACTGCACCTGAAATACAAAGTTAGCATCATCATAAACATCTTAAGGCCATCTTAAAGCTATCTATTACATTGTTAAAGCAATGATCATACTGCAGATTATATTATGCTGGTAAAATACTTTTTGTTCATCCCCACAACGGTTGCAGGGATCAGCTGACACAGACCGATGGCACAGGCTGGTTAGTTATTTAGTGGATTCAGCTTAGTTTATTTTATCTTAAACTTCAGTGCACGGTCGCAGGGATCAGCTGACACAGATCGCTGGCACAGGCTGGTTGGTTATTTAATGGTTTCAGCTTACTTTATTTGATCTAAAACTTCAGTGCACGGTTGCAGGGATCAGCTGACACAGATCGCTGGCACAGGCTGGTTAGTTATTTCGTGGTTTCAGCTTAGTTTATTTTGATCTAAGACTTCAGTGCACATTCGCAAAGATCAGCTGAAACAGATCGCTGGCACAGGCTGGTTAGTTATTTAATGGTTTCAACTTAGTTTATCTAAAACTTCAGTGCACGGTTGCAGGAATCAGCTGACACAGATCGCTGGCACAGGCTGGTTAGTTATTTAATGGTTTCGGTTTGGTTTATTTTATCTAAAACTTCAGTGCACGGTTGCAGGGATCAGCTGACACAGATCGCTGGCACAGGCTGGTTAGTTATTTAATGGTTTCAGCTTAGTTTATCTAAAACTTCAGTGCACGGTTGCAAAGATCAGCTGACACAGATCCCTGACACACGCTGGTTAGTTATTTAATGGTTTCAACTTAGTTTATTTTCTCTAAAACTTCAGTGCACGGTTGCAGGGATCAGCTGACACAGATCGCTGGCACAGGCTGGTTAGTTATTTAGTGGTTTCAGCTTAGTTTATTTGATCTAAAACTTCAGTGCACGGTCGCAGTGATCAGCTGACACAGATCTCTGGCACAGCCTGGTTGGTTATTTAATGGTTTCAACTTAGTTTATTTGATCTAAAACTTCAGTGCATGGTCGCAAAGATCAGCTGACACAGATCCCTGGCACAGGCTGGTTAGTTATTTAATTGTTTCAGCTTACTTTATTTTCTGTAAAACTTCAGTGCACAGTTGCAGGGATCAGCTGACACAGATCTCTGGCACAGCCTGGTTGGTTATTTAATGGTTTCAGCTTAGTTTATTTGATCTAAAACTTCAGTGCACAGCTGCAGGGATCAGCTGACACAGATCGCTCGCACCGGCTGGTTGGTTATTTAATGGTTTCAGGTTAGTTTATTTGATCTAAGACTTCAGTGCATGGTCGCAGGGATCCGCTGACACAGATCGCTGGTTAGTTATTTAATGGTTTCAGCTTAGTTTATTTTATCTAAAACTTCAGTCCACGGTCGCAGGGATCAGCTGACACAGATCGCTGGTTAGTTATTTAGTGGTTTCAGCTTAGTTTATTTGATCTAAGACTTCAGTGCACGTTCGCAAAGATCAGCTGACACAGATCCCTGGCACAGGCTGGCTAGTTATTTAATGGTTTCAGCTTAGTTTATCTAAAACTTCAGTGCACGGTTGCAGGAATCAGCTGACACAGATCGCTGGCACAGGCTGGTTAGTTATTTAATGGTTTCGGTTTGGTTTATTTTATCTAAAACTTCAGTGCACGGTTGCAGGGATCAGCTGACACAGATCCCTGGCACAGGCTGGTTAGTTATTTAATGGTTTCAACTTAGTTTATTTTATCTAAAATTTCAGTGCACGGTCGCAGGGATCCGCTGACACAGATCGCTGGCACAGGCTGGTTAGTTATTTAATGGTTTCAGCTTAGTTTATTTAATCTAAAACTTCAGTGCGCGGTTGCAGGGATCAGCTGACACAGATCCCTTGCACAGGCTGGTTAGTTCTTTAATGGTTTCAACTTAGTTTATCTTATCTAAAACTTCAGTGCACGGTCGCAGGGATCCGCTGACACAGATCGCTGGCACAGGCTGGTTAGTTATTTAATGGTTTCAGCTTTGTTTATTTGATCTAAGACTTCAGTCCACGTTCGCAGGGATCAGCTGACACAGATCTCTGGCACAGGCTGGTTGGTTATTTAATGGTTTCAGCTTAGTTTATTAGAGCTAAAACTTCAGTGCACGGTTGCAGGGATCAGCTGACACAGATCTCTGGCACAGCCTGGTTGGTTATTTAATGGTTTCAGGTTAGTTTATTTGATCTAAAACTTCAGTGCACACTTGCAGGGATCAGCTGACACAGATCCCTGACACACGCTGGTTAGTTATTTAATGGTTTCAACTTAGTTTATTTTCTCTAAAACTTCAGTGCACGTTCGCAGGGATCAGCTGACACAGATCTCTGGCACAGGCTGGTTGGTTATTTAATGGTTTCAGCTTAGTTTATTTGATCTAAAACTTCAGTGCACGGTTGCAGGGATCAGCTGACACAGATCTCTGGCACAGCCTGGTTGGTTATTTAATGGTTTCAGCTTAGTTTATTTGATCTAAAACTTCAGTGCACGGTTGCAGGGATCAGCTGATACAGATGGCTCGCACAGGCTGGTTAGTTATTTAATGGTTTCAGGTTAGTTTATTTGATCTAAGACTTCAGTGCATGGTCGCAAAGATCAGCTGACACAGATCCCGGGCACAGGCTGGTTAGTTATTTAATTGTTTCAGCTTACTTTATTTTCTGTAAAACTTCAGTGCACATTTGCAGGGATCAGCTGACACAGATCCCTGACACACGCTGGTTAGTTATTTAATGGTTTCAACTTAGTTTATTTTCTCTAAAAATTCAGTGCACGGTTGCAGGGATCAGTTGACAAAGATTCCTGGCACAGGCTGGTTAGTTATTTAATGGTTTCAGCTTAGTTTATCTAAAACTTCAGTGCACGGTTGCAGGGATCAGCTGAAACAGATCGCTGGTACAGGCTGGTTAGTTATTTAATGGTTTCAGCCAAGTTTATCTAAAACTTCAGTGCACGGTTGCAGGGATCCGCTGACACAGATCGCTGTCACAGGCTGGTTAGTTATTTAAATGGTTTCAGGTTAGTTTATTTGATCTAAGACTTCAGTGCATGGTCGCAAAGATCAGCTGACACAGATCCCTGGCACAGGCTGGTTAGTTATTTAATTGTTTCAGCTTACTTTATTTTCTGTAAAACTTCAGTGCACGGTTGCAGGGATCAGCTGACACAGATCGCTGGTTAGTTATTTAATGGTTTCAGCTTAGTTTATTTGATCTAAAACTTCAGTGCACGGTTGCAGGGATCAGCTGACACAGATCTCTGGCACAGCCTGGTTGGTTATTTAATGGTTTGAGGTTAGTTTATTTGATCTAAGACTTCAGTGCATGGTCGCAAAGATCAGCTGACACAGATCCCTGACACACGCTGGTTAGTTATTTAATGGTTTCAACTTAGTTTA